>NC_136065.1:918323863-919560680 GCF_964261635.1 Lissotriton helveticus | reverse complement strand
TGGCATGCAGCTGGGAATGCGTTGGTTTGGAGGAGTTGCGATGCTGCAATGCCTAGTCTTCCAACCAAAAACAAGTTGCCAATACTGCTACCAATTTCAATGCTCTGTCCTCTCAGGTATAAGAATGCACTATTGATAGAGCGCGCGAGGCCACCCGACCAATAGTTTTCGCCGTTTCCGGCTTCAGGGCCCATATACTTTTCAAATCACCATATACATCGATCAGGTGACTTCACGAGCTCTACCAAGTTGGTGTGTGTGTGTTCCCTGCTACCAATTTTCGGTGCACCCGACTTACCATCCACCGATGCGGGTGCCTAATGACCACAATGAATCAGGGAGCTAGCTGTAAGGAAAGGCAGCAAAATACAAACCCAACCAATAACATTCAAGTACTGTTTAAATGACCACGGACAACTGGAAGTTTTAAAATGTTTTCTAAAGTTCATTATTTTCTTGCATGAGGTACAATAAAACAAGGCAATCAATAATCAAGATAACGTAAATCACATAGGCATAAAGAAATAATGACAGAGTAATCATCAAAGTACTAATAAAATGTAACGAGAAAAGATACTATGCAAGTCAGTATTATCTAAACAGGGATAGCCTAAGTGTGAGTGACTATAGGAGAGCTTATAATGAATAACACGCTTCACTTAAGGTGAAGGGGCCTTTGAACAATCTAGGCAACGAAGTTCTAGACCATATCAGGAAATGACACACTGCTATGAAAAATATAATTTCTAACCAGTGAGAAGACATAAGAACAAAAACCTCACGGAAAAATATGTATTTAGCTTTCAATGGTTGCGGAAAGACATGGAAAATATAACATATGCAATGATGAACTTTATTAAAGCAAAAGTCAGAAATTTAGAAGGTGCAAGATTTAAAGAGTTTTCAGAGCAATATTTACCTAGAAAGGTGTGGAAACCAAACCCTGGCCACGGGTCAGTTAAGGACAGGAAACCCTCAAGGAAGGATACCCCTCAAAGGACAGTAGGTGCAGAATGGACACCCAGGATAGGACAGGATACCCTCGGAATAGGAATCAGGACAGGACCCTCAGGACAGGACAGCAAACCCTCAGGACAGGACCCTCTTCAGGACAGGACCCTCTTCAGGACAGGACCGGAACCCACAGTTCGGAAGCAACGCCTGCGCTCCACCCGCTCTGCAGCTATCGATCAAGACCCCGATTGGGTCAGCGAACTCCCAGCTAAGTGCTTTGCCAGCACTTTAAGGTTCAGTAGAACCTTAGCCTATGGTCAAATTCGGACAGAGTGCTCCGCAGCGCTCTGTATCTTCAGTCACCTATTGAGTGCGTTGGGTCAGTGACAGGTCAGCTAAACCAGACAAGTCGGACGGTTCACTAGGTGAACCCAGGGTAGATATACAGTTTGGGACAGTGTACCACCCCCCAATGTTGCAAAGTGTCAAAATCCCTCAATTTGGATTGGTCCTAAGGTAGGATTTGGGTAACACACCAATCAAAACAGTCTATTTGTATGCCACATTAACATTTTCTGGTACCGCCTATTGAGCTAGGGGTTCCCATGAGAGACTACACGACAAGCAGCAATACATTTACATTGTATCATATAATAAGCCACATTCGCTGTTCTCGCAGGGCAGAGGTGACTTTCTCAGGAGCATCTTGCCCATCACTGCCAACTGGCGGTGTTCCATCTGTCAAGGTCCCTCGTGCTGCCGAATGTCGCACAGGCGCAGAAGGGACCTCCAATATGGCTCTCCTCTCACTCAGACCCCCATTTCCCGCGGTACATGAAAAGTAAGCGAAAACAAATTAATACATAATAATGTCATTATGAAAACACACCACACGGTTTGTACTTTTAACTCATCATCAAGAAATAAACTTATTGCATCTAAATGTTAGCTACATTGATACGGGCACAAGAGCAGTGGCACGAGCAGTACCACATGATAAGCACAGCTATGAATTACGCATGCGCATAACTTTCCCTCCACTTCTGCAGACGCGTCAGGACACGTGAGTGTGGCTGACGCATGCGCAGTAACTAAAATACAAGCGGCGGCCATATTAGAGGACACGGATTAAATTCATTAGAAATACACATAGGCAAGCTTCGGGAACTTTGCCTAAACAGAATAAATGTTAGTAAAACATACATTTTGTTACCTTATTACACATAAACGAGGTTCTTGACTTCGGCAAGCCGCAAAATATGCGAAGCTTTGCTTCATCAATCCCCTCTTTGATGATATTTACTATCATCACAAATTATAATGGAACCAGATGCCAACTTTCTTTCATACTTTATAAAGTTCTATTTCTTCCAGCAGCCGTTCTAACTTTTCTCTCTCAGTTTTAGCAGGGTGAGAAGTCTTCACCTTTTTGTATATCTGATTATTCACCTCCTCTAATTCAATCTCATCCACACTTCGTTTCACTCCTCTTGCATTTACCTCGTGCTTTTTGGTACGCTTGCGGTATTTACAGCATAAGAAAATGGAAAGTATAATAAGACCTATAATACCAATTGGCATCAGAATTTTGAATAATAAGCTTTTACCTATGCTAGCAAGCCAATGACCTACATTTGAGAGACCATCTACCAGTCTCTTCCAGGCACTATCAACCTCGAGTGGTTTGAGTTCCTTTGCCAAATTAGTAATGTTTTTCACATATCTTTTGATCTGTACACTTTTATCCGGAATATAAGTGCAACAATGTTGCGCCTTCAACATCCGGCAGACTCCGCCCTCTTTCGCTAATAAGGTGTCAAGAGCAAGTCGATTTTGTAAAACCATTGATCTGATCGCAACCATTTCGGTATTGACCAGCAGAAATCCATGAGCCGTTTCAGTAGACAGCACATCTACTATAGTAGACAATTTGCAAATTCTGTGAGTGTTCAGAACCACTCCCACTCCAGGTATCAGTGCACTGAAAATACTACCCATAATTTCACCTATACTTTCTCTTTTACTACGCACTAAGCCATTAGTATCTTCATTGCTTCCAGCTTTTCCATTCACATGGTATATTTTCGGGAAGACAATGCCAAAGTAGCAGCTTCCATACCAGTGATCCGGCAATTTGAAATAAGCCTTGTCCCCACAAATATAATAAATTCCAGGAAACACAGGCTCTGACCCATTTTTGAAACCCCAACCTCCAATTACCTTGTAATTATGTTCGCATTCACTGGAACCAATGAAAACATTATTATAATAGCTAGTCTTCTCGCGGTGAAGACATAGCTTGCCTTTCTTTTCAAAATCCAGCAACAGAGCAGGACCCGCTCCACCAGATGAGGTGCCTTCCATGTTCTCTGCCCACTTTGGCTTTTTCTGACTTTCGTCATTAGCCTTCTTTTGAATTTTAATTCTCCTTTTCTCTGCCATGTTCAGGAACATCTTTTCCTGCTCACGCAAAGAACAAGTCAAGTTATCTCTGTGTGCGTCTGCTATGTCAATGTTACCTATAGTCAGAAAGTAGTCTCCCATATATCTTATGGTGTCAGTTTTGGTATGTACAGGATTCAAGTTCCCACGTATAGGAAGTTCAGAAAAGATCACGTCATTGTTAGAGTAATAGTACTGTAACGGTCCTCTTTTATAGAATAAACTAGCTAAAATGCTACAGGAGATTCCATATGTCAATGGCAGATGATGGTATGTCACGCCCTCAGCCACCGAAGTAGGTAGCTTCATGCAGACATAGCAATCTTCAATTTCCATAGTCTCTACATAGTGTATTAACAAGTTTGCGAAAACATTT
This sequence comes from Lissotriton helveticus, assembly GCF_964261635.1. NCBI lineage: Eukaryota > Metazoa > Chordata > Amphibia > Caudata > Salamandridae > Lissotriton > Lissotriton helveticus. The sequence continues at coordinate 919,556,908 of NC_136065.1, read as the reverse complement.
AAGTGTGTCCTGTTCTTCATTCCATGATAATGTAGTCCTCCCTCATCTGATGCTTCTAAGTTCTGCTTTGTTTGCCTCAAAGCTCTCTCATGTCGTGCTACACTCTGTGTTGTTAGCTCCTCATTATCGGTATTTACAACTTCAGTAGGGACAATGTTAGTATCTTTACTTACAGCAAAGGGAATGAAAATTGTTAATCCTATCCAGATAACTATCAGTACTACTACACTACATATACACACCTTGCAACACGTCTTAAAACGGCTGCAACTAGGTCTACCATTCACTGTTGAATCAGACATTTTGGCTCAGAAGGAGTCTCTCGAACCCCTCTTTTTGGCTTCACACAATTAGCTTACTTTGTGCAAATTCACGGTGGTTCGTCTTCCTCTTCAGCTGAGTACTCTGGGACGGGTTCTCCGTCGCTCACGTCGGTTATATCAAGATCTTCAAGTTCCTCCAAAACCAGTGTCCATTCAGGAGATTTGTACTTTTTGTTTTGTCTTTTTATTCGCTCACTCCTTCTTTTGGAAGAGTCTTCTTCTTGCTCTGCTATCCGAGCACTTCTTCTTGCTTCTGCACGTTTTTCTTCCACTGTCTTTATCCTTAGTCTCAATCTTTTTACAAACCTAGGCTCAAGGTTGTTTCTTTTCTTTAGTCTCTTAGTTGGTACTTGGACTTCACTTTCTTTTCTTATTCTCTTGTTCTCTTTATCTTGTGGTAATTCTTCTCCACTTTCTTCTCCTACTTCCCTTATCTGACTAGTTCCAGGGCTAGCATCAAATTCTTCTGCCTGGTTGCTAATCTGGCCTTGTTCAGGAATATTTTGTTTTTGGCTTTCGATTGTCTCTGTTTCTGTTTCTGTTTCCTGAACCCGTTCTTTTAACCCTCTCTGATCCTGTTCAAGCACTTCGATCTCTTGATTTTCTTCTGCTCGAACTATCACTCTATTTCTAGTCTCTCCCTTATCTGCATCAGGTGTTAGCGGTGGTGTATCGAATACCTGCTCTGTCCCTGTCTGACCTTCTCCTTCCTCAGTTTTGATGTGAATCTCAAGCGGCTGAGGTTCTTCGCCTGTGCCTTGCTTTTCCTGACTAGTCCACTCTCTACCTTCACTAAGTCGTTCTCTTGTTCTGATAGGATCTTCGGTCAGATCAATCATCGGTATCCATTCTTCTGGCCATATGCTTGGCAGCTCGTCTTCAGCTACTCCTGGCTCAGTTTCCTGGACCTCTTCCACAGGCTGGTTTCTTGGCAGTTCGTAGTCAACTACTCCTGGGCCAACGTCTGCTGTTCCTGCAACCTGACTGGTGCTGGGCTGCTCGTTGTCAGTTGTTTCTGGTCTGGCTCCTTCAGGGTCCTCTGCTGGTTGCCCTTCTTCTTCAAATCCTCTGTCTGGTAATACCTTCTGGGTGTGTCCAGCGTGGATCCACTGGGGAACACCTGCGACTTTCACTGCAGTGGTTGTTACCAGGATTACTTGGCGTTTCTTTCCCCACCTTGGTGCCAGACAGCTTGATCGAGTGTGCTTCTTTATTTTGACCCAGTCTCCTGGAACCAAGCTGTGGAGAGGAGTCGTTGGATTGAGGATGCCGTCGTCTCCAATCTGGCGAGAGATAGAACGCACTTGGTCACCCAATCTTCTGCAGTATTCAAGCACTAAATCATCAGTAATACTCAACAGTTTGCTTCCTGGCACCCATGCTTGTCTCATCACTCTTCCCATAATGATTTCATGGGGACTTAGGCCTGTCTTGCGGTCAGGAACACTTCTCAGTCCCATCAGGACCAGGGGCAGGGCCTTCACCCAGGTCATGCCAGTAGCATCTGTCAGCTTTGCTAGTCTGTTTTTGATAGTTCCATTTACTTGTTCCACTATTCCAGAAGCCTCTGGGTGGTATGCACAATGGAGTTTCTGCCTTATTCCAAAGGCCTTACACAGTTCAGCCAGTATTTCATTCTGGAAATGTCCACCCTTATCTGATTCAATAATGCATGGTATTCCGAATCTAGGTATCAGTTCTTTTAGTAAACACTTCGCTACTGTCAGTGCGTCACTTTGAGGAGTAGGGTAAGCTTCTACCCATTTTGAAAATACGCAAACAATGACAAGGACATATCGTTTCCCTTCACAACGGGGCATGGTGATGAAATCAATCTGTATCCTTATAAAGGGACCCCCTGATCTCCCAATCCTGCTCAGTTCAACCATTGTCCTCTTGCCTGGGTTCATCTGTTGACATGACAGGCACCTCTGGCAGAGGGACTCTGCTACCTTCCTGAACTTTTTACTGTACCAAGTCTGTTGAAATACCAGAATCATGGCATCCCTACCAATGTGTGATCCTTCATGTATTAATCTTGCCATTGTGCCAAGCAAGTGTCGGGGTAACACAGGCATACCAGTTGGGCCCAAAATCACACCATCCACACGTCTCGGTCTACACCCATCCTCCTTCCATTTCTCTCTTTCTTGCCAAGGAGCCGATTCCTGCCACTCTCTCACTTCATCCCACGTAGGCACTTCTTCAAACACCTGAAGCTGGCAGCTGGTTCCTGGCCCCCCTCGTTTTGGATTTACAATATACCGATCTTTGGCACACCATTGGGCCACTCGATCAGCATAATCGTTTTCCAGTGATACTCTGTCCATGCTCCTTTGATGAGCAGCACATTTTACCACTGCCAGTTCTTTGGGCAACTGGATGGCCTCTAAAAGGTCATGAACAACCTTTGCATTCCGAATGGGAGTACCTGAGGAAGTCATGAATTCCCTTTGTAGCCATAATTGGCCAAAGTCATGCACAACTCCATAACAGTACTGACTGTCAGTATACACTGTTATGCGTAAGTCCTTCCCAATTTTGCAAGCCTTTATCATGGCTATCAATTCGGCTACTTGTGCAGACTTGATGTTATATAGGTAACCTGCTTCTTCAATTTTGGTGAAAGACACTACTGCATAAGCAGCACTCAAGCCTCCTAGTTCATGTCTTAGACAGGAACCATCCACAAATAGTTCTTTATCATGCTCAGGCAATGGTACTTCTTTTATGTCTGGGCGTGGCTTAGTACTGAACTCTGTCAGGTCAATACAATCATGTTCATCATCATCCCCACCTTCTATTTCCAAGGGGTCGGGGAGTAAGGTGGCAGGGTTCAGAATACCGCACCTAACAATGCTTACATTTGCTGCACCCACAAGAATCCTCTCGTATTTAGTCAGCCGACTAGGGGTGAGATACTGTGTTTTAGTTCTGGTCAATAGAATTACCACTCCATGTGAAACATACACGGTCACAGGATGTCCCATGACAATGGACTCACTCTGTTCCAAACTTGCACAGGTAGCAGCTACTGCTTTCAGACAGCCTGGTAACCCAGCAGCTACTGGGTCCAATGTGGCAGAGAAATAAGCCACAGGCCTTCTGGTCGTGCCATGTTCTTGAGTCAGGACTGACAATGCGCAATTATCGCGAGTGTCACAGAAAAGGGCAAACTCTTTGGAATAATCTGGCATTCCCAACGCAGGGGCTGTACACAGACAGTTTTTCAGTCTTGTGAAAGCCATTAGACTTTCATCGTCCCACTCTACAACATCTGGCATTCCTCTCGTGGTCATTTTTATCAAGGGCCTGGCTAAAGCTGCAAATCCCAGAATCCACTGTCTGCAGTACCCTAATACCCCCAGGAACATTCTGACATCTTTTTGAGTACGGGGCAACTGCATCTTTTGAATTATTCTCACTCTTTCTGATGTGACTTTTCTGACACCCTTTTCTATCTGGTGTCCTAGATATTTTACTGATTTCGCACAGAACTGTAGTTTGTCAGGGGCCACTTTATGCCCTTTCTCACACAGATGATTTAGGAGGGCAATGGTGTCAACTACACAGTCCCTGTGACTTTTAGACGCCAGTAGAAGGTCGTCTATGTACTGTACTAACACAGAGTTCCCAGGTAAGATCAAAGTCTCTAGACATTTTTTCAAGATCTGATTAAAGATAGAGGGGCTCTCTGTATACCCTTGAGGGACCCGGTTCCAACAATACACGTGACCCTCGAAGGCAAATGAGAAAAGAAATTTGCTGTCGGGGTGCAGGGGTATCGAAAAGAATGCATGACATAAATCAATCACAGTGAACCATTCAGCATCCCAAGGGATCTGGTACAATATCACTGCAGGGTTTGGGACAATAGGGCAGCAAGGAACTACAATTTTGTTAACCTTTCTCAGGTCCTGCACTACCCTATACTTGCCACTAGGCTTTTTGATGCCCATAATCGGTGAGTTGCATGGGCTGCTCATCACTTCCTGTATGATGTCTCCTTCTAATAATTTTTGTATTTCCAGAGTGACACCTGCTTTCACTTCAGCATTCATTCGGTAGGGCCTAGTGTTAGGATATACTGCATTGTCCTTGATGGCTATCTGTATGGGGTCCACATCTTTCATCAACCCCACATCCTTTCCAGTGAAATCCCACACCTCTGGCTTTACGGCTTCCTGTAGTTCTTGGGGCAAGTCCTGCAGGGTCAATCTTTTAATTTCTGAGTCAGGTCTAAGTAACAATAATTTATAAATGCCATCTTCATCTGGGGTCTGTATTTCCACACCTTTTGGTGTGCAAAAGATGGTACAGTTCATTTTGCACAGCAAATCACGACCCAGTAGATTCACTGGACTGGTGTCACAGACGACAAATCTATGCATCTGTTTAAAATTTCCAATTGAAATCTCCATTGGTTCGGTAACAGGAGTACTAATCAATTGATTAGATACACCCACTACTTGGATATTTTCTCCCGAGAGGGGTAGGTTTGGAACGTCCACTGTTCTTACAGTAGAACGGGTAGCGCCAGTGTCCAACAGAAAGGTGACATCATTTCCGTCAACCTTTCCTTCAATATATGGTCCAGACTGGTCTACCGGCAAGGAAGCGCCAAGTACGCACTCCTCGTCCTCCCCTCTCAGGCCCCGTCAGTCCTGATCATTACAAAGGAAGGTATCATTCAGCAGATACTGCGAAGTTGCTGTATTTCTGTTCTCCCCGCTTTCCCAAACCTCTATCTCTTCATCTTCTGCCTGTCTTCCCCTGTATACCTGCTTGGGTGCTCGAGGCACCTGAACTGTTTTTACCTGAGGTTGAGTCTTTCTTGGTCTTTCTTTCTGCGTCTGTGGAGTTAAATCAGGAGTTTTTTCATTAACATCGACTAATTGAGGACACTCGTTTCGCCAGTGTCCAATTTCGCCGCACTGATGGCAGGGAAATTTCTTCATAGCCTCTTCCCTGCTAAATTTGGGCCGGGGCTTTCCTCCACCCCCTCCCCCAGGACCTTTGTTCTCAGCATTTTTAACCATGTTACTCAATTGTTTTTCCTGCTGTTCTGCGAGCTTCACCTGAGCCCACATCACCTTTTCCTTAAGAGCCTTTTTCTTCTCTGCCATCTCGTCCTCGCAGTACTTAGCGTACCGCAGGACCTCATCCATTTTTTTTGTATGCCAACAGATTTTATTATCTTTTATCCACTGACAAATTTCAGGTCTTAAACCATTTACAAACCTGTAAATAAAGTGCGTCATATCCTTCAGGTCGATGTTATCAATACCGCTGTATGTTTTAAATACCTGCAATAACCTCTCATAGAAGGAGTGCACTGTCTCGTCCCTTTCCTGTGTTGTTCTATCTATTTTTGTCCAATCAGTTTCCTTTGCGGGCACCTTTTCTTTCAAATGCTGAATTACCTGCTCATATTTTCGCATGACATCCTTTGATGGCTCTCCAGTTTCCTTGTTTCTGGGGTACTCCTCACTCGGCCAGTCTATGTTTATTTTACACTGGGTCCATAAATCTACTGGAACCACAATGTCGAAAAACCCATCCAGGTCTTTCCACAGACATTTCTGTACCTTCACGAACCTTTCCACCTGCCTGTACCAGTCAACTGGTTTCTCTCGTAATTTTGGAAAATCGTTCGTGAAGGACACAATATCCTGCCTAGACCAGGGGACATGCACATATTTCCCTCCTGGAACTTCGCGCATGGGGCATAACTGCTCAGGTTTTTCTACCTCTCTTAAAGCAAACTCGGGAGTCACTTGTCGGGAGCGAACCTCTTCCCTCTTTTTCGCCCACCTGCTTCTCCATCTTTCCACATCTCCCCATTTCTGCAGTACCCCCATTAATTCTTTAATCTGCAACTTCTTCCCTGCCACATTCAGGTGTTCTATATCTTTGTCTGAGAAGTCTGCTCTGTACGGTTTCTGTAAGGGCTTGGATTTTGAGATATCTACCCCCATACTAACTGCTGTTTCGGTCAGTTTTTCGTGGAGCACTCTGGTGTTCCTTGTAAAGCTTTTACATATGAACGACAATTCTTCTTCAGAGTAGGTATTCAATCGATCCAACCCCACATTTCCTGCCATTAATTCTTCTATTTCAACCCTCAGCTTGTAGAGGTCTAAAGGTTTTGTTTGCGGAGTCTGCTTCTCTAATTCACGACTCCAACTCTCAATTTCATCCGGAGTTACCAGAGAGACATTCCTAGTACCTGTTGCTGTCTCTAATTTAATTTCTTTTGTATTAAAAGGGTTATGCCTCTGCTGTATTCCCTTTCCAGTCTGTTTGTTTGGCAATTCCAAAAACGCAACTTCAGACTCGCACTCACTGGACTGATCATCTATGATGATCGGTTCCTGTCTCGGGGTTGCCATGCCTGGGGTCATAACTGGAGTAATCGGATTTCCCTGACCATTTCCGTATAACGGGACCACCGGTCCAATAGTTACTGGAATAGTCAATGCCTCAGGACTGGTATTTAACTGGGAAATTTTCTGAATTATTTCTGTTCTTTGTCTAGCTAGAGCCTCTTGCTCCTTTTCCACTAGTACCCTTCTTAAAGTTGTGTCATGCAATATCTGTGGGGTCAACGGAGGAGTAAAACTCGGGGCAGTAGGATGCGTTTCACTTGGTCCTCTCCCATAATTTGGTTTCGGGAATAAAGTTCCAGTATTAAAGGACCTGCGCTCTTCCCCATATGGAGGTTGAACAAAAGGTAGTCCTGAATTCGATGGTTTCTCTTCGCTTTCATACAAGGGTCTGGGAAAAAAGATTTTCGTACGTGAATATTTTTCTTCCTGGCTTGCGGGCACTTTGGGATATATATCCCTTGTTTCCGTCATTTCGGGTTTTTCAGGATAGGGCAATACTTGACCACCCCCTCCCAGTCCCAGGGACCTGTCTTCTTCCTTTAGGAAGTGGCGTCGGGGAACATCTCCTACACTGGAAGGTCGGGTTCCCTCATTGTAAGGTGGCGGACTTCTGGTACAGATGTCATCTATTAGTTCATCATCTGAATCCCCCAGGGCCCCCCAATGCTTACATTTTTCAGTACTTTTCTCACCCGCTCCAATGTTATGACATGCCGGCATCATGGGAAACAGACCCTCAACAATCATGCTCTGTCTCCACTGTTTCATCCTTTTATCCCTGGACTCCTGTTTCTGCCTGGGGTACCACTTGGTCAAACCCTTGTCCATTCGGGGTCTTTCTCTTTCAAAAGCCTCAATCTCCCATTCCTCTAATGCCTCATACTGCGTTAGTCTCGGTCTGGGATGCAGTTCATTCATTCGGGTTCTTAAATTAAATAAGATCCTACCATTGAAAGTACCATCTAACGGAAAAGCCAATACTCCGTCATCTTTTGTGTACTTCACCCAATTTTCCAACCACACACAGGTATTGTACCCTCGGTCAAACATCATGAATGAGGCAGGAGTATTAGGTGGTGGGACAAGAACACCTTCCCTAGATTTAATCGGTTTGTCCGTTTTAAAATAATTTTTCACCTTACTTACAAGGGACAATTTTCTCTTGGTTCCGTACATAATATCGTATCTATTAGTTTTCCACTGATCCCTTTCAAACCCTAGGTGCCTTGGATCAGGTCGAGTTCCTGTAGTCTGCGAGTGCCACATACGACTTCTGCGCTAAACTTTGTTTACAAACTACCTCCAATCAGAACGCGCTTCAGAAATTCGTGCAACCAATGGGTGCGCGACACTAAATAAGCTCCGCCAATGGGTGCGCGGCCCCTTCGTGAGACAGTTCCCACGCTCCGGCGCTCACCCCTCCTTTACAATTCCAGCTCCGCTACCCGCCCGCTGCTTCTACCAATCCCAGCGCGGCACAGAGTGACGTCAGAGGCGCTTCGCGACTGACTCCCTCCCTTCACAAGGTAACGGAAACTTTCTTTCTTTTAAAGTGCTCAGTGCTTGGTTATTTTACAACAAATACACATTCGCCACAGTGCTCAAGTGTCTAGACAGAGAAAGAATTGTTTTACTGCAAGTAAACTACTTCCATTTACTTTTCACGCGCTGCGGGCAGATCTCTTCCGCCTACCCTTCACTCTAGCATCGGTGAACCTGTTATTCCCCTAAACTCATCCACTTCTTTCCGGGATATATTCCGAGTTTAAGGTTTCTCAGCGGACCCCTCTGCTTTCACGCTAGCTCCGAGGAACCTGCTACTCTTCCGATGTGACCCTTACTAGGTTACGCCACTATGGGAATTTTGCCAATGAACCCCGTTACTGTCATTTATTCACACATGTATTCAGAAAACCCTAGTTAGTGCTTCCCGGTTATCCTAACCTGCACCTAACTTTCCTCGAACCTGTGACCTCAGGACAATGGATTCTATTCACCACTTGCCCTTTCAATTCCCCGGGGAGTTCGGACAACATACAACTAAACGATTGACAATTGCATGGATTAGTACATATAACAATATAAGAACAAGAATAATGGCAATACAGTAATTCATGAATTTCAGCAGCGTATTCACAAGAGAGTGATCAGTTCCCTCAGAACAGCCGCTCTTATAGCAGCATTAATATAATAGCAGCTTCCGACTTAACTAGTCCAACTAATCCCTGCCTTACTCTCAACTAGTCCCTAACCATCCTCTAGCTACCAGAAAACTGATAGAGCGCGCGAGGCCACCCGACCAATAGTTTTCGCCGTTTCCGGCTTCAGGGCCCATATACTTTTCAAATCACCATATACATCGATCAGGTGACTTCACGAGCTCTACCAAGTTGGTGTGTGTGTGTTCCCTGCTACCAATTTTCGGTGCACCCGACTTACCATCCACCGATGCGGGTGCCTAATGACCACAATGAATCAGGGAGCTAGCTGTAAGGAAAGGCAGCAAAATACAAACCCAACCAATAACATTCAAGTACTGTTTAAATGACCACGGACAACTGGAAGTTTTAAAATGTTTATCTAAAGTTCATTATTTTCTTGCATGAGGTACAATAAAACAAGGCAATCAATAATCAAGATAACGTAAATCACATAGGCATAAAGAAATAATGACAGAGTAATCATCAAAGTACTAATAAAATGTAACGAGAAAAGATACTATGCAAGTCAGTATTATCTAAACAGGGATAGCCTAAGTGTGAGTGACTATAGGAGAGCTTATAATGAATAACACGCTTCACTTAAGGTGAAGGGGCCTTTGAACAATCTAGGCAACGAAGTTCTAGACCATATCAGGAAATGACACACTGCTATGAAAAATATAATTTCTAACCAGTGAGAAGACATAAGAACAAAAACCTCACGGAAAAATATGTATTTAGCTTTCAATGGTTGCGGAAAGACATGGAAAATATAACATATGCAATGATGAACTTTATTAAAGCAAAAGTCAGAAATTTAGAAGGTGCAAGATTTAAAGAGTTTTCAGAGCAATATTTACCTAGAAAGGTGTGGAAACCAAACCCTGGCCACGGGTCAGTTAAGGACAGGAAACCCTCAAGGAAGGATACCCCTCAAAGGACAGCAGGTGCAGAATGGACACCCAGGATAGGACAGGATACCCTCGGAATAGGAATCAGGACAGGACCCTCAGGACAGGACAGCAAACCCTCAGGACAGGACCCTCTTCAGGACAGGACCCTCTTCAGGACAGGACCGGAACCCACAGTTCGGAAGCAACGCCTGCGCTCCACCCGCTCTGCAGCTATCGATCAAGACCCCGATTGGGTCAGCGAACTCCCAGCTAAGTGCTTTGCCAGCACTTTAAGGTTCAGTAGAACCTTAGCCTATGGTCAAATTCGGACAGAGTGCTCCGCAGCGCTCTGTATCTTCAGTCACCTATTGAGTGCGTTGGGTCAGTGACAGGTCAGCTAAACCAGACAAGTCGGACGGTTCACTAGGTGAACCCAGGGTAGATATACAGTTTGGGACAGTGTACCACCCCCCAATGTTGCAAAGTGTCAAAATCCCTCAATTTGGATTGGTCCTAAGGTAGGATTTGGGTAACACACCAATCAAAACAGTCTATTTGTATGCCACATTAACATTTTCTGGTACCGCCTATTGAGCTAGGGGTTCCCATGAGAGACTACACGACAAGCAGCAATACATTTACATTGTATCATATAATAAGCCACATTCGCTGTTCTCGCAGGGCAGAGGTGACTTTCTCAGGAGCATCTTGCCCATCACTGCCAACTGGCGGTGTTCCATCTGTCAAGGTCCCTCGTGCTGCCGAATGTCGCACAGGCGCAGAAGGGACCTCCAATATGGCTCTCCTCTCACTCAGACCCCCATTTCCCGCGGTACATGAAAAGTAAGCGAAAACAAATTAATACATAATAATGTCATTATGAAAACACACCACACGGTTTGTACTTTTAACTCATCATCAAGAAATAAACTTATTGCATCTAAATGTTAGCTACATTGATACGGGCACAAGAGCAGTGGCACGAGCAGTACCACATGATAAGCACAGCTATGAATTACGCATGCGCATAACTTTCCCTCCACTTCTGCAGACGCGTCAGGACACGTGAGTGTGGCTGACGCATGCGCAGTAACTAAAATACAAGCGGCGGCCATATTAGAGGACACGGATTAAATTCATTAGAAATACACATAGGCAAGCTTCGGGAACTTTGCCTAAACAGAATAAATGTTAGTAAAACATACATTTTGTTACCTTATTACACATAAACGAGGTTCTTGACTTCGGCAAGCCGCAAAATATGCGAAGCTTTGCTTCATCACTATCACTATACCATGAAGCTTATGAATTGCTTATTTATTATACAGAATGATTTCGATTTTTAATAGAACACAAACATTTTATCTGTTTTTACATATGTACACAGAATATCATAAAACACCCACATTTATCTGTACAAAATACTAAACATTTCGACACACACACATCAACCATTCTAGTCAAACAAACTTCATTCATACCAATCCTATTATATTGCAAAACATACAGTGAACCAAACAGTTAATTGTATCAACAAGGAGGACTTTTTCCTACATCAATGTAAATATATACAAGTTTAACGATAATCAAATAGACTTTCTCAATTCGCATAAATCATCAAGATTCAATATTTATCCTTTTGTGCATGAAAAAAGTGACAGTTTGGTTTTTATCTGAAGGTCTACGCGTTTCGAATCCCACCCAATACTGGGGTTCTCGTCAGGACCAAAGCCTCACTGAAGAGAAAAAGAAAAGAAAACACTAATCACGGGCTGAATCAATTCACAAAAATTCTAACTCTCCACCAAGAGCAATGCCATCCCCAGCTTACCTCAATGAGGTTCTTAACTACAGCTTGCAAACAATGTGGAGTTTTAAAGTTCTGAAAGAGAAGAATAAGGGAAGAGGGAAAATGGTCTCATTTTTTTGTTTCTAGTGGCACTTCTTCAGTAAAGGGTAAAAAACGATGTGTTGGAAAAGCAAGGTTGCAGCCTACCCACTTACATGGCACACAGTGGAGGCGTCCAGACCGGTTCAATAATTCGGTCAGTGGTATTCTGAAAAATGAGGAATGGGCCGGTGTTAATAAACAATATCTAGCGGCCATTGACGTTAAATAAAGGGCTAGAAATCACGGCGTCATTACCTTCGTTCGTGGTAGACGCCATCTCGGGCTCTGTTGATTTCTAGGAAAAGAAGGCACGCGAGTTTGAGTTAGAGGTCCATGTACTTGGCATGCAGGTTTTACAGAGTTGGAGGGGCACAATCTACAGCGACTCCTACCTTTAGAGTTGTGTGTAAGATCCGTCTCATGTCCACAATCCAAGTAGCCAATCAATCGGCGCGGTGGAGTGAAGTCCTACGCTCAATTATTTCACCGCGTTGATAAGGTCACGTGATTGTTGAACGCGACGACTGTTTCCGCTAAGCCTGATGGAATGTGTAGTTCCTGAGTGCTCCGTATCGGATTTTTTATTTCACAATTGTCCGGTGGTATTCCTATGTCAGGTCTTACTGCACAGAATTTCTGTTTCCAAAGAATCTTGCTAGAATTCCCAGTGGCCAAAGTAGCGGAATGCTGGGCTATAATATTTCACCGCATTGGTGAGATCACGTGATTATTAAGCGCGACGGCTCTTTCTGCTCTGCCTCATGGGATATGTGGTTCCTGGATGCTCCGTACTCTTGTGGTCACATGGTTTATAACCAACAACTGTCACCTCGTTGGTCGATGGAATGTGTGGTTCCTCTTTGTTCAATCTGTCAGTGCTTAATTTAACAATTGTCAAGTAATATTCCTATGTCTGATCATACTATATGGAATTTTTTATCCCTTGCCCATGGCTCTCCTCAACCTTGTTGCGATCTCACAATTTGTATAATTCGGAGATCTCGTTCAAGCCTGAAATTGCCGTATCAAATTTAACTATCAGGAATGCTTCCTTTTTGGATAGTTTTTGTTCCCTATCTCCTCCCCATGGGTCAATCTCTATGTTTGCAATCACAGTCCATTTTAAATCACTTTCTTTGTGCGATTTTCTGGTCCAGTGATTGACTAGCGGAGCTGTCTCCACTTTTTTCCGAATTCGGGACTTGTGTTGTGTTATCCTTTGTCTTATCTCCTGGCTGGTCTTGCCTATGTAGAGCATTCCACACGGGCAAGTAATGCCATAGACCACAAATTTGGTTTTACAGTTTGAAAAGATGTTGTGTTTCCAATGAATTCCATTATGGCTGAAGAGGGCACCTTCCATCGTGCTTTCACAGCACGTGCATGTTCCACATTTATGGTGGCCTAGTATTGTGACAGCCCCATCATTTGTCGTAATGTGACCTTGGGTTCTACTTTCACTGCTGCCCTTACTATGTAATTGGAGATACTGTTTTCCTTCTTGAATGCAAACAGTGGTGCTGTTTCAAAGCTTTTATCAAGTGGCTTGACAAGATGCCAATTTTGAGCAATAATTTTTTTCAATCTATTGGAGTCAGGGCAGAATGTTGTCACACAGACTTGTCTAGATAAGGTTTTCTTCATTTTTCTTTCCAGCAGAGTCTCTCTCGGGGTCCACCATGCCCTCTTCGTAGCCCTTTTGACCAATTTTCTTGGATACCCTCTTTCTTTCAATTTCTCTACTAGATTAGCAGCATGTTTGAAGTATTCATCTTTATGTGTGCAATTTCGACGTATTCTTAAAAATTGCCCATACGGTAAATTCTCACGTAGACTCCTCGGATGATTACTGGTAAAAAGCAATGATTTATTTCTATCCGTGGGTTTCTTATACAATGTTGTATAAATTCCTCCATTCTCACTGTATACTTCTACATCCAAGAAAGGAATCCTGCAGTCCGATTGAGACATGCTGAATTGTATGTCCGGTGTCCTTTGGTTAAGCCAATTGAAAAAAGCTTTTAGTTTTTCTTCCCCTCCGGTCCAAACCAAAAAAATGTCATCTATAAACCTGAGCCAGGTTGCGATGTTCTCTGAGTATGGATTATTTTTGTACACAAATGTCTCTTCGTACATTGACATGAAGAGGACGGCCAATTCTGGGGCAAAAGGACACCCCGTTGCCACACCCTTTACTTGAAAAAAGAAATCATTGGAAAAAGAAAAGTAATTCTTTTTTAGAGCAAAAGCTGCTAAATTCACAATGAATTCAGTTGGTACTCTACAGGGTCTTTCTCTACTATCCAGGAAGTGTGTTAGCACAGCCAGTGCCTCGTCTTGGGGGATCTGGGTGTATAAAGAGGTGACATCTAATGTCACAAGTAAATCTTTCTCTCTTGAAAATTGGATTTCCTTGATTTTAATAATGAAATCTGTTGTATCTTGGAGGTATGATTTGACTTCAGGTAGGAACTGTTTCAGAAAGCAATCCACATATTTCGATATTGGTTCTAACAACGAATCACACCCTGACACAATAGGGCGTCCAGGCGGTTTAGTTGGGTTTTTATGGACTTTAGGCAATACGTAGAAAACTGGTATCCGTGGATGTTTATTTTGTAAGAATTCGTATTCCTTATGTCCCAAAAAAACCTTGGTCGAATCCTTCCTTTAGCACTGCAAAAAGTTGGCCTTGAAGTTCTTTAGTAGGGTCTTTCACAATTTTTCGATAGCAGTCGGAATTCTCTAGTTGTTGACAAACCTTTTGATGTATTCATTAGTGTCCCATAATACAATTGAACCCCCTTTGTCAGCCTGCTTGATCGTGAGTTGGGGGTCATTTTTTAATGTTGTCAGAGCTTCCTTTTCTTCTTTTGAGATGTTAAATTTAAGATATTTGTCTTTCTTTTCCATATCTGAAATTGCTGACAATATGGTTTTTTCAAAAGTCAAAATTTCTTTTGGGACTTGATTTGCTGGTGGACAGAAAGTGGATTTCCTCCGTAGTCCTGTCACTTCCATGTTTGTGGGGTTGTCTTTATTCTGAAAAAAGAGTCTTAGTCTTAGTTGGCGGCAGAATTCAATAAATTCAGTTTTGAGTTTGACAAAATCAGTTTTCTTTTTTGGAACAAAACTCAATCCTTTATTAAGGATACTTTTTCAGCATTTGTCAAGATTTTATTAGACAAATTGAATATAAGAGAGCTATCTAACTCTTGTAGTGTTGGCGCCGGGTTGTCATTTCCCAGGGCTGGTTGTTGGACCTGTTTCTTCCTCGCGGTCTAGTTTGGCCTCTGCCTAAAAAAGGTGTCTGAGGGGTTTGTTGGGGATTCCATTTCCTATTCCTGTTCTGGCGATTGTCACCTCTATCAGATTCTCCTTCTGATGAAGATGAAGTATCAGAGAATGTGATGAATTGGTTTTTTGATCTTCCCTGATTGTCCGTTAAATACCTTCTTGATTCCAATTTGGTATAAAAATCAGCTTGTAGATAGGGATAGACCGTATCCAACGAAAAATTATTTTTATCTTTGTCGAACTGGTTACTTTTTTGGTTAACAGTGTTGTCCTTAAAGTCCTCAATCTCCTTTTGCACTTTCTCAAGTAGTGTTTTGGAGTCTGCAATATCCTTATTTCCTTTGATTTCAGTCTCAAGTGTTTCAATTTCTTCCAATTCTTTTTTAGAAATTCTCAGGGCTGTCTCGATGGTAAGGACCATCAGGTCCCTGCTACACTTGGTTTCAATGCAACTGAAGCCTTTCTTAAACAGTGGATCGTCCGTGAAGATAACTGGAATATTTTTAATTTGCAGCCCTCCGGGGATTGTGCCTTCCTTCAGGTGTTTTAATAAGAAGTGGCCGTGCAGATCAGTCCTGATCTGTTTCTTTTTTAATCGTAAAAGTTTGTCCGATTCGTTTTGGACCTTTGCTGTGGTACTGAGGGAAGCTGATGCAAAGACTGGCGGAGCACTTAGTAATTTTTGAATGTGTTCTTCGCTATAGGCGAAGGTGTCATTTTCGCTCATGGTCAGTGGGGTGAAAAAAATAATAGAATTAAACTAGCAGAAGAAAAAAATAATAAATAGAAGATACCCAAGTAATTCCACACCAAAAAATAGTGCACAAATTGTGAATCCACGATACTTGACTAACAATGCTTTAGTTCTTCCAAATGGAGAATTAGGCCTTCCTATTCTACCATCACTTATTTACTTACAGTGATCTCAAAAGGACCTCGCAGGACAGCTCCCGCAACAAAAACCTTAATAACATAAAAGGGTCTGGCTCATAAGCAGCAAGGCGGAGCGCAACTGAACTTCCAACCAAAAACAAGTTGCCAATACTGCTACCAATTTCAATGCTCTGTCCTCTCAGGTATAAGAATGCACTATCACTATACCATGAAGCTTATGAATTGCTTATTTATTATACAGAATGATTTCGATTTTTATTAGAACACAAACATTTTATCTGTTTTTACATATGTACGCAGAATATCATAAAAC
The DNA here is from genome assembly GCF_964261635.1 of Lissotriton helveticus. NCBI lineage: Eukaryota > Metazoa > Chordata > Amphibia > Caudata > Salamandridae > Lissotriton > Lissotriton helveticus. Next base: position 919,540,707 of record NC_136065.1, on the reverse strand, counting down.
ACCCACATTTATCTGTACAAAATACTAAACATTTCGACACACACACATCAACCATTCTAGTCAAACAAACTACATTCATACCAATCCTATTATATTGCAAAACATACAGTGAACCAAACAGTTAATTGTATCAACAAGGAGGACTTTTTCGTACATCAATGTAAATATATACAAGTTTAACGATAATCAAATAGACTTTCTCAATTCGCATAAATCATCAAGATTCAATATTTATCCTTTTGTGCATGAAAAAAGTGACAGTTTGGTTTTTATCTGAAGGTCTACGCGTTTCGAACCCCACCCAATACTGGGGTTCTCGTCAGGACCAAAGCCAGGGGGTAGGCTGCAACCTTGCTTTTCCAACACATCGTTTTTTACCCTTTACTGAAGAAGTGCCACTAGAAACAAAAAAATGAGACCATTTTCCCTCTTCCCTTATTCTTCTCTTTCAGAACTTTAAAACTCCACATTGTTTGCAAGCTGTAGTTAAGAACCTCATTGAGGTAAGCTGGGGATTGCAATGGTCTTGGTGGAGAGTTAGAATTGTTGTGAATTGATTCAGCCCGTGATTAGTGTTTTCTTTTCTTTTTCTCTTCAGTGAGGCTTTGGTCCTGACGAAATATTCCAGTTATCTTCACGGACGATCCACTGTTTAAGAAAGGCTTCAGTTGCATTGAAACCAAGTGTAGCAGGGACCTGATGGTCCTTACCATCGAGACAGCCCTGAGAATTTCTAAAAAAGATTTGGAAGAAATTGAAACACTTGAGACTGAAATCAAAGGAAGTAAGGATATTGCAGACTCCAAAACACTACTTGAGAAAGTGCAAAAGGAGATTGAGGACTTTAAGGACAACACTGTTAACCAAAAAAGTAACCAGTTCGACAAAGATAAAAATAATTTTTCGTTGGATACGGTCTATCCCTATCTACAAGCTGATTTTTATACCAAATTGGAATCAAGAAGGTATTTAACGGACAATCAGGGAAGATCAAAAAACCAATTCATCACATTCTCTGATACTTCATCTTCATCAGAAGGAGAATCTGATTGAGGTGACAATCGCCAGAACAGGAATAGGAAATGGAATCCCCAACAAACCCCTCAGACACCTTTTTTAGGCAGAGGCCAAACGAGACCGCGAGGAAGAAACAGGTTCAACAACCAGCCCTGGGAAATGACAACCCGGCGCCAACACTACAAGAGTTAGATAGTTCTCTGATATTCAATTTGTCTAATAAAATCTTGACAAATGCTGAAAAAAGTATCCTTAAAAAAGGATTGAGTTTTGTTCCAAAAAAGAAAACTGATTTTGTCAAACTCAAAACTGAATTTATTGAATTCTGCCGCCAACTAAGACTAAGACTCTTTTTTCAGAATAAAGACAACCCCACAAACATGGAAGTGACAGGACTACGGAGGAAATCCACTTTCTGTCCACCAGCAAATCAAGTCCCAAAAGAAATTTTGACTTTTGAAAAAACCATATTGTCAGCAATTTCAGATATGGAAAAGAAAGACAAATATCTTAAATTTAACATCTCAAAAGAAGAAAAGGAAGCTCTGACAACATTAAAAAATGACCCCCAAGTCACGATCAAGCAGGCTGACAAAGGGGGTTCAATTGTATTATGGGACACTAATGAATACATCAAAGAGGTTCGTCAACAACTAGAGAATTCTGACTGCTATCGAAAAATTGTGAAAGACCCTACTAAAGAACTTCAAGGCCAACTTTTTGCAGTGCTAAAGGAAGGATTCGACCAAGGTTTTTTGGGACATAAGGAATACGAATTCTTACAAAATAAACATCCGCGGATACCAGTTTTCTACGTATTGCCTAAAGTCCATAAAAACCCAACTAAACCGCCTGGACGCCCTATTGTGTCAGGGTGTGATTCGTTGTTAGAACCAATATCGAAATATGTGGATTGCTTTCTGAAACAGTTCCTACCTGAAGTAAAATCATACCTCCAAGATACAACAGATTTCATTAATAAAATCAAGGAAATCCAATTTTCAAGAGAGAAAGATTTACTTGTGACATTAGATGTCACCTCTTTATACACCCAGATCCCCCAAGACGAGGCACTGGCTGTGCTAACACACTTCCTGGATAGTAGAGAAAGACCCTTTAGAGTACCAACTGAATTCATTGTGAATTTAGCAGCTTTTGCTCTAAAAAAGAATTACTTTTCTTTTTCCAACGATTTCTTTTTTCAAGTAAAGGGTGTGGCAATGGGGTGTCCTTTTGCCCCAGAATTGGCCGTCCTCTTCATGTCAATGTACGAAGAGACATTTGTGTACAAAAATAATCCATACTCAGAGAACATCGCAACCTGGCTCAGGTTTATAGATGACATTTTTTGGGTTTGGACCGGAGGGGAAGAAAAACTAAAAGCTTTTTTCAATTGGCTTAACCAAAGGACACCGGACATACAATTCAGCATGTCTCAATCGGACTGCAGGATTCCTTTCTTGGATGTAGAAGTATACAGTGAGAATGGAGGAATTTGTACAACATTGTATAAGAAACCCACGGATAGAAATAAATCATTGCTTTTTACCAGTAATCATCCGAGGAGTCTACGTGAGAATTTACCGTATGGGCAATTTTTAAGAATACTTCGAAATTGCAGACATAAAGATGAATACTTCAAACATGCTGCTAATCTAGTAGAGAAATTGAAAGAAAGAGGGTATCCAAGAAAATTGGTCAAAAGGGCTATGAAGAGGGCATGGTGGACCCCGAGAGAGACTCTGCTGGAAAGAAAAATGAAGAAAACCTTATCTAGACAAGTCTGTGTGACAACATTCTGCCCTGACTCCAATAGATTGAAAAAAATGATTGCTCAAAATTGGCATCTTGTCAAACCACTTGATAAAAGCTTTGAAACAGCACCACTGTTTGCATTCAAGAAGGAAAACAGTATCTCCAATTACATAGTAAGGACAGCAGTGAAAGTAGAACCCAAGGTCACATTACGACAAATGATGGGGCTGTCGCCAATACTAGGCCACCATAAATGTGGAACATGCACGTGCTGTGAAAGCACGATGGAAGGTGCCCTCTTCAGCCATAATGGAATTTATTGGAAACACAACATCTTTTCAAACTGTAAAACCAAATTTGTGGTCTATGGCATTACTTGCCCGTGTGGAATGCTCTACATAGGCAAGACCAGCCAGGAGATAAGACAAAGGATAACACAACACAAGTCCCGAATTCGGAAAAAAGTGGAGACAGCTCCGCTAGTCAATCACTGGACCAGAAAATCGCACAAAGAAAGTGATTTAAAATGGACTGTGATTGCAAACATAGAGATTGACCCACGGGGAGGAGATAGGGAACAAAAACTATCCAAAAAGGAAGCATTCCTGATAGTTAAATCTGATACGGCAATTTCAGGCTTGAACGAGATCTCCGAATTATACAAATTGTGAGATCGCAACAAGGTTGAGGAGAGCCATGGGCAAGGGATAAAAAATTCCATTTAGTATGATCTGACATAGGAATATTACTTGACAATTGTTAAATTAAGCACTGACAGATTGAACAAAGAGGAACCACACATTCCATCGACCAACGAGGTGACAGTCGTTGGTTATAAACCATGTGACCACAAGAGTACGGAGCATCCAGGAACCACATATCCCATGAGGCAGAGCAGAAAGAGCCGTCGCGCTTAATAATCACGTGATCTCACCAATGCGGTGAAATATTATAGCCCAGCATTCCGCTACATTGGCCACTGGGAATTCTAGCAAGATTCTTTGGAAACAGAAATTCTGTGCAGTAAGACCTGACATAGGAATACCACCGGACAATTGTGAAATAAAAAATCCGATACGGAGCACTCAGGAACTACACATTCCATCAGGCTTAGCGGAAACAGTCGTCGCGTTCAACAATCACGTGACCTTATCAACGCGGTGAAATAATTGAGCGTAGGACTTCACTCCACCGCGCCGATTGATTGGCTACTTGGATTGTGGACATGAGACGGATCTTACACACAACTCTAAAGGTAGGAGTCGCTGTAGATTGTGCCCCTCCAACTCTGTAAAACCTGCATGCCAAGTACATGGACCTCTAACTCAAACTCGCGTGCCTTCTTTTCCTAGAAATCAACAGAGCCCGAGATGGCGTCTACCACGAACGAAGGTAATGACGCCGTGATTTCTAGCCCTTTATTTAACGTCAATGGCCGCTAGATATTGTTTATTAACACCGGCCCATTCCTCATTTTTCAGAATACCACTGACCGAATTATTGAACCGGTCTGGACGCCTCCACTGTGTGCCATGTAAGTGGGTAGGCTGCAACCTTGCTTTTCCAACACATCGTTTTTTACCCTTTACTGAAGAAGTGCCACTAGAAACAAAAAAATGAGACCATTTTCCCTCTTCCCTTATTCTTCTCTTTCAGAACTTTAAAACTCCACATTGTTTGCAAGCTGTAGTTAAGAACCTCATTTAGGTAAGCTGGGGATGGCATTGGTCTTGGTGGAGAGATAGAATTTTTGTGAATTGATTCAGCCCGTGATTAGTGTTTTCTTTTCTTTTTCTCTTCAGTGAGGCTTTGGTCCTGACGAGAACCCCAGTATTGGGTGGGGTTCGAAACGCGTAGACCTTCAGATAAAAACCAAACTGTCACTTTTTTCATGCACAAAAGGATAAATATTGAATCTTTTTTTTTTTTTTTTTTTTTTTTTAAAACCTTTATTGTTCCACAATACAGTTACAGGCATTGGCCTACAGACCATCACGGTCGGCCATCAAAGTAGAGGTGGTCAATCAAGTCAATTAAGCCCAAAAAATACGAAAACCCGCCTCCCCAAAGATACCCCACAGCTCAAGGATGCAGGTGGTGCAGAATAATTACAGGATTAGAGAAGGTTTCTTTTTTGAAAATAAAGAATAAGCAGGATCCAACGCCGCACAATTATGCCCAAACAAAACAAGGGATAATCATAGTACCGAACATGCACAGGCAGGACTATGGTAAATAGGAGTTTAGCACGAGAACATCTGATCAGGATGAACAATAAACAACACAGCTAGCCCGCCAGAATCACTATATGCCCACTGCACCAAGAAATACTGGAAAAACATTGATCCTTGGTATCTAAATGAGCAGAGCACAACAAGAGTACAGCAATTCGGATCCCAGAAAAGAGAGGAAAGAAAAAGGTACAGAGAAACTAAAAACGACATAAACAAAAGGCCATAGGAACAGAAAGGGGACACAAACAATAACACTACCCCCCCCACCCTGCACCTCTGCTGACGGCTACGGCCCACCCCCCTAGCAGCGTGCCTGTCGCCCAATGTCAAAAACCCGAAATATAGAAAGAAGAAAGATGAAAGGAAGGACAATAATCCACATAGATACAAAAGAAAAGGGGGAAAGAAGAAAAAACATTGGAGGGTCCCCAGAACGGGCTCCCGCCCCGCCCCCCCCTCCCCGCCGCATAGCAAGTCAAATACGCTAGAAACAGTAACAGAGTCTCAGGATGTTCACAAAAACAGGATAAAAGTCACTGCTCGGCCGCTCAACAGACACAACCATAACGAAATCCCCCTGTGTAACACCAATAAAGAACAGAGTATCATCATTCACGAAACCCATACAGCCCGTACCATCAGCCCATCCCAGTCCATGCGGTGCAGGGCCCCGCAATCAAAGCACCGGAGGAAACCAACATGTCAATTCAAAGGTAGCCGAAAATCTCACAGTATACCAGTGTACGTCACACTCGAAGATCATCCATGCCACTCAATTGGTCACGTTTCTAAGAGCAAAGGTAAGTTCAAGCAGAATAGTGAAGGCTCGGTTGCAAGGTCTCAGGATGAAGCCAGCCATCGGAAGAGGAGCTGGAAAGGAAAAGCAAAAAACACATGTCCGACGGTATCACAAAAGAAACTAAGCATCCACGGGAGTAGGCGCTTCAGCGTCGCACCACTTGGAATTAACTGGGAACCCTCCGGGTACAAGTCCCGCCTATCCACCATCGAGAAAGTCGTTTCCGTACCGCACAGCAAAGTCAACGCGGGAAATTGTAGAAGGGCCCATACACACAAAGTAGCACCAGGATAGTATCAGCATCGGGCATTCGTTTCCAGTCCACATAATCCGGGGCGTTCCGGAACGGTCCAGGTCAGATGTCGTCCTTCGAACACACAGGGGGCAGACGGTCCCAACCCCTCGATCGTCAATGTAAACTGCCACCACCATTGTCAGGCGTGTCCCATCGATGCGCCACCTCCAAGAGGGACACGCAGCATGGACGCCGTCCAAACCAACACCAGTACCGCCAGTCCATGACACAGAGAGGTGCATAATAACATTGCGCCCTCCTCGTTTCACAAAGTATGGTCGCCATGTCCACTTCCCCGCGGACGGCCACAGTTGAGCTCCTCCCCAAAACCAGAAAACACCACAGCAGCTTTGTGCATCAAGCGGCTACGAAGGCTGGAAATACAGGATAAAATCGATTCACCTGGGCAAATCTGGGTCCCATCCGGGAACAAAGAACAACGTCCAGGCCGCCATAGCGTCAATCAGCCGCCTGAGGGGGGTGGGGGGAAGCATAATCGTCAGAGGGGGGCAGCGGGGAGTGCGGTCACCAGGTTCCACGAGGCCAGCGCTGGAGGCACACTCACAGAGATGGGCCAACCTCCGTAGCGGTAGACCGGCACCTCCTGGGTCATCGAGGCCGTTGTTATTGCACTCGCGGGCGGCAGCAGCATCACGCGGGGTCCCGGCTTCCGGCCCCGGGAAGGCCGCAAAATACGAGGGGTCGCCTCTTCGTACTCAGGGCTCAAAAAACCCCCGGAGTCGGACGCAGCAGCTCAGCCTGCCGTCCGACAACCGGGAACACCGTCGCAGCGGAGGATAGTCGACAGGAGCAGGAGGCGGGGGATGAAGGTCGACAGAGCCGGGAGCCCGGGCGACCATCTTGGCCGCCGGTCTGGCTCCGCCCCCCTAAATATTGAATCTTGATGATTTATGCGAATTGAGAAAGTCTATTTGATTATCGTTAAACTTGTATATATTTACATTGATGTAGGAAAAAGTCCTCCTTGTTGATACAATTAACTGTTTGGTTCACTGTATGTTTTGCAATATAATAGGATTGGTATGAATGTAGTTTGTTTGACTAGAATGGTTGATGTGTGTGTGTCGAAATGTTTAGTATTTTGTACAGATAAATGTGGGTGTTTTATGATATTCTGTGTACATATGTAAAAACAGATAAAATGTTTGTGTTCTATTAAAAATCGAAATCATTCTGTATAATAAATAAGCAATTCATAAGCTTCATGGTATAGTGATAGTGCATTCTTATACCTGAGAGGACAGAGCATTGAAATTGGTAGCAGTATTGGCAACTTGTTTTTGGTTGGAAGTTCAGTTGCGCTCAGCCTTGCTGCTTATGAGCCAGACCCTTTTATGTTATTTAGGCAATGCCTAGTCTGGCACCATTGCCGAAGCTGCCATTAGTGAGAGATGCGAGGACCTGGGCTGTGGATGTGCCATGCCTTCAGGGCGAACAAAGCAATACAAAAGGCGATGATGGACGGAGCGTTTGAGCAAATCAAACACTCACCCCCAGTCAACTGATCTGGGTTTAATCCATCATCATTCTTTAGCTCACTCTGCCACCCCAGTTCAGGGCGATGCATTGGTTCCACAGACTACAAAGGCAATGCAGGTCTTTATGATGGGTCCAATCTATGCAGCAGGGGCGATGAATCGGTTCTGCTTGGAGTTGCGCTATTCAGAAGAGGAGATGCTCCTGCTCTGCTCGGACATGCGCTGCTCAGCAGAGGAGATGTGTTGGTTCCTCTTGCAAGCACCTTAGGCCCACTTCCAAGGATCCAGGACTACTCACAAACGGCAGTGCCCAGGTGCAGGTGCAAGGTTGTTGCAAGACTGTTATGCCCCTGAGGCTTTAGATCAGGAGGCCAGACAACTAGATTTCTAAAAGTGGCATTTTCAGTATTGTAATTTAACATCAAACCATCATTAAGTTAGGTTTTAAAATGAAGATTCCAGAGACACCAAACATGAACCAGTCATGTATTCTCATTTGGAAGTAATACTTATAAAATGTAATAAGACAACACCAGTGTTATCCAAATGGAGAGATAGGCCTTGTAGTAGTGAAAAACGAAGTTAAGAGCTTTTTACTACCAGGGCATGTAAAATTGAAAAGTGCATGTCCAACATTTTAAATACATTGCACCCTGCCCTCTGGGCTGTTCAGGGCCTACCCTATGGGTGACTTATATGAATTAAAACTGAAGGTTCTGGCCTGTCAAAAGGTCCATTTTTCCAGATCAACCTGACAACGTATTTGGAAAAAATAGCGAGTTTTAAACATCAAGTTAGAGAAATATCGAAAAAAAATTCGGGATACCAAAATATTGTGATGCAGAAATATTGTTGCAAGAATATCGATTTTTCAGGTAAATAATGTCGTTGTCAAGCATATCGCTGTTGCTAATATCGTTTCCAATAATATAGTTGTAAAAAATATAGTTTTTTAATGATCTTTATTTGTTTTAGTTCATATATCTATTTTGTTTTATTATTATTTGTGTTATTGTTAATAATATTTTGAATTATAGTTTGTAAATGTAAGTGATTTTATTTAATTTCTAACAGTAATATATAGTGCCATAGCGGGTTGCTATGTTTGTAAGGGGTATTGGATGGGAAGGTAATTAAGTGAAATTAATTAACAACTGATTATTAATTATTTAAGTGATTATTAATTGTGTTAATTGTGTAATAATTATATTTCTAAGTCTGTTTGAGGTGATGGATTCTAGATTTGTAGAGTTAGAGGGTGGGAAGTTAGTTAAGAAATAAATACATAATAATTTTTTATGGATCAATAATTATTAAAATGCCTAATAATCATGTAACTTGTTTAATTATTTTATATTTTTATATGTATAATTTGTTTTGTTAATTAATAATATTCATATTAAGAGTTTTATATTTGTTGTCAATTCATAGCGTTATTCAAATGTGTAATATTTTTGAAGTGAAGTTCTTTACCTACTGTTGTAAAGACTGAAGTGGGAATAATACATATTACCCCTCCGAAGTCCAATACTTTCCCTACTGTTGCACAGACTGGAGAGAGAATAGTAAATATAGCTCCTCCAAAGTCAATCGCTTTCTCTATTGTTGGACAGACTGAAGTGAGAATAGTAAATGTTACCCCTCCAAAGTCCAACGCTTTCCCTACTGTTGCATAGACTAGAGTGGGAATAGTATTTATTTATATATAGCATTAAATATTATTTAAATGCATTCAATTTACAATATATTAATGTTATATATTAAAATATTTAAGATTTGTCGTTTCATAATATATATATTCACAGAAAAAACCATAGGTTTCAGGGGCGTTATAGTTGGAGATTTCACTCGTACAAAACCATTGAAATTCCCCCGTTATAGTCAGTTCAGCTAACTATAAATTGCACGCCCGCAATGCACTGCTGATGACGTCACATATTCCATCACTCATGACATGTGAAGAAAGAAGAAAATACACACAGAAAGAAGAAAAAGAAATGCAGAAAGAAGCAACAGAAGTCCTCAAAGATGAAGAAAAGTGCAGGTAGAAGGAAGACGCGCAGAATGAACCAACAGAGGAGCAGAAAGAGGCCTTGTTGCAAAATCATCCTGTACCCTCAGCTTTTTCAGATGGATTCTGGTGGTAACTGACTCTGACTAACCAGTCCTAGAGCCAGTGCTATGCTAAAACACACTTAGAATACAGTTAAAACACCTACATACACTAGGGAACACTATGCGTTGGGGAACCCCTATTTTTAGCATAACCTCCTCTGTAAGCCACTAGTATATAATAGGGCAGGGGGATTAAAACTACCTCTTAAAACGCACCACAGGGCGCGTTTGCACACTGGTGAAGGGAGGGGGTGGCTGAGCTGATGTGTGCAAACACGCCCTCTGGCCGTTTTAATTTGGGGGATAAAGTCCCCTTGAATCCTGAGTGTCCCTTGGATACAACTAGCCCATTAGGTATCTCTAGTAGGCACCACAGAGCTGCGTTGCAGAGAAAATGGGCACAGCCTGCACCACCTCTCTGCAATGCAGCACAGTGCCGCTTACTGGAAGCACCTGGTGGACTAGTTGGCCCCCATGGGCCCTGAGGATTGAATGGGAATTATTTACCCAACTTAAAACGTGCCATAGGGCGTTTTTGCAAACGTCACCTCAGGCTTGTCCCCTTCCTTCTCCACTTTGTAAACATGCCCTGTGGCCATTTTAAGTTGGGAGAATAACTCCCCTTGATTCCTGAGGGTCACTAGGTGCAAATTAGCCCACTAGGTACGTCCAATAAGCACCATTGTAGAGAGGTGTGAAAAGGGGCACGGCCTGCACCACCTCTCTGCAAAGCAGCGCAGTGGCGCTTCCTGGAAGCACCTAGTGGTCTAGTTGCCCCCAGGGTCCCTCAGGATTGAAGGGGAATTATTTCCCCAGGGTGTGTCTGCACACGTCACCTCAAGCCCCTTCCCCACTGTGTAAACGCACCCTGTGGCTGTTCTAAGTTGAGAGATTAAGTCCCCTTGAATCCTAAGGGTCCCTAGGGTCAAACTAGCCCACCAGATACCTTCAGTAAGCGCCACAGAGCTGCGTTCCAGAGAGGTGTAAAAAGGGGCATGGCCTCTGAACAACTGTCTGCAACGCAGCACCCTGGCGCATGCTGCAGATACCTGTTAGGCTAGTTGGCCCTCAGGGACCCTCAGTATTCAAAGAGTATTAATTCCCCAACTTAAAATGCGCAATGGGACGCGTTTGCACAGTGGTGAAGGAAAGGGGCGTGGCCTGAGATGATATGTCAGCAAACACACCCTGTGGCCCGTTTTAAGTTAGAGAATGAATTCCTCCTCAATCCTGTGGGTCCCTGGGGGCCAACTAGCTCACCAGGTACCTCCGGTATGCGCCAGGGGGCTGTATTGCAGAGAGGTGTACAGAGGTCATGCCCCTTTTTACAACACTCTGCAATGCAGCACCGTGGCGCTTACTGGAGGTACCTGGTGGGCTAGTTGGCCACCAGGGACTCTCAGTATTGACGAGGAATTAACCCTTTAGGTGCTGCCGTCGGCCAACGGTCGTCACGGGCACTACCTCCCCAGTGCTGCGTGCGACCGCTGGACGTCCAGTTCAGCACTGGATAATGGACAGCGCAGCACTGGGGAGGTTTGTTTACGAGCTCCTAAGGTGTTAATTCCCGACCTTAAACTGCGCCACAGGGTGTGTTTGCACACATGTGAACTCAGGCCCCTCCCCCTCCCTTCACCAATATGCAAAGGCATCCCGTGGGGTGTATTAAATTGGGGGATTAACTCCACTTGAACCCTGAGGGTCCTTGGGGTGCGACTAACCCACCAGCTACCTCCACTAAGCGCCACAGATCTGCGTTGCAGAGAGGTGTAAAAAGGGACATGGCCTCAGAACACCTCTCTACAATGCAGCCCCCTGGCACATACTGGGGGTTCTTGGTGGGCTAGTTGGTCCCCAGGGACCCCCAGTATTCAAGGAGAATTCGTTCCCCATCTGCAAATGCGCCAGGGGGCGTGTTTGCAGAGTGCTGAAAGAAGGGGGCGTGGCCTCCGGCGTGATGCCAGTATTACTGTCTTTTTTTTTTAAGAAGGGTGGCTGCGTAGCCCCCTTTCTTTTTCAAATTTTTTGGCCCTGCCCCCTAATTTTTTTTTTTAATGAAAAAATTGGGAAGGCGGCCGCATGGCCCCCCTCCGAAGGCCTTAATCAGCCCCGGGAACTCCATCCCCTAGGCCATGGCTTTTTTCATTGGAGTTTTTTTGGGAGGGGGGCTGCGTTGCCCCCCTCCTCTGGCCACTTATGGCCCCGGGAATCACATCCCCGGGGCCGGCCTTTCTACTTTTTTTAATAAAAAAAAAAGAAAATGTACGTTTTTGGGGAGGGGGGCCGCGTGGCCCCACTCCCGGGTCACTTGTCCTGCCACAGTTACGCCAGCTCCCTGCGTCCCTTGGGAGTTGGCATTGCTTTTCCACATGGGGAGCTGCTAACATGTAGCTCCCCGTGTGGAAAAGCAATTTGGTTTGTATTTTGAAAGAGAGAGCAGGTTTCCTGCTTTCTCTTTCAAAATTCAAACCAAGTTTGCTATGGCAGGGCGGGATCCGCGAGACTCCTGCCCTGCCATAGCAAACTACAGTGTCCCAGGGGTGGGCACACCGGAACACTGTAGGAGCCGGCCCTGGGGGTTGGCGGCCTCCAGGGCCATCATTGGCTCCAGGAGGGGGGCTGCGTGGCTCACCTCCTCAAATTTTCACAGTGGTGGTCCCCGGGGCTGGGGGGTCCATCACGGACCCCCCAATCTAAATATTTAGAGCCCCGGGGGATGGTGGTCCCCGGGGCTCTGGGGGGGGCAGTGTGCCCCCCACAATTAAAATTAATTCAAGCCCCGGGGGTCTCGGTCCCTGGGGCTTGGGGGGGCATTGTAGCCCCCCAAAATTTCAATAACCAGCCTGGGGGGTGGCGGTCCCTGGGGCTGCGGGGGGGGCGTGTGCCCCCACAACTATAAATGCTTTGCCCCAGGGGTTGCGGTCCCTGAGGCAGTGTGGGGGGATTGCCCCCCCTTTTTTTGCTATGCCCCCGGGGCTTGGCCCTCCTGGGGACTAATTAACAACGAAGCGCGGGAGTCCGCACTTCGTTATTTTTTTTTATTGGCAGGTTCCGATCAACCTGCGCGGATTTTGACGAATTTAAAAAAAATTATATATATATTTTTGTTCCTTTGTTGTCCTTGTGGGACACCTGAGCAGGCCTAGGGGGTCAGGGTGTTTCTACCCTGCCCCCTTTTTGCGTTCTGCACGTTTTTCCTTCTCTTTTCTTGTGCCTCAGTTCTACGGAGGCACAAGATGCCTTCCAACACTTCCTGGTTTGGAGTGTTGAGAGCCAATTAACATACAGCTTTTGCTTGGCAGGGTGCGTTTAGGGTGCGTGGATCCACCGTGGCCCTAGATATATCCATGATTGTACTTTTGATTTTCTTAGCAACTACTGAACATCAATTTATGAATCTTCCCGAAATTTGCAAAACTGGTGGGGCGTTCTGCTCCGTTCCTTCCCTGAAAGTCTTGGGAAGATTCGTCAAGTGGAGGCCGAGAAAAAAGGGGGGGCCCCAAAACGTGTTTTCCCTATGTTAATTTCCATAGGACGATTAGACACAGCTACAGCCCGAACGGCTGAACGGAATTACAAGAAATTTGGCAAAATGGTAGAGTCTGATTCGCAGATCGCCCTTTTGTTTAAATGGTGTAAATCCCTCCAGTAGTTGTTGAGAAAATCAAATGTGAAAAAATGTATATATCTGGGTGGAGCCTAACCACACATCTCATCGTGAGATCTGATTGGCTGTCAGCACTTCATCCAAGAAGTGTTGGCAGCCATCTTGGGACCAATATGCATGATAGCACCTCATTAAAAATCATTGCAGTTGATAGAAGGTTTTAGGACTTTAGTTACATTATAAATCATTTGTTGATTGTACCATACTCATTTTTGGAATTGTGGTGTGTTCTAAGGTGATTTTACCATGCAAAAAAGCCTTCTGCTGGGATATCATAAATCCTGTTTGAAAGAAAACTATTATCTCATGCTTTTCCCACAGTGGATTGGAAGGGGATCTATAAGCTAAACTGAAAGCATATTTTCTGTAAATTCACATTATCTTTCTCAGTCATGTGAGAATGAAGTCTGACATTCTCAGTAAAACATGTACATCGAAAAAGGACAGAGACTGTCAGTTGATTCCTTTGTGTTCTACTGCAGCCTCCAAGAGTGTTCTAAAAAACAACTAGAGCGCTAACAGTTCTACTTATTACAAAGGTATGGCACACCTGAAGCCATCTTGATTGGAATAAAGTGGTAACTCTTAAAACATTTAATTTAAAAAGGAACAAAATGAGGGTGTATATTTTACCATAGAAAGTATGATTAGTGCTGCAGAAAGAACAATTAGGGCACATTTTGAGTGACTTCTCAAATCCTCTTCTATTTCATTAAAAAATTCTGACATGCAGTCTCCCAAGATGGCCACCAGAGACAAAAGAGCCCAAATGTAGCCCAAATATCACCCAGATGTAGCCCAAGTATAGCCCAATGACAGAATGTCCCAGAGTGTTCTAAAGAACAACTAGAGCACTAACAGTCTTACTTATGACAAAAGTATGGCACACCAGAAGCCATCTTGATTGGAATGAAGTGATAAGTCTGAAAACATTTAATTTAAAAAGGAACAAAATGAGGGGGTTCATTTTGCCATAGAAAGTATGATTAGTGCTTCAGAAAGAAAAATCAGGGCACATTTTGAGTGACTTCTCAAATCCTCTACTATTTCATAAAAAATTTCTGACATGCAGACTGAAACTTGCACTCTCAATACCAGCAGCAGACTTCCCTGGTGAGCAGTAGCTTTACTACAGTGATCTAATAAGCAACTAGCGTGCTAACATTCTGAATGTATGGCAAATGTGTGTCACATCTGAATTAAGCATGGGCGGATTTTGCGAATTGGCAATCCGCGAAATTGCGTATTTACGGATTCGCAATCCGCAAAATCCGCGAACTCTCGCGAATTTTGCAGATTCCTTTTTTTGTGTGTTTGCAAGTGTTTCTGCCATTTCGCAAGGGTTTGTTACCAGTTCGCAAACGCGAACTTACTTGTCCGGTAGCAACGGTCGCGACCATGTTGTTTCTACGTCTGGTTCATCACAGCACCCTCTGTTTCACCACTGCCACCCTCTGTTTCAACTGCCACCCTCTGGCTCACCCATGCCACCCTCTGGCTCACCCATGCCACCCTCTAGTTCAACACTGTAGATTATGGGGGGAAAAGCACACCTGCCCTGCCTAAACTGACATGAATGAATTAGGGGCTGATTAATGTGTCACTGAATTTGAACTTCCAGGCTGGCACCTGCTTCCTTATCTGTAATCGCTTTCTGTTGCAGTGTAATTTGTTTAACAGGACCTTTGTTGTATACTTGTAGCTATTCTCTGTGCCTGCTGTGAGGGTCAGAGCAGGGTCATAGAATAGTTGCAAGTAGGCAACTGAACTCTGAAGGGGCCCCTCAGGAAGCACTACAGGGAATGGTTACTAATGATAAGATTGAACTTTTGCACCTGCTGAGTGCTTTCAGTTTTGCAAAAATCCAAATATCCAGCAGCATCCACAAAAAGCAATCCTTCCAGGTCAAGATCCAAATCAAAGTGACCAGCACATGAAGAAAGCACTGGGAGGAGCCTGCTGGACAGGAACAGGAAGTTGGAGACTGTGGGGCACTTCCTTCCTCCCACCCCCCCCCCCCCAAAATGGAATCCTTGCAAAAGAAAATTGCAGGCAAATGTCAACCTGAGGAGTTAATCTGATAAAAATCATAATTTTCAAGGTTTATGCTGCCTGCTGGTTGATTTCTTGTGCGAAATTGCAAATTTTGCAATCTCGCAATTGCGAGATTGTCGCTGCCCGCCGCATCTACGTGTTCGCAAGTGTTTACTCCCGCGAAATTGTATAGTATTCTAGTTGGCAAGTGCGACCAAGCAAAAAATCCGCTTTGCACGGATTTACAAATTTTCGGCAAGTTCGCGAGAGTTCGCGGATTGCGAATTTGCCGAAAATCCGCGAGCGGAACGGATTTTACGCCCATGCTTAATCTGAATGCCTTCTTGATGGAATCGAAGTAGAAAACTGAAAGTATTTCCTACTGAGGAGACTGTAGTAAATGAGGAAATTAGGAAACTTCCTAACAAATTAATCTCCCAAGATGACCACCATAGACAAAAGAGCCCAAATGTAGCACAAATATCCCCCAGATGTAGCCCAAGTATAGTTTAATGACAGAATGTCCCAGAGTGTTCTAAAGAACCACTAGAGTGCTAACAGTCTTACTTATGACAAACGTATGGCACACCTGAAGTCATCTTGATTGGAATAAAGTGGTAATGCTTAAAACATTTAATTTGCAAAGGAACAAAATGAGGGGGTTCATTTTGCCATAGAAATTATGATTAGTGCTGAAGAAAGAAAAATTAGGGCACATTTTGACTTCTCAAATCCTCTTCTATTTCATTAAAACAATTCTGACATGCAGACTGAAACATGCACTTTGAAAACCAGCAGCAGACTTTCCTGGTGAGCAGTAGCTTTACAAACAGTGATCTAATGAGCAACTAGAGTGCTAACATTCAGAATTTATGGCAAATGTGTGACACATCTGAATGCATTCTTGATGGAACCAAAGTAAACAAGCATTGAAAATGCAATAGATCTCGCCCTCGTTTAAGTTAAAGCCATTCTGTTTGTAATGAGGTGGCTTTTTAGCTTTGCTTTTATTAGTGTTTTTAAAACTTTCATGTAAATAACATGCATATGTATGCATATATGTATATGTATGCATGCATTTATATTTGTATTTATATAGATATGCAGATTATATATGTTTATATATGTATGTATATATATATTCACTGAAAAAACCATAGGTTATAGACCATATATAGTTAGGAATTAGCATTTACAAAACCTTATTTTACTCACACAAAACCATTGAAATTCCATATATAGTTAGTTGCACTAACTATATATCGTGCACCCGCAATCCACTGCTGATGATGTCACATATTACATCATTCATGACATGGTCAGTGACATCACTGATGACATCACTGATGACATCTCAAATGACATCACTGATGACTACATCCAGTGACTGTATGTTTCTGTAAAGTTAAAATATGTCTTACATATTGAAGAATGAGTGGATGTATAAGTGTCTGGACGAAGGATTTAGTAGGTGCATGACTGACTGTATGAGTGAGTGATTAAATGTGTCTCACTAAGTGCATGGGTTAGTGACTAAACTGTCTTAATTTGTGCATCATTATTTCTGTTGTTCTGTAAACTGCTGCATGTGTTGATCAGTAGCTATATGAGTAACTATATGGGTTATTGATTGGTTGCCCAATTATTTGTATGGGAGACTGAGTGTGTGTGTGGCTGGCTGGGAGGTGTGTGACTCTGTGCAGATCAATGTGTACTTGTATCAATGATTGTATAAGAGAGTAAGTATGTGTTAGTATATGTTTGAAAATGTTATGTGCTCTATGTTTAACTGTATAGATTAGAAAATGGAAGTGTGATTGATTCTTTACAGGACTGACTAGGTGTGTGAGTAACTCCATGGATGAGTGGCAGAGTGTGAGTGTCTGTATAGGTGTATGAGTGCATATGATAGTGTTGTAAAGATGAGTCATTGTATGTATGAATGATTGTATGGGTGAATGAGTGAATGTGTGTGTAGAAGTAGGAATCAGTGAGTGCGTATGTAGTAATTAGTATTGGTGTGTCAATGGTTTCAAAAATTATACTCTGTATTTAACACTGGGTGTAACAGAGGTTATATTAAAGTGTGAGAAGATGCATTGTATTGTCACATGAATGATATCATCAGTGATCTGATCATTGATGTCAAATGAGATGTCATCAGTGATGTCATTTGAGATGTCATCAGTGATGTCATCAGTGATGTCACTGACCATGTCATGAATGATGTAATATGTGACATCATCAGCAGTGGATTGCGGGTGCGCGATATATAGTTAGTGCAACTAACTATATATGGAATTTCAGTGGTTTTGTGTGAGTAAAATAAGGTTTTGTAAATGCTAATTCCTAACTATATATGGTCTATAACCTATGGTTTTTTCAGTGAATTTCAATGGTTTTTTAATAGTAAATATCAAAAGCTTTAAAATGTATTCTTCTTTAAATCGAAAAATATATTTGATATGTTTTTAATACAACTTTTTTATGTATTTTTTTTAAAATATATTTTTTTGTTTTGCTCCCGGTCCGCGAACCGGGTAGCTTCCCGTTAGCTCAATTTGCTGCCGCGACCCGGTCCGCGAACCAGTAAACGTTCCGTTTGCGCAACTGCCGCATTAGAAAACAACATGGTGACGCGTCGCGTAACCGCGACGTATCGCGTTGTCGCGTAATGCGTCATATGACGCGTCGCGTTAGCGCACCCGGAAGTGCTCCGGTACGCGAAGCGAGAAGCGCAGCTTCCCTGAAGCGATCCGGGACGCAGCGCGGAGCGCGTAACGTAAGCATAACAGGTCATGTGACTTGTTAATAACACTTTTCATTGGTTCATTTCACTTTTGGTTTCCTAATGATGTGAGGCTAGGTCATGTGACCTAAAAATAACACTTTTCATTGGTTCAGAACTATTTTTTTCCCAAATGATGAAAACCCCTCCTTGTTTCCTCACTCTGACTTTCATCTTTGTGAGAGGAAGACCTTTTTTCATCACTTAGCAATGGCAAGTGTTGTAGCTTCAGCTGGTGCACCCCCACCACCACCACCACCTCCTAGGAAGAGAGGACCATCTCCTCAGGTAATCCTCAATCAAGAGGAGGAAGAAGAGGAAGAAGAGGAAGAGGAGCAAGAGAGGAGGCAGTTTTAGCAAGAAGAGCCTAGGACGTCCCGTGTCAAAGAGAGTTTCATTTGGCAATTTTTTAAATATCCCCGGGGCCAAAAAAAAGTGAATGCTCGGTATGTAACTTGCCTTATCTGCAAGAAAGATCCGTCCAGAGGGACAAATAAAAAATATAGTTATGGCAATTATACGATGCATCGCCATATGGAGAGGTGGCACCCTATCAACTACAGTGCTGCGCAGGTACGTGACCTGCAGGATAACCCCCCTCCTGTGGCCCGAAGATCAAATGTAGAGGAAGTGACGGGACCAGAGGCGAGGGACATGGTCCCAAATATACAGATGAGGTTCGGGACAATCAAACAAGTGTGCGTGCGTTGCGGTCAGTTGATTTGCTACAGAGAAAGTAGCATCAATTTAATCAACTTAGCAATTGATAATCATGATTGTCGAAAACGCCCCAGAGAATAAATTATCTTTTTTTTTTGTTGCTCCTGTTGAGCCCTTTACAATGAATCGTTTTCGTTTCCCCCCCCCAAAAAAACAAAAAAATATAAAACCGTTCAAAAAATACAAAAAAAGTAAAAAAAATGTTCAGAAAAATAATAAAAAAATATAAAACACAAAAATAATTTAAAAAAAAGTTCTTTTCAGAACTACCTCCCCTTTATAAAAAAATTGCTAGAATGTTTAGCACTCTGGCAACCTCTATTTCTTTTGGTTCGCTTCCCAGTTCGCTCGCCGGTACGCGAACCAGAAGCGAACCAAAAAAAAAAAAAAAAAAAAAGAAGAGTAAGTATAAGGGAAGGAAACAGAGAGTAATGTTAAAAGAAAGACAGCTATAGGGAGTAACACAGAGATACTGTTTAATAGATCTATTTACCGAAGAAAAGATGGAAGAGGGTATAATTGTGAAAAACAAAATAGATAAGGAAGTGAAAGAAAAAAAGGAGAGTAGAAGAATAATAAACAAGAGTTTCTTAGAGAATGTGAATGAATGTTCAAAATAAGATTAAAACATGTGGAATAACAGAGAGAAAAAACAGAAAGCAGAAAAGAAGAAGTAACAGAAAAGGAATGATTGAAACAGCAAAGAAATGTAAATAACATAGGGGCATATTATCAACATAGGTGATAAAATTATCGCTGCTTTTATCAGCAGAAATCTGCCGCTAAAGCCGCTTTTGCGGCAGAAAACTGCCGCTAAAGCCGCTTTTGCGGCAGAAAACTGCCGATAAAAGCAGCGATAATTTTATTGCCTGTGTTGATAATATGCCCCTTAGTGTGCTTGAACTACAGGGAGAAAGCATAATGAACAAGTAGTGAAAGAGTGATCAGTCAGAGACAGTGAGAGTAATAGAGACGGAGTGAGTGAACAGGAGTGAGGAACTATGAGAACAGAGGGACTGAGAAAAGGAGTGGAAGGAGTAGAGTAAGTAAGTAATAGAGAAAGGAATGAGGGAAGTAGCAAAGGCAGGAAACTGAGGGTTAAAGAAATGAAGCAGTGGAACTAATAGAAGTTAAATGTGATAGAAATGTAACGAAAAGAGTACAAAACATTTACCTTATAATTGTCGTTAACTTAGTCACTTGTTATTTTTATACTTTCAATCTGTGAAAGAAAGAACAAAAATTTGAAAAATATTAAAACATGTATTTAAAAATTAGAAAAGACAAGGGAAAAGATTAAAGGACAAACAGTTTTTCAACAACTTTGACACTTACAGAAGCCTCTGCTTCTCCATGCCCCCTACACAGTCCTAAATATATACATTTTAAACTAACAGTATCTTGTTGCAGATGAAGTGAGGCCTATCTTGCAACATGGTGCATCTTTTGCATCACTGCTGCATCACAAAAGTGACGCAACAGCGGCACAAAAGAGGCGCACGGCCATAATAAATCTGCCCCTAACATTTTAAATGATTGAGTCAGGATGCCGATAAGGTGTGGCCTATCCAGGGGTTTGTTTGAGGTGAGGCCTACTCAGGGTTACAGATGAAATTTAGACTTGTTGAAGAGTACGAAGGAGATAATACATGTGCATGCCTACCAATGAAGTGAGTCATGTCCACTGCACTCTTTAACAAAGGCCAGACCTCCTCTGTCTCCCTGGACAGGCCTAAACCTGATCTGCACAATGTGATTCGTAATGTTAGGAAACACAGGTGATGTAATTGAAAAACGTGCAATTTCTTTTGCTCATTTCACAATCACATCACTTGTGTTTCCTTTGATTAGGTATCTCATTGTGCAGATGTAGTCCAGCATATGAAAGAGTACGCAGAAGTTCAGCACTGCATGCAACAACTTTGACACTTACTGAAGCCTCAGCTTCTCCATGCCCCCTACACAGTCCTAATTATATACATTTTAAACTGACGGTATCTTGTTGGAGATGAAGTGAGGCCTATCTTGCAACATGGTGCATCTTTTGCACTGCTGCTGCGTCACAAAAGTGACGGAACAGCGGCGCAAGAGAGGCGCACGGCCATCATAAATCTGCCCTTAACATTTTAAATGATTGTTTCTAGATGCTGATAAGGTGTGGCCTATCCACAGATTTGTTTCAGGTGAGTCCTACTCAGGGTTGCAGATGAAATTTAGGCTTGTTGAAGAGTACAGAGGAGATAATACATGTGCAGGCCTACCAACGAAGTGAGTCATGTCCACTGCACTCTTGAACAAACGTCAGACCTCCTCTGTCTTCTGGAACAGGCCTAAACCTCATCTACACAATGTGATGCGTAATGTTAGGAAACACAGGTAATGTAATTGAAAAACGTGCAATTTTTTTTGCTCATTCCACAATCACATCACCTGTTTTTCCTTTGCTTAGGTATCTCATTGTGCAGATGTAGTCTATCATATGAAAGACTACGCAGAAGGTGAGCACTGTATGCAACAACTTTGACACTTACAGAAGCCTCAGCTTCTCCATGCCTCCTACACAGTTCTAAATGTATATCATAAATACAAAAAGTACAGAATTAATTATACATGTTAAATGGTTTATTTTTGCTGTTCTCAGAATATATCAAATTTCACTAAAAACAGTGACTTGAAGGTATTCATCATATGACAGCGGGGAAAAAAAACCACAATCAAAATGATTGTGTTTAAAAAACCCATATAACATAACCAATCAAAAATCAGAACTCCTTAAAATTAACTTACTTTCCATGACGTCGAAGGATATCCTATGAACAGCTTACACTCTGTTGTGCTGTTATTATTTGCAGCCCGCCACTTTCTGAAAGAAAAGCTCCATCGTTTTGACAAATATGTTACATACAATAAATGACTTCTCGCTCTCTACCGCACTTTTCCACAAGGCCAAATCGTGTAAGAGCCATTTATAACTCTTGGAATTCTTCTAAGCAAATCCCGTCATTTTCTTTTTCCGCAACTTTCAGAAAGAAAACGTTCAAGATCACTTTCACAATCTTGTACTAGTAAAATGTCACCCTTCTTGCTCACTCACGTTCCACATTTCCTATGACACTGATACTGCTTACTATGAAGCAGACTTACACTACCTCTATGACTACTACAATTATTTAATTCTCTACATAACTTTTAATCACAAAGCAATTTAAAACAGTACATAAAATTATGTCAACTCCTAGAATCATTAGAGGGCAGTTACCTACCCTAAATTCTTTCTTCTGAAAACAGAAAGTAAGAATATGTTTAATAAGATGTGTAATAAGTGGATGTTGTCAAAGGACCATCATGTCATAGAATAGCTGCAGTTAGAATTTTTTTTCTAAAATCAACGACTGTGTAGCCATAACATTTGAAATTAAAGTTGAAAACTTATTTTCATCAGGTTTATATAGTTGGAATTTTTAAATGACATTATAACCAAAAGTTTGTTCAAAATATGTCGACAGCATTGCAGACTTACATTACCTCTACTCCATGTTTTGATTGGCTGCTTGAATTAGCTTATTAAAAGAAACAGTTTTTCTGAACTCATTCAAAGTGCAGTTATTTTTCCATGACGTCAAGTGTTATGGTAAGAACACCGTTTGCTTTGGGAAATACTCTGTTGTCCTTTAACTAATCCGTGCCCACCATTTTCTGTAAGAAAACCTTCTTTTTTTTCAGGAACTACTTAAAACTGAAAAATAACTTTTGACTCTATACTACACTTATCCTCAAGGCCAAATAGTGTAGGAGCCATTAGAACCTCTTGAAATTCCTCAGAGCAAATCCCGAGATTCTTTCCCTAAAATTTTGGTTGTAAAAACACCAGGTAAGAATTTTTAAGGTCAAAAGGCAATTTTTAAAAAAAAGTTAAAACAGAATCATTGCAGAATGACCAGCCGTTTCTAGACTTCAAGTAAGCTGTGTAATGTCCTGATGTTGTTGAAGGACCGTCATGATATATAATTGCTGCAGTTACAAAAGTCCTTCCTGATATTGACAACTGCGAAGCCACAACATTTTTAATTAAAGTTGTCAATTTTGTTCCATCAGGCCTACATCGTTGGAACATTAAAATGACATACTGGCCATATGTTCGTATAAATAATGTGGACAACATTTCAGACTTACATTGGCTACACTCCATGTTGTGATCGGCTGCTTTTACTAGCTTATTAAAGGACACTGATTTACTGTCTGGAAAAGTTAAATATATAACTTTTTCTGAGTCTACACTAGTAGTACTTGATAACCTACAGTTCTCGCAGTCATGCTTCATAAGAAAGGCCAAACAGGTGATCTACATCTACACCTTCATCTTGCAATACATCAAGCATATACATTAAAAACGCCTGACAATCTTGCTGAATATTTTGAGAGAATTGCGTTTGACCTGAGCATTTGTCTAACAGATTTCGAATTTCAGACACACTTTCTATTTTTGTTCTATCAGTGCTACATTTCTCTAACACAGAATTCAACAAACTGCAAAATCTTTGATCCGAATTGACCACAATCTCTTCTTTTAAATTTTCTAGAGAAAACAAAACATTAACCACTACATTAGCATAGCAGTTGACACCAGAACTGTTTTCAAATTGAAAACCAACAACATCTTCAACAAAATCCTTTTTCTTTCTGCTTATAATTTCGGGTTCATCAACTTTTCGTCTTTTTGCTACAACCTCTCTACTATTGGTCACATTTCTTCGTTTCCGGCCTACCACACGTTTCTCAAACAAAGGATATTGAGGCAAATGTGGCGCATACTCTCTTCTTAACCTATTGTATTCCTTAACACAATCTAGATCCGCACAAATGTTTGTGACATCACACTCAATCAAGTACAATCCCGATAAAGTTCTGACTCGTGACAATGCCACATATGCCATACCCTCCTTGAACACAGAACTGCCAATATTCACCAATGCACTGTCTACACTTAAACCTTGCGATTTATGGATTGTCACCGCATATGCCAAGCAAACAGGAAACTGCCTACGGCGAACATATAAGTCTTTTACAAGCAAAAACCCAGCAGAGCAACGACCAATTAGCTGTACTTCCTCAATGCCATCAAATTTAATTTTTAAAAATTCAATTCCATCTCTATTTCTGTATTTCTCAAAATTACCCATTGATCCATTTACCAGACCTCTTTCAATATGTAAATTCCTTCTTAAAATGATACGGCAATTTAAGCACACATTCAGAGTCTTTTCAAAACCTGCAGTTTTAGATATAGTCTTCTCTAATGAATCCAATTTTGATTTCAAATTCTCAGACAAAATAATTGTTGCTCCCATATGCTCTACTCTGTCAATAGCTTCCAGTTTCACAATCTCTTGGTTTTCTAAATGCAACATTTTGTTGTTGAAGATGGCACATTCTGCAAGAGTTGGCATCAAACATATTCCAGATTTCTTCTCAGTAATTTTCTGAAAAATATTCTCAGGCACAACGTCTTTTTCTGGATACAAATTTGACAGTAATCGTGCATGTAAAGCTTCTTTCCCATGCTCGGTCACTTTTCCGATTCTAACATCTTGTAGAATATTCTTATAATCTTCATCCTTCGCTTGACGCATATTTTCACGCAGTTCAGCATAATTGAAGTTTAACCATATATTGACGTTGCCAATGCTCCCTAGGCACTTCCTGGTATCTTCATGCATGAGCATTTTGAACACAGGTTGTCCTTTAACTGGTGTCAGCTGCAGAAGATCACCGAAAACAATGATGTGTTTGCCACCAAATAACACATCATACTCTGTTTTGAGAACTTCTTGCATTCTCAAATGCACAAAGGCAAGCATGACATTGGAAACCATGCTTACTTCGTCAATGATAAGAAGTTTCATTTTCCTCAAGACTCTTGAAACTTCACAACAAGCATCTCCAGATAACTTGTGGTATTGTAATTTGTTATCATGCTCCACTGGCAGCATCAGTAGACGATGCAAAGTAATACCTTTAATGTTATGTGCTGCCAGTCCAGTTGGAGCGGTGACAACACAAGACAGCGATGACTCAGTCCTTTTCTGCAAATAACATGAAATTGCTTTAATGAGGAAACTTTTTCCAGTTCCCGCTTCTCCACTCACGTACAGTCGGACAGGCTTCAACGACGTACATGAGCACTCTTTCTTCTCATGACTTAATCCATGATCTATTTGGTTGGTAACTTCGTCATATATTTTCCTCTGCTCAACGTTGAGTTGTCTTTCCAAGTCTTCTAAGTTAACCGCATCCTCCTGAGCATGTGCCATGGCTCTTTCCACTTCAATCATGGCAGTGGCAGCTTCATTTTCGATAACTGGTCCTCTTAGTGGATCCTGACTCAATGAAACAGAACTCTGACTGTCCTGAGAACTGTCTCTAGCAATCTCAGCTGCAATCGTTGCTTCCTGCTCGATTTCCGCATTCAACATTTCTAGATATTTGGGAAAAACAGGACATTCTATGGTCTCCTTGGCGGCATTGAAAGAGTCTTCATAACAGAGGAAATCTCCAAGCAGTTCCTCTTCTGCACGCCAAGGCTTGAAAAGTTGCAAAAGTGCTAAATAGAAGAACTCTTTTCTTTCAGGAGATTCGCCACTCAATTTTCGATGGTTTACCAAGTGGCATTTTCTTTGCTTGACTAGACATCCCTCACTTCCAATTACAGCATACACTCCTTTATCAATATCTTCTTTGATGTTCCTCTTGAATATGTAATTTTGTAGAACCTCATACAGACAAACATTCTCGAGGTGACTGCTTGGATTTGGATAATATGTATCCAACATGTTGGTCTTCAAAATATCTGTACTGTTTGGCTCCTTTTCCGCCAAATACTCAATTTCCCGTACAGGTTTCAGAACTCGATTACGCGTTGCAGCAAGACCAAGACTCGCCCAAATGATACTCCTGGATTTGGCATAGAGACTTGCTGAAGACAACCGGTCAGAACATTCGTAAGCTCCGATTTCTCGATGCGACAACATCTTCAGACTGAAACTGTACAACTTCTTACTGAGGCTCTTTTCATGGGAAATGTCCTCCCACATATCCTTCAATTCTGTCTTTTCTTTTTTGGTGATGTAAGATGTCACATACCGAGCCACAGCCATACAGTTATCAGCCACAAACTGTATATCCATGTTAGCATTCCACATGGACAAAATCACTGGGTTGTAGTCGTTGATGTACTTGGACTCTTCGTTCCTTTTCAAATTGTACGTATTTTTGGGTGATTTCTTCATCACATTATGTCGCAGTGAAGACATCAAACTGTTCACTCTTCCTTTAGAAATCACTGGTCGTGGAAAGGCGAAACGACATTTTGTGTAGAACTTGTCCTTGTTTCTGAATTTACGACAACAGTACTTTCCACAACGATGGCTTTGGAAGCGTAAAACTTGTTCTCTTAGGCTTTTGTCTTCCATTGCCTTTGGAACAGCACATGTAGAATACTGTTCTATGAAACTCATCACTAAGTCATCCGGATCTGTTCCAAAATTGGGTGCATCTTTGATCCACAGCAGCATATGTATATGAGGAGCACCTCTTACTTGGTACTCCTTTCTCCAGAAGAAATCCAACACCTCTCCAAGAGGTGGATTTTTCTTGTTCATGATGAAAGACATCATAGCTTCAAATCTATGATTGAAGTACCTGCATACATTCACTGGATCCAAGGAGCACAGTTCTCCGGGTGTCTTGAATTCGATATTTTCAATGTTTCTATTTGCCTCTCGTAGAAATTCAAGTAAGTCTTCCCAGCCATACTCGGCACAGCTGAGAGTGAGGAACCATGTGGGAGTTCCTAAGTTCCTCAGCATACATTTTAAATCACCATGACGACGGTACCAGTACTCATTAGTACCACGCTGACACGCCATGAGATTAATCAGGTGAGAATCCAAAATACTGTCTTGCACATTGACTTTATCCATAAAATCACTTGCCGAGATATTTTGCATCTGTACACCACTTTTCAAGATGTGGTTCACTGCATATGACAGTCCAGACAGATCGCTTTCAAACAGTAGATGAAACAAATAGGGAATGCATTGACGAAACCTAGGATCTTCTGCATACAATCGTAAAGTCCGGTATTCAGAAGCAGGAATTTGATCAGGTCGCTCATCATATCTTCCTCTTTGACCTGTTGGAAATAGCTGTGGGAAACACCGAGCTTCCAAAATTTCCTCCCAAACACTAATGGGACTTCCTTTGGCTTGTTTCATTTGAAACAACTCAATAGCATTCCCCATGACTTCCTTGGAATGAAAAGGATGAACACTATAATGTTCATATATTTCTTCATTTTTAGAGGCTTCTACTTTCTCAATTTGACCAGCACACAAATCGCTATCCTCTTCTTCACTTACTTCCTCTTCTGCAACATATACATTCTTGTAGTACTTATTGTTTTTCTTCAAATACAATGTTGCCTTTTTGACTTTCCTAACATCCACTAAATCTTGCCAGATTTTCTTACTCTTTGTCGGAACCCCATTAACTAAGATAACCAGAGGTTCCTCTTCCACTTTCTCTACTCCAATTGTATTAATGTTTTTCTTCAAATCTAGAGGCAAATAAACAACTCTTCCCTTTAATCCTCTCTGTAAATCTGATGGAGGCAATTTCCCTGTCTTTGGCTCCATTCGTACAATAGCCTGAAAGGGATGGATACTTTGAATCAAAATAGATTCATAAGTATTTAAATCCTTCAATTCAGAAGGAATCTCAACCAATTCCAGATTATTATGAACCGCTCTAGCAGGCATCCGGTTTTGATTTAATTTGTTACAACAATAAGTACACACAGGTTGATCCGATCCCAAATCAAAACAATTTTCTACCATCAAGTATGTTGCAAAATCCTTCCATTCACTATTATTTTCACTTTCACTTTTCGCATATAAATCCACTAACTTAGTCTGATTCTTATAATAAGTGCGTCGACAACACACACAAGTGAAATTAGGCCTCTCACTTGATTTCACCTGAAACGTGGCAATTTCTTTCTGAAAATTATCTGTACTGGAAACCTGTACACTATCTTCCACATTACCTTCTTCTTCTGGGTCAATTTCAACATTCTCCTCTTTACTTGCAAAGTAACAAAACTCAATTTCTTCACATCTACTTCAGAACCATGCAAAAGAGCAGTGCATAATTGTTTAAGCATAATTGCTGGACTCTTAGCATAATACAACATTCTAACTAATTTCCTCACTTTATTATGATGCACTGCTAGCATCCTGAAATGATGAAAAACACTCTGGCATACTCTCCTGGAAAGACAAGCCAGTGAATGACCATGCAAACCTGTCACTTCTCTCACTCTGAAAAGATCTAATTCTTGCAACAACTTCATTTTCTGTTTTAAAGTTTTCTTATTAAATGTCCGTACAAAATCACAAAGCAAATTGATGGAATCCTGTCGCACACTGCAAATACTACTACACTTCCAGGTATACACTGGTCCCTTAGGACGTCTTCCTAAAACCTCATTACCTAACACCTCTTCTGCCTCTGTTGTCACAAGTTTTTCTTTTTCAACTGGACAACCATCTTTCACCTCATAAGCTCGACCACTGGTGTCAACTGCATGCACCAAATCATTATCCTGGAAATAACTCTCCTCATTAAAAAATGCCTCACAACTTGAACTATGCATCCATTCTCCTGAAAAAACTTCACAAAAATTACTACGATTAACTGTTCTCTTCCATCTACTATTTCTTTTGAAATCATAAATTGCCTTGTTTAGCTTCCTAATTCTATTGATTATCAAAATAAATAACTTTCGCTTAATTTCAAATGCCTGATCAATAATTTTCTCAACTTTTTTTTTTCTCTTATAAAAAAACACTTTCTGTTGACCTTTCTTAATATTTTTTTACAAATTGCCAATTATCCTGTTGCGGAACATTCGTCTACGAATGTCCCTAAACTGATTTTTCCTTCTACTACCATGCACAGAGTTATCTCCTGCTCTAGCAGTAACATTTTTGATTGGCCTTTCCTTTCCGTTTAAATTGGCTCTCTTTTTCTGGACTAAAACATGTTCTGTAGTACTACTTTTTTTCTACAAATGTTTCTTAGGAATGATTTCGTTGTCTTACCCGGAGCTTTCTTGGTGACTTGACGAGTTTTTATTGTAGAGGACTGCTGCAAGCATTTAGTAATCTGCTGTCTTTGACGTTTTGTAGCCTTTCGGGTTCTTTCTTTAGATGGCATAATGTAGTTTTGAAATGATCTGCAGTTGAATCTGTGGTAAAATATAATAAAAAATGTTATTAACCACTATTACCAAAAAATTAACACACTACTTGTCAATTTTACATACAATAATTTTTAGTGCATTGGCAAATTTAGTAGTCACAAATAGTAGCAAAGAAATAGAATGCTTCTACATTTGACCTTTGCTCTTTTATATGTGAATCTGAACTAATTTTTATCAGCATATTTCCCTATTTTATTAAAGACACTTCACACAAGCTGTTTTTGAAGATGTGTTTAATTTTAAATGAAACGGTTAACATGTTTACTTTTCATATCCAGTAACTTTTAAAAATAAATGTTTATAGTTCCATAGGCTCGAGCAGGTCAGCTTCCCACCCTATGTCATACAATTCTGACAAATCGGCATCCTCATCATGTTCTTCATCATCCTCAGGATTTAAATCATCCAAGGGATCTACTTCCACTGATGTTTCAATCACAATTTCAATGATAATATCGAGATCAACAGATTGCTCTTTATCACTCATGCTTGATGTTGTCGTTATCTTTAAAGAAAGAGAACAACAATGAGATGTTGCAGAGTAAGAGACAAATCTCAGAGACTATAATTGTAAAATTGTTTAACAAGAGTAACATTTTGCAGATATTATTTAACCATGTCCAGCGATGCTGAGGAGGTGAGGCCTATGTCCAATTTTTCAGTGAACAGGACTCATCTCTTCTTAACCTTGGATAAGCCTCACCAACACTGTGTCCCCTGCTAATACTTAAATTTAAAGGAGCAGATTTATGTTAACTGGCGCATCCCCAGGGATGCACCAGTTAACGTGCGCCACTGCTCTGCCACCCATGATGTGCCGCATTTACAATGCAGAGCACCATTGAGCAAAAACAGCACAGATGCGTCATGCATTTGTTCCACAAAAACGGCGCATTGCACGAATCACGTCGTAAGCGCGACATGTCTACTGCAATGCACAGGGGCAAGCCACACATTGCATGGTGCATCACTCCTTATGCCTGTTTCAAACAGGCGTAAGGATTTGATTCAGCAATGCCATAAATGTGACTCAGTGAAATCTTCTTAATTTTACTGTGTTAGTTTTACATGGCTTTCATGCAAATTACTGGCCACCCTACAACAAAACGCTCACATGAAATCTGACGCAGGTTTCATGTGGCACAGGACTTTACAGCATGACACATCTGCCTAGATGCATCAAGTTGTAAATATGTCGCAACATAGCAAATCTTTTGCACCGCCGCTGCGTCACAAAAGTGACGCACAGCGGCGCAAAAGAGGCACACGGCTATCATAAATCTGTCCCTAACATTTTAAATGATTGATTCAGGATGACGATAAGGTGTGGCCTATCCAGAGGTTTGTTTGAGGTGAGGCCTACTCAGGGTTGCAGATGAAATTTAGGCTTGTTGAAGAGTACAGAGGAGATAATACATGTGCAGGCCTACCAATGAAGTGAGTCATGTCCACTTCACTCTTGAACAAAGGCCAGACCTCTTCTGTGTCCGTGGACAGGCCTAAACCTCATCTGCACAATGTGATTCGTAAAGTTAGGAAACACAGGTGATGTAATTGAAAAATGTGGAATTTCTTTTCCTCATTTCACAATCACATCACCTGTGTTTCCTTTGCTTAGGTATTTCATTGTGCAGATGGAGTCTAGCATATCAAAGAGTACACAGAAGTTGAGCACTGTATACAACAATTTTGACATTTACAGAAGATTCAGCTTCTCCATGCCCCCTACACAGTCCTAAATGTTTACAGTTTAAACTGACGGTATCTTGTTGGAGATGAAGTGAGGCCTGTCTTGCAACATGGTGCATCTTTTGCATCACTGCTGCATCGGTTTCATGTGGCACAGGACTTGACAGCATGACACATCTGCCTAGATGCATCAAGTTGTAAATATGTCGCAACATAGCAAATCTTTTGCACCGCCGCTGCGTCACAAAAGTGACGCACAGTGGCTCAAAAGAGGCACACGGCTATCATAAATCTGTCCCTAACATTTTAAATGATTGATTCAGGATGACGATAAGGTGTGGCCTATCCAGAGGTTTGTTTGAGGGGAGGCCTACTCAGGGTTGCAGATGAAATTTAGGCTTGTTGAAGAGTACAGAGGAGATAATACATGTGCAGGCCTACCAATGAAGTGAATCATGTCCACTGCACTCTTGAACAAAGGTCAGACCTCTTCTGTGTCCGTGAACAGGCCTAAACCTCATCTGCACAATGTGATTCGTAATGTTAGGAAACACAGGTGATGTAATTGAAAAATGTGGAATTTCTTTTCCTCATTTCACAATCACATCACCTGTGTTTCCTTTGCTTAGGTATCTCATTGTGGAGATGGAGTCTAGCATATAAAAGAGTATGCAGAAGTTGAGCACTGTATTCAACAAATTTGACATTTACAGAAGATTCAGCTTCTCCATGCCCCCTACACAGTTCTAAATGTTTACAGTTTAAACTGACAAATCTTGTTGGAGATGAAGTGAGGCCTATCTTGCAACATGGTACATCTTTTGCATCACTGCTGCATCACAAAAGTGACGCAACAGCGGCGCAAAAGAGGCACACGGCCATCATAAATCTGCCCCATACATTTTAAATGATTGATTTAGGATGACGATAAGGTGTGGCCTATCCAGAGGTTTGTTTGAGGTGAGGCCTACTCAGGGTTGCAGATGAAATTTAGGCTTGTTGAAGAGTACAGAGGAGATAATACATGTGCAGGCCTACCAATGAAGTGAGTCATGTCCACTTCACTCTTGAACAAAGGCCAGACCTCTTCTGTGTCCCTGGACAGATGTAAACCTCAACTGCACAATGTGATTCATAATGTTAGGAAACACAGGTGATGTAATTGAAAAATGTTGAATTTATTTTCCTCATTTCAGAATCACATAACCTGTGTTTCCTTTGCTTAGGTATCTCATTGTGCAGATGGAAACTAACATATCAAAGACTACGCAGAAGTTGAGCACTGTATGCAACAAATTTGACATTTACAGAAGATTCAGCTTCTCCATGCCCCCTACACAGTCCTAAATGTTTACAGTTTAAACTGACGGTATCTTGTTGGAGATGAAGTGAGGCCTGTCTTGCAACATGGTGCATCTTTTGCATCACTGCTGCATCACAAAAGTGACGCAACAGCGGCACAAAAGAGGCGCACGGCCATCATAAATCTGCCCCTAACATTTTAAATGATTGATTCAGGATGACGATAAGGTGTGGCCTATCCAGAGGTTTGTTTGAGGTGAGGCCTACTCAGGGTTGCAGATGAAATTTAGGCTTGTTGAAGAGTACAGAGGAGATAATACATGTGCAGGCCTACCAATGAAGTGAGTCATGTCCACTTCACTCTTGAACAAAGGCCAGACCTCTTCTGTGTCCCTGGACAGGCCTAAACCTCAACTGCACAATGTGATTCATAATGTTAGGAAACACAGGTGATGTAATTGAAAAATATGGAATTTATTTTCCTCATTTCAGAATCACATAACCTGTGTTTCCTCAGCTTAGTTATCTCATTGAGCAGATTTAGTCTAGCATATCCAAGAGTACGCAGAGGATGAGGACTGTATCCAACAGAGCAATGTACATTACTCACCTCCTTTGACACTTACAGAAGCCTCAGTTTAATATTTCTCAGTTCAATATTTATTTAAAGAAGCAGACACCAATATGACCTTCTCATAAATGTGAAAAGCGTTTTTTTTAAAAAAAACGATTTTCTGGTCATAATTTGAAAACACAACACAGGTCCTATGTAGAAGCACATCCTATCAGTACTTAAATTAGCCAAGCACACATAGGGGCGTATTTACAAGGACCTTACACCACGGGGAAATAACTTAAATTAAAATGGGGAAAATAACATCAAAGGGACTCAAAGGCCTTTTAAATATGCCCCAAGCAGCCTATGAAACTCTAACAGTACATATCAAGAAACTTAAATGACTTCAATAAACGTTTTTAAACACATCAAGTAAAGCAGTTATTCAACTACATTCAAGGGGAAGTGACTTAAAATGCCCTAACACACATGAAAGCGTATTTTGAAGGCCCTTGCACCATTTTTCCATCACTTTTAACATGGCTATGTACCTCAAAGAAACAAAATCTAAATTTGCCAAGCACACATGGGGGCGTATTTACAAGGACCTTGCACCACGGGGAAATGACTTAAATTAAAATGGGGAAAATAACATCAAAGGGACTCAAAGGCCTTGTAAATATGCCCCAAGCAGCCTATGAAACTCTAGCAGTACATATCAAGAAACTTAAATGACTTCAATAAACGTTTTTAAACACATCAAGTAAAGCAGTTATTCAACTACATTCAAGGGGAAGTGACTTAAAATGCCCTAACACACATGAAAGCGTATTTTGAAGGCCCTTGCACCATTTTTCCATCACTTTTAACATGGCTATGTAACTCAAAGAAACAAAATCTAAATTTGCCAAGCACACATGGGGGCGTATTTACAAAGACCTTGCACCACGGGGAAATGACTTAAATTAAAATGGGGAAAATAACATCAAAGGGACTCAAAGGCCTTGTAAATATGCCCCAAGCAGCCTATGAAACTCTAGCAGTACATATCAAGAAACTTAAATGACTTCAATAAACGTTTTTAAACACATCAAGTAAAGCAGTTATTCAACTACATTCATGGGGAAGTGACTTAAAATGCCCTAACACACATGAAAGCATATTTTGAAGGCCCTTAAACCATTTTTGCATCACTTTTAACATGGCTATGTAACTCAAAGAAACAAAATCTAAATTTGCCAAGCACACATGGGGGCGTATTTACAAGGACCTTGCACCACGGGGAAATGTCTTAAATTAAAATGGGAAAAATAATATCAAAGGGACTCAAAGGCCTTGTAAATATGCCCCAAGCAGCCTATGAAACTCTAGCAGTACATATGAAGAAACTTAAATGACTTCAATAAACGTTTTTAAACACATCAAGTAAAGCAGTTATTCAACTACATTCATGGGGAAGTGACTTAAAATGCCCTAACACACATGAAAGCGTATTTTGAAGGCCCTTAAACCATTTTTGCATCACTTTTAACATGGCTATGTAACTCAAAGAAACAAAATCTAAATTTGCCAAGCACACATGGGGGCATATTTACAAGGACCTTGCACCACGGGGAAATGTCTTAAATTAAAATGGGAAAAATAATATCAAAGGGACTCAAAGGCCTTGTAAATATGCCTCAAGCAACCTATGAAACAAAGCAACATTTTAAATACACAACTTTCTTCATAATTTTCTCCCTAAAGCATACTATTCTCTATCTAAATTAAATGAATCTTTTCTCACCTTAGCAAATATTTTTTGAGTTTCAAAACAGTCTCAGACACACACCAATTTGTCTTCAGCAGAGCAAAAGGTATGCACTCCAGAGGCTGCAACCAACAATGGCACAGAAATGGTGTAATTCATCACACATATCTCTCATGTCACCCAATCAAAACTCTTCCCTCACTTTTTTCAAATCAACACCCTTCCCCCTTCTGCCCTTTCTGCCTTTTTTCCATAGCAACCACCTCCTGAAAGACCTCTCATGTTTGCAAGTTCACACAACAATGTTTCAATTGAACTCTGAACTCTCAGTACACCTGCGTATCCAGTGCAATCTTTCATAAAACGATTTTTTCTTGACCATTCAAATTACATCTGTCAAAGAACTCATCCATGCACCCTAACTTTCTGTTTTCAGCAATCAAAATCCACCAATCACTGCTACTGATTAATTACCACAGAAACTCCACCGTTTTTTTCATTACATACTCCTACTGTTCCAACTGCCATTTCATTGCAATAGCTTGCCTAATCTCCACAACGGCCCCTCGCGGCGGGATGCCTGGCTTTCACCTTGCGGATACCCTGCCGGGGTTATCTCACAGGGGAATACCAGGACGGGTTCCCTAAGCAAGCGCTTAGAAACCGCTTGGTGATTTGCGCTATATAAATTCCTGTACATTTACATTACCACACTTCATCTGACTGCAGCAGAACCTCCTCTCACCATGTTTTCTGTCTGGATTGTTGGACATAGTTATATCCACTGGGCTCAAAGGTATGCTGATAACAGAAATTTACACAACCTCAATTTACAAAATGTGGAAATCAACTGGATTGGCCACAGAGGATTAGGATGTCACCAATTGATACCATTGGTGAAAACCTTTTTTCATTTGCCAAAACCTGACCTGTTAATTGTGCACTGTGGAGGAAATGACTTGGGCACTTTGACTGGGGTAGGTCTGGAAATGCTTTTAAAAGACACCTTTGACCAATTGATGGCACTTTTTCCTCAAACTGCCTTGGTATATTCAAATATATGCCAAAGACAGAAATGGAGGTGGTCCAACCAATTTTGTCCACAAATTGAGAAATCGAGGAAGCATGTAAATAAATCTGTTTCAGCTTACATGAGAGACCATGGAATGGGCTCCATCTACAACAATAACTTGCGTTACTACATGCAAGATATCTACAGAGGAGATGGAGTTCACTTCTCAGATGAGGGGAACAGAATTTTCATCCTGAATTTAAGACTATGTATTGGTACCTACTTGTAGGTACCTAAATCAGCCTCAGCACCCAAAAGCTCTTTTCAGAGCTACCCTACATCTGATCACTCACAATTATTATTTTACTCTAACTTTTTTCACTAATTGTCACCAAAGTACGCTCACCGGAGCGCTACCCGGTACGCGCACTGGAAGCTAACCGTGCAAAAATTTGAAAAGAAATGTTTTTTTTTCGCACATATGGGCCTCCTCAGCCACCCTCAGAAAACCTAGGGGGTCAGGATACCTCTACCGTGCCCCCTTCTACCCATTCTCAACATTATTTGCCCTCCATCTTGTATCTCAAATCTACCGAAACACAAAATGGAGGACTCCCGTAACGCTGCCGGTTCGCGTACCGGGGCGCGCACCGGGAAGCTCTCGCTCAAAAAAGGTGGGAAAGTAATATACAGAAAGACACTGGAGACACTTTCACCAAATATAGATTAGCTCATACTACATACCAATCCCTACCATTTTCACAAATTTGGTTGGAATTCCATTTAGCCATTTAGCCTGTAGACCTCTCTAAATACCCTGAGGTAAATTACTTCACAAAATACATCTGAAGTGTTGGAATTGACAACCAATTAAAATGTTACTTTCATTTTCTACTTTTTTTACCTGACATTTGATTGGTTATGTACCTGAATATGTATAAAGAAAGAGAGAGAAACACGGCCATTTTGACTACTACTTCCTGAACTACATTGCAAGAGCATTTTCACTGACAACTTAAACTTGTTTTTAAAAGGTAAGATGTTATTTTATAAATTTGAAAACATTTTCAGATAGTTATATACTATCCCTCTGTAAGAGTTAGACATTGAGAAAGGCTTGTTTATTATAAATATGGATTGATTTAGGTTTCTGTGGTATAATTATGAATTTACTTAGGCTTTTTCACAGGCACTTTTTAATAGTACTACTTCACGCCTGAAAAGTACCTGTCTGAACTTAAACCCAACAGTGCCCTATCTCTACTGATATATTTATTTTTTATGCAAATTTCAGCACAAAAATGGAAGGAGAACAGAACGTTTCCTTTGAAATTGTCCTAGAGATGAACAATGAGGAAATCATTGAACCCATTGACTTGGAATTCATGGATGAATCACGGGACCATGAACTTCTACAATGTGTAGAATCTGTGGATTTCTTACTTCAATATGAGGACGGTCAAATGTTGGAAGTTATGTTCAGTCAAAAAGAAGACATTTCGGACAGTCAAATGTTAGACGTTCTATTAAATTTTGAAAAAGAATCAGAAAAATACATTTATATTTAATAATCAAAAATTGTTCGAGTCTTTAATCATTTTTATATCTAATTCATAAACTAGTACCAAATTGATTATAATGTAAAGTCAGACTTATAGTATACTGTGCAACTTTATATTATCTCCAATGTGTATTTAACATCTCTTTATCATCTCCTGCCTCCATATTGTTTCTGCTTTCCTGACACACTATGGTATGAATTCCATATTCCACAATAACTTCTGAAACAACATGCAAGATATCTACAAAGGAGACGGTGTATATTAATTTTTTGACTCTGCATTGGTACCTACATATTGCTACTTAAATAAAAAAAACGAGAAAAAAAACCAACAAAACGAACAATCAATAAACATACAATATTTAAAAAGTCTATCATTCTTTTTTCCTTATAATACGCTCCCCGGACCGCTTCCCTGTGCGTGTACCGGGCGCTCCCCACGCAAAAAAAACGAAAAAAAAAAAATTCTTTCCCCCCGCGGGGCCCTTTTAAAGCCTCCACATCAAACCTAGGGGGTCAGGGAGGATCTGCTATGCCCCCTTATGGTCATTTACCCCTTTGTTTTGGCCTCCTCTTGTCTCTCGATCCTACCGAGAGACAAGATGGCGGCCGCTCCGGACTGTTTAGAATGTTGACAGACACCGGAGAGCCAATCAGCTTCGCTTCGCGAAGTTCCGTTACGCGTCAGGTACGCGAACCGGGGCGCTGCCCGGAGCGCGCTTACAGATATATATATTTTTTTGAACATTAATTTCTCAAAATCCACTGGAACACATATATTGAGAACTAGCAAAGGCACATCGGGCTACCAGTCCCTACAATTTTGCCAAGTTTTGTGGAAATCCATTCAGCCGTTCGAGCTAAAAGTGAGGCCAACCGCCCTATGGAAAATTGCATGGGAAAAACGCGTTTTGGGACCCCCCTTTTTTCTCGGCCCCCCCTTGACGAAACCCCCCCAAATTTTTAGGGGCTGCTCAGAAACAAAATTTTCAATTTTCCTGAAAATTTCAGCCAATTCCGTCCTCAAACGCCAAAGGTATTCGACATAGAATTTTCACAAAATCCCATAGAGAAAAAATCCTAACTATATATACCTACTGGCGACCGCCAGTAGGTAATATATATATATATATATATATACACATACATATATATAAATGCATATGCATATATATATGCATATATATATGGGCTATGGGGGCCTGCTTTTCTCCCAGTTACGCCTGCTTACATATGGGGTACTGGGAGGAGCAGGTCCTCATGAAGAAATACACTGCCACCATGAACACCAAGGTGAAACTCTGGTTTAGGTACATTGACGATCTGTTCCTAGTTTGGGATGGTACTGAGAGTGAAGTAAGTGAGTTTATACAAGAATTGAATGTCAATAATCTCAATATTCAATTCACTAGTAACGTCAGTACACATTCTATTGTGTTCCTGGATGTGGAAATCTTTGTCCAGGATGGTAGCCTCCACACCAAGCTATACCGGAAGCCAACAGCGGGCAACACACTGCTGCACGCTGGTAGTCACCATCCAGCACACTTGATATGGAGTATCCCCTATGGGGAGATGCTCCGCATCAGGAGAATTTGCAGCAGTGAAGAGGAGTGTCGCCTGGCTCAATCTCACTGTAGGGCTAGATTTCTCCAAAGGGGTTATAAACCTGAAACCCTAGACAGTGCCACACTGAGAGCTAATAAAATGGACAGATCTGCACTCCTGGGCTCAGGAGTGGCACGACAGCAGTCACCTGTCCATAGACCATGTGAGGAGACCAGGTTGATTATAGGATACAGTAACCAGCACAAATGTATCCATAAAATCATTAAGGATAATTGGTCCTTAATAGCCAGTGATCCTGTTATTGGCCCTGCCATGCCCAAATACCCCAGCATTACATACCGCAAAGCACGTTCTATGCAAGACAGCTTGGTTTGGAGCAGCCCTGAGGTATCCACAGGTTCATGGTTAGATGACAGCAAGGGATTCATTAGGTGTTCCACCTGTAAAGCCTGTAAACATGGCATCAGCAAAAATGAGGTCAGTACACCACTTTCCCCATTCCCAATTAAAATCAAGCAAAAACTAAACTGCAAATCTGAGTTTGCTGTTTATGTTTTAGAGTGCCCTTGTGGGCTTAGATATGTGGGCAGCACAAGGCCACAAGTCCACAAGCGAATTCTACAACATCTGCGTGCTATCACCAATGCAGATGTGGCTTACCCAGTAGCCAGGCACTTTGAAAAAACTCATGGAAAAGACGCCTCATTGCTAAAGTACTATGTGATAGATTGTGTTCCTCCCCAGAGGAGGGGAGGTGACAGAGAGTCTTTGCTGCGTAAGCTAGAGACCCGTTATATCATATCACTTGATACCAAGTCACCGCAAGGGCTCAACATTGGGGAGGATTGCCACACCTATCTGTAGTAATTTTGGTTACTTTCTGGTATGCACATTGCACTTTCTTATCAGTACTGTGATTGCCCTGTATATATTGTATTTAGACTAGAGGAATGATATCTCAACATGCATCCTGGACCCTCTTTGACCTAAATCTTGTAAATGATCTTTTATAGATCCATGATTTAACTATTTTGCACTTCTTTTTGGTAGCACTTTATTGCCATATGACATGTTTTTGCACTAATTATGCGTATTTGCACATAACAGCCTGTACTTTTACCTCAGAGCTAGTATAAAGCTCACATGGGCTTAATATCCACTCAAGTTACTGAATCCATGACAACACGGATTTGCAGATATGTTCTTGCACAACTTTCGCAGTTATTTGTCTCAATTTGTATATATAACTGTGGTTTTTGGATTTTTAAGGCAATAATATTATTATTTATAAATATTTATTAGGCTCTTAACTTTTATATTCATTTTAGACGTTTTTCTAGCCGTTGCCATGAATTCTAATAATTATACTTGATTACTGAGGTTTTATAAATTGTGTTTGTAATATGTATTTTACTGTTATTTTATCACGATTTATTGCTGTGTATAT
Organism: Lissotriton helveticus; assembly: GCF_964261635.1. Taxonomy (NCBI): domain Eukaryota; kingdom Metazoa; phylum Chordata; class Amphibia; order Caudata; family Salamandridae; genus Lissotriton; species Lissotriton helveticus. The sequence goes on along the minus strand of NC_136065.1, from coordinate 919,500,577 downwards.
TCTATGTGCGAACATTGGCATTTAAGCTGCAATGTATCTTTAAGACTCTTTGGAAACAATAGTATTTCTTTGTTTTCCATGACATGTGATGCAACTCTTGCACTTTAAATGGGTGGTCAGCCTCCTTGACGCTGACATGTGATCAAGGCTATCTCTAGCCGAAACGCGTCATGGCGGACTGGTGCTGGGCTAAACTCTAAATAAAGAAAAATTTGCACCTTCTTGGGTCTCGCTGGTTCCTGCTTGTTCGTGTGGCTGCCTGTGCTGCGCTTGCCGGCTTTGGGAACTAAACATACCTCATATATATGTGTATATGTATGCGTGTAGAGAGAGGTAGAGGTGTAGAGGTAGAGGTGTAGAGGTAGAGAGGTAGAGGTAGAGAGGTAGAGGTAGAGAGGTAGAGACTAGTAGAGACAGAAGTAGAGAGAAGTAGAGAGAAGTAGAGAGTAGAGAGTGAGTAATAGAGAGTAGAGAGTGAGTAGTAGAGAGTAGTAGAGAGCAGTAAGAGAGAGTCACAGAGAGTCAGTAGTAGAGAGTAGTAGAGTGCATAGTAGAGTGAGTAGTAGAGAGTAGTAGAGAGTGAGTAGTAGAGAGTGGTGAAGAGTAAGTAGTAGAGTGAGTAGTAGAGAGCAGTAGAGAGTGAGTAATAGAGAGTAGTAAAGAGTGAGTAGTAGAGAGTAGTAGAGTGAGTAGTAGAGAGCGAGTAGTAGAGAGTGAGTAGTAGAGGGGGAGTAGTAGAGAGTGAGTAGCAGAGAGAGAGAATAGTAGAGAGTAGTAGAGAGTGAGTAGTAGAGTGAGTAGTAGAGAGAAGTAGAGAGAGAGTAGTAGAGAGTGAGTAGTAGAGAGTAGTAGAGAGTGAGTAGTAGAGAGTAAGTAGTAGAGTTAGTAGTAGAGTGAGTAGTAGAGAGTGAGTAGTAGAGAGTAGTAGAGAGAGAGTAGTAGAGAGTAGTAGAAAGTGAGTAGTAAAGAGTGAGTAGTAGAGAGAGAGTAGTAGAGAGTGAGTAGTAGAGAGTAGTAGATAGTGAGTAGTAGGGAGTGAATAGTAGAGAGAGAGAGTAGTAGAGAGTAGTAGAGTAGCAGATAATGAATAGTAGAGAGTGAGTATTAGAGAGTAGTGGAGTAGTAGAGAGTGAGTAGGAGAGAGTGGTGGAGAATATTCCAAAGTTTGGCACAGCACCACTTGCACAACAAGTCCAATCAAATCATATCACTTAGAGTCCTTATTGAAGCGCTGAATCTTGGTGTATATTCAAATGCTTTTACTTTCCTTAAGTTTATGTACCACAGCCAGCCGACGCGTTTCGTTCTGTACAACCGAACTTCTTCAGGGCGTTCTTATTTCCTTCAAGTTCTGTCGGTATTCTGTTGTCATATAACTAGATATTTCTTCCAAATGTTAGACGAGTCATAAGTACATTCTTATTCAAAGTGACTAGGTATCAATTTTAGTGGTACAAAAGGGGGTGGTGATGGACGGAGCATCTGAACCAATCAAACACTCACACCCAGTCAAAAGATCTGAGTTTGATCCATCACAGTTCTTTAGCCCACTCTGCCACCCCAGTTCAGGCATGGCTATATGCAAATCAGTCTGACCCTGTGCCTCATGGGAACAGTCCAGCCCGAACTGCCAAGCCATGCCTTCCCTGGACCGGAAACAAGCTTCCGAGGACTGGTTTCTGGCATTACAGCCGTCTTCAGCCCGGCTTGCTTGAATCCAGTGGCAAAGTGAGCAAAGGACTCACGTCTGAGCATACCCTGCCACACTTATGGCGGACAAAGCGGTACAAAAGAGGTGGTGATGGACGGAGCATCTGAACCAATCAAACACTCACACCCAGTCAAAAGATCTGGGTTTGATCCATCACCGTTCTTTAGCCCACTCTGCCACCCCGGTTCAGACATGGCTATATGAAAATCAGTCTGACCCTGTGCCTCATGGGAACAGTCCAGCCCGAACTGCCAAGCCATGCCTTCCCTGGACCGGAAACAAGCTTCCGAGGCCCGGTTTCTGGCATTACAGCCGTCTTCAGCCCGGCCTGCTTGAATCCAGTGGCAAAGTGAGCAAGGGGCTCACTTATGAGCATACCCTGCCACACTTATGGCGACCAAAGCGGTACTAAAAGGGGGTGGTGATGGACGGAGCATCTGAACCAATCAAACACTCACAACCAGTCAAAAGATCTGGGTTTGATCCATCACCGTTCTTTAGCCCACTCTGCCACCCCAGTTCAGACATGGCTATATGCAAATCAGTCTGACCCTGTGCCTCATGGGAACAGTCCAGCCCGAACTGCCAAACCATGCCTTCCCTGGACCGGAAACAAGCTTCAGAGGACCAGTTTCTGGCATTACAGCCGTCTTCAGCCCGGCTTCCTTGAATCCAGTGGCAAAGTGAGCAAGGGACTCACGTCTGAGCATACCCTGCCACACTTATGGCGGCCAAAGCGGTACAAAAGGGGGTGGTGATGGACGGAGCATCTGAACCAATCAAACACTCACACCCAGTCAAAAGATCTGGGTTTGATCCATCACCGTTCTTTAGCCCACTCTGCCACCCCGGTTCAGACATGGCTATATGGAAATCAGTCTAACCCTGTGCCTCATGGGAACAGTCCAGACCGAACTGCCAAGCCATGCCTTCCCTGGACCGGAAACAAGGTTCCGAGGACCGGTTTCTGGCATTACAGCCGTCTTCAGCCCGGCTTGCTTGAATCCAGTGGCAAAGTGAGCAAGGAGCTCACTTATCAGCATACCCTGCCACACTTATGGCGACCAAAGCGGTACAATTGGGGGTGGTGATGGACGGAGCATCTGAACCAATCAAACACTCACACCCAGTCAAAAGATCTGGGTTTGATCCATCACCGTTCTTTAGCCCACTCTGCCACCCCAGTTCAGACGTGGCTATATGCAAATCAGTCTGACCCTGTGCCTCATGGGAACAGTCCAGCCTGAACTGCCAAGCCATGCCTTCCCTGGACCGGAAACAAGCTTCCGAGGACCGGTTTCTGGCATTACAGCCGTCTTCAGCCCGGCTTGCTTGAATCCAGTGGCAAAGTGAGCAAGGGACTCACGTCTGAGCATACCCTGCCACACTTATGGCGGCCAAAGCGGTACAAAAGGGGGTGGTGATGGATGGAGCATCTGAACCATTCAAACACTCACACCTAGTCAAAAGATCTGGGTTTGATCCATCACCGTTCTTTAGCCCACTCTGCCACCCCGGTTCAGAAATGGCTTTATGGAAATCAGTCTGACCCTGTGCCTCATTGGAACAGTCCAGCCCGAACTGCCAAGCCATGCCTTCCCTGGACCAGAAACAAGCTTCCGAGGACCGGTTTCTGGCATTACAGCTGTCTTCAGCCCGGCTTGCTTGAATCCAGTGGCAAAGTGAGCAAGGGACTCACGTCTGAGCATACCCTGCCACACTTATGGCAGCCAAAGCGGTACAAAAGGGGGTGGTGATGGACGGAGCATCTGAACCAATCAAACACTCACACCCAGTCAAAAGATCTGGGTTTGATCCATCACCGTTCTTTAGCCCACTTTGCCACCCCAGTTCAGACATGGCTATATGTAAATCAGTCTGACCCTGTGCCTCATGGGAACAGTCCAGCCCGAACTGCCAAGCCATGCCTTCCCTGGACCGGAAACAAGCTTCCGAGGCCCGGTTTCTGGCATTACAGCCGTCTTCAGCCCGGCCTGCTTGAATCCAGTGGAAAAGTGAGCAAGGGGCTCACTTATGAGCATACCCTGCCACACGTATGGCGACCAAAGCGGTACAAAAGGGGGTGGTGATGGACGGAGCATCTGAACCAATCAAACACTCAAACCCAGTCAAAAGATCTGGGTTTGATCCATCACCGTTCTTTAGCCCACTCTGCCACCCCAGTTCAGACATGGCTATATGCAAATCAGTCTGACCCTGTGCCTCATTGGACCAGTCCAGCCCGAACTGCCAAGCCATGCCTTCCCTGGACCGGGAACAAGCTTCAGATGCCTGGATTCTGGCATTACAGCAATCTTCAGCCCGGCTTCCTTGAATCCAGTGGCAAAGTGAGCAAGGGACTCACGTCTGAGCATACCCTGCCACACTTATGGCAGCCAAAGCGGTACAAAAGGGGGTGGTGATGGATGGAGCATCTGAACCAATCAAACACTCACACCCAGTCAAAAGATCTGGGTTTGATCCATCACCGTTCTTTAGCCCACTCTGCAACCCCAGTTCAGACGTGGCTATATGCAAATCAGTCTGACCCTGTGCCTCATGGGAACAGTCCAGCCCGAACTGCCAAGCCATGCCTTCCATGGACCGGAAACAAGCTTCCGAGGACCGGTTTCTGGCATTACAGCCGTCTTCAGCCCGGCTTGCTTGAATCCAGTGGCAAAGTGAGCAAGGGACTCACGTCTGAGCATACCCTGCCACACTTATGGCAGCCAAAGCGGTACAAAAGGGGGTGGTGATGGACGGAGCATCTGAACCAATCAAACACTCACACCCAGTCAAAAGATCTGGGTTTGATCCATCACCGTTCTTTAGCCCACTCTGCCACACCAGTTCAGACATGGCTATATGTAAATCAGTCTGACCCTGTGCCTCATGGGAACAGTCCAGCCCGAACTGCCAAGCCATGCCTTCCCTGGACCGGAAACAAGCTTCCGAGGCCCGGTTTTTGGCATTACAGCCGTCTTCAGCCCGGCCTGCTTGAATCCAGTGGAAAAGTGAGCAAGGGGCTCACTTATGAGCATACCCTGCCACACTTATGGCGACCAAAGCGGTACAAAAGGGGGTGGTGATGGACAGAGCATCTGAACCAATCAAACACTCACACCCAGTCAAAAGATCTGGGTTTGATCCATCACCGTTCTTTAGCCCACTCTGCCACCCCGGTTCAGACATGGCTATATGCAAATCAGTCTGACCCTGTGCCTCATGGGAACAGTCCAGCCCGAACTGCCAAGCCATGCCTTCCCTGGACCGGAAACAAGCTTCAGAGGACCGGTTTCTGGCATTACAGCCATCTTCAGCCCGGCTTCCTTGAATCCAGTGGCAAAGTGAGCAAGGGACTCACGTCTGAGCATACCCTGCCACACTTATGGCAGCCAAAGCGGTACAAAAGGGGGTGGTGATGGACGGAGCATCTGAACCAATCAAACACTCACACCCAGTCAAAAGATCTGGGTTTGATCCATCACCGTTCTTTAGCCCACTCTGCAACCCCAGTTCAGACGCGGCTATATGCAAATCAGTCTGACCCTGTGCCTCATGGGAACAGTCCAGCCCGAACTGCCAAGCCATGCCTTCCCTGGACCGGAAACAAGCTTCCGAGGACCGGTTTCTGGCATTACAGCCGTCTTCAGCCCGGCTTGCTTGAATCCAGTGGCAAAGTGAGCAAGGGACTCACGTCTGAGCATACCCTGCCACACTTATGGCGGCCAAAGCGGTACAAAAGGGGGTGGTGATGGACGGAGCATCTGAACCAATCAAACACTCACACCCAGTCAAAAGATCTGGGTTTGATCCATCACCGTTCTTTAGCCCACTCTGCCACCCCGGTTCAGACATGGCTATATGGAAATCAGTCTGACCCTGTGCCTCATGGGAACTGTCCAGCCCGAACTGCCAAGCCATGCCTTCCCTGGACCGTAAACAAGCTTCCGAGGTCCGGTTTCTGGCAATACAGCCGTCTTCAGCCCGGCTTGCTTAAATCCAGTGGTAAAGTGAGCAAGGGACTCACGTCTGAGCATACCCTGCCACACTTATGGCGGCCAAAGCGGTACAAAAGAGGGTGGTGATGGACGGAGCATCTGAACCAATCAAACACTCACACCCAGTCAAAAGATGTGGGTTTGATCCATCACCGTTCTTTAGCCCACTCTGCCACCCCAGTTCAGACATGGCTATATGCAAATCAGTCTGACCCTGTGCCTCATGGGAACAGTCCAGCCCGAACTGCCAAGCCATGCCTTCCCTGGACCGGAAACAAGCTTCCGAGGACCGGTTTCTGGCATTACAGCCGTCTTCAGCCCGGCTTGCTTGAATCCAGTGGCAAAGTGAGCAAGGGACTCACGTCTGAGCATACCCTGCCACACTTATGGTGGCCAAATCGGTACAAAAGGGGGTGGTGATGGACGGAGCATCTGAACCAATCAAACACTCACACCCAGTCAAAAGATCTGGGTTTAATCCATCACCGTTCTTTAGCCCACTCTGCCACCCCAGTTCAGACATGGCTATATGCAAATCAGTCTGACCCTGTGCTTCATGGGAACAGTCCAGCCCGAACTGCCAAGCCATGCCTTCCCTGGACCGGAAACAAGCTTCCGAGGACCGGTTTCTGGCATTACAGCCGTCTTCAGCCCGGCTTGCTTGAATCCAGTGGCAAAGTGAGCAAGGGACTCACGTCTGAGCATACCCTGCCACACTTATGGCGGCCAAAGCGGTACAAAAGGGGTGGTGATGGACGGAGCATCTGAACCAATCAAACACTCACACCCAGTCGAAAGATCTGGGTTTGATCCATCAACGTTCTTTAGCCCACTCTGCCACCCCAGTTCAGACATGGCTATACGCAAATCAGTCTGACCCTGTGCCTCATGGGAACAGTCCAGCCTGAACTGCCAAGCCATGCCTTCCCTGGAACGGAAACAAGCTTCCGAGGACCGGTTTCTGGCATTACAGCCGTCTTCAGCCCGGCTTGCTTGAATCCAGTGGCAAAGTGAGCAAGGGACTCACGTCTGAGCATACCCTGCCACACTTATGGCGGCCAAAGCGGTACAAAAGGGGGTGGTGATGGACGGAGCATCTGAACCAATCAAACACTCACACCCAGTCAAAAGATCTGGGTTTGATCCATCATCGTTCTTTAGCCCACTCTGCCACCCCAGTTCAGACATGGCTATATGAAAATCAGTCTGACCCTGTGCCTCATGGGAACAGTCCAGCCCGAACTGCCAATCCATGCCTTCCCTGGACCGGAAACAAGCTTCCGAGGACCGGTTTCTGGCATTACAGCCGTCTTCAGCCCGGCTTTCTTGAATCCAGTGGCAAAGTGAGCAAGGGACTCACGTCTGAGCATACCCTGCCACACTTATGGCGGCCAAAGCGGTACAAAAGGGGTGGTGATGGACGGAGCATCTGAACCAATCACACACTCACACCCAGTCAAAAGATCTGGGTTTGATCCATCAACGTTCTTTAGCCCACTCTGCCACCCCGGTTCAGACATGGCTATATGAAAATCAGTCTGACCCTGTGCCTCATGGGAACAGTCCAGCCCGAACTGCCAAGCCATGCCTTCCCTGGACCGGAAACAAGCTTCCGAGGACCGGTTTCTGGCATTACAGCCGTCTTCAGCCCGGCTTGCTTGAATCCAGTGGCAAAGTGAGCAAGGGACTCACGTCTGAGCATACCCTGCCACACTTATGGTGGCCAAATCGGTACAAAAGGGGGTGGTGATGGACGGAGCATCTGAACCAATCAAACACTCACACCCAGTCAAAAGATCTGGGTTTAATCCATCACCGTTCTTTAGCCCACTCTGCCACCCCAGTTCAGACATGGCTATATGCAAATCAGTCTGACCCTGTGCTTCATGGGAACAGTCCAGCCCGAACTGCCAAGCCATGCCTTCCCTGGACCGGAAACAAGCTTCCGAGGACCGGTTTCTGGCATTACAGCCGTCTTCAGCCCGGCTTGCTTGAATCCAGTGGCAAAGTGAGCAAGGGACTCACATCTGAGCATACCCTGCCACACTTATGGCGGCCAAAGCGGTACAAAAGGGGTGGTGATGGACGGAGCATCTGAACCAATCAAACACTCACACCCAGTCGAAAGATCTGGGTTTGATCCATCAACGTTCTTTAGCCCACTCTGCCACCCCAGTTCAGACATGGCTATACGCAAATCAGTCTGACCCTGTGCCTCATGGGAACAGTCCAGCCTGAACTGCCAAGCCATGCCTTCCCTGGAACGGAAACAAGCTTCCGAGGACCGGTTTCTGGCATTACAGCCGTCTTCAGCCCGGCTTGCTTGAATCCAGTGGCAAAGTGAGCAAGGGACTCACGTCTGAGCATACCCTGCCACACTTATGGCGGCCAAAGCGGTACAAAAGGGGGTGGTGATGGACGGAGCATCTGAACCAATCAAACACTCACACCCAGTCAAAAGATCTGGGTTTGATCCATCATCGTTCTTTAGCCCACTCTGCCACCCCAGTTCAGACAAGGCTATATGAAAATCAGTCTGACCCTGTGCCTCATGGGAACAGTCCAGCCCGAACTGCCAATCCATGCCTTCCCTGGACCGGAAACAAGCTTCCGAGGACCGGTTTCTGGCATTACAGCCGTCTTCAGCCCGGCTTTCTTGAATCCAGTGGCAAAGTGAGCAAGGGACTCACGTCTGAGCATACCCTGCCACACTTATGGCAGCCAAAGCGGTACAAAAGGGGTGGTGATGGACGGAGCATCTGAACCAATCACACACTCACACCCAGTCAAAAGATCTGGGTTTGATCCATCAACGTTCTTTAGCCCACTCTGCCACCCCAGTTCAGACATGGCTATATGAAAATCAGTCTGACCCTGTGCCTCATGGGAACAGTCCAGCCCGAACTGCCAAGCCATGCCTTCCCTGGACCGGAAACAAGCTTCCGAGGACCGGTTTCTGGCATTACAGCCGTCTTCAGCCCGGCTTGCTTGAATCCAGTGGCAAAGTGAGCAAGGGACTCACTTATGAGCATACCCTGCCACACTTATGGCGAACAAAGCGGTACAAAAGGGGATGGTGATGGATGGAGCATCTGAACCAATCAAACACTCACACCCAGTCGAAAGATCTGGGTTTGATCCATCACCGTTCTTTAGCCCACTCTGCCACCCCAGTTCAGACATGGCTATATGCAAATCAGTCTGACCCTGTGCCTCATGGGAACAGTCCAGCCCGAACTGCCAAGCCATGCCTTCCCTGGACCGGAAACAAGCTTCAGAGGACCGGTTTCTGGCATTACAGCCGTCTTCAGCCCGGCTTGCTTGAATCCAGTGGCAAAGTGAGCAAGGGACTCATGTCTGAGCATACCCTGCCACACTTATGGCAGCCAAAGAGTTACAAAAGGGGGTGGTGATGGACGGAGCATCTGAACCAATCAAACACTCACACCCAGTCAAAAGATCTGGGTTTGATCTATCACCGTTCTTTAGCCCACTCTGCCACCCGAGTTCAGACATGGCTATATGCGAATCAGTCTGAACCTGTGCCTCATGGGAACAGTCCAGCCCGAACTGCCAAGCCATGCCTTCCCTGGACCGGAAACAAGCTTCCGAGGACCGGTTTCTGGCATTACAGCCGTCTTCAGCCCGGCTTGCTTGAATCCAGTGGCAAAGTGAGCAAGGGACTCACGTCTGAGCATACCCTGCCACACTTATGGCGGCCAAAGCGGTACAAAAGGGGTGGTGATGGACGGAGCATCTGAACCAATCAAACACTCACACCCAGTCAAAAGATCTGGGTTTGATCCATCACCGTTCTTTAGCCCACTCTGCCACCCCAGTTCAGATATGGCTATATGCAAATCAGTCTGACCCTATGCCTCATGGGAACAGTCCAGCCCGAACTGCCAAGCCATGTCTTCCCTGGAACGGAAACAAGCTTCCAAGGACCGGTTTCTGGCATTACAGCCATCTTCAGCCCGGCTTGCTTGAATCCAGTGGCAAAGTGAGCAAGGGACTCACGTCTGAGCATACCCTGCCACACTTATGGCGGCCAAAGCGGTACAAAAGGGGGTGGTGATGGACGGAGCATCTGAACCAATCAAACACTCACACCCAGTCAAAAGATCTGGGTTTGATCCATCATCGTTCTTTAGCCCACTCTGCCACCCCAGTTCAGACATGGCTATATGCAAATCAGTCTGACCCTGTGCCTCATGGGAACAGTCCAGCCCGAACTGCCAAGCCATGCCTTCCCTGGACCGGAAACAAGCTTCCGTGGACCGGTTTCTGGCATTACAGCCATCTTCAGCCCAGCTTTCTTGAATCCAGTGGCAAAGTGAGCAAGGGACTCACGTCTGAGCATACCCTGCCACACTTATGGCGGCCAAAGCGGTACAAAAGGGGGTGGTGATGGACGGAGCATCTGAACCAATCAAACACTCACACCCAGTCAAAAGATCTGGGTTTGATCCATCACCGTTCTTTAGCCCACTCTGCCACCCCAGTTCAGACATGGCTATATGCAAATCAGTCTGACCCTATGCCTCATGGGAACAGTCCAGCCCGAACTACCAAGCCATGCCTTCCCTGGACCGGAAACAAGCTTCCGAGGACCGGTTTCTGGCATTACAGCCGTTTTCAGCCCGGCTTGCTTGAATCCAGTGGCAAAGTGAGCAAGGGACTCACGTCTGAGCATACCCTGCCACACTTATGGCGGCCAAAGCGGTACAAAAGGGGTGGTGATGGACGGAGCATCTGAACCAATCAAACACTCACACCCAGTCAAAAGATCTGGGTTTGATCCATCACCGTTCTTTAGCCCACTCTGCCACCCCAGTTCAGATATGGCTATATGCAAATCAGTCTGACCCTGTGCCTCATGGGAACAGTCCAGCCCGAACTGCCAAGCCATGTCTTCCCTGGAACGGAAACAAGCTTCCGAGGACCGGTTTCTGGCATTACAGCCGTCTTCAGCCCGGCTTGCTTGAATCCAGTGGCAAAGTGAGCAAGGGACTCACGTCTGAGCATACCCTGCCACACTTATGGCGGCCAAAGCGGTACAAAAGGGGGTGGTGATGGACGGAGCATCTGAACCAATCAAACACTCACACCCAGTCAAAAGATCTGGGTTTGATCCATCACCGTTCTTTAGCCCACTCTGCCACCCCAGTTCAGACATGGCTATATGCAAATCAGTCTGACCCTGTGCCTCATGGGGACAGTCCAGCCCGAACTGCCAAGCCATGCCTTTCCTGGATCGTTAACAAGCTTCAGAGGACCGGTTTCTGGCATTACAGCCGTCTTCAGCCCGGCTTGCTTGAATCCAGTGGCAAAGTGAGCAAGGGACTCACGTCTGAGCATACCCTGCCACACTCATGGCGGCCAAAGCAGTACAAAAGGGGGTGGTGATGGACGGAGCATCTGAACCAATCAAACACTCACACCCAGTCAAACGATCTGGGTTTTATCCATCACCGTTCTTTAGCCCACTCTGCCACCCCAGTTCAGATATGGCTATATGCAAATCAGTCTGACCCTGTGCCTCATGGGAACAGTCCAGCCCGAACTGCCAAGCCATGCCTTCCTTGGACCGGAAACAAGCTTCCGAGGACCGGTTTCTGGCATTACAGCTGTCTTCAGCCCGGCTTGCTTGAATCCAGTGGCAAAGTGAGCAAGGGACTCACGTCTCAGCATACCCTGCCACATTTATGGCGGCCAAAGCGGTACAAAAGGGGGTGGTGATGGACGGAGCATCTGAACCAATCAAACACTCACACCCAGTCAAAAGATCTGGGTTTGATCCATCACCGTTCTTTAGCCCACTCTGCCACCCCAGTTCAGACATGGCTATATGCAAATCAGTCTGACCCTGTGCCTCATGGGGACAGTCCAGCCCGAACTGCCAAGCCATGCCTTCCCTGGACCGTTAACAAGCTTCAGAGGACCGGTTTCTGGCATTACAGCCGTCTTCAGCCTGGCTTGCTTGAATCCAGGTATCAATTTAACCCATACAATTCGGGCATACTTGAGTAATTTACAGCATCCTCAAAGTCAGTCTTTCAAAAATTCCAAAGTATAGGACATGATAATCCAAATCCAAATATTTCTCAGGAAAAGTAATTTTCAATCGTTCGCGTTTGGGCAGATATGACCCACGGACACGGTTTATGACTTTTCTTGAGAAACATTTGGATTTGGATTGTCATGTCCTATACTTTGGAATTTTTGAAAGACTGACTTTGAGGATGCTATAAATTACTCAAGTCCATGGATGCTGCTGGGAAAGCCCCCAGCAACACCCATTACATGCCCCTTTAACGCAGGACACTGCGTTAAAGGGACTGATATTTATCAGGCAGGATTACGCCACAAAAAGTGGCTTAGTCCTGCCTGAAAATTATCACTCAGTCTTCTGCGCCACCAGAACGTCACAAAAAGTGACGTTCCGGAGGCGCAAGGGGCTCGTAAATAAGGCCCCATAGGTTTCACACTTGTTATAGTTAGGAATTAGCCTTTAAAAAACCTTTGAAATTCACTGAAAAAACCATAGGTTTCACACCAGTTATAGTTAGCTGGACATTTTACTCATACAAAACCATTGAAATTCCCCTGTTATAGTTAGTTGTACTCACTATAACTCGTGCGCCTGCAATCCACTGCTGATGATGTCACATATTACATCATTCTTGACATGGTCAGTGACATCACTGATGACATCACTGATGACATCTCAAATGACATCACTGATGACATCACTGATGACATCATCCAGTGAATGTGGTTTGCTTTGATATTTAAATATGTATTATAAATACACTACTTTGCATTGAAGAATGAGTGGATATATAAATATAAATGTGTGGAGGGTGGATTTAGTAACAGTGTCATTGATTGTTTCCTTGACTAATTTGTAGAATCTCACTATATATAATGTGTAGTTACTAAACTGTGTGAAAGTCTTTATTGCTTTGTCTTAATTGCTATGTTAAAGACTATATTTGTTATTGGCTTCTTAACTGAGTATTTGTATGGGTAAATGAATGTCTATGTGGTTTAGTGGGGTGTGTGTGATTGCCCAAAAATGTGTGAATAATTCATTCAGTAAGACTACATGTTATAACAGTTGTTTCAGTGAGTGTATATGTTTATGGGTGTGGTGGTGAGAAAATATTTCTCTCAATGGTACATCTACATTAAACTTGAAAACAAAAGGCAGTGTATGTGACAGTTATATCTAAGTAAGTGTGCCCAAGACTTAGTGATTGTATGAGTCACTATATGGATAACTGCATACTTGTAAATATCTAATTAAATGTGCCCAAGACTTAGTGATTGTATGAGTCACTATATGGATAACTGCATACTTGTAATAGTGATTTTATAACACACTAAATGTGAGTTACTATCTATATAAATAGATGAAGTGGTGTTTGTATAAGTGTGTAGGTGAGTAAATGTAAGTATAATCAATTGTTTGCATAAGTCAGTAGGATGTCTTTATAAGTGAATACAATGTGTGCTGGTGTGTAATGTTGAAATAGGTGTATAAGTATATTTGATAGTGTTCTGTTGATTATTCACTGCATATAACACTGAATCTATAGGTAAGTGATTAGATGTGTGTGTATAGTTCTATGAATAACTGAGTGGGTGTTTAGAAATTTCTATTGGTGTGTCAATGGTTTCAAATATGGCACTTTCTATTTTACAGTGAGTGATGAAAGATTATACTAGTGTGTGATGAGGTGTATTTGATTGTCACATGGATGATGTCATCAGTGATGTCATCAGTGATGTCATTTGAGATGTCATCAGTGATGTCATCAGTGATGTCACTGACCATGTCATGAATGATGTAATATGTGACATCATCAGCAGTGGATTGCGGGCGCGCAAGTTATAGTGAGTACAACTAACTATAACGGGGGAATTTCAATGGCTTTGTATGAGTAAAATGACCAGCTAACTATAACTGGTGTGAAACCTATAATTTTTTCAGTGAAAAAAAAAATATATATATATATATATATATATATATATATATATATATATGATGTTTTTGTAAGTTTTTTAATGGTATTAAGGTACAATTACATTTTTTCGATATTTTTATACTTGCCATTAAAAGTATAGGAAAGCGTTATTTTTGTAATTGATATTTTTTACACGAGATTTCTGTATCTGGATATTGTTGCAATCAATATGGTGTCAGGGATCCCTTGACAGTTTCAAACTGCACAAACCAGCTGCAATGTCAGACTTGAAACATGTATACAGTACTACTTAAGTGGATGGCACAATCAGTGCTGAAGGCCCACTAGTAGCATTTCATTTACAGGCCCTGGGTACATGTACACAACTTTATTAGGGACTTATAAGTAAATTAATATGCCAATTGGATACAAGCCAATGTTACCATGTTTAGAGGAGAGAGCACAAGCACTTTAGCACTGGTTAGCAGTGGTAAAGGGTGCAGAGTACTCAGGCCAGAAAAATCGAAGTCAGCAAAAACAGGAGGTCTGAAGGCAAAAACTTAGGGGAAAACCACCTCAAGCATACTATTTCTATTTTCTTCCTCTGGAATATCTGTGAGTGAAAAAGAATCTGGAGGGCCTAATTACAATTATGGCAGTCCACAGGAACGCCCTACTCGTGGTGGCGGTCTGACCACCACCACACTGGTTGTTCGCCTGCAGTATTCAGAGTATGGCCGTTAGACTGCCACAAGACTGCCAGGTCTGCTGGGATCAAGGAATCTGCTGGGCCGGTGGTCTGCTACCGGTGGTCTGGTAGCAGCATGAATATGCTGGTGGTGCCACTCCTGGCACCGCCATGCATATTCTGAGTTCCCTTTTTCTGTCTTTTTCATGGTGGAGAGGCAAGTAAGAACTGGATCTGTGTCTGGGTGTGCATGCAGGGGGGCCATATGTTGTGCCCCCATGTAATTGCACCCCTGTTACTGCATAGTGTGGCATGCATGCCACTCTATGCAGGGACATGCTGCAGGCACTGGCATTGCGTCGGGCTGCATCTTAGGTTCTCCTATGAGCCTAACAGCCCACCACTGGAGAACCCCCAAAGTCATGGTGAGGCCCTAAGTCTAGTCTTCCTTAAAAAGCTGAATCACTCTGATAGAGCGCGCAGGTCACCCGACTATTAATTTTACCATACTCACCTGGGCCCATAATCATTTATACAATTTCTTAATCAGGTAACCCACACTATATTATCAGATATTTTAACTACTAGGTCCTATACCATTGACTTACCAATCCTTGTCCATGGTACCTGAAACCTATTGGATCAGGGTGTTAGCATAATAGGTAAAAATAGTTTTGCACTCATATAATAACCACAGACTCTGGAAGGTTTAAGACTCTTTATCTAAATTTCATCAAAGGTCAAGATCCAGAGATAAAAAGCAATTAAACTATCAATAATCAAAATCAGAAATAGTGTATAACTATGCAAAAGATATATTATGCCAATCATTTAGTAATATAAAGGGAAGGTAAGAGCAAGGAACATGCTAATGAATTTAAACAGACTTGCACAATTTTACTAAAGGCGGGAAAAAGAAGGAACATGCTATGTAACACAGCTTGGAGCAATTATCAGAGGGTGGGTATAAAGAGGGAACATAATTTGCAATCACGAAAACATTTGGAGCATATGACTATAGGGAAGGTAAGAAAATGGAACACACTAACAAGCCAAATGACGAATTTATCATTAAAAGAGAAAGGTAAAGAAAAGAAAACATATGTATTCAAAACTTTTATCGATTTAGGGAGGGTAAAGAGAAGGACACAGAGAAATATAATGACGATACCCACACAGATTTATATTTACCTAGAATGGTGTGAAGACCAACCCTGGCCACGGGTCAGTTAAGGACAGAAACCCCAAAAGTTGCAGTTGCCAGTAGGCCAGCAGGTGCAGATCAGAATCAGGACAGGATAAACCAGATTTGGGTCAGGACCGGACCACCAAAGGTTAAGACCAACACCCGCAGTTCAGTTGCAACGCCTGCGCTACACCCTCTCTGCAAGTCATCAGCCAAAACCCCGATTGGGTTATCGATTTCACCGTCAAAGTGCTCCGCCAGCACCTCAGCTTCCTGGACCCCGATCGGGTCAGCGAATCTTCTGACAGAGTGCTCCGCAGCCCTCTGCTCTTAGTCACCTATTGAGTGCGTTGGGTCAGTGACAGGTCAGCTATTCGGACAAGTCAGACAATTTCTCTAGCTAAACCTACGCTAGTTATACTATTTTCCAGGTCAGTGTTCCACCCCCCAATGTTGCAAGTGTAAGGATCCTCCATTTCGATTGGACAAAAGAGGAGGAGAGGTCGTCACACCACACCAAATTTGAGACTTTCATCATCTCTTATTCAAATTTACGTTCCAGCCCATCAAATTCAGGTTCTCGTGATGTCTTATTCAACCTAACAATGGATGTTCTATTGACAAATACATTTGTTTAACATTGTGTAAATTTGAGTTCATAAGTGCGCGATCCCATGAGCATCTTTTAGTCAGTCAGTTCCTTGGCCATAGTCCAAAGGTCACTGTTCCAGAGATTTGAGATTTTCGCGCAGTCGCAGTTTCAACAAATATGGAGTACAGCGTTATAAGCCAGGCCAGTTTTCAAAGTGCGACATGAAATGGAAAAGAAACAGTTTTAGAACACAAATGAATATACTGTATACATGTATTTCTACTCTATACCCATTATCTTAAATTCAACTAGAGCATTAGGATTAGGCAGAACGAACAGCTTGACAAAACCAGCAATGCAAGCTTCATGCATGCGGTAACACAGAGCAGCCATCTTATTACTAATGCGCAGAAGCGAAAAGTTCCCTCCAAAGCATAGAGCGCGTCATGTCACGTGAGTATGACAGACGCATGTGCAATAGAAAACCCGCGTAGCTGCAGCCATCTTAGATGCAAGCATGTTAGGATTAGTAGACACATAATCAAGCTTCACTCCGACTCCCCATGTTGATGTAAAATATGCATAATTAATAAGACAAACATGTTGGTTACTTTATTAACGTTATCTGAGGTTCATGAATACAAGGAAGTCGCTTCATGTGCGAATCCTTGCTCCATCAATCCCCTCTTTGATATTTTATGTCATCATTACTTAATGAAACAGATGCCAACTTTTCACATTTCACCCAATTCAATCTCTTCAAACTTTCTATTTTGCCTCTTCTCATTACTACCATGAGAATTTTTCATTTTCTTGTATATTTTACTATTCATCTCTTCTAATTCAAGTTCATCAATATTTCTCTTTACTCCTCGCTTATTTACGGCGTATTTCTTTTTATGTTTTCGACATCTGCAACAAATTAATATACATAGAACTAGTAAGCCTATTCCCACCATTGGCATCAGTATTTTACCTACAATACTCTTTCCTACATTAGAAAGCCAACTACCTACAGAGGAGAGACCATCAGTGAGGCTCTTCCATGCACTATCAACCCTTCAGTTGTTTAAGCTCTTTTTCTAAATTTTTAATATTTCTCACATACCTCTTAATTTCAACACTTTTGTCTGGTACGTAAGTGCAACAATGTTGCGCTTTCAACATTCTACAGACTCCGCCCTCTTTTGCCAATAATGTATCAAGAGCAAGTCGATTTTGTAAAACCATTTTGTAAAACCATTGATCTGATCGCAACCAATTCGGTATTGACCATTAAGAAACCTCCAACAGTGTCAGTTGATAACCGATCAACTACTGTTGACAATTTGCAGATTCTGTGTTTATTCAGAGCCACTCCCACTGCAGGTATCAATGCACTAAATATATCACCTACAATTTCACCAAAACTAGCTCTTTTACTACGTACTAATTCATTAGTTTCTTCATTGTTTCCAGTGATTTTATCCACATGATATATTTTAGGGAATACTCTTCCAAAATAACAACTCCCACACCAGTGATCTGGCAATTTGTAATAAGCCTTGTTCCCACATATATAATAGACTCCGGGAAACACAGGTTCCTTTCCATCTTTGAAACCCCAACCCCCAATTACTTTATAATTGTGATCACATTCACTGGTACCAATGAATATATTATTATAATAACTAGTTCTGTCTCTGTGGAGACAGAGTTTCCCCTTCTTTTCAAAATCCAGCAACATAGCAGCATTATCCCCACCATTTGAGGTGTTCCCTATACTTTCAGCCCAGTTAGGAATTTTATGATTCTTGTCATTTGCCTTTCTTTGGAAATTCTCTCTCCTTTTCTCGACCATATTCAAAAATATATTTTTCTTTTCTCGTAAAAAGCATGTTAGATTATTCTTGTGTGTGTCAGCTATATCTATTGTACCTATAGTTAGGAAATATTCACTCATGTAGCGTGCTATATTTCTAGTAGAATGTACAGGATTTAGGTCTCTACGTATAGGAAGTTCAGAAAATATCACGTCTAAATTAGAATAATAATACTGTAAAGGTCCTTTCTTATAGAATAGACTAGCTAAAACACTACAGGAAATTCCATATGTTAGTGGCAAATGGTGATAGGTAAAACCTTCAGCTACAAACATAGCAATCTTCTATTTCCATAGCTTCAACATAGTGTACTTATAGGTTTGCAAATACATTCAAATGTGCCTTGTTTTTGATTCTCGTGTAATGCAGCCCTTCCTCATCTGGTGCTTCTAAGTCTACTTTCTGTTGTCTAATGCTAAGCGCCTTTCCTTGCTTATCTACTTTTTTCGGTGTAACTTTTGTTTGTAACTCTTCTGTATCTAATGGCAGTTGTTCATTAGTGCTACTCATCATGTAAGGTATAGCTATTGTTAGTCCTATCCAAACTATAAGTACTATTGCTATACTACATAAACATACTCTGCAGCATGTTTTAAAACCATTTCTTTTCGGTCTTCCATTAACATTATGATCAGCCATTTATGACTAAAGGAGATTTAACCCCTCTTTGTAACTTTTACACAGATTTTTACCCTGTGTGAGTTTCAAGTTGGTCTCACTTCTTTGTCAGTTTGGTCAGTCATCAATTCTTCATCACTTTCATCACTTCTTTCCAAGTTTTCAAAATCTTCCAAAACAATGTAGGTCCACTCAGGGCCTTTGTATTTATTATTCAGTCTCTTTAATCTTGGACTTATCCTTCTTGGCTGCATCACAGGTTGATCAGCTTGACTTGTAATTTCATTTACTTGTTCAGGTTCTTCATTTATTGTTGTTAAGCGCAGTCTTAGTCTTTTCACAAATCTAGGCCATTTATCTCCTTTTCCGAGTCTTTTAACTGGCAGTGTGCTTTGGCCCTCTTCGAATGCTCTTTTGTTTTCATTCAGTTGTGGCACATCTATTTCAATGCTGTCTTCTGTTTCCCTCTCTATCTGACTAGATCCAGGTCTTATTTCTGTTTCTTCTGCCTGGTCACTAAGCTGGCCTTGTTCATGTATTTGCTGAATTTGGCTTTTGTTTGTTTCACCTTCTTCTTCCTGAACACAATTTTCTACTCCTATCTGGTCCTGCTCAAGCTCTTCGAACTCTTGATTTTCTTCCGCTTGAACCTCCGCCCTAATTACTATCTGTGCCTTTTCAGGCTCAGGAGTTCTTGGTGGAGTGTCGATTACCTGATCTTTCCCTATCTGGTCCTCCTCAGAATCACTTTTGACTTGGATTTCCATGATCTGAGTACCTTCTTCTACACCTGTCTCGTCCTCACTATCACTATGTCTATCTAGATATGTTTGGCTTCTTGTTTGTTGATTACTGGAACCCAATCATCTTGACTGGTGCTCGGTTGTTCCTCTTCAGCTAGTTCAGGATCGATATCTTGAGACCCTCAGCTGCACAACCTTCAGCCTCAGTTTCATCAGGTTCAGTCACCTTTTTCGTACGACTGGCATGAATCCAGTGTGGAAACCCTGCACACTTTGCAGCTGTGGTGGTAACCAAAATTACTTGTCGTGGTTTACCCCACCTCGGTGCAAGGCAAGATTTTCAAGTATGTTTCTTAAGCACTACCGAATCACCTGAGTTCAGGTCATGTGCTGGAGTTGCTGGTCTGGCGACGGCGTCCTCCCCAACCTGGTGAGAGATAGAACGCACTTGGTCAGCCAGTTCTTTGCAGTACTCCAGTACTAAATCATCAGATATGTTTAGTAGTTTGTGTCCTGGCACCCATGCTTGCCGCATTGCTCTTCCCATCAGTATTTCATGGGGACTCAAGCCTGTGTTCCGATCTGGAATACTTCTAAGTCCCATCAGGACAAGTGGCAAAGCATCTGGCCACTCCAATCGAGTTGACTCACACATCTTTCCTAATCTTGACTTGATAGTGCCATTCAATTGTTCTACCACTCCAGAAGCCTCTAGGCGATATGCACAGTGCAGTTTTTGCTCAATTTTGAATGCTTCACAAATTAGACCAATTATTTCATATATTAAAATGGCAGCCTCTGTCTGATTCAATTGTTACTGGAAAACCGAAACGAGGTATAAGCTCTCTAAGTAAAAGCTTAGCTACAGTGATGCTATCATTCCTGCGTGTGGGGAAAGCTTCCACCCATTTAGAAAACAGGCAGACAATGACAAGTATGTATTTTAGTCCTCGACAAGGGGGTAACTGAATGAAATCAATCTGTAATCGAATAAAAGGACCTTCTGCCTTCCCAATTTTTCCTGGTAACTCTACTGTTTTCTTTCCTGGGTTCATTTGTTGGCAAATCAAACACCACTGGCAGAGTGCCTCTGCTATGTTCCTGAATTTCGCATTAAACCATGACTGTCTGAACAGACGTATCATAGCATCTCTTCCCAAATGAGAATCTACATGAATCAACGTAGCCATAGGAGCAAGCAGACAGTCGGGTAACACTGCTGTTTCATCAAGATAAACAATGACACCATCCTCAGCCCTTCTCTGACAACCTAATTTCCTCAATTGTTCCTTTTCTTTTGGTTCTGCTGCATTCTGCAAATCTCTCACTTCTTCCCACCTGTTCACACCTTCTAGCAACATAAGTTGGCAGCTGTTTCCGCCCACCTCAACCTTTTTATTAACAGCCATTTTATATTTTGCACAATGCTGGACTAACTGGTCAGCATATCGATTACCAGCTGTCACTTTGTCATTGCCAGATTTGTGAGCAGCACACTTGACCACAGCCACTTCTTTTGGTAACTGGATTGCTTCCAGCAAATCCTTTGCATATTTTCCATTCCTAATCGGAGTACCTGAAGAAGTCAGAAACTCCGTTTGCATCCATAGTTGGCTATAGTCATGCACAACCCCGTAACCATACTGGCTGTCAGTGTACATGGTTACCTTCCAATTTTTCCCAAATTTACAGGCTCTTGCCAAGGCAACCAATTCAGCTATTTGTGCAGACTTGACTCCAGGCAAATGAGATGCTTCAACTGGACCTCCCAATGTGCACACTGCGTAAGCAGCGCTCAGTCCTCCTTCCTCATGTCTCATAGAGGAGCCATCTACAAATAGCTCATATTCTGAATCAATTAATGTCTCTTCTCTTATGTCTGGTCGTGGTTTTGTTCTGTATTCAGTCAGATGAATACAGTCATGTTCAACTTCTCCCTTCACTTTTGCCGTATGTGAATTAGGTAGCAGTGTTGCTGGGTTCAGGATATTACACCTAGCAATGGCTACGTTTCCTGCACCTACAAGGATTCTCTCGTACTTAGTCAGCCGACTAGGTGTGAGATACTGGGTCTTAGTCCTTGTCAGTAAAATTACAACGGCATGTGGAACATACACAGTTACAGGATGTCCCATAATAATGGATTTACTCTGCTCAAGGTGTAGTGTAGTTCCTATTTTCCCAATAGGCTCTGCGCATTGGAATAAACTATTCAGCAGTGTAGACGTAGGACTGAGGTCGACTAGGTCTCTACTGACTATATTAGACTTAAGTTTTTGCCAGCTAGCTCAGAGGTCACTAGAAACTTCTCGAATAAACGAGGAGGAGTTTAACCTCCCTGGACAGACAAGAAGGGATTAGCTTCGGACAACCATATATCATGACAACTTTGCTCCCTCAGAATAAGAGTGTATCTCTAGAGTCGTGTGAAAACAATAGACAGCTATTTCACTCAGTCAAGTGTGCATACTTAGTTTCACCAGAGTGCAGAGAAAAGAGAGACAGGCGTTTTCAATAAAAAGGTTGTTATTTATTGAGCAGTCCTATTTCTCATACAAGAGAAATGAGTTGCCACAATTGCAATACTCATGGTAAAGTAAAGTGCGTACAGTAAAAGGAGGATTAAGAAATAATACTGTAAAAGCATTGATATGGTTTCTTACCCATAAGATACTTTAAAATAGATAAAATATATACATACTTATATACATTGACTAACATACTCAACTGGTGCTTCTAAATACGCCTACCCCGGTGTACCTGACCTAAGCCTAATACGTGGGAAGGAGTAAGTAAGTAGCAGTTTAAGTTAAGTTTGTTTTGCCAAGAATCTGACTCAAGAATTCTCTCTAAGGTTTAGTCAGCTCCGTACCTGGGTTAATAGAAAGCAGGAGTTCTTGAATCTCTCTCTCAGGACTCGATATCCCAGAAACACGCGAAGGTATCTGGAAACACCGGAGCTCGATTTCTCGGCAGGAGAAAAGACAGCGTCTCTCTGAGTGCATCAAAGAGGAGGGGCAGCGTCCGTGGGCTCTCGCATCAGCTGGGCTGTCGGGCAAGTAGTTAGCTGCTCTGCTCCAAAACCACCACTGTGTGTTTGCTTAAGGCAACGTTGGTATATTTATATCTGAAAGGTGCCAGGTTTGACGTAAGATTGGACATAAGATGTCAATAAAGATGTCACTAAGAACTGACCGTTCTTACAGTGCTTTACAGGAGTTCTAGGACGAAATCAAAACAAAAGCAAGGGGGATTTCCCAGGTTGCTGGAGGTTTGGTTTGTTTAGAGAACTCATTGTGCTTTCTAGGAGTCTGGGGAAGTAGCCTTGCTTAATGTGACAGCATGCGCTACGACTGAATATGGATATGATTACTATGCCGTTATAGGGATATTATTGATGATAACCGAACAAGGGCATAAAATAGTAATATCGATTTAGGCTCCTGGATAAAAATACAATACCCACTCCACGATCTAATGTCCATCATTACTAAAACTAAGCAATAGTAAACATTTAAAGGTGCATGTGTATTCCAACCCACCCAAAATACATTTTTTTTTTGCATTTGAAATGGTGTATGCGCAATACACGAAAACGATATTGTTACTGTACGCTTTTCAAGCAGTGTAATCATTCAGTTAAAACGATGCATATATATGATTAGCTGAACGATTTGTGAAATTTACACATGAAATGGCTCTTAATACAGAAAAGAAGGTCGAGACCATTCCATCACATATAAATACAGTCGCTGTAAATGTGCTAGAGGCTGAGGTAATATATTGTGTCTAGAGTTCCTAAAAATAGAAGCTCTGTTCTCTAAGAATAGTTCTACTTTAAGCAGAGTACAAGTGCCACGAAAAAAAGTAAATATTTTGGAAATGGAAAAAAATAATTTCTGAAGGCCGAATTCAGAGTTCAGGCAACGCTGTGTGCTCATTTGCTTAAAAGTTATTCTTACTGTTCAGGGGAGAACATAATTTCAGACAGACTCGCAAAAAAGTTGTCTACGGCTTCAGGTGAAAGTTCGATTAAGTTCGAAAATGCCACAACTGAGCAGTCTCGAGCATGATTGCTATCGTCGATGTCAGGATCAGCAATGCTCACAGAAGGTCGTACCTGGGTGATGTTGCTCTCATCTCGTACTTCACTACCCCCTAATCGTAGTGGTGAAGTCTCAACGAATGCCGTCATCAGAATGGGTAACCGCTGGGGACAACACGATGCATGAGCCGTTATCGGACTTAGCAAAGTATCTATATCCATTGGTACTGCTGATGGTAGTGTAAGACAGACGTCCAACACGCATTCTTCTCCGCATAGCATACATCGAAGCACAGGTAAGATTCAATTATGCCAGATGGGTCTGAATGAAAGAAACCAGGTCATATTCAGATCTCTTAGCCGGGCTAATCCAAGGACTTTAGTTATGCGGTCCTGATAGCGTATAGCTAGGATCGTTTCTTCCATTGTTGCTGGAGTCTTGTCTGTGATTTGGCTTGCCATATCGGAGCACAAGGATCAAAAATAAAATGCCTGCTACGAGTCCCAACAGAAGTGGTAGGCCGCCAAAGACAGAATGGGCAAAATTAGGAAAAATGCCCAGAACTGTTTCGAAGGGTGTTAACAGTCCCCAAAAAAATGTCTTAAATATATGTGGGATACCACTGGTATCAGACATATTTAGGATTTGGCTTAGCATTTCTACGAAAGGCACGGGGCAATTTGTTGATAAAAGGGTATGTATCTCTACCGTTGTCCTTGCAACTTGCAGATCATGCGTTTCTTTTGATGACGTCAAGGGCACCGTTGTCTGCAAAAGGACAGACTTTATTCTGCTTAAAGTATCAATTCGAATAGAAGAGATATTCAAAGAAGGCCAAATTTTTGCCTCCATGTCTGGAGTGCTGTTTGGATACAATACTTGCATACAGCAAGTGACCATGGAGCTCACGCTTACAAGATTACAAGATAAGCTTTCCCTGGCACCATGCCACAACAGCTGTGGTCCACTGTTAGAATATAACTCCCGTTAGAAAGTCGTCTAAAAATGGCTCTATTCGTGTTGCAGGTGTGCCATGCTGGTGACATGAAAGGTTACTAGACGTCCCCTCACAGGCCCTATGCAGGTCAATACCGTGACACAGAAGTATACCGCTTAGTGATTGTTTGCAATTTTTTCCACTAAGAAATACATTCTGTTTCTTTTCACTATAACATGTGTGTTTGTAAGGCAATTTCCATGAGGACTTAATGTACCCTTTACCCAACCTTTCATACTGGCCCGCTGGTATATACTCTTGACAGTATTTAAATTGGAAAGTTGTTATCGGAAGTGTGATTATTCCATGTATTATCCATTCAATGACAGGTCTTTCTGACATTGTTAATGGTAATCTCTCAAGTTTTTCAATGCTCAGAATCGTATAGTCTGCTCCTTTCTGTGCCAAACTGATTTGTGTATCAGTAAGGTTAAAGATAGAGAATATTGACGTTGTGTTGATTAAACGCCAGGGCACGTAGCCTGAAGGCAGATTTTGAAACGTCCAGCCAAGCTGTACAATAGAACGTAATTGGGACTGACCGTGTTGTAACTTTAGTAAGTCTTGTTCTATGATATCAATAGCAGATGATACAATACTGTCCAATGAATATATTCTGGAGGACAGAGGTGGTCATTCTGGGTAAAAATAAGAACCTCTGGGGCCCTCAGCACTGGCCAAATGAGATGGGTTCACTTCCTGTACCCACACATGCTGTACGTAATTTGGGCGTCCAAATTGACGACAAGCTAACAATGAAGCAGCAAGCCACTAAGGTCGCAGCAACCTGTTTTTCTACTCTTAGGTGGCTACAAAAGATCTTATGGATGCTTCCCATTCCCTCCCGTAGAACGGTTGTCCAGGCATTGATAACATCTCGCCTGGACTATGGCAATATACTATATTTGGGTGCTGATGTAGCCACTGTTTAAGTATTGCAGGTTGTACAAAATGCAGCCGCGCGACTTCTGAAGAATGTTCCTAGAAGAACTTCGGCTTTATCTGCCTTGCATGATCTTCATTGGCTTAAGATCTCTAGCCGCATAAAGTTTAAGACATTGTGCTACATGTTTAGAATCAAGCAAGGCATTGCACCTACATACCTACATAAGCTGGTGCAACCTTACAGGCCCAAACGTACCTTAAGATCTTCGGAAATTGGGAATTTCACCATACCAAGATTTAAGCTGGTAAGGATGGGGGGACGTTCTTTTTCCTACCTTGGTCCCAAATATTGGAATGCTCTGCCCACAGCCATTAAATTAGAGACCAGTCTTCTTCGCTTTCGTAGAGCATTGAAAACGCTGTTCTTCACATAAGTAGCTGGTACCAGTATGCTGGCTTATTTGACATCTTCTTCTCCAGTCTATCCCTAGCGCCGGGAAACCCACTGTGGGTAGCTGTGCGCGGTAAAAGTTCAAATAAATAAATAAAATAAATAAATTAACCCATTGTCCAAAACAGAAAATTATTTTTCCGAATTAATACGATCAATTTATCGTATTTTTTCTGCTGTTTTGATTTGCATCACTTTCCAAGCTTCGTTGTAAGTAGCGTATATACCGGCCGCTATGAAACGTTTTTGACGCTGTTTGCGTGGTCCCATTATGAAATCACGCAAGTCAGCACCGTCTTTAAGTAAAGTCAAGTGTTGCTTAATTTCTGCCAGTGTGGATGTCTGTAACCATTCGAGGCAGAGTTTTCCTACACTGTATGTTGTAACTATCCCTGGATGTTGTCTCTGGGAGTATCCAGGGTCTGGCCTGGTCAACTTGAACCCCTGTATTTTGTTCAGGAATCTATTTTGACAGTTATTTGTGTCTATGGGCCACATCAACCATTTTTTCCAATCAGGATGTGTTCTGTTTTGGTTAAAAATATGGGATACGTCTATCTCAACATCTGTAGTGCTATTACTGTCAGGTGTTGGCTTTGGAATAGACGGTTTGTTTAAGTCTTTAATTTTGGCTAGGCCAAGACAGGTTGTCTGTTGAATGGTGTCATTCAAGAATATAATTTGTTCTGGGATCATGCAGGCTCTAAATAATGCTTCTAAACATTGGACCTGCTAATCTTTTGTACCCCAGATGGTTTTCGTTTCAATGTTATATTTCCAAAAATCGAAACCAAATGTAGTCAATTTTTCAAAAAATGTTTCCAAATAGATCAATTTAGTATTAGTCAGCATTGTTTTTACCCCTGTCTTATTTAACAGTTTTAAATAAAACGTTTCTGCATCACTTGTGTTAAATCCTGAAAAATATGGGAATTTCTCGTAAAATGTTTTCAAACTGCCTCTTGGTGGAGTTGCACAATGTTTCCATTGATTATAATTAAAAACATTTCTAGGTTGAGCAGATTTATGCAAATAGTGATGTGCAAAGTGGTTGTAGCAATACATTTCTTCATAATTTGATGAACCCTGTAAATAATCATGTTCTGTAAATTTTGCTGACATTACTAAATCTGACATCATATCATTATTACTTTCAAAGTCCCAATCATCAGAGAATGTACTCGGTTTTACAAAGTCACTTAATGAAACCTTGAACTGGTGTGGATATTTTAAGAGCTCGACCGGGCCATTGATTTCGTAATCTGTTTTGTCCCATGCTACCCCACCGGGTATTGGATTGGTTGTGACATTCACTGATGATATTTCTCTTTTCTCGATGTGAGATGACTTGTGTGGCTTTAGGACCAAGTTGATGTTCTGACTTGCTGTGTCCATTGTACTGTATTTTCCTTCAATGAATTGTCCCAAACAAAGAACCATGATGAGCCCAAGCAGGAGGAAAAGTACACCTAACACAATCCAAAATTCAATCCATGGAGAAATCAGATAGGTTTCTTTGAGTTGATGAAAGAGTTCTGTTACTTTAGTTTTTGTTGTTGATGTTTCTTCAGGTTCGCTTGGATCCTCAGAAAAGTCATCGAAATTGATGAAGTAGCCAGATGCAGTTCTGTCAACTGTTAGAATCGCTTCCGGATTTTTATTTGCTTTTGGAATTGTCTTTGTTTTATTAGCATAGTCTGAGGCTACATCGTTGTAGACTGGTGTTTCTTGATGAACTGTTGCAATTTGGGTTTCAAGAGGCACAAGTTCCATGGCATTGTTGCATAGTCCTTTATTATTCACTATAGGTTTATCAAATGTGATTAGTCTTTCAGTTTGAACCTCTTGTATTATAGCAAGTTTTGGTGTTCTGCTACATCTTGGGAGTCCACTGGGCCTACTACTTATTATTGGCCTCATGATTGTGGTTTTACCAGGTCGATGGATACAACTCGGTTCTCCTTTTTACCAGCAAGGGGCGGTAGTACAACTGATCTTGTTCCGCTGATAGCTAAGACAGGTACTGCTTTTCTGTAAGAAGGCCCAAATTCCTTCTTCACCGCGATCTTCTCTCTGACCAGATCCCCAATCTTTGGAATCCAGACAGGCCTTGCTGGGACAGGTGGTTTGTCTTCAGTGGCTGTTGGCTGCTGTTTTAACTTTACGTTGCTCAGGCCTTTTCTTGTTTAATTTAAGTCCTGTAAAATAGCCAAACGATCTTTGATATCAAAGCTTTTTTCTTCTACCACTGAAGTCTGACTATCTAAGTCCTGAATATGCATTCTAGTCCCGAACAATAGTTTGTACGGACTGAAACCTTTTAGAGAATTTCTTGGCAGATTGTTAAGACTACGTTGGACACTTGTTAAATGTTGGACCCACCCATCACCCGAACCTAATACCCTTGCCGTTATAGATTGCTTTATGTCTCGGTTTTTTCTTTCCACAATCCCATTTCCCTCAGGATGGAAGTTACAAGAGTACGGCAATGCAATGCCCATGCTGGTCATGGCCTCCTTATAAGCTCGAGAGCTAAAAGCAGGTCCCTGGTCAGAATGTAGCATGCCAATTGTGTATGTGCCGATATAGACTCGCAAATCTTTTATAACAGTTCTGGCGTCAGCCGAGCGCTGGGGTGTACATTTTAAGTGAATCAAGTCTTAAACATAAATGGGATGCAATTTTCCTGCTGGATTTTGTGTATAGATTGTCTTATGCTATCTATACGAAGAGCCATGGCAATACTCCGGCTGGTTCGCCACTGCGATCTCTGTTGCAGTTTGGACAGTTTATTGCAAATTTGTGTTGTTGCAGGTTCATCCCCGGCCACCAATATTCTGATTGTAATTCTTTCAGAGATTCATTAATCTTTTGGTGCCTTAGACCCAGTCCCATATGTGCTTCTTGAATCAAGAAGATCCTCCTGTTCGTGTTTGGAATCGCTCTATCCCCCACTCCAGGGATTCGAGCAAAAGGAACGGAGTTTGCATCGATTATGTATGTATAATTGAGTGGATAGTTCAGAGGTAATGCTGCACAGTTGCCTTGTAAAGACGTTTTTACTGCCAGCATGGTTTCTCCGTCTATGTATTTTAATCAGTTGTTTTAGCTGTGCTTAAAGTTATGGTACTGACATTTTTTCAATGTCTGGATGTGGTGTGTATCTGGATAGAACCGGCCACGTTGCTCCTGGTCTACCTAGTGGACCGAGCCTGGTGATATGATTATTATGTTTTAGGGCGCCTTTAAACCAGAGCAGGTGCTCTTGGTATTTTAATGGGATTTTAACCTCCTCGAAAGGGGTGTATTCATCCGGAGGTTGCTCTATTTTGTAATAGTGGAAGTCGTGTGTGACAGCGTTTGCTGCTGGAAAGTTTATCCATGAATAGAATACCTCTGTCTGCCGATATTCATGGGCCTCAATTACGAATACGACTATTCCACCTCTCGGTGTTAGTCCGTTTTCTATAAGTTTAAGAGTTATAGTTTTCCTTATGTTGACCGGAATGAGTATAACACTCGGGTCATTTTCTTGGAGACTTGTGTCATCCGCTAGGAGTCGAGCTGCTATTCTAGCTGCCTCCCTTTCGTCTTCACTTTCTGACATTTTTTACTGACAGAAAGGTTTTTGTTGCAGATCAAGTTTCAAGGAAACAAAGATTAGGTGCACAATATTTTGGAACACTGTATCCTTCAACGTTGACTATACCAAAAAATATACATAGGAATCTCTTCCTACTAAGTTCCGGCAGATTTTAACCTTTTACCCACTCCAGACGTCTTTTGGAGTATTTACGGGAAAAGGGTCTGTGTGAAAAAGCACGACTGAGTTACTCTAACGTCTTGCGTTAGATTTATCGCCTTACCAAACGTTGGGCGCCATGTAGTGTAGTTCCTATATTCCCAATAGGCTCTGCGCATTGGAATAATATATTCAGCAGTGAAGACGTAGGACTGAGGTCGACTAGGTCTCTACTGACTATATTAGACGTAAGTTTTGCCAGCTAGCTCAGAGGTCACTAGAAACTTCTCGAATAAACGAGGAGGAGTTTAACCTCCCTGGACAGACAAGAAGGGATTAGCTTCGGACAACCATATAACATGACAAATTTGCTCCCTCAGAATAAGAGTGTATCTCTAGAGTCGTGTGAAAACAATAGACAGCTATTTCACTCAGTCAAGTGTGCATACTTAGTTTCACCAGAGTGCAGAGAAAAGAGAGACGGGCGTTTTCAATAAAAAGGTTGTTATTTATTGAGCAGTCTTCTTTCTCATACAAGAGAAATGAATTGCCACAATTGCAATACTCATAGTAAAGTAAAGTGCGTACAGTAAAAGGAGGATTAAGAAATAATACTGTAAAAGCATTGATATGGTTTCTTAGCCATAAGATACTTTAAAATAGATAAAATATATACATACTTATATACATTGACTAACGTACTCAACTGGTGCTTCTAAATACGCCTACTCCGGTGTACCTGACCTAAGCCTAATACATGGGAAGGAGTAAGTAAGTAGCAGTTTAAGTTAAGTTTGTTTTGCCAAGAATCTGACTCAAGAATTCTCTCTAAGGTTTTAGTCAGCTCCGTACCTGGGTTAATAGAAAGCAGGAGGTCTTGTATCTCTCTCTCAGGACTCGATATCCCAGAAACCCGCGAAGGTATCTGGAAACACCGGAGCTGGATTTCTCAGCAGGAGAAAAGACAGCGTCTCTCTGAGTGCGTCAAAGAGGAGGGGCAGCGTCCGTGGGCTCTCGCATCAGCTGGGCTCTCGGGCAAGTAGTTAGCTGCTCTGCTCCAAAACCACCACCGTGTGTTTGCTTAAGGCAACGTTGGTATATTTATACCTGAAAGGTGCCGGGTTTGACGTAAGGTTGGACATAAGACATCAATAAAGATGTCACTAAGAACTGACCGTTCTTACAGTGCTTTACAGGAGTTCTAGAATGAAATCAAAACAAAAGCAAGGGGGATTTCCCAGGTTGCTGGAGGTTTGGTTTGTTTAGAGAACTCGTTGTGCTTTCTAGGAGTCTGGGGAAGTAGCCTTGCTTAATGTGACAGCATGTGCTACGACTGAATATGGGTATGATTACTATGCCGTTATAGGGATATTATTGATGATAACCAAACAAGGGCATAAAATAGTAATATCGATTTAGGCTCCTAGATAAAAACACAATAAAGGCTCATGCAAGTTGCAGCTACTGCTTTCAGACATCTAGGTAATGCAGCTGCCACTGGGTCCAATGTGGAAGAAAAATATGCCACAGGACGTCTCACTAAACCATGAATTTGAGTCAAAACAGAAAGTGCACAATTATATCGGGTATTCAGAAAAGTGCAAAATCTTTAGAATAGTCAGGCATCCCTAATGCTGGAGCTGTACACAGACACTCTTGTAATTTTACAAAAGCAGACATGCTTTCGTCATCCCACTCTACTGGGTCCTTAGCTCCTTTCTTTGTCATTTGTATTAATGGCTTTGCTAGGACTGCAAATCCCACAATCCATTGCCTGCAGTATCCTACAACTCCAAGAAACATTCTAATCTCTTTTTGGGTATGAGGCAAGCTCATGTTTCTAATTATTCTGATTCTTTCTGAGGTAACCCTTCTGATACCCTTTTCTATCTGGTGCCTCAGATATTTCACTGACGTGGTGCAGAATTGCAACTTTTCTGGTGACACTTTATGTCCTCTTTCACCTAAGTGGTTCAGTAAGGTAATAGTATCGACAACACAATGATTCCGGGTTTTAGATGCCACCAATAGGTCATATGGACCAAAACTGATTGTCCAGGCAGTACCAATGACTCAAGGCACTTTTTCAAAATCTGATTAAAAATCGAAGGATTCCACACGTAAACATGACTGCTGAATTCAAATGAGAAAAGACATTTGCTGTCTGGGTGTAATGGAATCGTGAAAAATGCATGACACAGGTCAATGACAGTAAACCATCCAGCCTCCCACGGTATCTGATATAGAATCACTGCCGGATTTGGCACAACTGGACAGCATGGAACAACAATCTTATTAATTTTTCTCAGGTCCTGTACTACCCTGTACTTTCCACTCGGTTTCTTTATACCAATTATAGGAGAGTTACATGGACTGCTCATTATTTCCTGTAAAATGCCTGCTTCAACCAAACGTTTTACTTCCACTGCAACACCTGCTTTTATTTCTGCACTCATTTTATACTGTCGAGTATTTGGATAAACTGCGTCTTCTTTTATGGCCACTTTTATTAGGTCAACATTTGCCATTAATCCTACATCTTTTCCAGTAAAATCCCATACATCTGGTTTTACCGTCTGTTGCAGTTCTTCTGGTAAGTCTTTTATTGTCAGTCTTTTAATTTCTGTCTCTTGTTTCGCTAACATTAATTTGTAAATTCCATCTTCGTCTGGGGTTTGAAGTTCAACACCACTTGGGGTGCAAAAAATGGTGCAATTCATTTTGCACAACAAGTCTCGTCCTAACAAGTTTACAGGACTTGAATCACAGGCAACAAATCTATGCATTTCTTTAAAATTCCCTATTCTAACTTCCATTGGTTCAGTAACTGGGGTACTAATTAGAAACACCCACTACTTGGATCTCTTCTCCCGAGAGGGGTAGGTTTGGAACGTCTGCTGTTCTCACAGTAGAACGGGTAGGACCAGTGTCCAACAGAAAGGTGACATCATTTCCTTCAACCTTTCCTTCAATGTATGGCCCTGACTGGTCTACCGGCAAGGAGGCACCAAGCACGCACTCCTCGTCCTCCCCCCTCAGGCCCCGTCAGTAAGGTTCTTCACAAAAGAATTTATCACTCAGAAGAAATTGTGAAGTTTCTGTATCTCTTCTTTCCCTTCCTTCCCAATTTGTGGTATCTACACTCTGTTGTGCTTTGCTCCTATAATTTGGCATAGGTGCAGGGGGTAACTGGTTCTGTTTTACCTGCTGCTGGGTGTTCCGTGGTACCTCATTCTGCGTCTGTGGATTCAAATCATTAATTTGCACATTACCACTCTGCACAGCCTTACACTCGTTCTTCCAGTGCCCCAACTTGCCGCACCCATGACAGGGAAATTTCCGTTTTGCCTCATCTCTATTGAATTTCCCCCTCGGCTTTCCTCCATTTCCATCACCCTGACTCTGGTTACTATTCATTTGGTTTAATTGTTGTTCTTGTTGCTCTGCTAATTTTACTTGTGCCCACATGACTTTTTCTTTTAACTCCTTTCGTTTATTTTCTAGCTCAGCTTCACAATATTTAACATATTTAAGGACTTCGTCTATGGGTTTAGCCTGCCAACAAATTTTATTATCTTTAATCCATTGTGAAATTCCTGGTCTTAATCCTAACACAAATCGATAAATGAAATGCATCATATCCTTCATATCTATGTTATCCAATCCACTGTACTGTTTGAATACCTGCAATAAGCGTTCGTAATATGCATGCACAGATTCATCTTTATTCTGAGTGGTTCTATCTATTCTAGTCCAGTCTGTCTCTTTTGCAGGCACCTTTCCTTTAAGGTAAAGTATTACCTGATTATACTTTTTCACGACATCCTCGGAAGGTGCCCCTGTCTTTGAGTCTCTAGGGTACTCATCATTAGGCCAATCAATAGCAATTTTGCATTCCGACCACAAATCTACTGGAACTACAATGTCAAATAATCCATCTAAGTCTTTCAAAAGACAATTTGAAACTTTTACAAATCTCTCGACTTGTCTGTACCACTCTACAGGTTTTTCACTGAGTTTTGGGAAATCATTTGTAAATGATACAATATCCTGTCGGGACCATGGAACATGCACATAACCTCCACCTGGTACCTCTCGCATAGGACATAATTTTTCCACCTTTTCTGCTTCTTTTAAAACATATTCTGAAGTCATTTGTTTTGATCGAACCTCTTCTTTTTTCTTTGCCCACCTGGCTTTCCACTTTTCTAGCTCTCACCATTTACTAGGCTCTCTTATCTGTACTTTTCTTCCGGACACATTCATGTTTTCTAAATCTTGTTAGAAAATTCTGCTCGATATGGCTTTTGCAATACTTTAGATTTACCAATGCCAATTCCCATGCTGGCTGCGGTGTCCATTAATTGTTCATGGAACACCCTTGTATTTCGAGTAATGCTTTTATAAATGAATAATAATTCATCTTCCCTAAGAGTATTTAACCTTTCCAATCCCACATCTCCAGCCATCAATTCCTCCAATTCAATTCTTAATTTATATATATCCAATGGTTTCGGCTGTGTCTTTGGTTTCTCTATTTCTCGTGTCCATCTATCTATTTCTTCAGGCGTTACTACAGTTGCACTTCTTGTACCTGAAGATGTCTCCATCTGTACTTCTCTTAAATTTAAAGGAGTAGTTTTCCTAATTGAACTACTCACTGGTTCTCTTATTTGTAAATCCATTAAGGAGATTACTGACTCACATGCGCTTGCCTGATCGTCTACTATCAAGGGTTCTTTTCTTGGCTGTACTACCGATGTAGTTATAACTAGAGCTTTTGGACTAGCTTGCTTATCTCCATACAAAGAAACAACTGGGCCAATAGTTACTGGAATTGTCAGACCTTCGGGACTTGTATTTAATTGAGAGATTTTCTGAATGAATTCACTTCTCTGTTTATTTAATGCCTCTCTTACTCTTTCTTGTAATACCCTCTTGATTGAGGTCTCATGTACCACTTGCGGAATTAAAGGTGGTTTTAAAAACGGAGCGTTCGGATTCACTGTACTTGGTTCCTCTTTATAAGGTGGTGGATTTTTCATTAGTAAGTCCTCCATATAGTAATCGTCTGAATCACCACTAGTCATTAAATGTTTTGTTTTTTCAGTCTTTTTACTTCCAATGGGCTCTTCTAAAGTTAATATAGAATATAATACTTCCACTAACATGTTCTGTCTCCATTGTTTCATTTGTTTATCTCTGGTTTCTCATTGAACCTTAGGGTAGAATTTACTCAACCCTTTGTCAGTTCTGGGTCTGTCTCTCTCAAAAGCCTCAATCTTCCATTCTTCTAGTGCCTAATATTGCGTTAGTCTAGGTCTAGAATGTAGATCATTCATTCGAATCCTTAAATTGAACAAAATTCTGCCATTAAATGTGCCATCTAAGGGAAATGCCACAATTCTGTCATCTTTAGTGTATTCCACCCAATTCTCTAACCATAACAAGTGTGGTAACCCCTGTCAAACATCATAAATGATGCGGGCGTATTTGGTGGTGGAATAATAACTCCTTCTCTAGTTTTAATCGGTTTATCTTTTTTAAAGAAATTCTTGACTCTATTTACAAGTGACATTTTTCTCTTGCTTCCGTACATTTTGCAAGGTCTGCCTCTTATCATCTGTTCCCTAGCAAACCCTAAGTATCTTCGATCAGGTCGAGTTTCTGCACTATGTAACTGCCACATATAATCTGCAAAAATGTAAAATCGTACACTAGCACTCAACTTTGTTTACAAAATTACGCCCAATAATAATGCATCTTTTATTTTACTTTAACCAATCAACAATGCGGTTTCAAATAATTTTAACCAATGATTGCGCAGCTTTTCTCGTGAGATGAGTTCCCACGCTCCTGTGCACACCCCTCCTTTACAATTACTATCTCAGCCACACGCCTGCTGTTTCGACCAATACCAGCGTGGCTCTGAGTGACGTCAGCGCAGCTCCGCAACTGACTCCCTCCTTCACAAGGTAATGCAAAAACTCAATTCTTTTATTTAAAGTGCAATTTTTCTTTTAATCAGCAACGAAAAAACATTCGCCACTGTACCCGAGTGACTAGAAAGAAAAGATATATTTCACTGCAAGTAAATCCCTTCCGTTTACTTTTCATAAACTACGAGTAGACTACGAGTAGATCCCTTCTGTCTACCCTTCACACAAGCATTAAAGAACCTGCTACTCCTTCAGTCTAATCCACTCCGGGATATATACTAAGGCCAAAGTTTCATCAGCGAACCCCTTTGCTACCAATCAAGCTCAGACGAACCTGCTACTCCTTCTGTGTGACCCTTTCTAGGTGATATCACAGTTTTGCTAGCGAACTCTTTGCTATCATTTATTCATACCTTCATACAGAAAACCCTAAATAGTGCTTCCGGTTCTACCTAACCATGCACTGACTTCCTGCGAGTAAGTGACCTCATTGCGATGTGGCTTCCATTTACCACCCGCTATTCTGCCCCCGGGGATTCCAAACAAACAGATAACAGGTACGAACATTTTTTGGTTAATACATAGATCAATACAGCATCAATAAAATCAATATTATTTTCAAAACATTTCAAATAATATCACATTTGATCGATCAATCATAATAATATCAACTAACTACCTATCTTTAACTAAACCCTAACCTTTTCTGTGCTACCAAAGAAATATACTGATAGAGCGCGCAGGTCACCCGACTATAAATTTTACCATACTCACCTGGGCCCGCAATCATTTATAATAATAATATTAATAATCCACATTTGTATAGCGCACAATCACCCGTTAGGGTCTCTGGACGCTGGGGGCCATCGGGAAGATTAAGCAAGCTATTGCCCAGAGTCGCATGGTGCTGGGCTAACCTGCCGCCGGAGCCGGGGATCGAACCCTGATCCCCAGATTCCAGCGTCAGTCGCCCTGGCCGCGGCGCCACACCTCTCCCACTCTATTTCTTAATCAGGTAACCCACGCTCTATTATCAGATATTTTAACTACTAGGTCCTGTACCACTGACTTACCAATCCTTGTCACTGGTACCTGTAACCTATTGGATCAGGGTGTTAGCATAATAGGTAAAAATACTTTTGCACTCATATAATAACCACAGACTCGGGAAGGTTTAAAACTCTTTATCGAAATTTCATCAAAGGTCTTGATCCAGAGATTAAAAGCAATTAAACTATCAATAATCAAAATCAGAAATAGTCTATAACTATGCAAAAGATATATTATGTCAATCATTTAGTAATTTAAAGGGAAGGTAAGAACAAGGAACATGCTAATGAATCTAAACAGACTTGCACAATTTTACTAAAGGCGGGAAAAAGAAGGAACATGCTATGTAACACAGCTATGTAACATAGCTTTAAGCAATTATCAGAGGGTGGGTAAAAGGAGGGAACATAATATGCAAAACATTTGGAGCATATGACTATAGGGATGGTAAGAAAATTGAACACACTAACAAGCCAAATGACGAATTTATCATTAAAAGAGAAAGGTAAAGGAAAGAAAACATATGTATTCAAACCTTTTATCGATTTAGGGAGGGTAAAGAGAAGGACACACAGAAATATAATGATGTTACCCACACAGATTTATATTTACTTAGAATGGTGTGAAGACCAACCCTGGCCACGGGTCAGTTAAGGACAGAAACCCCAAAAGTTGCAGTTGCCAGTAGGCCAGCAGGTGCAGATCAGAATCAGGACAGGATAAACCAGATATGGATCAGGACTGGACCACCAAAGGGTAAGACCAGCACCCGCAGTTCAGTTGCAACGCCTGCGCTGTACCCTCTCTGCAAGTCAGCAGCCAAAACCCCGATTGGGTTATCTATTTCACTGTCAAAGTGCTCCGCCAGCACCTCAGCTTTCCAGACCCCGATTGGGTCAGCAAATCTTCTGCCAGAGTGCTCCACAGCCCTCTGCTCTTAGTCACCTATTGAGTGCGTTGGGTCAGTGACGGGTCAGCTATTCGGACAAGTTGGACAATTTCTCTAGCTAAACCTACGCTAGTTATACTATTTTCCAGGTCAGTGTTCCACCCCCCAATGTTGCAAGTGTAAGGATCCCCAATTTCGATTGGACAAAAGAGGAGGAGAGGTCGTCACACCACACCAAATTTGAGACTTTCAACATCTCTTTTTCAAATTTACGTTCCCGCCCATCAAATTCAGGTTCTCATGATGTCTTATTCCACCTAACAATGGATGTTCTATTGACAAATACATTTGTTTAACATTGTATAAATTTGAGTTCATAAGTGCGCGTTCCCATGAGCATCTTCTAGTCAGTCAGTTCCTTGGCCATAGTCCAAAGGTCACTGTTCCAGAGACTTGAGATTTTCACGCAGTCACAGTTTTAACAAATATGGAGTACAGCGTTATAAGCCAGGCCAGTTTTCAAAGTGCGACATGAAATGGAAAAGAAACAGTTTTAGAACACAGAATAAATGAATACACTGTATACAATGTATTTCTACTCTATACCCATTATCTTAAATTCAACTATAGCATTAGGATTAGGCAGAACGAACAGCTTGACAAAAGCAGCAATGCAACATTCATGCATGCGGTAACACAGAGCAGCCATCTTATTACTAATGCGCAGAAGCGAAAAGTTCCCTCCAAAGCATAGAGTACGTCATGTCACTTGAGTATGACAGACGCATGTGCAATAGAAAATTCCGCGTAGCTGCAGCCATCTTAGATGCAAGCATGTTAGGATTAGTAGACACATAAGCAAGCTTCACTCGGACACCCGATGTTGATGTAAAATATGCATAATTAATAAGACAAACATGTTGGTTACTTTATTAACGTTATTCGAGGTTCATGCATACAAGCAAGTCGCTTCATGTGCGAATCCTTGCTCCATCAATTCCTTTCACCTCCTTTGTTGGACGGAACCATAGGCCACTATTTAATACTTTTCTAGCAGATCAGTCAATGCACTGTGTCACTTAGCTTGACCATAAAGTTCTGTCCTTGATGGTGCGCGTCTGCTGTTCTTTGAAGTGGCTACAAGTTGTTGGAGGAGAAGGAGGTAGTGCCGTATTTGAAGCCACAGAGTTGTTTAAATGCGGGCTTCATAACTAGCATATCAGTGCTGCTCTTACCATTTTGTCACATGTCCGGGACCTTTTCCACTGCTCCGCACCATCTACCAATAGGTCACTCTTCCTAGGATACACCATCTCACACCAAAACACTTCTCACATAGCCCATACTGCAATCCAACCCTCTTTCAATCAATAGTATCTATAGCACGAGTAATGATATGGTATATTATCTTTTTGCCAATATAGCGCTGTATCAATGCAATAATACTGTTGCACATGAGCAGGGAAAAGCTACATTGCATGTCCATGTTGCTTATAAATTTCATTTGTTTCACCTCAACAGAAGAATTAAATAGACATCTAAATGAGAATTAAGATCTTTATCTTCCTAATATGAATAATAGATGTCATCGCATGACAAGAGCAGACAGCCGCGGCCCGTCGAGGAAGTACCGGTGGGGCAGAAAGGCGGGGCGGGGGAGGGGCAGGGTGGGTGATGCTAAAAACCGGAATATGGATAATTGGAGGTAAGTAAACAATTTAATTAATAAAACGAATTTCGTAGCTCGCGCTGCATGGCATTTTGCGATGCATGGCGTGGTACGAAATTCGTTTTATTTTTTAAATTTTTTACTTACCTCCAATTATCAATATTCCGGTTTTTAGCACTCCTCACCCTGCCCCTCCCCCGCCCCGCCTTTCTACCCCACCGGAACTCCCTCCATGAGCCGTGGCTGAGAGCAGACTGAAAGGGAATAAAAGGCCTTCACCCACTGATCACTTCGAGACACTGATAATACATAAAAAGGCCACCTGCTGAAGCAGTCTGTATTCTGATCCTGACAAGAGCAATGAAAACAAGATTCAGGGATTTCTCTTCCCCAATACCTGCCTTATTCCACATTTTGTGCTCTGCCACCAATACCCACTAGATCACACCATGACAATACATGTTTTTGCGGTGTGTAAAGCATGAAACACACAACTACACAAGGGTAATAGTGGCTCATTGCAGCAGAATTTTTTTATTAAGGTGGTATTATTTAATTAAAATGAGGGCCATCTTTGTAAAAAATGCAATATTTGTAATATGCCCACGTACACTCAAAAGGCCAAATTTAGTTAAGGCCCTGCATCCAGAAAAAGTAAAGTGCCATTCAAAAGTGTGTCATCTGCATTTTTTTGCTTTCTAAATAGAACATGATTCAGCTCCTGTACTTGTCTATTTCACCTTCACGTCGTAGGTCACTTAACACTTGTGATTAATGTCCTTAAGAGACATTAAATTGGGTCAACGTGTTGACAGCTCTGAGCTTAAAGATTTCTTTTTTTTTTTTGCAATACAAATATTTTTTTTTTGTTATATTTATTTTGCAATGACATCAACATGACAATCATGTGGAAAGTATCCTGTTTACACAATTACAGAAAAATATCATACATCGCTAAAAGCCCTACACAGCTGTTTCACCCACATCCCGAAGGCCGGGCAGCGTTAAACGAAGGATCACCTCGGGCTCACGAAGTGAGGATATTCGCGTCTCCAAACAGTCAATGTTGAGATCACAATTTTAATACCCAACTAAATTAAACCAAAGAGTTAAAAGTATATAAAAAAACCAAACAAGAAAAGTAAGAGAGGTTAACTTCACAAACTCGAGGTGCTTGTCCACTATCTACATCCCTGAATATCTGTGGTGCATGACGTCTAATAAGCCACATAACAACGGCAAACTAAGTGTCAACAACGCCGCCTCAGTCATATCACTCATACTGACAAGGCCTAATTGAAAGATTCTTCATCCTACCCTACCACCCCCAGGTCATCCAACACACCGGAAACGCTCTCCAGCTCATCCGACCCATCGTTAGCAACCAGCGTGTCCTGTCTCCTCCTGTATTCAAGGTACAATCCCCAGAAATTCTTGGGCCTGCTTTTGGGTGGTAATAGTTCACTGTAAATCTCTGACTGTGTGCAACAGTAAGTCAGGTCTCTAAGCCACTGCTCTGTCTTGGGTAAGGGGCCTCTCATCCAGCACATAGCCAGCCTCCTCTTTGCCATCAACATACCCATATCCACAATCCTGCGCTGTGACTTGGGAAGTACCCTGGAATAGCCCAACAGTGCGAGTGTCGGCGACGGGGTAAGTTCCGCCTCTAGAATCCTGCTCAATTCTTGAAAGACTTCATTCCAATATTGGAACACGCCTGGGCACTCCCATGCCAGGTGCATGAAACCTGCCCTCTGCCCGTTACATCGTTCACAGGACGATCCCTCACACAATCCAAAACGGTGCAGCCGCTCCGGGGTGTGGAAAACCCTATTGATAAATTTGAAATGCACCAATCTATACCTACCATATAGCGAGATTCCATTTAGCGAGATTGACCTTGTGCTAGTGCAACAGTAGCGCCACATGGCATCATCAAGTGGTGTGTCTAAATCATGTTGCCAGGCTAGGCGTGCTTTACTATACCCCGCCATCCTCTCGGCTGTCGCTATCTTATACAAAGTTGAGATCATTTTCTTCGGTGTCTCTGTCTTAATTACATATGAGAGTTCCAGTAGGTCCGGGGGCTCCTGTAGATCGTCACCCAATTGCTCACGCCAGGCCTCCCTAATTCTGTGATATTGGAAACGTTGCAGGACAGAGGGTCTTAGCTCCTGCGCTTCCACATCCGACATTGTCTTGAGGTACCCGTCGGCAAAAATATCTCCCGCCGTACGTATACCCAGTGCTTTCAATGCCGTGAGCACACCCCATCCCTGCACGGGGCCAGCCACATGATCCATCCATTCTATCGGCATTAACGGGGAGTACAGAAGTGTCCCCGCGTGATACTGCAATAATACATGCCAGGCATGCCTTGGCGAGTTTAATGAGTCTAGTAGGCCCGTGCGCCTATCTGTAGGTTCAAATATAACCGCCGGGAGCGGCAATGGGGCAGCAAAAAGGCTTTCAAGCTTAATGAAAGGCACTTTCTCTCTGTCATGTATCCAACTATGCAAGTGCGCACCCTGCGCTACACGATAATATAATTCAAAATCAGGAGCTACAAGGCCACCCAACTGATACGGTAGGACCAATATTTTCCACTGCACCTCGCCTGTTTGCCGGCCCAGGCTAATTTTATCATCAGCGCCGTGAGCCGAGTGAAGAAGCACCTTGGGAGCACCATCGGGATGTTCATTAAGAAATATAACATTCTAGGTAAGACCACCATTTTCATTATCGATATCCTGCCTAGTAGGGACAGAGGCAAACCAATCCATATTTCAACATTATCTTCCAAACTAGCCATAGCTGTGCCATAGTTCTCACGAAACACCGTCTCATGATCAGTGTGGAGTTGTATCCCTAGATATTCCACAGAGTCAGTGTACCATCTCAATGGGTATTCCATCTCGAATTGTTCTGAGGTGCTTGTAATAGGGAACGCAATTGATTTGCTCCAGTTAACCATCAGGCCTGAAAGAGCCCTGAACCTCATTACCTCTTGCAATAGCGGCGCCAAGTTTACCTCAGGGTCTCTGGCGTACAGCAGGGTGTCATCAGCATAGGTTGCTATGACTAGTTGATAAGTGGGGAAATAAGTCCCCTGTAGGAGTGATATTCACGCATCGCGCACGCCAGAGGCTCAGCGACCAAGGCGTATAGTGTGGGCGATAGAGGACAGCCCTGTTGCGTGCCCCTGCGTATCTTAATAGGTTCAGTGACACGGTTACCAAGCTTGATGCGCGCAGACGGGTCATTATAGAGTACCAACACCATCTGTATGAATACAGAGCCCAGCCCCATCCTCGAGAGTACCGCCCTTAAAAAGGGCCACTCTACCAAATCGAAGGACTTCTCCATGTCCAAGAACACTGCCATAGCTTTCGAGTCCGGCTTCGTGTGCTGAATAGCTCCGAATACCTTGCGTAAGTTATACGTAATATTCCTGCCCGCCACAAATCCCGCCTGCTCCGGCGCTATCAGGTCCGGGGCCAGCAAGGCCAACCTATTCGCTAGCACTTTCGCGAATATTTTGGTATCAACGTTCAGAAGCGACAATGGTCTGTAGGAGCTGCACTCATCTGGGGGCTTATCAGGTTTAGGAATTGCAACTATTAGGGTTTCCCTCATTGTATTCTGCATCTGACCAGATTCGCACATATCCGCAAACAAAGCGGACAAGTGTGGTAGTAGTAGTTCCAAAAATATCTTATAAAAACTGACTGTTAGTCCATCAGCACCTGGAGCACTACCCGCCCTCATCCCTCCAAGGGCGTCACGGATCTCGTCAAATTCAATGGGCTGCTTTAGGAATTCACACTGCACGTCAGTTAAGAACGGGAGCTGGATATGTTCCAAATAGTCGAGGATCACCTCGTCGCTTCCCGTCGAGCGTGAGGCATATAATTCCGAGTAATATTCACGAAGCCTTTGCGCAACCTCCTCCTCTTCTTTGAGAAGTACCCCCTCTTGTGATCTAACTGCCTTGACCGATATTTTACGCCTCTGCTGTTTAACCATATTAGCCAATACTTTACCAATACTTTACCTGGTCTATCTCGTTCACCATACAGCCTGGCTGTCGCGTATTTGCCCATATGCTTCACCTCCGCATCCGCTTCTACCTGGTATTCAGACAATAGCCCCTTCATTTCGTCCTTGGTCCCATCAGTGTCTCCCGCCAATTGCCGCTCCTCACAATCTGCCAGTTGCCTTTCCAGTAGCGCCAGCCTCTGTCGTATTGAGCGGAGTATGCCAGAGTGTTTACTCATAACCACCCCCCTGATGTACACTTTAAACGCCTCCCAGATAGTCTGGAAGCTGTCCACTGACCCTATGTTCTTTTCAAAGTAAGTTTCGACTGCTTCATGCAATTCCTCACGAAAAGTAGGATCTAGTAAGGAGTATGGCAGGAATCTCCATGTGAACGGAGATAAAGTCTTCCGTGGTGATGCAAGCACCATCATTATAGGGGAGTGATCGGAGAGAGTTCTGGGCAAAACCTGACATTTGCGAACCCGTGTAAGCAGCGCCAACGATGCCAACCAATAATCTATCCGAGTGTGTATATTATGAAAGGCAGAATAGTGTGTAAACCTCCCTGACCCAGGGTATAAACTGCGCCAGACATCTGCAAGGTCTTCACTGATTAATATCTTATCCAATGCGCGGGCCGCTTTTGCCTGACTTATGATCGGGCCACTCGAACTATCCACATCTGGGCACCTAGTCATATTGAAATCCCCCCCCATATTGTGTCAATTCCGGGAAGTCCACGCACCACCTCCGCAAGCTTTATAAAAAATTTGGGGCAGTCATAGTTAGGACCATAGACGTTCACAACCAACACTTCCAGCCAACCTCGAAATAACGTATCTCCCTCAAGAATCTGCAGCTAACTTACTTAATGAGTACTCAGATTTCGGATCAGCACCCCTCTAGGATGAGTCGTAAAGCCAGCAGCATCAATCTGTCCCTTCAACCCTCTTGCTTGCAGCCTAACACTATTCGCTGGCAAGTGTGTCTCCTGGACCAGCGCTAGATCGACCTGGTGTCTAGTCAAGTAATTTAGAACTTTACGCAGCTTAC
Organism: Lissotriton helveticus; assembly: GCF_964261635.1. Taxonomy (NCBI): domain Eukaryota; kingdom Metazoa; phylum Chordata; class Amphibia; order Caudata; family Salamandridae; genus Lissotriton; species Lissotriton helveticus. The sequence goes on along the minus strand of NC_136065.1, from coordinate 919,456,441 downwards.
GATGGTCATTCAGACCGCGCACATTCCATGTTAACACTTTCAGACCATTCACAGTCTTTTCCATAGCAGCGTCACCAGACATATCTTCCATATTTAGCTTAGTGTTCCTTTCTTCTGCACCACATAAAAAATCATATAGGTTCTAAAGTTCAAACAGTAATGGCCTGCACCTCTAGACAATAAACTGAAACTGCCCTCCGCCCCTATTCCCGCCCAACCCACCCACAGCGGACCACCCCCAACAAGGTTGCGATAATGCTGTCCCATGGAAACAGTAGCAAACAAGGTGTTACCACATGCGGGAGGAGGTTGCCTTGAGCCATCAAAAAGGGTTCGATATAAGCACAGTACTTGAGTCTCATCCCGGCCTCACCAGCCGGCAGTCATACGCCCATCGGGTGCCGGGGATAACTGTACAGGTCCAGACTCGGATTCTCCTTCAGTCCTGGTCATCTAAGCCGCCGCCCGAAGCCTCATCCAGTAGATCGTGCTCGGGGGTTTTCTTCCGTCCCTTGGTCCACTCCTTCAGCGCTTTCTGCAATGCCTTCCGCTCCGTGAATATGAACGTTTGTCCATTTCTGTAAACTTTCAACTTTGCTGGATATAGCATTGTATAGTCGATCGCTTGATCATGTAATTGCCGTTCCATCGGGACAAAGTGTTTCCTTGCCTCTTGGACTCTGGCTGTGAAATCGGGATACAGCGAGATGGCGGATCCCTCGTAGGACAGCGACTGTTTCTCTCTGGCAGCTCGTAGGGCCGCGTCCCGGTCTCGGTAGTTTAACAATTTGGCTATTATAGGCCGTGGGGGTGCTCCTGGTTTAGGGCGAAGGGCCAATGTCCGGGGCGCACGCTCCACAGTAAAAGTGTTGGAGAAGATCTCCTCTCCCAGCATGGTCACCAGCATCCGCTCGATAAAAGTCTCCATCTTGCCTGTCTGGGTCGTCTCCGGAAGGCCTAGGATGCGCACATTGCATCGACGTGAACGGGCTTCCAAGTCCTCCGTTTTGTCTTGTAGCAGTTGTATTACTTTGCCCAATTGCTTATGTTCAGTGTCAATGGTAGTTTGCGCCTCTTCCACCTCCGTAATCCTCCTCTCCGACATGTCTAGTCGTTCTGCATGCTTATCAATCCTCTCACCCATTCTGTCCAATCTATACGTGAGTGCATCCATTTTCGCCCCCAGGGAGGAGATACCTTCCTGTAGTCCCTTCTCCATGGACTGCAGCATGGTCCTTATATCTTGATCATGTTCCGTGGGCATAGTGGGCCTACTTTCACCTCCAGCCCCCCTGTCCTGGGATTTAGCACGGGTCTGGGTGCAGGGTAGCTTGGATTGGTTGCAGTCAGGTTTACCCATCGCGTTGTCCTAGGTGTGCCCACGGCCTCACTGGTCTCTGCAGGGCAATTCGACGTCCTCCCGTGCGGTAATTCATCCCTCAGTAGCGAACAGTGTGTCCAACTCGTCAGCACATTCGCCTCAGCTCGCACATATGTTGCGTCGTTGCGGGGGAATCGCTGTAATTTTAACAAAGGTTCCGGGTGCCAATCTACCTCTGTACAGTTGTTTTGCACCTTCTACAACAGCCGGCCGCACTCTGCACCATGCCTCCCCGCAAGTATGAATCCACACTTCCTTTCAATGCTGTCTCCCTCCTGCTTATTCGTACTCCATTTATGGAGGGGAGACTTCGCGTTCCTGTGTAGTGCGCCAGCGATGGGGGGGTGGAGGGGGAGTGGAGAGGGGAGGCAGGGCACAACAGACAGTGTTCACGCAATATACACCAGTCCTGGCAGCTCCAGACGTGTCCAACTACATCACCCTCAGCTTAGATGTCACAGCGTGTGTCTGCCATAGGGCCCCAGCTTCAGTTGCAGTACTTCACCTTCCAGGTACTCCTCACCTCGATATAAGGCTCTCCAGTTCTGGCCGAGTTTCGCTACAATGGCCACAGCAGCCCGCCGCTGCCTATACCAATTTGTGCTTTCCGATAACGGCTTTACCAGGTGTCCGCTCAGGGAGGTCTCCCCACTGCCGCCGCCCAGATCTGGTATAGATACCGCCGCCGTGTAGAACCGTGCGGCGCCCCCCGGCTCCTATGTGCTCCAGACCACGCAGCCTAGCACAGTCGACTTTCCAGCTTGATTGCTTTTATTGTGCCGCTCAGGCACGCATCAGCAGACGTGAAGATCGGCAGCGCTCTGCCGGCCCGATACCTGCGTGTACCAGCAATCGTGTACACCCGGTTCGTCTGCGTGGCACCCGGCCGCACGCACAGCGACGTTGCCGGGATCGGTGCTCTACTTCAGGCCGGTGCTTCGCGGCCTAGGTGTCCGTATTGTTGCCGCCCGAGTATCGCCGGAGTGCGGCCTCAGTTATCGTTTTCAGGCAATGAGTAAGTGCCGGACCGCTTCGCCCACAGCCTCCGCTTGTCCTTTCCTCTCCAGGGTCCTAAGGGCTAAGGATATTTGTAGGATTATTGGCCGGCTCGGCGGAGCTCGGGAGTCAAGCAACCATCTTGGACTTGAGCAATCTCCACCCCCCTCCTGAGCTTAAAGATTTCTAGTCATGGATATGCTGAATAGGAGCATTGCCAGATCAAACAGGATATTCTCTTACATTATGTGGCTCCAATAGCAAACAGAGGCCCCAATCAAGGTAAGTGGACATGGAGTCCTAATACAATTGGGAGTTAAAAATGTTTTTTACCAAATCCTCACAGATCAAGGGCCGGAGTTGTAGACATAGAACGCCCACAAAATATGTGTACAAATATGAAAATGGGGAAAACAGGTTGTGCAAATGTATTGGGATGTGAACAGACTTCCTTTTCAAAATGTATACCTGCAAAACAAAGATTTTGTCTGAAACTTTTTTTCTTAAATACATTCTTTAGACAAAACATTGTTTTGAACAAAATATTTAAACATGTCTGCACCTTTGAGGTTTGTTGCCTGTCGTTCTAAAGTGTTAATACAGAGAGAAACCAATAACATGAATTCAGTTATTAATCATTCTGAAGTATGCAATTAATGGTAGGAAATTTCCCCCATTCACGGCATTTATTTTACATTTCTATTTTTGAGCCGAATGCTCACGGAATAAAGGGCAACACTTAACATATAACTGCGGAAAGCATTTGGAAACAATTATCACCTAATAGGCGACCAGTTTCAGAAAAGAGAGTCGTGAATCCGCATCTGTAGGTTTTCACCTTAGTAAGGTCACCAGGATTCCATTTATTTTAGATCATTCATAGAGGTTTCTAGAAGTATCCCTGCATCACTTTTTAAGGGAAATGATTGGGTAGGACAGATATCACATGGATGAGGCAGGAGGAGGGACCTTAACAACACATTGATTCTTGAGGTTCATGGCGGTTTATGTGAGTTGAAATATAGATCAAGGCTGTCCCATATATGCCTACTGGGGGGTTTCCATGGTGCATTTCGGAGAGCAATATTATCTGCGCTCCTAAGATGAGAAATCCAGTTTAGCCAGCATTCAAAATATGCTTTTTGTGTATCTTTCCAGTTGTATAGAATAATCGTAACAGCTGCTGTAATTAGAAGGTCCAGTAGGGCTCTATCATTTTCGTTTAATGCATCCACATGAAGAAAGCCAGTTATCAAAGTGGATAGTTCCCTTTTAAGGGAGCATGAAAATATTCTAGATATGAAGTCAAACACTCTATCCCAGAATGGCTCAACTCATTTGCATTATAGAAGCAGATGGGCTAAGTCACCTGTTCCATCTTTGCAATTCCAACAATTAAGCTCATCACGTATCTTATGCAGGTGTAGTCGGGCTGGGGTCCAATAAGCCTTATGTAGGAGCCGATTCACAAAAGGGGGTGGTGATGGACAGAGCATCTGAATTAAGCAGAACACTCATACCCAGTCAAAAGATCAGGGCTTGATCCATCACCGTTTTTTAGCTCACTACACCATCCCAGTTCAGAACCTGGCTACATGCAAATTAGTCTGTCCCTGGCCCAGTGCATCATGAGAACAGGGCAGACCATACTACCAAGCCAATTCTTTACTGGAAAGGAAACAAGCTTTCGGGACCGGTTTCTGGCATTGCAGCCGTCTTCGGCACGGTTTGCTTGAATCCTGATGGTGCAGTGAGCAAGGGACTCATGTCTGAGCATACCCTGCCACTCCTATAGTGGCCAAAACGATTCACAAAAGGGGGTGGTGATGGACAGAGCATCTGAATTAAGCAGAACACTCATACCCAGTCAAAAGATCAGGGCTTGATCCATCACCGTTTTTTAGCTCACTACACCATCCCAGTTCAGAACCTGGCTACATGCAAATTAGTCTGTCCCTGGCCCAGTGCATCATGGGAACAGGGCAGACCAAACTACCAAGCCAATTCTTTACTGGAAAGGAAACAAGCTTCCGGGGACCGGTTTCTGGCATTGCAGCCGTCTTCGGCCCGGCTTGCTTGAATCCTGATGGTGCAGTGAGCAAGGGACTCATGTTAGAGCATACCCTGCCACTCCTATAGTGGCCAAAACGATTCAGAAAAGGGGGTGGTGATGGACAGAGCATCTGAATTAAGCAGAACACTCATACCCAGTCAAAAGATCAGGGCTTGATCCATCACCGTTTTTTAGCTCACTACACCATCCCAGTTCAGAACCTGGCTACATGCAAATTAGTCTGTCCCTGGCCCAGTGCATCATGGGAACAGGGCAGACCAAACTACCAAGCCAATTCTTTACTGGAAAGGAAACAAGCTTCCGGGGACCGGTTTCTGGCATTGCAGCCGTCTTCGGCCCGGCTTGCTTGAATCCTGATGGTGCAGTGAGCAAGGGACTCATGTTAGAGCATACCCTGCCACTCCTATAGTGGCCAAAACGATTCACAAATGGGGGTGGTGATGGACAGAGCATCTGAATTAAGCAGAACACTCATACCCAGTCAAAAGATCAGGGCTTGATCCATCACCGTTTTTTAGCTCACTACACCATCCCAGTTCAGAACCTGGCTACATGCAAATTAGTCTGTCCCTGGCCCAGTGCATCATGGGAACAGGGCAGACCAAACTACCAAGCCAATTCTTTACTGGAAAGGAAACAAGCTTCCGGGGACCGGTTTCTGGGATTGCAGCCGTCTTCGGCCCGACTTGCTTGAATCCTGATGGTGCAGTGAGCAAGGGACTCATGTTAGAGCATACCCTGCCACTCCTATAGTGGCCAAAACGATTCACAAAAGGGGTGGTGATGGACAGAGCATCTGAATTAAGCAGAACACTCATACCCAGTCAAAAGATCAGGGCTTGATCCATCACCGTTTTTTAGCTCACTACACCATCCCAGTTCAGAACCTGGCTACATGCAAATTAGTCTGTCCCTGGCCCAGTGCATCATGGGAACAGGGCAGACCAAACTACCAAGCCAATTCTTTACTGGAAAGGAAACAAGCTTCCGGGGACCGGTTTCTGGCATTGCAGCCGTCTTCGGCCCGGCTTGCTTGAATCCTGATGGTGCAGTGAGCAAGGGACTCATGTCTGAGCATACACTGCCACTCCTATAGTGGCCAAAACTATTCATAAAAGGGGGTGGTGATGGACAGAGCATCTGAATTAAGCAGAACACTCATACCCAGTCAAAAGATCAGGGCTTGATCCATCACCGTTTTTTAGCTCACTACACCATCCCAGTTCAGAACCTGGCTACATGCAAATTAGTCTGTCCCTAGCCCAGTGCATCAAGCGAACAGGGCAGACCAAACTACTAAGCCAATTCTTCACTGGAAAGGAAACAAGCTTCCGGGGACCGGTTTCTGGCATTGCAGGCGTCTTCGGCCCGGCTTGCTTGAATCCTGATGGTGCAGTGAGCAAGGGACTCATGTCTGAGCATACCCTGCCACTCCTATAGTGGCCAAAACGATTCACAAAAGGGGGTGGTGATGGACAGAGCATCTGAATTAAGCAGAAAACTCATACCCAGTCAAAAGATCAGGGCTTGATCCATCACAGTTTTTTAGCTCACTACACCATCCCAGTTCAGAACCTGGCTACATGCAAATTAGTCTGTCCCTGGCCCAGTGCATCATGGGAACAGGGCAGACCAAACTACCAAGCCAAATCTTTACTGTAAAGGAAACAAGCTTCCGGGGACCGGTTTCTGGCATTGCAGCCGTCTTCGGTCCGGCTTGCTTGAATCCTGATGGTGCAGTGAGCAAGGGACTCATGTCTGAGCATACCCTGCCACTCCTATAGTGGCCAAAACGATTCACAAAAGGGGGTGGTGCTTAATTCAGATACTCTGTCCATCACCACCCCCTTATGAATCGTTTTGGCCACCACAAGTGTGGAAGGGTATGCTCAGATGTGAGTCCCTTGCTCACTGCACCATCAGGATTCAAGCAAGCCGGGCCGAAGACGGCTGTAATGCCAGAAACCGGTCCCCAGAAGCTTGTTTCCTTTCCAGTAAAGAATTGGCTTGGTAGTTTGGTCTGCCCTGTTCCCATGATGCACTGGGCCAGGGTCAGACTAATTTGCATGTAGCCAGGTTCTGAACTGGGATGGTGCAGTGAGCTAAAAAACGGTGATGGATCAAGCCCTGATCTTTTGACTGGGTAGGAGTATTTTGCTTAATTCAGATACTCTGTCCATCACCACCCCCTTTTGAATCGTTTTGGCCACCACAAGTGTGGAAGGGTATGCTCAGATGTGAGTCCCTTGCTCACTGCACCATCAGGATTCAAGCAAGCCGGGCCGAAGACGGCTGTAATGCCAGAAACCGGTTCCCAGAAGCTTGTTTCCTTTCCAGTAAAGAATTGGCTTGGAAGTTTGGTCTGCCCTGTTCCCATGATGCACTGGGCCAGGGTCAGACTAATTTGCAGGTAGCCAGGTTCTGAACTGGGATGGTGCAGTGAGCTAAAAAACGGTGATGGATCAAACCCTGATCTTTTGACTGGGTAGGAGTGTTCTGCTTAATTCAGATACTCTGTCCATCACCACCCCCTTTTGAATCGTTTTGGCCACCACAAGTGTGGAAGGGTATGCTCAGATGTGAGTCCCTTGCTCACTGCACCATCAGGATTCAAGCAAGCCGGGCGGAAGACGGCTGTAATGCCAGAAACCAGTCCCCGGAAGCTTGTTTCCTTTCCAGTAAAGAATTGGCTTGGTAGTTTGGTCTTCCCTGTTCCCATGATGCACTGGGCCAGGGTCAGACTAATTTGCATGTAGCCAGGTTCTGAACTGGGATGGTGCAGTGAGCTAAAAAACGGTGATGGATCAAGCCCTGATCTTTTGACTGGGTAGGAGTTTTCTGCTTAATTCAGATACTCTGTCCATCACCACCCCCTTTTGAATAGTTTTGGCCACCACAAGTGTGGAAGGGTATGCTCAGATGTGAGTCCCTTGCTCACTGCACCATCATGATTCAAGCAAGCCGGGCCGAAGACGGCTGTAATGCCAGAAACCGGTCCCCGGAAGCTTGTTTCCTTTCCAGTAAAGAATTGGCTTGGTAGTTTGGTCTGCCCTGTTCCCATGATGCACTGGGCCAGGGTCAAACTAATTTGCATGTAGCCAGGTTCTGAACGGGGATGGTGCAGTGAGCTAAAAAACGGTGATGGATCAAGCCCCGATCTTTTGACTGGGTAGGAGTGTTCTGCTTAATTCAGATACTCTGTCCATCACCACCCCCTTTTGAATCGTTTTGGCCACCACAAGTGTGGAAGGGTATGCTCAGATGTGAGTCCCTTGCTCACTGCACCATCAGGATTCAAGCAAGCCGGGCCTAAGACGGCTGTAATGCCAGAAACCGGTCCCCGGAAGCTTGTTTCCTTTCCAGTAAAGAATTGGCTTGGAAGTTTGGTCTGCCCTGTTCCCATGATGCACTGGGCCAGGGTCAGACTAATTTGCAGGTAGCCAGGTTCTGAACTGGGATGGTGCAGTGAGCTAAAAAACGGTGATGGATCAAGCCCTGATCTTTTGACTGGGTAGGAGTGTTCTGCTTAATTCAGATACTCTGTCCATCACCACCCCCTTTTGAATCGTTTTGGCCACCACAAGTGTGGAAGGGTATGCTCAGATGTGAGTCCCTTGCTCACTGCACCATCAGGATTCAAGCAAGCCGGGCCGAAGACGGCTGTAATGCCAGAAACCGGTTCCCAGAAGCTTGTTTCCTTTCCAGTAAAGAATTGGCTTGGAAGTTTGGTCTGCCCTGTTCCCATGATGCACTGGGCCAGGGTCAGACTAATTTGCAGGTAGCCAGGTTCTGAACTGGGATGGTGCAGTGAGCTAAAAAAAGGTGATGGATCAAGCCCTGATCTTTTGACTGGGTAGGAGTGTTCTGCTTAATTCAGATACTCTGTCCATCACCACCCCCTTTTGAATCGTTTTGGCCACCACAAGTGTGGAAGGGTATGCTCAGATGTGAGTCCCTTGCTCACTGCACCATCAGGATTCAAGCAAGCCGGGCCGAAGACGGCTGTAATGCCAGAAACCAGTCCCCGGAAGCTTGTTTCCTTTCCAGTAAAGAATTGGCTTGGTAGTTTGGTCTTCCCTGTTCCCATGATGCACTGGGCCAGGGTCAGACTAATTTGCATGTAGCCAGGTTCTGAACGGGGATGGTGCAGTGAGCTAAAAAACGGTGATGGATCAAGCCCCGATCTTTTGACTGGGTAGGAGTGTTCTGCTTAATTCAGAAACTCTGTCCATCACCACCCCCTTTTGAATCGTTTTGGCCACCACAAGTGTGGAAGGGTATGCTCAGATGTGAGTCCCTTGCTCACTGCACCATCAGGATTCAAGCAAGCCGGGCCTAAGACGGCTGTAATGCCAGAAACCGGTCCCCGGAAGCTTGTTTCCTTTCCAGTAAAGAATTGGCTTGGAAGTTTGGTCTGCCCTGTTCCCATGATGCACTGGGCCAGGGTCAGACTAATTTGCAGGTAGCCAGGTTCTGAACTGGGATGGTGCAGTGAGCTAAAAAACGGTGATGGACCAAGCCCTGATCTTTTGACTGGGTAGGAGTGTTCTGCTTAATTCAGATACTCTGTCCATCACCACCCCCTTTTGAATCGTTTTGGCCACCACAAGTGTGGAAGGGTATGCTCAGATGTGAGTCCCTTGCTCACTGCACCATCAGGATTCAAGCAAGCCGGGCCGAAGACGGCTGTAATGCCAGAAACCGGTTCCCAGAAGCTTGTTTCCTTTCCAGTAAAGAATTGGCTTGGAAGTTTGGTCTGCCCTGTTCCCATGATGCACTGGGCCAGGGTCAGACTAATTTGCAGGTAGCCAGGTTCTGAACTGGGATGGTGCAGTGAGCTAAAAAACGGTGATGGATCAAACCCTGATCTTTTGACTGGGTAGGAGTGTTCTGCTTAATTCAGATACTCTGTCCATCACCACCCCCTTTTGAATCGTTTTGGCCACCACAAGTGTGGAAGGGTATGCTCAGATGTGAGTCCCTTGCTCACTGCACCATCAGGATTCAAGCAAGCCGGGCGGAAGACGGCTGTAATGCCAGAAACCAGTCCCCGGAAGCTTGTTTCCTTTCCAGTAAAGAATTGGCTTGGTAGTTTGGTCTTCCCTGTTCCCATGATGCACTGGGCCAGGGTCAGACTAATTTGCATGTAGCCAGGTTCTGAACTGGGATGGTGCAGTGAGCTAAAAAACGGTGATGGATCAAGCCCTGATCTTTTGACTGGGTAGGAGTTTTCTGCTTAATTCAGATACTCTGTCCATCACCACCCCCTTTTGAATAGTTTTGGCCACCACAAGTGTGGAAGGGTATGCTCAGATGTGAGTCCCTTGCTCACTGCACCATCATGATTCAAGCAAGCCGGGCCGAAGACGGCTGTAATGCCAGAAACCGGTCCCCGGAAGCTTGTTTCCTTTCCAGTAAAGAATTGGCTTGGTAGTTTGGTCTGCCCTGTTCCCATGATGCACTGGGCCAGGGTCAAACTAATTTGCATGTAGCCAGGTTCTGAACGGGGATGGTGCAGTGAGCTAAAAAACGGTGATGGATCAAGCCCCGATCTTTTGACTGGGTAGGAGTGTTCTGCTTAATTCAGATACTCTGTCCATCACCACCCCCTTTTGAATCGTTTTGGCCACCACAAGTGTGGAAGGGTATGCTCAGATGTGAGTCCCTTGCTCACTGCACCATCAGGATTCAAGCAAGCCGGGCCTAAGACGGCTGTAATGCCAGAAACCGGTCCCCGGAAGCTTGTTTCCTTTCCAGTAAAGAATTGGCTTGGAAGTTTGGTCTGCCCTGTTCCCATGATGCACTGGGCCAGGGTCAGACTAATTTGCAGGTAGCCAGGTTCTGAACTGGGATGGTGCAGTGAGCTAAAAAACGGTGATGGATCAAGCCCTGATCTTTTGACTGGGTAGGAGTGTTCTGCTTAATTCAGATACTCTGTCCATCACCACCCCCTTTTGAATCGTTTTGGCCACCACAAGTGTGGAAGGGTATGCTCAGATGTGAGTCCCTTGCTCACTGCACCATCAGGATTCAAGCAAGCCGGGCCGAAGACGGCTGTAATGCCAGAAACCGGTTCCCAGAAGCTTGTTTCCTTTCCAGTAAAGAATTGGCTTGGAAGTTTGGTCTGCCCTGTTCCCATGATGCACTGGGCCAGGGTCAGACTAATTTGCAGGTAGCCAGGTTCTGAACTGGGATGGTGCAGTGAGCTAAAAAACGGTGATGGATCAAGCCCTGATCTTTTGACTGGGTAGGAGTGTTCTGCTTAATTCAGATACTCTGTCCATCACCACCCCCTTTTGAATCGTTTTGGCCACCACAAGTGTGGAAGGGTATGCTCAGATGTGAGTCCCTTGCTCACTGCACCATCAGGATTCAAGCAAGCCGGGCCGAAGACGGCTGTAATGCCAGAAACCAGTCCCCGGAAGCTTGTTTCCTTTCCAGTAAAGAATTGGCTTGGTAGTTTGGTCTTCCCTGTTCCCATGATGCACTGGGCCAGGGTCAGACTAATTTGCATGTAGCCAGGTTCTGAACGGGGATGGTGCAGTGAGCTAAAAAACGGTGATGGATCAAGCCCCGATCTTTTGAATGGGTAGGAGTGTTCTGCTTAATTCAGATACTCTGTCCATCACCACCCCCTTTTGAATCGTTTTGGCCACCACAAGTGTGGAAGGGTATGCTCAGATGTGAGTCCCTTGCTCACTGCACCATCAGGATTCAAGCAAGCCGGGCCTAAGACGGCTGTAATGCCAGAAACCGGTCCCCGGAAGCTTGTTTCCTTTCCAGTAAAGAATTGGCTTGGAAGTTTGGTCTGCCCTGTTCCCATGATGCACTGGGCCAGGGTCAGACTAATTTGCAGTTAGCCAGGTTCTGAACTGGGATGGTGCAGTGAGCTAAAAAACGGTGATGGATCAAGCCCTGATCTTTTGACTGGGTAGGAGTGTTCTGCTTAATTCAGATACTCTGTCCATCACCACCCCCTTTTGAATCGTTTTGGCCACCACAAGTGTGGAAGGGTATGCTCAGATGTGAGTCCCTTGCTCACTGCGCCATCAAGATTCAAGCAAGCCGGGCCGAAGACGGCTGTAATGCCAGAAACCGGTTCCCAGAAGCTTGTTTCCTTTCCAGTAAAGAATTGGCTTGGAAGTTTGGTCTGCCCTGTTCCCATGATGCACTGGGCCAGGGTCAGACTAATTTGCAGGTAGCCAGGTTCTGAACTGGGATGGTGCAGTGAGCTAAAAAACGGTGATGGATCAAGCCCTGATCTTTTGACTGGGTAGGAGTGTTCTGCTTAATTCAGATACTCTGTCCATCACCACCCCCTTTTGAATCGTTTTGGCCACCACAAGTGTGGAAGGGTATGCTCAGATGTGAGTCCCTTGCTCACTGCACCATCAGGATTCAAGCAAGCCGGGCCGAAGACGGCTGTAATGCCAGAAACCAGTCCCCGGAAGCTTGTTTCCTTTCCAGTAAAGAATTGGCTTGGAAGTTTGGTCTGCCCTGTTCCCATGATGCACTGGGCCAGGGTCAGACTAATTTGCAGGTAGCCAGGTTCTGAACTGGGATGGTGCAGTGAGCTAAAAAACGGTGATGGATCAAGCCCTGATCTTTTGACTGGGTAGGAGTGTTCTGCTTAATTCAGATACTCTGTCCATCACCACCCCCTTTTGAATCGTTTTGGCCACCACAAGTGTGGAAGGGTATTCTCAGATGTGAGTCCCTTGCTCACTGCACCATCAGGATTCAAGCAAGCCGGGCCGAAGACGGCTGTAATGCCAGAAACCAGTCCCCGGAAGCTTGTTTCCTTTCCAGTAAAGAATTGGCTTGGTAGTTTGGTCTTCCCTGTTCCCATGATGCACTGGGCCAGGGTCAGACTAATTTGCATGTAGCCAGGTTCTGAACGGGGATGGTGCAGTGAGCTAAAAAACGGTGATGGATCAAGCCCCGATCTTTTGACTGGGTAGGAGTGTTCTGCTTAATTCAGATACTCTGTCCATCACCACCCCCTTTTGAATCGTTTTGGCCACCACAAGTGTGGAAGGGTATGCTCAGATGTGAGTCCCTTGCTCACTGCTCCATCAGGATTCAAGCAAGCCGGGCCTAAGACGGCTGTAATGCCAGAAACCGGTCCCCGGAAGCTTGTTTCCTTTCCAGTAAAGAATTGGCTTGGAAGTTTGGTCTGCCCTGTTCCCATGATGCACTGGGCCAGGGTCAGACTAATTTGCAGGTAGCCAGGTTCTGAACTGGGATGGTGCAGTGAGCTAAAAAACGGTGATGGATCAAGCCCTGATCTTTTGACTGGGTAGGAGTGTTCTGCTTAATTCAGATACTCTGTCCATCACCACCCCCTTTTGAATCGTTTTGGCCACCACAAGTGTGGAAGGGTATGCTCAGATGTGAGTCCCTTGCTCACTGCACCATCAGGATTCAAGCAAGCCGGGCCAAAGACGGCTGTAATGCCAGAAACCGGTTCCCAGAAGCTTGTTTCCTTTCCAGTAAAGAATTGGCTTGGAAGTTTGGTCTGCCCTGTTCCCATGATGCACTGGGCCAGGGTCAGACTAATTTGCAGGTAGCCAGGTTCTGAACTGGGATGGTGCAGTGAGCTAAAAAACGGTGATGGATCAAGCCCTGATCTTTTGACTGGGTAGGAGTGTTCTGCTTAATTCAGATACTCTGTCCATCACCACCCCCTTTTGAATCGTTTTGGCCACCACAAGTGTGGAAGGGTATGCTCAGATGTGAGTCCCTTGCTCACTGCACCATCAGGATTCAAGCAAGCCGGGCCGAAGACGGCTGTAATGCCAGAAACCAGTCCCCGGAAGCTTGTTTCCTTTCCAGTAAAGAATTGGCTTGGTAGTTTGGTCTTCCCTGTTCCCATGATGCACTGGGCCAGGGTCAGACTAATTTGCATGTAGCCAGGTTCTGAACTGGGATGGTGCAGTGAGCTAAAAAACGGTGATGGATCAAGCCCTGATCTTTTGACTGGGTAGGAGTTTTCTGCTTAATTCAGATACTCTGTCCATCACCACCCCCTTTTGAATAGTTTTGGCCACCACAAGTGTGGAAGGGTATGCTCAGATGTGAGTCCCTTGCTCACTGCACCATCATGATTCAAGCAAGCCGGGCCGAAGACGGCTGTAATGCCAGAAACCGGTCCCCGGAAGCTTGTTTCCTTTCCAGTAAAGAATTGGCTTGGTAGTTTGGTCTGCCCTGTTCCCATGATGCACTGGGCCAGGGTCAAACTAATTTGCATGTAGCCAGGTTCTGAACGGGGATGGTGCAGTGAGCTAAAAAACGGTGATGGATCAAGCCCCGATCTTTTGACTGGGTAGGAGTGTTCTGCTTAATTCAGATACTCTGTCCATCACCACCCCCTTTTGAATCGTTTTGGCCACCACAAGTGTGGAAGGGTATGCTCAGATGTGAGTCCCTTGCTCACTGCACCATCAGGATTCAAGCAAGCCGGGCCTAAGACGGCTGTAATGCCAGAAACCGGTCCCCGGAAGCTTGTTTCCTTTCCAGTAAAGAATTGGCTTGGTAGTTTGGTCTTCCCTGTTCCCATGATGCACTGGGCCAGGGTCAGACTAATTTGCATGTAGCCAGGTTCTGAACTGGGATGGTGCAGTGAGCTAAAAAACGGTGATGGATCAAGCCCTGATCTTTTGACTGGGTAGGAGTGTTCTGCTTAATTCAGATACTCTGTCCATCACCACCCCCTTTTGAATCGTTATGTAGGAGCCAACATTTTGTCTGTGAAAGGGCTGGGGATATTTTATTCCTGGAGACAGAGCTCCAAATGTGAACCCATTCAGCTTCAGAGATCGGAGAGGAGGAGTGTGAGTCCCAAAAGTAAATAATATTCTTATTAAGGGAAGATTGCTTCAGGCGAAGTAGTTTATAAATCCAAGAAACTTGTGACCTAGCTTGTTGAGCAAAATCACCATCTCGGAGAGACTTTTTCTTCGTTCGCAATCAGCAACATCAAGTTGCCGATCGCGAGCATGGAAAATAAACCTCCCGGCGATATTCTCAACGCGGGGAGGTCAGGTTTCTTATTACGAGTGGTCGCGTATGCTCGCGAGCGCTCACGATGAGAAACTACCAGTCCGCGTTGAGAAAGCTAACGCTCGAGTACAAATCTACTCGAGTGGCCGAAAACGACCGCTTGCACTGTGCAAGATGCTGTTTGCAATGATTGCACAGTGCGGACAAGCATCCGGCACTGTGCAATCAGTGCGAACAGCATGTTCCCTACCGCATTACGCAGTATATCCCGAAAGAGACTAATTTTTTTTATTGACCACATCAGGGCCTTGATGGAAGAGCTTGGGTACTCCGTAACTATGAGGATATCATCCGCATAAGTGGCCAATTTAACAAGAGTATCTTTAAAACAAACCACTTTTATCTCTTTATTACGCTTGATGTCCTGTATTAAGGGCTCATGGGCTAGTAGAAACAGGGATGGAGAAAGAGGGCAACCCTGTCTAGTACGCTGCTCAAGTGTAAAAGCTTTAGCGAGTGTCCCATTAAATGCTATATGGTCAGTAGGCACTGAATACATAGCCATAACCATGTTAATGTATGACCCTCCGAGATTAAAGGACTGCATGCAGTGCTTCAAGAATGGCCACGAAACTCCGTCAAACTTCTTCTCTGCGTCTAGAGTGATGGCTATAGACGGTTCTGGCTTCACTTTTGCTTGCTCAAGTACATGGCATAATAAGTGGGTGTTATCATTAGATATTCAGCTTTTTAGGAATCCAACTTGGGAGCTACTTATCAACTGCGGGAGCACCCCATTCAATCTTGTGGCAAGAATTTTTGCATATTCTGTGTGGGTAGTCTTAGCCTGCCAAGTTGACCCAGGAAAATAAATCATTTGCCAACCCAATTCTTCCTTTCAATTATCTATAGGTCACCCCTAATGTAGGCTCTAGACAGCCCCAAGGGCAGGGTGCAGTGTATTTAAAAGGTTGGACATGTATTTTTGAGTTTTACATGTTCTGGTAGTGAAAAACACTCACATTTGTTGTTTTCAGTCCTGCAGCCCATCCAGCCAAAAGCCAAGGTAGACTAATCAATAGCTTGATGGACTTCCCAGTCAAACACTCTTTCAAAAATGATCTCTTTCCTTCTCCTTCTCTGCAATGCTCCTTGAATTCACACCTTCCTTATCATAATATAGAGTGCTGCCATGGTTAAAATGTTCGTTTCATTTTGGGATTGCTTTTATACTTTGCACCCAACTATCGCCTGCTCAACTTGCATATGCTACTTGCTCTTTTGTAGGACTATTCACATTTTACATACCTCCAAAACACCTGCGCTCCGCTTCATCTGCCCTCGCCATTGCACACACACACCTCACATCTGCCTCAGTCACAGAGGTGGCCCCTTCTTCTCCTACATCGCTGCCAAGACCGGGAACGACTTGCCCCTCCAGCTCCGTATAGCCTCCTCACTAGTAGAATTCAGTAAGAGACTCAAATCCTGGTTCTTTGACGGAGACACAGCGCCTAGAAACCCCTTGGGGTGACAGTGTTGCATTTTACAAATACTGTTTGATTGATTGATTGATATGTTTTCATAATTGTTAATAGAAATTGCTATTTAGGAAATGCACATTGGAAATTAAGATATTGGTAAATATTAATTCAATAAACTATCAATTTTACTGAAATTATGATACATCACAATAGGCCATATTAATAATCACAAACCATTTTGTGATTAGTTTGCATCCTTCAAATCCCTTGTGCATACGTACCAAAGTTCTTAAGTTATATTGTGTTGCCTACATTACACATGCTGTATTCACTGTACACAGTGCATCACAATGACCTTGGAGCACTTTAAAAACCATTAGAAAGCTTCAGTGGCAAAATCTGTGTTCCCCCTACTTAAGTTGCATATGGTGTGCTTCGACTGTCATCATTCTCCTCTTCACTTATAATGATAACATTGTCCTCCACTCTCTCCACATTTGGCAGCAATGTCATTGATCCTCTTTTTGTCAAGGAAAATGGTGTTGACATTTCAGCTATATAATTGTAGACAAAAAAGGATAATCAAAAAAGCAATCTCTTCAGAAAAATATGGACCTCCTCTCTGTTGAGGAGGTGAAGGTGAAAGCGTATTTACTGCAATCAGCAAATAGCAACCGTCAGTCATTAAAAAAAAATAGTAACAACATTTTGTAACCAGTGAACAACCTTTACTTGGCATCTTGAGGGATCCACATGTAGTGAGAGAATATCCTTGTTCTCTAAGCAGCGGTAGAGGTAGTACTTCCTCTCTGGGATCTGGGGTTCAAGATCATATTCAGGGATACAAACATTGCAAGAAAATGTTAGAAGAATTCCTTAGAATAGATTTGCTATTGGGCAAAATAAAGGCCACAACATTTCAATAGGCCAAAAATGCCAGTAAAAACACATTTCCTCTTTTTTCAAAACCCCATCTTTCCTCTACTGATACAGTTGATCCAAATGAAGATTTGTTTTAAAAGTAGATCATGCATGTTGGAATTTCAGTCTTTGCAATTCTAGTATCTCTGTCAGTAATTGGAATATCTGTCCGTTAAACAGTGTAACAAACAGTCTAACAAGACAGTGGCGAGTTTAAGTGTTTCAGTAGGAGTGGGGCAGGTGTCACTGTTGTTGGAGGATAGCTGGGCTGATGTTTTATGGAAAGTGTCAGTAATCACTTGTCCACCACAGCAGCACCTAATAGAGAGGGGATCCCTGGTCTGAATCTTTTCCATCAACATGAACATTTTATGAGCTCTTCTCAGGAGAGATACATTCCAAACGGATGGCTGAACAAAATGTAAGTTTTTTCATCAGAATAGAACATTTCTTTTACAGCAGTATTAGAATATTTCATTGTAATGTTAGAATAGGGATAAGCTTTCAATAGTGGAGCAGTTTATTATCTTTGCTTTGATGACCGTGGGTAAAGGGGGTGTAAAGCAACTTGCTGAAGGTTCAACCTGGGTACTTCTCCAGGGTATGAAAAGCATGTTTTCTCCTTGCAAATGTACAAAAGGAGCTGACTCTGATTCACCAGTTTTATTCCCAAGAGTCTGGTTACGAGTCAGACAAAGTCGTAGCTCTGTGTGGGATGGTTAGCTGCCTGATAAAAAATGGAATGGTGCAAGAAAACCAACTTGATCTTTCCGGCTAGAAATTACAACCGGTAAGTTCACATGAGGCTGTGACTGTAATTGAAGATAAGTCAAGTTCCGCAGTCCATGTCAAGCCTTTTCCTCCTCTGCCCTTCCAACCTCCCTTTACTCCACCCCTATTCCACATGGAAGCCAGTGCTACCATTTACCACCTGCTCAGAGCAGGTGGTAAATAGTAGTGTAAAGGGGGGTGGGTGAATAATTCCGCTCCGCCCGGCAGAGTTCGCAGAGTTTTGCCCACTCCGCGTTTAGCTTGGAAGGCGGTTGTGACCGCTTTGAGAAAGCTGCCACTCAAGTAGAAAATATACTCGAGTGGCAGAAAGAAGCAACGCCCTCTGGTGTGTCGCATGGTGCCATTTGCACTCTTTACAGTGCAGAACAAGCTATTGGTTGCAAAAATCTGCACGAGCAGCATAATGTGCCAAATTCTGCTCGCTAGCAGAACTCCACTGAATCTCAGTGAGAGAAGGTGAACGCGTGGGTCACCTATGTACCTGCATTTGAAGACCTTCCCCGTAGAGACCTTGGTTCCCTCGATACCCTATCCCCAAGAAGTGCATTTCGGAACACGGAGGCCAACACAAAACTATGAAATCTACCCACCTATCCTGTCCCTCCAGAGCAGGACTACAATTTGAGACCGGAAGTAGGCGGAGACGAACCTGGAAGTCTTTCCCCGAGTCCAATGAAAGGAGGGCAGCACGAAGAGGAGAGGTCTTTGACCGGCTACGGAGTGGAAACAGGCGAGAACTCGATGAGGGAGTACTAAGAAGAGAAGATGGCGACCATGGAAGAAAGGACGACGACGACGCAAGGAAAGAAGATGTCCTGGGAGAGGTCGAGGAACCGGACGAGCGGTGGAGGGAGGAGTGGTGGTGCCCAGCAGAGGAGGCTGGAGAGCGGCCACAACTCAGGAGAGTTGCGGCAGAGCCGGTGAGTGACAGCGTAGCTGGGGACAGCAGGGAGGGTGCGAGGGGGGTGGGAGGTGAGCACGGAAAAAGGCACGGGTAGAGGAATTAAGGATCTCACAAACCTCAGAAGTACTTGTGTGTGGCACATCTCCTTTATCTTTCTTCAGTATCAGCACACCTCCTGAATATCGTCATCCGTACTAAGTCCTGATTTTTCATTTGTAGCACTACTCCTGATTAAAGGTCCAATTGCGTTCGCTCTTTCCCTCACGTGCCTAGAGCCCACATCCCCTGAACCCGTGGTTTTAGAAAGAGTTGTTGAACCTAGAAAAAGTGAGCACTCTCTGGTGTGGTGACGGTTCGAATTTAAGTACTATCCTCAACACAGTGATTGACGGCTCCCTTTTTCTCCTCTCTCATGAGCCACCGGGGTGACACCGACGAGACCGAGGAGCCGGGACCAACCACCTCAAGTTTCCAGCCAAGCTCAACATGGACAGAAAAGAGAGAAGAGAAGGAAGAAATACTAGTCAAACCATCTACCGCCCCTATCACTGATAATAAAAAACGCACCTTTGGAAAATATATTCAGCCTCTGCGTCTATTTATCTGACCTGCTCTCCCACACTCAGTTTTTATGTAAATGCTCGGAGGTCCGCTGAGTGAAACTCCGCTAGTACTGCTCATCCCTTGTGTTAAGCCCCTGGGTCATAAGGAATACTATGAGGAATCATACATAGCAATGCACAGTTATTACCCATGTCAAGGGGTCTAACTTGTACTATGTGGGATTCCATGTGAAGGCACCAGCCACTAATGGCAATTCTGGCCGCTGGAAATCTATCTCCAAATGGAATCCCACGTAACCCCTAAGCAGTGGCCACCAGGTAGACAGAAAAAGGCTCAAAAGATGAGACAGTTGGGCTAAGTGCATGCAAAAATGTGTGTGTGTGTACTGGGTTGAGGTTGTTAATGGGAGAATAGGTGAGCGTATTAGAGGTGGCGCTACTGAATTACTGACAGGTTACAGTTGCAGTTGTTGTGGGGTGGAACAAAAATGAAGCAAATACAGGGTTAATTATCTGGGCCTGGAGAGACCATTTGGGGTTAGCACAGTGCTTGAGGAGTTGACTGGCATTATAGATGTAGTGGGGAGTTCTGTAAAGCACTGTAGAGGACAAGGCATGGGGAACAGGAGTTGATGATAATGTTTCTTCTCAAAGCAGAAATGATGCTCAGTTTGGAAAGAGAGCATAGCAGAGAGAGAGAGCGAAAGACAGAGTGCCCTGCCTGGTAAAGCTCCTCAACTCTCTCTCCATCATCCTCCCCTGCAGGCATTTACAAGGCTCCACTTTGCCTCATACCTTGGAGTTTAATGGCACCATTTTGGGAGCACCAACCACAGGTGTCAGAGTTTTTTTGCCCACCTATGATGGCAGATCCTAATGAATAGATTAGTGTGTTTGCTCTTAATTTCTTTGTCAAGTATGAAGACCATTGCTCTATCAGCATTTATTTCACATGGAATTGTGTGATTGAATAGTATTCTGCTATAACTAGCAACGTACAAAAGGGACTTTCAGCACCAGGACTAAAGTCCAATAATATAAACGTTATGCTGTCCGGTTCATCCATAGAAAAGCATTTTATGATCTTACTACATACAGAAAAAGTAAAACACATTGCTTGTTGCCACTCTTGGCCTGCAAGACATGCATCAAAAGCATTCCGTATACTGCAGTGCCATGAGCATCAGGCTTACATTTCTATACTAATTGTGCGAAAATGCCCCATTTTGTGTTTTCACCTCCATCTTTAGGTGAATTTTATTGATGGTTTTCACCCTCTGCACACGTTGGCATTGCTGCCACTGCTGAGTACATGTGTTCTGACACCTAAAATATGTAGAAATTGGTTAATACCTGATTGGCCTAGTTAACTTACTTAAAATACCATAGTATATGGTGTAAAAAATGCGTTTGTGCATAGAAAGTTAAATGTCCACAGTGGACTGCACCACCAGGGTGATAAGAAAAAACAGTTTCAGGACTACCGTACGTAGCCTCACAGCAGCTGCTTCAACCTTGCTGCACTGATCTGTCAAAATCACCCAAATGTCAGATAGGAAAACCCTAATTTGACTACAATTTACAGTACATTATGTTTACGAGAGGAACATGTGTGGCATTAGAACTGGAATGGTCCCCCTGTGACTAGCCACAAAACAACATTGGCACTGGTCAGGCTGTAACTGTCACATAGGAAAAGATTATACACTATAATCTATTACTTTTGTCTGGTACCAGTTATAGCCTTCATTCAAAGGCCTATTTTTCTATTTAATAAAAATGCAATCTAATGGCAAAGTCATATTTTAATTAAATATATGGAAAATGAAACATTTAGAAAGTTACCTTTACCCTGCTCTCGAGCCGCTGCCCAGCCTGTTTATGGCCTGAATAGCATGTAAAAGAGGAATCAAAACTACCCTGAGTGCTGGGAGAGGGAGATATTGTTTTCTCTTGACAGGAAGACAGTTGGGGTGGGCCCAAGAATGTAATTAACTTCAAAAGAGTCGATCTTGTCAGAAGTAAATATTAGGTGACCTCTGGAAACACCCTAGTCTATGTCTGCCCAGTACCAAACCCAGTGGGAGGAGTCAGTTATGGGTGACCACAGAGGAGGGCACTGCTCGTTGCTTTTCGCACAACTTGTGGTGGGAGCATAGGCTCTGCGTAGGGGAGAAAGGGTTTCTCTATCTTCAATTTTGAGAGTTAGGAGGCATTGTGCAAAGTGCAGTATGGCAAACAGAAACTTCAGAAAAAGTGCTTAGGATTTACCCCTGGGGATCTTTACATCATTGGTTGTGCCCAGGATTCACACCTTCCCCCACTAGCTAGTGCCTAATATAAATGTGACCCCCAAATGTCCCCTGACCACTTTTTGCACCGGCAGAATATCTGAAAATAGACAAGATCTGCTGTCTGTGCCTTAGAGGAGTGCTGAAGTTCTGGACATGCTCCCCTTGTATCCAAGACAAAGATGCAGACTCAAAGGGTCAAAAGGCTGGCCTACTGTGTGGCTACAGGGACACAACAAGCTGCAATATACTTTTTCCCTTAAGTGCCAACTGATCAGTGGTAACAGGACTTGAACTGGATTGCTATTGACCTCTGCTGTATGCCTGACACCCTGAGAGTTTTTAAGTGTCTTCCCCTCAGGTCCCAGTGGCCTTAGAAGTATACTCCTGTGGTTGATGGGGCACCAGAAGAAAGTTTGGAAACTTTTGAAAACTTTTGCTCTAGAGCTATAAGTGGACTTGCTACGAGAAGTATCTGACCAGAAGATCCAAGGCACTGGATTAAATTTCATTTTCGCCCAGCTACAGGCTCCAACCACCTCCATAAAAACAACATTCTGCACTTCAAGGTCGTAATGGGGCACACGAAAGGGAAACCGTCCGATATGCCTGCCACGGACGCACTACTTCAGGGGGATTCTGATTCGGCCTCCTAAGCATCCTAAATCAGTTGCATCCCGCCAACGGCCTTAACGTCCCCCCCCTGACAAACTGGATCAAATACTTCACGCCAAGTTATCGAACACCAAGTGGGTACTCTTACTACAAACCTCATCCTATTGCGTGCTGATCACACCAAATTCTCTGATATAGTCAAAGACCATATACATACACTAGTCGACTTGGTACCAAAGCAGAAAGAACACTCTGACCAGATATCACAAATGCACAAAGACCTCACCACCCTGCTCAATAGAGTGGAGGATGCAAAGTGGATGACCAGGCGTTATAATGTCTGCATCATTGGTATGCCTAAACGTTCAGAGGGACCCGATGCAACTCAGTTTGTGGAAAAATGGCTCAGGGAACACGTGGCTCCGGAAGATCTTTCCACCTTTTTCTGTGTGGAACTGGTGCACCAAATACCTACGGGTAGACTAAAAGCAGGCATGTCCCCTAAACCACTTACAGCCTGTATCCTTACTTATAGGGACAGACACTATATATTACAAAAAGCCAGAGAGAGCGCCGCTATACAATACGAAAACACTCAGGATTCACTCTATCCGGACTACACTGTCCGTAGATAACATAGACCAGCAGTTACGTCGTATGCCATCACACCTGGACAGACCAAACTCCCGTCGTAACAGAACAACTCGAACACTCTCCATTAAGAAGCCTACACCGGCCCAGGTTCTCATGGAACAGGAATCGGCGCTGGTGGTAGCTGCCTCTGTGGTAGCTGCCACACAGGTCGCGTCCCCTGAACAATCAGACGACAATACGTTCCCATCAGAATCTGAGAGTAACAATAATTTGTTCCCTTCTATTACTCCGCAGGTTGTGAAGGACTTATTTGGCTGATGCTATCGAGGGGTCTCTATGGTTTCCTCATAATTACTGAAGTACTATCCTTCAGTTTTTATCTACTGCAGGGAAGTACAATAGTGTAAAAATATGTTAAAAATATGCTTTTTCCCCCAGGTTCCTGTCTAATTTATTTATATTACAGGGTCCCGCCTTGGGTCTAGCTTCATTGTCAAATGTTCAGTCATGGTGTCTCTAGCGCCCACCCCCCCTGCAGATACTACATTGTATAACCGTGTGGATATAGTAAGTTTTCGTATATGTTTGGACTGACTAAGGGGCTCATTAGGATGGCGGAGGGACCTGCTCCGTCCGCCACCCTAGAGGAGGAGGGACCGTCCGCAAGGACAGCGGCGGTCCCTCCAGTGCAATTAGGATGTGACCGCCAGCCTGGCGGTCACATCCTCAATATTTTACATTGCGGCGGGTGCTGCTTGAAGCAGCACCCGCCGCAAGGTTAAATATGCATGCTTAGCATTTGCATGCACCAAGAGGCAGGCACCGCGTGCCTGCTGCTTCATGCACGCAATGCAGGGGGGTACCATAGGTATCCCCCATGTGCACCCCCCACCCCCCAATCACCCTGGGGGACCGCAACGGATCCGCCGCGGAAAGGCATCTGTTTTCCGCCATCCTAATATGGCTGGCGGTGTCTGATAGACACAGCCAGCCATGTTAGAGCTTTTGCCGCCGCGGTCGGAAGGCGACCGCGGCGGAAAAGCTGCGGACCGATTTTGAGAGCCACCGCCATGTTTTTATGCGGTGGGTCTTTTGTGCCTCCCCAGCGGTTTTCCCGCATCCTCCGGGCCGGCGGTGGCTTCCGCCGGCCCGGAGGATGCGGGAAAACCGCGATCATAATGTGCCCCTTAGTTCGATTGTTGGCCCTAGTATTGGGTGTTATCTTTCCAGAATAGGGTTGTGGTTCCTAGTCCGGATTACACTATTCAACATGTTGGACTCCCCAGGTCTCCTCCTGGCACTCTGTTGTCACAGTCAATTGCGATATGGCTATTATAGATAAATATAAAATATTGACATGGAATGTTCAAGGAATGGGGTCTGTTCACAAATGACATCACATTTATGCCCAATTGAATAGGCGAAGGGTACACATACCTTTCATCCAGGAAACTCACCTAACCGATTCAGAAATCTCCAAAATGCGCAGGAAATTGAAGGGACAATTCTTTAGTACTTCTTACTCTGCCTATGCCAGGGGATCATTGATTTGAGTTCGGGGCAGGTCTGGGTACCCTTTGTGTTAGTAGAACAACGAATAGCCCCTTGATCTCTTCTGACACTGCTACTAGCTCAATACAGTCACAAAGACGCAAATAAATCGGGTACCCTTTTAGCACACCTTATATGTAACATTCCTACCCCAGTTCCAATAACAGAAATATCTCATCTGGATGGCTCAATTTCATCCACTCAAGGTGACATTAACTTAGCGTTCTACACATATTATCAAAACGTATACAGTGCTCCAACTATTACAACATACGACGACATAGCTGCCTTCCCTAGCGACATAACATTTCCTAAACTGGTAAAGGACGCTCAATCCGAATTATACGACCCCATAACTAAAACTGACGTTAAAGAAGCTATTAAAGATCTGCCCAGAAATAAGACTCCAGGTCTCAACGGCTTACCGGCAGAATTTTATTCGCTATATGCCGAATAATTGGCTCCACACCTAGAGAGCCTTTATTAGGCAGCTCTAGAAAAGTGCACTCTTCCACTAATGAGTATGCAAGCGCTGGCGACTTCTATCCCCGAGCCTAACTAAGATCCTCACAATATGTCTGGCTATCGCCCTCTCTCGTTGCTGTCTACCGAGTATAAAATACTCCGCAAAATATTGGCAAAATGTCTCCTGCCGTATCTGCCAAAGTTAATCCATATAGATCAATGTGGCTTTAGTCCGGGCCACAGTATATCACTAAATATTAGACGATTCCACTACGGGTGGTTCATTACCAAACAACTGGATGCAGTTCCCTTGATATGCAACAAGCATTTGACACTCTTGACTGGAGATACATGCTGGCCTCTAGGGAAAAACGTTGTGTCCCAAAGGGTTATTTGCAATGGGTTGAATTATTATATACTGCTCCTACAGCGCGGTCCAGAACTGGTTCACATATCTCTGCATCTTATTTCATAGCCAGGGGTACCACCCAGGGATGTCCCTTACCGCCTTTACTGTTTGTCCTGGCGATAGAGACCCTTCATATCAAAAAGATACTCCAAAAGCAACCTACTAGAGAAATAAAGAATTAAGGTAGGTTACGCTCATAGGAAGAAGAACAACCTATGTATGAGGAGGGATTAAACACTATACCACTAGGGATGTGTTTGATATGCTAACCATATCTATGTGTATTGATAGGGGGTCAACACTAGTTGTTTTTAGTTACCCTCACACACCCTAGTGGTGTCATGCTTCATCATCGGGTCACCCCGGCTCCTATAGGCCAGGGTGGGCTCAACCACGTGTTGGGAAGCTCTTAAGATAATGAAGGAAAAAGGGGTATATATAAAATACCTCAATCAGATCCCCGGTGTCTCTTTATTCATGGGTCTGATTGGGTTATTAAAAATAGAATAAAAGTAGGGTTTGTTAGGATTGTTATGGTCCTATGACCCTAGTGAAGTGCCGACATGTTTCAGTCCTTATGAGGCCATAAAGGTCCCGGACTTTCTTCAGGGCAAGATTCAAGGACCCCCTTATGTGTGGGGATACTAGAGAGGGGAATGCCCTACTCTATTAATGTGGCGAGGGAAGAGTAGCTTCTCCTCGTGTTCGTGTAGTTGTATTACTTTGAAATGCCAGGCTCCATCTGTAGAGAAATACAGCATATAAAATCTTTATCAGAGACAGACATTATCTGTATATTTGTATAATCCCTGTGCATGGCATGCTAGGTGAACATGCTCACTTAGTGGAGATCACGAATGGTCTCATTCTATGTCACTTCTATGTAGTATATAGTGGCATTCTTATAGTGTGACACCCAACAATCCGTGTCAGAAACATCACACTCTATTAAACTTTAACGGTGTGAGGTTGTGAAGTGAAGTATAAAAACAAGTGATCGAAGTCTCAATTGCAGTAGAAGTATCGCACATGACAAATAAACACATATATTTTCCACATTCATCTATCACACACTGGGGACATCTGTTCCACATTCATATATCACACACCGAGGGCATCTGTTCACATACTTCATGCACTGGTTGGTAATGCGTTAGTACACTTACCCAAATTATGTTGGGCGTAGGCACCTCAGTGGGCGGGACATTAAGGCATGCTCTCCTAGTTAGAGTGTGGCAAATAGTTAGATATCACCTATTGGTTCCAGTGGGTCTAGCGCTAGAGATTGGTTCCAGCGGGACTATATTTAGCTCGTAGGCCCCACCGCAAACTAAGGGGAATCTCCACTTACTTGTTTAGAGGGTGTACCCTACCCGAATGTTATCGGACCCGCTCGCCGGCTTGTGGCTCCTACAGTAGCCGACGCGGGTGGAGAAGCAGTTTATTTCCGCAAACAGCGTGATGCGTGTCGCGTCATACTCGGACGCGTGCGCAAGCGCAATGGCAAAGGATCATGGGATTTGTAGTATTAAATCCGAATGGTCGTACCAAAGCCTCAGGGTTTCGTAAAGGAAGGTGATTGAGGGGTAATTGTGCCAGACTAATGTGTGTACGATCCTTTTTTCCATTTATGTAAACTACCATTATAGGGTATTCCAAAATTTAATTCTACTCTAAATACAATGATGATTGCTGAGTCCCTCGATTTTCGATATGCCAAATATACTCTCTTACTGGGAAACAACCATTCTATGAGTAGAATGTATGTAACAGTGTGTGGCAATGCAACCTTAACATGCTAAGGATTCATCGATGTGTCCATTTGAACTAGCGATGGCAAGCAACCAGTGTGTTGTCTTATGGTGCACCCATAAACAGAGGAGGTTAGATTTTGTAACCGTGGGTTAGTCCATTGTTATAAGCTGGATGTAGATGAACAATCAGCTCTATTTATGATCATTTCTTCAAAAAAACACACGTCGTGGGTGATAAGAATACCCACCATTCCAGATACACATACATGACTAGAAGCATTATGATATTGTTTTTTGGTACATCATATCATAATGCCATTTCCTTAATTGAGCCCATGGTATTGAGTCATTAAGGCCTGATATATGAGTCTTAAGACGGTAGACCCATCTCTGCTCTTTTTCTAGTAGCATCTTTTGTAGGTTATTGCCTGGCCTGACTTTCTCAATCACCGTCCATTTGATATCAGTGTCTTTATGGTTTTTTTCAACAAAATGCGCTGTGAGTCTTGTGGCAGTTACTGCTCTTCTTATTGTGCTCCGATGTTCGCTGATTCGAATTTTGATCTTGCGTGAAGTCATACCTACATAGGATAATTGACACGGGCATTTGATCAAATAGATTACCGCCTCAGAGTTACAATTTGTGTGGCATCTTTGTTCCCATGGTGTATTCAGGCCAAGATCTAGATGTGTGGTGTGTTCCGTAAACTCGCAAACCACACATGTGCCACAAGGGTAGTGTACCATCACTGGAGTTGTATTCCGAAGAGTAGTTTGTGTGTTTATTGTTGGTTTGAAACTATTGGTATGTACAAGTGAGTCTTTCAGGCTCTTGCTTTTCTTAAAGGAAAACATGGGTTTTTCAAATTCTAACGTATTGGAAGTCAAAATATTCCATTTCTTGTTTATGATTTTTTTGATCACGTTTGATGAAGAGTTGAATGTGGTTACACATATTAGTTGTTGTGGTTCTGTTTTTTCATTTGTTTCAAGTAAAGATTCCCTTGGTGTGTTTCGTGCTCGTTTCTTGGCTTTCTCAATTACTCTTAGTGGATACTTCTTTTGTTTCAATTTGTTTGTCAAAATCTCAGCCTCCTTTTTGAAATCTTTTACATCAGAGCAGTTCTTGCGTAATCGCAGAAATTGGCCCACAGGTAAGTTTTCTCTCAGGCTTCTAGGGTGAGCACTATCGAACCTTAAGAGGCTGTTCTTGTCAGTGGGCTTGGTATAAAGGGAACTGGACAAGCTACCATCCTTGGCAAAGATGTTTATGTCTAAGAATGGTACTGTTTTATTGTTCTGGTTCATTGTGAATCGAAGATAGGGATTCAAGCTGTTTATCCATTGTTCAGAATTCTTTAAAGTTGTTTCGTCCCCCTTCCATATTAGTAGAATGTCATCTATGTACCTGTACCACCTACAGATGTTATTTGTGTAAGGGTTGGGGGCCCAGATGTTCTGGTTTTCAAAGTGGCTCATGTACAGGCAGGCTATGCTTGGAGCAAAAGTACTGCCCATAGACGTTCCATGGGTTTGCAGGTACATCTGATCTTCGAACTTAAAGAAGTTCTCTGTCAGCGCGATTCTTATGAGGTACACAATCCATTCGACGGGGGCTGACCATTCCCATTCTTCATTCTAGAGTAAATTCTGGATCACTTCTATACTCTCAATCTGTGGAATACTAGTATACAGTGCCTCCACATCAAGGCACACTAGAGTGTGTTGGTCCGGATCGTACTCAATGTTCATAATCAGGTTTAGTAAGTGCTTGGTGTCTTGTACATAAGACCTGATACATTTGACTAGTGGACGTAGAAACCAGTCAGCGTATTGTGAAAGAGGCTCTAAAATTGATCCACACCCGGACACTATAGGTCTTCCCGGTGGTGGTACTTTCCCTTTGTGGATCTTGGGAATTGTGTAAAACAACGAGGTCCTAGGTTCTTGTTGGTTAAGGAATTTGTGTTCTTTCTTAGAGATCCAACCCCTCTCTAATGCATCCAATGTAGCAGTGCTGATAGTTTTCCTCAGTCTTTCAGTAGGATCTCTGTTTATTTTCTGGTAGAACTTGTCATCTTGTAATAATATGAGGCATGCGGTCCTGTATGCCTCTGTATCCTGTATTACTGTTGCTCCACCCTTATCAGCAGGCTTGATAATTATAGCCGCATTTTTCCTCAAGTTTTCCAGTGCCATCCGTTCCTTTTTACTAAGGTTGTTGTATGTCGTTGTATTTTGTGGTAGTGATTCAATTTCCTTCACTACTGCTTCCTCAAAGGCTATGACTTCAGGTGGCATAAGGTTCGTTGGTGGTATAAATGTAGATTTGTTCCTTAGGTCTGTATAATTTCCTTCAGTGTCAGGTTCCTCTTTATCCTTGAAGAAAGTTTTCAATCTAATTTTTTGGAAGAACTCTCCCAATTCGCATCTTATGTTAAATTTATCAAGGGATGTCGTGGGAACGAAGCCTAGACCTTTCTCCAGTACTTTGACCTCGTCTACTGATAAGGCAATTTTCGAGAGGTTCACAACTATTCCCTCATTCCACTCGGTCCTGGTTGTGGTTGGCCCTTCGTCGTACTCCTCGTGTTGGGGATGGTTTTCTCTGTTTGGTCCCATTGGACTCTCCTGTTGTTGTTGTTCCACCCTCTGCCTCGTCTGCCTCTTCTTCCGCCCTGTGCTAAAAAATGATTGTAGTTTGGTTGGAAAAATGGTCCCATCGGGTATTGTGGTGGTCCATTAAATGGTCCCGGGGCAAAAGGTACTGGCCACTGATACATTTGTGGTGGGCCATAACTCTGGTTATAACCGCCTCTGCCAGGACGTCCTTGTTTCTGATTCCAGTTCTTTCTGGTATTGTCACTTGAGTTGCCACTTCTGTCCGAATCAGTGGAGCCTGAATTACTACTTCTAGTGGATCCTGTATCTGATACTTGTTCACTCTGGTAATCATCTTTGATATATGGATATACTTTTTCATGGCTGAACTTTTTAAAGTCTTTTTGTAGTTTAGAAATGTTGCTTTGCATCAAGAAGTCTTTGTGTTCTGTTATCTCTTTATTGACTTCCTCTAGTTTCTTTTTGTAGATAGTTAGTTTTATCTCAGTAAGGAGATGATCTTCACTTGTCTTGATTTTAATTATCATGGCTTCAGATAGACGTTTGGCTGTATTGATAATTAAAATGAGCCAATCTCGTGAGCAACGCCAGGCTATTAATGACCACTCCTTTTTAAATTGAGGGTCGTCCAAAAAGATCCTTGGGGCATTGGAGACCAACAAGCCTGCTGGTGCCGCATTCCCCCTTAAGTACTCCGTCATGATAGCTCCATGAAGAAGGATACGCATTTGACTCGCTTTTCGAGTCTGTTTGTCTCTCTGCTGGGGGCAGCTAAAAAATTGCAGAAACGCTGTGGGGCTGTTTTAATCTTACCTGACAGTTGCTGTGTATTGTGGTGAGCCTACCCGACCCCGTTCCATCGCGGCTGTGTGCCGTTTGTGTGGAGGGCGGGCGGCCATCTTACCAGGAGTCCTCTCCCCGGCTGAACCTGTGGCAGCGGTCTAGCTGGGGGAGTGACGCGCTGCCATAAATTAGCTGCTGGACTAAGCACTGGGCGGTGAGAGTGAGGGATGGCAGCGCTCATGATCAAACCGCTTCTCGTTTTTGCACGCATGTGCTAAGATCTTAATTAATTTTTAACTCACTTTGAAACCCACTGTGATTGCGACTTTGTGGTTTTATTTCTCATTCATCTGACTCGCTTTTCGAGTCTGTTTGTCTCTCTGCTGGGGGCAGCTAAAAAATTGCAGAAACGCTGTGGGGCTGTTTTAATCTTACCTGACAGTTGCTGTGTATTGTGGTGAGCCTACCCGACCCCGTTCCATCGCGGCTGTGTGCCGTTTGTGTGGAGGGCGGGCGGCCATCTTACCAGGAGTCCTCTCCCCGGCTGAACCTGTGGCAGCGGTCTAGCTGGGGGAGTGACGCGCTGCCATAAATTACTATGCCTTTCCTGTCGCGCAGCGGCCGCGCGTGGCGGGCGCGCCTAAGGCGCGCCGAAGGTAAGCCAAAGGTCAGCCCGTCTGCGCCCGTCCGCGCCTCGGCCGTGACGGACGCAGGGCGGGCTGCTCAACAGCCTTGGACTGTGCAGGACTTTGTAGTCAGGTACACTAGGGAGCAGTTGTTGTCTCTACGTCCAGCAGGGTGTTTGGATGCGGGAGGCGCTGTGGTGAACTGTCCATGGCTCAACCCGTGTTCGATCTGTGGCTTTTGCTGTATGGATACTCTCTCCACCCCTTCTGCCCGGGAGCCAGTCCCCCATGTTTTCTGGGCCGCCCTAGTCAACGCGCGTTCGATGTGTAAACATGCTGCTGATATTTTCGAGCTGCTTGTCGACAGCCCGCTCGATTTTTTGTTTGTGACGGAGACCTGGCTCACTGAGGCCAGTGCCCCGGATGTCGAGCTAGCTGTCCCACGTGGCTACAAAATATATAGGAGGGACAGAGCACTGGGAAGAGGGGGAGGTGTTGCTATTATTCTCAGAGATTCATTAACTCTTCAGGTGGACCCCCCGATAACCCTGGAGGGGGGCGAAGTAATGAATTTTTCTGTGGTTCTTTCCCCGCACTTTACCCTTGGGGGTTCCCTGGTTTATCGGCCCCCAGGACCTGTGGGTGCGTTTCTTACGGCTCTGACTGAGCTTTGTACCCCCCGAGCCCTCAGATTTCCGAGCTTTTTGCTTCTGGGCGACTTCAACATTCATGTTGATGAGGTGGGTCTCCCGGAGAGCAAAAGCTTTCTAGATTTTCTGGATTTGGTGCACTTGTCCCAGTGGGTCTCCCTACCCACGCATTCGGGAGGGCACACCCTGGATGTGATGTGCTCTAATTTTCTCCTCCAGGCTGATGCTCCTGAACCTTTGACGTGGTCCGACCATCAGCTAATCAGATTTGCTTGGTCATCTCAGGGTACCTCCTCTGTGAGGATTAAATCATGGTGTGCCAATAAAATTAATAACGAAACTCTGGCAGCCACCCTGGCTGAGAATCGGCCTGTGTTGGGTAATGACCTCACCACAGCAGTGTCGTCCTTCAATGAGTGGATGGTTGCGGGGGTTTCGACCTCTTCTAAAGGAAGGGGAGGTAAACTGCGCTCCACCGCCTCACAACCCTGGTTCTCCCAGGAGTTACGTCTCCATAAACAGTCCTGTAAAAGACTCGAGCGGGATTGGCGTCAATCTTACTGCCCTCTGGCCAAGGAAATACTGCGTAAGGAACAGAGAAATTATTATGCCAGTATTAAAAAGGCCAAAGGTGTTTATTACGCCAACCGAATTGCTAAAGCTAATAATAACAGTCGGGAGATTTTTTCGATTGTGAATAGCTTCCTGGCCCCCTGCGCGGAGCAGCGGATAGTTCCAGCTTCGAAAGATTGGTGTGAGAGCCTGTCTGGGTTTTTTGTGGACAAAATAGCGGCTATTCAGTCAAACTTTGCTGCTACTAGTCCGTCTGTTAACCCGCAGGACCTTTCTCTCCCTCGGAAGGTTCTCTCGGCCAAGCTGACGGAGTTTGTCCCACCCTCTATCACTGACACTCTTGCCGTGATCAAATCTTTGAAATCTGGGTCTCCCTCTGACCCCTGTCCAGCAAGAGTGTTGGATGCGGTTGCTGATGTGGTGGTTGAGGAGGTGACGCACTTAGTCGGCCTCTCCTTCAAAGCAGCCAGTCTGCCTTCAGAGTGGAAACAAGCTAAGCTCCTACCTCTGCTAAAAAAGGCCGGCGCTGATCCGGCGGTATTGACCAATTATCGGCCTATATCGCTGCTTCCTGCCTTGGCTAAAATCGGTGAGAGGCTGGCCTTCCAGCAGCTTAATGAGTTTGTGGAAAGATCTGGAGCTCTTCACGAGGCTCAATCCGGGTTCCGCACTGCCCACAGTACGGAGTCGGCCCTGGTGGAAGTCTCTGAGGCTGTCAGGGAATGTTTGGATGGGGGCGGCAGAGCGGCTCTAATTTTATTGGACCTCTCTGCCGCGTTTGACACGGTTCCCCACCAACGCCTCCTGTCCAGGCTCGCCGACATCGGTATTTGTGATCTTGCTTTGGACTGGCTGAGTTCATTTCTGTTGGCTAGATCTCAACAGGTTTGGCTCCCTCCGTTTTCATCTTCGGCTAGACCACTCCGGACAGGGGTCCCGCAGGGCTCGACATTGAGCCCCCTGCTCTTTAATATATATCTGACCCCCCTGATTGAATTAGCCGAACATTGGGGAGCCAAAATTATAGCATACGCGGATGACAAGCAGTTGTTGTTCACTTGGCCAGGCGAGGCTCTGGATACAAAGCAGATCCAGAACTGTCTGTCCTCAGTCTTCAATTGGCTAGCTTCTTCCCAATTGAAGTGTAATGAGGACAAGACTGAAATCCTGCTTTATGGCCAGTTCCCTCCTGACTTTAGGTCACTATTGTGGCCAGATGGCTTCCCCATTCCAGGTGCCTCAAACACCTTGGCCAAGAACCTCGGGGTCTGGTTTGGGGAGGACCTCCGTTTTGAGGGGCACATTAAGAGGCTCACTGGAGGCTGCTTTGGGACCCTGAAGTCTCTTAGAAGGTTTTTTCCGCTACTGCCGGCCTCTGCTCGCGAGTCAGTCGCGAGAGCTTTAATTCTCTCGCGCCTGGACTACGCCAACGCTCTGTTTAGTGGCTCTCCTGCTTACTTGATAGGGCGGCTCCAGGTTATTCAGAACGCTACCGCTAAATTGCTGGGGAACATCTCCAAGCGGATTAGCGTTAGGAATTACCTGGTGAGTCTGCACTGTCTGCCGGTGCAGCATCGAATCACTTTCAAAATCTTGACTTTGGCCCACAAAGCCATCAATGGGCGCGGTCCCGCCTATTTGATGAAACGATTCCTGCGGTATACTCCCAACCGAGATCTGCGTTCAGCATCTCAACACCTCATGCAAGTCCCGCGTTTTCGGCGCACCCGGCTGGGAGGGCACTCTGTGACAGTGAGAGCTGCGCGAGCATGGAATGCGCTCCCTGTCTCTTTGCGCAGTACTGTGGACTTCACGGCTTTTAAGAAAGCATTAAAAACTCATTTGTTTAGATTAGCTGTTTAATTTGTTATGTTACTTCAGGGCTCTGCTGCTACACTTCTTTTTTTCTTCTTCTTCGCGCCAGGATACTCCGGCAGTAATTGTGCGCGCTATAAAACAGCTTAACATAACATAACATAACATAACATTACGTTTCAACTCCTTCAATTCATCCCAATTCTGTGCTTGAGTCAGACTCTGATTGATGTTTGTGTCTGATAACAAGGATGGACCAGCCAAAATGGCTGAGGCATCATCGTCTGTATCTCCTATGCCCATTAGATCGGCCATGGCAACTATTCAGTTGTGTGTGCTTGAGTGCGACTAAAATACTGCAAGAAACCTCTCACACCGGTAGCAACTTCGCTTCCCAGGTTGTTAAATACTATTCAAATCAATATAAATATTGAAGAAATCCCACAGCTGTACGCTGCTCAATTAACTGTAAGACAAAGGACCTCTGTAATTAAATCAGGGGCCCGAGGGGGATTAGAGAGGGTATATGGAGTATGTCCTCCCAGTGGATACTCTATATCAAAAAGATACTCCAAAAGCAACCTACTAGAGAAATAAACAATTAAGGTAGGTTACGCTCATAGGAAGAAGAACAACCTATGTATGAGGAGGGATTAAACACTATACCACTAGGGATGTGTTTGATATGCTAACCATATCTATGTGTATGGATGGGGGGGCAACACTAGTTGTTTTTAGTTACCCTCACACACCCTAGTGGTGTCATGCTTCATCATCAGGTCACCCCGGCTCCTATAGGCCAGGGTGGGCTCAACCACAGTGTTGGGAAGCTCTTAAGATAATGAAGGAAAAAGGGGTATATATAAAATACCTCAATCAGATCCCTGGTGTCCCTTTATTCATGGGTCTGATTGGGTTATTAAAAATAGAATAAAAGTAGGGTTTGTTAGGATTTTTATGGTCCTATGACCCTAGTGAAGTGCCGACATGTTTCAGTCCTTATGAGGCCATAAAGGTCCCGGACTTTCTTCAGGGCAAGATTCAAGGACCCCCTTATGTGTGGGGATACTAGAGAGGGGAATGCCCTACTCTATTAATGTGGCGAGGGAAGAGTAGCTTCTCCTCGTGTTCGTGTAGTTGTATTACTTTGAAATCCCATGATCCTTTGCCATTGCTCTTGCGCACGCGTCCGAGTATGACGCGACACGCATCACGCTGTTTGCGGAAATAAACTGCTTCTCCACCCGCGTCGGCTACTGTAGGAGCCACAAGCCGGCGAGCGGGTCCGATAACATTCGGGTAGGGTACACCCTCTAAACAAGTAAGTGGAGATTCCCCTTAGTTTGCGGTGGGGCCTACGAGCTAAATATAGTCCCGCTGGAACCAATCTCTAGCGCTAGACCCACTGGAACCAATAGGTGATATCTAACTCTTTGCCACACTCTAACTAGGAGAGCAAGAGCATGCCTTAATGTCCCGCCCACTGAGGTGGCTACGCCCAACATAATTTGGGTAAGTGTACTAACGCATTACCAACCAGTGCATGAAGTATGTGAACAGATGCCCTCGGTGTGTGATATATGAATGTGGAACAGATGTCCCCAGTGTGTGATAGATGAATGTGGAAAATATATGTGTTTATTTGTCATGTGCGATACTTCTACTGCAATTGAGACTTCGATCACTTGTTTTTATACTTCACTTCACAACCTCACACCGTTAAAGTTTAATAGAGTGTGATGTTTCTGACACGGATTGTTGGGTGTCACACTATAAGAATGCCACTATATACTACATAGAAGTGACATAGAATGAGACCATTCGTGATCTCCACTAAGTGAGCATGTTCACCTAGCATGCCATGCACAGGGATTATACAAATATACAGATAATGTCTGTCCAATGACAGTGGAGGAGTGTGGCTCAATGGTTAGAGCGGCAGACCCTGATGCAGAGTTCTGGCCAGGGACCAGGGTTCGATTCCCGCCTTGGCGGGGTCTCGGGCTCAATTCCCTCGGACCTGTTAATTTTCGCCTCGGTGCCCATTCTAATCACGGGCCCCACGCTGCAACTCTGGGCAATAGCTTGCTTAGCCTCCACACCGGCCCCAACAGCGCTAAGGATGCCTGGCTTCACCCTGGGGATGCCCAGGAGTGGACACTTCACAGGGAAAGCCAGGAGGGGTTCCACAGCGGTATGAGTATCAGCGCCAGGAAGCCGAATAGGCGACACCGCAAGGTGACCGTCTGGTGACAGTGCGCTCTATAAGTACCATGACATTTACATTTACATTTACATTCATGTACTTTGCAAAGAACAACTATTCCCTAGGGGTTCTTTCCTGATGTTATTATGCCCGACTTTACGTCAAACTATGGCATTCCTAGACACCTTCAAGGTATAAATATACCTCTACTTGCTCTAGAAAGACATGGTGGTTCAGGAGCAGTCTGTAGACCTACTTGCCCAACGCAGCTCGCTACAGTAAGTGCCAAAGGAAGCCGACTCTCCAGTTGACGCACTGATCAAGAAGCTGCTCTTCTCCTGCAAAGAATCCAGCTCCAGTGTTTCCAAGCTCCCCTTGCTGGGTGTCGCGAAATCGAGTCCCGATACAGAGATACCAGACCTCCTTCATTCTAACCAAGGTATGGAGTTGATTAGAACGTAGAGAAATCTTGGATAGATTGTCGCAGTTCACTTCTCTTGCATGAGAAAGAAGACTGTTCAATAAACCCTTTTTATGGAAAATGCCCATCTCTCTATTTCTCTGCAACTCTGTAGAAACGAAGCATGCACGATTGACTGAGTGAAATACTTATCTATTGTTTCGGTGACTCTATAGATATATTTCTTATTCTTGGGAAACAAAGTTGTCATGTTTATGCGATTGTCAGGAACTAATCCCTTGTGAATTCGAGAAAGTTTCTAGTGACCTCTGAGCTAGCTGGCACTCACTATTAAGTTTAATATATTCGATAGAGACCTAGTCGACCTCAGTCCTACGTCTCATCTATAGGATATATTATTCCAATGCGCAGAGAATATTGGGAGTATAGGAACCACACTACATGGCGCCCAATGTTTGGTAAGGCACTAATTTAATGCTATATACTAAAAAAACTCAGTCGTGCTTTTTTCAGAAACCCCTTTTTCCCGTAAATACTCCAATAGACGTCTGGAGTGGGTAAACGGATAAAATATCCGCCATAACTGAGTAGGACGAAAATCCTATGTATTAGTTTTTGGTTTGTTCAACGTTGGAGGATACAGTGTTCCAAAATATTGTGCACCTTATCTTTGTTTCCTTGAAACTTGCTCTGAAAACTTACAGTCAACAAAATGAGTGACCCCGAGTACGGTGGAGCTGCGACTGGTCCAGCCGTGGCAGGTGTTGACACAACAGGCTTTAATGAAGCCGACGATGATGCTATAATCATCCCAGAAACCTTAAGGAAAGCCATCACCATAAAACTTATAACAAATGGCCTATCATCAAGAGGTGGTAGGGTAGGGTAATTTTTGTGATAGAGGCACATGAATATCATCAGACAGTGATATTCTATTCATGGATTATCTTCCCTGAAGCAAATCCATTATCACATGTGTTTCACTTCTACAAAGAAGAGGAACATCCAACGGAAACAGTCCTTTGGAGGATATTGAAATTCCACTAACTTACCAAGAGCATGCGCTCTGGTTTAAAGGCGCCCTAAAACATATAAATCACATTACCAGGCTCGTTCCACTAGGTAGACCAGGAGCAACATGGCCGGTATTATCCAGCCATACACCACATCCTGCCATTGAAGAAATGCCAGGTGCAGAACTATTAGTTAAACTAAAACAACTAATCAAAATCCATAGACAATTGGTTCAATATGTCATGAGGACTCTAACAGTCGAACCTCCTATAAGGATTCCACAACACACCCCTTACCAGGGGAACACAAATAAAACTACACCACAGACTATACAATCAGTCATTGGTAAATTACCCGCAAAACGGGAACAAATTCCATTCTGGAAAGCTTAAAAAATTACTCAAATCGAGGCAGTATTTCCTGATACTACCCCTCATGAGAAACACAGAATTCTAACAATCTGTTTACCAATGGGGATCGCACCACACCTGGAGGACTGCGACACTTGGGGTACAGTCTTTGCTGCAATCTACACCAAAACACATGGTGTTCTGTCTATGGGGGTAATACCAGACGTCCTGAAACAGATTCAAAATGAATACGGGGCATGAAGGTATGAATAACTGAAGGATTTCAAACAGATCTCAACAATGAAATTAGCTAATATTAAAGGTGAAGCAGAATCCGTGGCGATACGCCAAAAGCTAAGAGAATTTGATGTAATTGAGCAATCACAAGAACTGTCCAGAATAATTGAAAAATCCTATGAAGAACTAGGTAGAGACAGTTTGGGTGGTAAACCAGTGAAACCCCAACTGACTGAAAGTCCTGAAAAGGTCTTTATTAAAAATACTCTTACTCTTCCAAAAAAGAAGTGGGAGAACACTAAACAAACTCCTAAAGAGAAGCGTTCTCAATCCAGAGGTAGGTCTCCTCAAAAGGAGCCCTATGAAAGGAGGGATACCTCAGGAATAGGGATTATTTGAGAAAACCTGATAGATATCAAGATACTGATACACGTTCCTCTCGTACCTTTCAGACTTCATCACAGAAATCCAAAAGAAGAGGACGGTCAGAACACAAGGAAGAACGTGTGAAGTCCAAAGACGATCAAAACGTTCCAAAAAATAAAAAAACTCAATTCGCCAAAAAGAAGGTAGCAAGTCTAAAACTCAGACATGCCGAGGATCCTGAGCACACAACTCAAGAATGGGGAGTGGACTCAGACAATGTTGGACAGCACAGCAGAAGTAACCATAGCTCACAAGATCTTGAAGGATCATCTGGAGACAGTGGACTTGAATGAGTCCATCCAAGTCGAAACTGCAGGTACCGGGGTTAGTGTCCCACACAAGTTATATGAAGTAACACTCCGGATGGAGGGGGACATAACTAGAAAAATAAGAGCACTCTTTTGGGAGAAGCTCTCTCAGGGTTATGACATTCGTCTTGCTGAACAAGACTGGCCACCAGAATTTGTCAGGGAGTGCCCACATGGGGAAGACATCATTATGCCAGCATTCTCCAATCATATTCTAATTCATTAAAAAAACACCTATGCCAGGAAATGGGCAGTAGCCCAGGCTCCTGCATTATACAAAAATCATGTAGGATGGGATGAGGATTCTCCTCGCCATAAAATCCAATTGAAAACTCAACCAACTGCGCAAAGGCAGTATCCAGTTAAGCAAGAAGCTAAAAAACAGGTCAGGGAGATATTAGATCAACTTGAATACCAAGGGGTGGTTGAAACATGCACCTCGTCCATGAACAATCCTTTGTTTCCTGTGTTGGACAGCGCAGCAGAAGTCACCATAGCTCGCAAGATCTTGAAGGATCATCTGGAGACAGTGGACTTGAATGAGCCCATCCAAGTCGAAACTGCAGGTACCAGGGTTAGTGTCCCACACAAGTTATATGAAGTAACATTCCGGATGGAGGGGGACATAACTAGAAAAATAAGAGCACTCTTTTGGGAGAAGCTCTCTCAGGGTTATGACATTCTTCTTGCTGAACAAGACTGGCCACCAGAATTTGTTAGGGAGTGCCCACATGGCGAAGACATCATTATGCCAGCATTCTCCAATCATATTCCAATTCATAAAAAATACACCTTTGCCAGGAAATGGGCAGTAGCCCAGGCTCCTGCATTATACAAAAATCATGTAGGATGGGATGAGGATTCTCCTCGCCATAAAATCCAATTGAAAACTCAACCAACTGCGCAAAGGCAGTATCCAGTTGAGCACGAAGCTAAAAAACAGGTCAGGGAGATATTAGATCAACTTGAATACCAAGGGATGATTAAAACATGCACCTCGTCCATGAACAATCCTTTGTTTCCTGTGTCCAAACCAGAGAATACATATCGTCTAGTTTTGGATTACAGACATTTAAACTCTTGTTGCAAAACTTTTGCAGTACAAAATGCACACTATGCAGCACTAAAGAATAACATTGTGCGTAAAAAATATAAAACCACATTAGATATTTGTAACGGTTTCTTCTGTCAAAACATGGCACCTGAAAGTAGGTATTTGACTGCTTTCTCAATTATGGGGACACAGCGTCACTTCTGTTGTCTCCCCCAGGGATTCAAGAATAGTCCAGGGTTATTTTCAGCTAGGGTAACAGAGTTACTACAAACCTATGATGATGAAGCATTATCATATGTCGATGACATCTATCTAACAGACGATGATTTGGACAGGCGCTTGAACAGAGTGAATACCATCATACTTGGCTTCGCCTCTGAAGGGTATACATTTAACTTTAAAAAATCACGAATTGCCCACCTCAACGTCCTTTTCCTAGGATATGAGTTATCAAGTGAAGGAAAAAGCCTGGCTGCCAACTTTTTAGAAAAGTGTGTGCTGTTCCAACCTCCAAAAACGCTGAAAAACTTACAGTGAATTCTAGGTTTCCTACATTTCGGAAGAACTTACATTCTAAATTACGCAGAAAGGGGAAACGTCTCTACAAATTAATCAAACCTGATTTCAAAACAGTTAATTGTACTCAAAAACACACAGAAATTTAGCATTCAGTGCAAACAGACATGTTAGCAACAACACCTTTACAAACACGTGTAAACGTAGGAAACCTAGTGATCCGAATCATTCCAGGAAGATGCGGATTCACATACTTAACCTTTAATGAAGGAGAAAAAGTACCCATAGCTTATAAATCACACTTGTACACTCAAGCAGAAATGAAATTCACCTCTACAGAAAGAAATTCTGACAGCGGTTCAAACTGCAGTAGCAAAAGAGAGAGCCCTCGCACAGGGTAAGCGCATAACGTTCGTTACTCCT
This sequence comes from Lissotriton helveticus, assembly GCF_964261635.1. NCBI lineage: Eukaryota > Metazoa > Chordata > Amphibia > Caudata > Salamandridae > Lissotriton > Lissotriton helveticus. Next base: position 919,415,621 of record NC_136065.1, on the reverse strand, counting down.
GTACCTGCCTTAGAGGCAGTGACCAAAGCGAGCATTCCAAATGCAAAGGCTTTACATCAGAGATGGATACAATGGGTTAATTCTCTTGCTGCAACAGACGTTGAATATGTTTTTGACCCCTATTTGAAAACACAAGAATTTCTACAATACGAACAAGAATGTCCTCTGCCTACTGAGATTCTGCCTCTAGAGCAGTATGAATGTATAATTTATACAGACGCATCAGCACAACCCGCATTTGGGGGTAAACAACCTTATAGTGCTGCGTGCACAATCGTTAAAGGTCGCTGGCGAGATGGCAAATTCTGACCTATGGTCACTAAAACTCAGTCGCTAGGAGATTGTACAGCTCAGCGAGCTGAACTACAAGCATTCAAGATGGCGCTTGAAAATACTGATCACGAATTCCCCACACTCATAGTGTGCGATTCCTATTATTGCATTCAATCTTACAATGAATACTTGCAGAACTAGATCCAAAAGGGTTTCAAAGATGCAAAAGGTGGCACAATCAAGCATAAATTGCTTTGGGAACAATTAGTTCAGTTACAACAAGAACTACAAAAGACTTCCGTGATACATACACTGAGTCATCAATGTGATGGCGTTCACGTTACAGGGAATTCATTGGCTGATGAAGCCACGAAGGCAGCTGTGCAAACGGCTTCCATAGCTGCAATCACTAGTTGAAAAAATGAAAATAGACAGCGAAATTATGCTAGCTGTCAATGCGACAAGCAAAGGCAGCGGTGCAGCGTTACTTCATAACTCTCCACTAAAATATTCATACATAATTGACGCAAACTCTGTTCCTGTTGCTTGAATCCCTGGGGTATGGGATAGAGTAATTCCAAACAGGAAACGTAGAGTAGCTTTGATACACGAAGCACATTTGGGAGAAGGTCTGATACATCAGGGGATCTCTAAATCTATACTAGAATTAAAGGAGACGTACTGGTGGCCAGGGATGAATGGTCACATTCACACATTTGTAATTAACTGCCATAACTGCAACAGAGATCGCAGCACAGAACGCCGCCAGATACCAGACTACAGTGTAGCCAGCCCAGTACAGACACCATTGTTAGACACCATTAGACTATCTACATGCAGACGTCCCTATGGGCGAATGCGGTCCCACAACTATTAGGACAGATTCATTTGAATGTGGCCTCAGCGCTTGGCTGACACTCGAACTGTTATAAAAGATTTGCGAGTCTTTATTGTCACATACGCAATTGGCACGCTAAATTCTGACCAGGGTCCTGCGTTTAGCTCAAAAGCTTACAAGGAGGCCATGGCCAATCTGGGCGTTGCATTGCGGTACTCTAGTCCATTCCATCCTGAGGGAAATTCGGTAGTGGAGAGAAAAACCGGGACATTAAGCAATCTATAACAGCTAGGGTATTAGGCTCGGGTGACGGGTGGGTCAAACATCTAATAAGTGTCCAACGTAGTCTTAACAATCTGCCAAGAAGTTCTCTAGGGGAATCACTCCATATGAAATCCTTTTTGTAACTAGAATGATTGTTCAGGACCTCAATCGTCACACTTCAGTGGTAGAAAAAAAAACCTTTGATATCAAAGATCGTTTGGCTGTTTTGCAGGACTTAAATGAAATAAGAAAAAGCCAAAGCAATGTGTTACTGTAGCCAATGACCACTGAAGAGAAACAACCTGTCCCAGCAAGGCCTGCCTGGATTCAAAAGATTGGGGATCTAGTCAGAGAAAAGATCGCGGACAAAAAGGAATTTGGGCCTTCTTACAGACAACCAGTACCTGTCCTAGCAATCCACGGGTCAAGAACAGTAATACTGCCGCCCCTTGCTGATAAAAAGGAGAACAGGTTTGTGTCCATCGACCTGGTCAAACCACATCATGTGGCCAATCATAAGTAGTAGGCCAAGTGGACTCCAAAGATGTAGCAGAGACCCAAATCTGGCTGCTATCCAAGAGGTTCAAACTGAGAAACTAATCACCTTTGAAGAATCTGCAGTGCAAAATAAAGGACTATGGGGCATATGCAGGTAGCCATTTGCGAATCGCAAACGCTTAAATTCTGCGAATTTATGCGTTTGCGAATGCAAATCCGTGAAATGGTATGTAGGAAGAAAAGTTCCATGCAAAATTGCGAAAAAATGTTTTGCAAAAAAATGTGCGAAATCGCAAATCTGCGTATCGGTAATTTCGTAAGTCGCAAATACCCTTACGCAAAATGCGAATTTGCAAAATCATATGTAGGAAAAATTTGCAAATTGCGAATTCACGAAATTCGCAATTTTGAACTTCACAATTACCACCAACTCTGGCCAGGTGGTAACCAGGTGCAACCTATATAAAGTGGCCGATGATGCATCAGTGGTTTCTCACAATGGCTGGGCTCTATGTTATAGCCAGGAGGCTACGTATTCGTGAGGATGAAGAGAGAGGGAGACGCCAGGAGAGGATTTACAGAGCATGCATCACCCTCTTCCAACGCACTGTTGAGGACATCCATGTGCACTACAGGCTGCATCCAGATAGTATTCTGGAGTTGATAGAGGAGCTCACACCCATGCTTCAGCACCCCACACACAGGGCCCACACCATTCCCCCACACATTCAGGTGTTGTGCTCACTGCACCTCCTATCGTCAGGGAGTTTCCAGGGGATAATTGCCACAGTGGGAGGGGTGTCCCAGAGTGCACTCTCGCGTTTCTTCCATGCTTTCCTCAATGCCATGATGCAGAGGCTGCATGTCCACATTAAATTTCCTAACACACAGCAGGAACTTGATCAGACAAAACTTGATTTTTATCAAATTGCCCAATTTCCACATGTGATTGGCTGTGTAGATGGGACACATGTTGCACTCTCCCCCATCACACAATGAGTATGTTTTCAGAAACAGAAAGTCCTACCATTCAATCAACATCCAGGTAGTGTGCAACGCAAAACATCTCATTACCGATATTGTTTCAAAATTCCCAGGAAGCACCCATGATTCCTTCATCTTCAGACACTGTGCCTTACACCACAGACTAAGTAATGGAGAATTTGGAGAGGGATATCTGCTAGGTAATTTCATGGCACACACAAACATTAGTAGGAATTACTACAACTTGCAGCATCTCACGAAACATATTTTTCTTACTCCCATGTAGGAGACAGTGCTTATGCTGTGCGTGAGTTCATTCTCACTCCCTACCTCAATCCTACCAATGCAGCAGAGCGGAGATACAACAACGCCCACAGATCCACAAGAGCCACTATTGAGAGAACATTTGGGATACTCAAGAGCCGTTTTCGATGCATCCACAAGAGTGGAGGCACTCTTCAGTACAGTCCAGAAACATGCTGCAAAATAGTGGTGGCCCGCGCTATGCTCCACAACATTGTCATCAAGAAGGGCACCCCCGTGGAACTGACTGACTCCGACACATCAGATGAGGAGGGACAAGTTCCCCACCGGAGGCGTGCAGGAGGAGCTGGGGCAGCTACTGGGCACATGCGACGTGATGACATTACACAAAATTACTTTTAGGTAAGAGAATACACCACAATGATTAATGTTGTTTGCAAAAACCACAATTTATTTCCTTAAATGCAGGAATAGTAATGTCACAAATTGTGGGTGTAACTCAAAAACTTGCACCTGTTCTTTTCCACACAATGCCAATATGTCATTTACTGAAGTCCTCATGGGATGTGTTGCTTCACAACATTATATTGTGCATTTTGTTGCCTCATGTACGGCGTGAACGCCTTGATGTTGCACCGTCACCCTGGTTTGTGTTTTCAGTGCAGTGCTCCACACCTCTTCCCTGACGCCCACTCCTACGCCTTTCAGCGGGTATTGGTGGAGTAGGTGTACTACAGCTCGATTGCCCATCGGTGTCAATGCTACCTGGCGTAACAATGCCCCCAGTTACAGCTGCACGTAGCTGATCAAGCGAATGAGTCACCTGCACCAGGCTCCTAGCAACATCCTGACAGCAGTGTGGCATTGCATTTTGCATGCTGACAGTTCTCCTGCAAAGCATGGCTATTGATATGAATTGTCGGCTCACAGCCCGGGCAAATTGGTCTAGCCGTGATGTGAGGCGTCGTTGCTCCTTGCGCTGGGCCTGGCTAGCAGCTCTAGTTTCATTCAAATGTGCCTCTGTTGTCGTTGCAATTTGCATGATGCCCACTCTCATGTCAGACATGTGCCTATTGTGCTGTCCCAGTTGTCGTTTAATTGACGCTATGCCTTTACTTTGCAGGCGCCGCACTTGTAGCATTTGTCCCTCCAGCCCTGCAAAAACAGACTCCGAAATTGTGGCGGCCTTGCTGGTGTCCCTCCGTGCCCTCTGTCTGGCTCCACTGCCAGTGATGTTTGATGTTGTGTTTTCCGATGTGCCCTGAGAAGCCCTAGGCGATACATCAGCCTGTGGCTCATCATCAGCATCTGTGGATCCTGAATTCATTTGGATTAATGCAGGGACAGTTTTGCGCCTTTTTGTTGGTATTGTAGGTGTGTCAGTAGTGGCACTCTGATTCTCCAGCCCTGCCTGATCTTCTGCTGAAGCGGACTCTTCCACTAGTGCAATAGTGGCTTGGGTAGTTGGTGCATCTGTTAAAAAAAAAAAAACACACATGAATTGTGTGTTTTAAAAAAATTTTTTTTGAAGTATAAAGTTTAAACTGACACTATTTACATGCCTGCTTGTACTTTTTTGGGTACTGTTCAATTTGTATTTGGAACTGTTGACTACATGACCTTTGTCTGACTATCTGTCCCTATGTACATGACATTTGACTACATTTCCCATAATGCTTCACTGGGTATTACTGTAATCATGGACCGGATTCCTATTTGTGCATGCAAGTTTTGGTGATTGAGTGGGATGGCAATGCATTGTGTGTTTTTGGCATGCATCTTACCTTCAGTTGTGTCTCTGGCTTCAGAGCTGTATAAGTCAGCCACGTCCGTCACTGCCTCTGGCCTTAGGGTTGTCTCCACCAACTCCTCCATGGGCGTCCGCTCTGGTGTAGTGGAGCTTCCACCTCCAGTTGTTTTGGCTTCTGCCAATCTCGTGGCAACCCTCTCCTTCGACCTCTGCCTCTTGTCATACCACCGCTTCCGGAAGACTTCGGTGGTTCTACGGGTAACACCAATGGCATTCACTTTGTCCTGGATTTCTCCCCAAATTTTCCTCTTCCTTGCTTCAGGCACACGGACTGAGGCTTTTCCATAAAGGAGATCATGGTGCCTCACCACCTCCTCTGTTAGGACCTCTAACTACCTTTCTGAAAATGTCAGCTTCCTTTTTCTGGAGACTTCTTCAGCCTGCTTCTCTCCACCTTCCTTTTCAGCAGCATTTGGATCCATTTTTGTAAGTTTGAGCTCTGATCAAGAAACACACACCCTCCACTCTGTCTCTCAGCCAGCAACTGACTCTGGGACAGGTGCAGGCAATTAGGTGCAACATGGAGACTCACATTTCCTGGTTGTGATGTCATCATCCTGCACCTAAATTGCATTTTCCCGTTTTTTGCGATTCCTTAATAGCGAATTCGCTAATAAGAAATCGCAATTCCAGTAATCGCATAATAATTCTGCGAATTTTTGGGAATCGCTAAAAATTCACAGAATTTTACCTACATAGGATTTTGCGATTCGGAAAGTGCGATTCGCGTAAAATCGCTTTTAACGAATCGCAAAATCAGGATTACCTACGTATGCCCCATAGCAACAAAGCCATGGAACTTGTGCCTCTTGAGACCCAAATAACAGTTCGTCAAGAAACGCCTGTCTACAATGAAATAGCATCTGACTACACAAATATCACAAGTGATCAAGTGGTTCCAGCGATTTCAACGAATCCTGATGCAATCACTACAATTGACAGAACTGCCTCTGGCTATTTCATTAACTTTGATCCGTTTTCCGAGGATCCTAGTGACCCTGAAACAACGCCAGTAAAAAGAACTTTTAAGGGACAAGCTACAGACCTTTTTGATCAACTGGAAAAGACTTATCTGGTTTCACCATGGATTGAACTTTGGATTGTGTTGGATGTACTTTTTCTTCTACTTTGGTAGACTCTTGTATTTACCTTGGGAATGCTGATAAATGGAAGATATAGTAAAAAAGGACACAGCAAGTAAGAACATCAACTTACTCCTCAAAGCACACAAATCATCCCATTGTGAACAACGAGACTTGTCATCAGTGAATATCACATCCATTCCTATAACTGGCTTGTATAGCCTGGAACAGAACTGATTATGACATCTTTGGTCCTGCTGAGCTGTTGAAGATTCTACACCAATTCAAGGTTTCCTTGAGTGACTTTGTTTCATCTGGCACCTTTTCTGATGATTGGGACTTTGAGACTATTAATAATATGATGTCAGACTTATAAATGTCGGCAAACTTTACAAATCCTGAATACTTAAAAGGTTCATCAGATTATGAACAATTGTACTGTTATAATCACTATGGTCATCATTTCTTGCACGAATCTCCAAATCCTAAAAATGTACTAACTTACAACCAATGGGAACATTGTCCTATGCCACCAAAGGGTAGCTCAAAAACATTCTACAGCAAATTTCCATACTTTTCAGGTTTTAATGTTACAAATCCAGAATCATTTTATTTTAAAATATTAATAGGACAGGAATGAAAAGTATGTTGACAAATACCAAGCAAATTTATTCTGCGGCCTTTTATGCTCAGCTGTCTACGCAAGGTTTTGACTTTTGAAAAGACAACATTGGGAGAAAAACTGTCTGGGGCACAAAAGACTGGCAGGTGCAGGGTTTAGAAGCTTTATTTAGAGCCTGCATCGTCCCAGAGCAAATAATGTTTTTGAATGACACTGTTCAACAGACATTTTGTCTTGGGTTAGCCAAGATAAAACATTTAAACAAACCGTCCATACCTAAACCTACACCTGATAGTAACAACACTTCTGAAGGGGAGGTCGACATACATACTATTTTGCATCAAAACAGAACAGATCCAGATTGGAAAAAAATGTTAATCTGGCCCACAGACACAAACACCTGTCAAAATAGATTCCTGAACAAAAGCCAGGGTTTCAAACACACTAGGCCAGATTCAAGATATGTTCAGAGACAGCATCTAGGAATAGTAACATCATACAGTATAGGAAAACCGTGCCTTGAGTGGCTACAAAAATCTACACTAAAGGAAGTAAAACAACACTTATCTTTACTTAAAGATGGAGTTGATCTGAGGGACTTCTTGCAAGGACCTACTAAACCGCATCAAAAACGTTTTATATACGCCGGTATCTATGCTGCTTATAATGAAGCATGGAAGATTACACAAGCAGAGACAGCAGAACAAATATGAGGTATTGAGCATATTAATTTAGAGACTACAAAACAAAAGATGTAATTGCTGAGTAAACAGCCCCCTCAAAAACTGTAACAACATCCAATATTTCATTGGTGTGATCTACCAACACTATAGGAAAGTAGCTATAGGATTTCCATCAACTGCCCTTCGTGGCCAGTGACATCATCTGGAACTCCTGCTTTCTTACCACAACACCTCACAGTCAAAGACGGTGCCTCTGTGGATCGGATGACATGTTAGTCATTAACAATTCCTCAAGAAAGGAATGTCTTCGAAAACAGAAACCAACTTGGTCAAAAGTGTGGACAGAATGAACCTACGATCCTATGCTAGAGCAGTTAATGAAAAGTGTCAGTGCAGTGCAAAAAAGTGAGAAATTTAAAAAGGATACAATACAATAATTTGGCAAGAAGAATTTCGGGGTGTGCGTAAAATCCCTATCTCTCTGGGTTGGGATCCAATGTTGGAGGCCTTTAAAGCTTCATCAGCTGGGCCTATCCCACCCACTACTCCCACATATTCCATGGTCCACCCGACCATATCTATATAACCATATAATATTGTACTTTTGCTTACATGAAGGTATGCATATGTATCTACCAAAGTACAGGTCTAAATATGACTGCATGTATGACTATATACAATTGACACTGATTTGTTTTATCTGTGGGATCACAAGATTTCAGAACAGTACTGTGTCCATTAAAGGCATCGGGGGGAGGTTGGATGTTCTGATATTTTCTCTTTTTTGTATTAGATTAATATTTAGAGAATACATAGTCAATTACGAGTTCTTTACTATTTACATTAATCGTTTGTATGCCTATGCATAAGATTGATACTGCTTATTTCTTTAGAAATACATTTTTTGATTTATTGCATTACAGACTACCTACTTGTTGCGCTCCTTGTACACACGCAGTTAATTATCCATCGGTATTAGTAAAATGTTATTATGGAAAGCATGCTAACCTGTTCCTTTAAGATTTATTGCCAATATCAGTAATGTTATATATAAACTGCTGATGTTAAAACCTCAATAAAATTATGTTTCAAGAAACAACATTCTATATTAGGATTTAGGACATTTTCAGTAAGAAATCTCCTAAGCCCCAGAGCTCCAGCAGGGCCAACCTGCTTCAAGTATCTGGCTATTGAATCCACGGCAGTCAGTACTAGTCCGGCAGTGGCCTGTTAAGGCAGGAATTTTCTTCTCAAAAAGTTACAAAGCCCCTTTTCTAAAATGGGAGGGAGAACTTTTTGAACTTTTTGTCTTTTAGACTTTCACCTAGATCAATCCATGTTGTGTATCTGGCCCAAGCTCCATCGCGGATGGCATCAAATCATTCCTTGATCCTGCCCAAACCTGACCATTGACCATACTTGGCACTTTGATATTTTTTTAACTATTTTCAATTAATTCTTTAACAAATTAATAACTCATTCCCCTTATTGGGATTTTTTTAAATTTTGGTGTCATTTTACTTATTCATATTTTCCTATTTTGGTAAATTGGAGCGGAGTTTTATTAAGTTGCGCTTTTGACTTTTCAACTGTCTTGGTACTTTTAAATGCTTTACAAATTTTCTTTAAATGAAGCCTGTGTCTTCTGTTCCTTAGCATCCAAGGGATGAGCTCAGGTTTAAACCCATGAAACCTTTGACTGGATCTAACAGGTTAGTGACTTTATTACTTGTAGTGGACTATTATCCACCCCAATTAATAATTAACTTTCTTACACTAATCTATAAAATATAGTAAGAAGTTGGTTTTTAAAGAATAAACCAGCTATCCACAACATCACTTGTCACTATTTAGGCTATTCTTCGCTACCCAGCAGGACGCTACTATTAGGCCATGCAAATCGCTGCTCTTAGAATTTTTAAAGAAATAACCTCAGAATCTGTTTTAAATTGTGTGAATTGAATAGAATTAACCTGTGTTTTGAAATTGACCATGGCGTGTAAGACGGCTATTCCGGCTCCCTAGTTTCTCCCATTACTCCCCCCGTAAGCAGCCAACCACGATGAGAGAGGGCGGAGCTGTGGGCGAGGACGGGAAATATATGCAGCCCGCAGCCCGTAGCGCGGGAGAGCAGAGGCGCGCCAAAGGCAAGTCCTTCTGCGCCTGTCCGCGCCCATCCGGGCCCAGGGGCCAGCCACAATGCCTGTTCCATTACATACCCCTCAGAAGCCCTATGCACTCCACTAATCTGGTCCTCTCCAGTGAAATAATCACCTCAACCACTGAGAAGGAAATCTTCATAGAACGGAGCTCATTCCCGGAAATTCAGAAATCTACCCCCCCACGCAAATCTCACAGAGCCTGGACAAACTTGGGCCCTCACCCCTATCGATCTATTACCTTAACACACGCTCCCTCGTCAAGCACCAGCATGACATCTTCCTCCTTCTGGTCACTAATAAACCTGATATTCTCCTGTTGACCGAAACCTGGCTGACACTCGATTCCTCCCCTGATATACTAGTGGCGCTACCCTCTGACTATTACATCATCCACGCTAACTGCTCGCCTAGTAAAGGGGGGGGTCGCAGCCATCATCCACACTAAACTCAAATTCAGTGCCTTGACCTGTCTTTGCCTCCTTGAGGCGGAGAACATAGTAATTAAACTGGAATCCGCTGCTGATACCTTCGTCTGTGTGCTAGTTTATGGGCCCCACACCAGATGCCCTTATTCCCCCTATCGCTTAGCGAACAGATCGCTAACCTCGTCATTGATCACGCCAAAATCCTTCTTGTGGGCGACTTTAACTACTGGTACGATGTGACCCTCACGAAGGCCCACAGTCTGCCGAGCTGACCGATCTCCTTACCAACCTGAATTTCACCCAACAGGTTCCCTCTCCCACCCATTGGAAAGGGCACATTCTAGACCAAGTCTGGACGAATTGCCTGATAACTTCTACACACAATCCTCCCCTGCTTATGGTCTGACCACCATTCAGTAAAATTTACGTTAACACACCCTACTATTGAAAAAACTCCTATGGTCGCGAGCGGATTGGCGTGGAAATGGAACGCCATCGACAAAAAGGAATTTCTTGATACTCTGGTTAACACAGCCTGTCACCTGATCTCGACATCAACATAACTGTAGCAAATATTTCTCACTGGCTACTCGTGGCTAGCAACTAGCACGCACCCCTCAAAAAAGTTAAACTGGCCCACCGTGCCGACGCCCAGAGATGGTTTTCTCCTGAACTCAAATCACAAAAACTGGGCTTGTGCCAACTAGAGGCAGTGGCGACAGAAGTATTCCCCGACAAGAAACTTCTTTACACTACAGCACGGAGAGAATATATGAAGGCCATCCTCTCAGCTAAAGCTGCACACTTCTCTTCAAGTATCCTTAACTCTAATAAAAGCTCCAAAGAAATCTTTGCTATAATGAACGAGCTGTCCAATCCGGATAAATTACTACCAAAGGCTACTCCTACCCAAGCGTTGTGCGATTCACTGAATAACAATTTTATTGAAAAAATCACTACCATCAAAGCTAGTATCCCTAAACACTTCCCCAACACGACCTCCTCACCTATGCACAGCAACAACTGCATGCTTAGCTGCTTCTCAACCATCAGCACTGAGATCTTTCAGAACCTCCTAGCTAAAGTCGAATCAGGAGCCCCCAGAGACTGCTGCCCACCTCACATACTAAAAGACTTCCTCTCAACCTTCCCGGGCCCAGCCCTCGCTCTCCTGAATGATTCCCTCTCTTCCGGCTATGTTCTGGAAGGTAGGAACAGACTAGATAATATCCGCATTCCAGAAAAAAATCAAAGAGGCAAACATGCTTATGCTCATCTGCAACTTTCTACTGCAACTCCTTCACATCACATTTGCCCCAACTGGAAATACAGAGGGTCTACATGATCAGGTCACGCACCTCCTCTTCATTGTAGGGACCCCATCCTGTTTTGGCCTGTCTTCTGGGACATCAGCAAGCACTGCAGATCATCTCTGCATTAAAGAAACTAGGGGTGGGCAAAAAAAAGTATTCCATTAGCAGAATGGAAGGAATTTAGTTATTGCGCGTTACTTTCGTGGCTTGGAATTACTGATAGATTTCCCGTTCCGCAGGCATAATTAATAAGTAATGAAAGTGCTTATAGGATAAGCGTTAGCAGGTTCTGGTTGTGTGTGACGAATTGAGGGAAGCGGCTTTGCATTAATATTTTCTTAATTGTTTCTGGTACTCTGTAGTCTGTTGGGCAAGCATGTCTGAATTTTATTCTTGAGGCCGATATCTGGAATAGCAATACAGTGAGTATATTGAGCCAAGCCTATTCCTCCGGTGTTTCCAGACTGCATGACCGGGTACTCCCAACCAATCAAGTAAGCTAAACCATATTTTATTTGTGATGGCGAAAGAGTATTGGTCGTTAATTGGCTGTGGGAACTCGTATCAGAGGGTTGGCTAGAGAAGTTGATGTCAGTTATTCATTTGCTGTGGAGACTTAGAGACAGTGTAGTGGTTTGTGAATGGTTGAGAAACCGCCTTTTATTATTTTCAGTGATGTTTCAACTTTGCAATTGCTGCAACCTAAAAAACAGTCCCATTGCATGGTGATTATTTCCCGCCTTCCTTCAGTGATTGGCCCTAGTCCCTTCACTAAATGATTTTGCCTAGACTGTTCAATGAGTTGCAGCCGAGACCAGAAGCACTTAAAAAACACACTGGAGGTTATCGTGAGATAGGTGCTGATTAGTACGCTTCTCCCTGAGGTGAAATCAGGAGCCTAACCAGCCAGTCAGTATTCATTTCACCTTCGAGACTCTGCCTGTTGCCTGTCCATGCGGGGTCTGCTGCTCTGTCAGGTCTCTCCCTGCACTGCTGGAGAGCTCTGTGCCACTTGTTTGTCCATGATTTGGGCACATCTTGACAGCTTCTGTTCGACTGGCCCTACACCCCACACCTGGTCTGTGTTGCTGCGTGGTGCGTTGAGAGGGATGTGAGTGGCACTGGTTTGAATGCTTGTGATTGGAATTTGTAACCCGCACAAACTACACGACAGAAGCGCTTGCATAAATATTAACTACTGTTGTCTTGTAACCATGTAGCCATGAATGACATTCAGGAGAAGCAAAAGCTGGAGAGCGCATTAACCAGAAGCAGAGCTGGGCACTTCTGAGTTTAGCCTGTCTGCCAGCACAGAGCCCAAATCTATTGTGAAGTTGCAGTCAAACAAAGAGAGGCAGACTGACTATAACTTTGGGTGGGAGTGACTCCACAGAATCTCGCAGATTTTTCATGTAACTTTGCGGAGTTCCGCAGAGTAAAACTCTGTGAGCTTAGCCTCCCCTAAAGGAAACATGGCCCCTACCAATTTGAGAACCATCAAATCTTCTCAGTGGACCTCTTCATTATAACTAATCATAAGAGAAAGCTGTTCCTGGCTCTACGGCACAATCTCCAAAACCACAACATACGCTATGGCCTCTTTGAACCAGCCTTCATACTGATCACAGTGGAAGACAGAAAACAAGAATACAAAGAACCCGAGTACTTGGAGACATTTTTGAATGCATTGGACATTTCTGCAATGGAAAACCTAGAGAACCTTTAGGAGCCTGAATCAACCATCAATGTGAGGGAGGATTGACCAACTGACGACCACGACGAATGCAGGAGACTGGAAAGGATCGCCCAACAATGGTCTTCAGAAAGGGGGAAAAATCCAGGAAATGGACATGGCATGCAGAGGGACACATTTTGATCACAACTTCAATTCTAAAGTGGACTTCAACTTCCATTTGTTGGGACCGATTTGTTGACAATGGCCGGATCGCAACCTCAGCCTGTTGAGGCAAGGATGCTCTCCTAAACTTGGCAAGCACCTGACATGGGCAGTCATCTTTGTATGGCTCAGTTTCATGACTAACTGATGGGTCCCTATGATCTACCGACTAGGGACTACATTGTGACACATGTTCCGTAACAGTTGTATTTGTAACATATTCCCCTTTCTATATGTTTTTTGCATGCTATGCACTGTAGCTTTATGAGATTGTTATTCACTCCCCTGGCTCCAATCGCCATTCCTTTTTGCTTTGCCGCAATATTACTCTGTTTTGGACTAAGGTGTGTGACTCAATCTCCTCCATTTGCTCTATTACTTTCCCTTTTGATATTTACTCCATTTTTCTGGGAAGTAATTCTGCAAATTGTTTTGGTTCTCGCAGGGTGGGCATCCTTGTGGATTTGTTATTGTTATTGCCTTTCAGGTAATTACATCTAATTGGAAGGATGCCACCAAGGTCTTTTTTTCTGCTTTGTGGAACTTTCTCTGCTATCATCACATACTAGATAGAGCTTCAACTATCTACCTGCTTCTGCATTGCATTACAAAGACAGTTCCTTCGCTTATCAACCACCATGAGTATTTTGTGATTTTTCTTATATAGTTTTTATAATTCAATGTATGGTTTCTACCAAGTTTCTACACAATTTATTGAGTGTACCTTAGTAGTATTACATATGTTATTGGATGAGGATGTTGCTTTCTTCTTACTTTCTCTTTTTTTCTCTCCCTTCTTTCCTCTCTTCTCTCTCTCAGTTTTTCTTTTTTCTTTTTCCTCTCCCCATTCACAAATTGTAAAATGCTGTGTTGTTTTAAGGTACATTTCAGTAATGCTTTTATTTTCTAGTTTTATTTGCTTGATATTGGTAGTTCTCCTAACATTTTCATTCCTCCCCATTGATTATTTTGATGGTTAGTTTTTGCCATTTTTCTCAAAGTATTGCTGTATTGTCGTACCTATATTCCTATCTGCTTCAATAAAGCTCTTTAAACTTAAGACGGTGGGATGGCTCTGTTTCTGTGTGGTGTCTAGTGGAGTTTCAAAGTTAAGTGGAACTATTGGTTATCAGTGACCTTAAGAAACTGATAGCGTGTTCTACATGAGCTGCCATTTTTTAACAAAATTATCTAGATTCCTACAACTGCTGAAGGGAATGAAGAGAACTCTCTACTAAGAACGAAAACCCAACTTAATCTAATGAGCAAAATGAAGCAATGAAGACGAGAGATTCACCCACTCTTCATAATTTAAGGCTCTCTGGCTGGTACTTACTTGGGCTGCTGCTCCAGCCGCAGATGAGTCCTGAGTCAGTCCAGAGTCGAGTCTGTGGTGCAGGCGGGTGGTGGTCGCAGCCAGAGACTCTGGTCTGAAAGGGCTGGGTGTGCCAGGCAGGCTGAGCTTACATTAGGCCACAAGCCACGGCAAATCAGGTTTCCAATTCTTGCCCGGCCCGCAGCTTCCACAGATGGTGATCAGACTCCTGTTAGTTCCTGGCCGGGTACTTCCTCCTTCTGGAGTCAATTGGCTAGGGCTGAATTAGGCACTGGCAGGGGTAAAATGGGCACTTCACATGCACACTCACCTGCAAAACAATATTTGCAAAGTCCAATAATGGAACTGCCCTGCCACCAGCTGTTCTTTGCACAAAGCCAAACAAATACCGGGCACATTGAATTACTTCCAGCAAAAACAATTATGTAGCAACCTTGTTTACTCTACATAAATAACCCTTCCCTTTAACTACCTCGCCCCATTCCAATGAAAAGTGTTGCTCACCAAATTATTTTTTTCTAAATTTGATGCTATTAGTAAGCAGCATAGTATAAAATATTATAAAAATCGACTTTGGCGAGTGACGCATATTGTTAGCAGTGGAGCGATGCTTACGGAGTTGAATGTAGGCGAAAGGCACGCTGGGCAATGGGAGGAGAATACCAGGAGAAGAAGCGGTATGTAGCGCTTGCACAACATTAAAATTCCTTGTTTTGCCCCTTCATCTGAAAAGGAAGGAGGGGCCATCACACGCAGATGGGAGGAGGGAAGACAGACTGTGTGATGGCCGACAAAAATGCTCTCTGAGTGAAATCATCAAAAAGAGAGCTGAACACACAAAGGAGGGACTTTTACAGACATGCACCAATAAGAAGCCAGCATTTCTGAATGCCGCAGATATAAACTAATGGCAATTGGTGGGTTTGCCAAATCCCACAGAAGAGAAATAACAGGTCGATCGAAGCCCGACCTAAAAAGGGTGGCACACTGGGAACAGACACAATTGAGGAGCTTAATGATCAATTAGGAGAAAGAGATTAACTGACCAATCAGAAACAGAGGAGAGATCCGTGCAAGACCAGTGGATGGGGTGTATCAAAAGAAGGGCCTCTGCAGTAGCGCAGATCAATTATTAGCCATTAAAGTAGGGCTATATAGGATTTTAAGGGGCAGATTCACAAGAAAGTGACGCATCTATAGACATGCGTCACTTTCCTTGCGCCACCCTAGAAAATGCTTGCGCCACCATGGATGTGACGTATTTACAATACGGCGTACCATGGCGGAAGGATTGACAGATGTGTCAGATAGTCTGACGCATCTGTTCGGGCAAAAGTCACGCATTGCTGGAGTTGTGTCGCAAGCACAACGCAACTCCAGCAATACATTTTATGGCCTATTCCCACTTCACTGTGTCACTCCTTACGCCTGCTAAGGTTTTGACGTAGTGGCGTCCTAAAAGTGACGCAATGAAATCTTGTAGAATTCACTGCGTCACTTTTACGAGGCTTTCCTGCGTAGGAACGCCCCCCCTGCATACATTATACCTGACGCAGACATAATGTGACGCAGGGCTTTACAATGTGAAGCATCTCCCTTGATGCGTCACGTTGTAAACAGAGAGCATTGTTTGTGCCGCCGTTGCGTCACAAAAAGTGACGCAATGGCGGCGCAAAGAGGCGCAAGGGGCTTGTAAATCTGCCCCTAAGTGTCTTAATCAGCTGCAGGTTACTCTCTATTGAATGTAGTGGTTGTTTATTTAGTCCCCAAGGCCTGCCTGACTGGTTTGATAAGTAGAGTGAGTAAAGCAGACATTTGCAACATATGAATAAGGAAAAATGTTATGCACAAGAAAGCAACACCAGTAATAAGAATGACACCATGCTAAAAGCTACCAGGTGTATTTCAGTGAGTGTCGGCAGTGAGTTTCTGACTGAGCTTTTACGCTGCAATACATGTATTGTTTGTAGAACTGTCCATGCTCGGATATACAAGAAAAAAAATCAATAAGGGAAACAATCTTGCTGTTCATTGTACCCCCCTTGCTGCTCTTCTCGTAATGGCAGATTCACCAAAACAACCAACACAATTCAAAATCGGACTTCCTGAATGACTCAGAAATGTCCAACCTGGTCACAGCGTCCAGTGCCACATTGATCTGTGCAGCGCCAGTTGTGCAGCAGAGTACAAATCGCTTTCATTTATAAACCGCCGCTTCTTCCACCAATTGTATTTCAACCAGCCTGGCCTTGGCAATCGAAATAAAAGGTATTGGAAAAAATCTTTGTTCATTTTTATTTCACGCTTTTTTTCCCTTCAAAAACTGTCATTGGAGACCATATTACAGAATATTCATATGCATAATCGATTCTTCAGAAAGCTTTAAAACAATTTAGGAAAACACTGAAAAAGAACATCAAATAAAGAGTTCATGAGCATGATTGGAACATTAGCCAAGCGCAGCATCTCATTAAAAAACACCTCTGGGGCTTTTCAGAGGTTTTTAAGACTTACTGAACAGAGCATCCTTGTATATTAAAATCGTTATATTCCCCATACTGTGATTCCATGGTGAATTTTTAATATGTACATAGAAGAGATTCCGCTTGCCAATGTGTACGAGGCATTACATTTGACATCCACATACTTACAGGCACATGCATCAAGCGATTAAGAAATCGCAAAACGTGCGAATCGCTAAAAAAGAGCAATTGCGATCGCAAATAACAGTGTCCCAATGCATTAACCTATTTTTGCGAAAATGTGTAATTTTTCGCAAAAATAAGGAATCGCAAAATAATTCTGAGAAAACACTTGCGTTTGCTTATTTGTGATTCTCAAATACAGAATCGCAAATAAGGAATCGCAATTGAAATGCATAACAAATCACAAATAGCGCAATTTAAGAAGGGACACAACCAGGTGGTAATCATGAGTGCAAATCTGAAACAGCTGAAAAGCAACAGAAACTGATTTAAACACACCCACAATGAGGTCCCAGAAGTCAAAAGGCTGCAAGCTGCTCAACAGAGAGGGAGGCGAATCAATGAGCGCATCTTCAGAGTCCGCATAACTTTGCTAGGACAGCAGGAGGACGAGATATATGATAAGTATAGGCTCAATGCCCAAATGATACATGATCTAATCAATGAATTGGACCCCATCCTGCAACGACAGACTCATAGGACCAATGCAATTCCAACGCATGTACAGATTTTATGTTGCCTACATCTACTGGCGTCAGGCAGTTTTCAGGGAGTAATTGCAGTAGCAGGAGGTGTGTCTCAAAGTGCATTGTCACAAATATTCAAAGCGTTCCTTGATGCCATGATGGTCCGGATACACTCACACATAAGTTTCCCTACCACAGCCCATGAAATTGCTATGACCAAGCAGGAGTTTTACCGAATTGCAGGCTTCCCCCAAGTACTGGGTTGTATTGATTGCACCCATGTGGCAATATGTCCCCCTGCAGCACAGGAATATTTGTATAGGAATAGGAAATGTTATCATTCCCTCAATATTCAGGTTGTGTGTAATGCCAAAAACATCACAACTGACATTGTTTCGCAATTTCCTGGCAGTGCACATGATTCATATATCTTCAGGCAAAGTGGCATTCAGACCCGTCTAGCAAGGGGAGATTTTGGAGAGGGACATTTGCTAGGTAAATATGTGCAATACAGCATTCCATTCATTGTACAAATGTTAATGTCAAACTCCAACTGACAGCCTTTGATCCCTCACATGTAGGTGACAGCGCATACGCCTTGCGAAATTACCTGATGACACCTCATCTCAATCCTACGACTGCCGCCCAAAGGAAAAACAATGCAGCACATATCTCAACAAGGAGCGTGATAGAGCGTACATTTGGGCTGCTGAAGAGCCGATTTAGACGCCTTCATAAGACCGGAGGAGCAATGAAACACAAGCCTGAACAATGATGCAAGATAGTGGCAGCATGTGCCATGCTGCACAACATTGCGACAAAGGGAGGTTTGGAAATGGAGCTGTCTGACAGTGACTCGGAGGATGGGAACCAGCAAGTGCAACACCACCCTGCCCTGCAAGGATCAGGCGCAGCGGAAGGGCGCAGGCGCAGATTGGAGATTACACAGAATTACTTCTAAGGTAAGTAATGATGACACAAACACAGTACATGAAATGAAAAGTAAGCTGTATGTAAACGAATTGTGACCAGGGAACTGAAGCACACTTCCAAAGTGACTAGTGGCACAAGAGTCTTGCCCAAAAACATTTGAAAATTGAAAATAACTATTACTTGGTAGTCAGTGATTAGGTCACATCGTAACAATGGTTAATTCACCATCTCAGGCAGATATTGTGCATGGGAGCCTAGCGCTTTTTCCCGTGAACACCCAGACGCCTGTCTGCGGCAGCATCTTCTTGCCTTACGTTGGTAGTGGATGGTGTGGCGCTGCGTGTATTGCGTCTCACTGCATTTGCAACTGGCATTGTTGTACTGCTCATGCTTGAGGCACACTCCCTACTTTCTTCCTGGGCAGACATGTTGCCTCCACCACTAGATGCATTCATCATCTCAACCGCATTTGTTACTTGAACTAGTGCTTTGGCAACATCGCCGCTCCAATGACACATTTGGGTCTGCATTGTCAAAGATCTACGCGCCAGCAGTGCTGTTGCTGTGGCCAGCCTATTGTTACACTTTCCTTGCAGTTTGAGCTGCTGCATGAGTTGCCGATGCTGTCTATTGTGCGATGCATGCCCCTCCTGCATGACCTTTGTCAGTTCCTGCACACTACTGGCCAGTACTGCTATGTTGCCTGACATCTTTGCTATTTCCTCCTTGACTAATCGTGTGTTCTTGCCCTGCAGGCAATGTGAACGGAGCATCTGTCCCTCCAAGCCACCCCAGACCGGATTTGTCTGCTCCACCTGCTGTGGTCTGCGTGCTCTGCGTCTTCTCCGTTGCACTCTGCGATTGCCTCTCCGGATCTATGTTGGTGTAGTTATGGCGCTAATACTTTGACATACGCAGACCGCAGGTGCTGCATTGGTCTCATCATCTGACGCCATGGGAACCAGTGTTGGGACAGGTGACCTACGGGAATGAGGTACACGTGACTGTGTAGTTGGCAGAGAGGGCGTGTCCTCAGGTTCTGAAGCGCTGTTGTTCTGCATTTCCGGAACCTCACTATCCCCAGCCTCATCACGTTCTGCATCTGTGAGGTTAAACAGTGCAAAACAGCATTAATGAATGCTTGTGAGGTTATGTCACAGTTGACAATTATTAAATTTCATATTCTTTTGAACATCTGCTACACTATTTGAAATCGTTTTTGGCATATGTGTGTGTTTGTCATTGTAGCTGCTTGCCCTGACTACATCTCCCATGATGCACTTCTCATAGAAATGGAATTGTAGTATAGTACGTGAGTCACCCCAATGGCATTGACTCTGTTCTGAATCCGGATCCATATCTTCCTTTTCTCCTGCTCAGGTACCTTCAGAGAAGCTTTTCCAAACAGCTTATCGTTGCTGTGCACTACTCCCTCAATCAGAGTTTCAATTTCTTTTTCTGAGAATGTAACTTTTCTTTTCCTGGCACTTTGGCTGTCCTCTGCTGTTTGTGCAGGTTCCATTTTCAGTTGTTTGCAGGTGTTCTCAATCTCTCTCTCTCAGACTCCTCTGCTCCCAGAGCCAGCTCTCTCCTCTCCCTGAGCCTCAGCACTGAAAATGAGGCTTGGAGTGCACACTTCCTGGTTCTGATGTCATCAACATGCATCAATGTGCGACCCCAGAAATTGCGAAATCGCAATTTGCGAAATCGCAATTTGCGAGTTCGCAAAAACAAGAAATCGCAATATTTACTGCGATTTTTACCGACTCCTTATTTATTCGCAGATTTTGTGATGCATCGCGTTTTGCGATTCCTTATTAGCGATTCCTTAAAAATCGCAGATAAGGAATCGCAAACTCATTTATTGATGCATGTGCCTGTTTGACTCTCTACAGCAGCAAGATCATTAAACGAGTCAGGTAACTTTAAAGGGTTATCCAGCCAATGATGTCACTAAAGCTACTCAACCAAACAAACATTCTAGAATGCCTGTTGTTGGTGACTGTCAGCAAAACAGGATAGGACAAATAGAATATGGTGCAATAGGACTGGTTGTGATCCAGTGGAAGTGAAAATGTGTTCTTGTTTCATCATTCTCTGCACTGGGACCACAAGTTATTTAATCTCTCTTTCTTAAGAAACCTTACTCTATGTTATACATTATCACAGAGGCATTGGTACTCTGATGAAACTTTGATCGTTGTACTGATGAGTTAGAATTCATGATGTCCATCAATTGTTAACCACCCAATGAGGATCCTTAATTGGTGACCAACTCACAAGTTGCAAATGAGGTTCAAATACACTACTCTAAAAAGCATGTTGTGAAAGTAAAGTCTGACAATTGGAAGACCCAACCTCCTGAAGAAGTTCAGTCTAACCGGGAAAATGCAAACCAAAAACTCTGCAGTCGCAACGCAAAATAAAAACAGGAGAATTTGGTGTTCTTAAATTTATCTATGACTATCTCTGTTACACATTTAGCATCAAATCTATTAACACAGTTTTAAGGAAAGAACATCAATACACAATTACAGACTCCGGCAATTTTAGATTATTTTGCTGTTGTATTAAAGATCCAAAATCAATGGATACAAGCAACATTTTAAGTAGCTCAGTTAAGCATCCAATAACACATAGTATAAAAACACACGTTTAGTCAAAGTATTCTAAAGAGGATAGCTTCCAAAATTATTCTAATGAGGATGGTTTAGCATTACAGATTTCCACTACCAATTAACGCAGTATGATGGTTCACAAGAAAGTTAATTCAGAATGGGACAAAGAGGTAAAGTGAATGTCCACTAGGGAAAAGTCCATGGGCATGGGCAAAGGGAATAGAACAAAATCAGCAAAGTTCAGATCTGGTTTCTCACCAGACAGTGCAAAAGAGTTCAGCAGGAAAGTTTATTGAAAAGAATTAAGGGCATAGAAAGGGTATAAAGCTGCTGGCAAAGAGGAATACCTAGCCAATCAGCAGCCACACGGGTATCTGCAGTAGGAAACGGAAAAAGAGCTTTGTCCAAGCAAAGCCAAAGTCTCTCAAGAGTCATGCCCCACGTAAATGTCTGTCAAAATATCGACAGACAAAAAATCGACCTACAGTAATATCGAGAAAGAAATATCGAAGACAAAAATATCGAAGTCCTATCTTCATAAAGGTAAGTGCAAAAATATCGAGTAAAAAAATATCGTTGTCAAAAATATCGATGTTAAAATTATCGTATTTTAAAATGTTTTAATAATAATCTAAAAATAAGTAAATACATATAATTAAAAAAATAAATACATACATATTAAAACATATCAAATAAATAATAACTAATACATATCATATTAAAATTAATTAAAAATCTACATATAAATTATTATATATACTTAGTCCACATATTGCAACATTAGGGAAAGCGTTGCTAGTGTCAGGGTAACAGTTACTATTTCCACTCCAGAGAGTGCAACAGTAGGGAAAGCGCTGGATAGCTTAGGAGTAAAAATTACTATTCCAACTCCAGAGAGTGCAACAGTAGGGAATCGAGCTGGATAGCGTAGGGGTAAAATTGACTATTCCAACTCCAGTGAGTGCAACCGTAGGGTAAGTGTTGGATAGCGTAGGGGTAAAAATTACTATTCCAACTCCAGAGAGTGCAACAGAAGGGAAAGCGTTGGATAGCATAGGGGTAATAATTACTATTCCTACTCCAGTGAGTGCAACAGTAGGGAAAGCGTTGGATAGCGTAGGGGTAATAGTTACAATTTCCACTCCAGTGAATGCAACAGTAGGGAAAGTGTTGTATTGCGTAGGAGTAAAAATACTATTCCCACTGAAGGAACTTTGTGGGAATACAGACAGGGGGCACCTGTTGCACCCACCTGAATGTATCCCCATGCAGCGGAGACATGGGGGCCCATTAGGGCTCTCTTTGTTCCTGCACCACTAGCCTTTTCATGGTGGGGTTGCGCCATGAAAAGGCTGGCAGTCCAGGAACTCCTGTGCCACCACTGGGGAATATCTGTTACCTGGTGCAGCCAGTGGTCCACTGCCCCTACGGCTTTAACAGCCGTAATACGGCAGACAGTGGACCACCTGCACGAGTCTGGCAGTCACAAGACTGCCATACTTGTAATCAGGCCCTTAGCTGTTTGGGTGGAAAGCTAGGAGCGCTGCCTGCTTTCCTGATGGAGAAGACCCAGTGAGGTCTAATAAGCAGATATGGAGAAAGCAGTTGAGTTGGCAGGGAGGAACAGGAAATGTTGTTTTTGACCCCTGTAATAAAGTTCACCATCCTCACATTAGTGTTCAGCTATGGCAATTTTCTTTTCTCTTCTTTCCCTCCCTCAATCTTGAGGAATAGTGAGAAGTCTTGTTGCCCAGCATGAGATTGGAATATAGGGTTGGGAAGTGGAGCTTGAAGGGCCCACAGAGAACATGGTCAGTGCACTATCTCTGGGATGAAAGGATGCTTTGCATTTGACAGGATGACTGTGAGAAACAGAGAGGAAGGAGGTGAGCAAAGGTTGAAAATGGTGCTAGCGGAAGAAAAGCTTTGTGTCTGCAAAACCGGCCCCCGATAACCAAAACGGCCTCCAGGGGTCTAAATCCGGCCCCCCGTGGTGCTCCACCGGCCAGGGAAACACCTGGTGCCCGCTACGGCCAGTCCGGCCCTGCTCCTAATCAATTGCCCAGAGAGCCTCACATTTCAAAGCACTAGGGAAAGTTTTAAGATTACCATAATGAAGAACACTTAAACACTTGGCAGAGGCATATATCACAATTATTTCAACAGAACTATAAAAAGCACTTACAATTCTATACACCAGACACAATGACATGCTCATATACCTTTGAAAACAGGTGTCACTAAACATAAAAGCTAACGTACAAGGGATCAAACACTTGGTCTAGGAAGTTCCACACAAACCCTAAAAGCATTAGCATCTTCAACCAAGTTACAATAATTTCTGAGGCTAGGAAAACGAAACTGAAGTTCTTTGAGAGCTTCAATAAGGCAGGATCATCCATCACAACTAGTTTAGTCTGTAATAGCAGAGAAACTAGGGAACTAATCGCAATGGCAGTGCCTGATAAAATATTTGGCCACACATGTTTCAATTTTCACTAATGAACTTTGAAGGCAAAGGGAGCCAAACCATTAAAGTGTTGATCATCCGTAGTCAGCAAACAAAACCCACTACATTTCGTCTCAAGGGTGACCCCATGATGAGGAAACATGGACACCCTGAGACCAACAAACCCCAGGACAATGGAGACACTTTTTATCCATGTTGTCAGAGGTTAGAAAGATGTAAACACAAAGAAGGGGTGAACATGTAATACACATTACACAGGTCATTCCAAAAGTAACCTTAACGTATGCAAGTCAGAATTAAATTATTTCCAAATACGGGAATTAATAGCACAAGATCGATACTCAACACAGATATTGGCACCCATCAGAATAAACACAATGTTAACTCTTACAATTAGAACAAGCCAGTGACCCTCCAACAACAGTATGCAGCCAGTCCTTACAGGTCCATAACCATATACTGATTAGTTCTTGGCTTAGGACTAGGCAATCTACACCTCCAACACAAGTCACAAAATGTAGACAGAATCATAAAAATGGCAGGCAGCCACCAACAGGCCACAACCAAACCAACTATCTTACAGTGCACAGCCCCATCATATAATAGGTAGAATTAATCCATACCACCACCACCCATTCTCAGAAATAATATATACTGCTTTAGCCCTCAAGCAGGTTCACCTTTGAGGTCTAAAATGGCAGAAGTAGTCAGTCTTATCCTATTTCTTAAGGTTGATCTGTTGGTATTACCCCACTATAGAAGAGGGGTTATATTGCATTACAATGATATTGCATCCACTGTATTGACCTAACCACTGTATTGTAAGGTAAGTAGATGTGAAGGTAAGAAGACACATTATATATTTACTGTAACAATTTTGTGGGAGGCAATGTGGTGTATAGAATTGTAGCTATTCTCTGTCTTAATATATTGTCATCCAACAGGTTTTATAAAGAAAATTATGTGTGGAGAAGGTAAGCATGATGTTTATTCCAGCACAGTGCACGACGGAATAATGGCCAAAGTTTAGAACTTAAACAAAGATTTCCCCTTGAAACACATGCATGCATAGGGATTCCAAAAAGATCCATACAGGAAAGATCTGGTAGAGGAGAGAGGAAGTGGGCATACTACTCGTCCTCCCTTAACCAAGGGAAATATACACAAACGGGAGGGAGGGAGAACAATACAGGGGAGTACAAAGGAAAGAAAAGAAACAAAGTACCTTACAAACTCGAACTTTGAGTCTCTCTGAAGATGTTCTAATCTTATCCCTCAACATGACACATGTAGAAAAAGCATTATTGTCAGGAGTCTGCACACCAACAGCTTTACTCACACCACTCCCTACCATAGAATAATCACACACCGACAAACTACTACTGACTGAAAAATCTTGCATTAGGTTTAATATTTCCCCAATTCACACTAAAATATCTTCTGGGAATCCCTGGCCATCCGGTAGGCCCTGCCCACATCTCACTTCTCATCTGAAATTCCACATTCATCTACCCTGAGCCACAACACCATGAGCATTAACTTGCATAACCTTTTTTTGCTCCACAAACTTGTGGGAACACTTTACATTCTAGCCTGGCTTGAGAATCCTGACCCAATCCCTTACCTTGAAGTCAGTGATCTGAGCTTCCTCCTGTAATCCCGTATAGTATTCACAGATTTTTGCTTCTTAGACACCCTTTCCATGACCATACATCTCCCAACATGTTCACCATCCCAATCTCTTTCTTTTTTCTTCAACCATCACACGCCATGCTTAGGTGCAGCATCTCTAAGCTGGAGCACCTTGAAAGAGGTGTCCTGCATTATACTGTTGAGCATGTTAAAATACAACCACAGTTTTCCATGAAAACATTCTGCCAATTCCAACTCATTAGACTGAACCCAAACAATGCTGTCCTTAAGCACCCTATACACTGTTCCAACTGGCATTGAACTTGGGATCATAACAGGTCAGGGTAACATGTTTAATACAATACATGTGTGAAAACTCCTTCATCTCCAGTGAAGCCAAATGAGCACCATTATCAATGACTAGAACCTCAGGGTGCCCTTCCCTGGTAGAAACTGTCTTGAAAAATTAATTTACTACCCCTGTAGTAACTACTTTTTCCCATGGTTGATTAGGCCAACTCAGAGGAGTGAGTGACAGCCCTTGCCTTCTCAATTATTTAACTCTTACAACAGTCTGCATGACCCTATCCTACCTGTTTACTTCCTTATGTGATGCACACCACCAAAAAGCCCTCTTAACAGTCTTTTCATTAAAGACATAGCCACATGTCCTTCACTGATGATACAAAATAGCCTCTCTCATATGGGACCTGGTGGTAAACACTTTCCAGCCTTGAACAAAAGACCACTTTTAGCCTCCAACTCATCGGAAGCAGTAACAGAAAAAGAAAAAGCATATTGTGACCAACGTCTGTGATTCATCAATCCCCCAAAAACTTATGAAGTTCAGAGACTTATACTCCCTATCAGCCACATTTCACTCATATTTACCAATGCCACCAATGTTTCTGGAAATGTCCTCACTTATGTGTCCACCATATCCAAGACTCGGTTCACTGCAACCCTCTTGCTAATTGTAGGAGTGCCTCAACAATTAGAAATTACATTTATTTTCCCTGGAACACATTCCACATAGAAAGAATACTCTTGTACGCTATATTTTAAGGTGGCTATGAGCGCAGTTGAGTTCCACCCTCCACCGGGAGGCAAAATTCCCACAATTTGGGGCATATTACCAACAACTAGCGATAATTATCGCTATGTTGGATTAGCGGCAATAATTTTATCGCCGTGTTGCAGTGATTTTTATCGCTTAGGAGCCTTGCTATTATCAAGGTTTATCTCCTAAGCGATAAAAATCGGCCGAAATGCATGAATATCGCTGTAATGTCAGCGATATTCATGCATTACCGAGCTAATGCTCTTAGCCATGTTATCCACCTCCCATTGGATAACATGGCTAAGAACTTCTCAGGGCAGGTGTTAGCTTTTGGAGATATTCGCGCTTAGCGCGAATATCTCCAAATGTTGGTAATAGGAGATAGCGATGTTAGCGACTGTTTCCAGTCGCTAACATCTTGGCATGCCAACTTTGCATGTCATTATTGATAAATATCTCTGACATGCAAAGCGGGGCCCAAGATGGTCGCTATCTCCTACTAGCTGTCGCTAACTGGTGTTAGCGACAGCTGGGTAATAGGGAGATAATTTTATCTCCGCTTTCTTGGCTTTTAAAGCCAAAAAATCGGAGATAAATCCCTTGATTATAAGCCCCTTTGTTCTAAGAACAAATTGGCTTCCCCAGACATACTACCTTTTGTTGACATTCAACATTCTTGATGCAAAGGACACATTCCCTTCTTCTTTGCCCGCCCTCTGTAACAGTCCATTCATATATCATTTGTTATTTTTCCAAAACAGCATGGTTTTAAAGTGGTTATATGGGCAATCTCCAACTTAATCTGTTCAAAAGCTTTTTGCCCAACAAGACACCATTTCTGTCCAGACACATTTTCATATGGTTTGTACCTCATCGATAAAACTGTGTATTTGTTGGACAACATAGACGTCAGGATTGTGCCAGACTGATTCCGGGCACACCCTCAAGATATGTTGGCCTATCGTCCTGCTAGCGTACAGTGCACCGGCCACACCCCAAAACCTTACAGGGTGACAAATGTGTGTACAACTTCAGAGCATGACAACTCTGATCTCCCAAGGAAACTGTGGCAACAGATATTGAACCTTTTTGTTAGGACTCTCAGGGACACAAGGACTAAATGACGACATTCCTTGGTCCAGTCTAGGCAGGTGACATGGATTAGGTTCCGGCCCTGTAGCATAGTGGTCTGAGTTCTGAAGATACATAATTGAATAGTTCAAATTTTCACAATTTCTGATTTGATGCAATGTTGGTCCCCTGAAGCTAGTGAGCTCCTCTACTTTATTGCCTCTCTAGATACTGTGCGTGAATATACCTTATATTGAGTCTACTGGTTTGCTGTTCTGGGCAAAACATGATTATTAATAATTTCTTTGAGGGTTTTTTTGTAAAATCCTCGAAGCCCTTTTCTTTATAAAAAAACTTTTCATTTGTTTCAATTCTTTTTGGTTATGACACTATGGGCATATGTAGGTAGGTCGTTTGCGTTCGCAAAACCCGAAATTCGCAGAATTTCGGATGCTTGCGAACGCAAAAGTGTGTGATGCGATGTAGGTAAGTAAAGTCCTATGCTAAATTGCTAATCGCAAAATTTGCGATTAGCAATTTTATGTATAATGGATTCTGCGAATAATTTTGTGAATTCGCAAACTGTGTGTCAGTATTTGCGAAAATCGCAAATACCGTCACGCAAATTGTGGATTCGTATTTTCCCATGTAGGTAAAAGTAGCAAATAGTGAATCCTCAAAAATCGCAATTTTGCACTTCTCTATTACCACTAACTCCAGCCAGGTGGTAATCCGGTGCAAACTATTTAAAGTGGCCCATAATGCAACAGTGGCTTCTCACAATGGCTGGGCTTTATGTTATAGCCAGGAGGCTGCGTATCCGAGAGGCTGAAGAGAGAAGGATATCCACTTAACTGGAGCCTCAGGGGGAACAGAGGGTTCAGGCCGCCCCCCACTCAATCTATAATGAACAAAATATGGCCTGTCCCTCCAGACACTCTTACTCTTTTTATTTCACACAAAAGAAATGCAGCGGCGTAAAAAACTTTTACTACCACATGCCCACTGTTTTTAAGCTATTCATGACTGTGCAAGTGTCAAAGGCTGTCAAGGTACACAAAAGATAACGTTTAAAAATTGTCACAATACCATCACCAATCACAAATTTTGCAAAAAAATGTGGAGAAAAGAGTGAGCGCCTCACGGTAGCACCGCCAATTGGGTTTTCTGGCTAACAATTGCCAGTGTACCCATTTATCATCATCGGTGACTCACTCTTGTAGTAGTGGAAAGGAAAGACAAACACAAGAAAAAGACCAACAACATATAACAGTGCTTTTTCATAACATCAGCCAGGCCGTATACTGATTGTTCATACAATAACAAGTCAACATAAGCACTTGCTATTTTAGTGTACACATACACCGGCACCCCTAGTGAGAAAAGAAACCGTGAATCTCACACAGTTAAAATTAAAGAGCTCACTGGCCACTCTTGATTTATTCTGGGCTGTGAGTTCTCCAAATTAAAAATTATTCACACCATACAGAATCTTGTGTGGATCATTGTCGCCAACATGTTTCGTTGCTCTTATCTTGCGCAACTTCTTCAGGGCAAACAGGGGTTATCCACTTCAATTTCCACTCTCCTATACACCACACCTGTGATGGTAAAAATGACAAAGCACAAGTAAAAATGAGCCGGGGGTTCAAGACCCTCGCAAACCAGCCAACTGGATCAAATATAGTACAAGGTTGTGGCACTCAGATCGTCTGTGACATAATCACCTAGGGATAGCGTCTTTCACGCGTACCTGCTACCCCATTCAATGTGGACATCAGTGTCCTGAAAGATCACGTGCCCCTCTGAATAACCCGCTATCGTCAGGTATTCTGTGCATAAATAAAAACATAGAAACACCGGATTCAATCAGTTCTCGGCCATATCGCACTCCGCTTCTCACCCTGTCTATCCTTTGGTCACACGGGCGAAGGGTCAATTACCAAAACGCACTTGCAACAGCGCGCACCCTACCACTTTCACATGACTACGTAGCAGCACATTCCCAGCCGAGGACTGATTGAATCCGGTGTTTCTATGTTTTTAAGTAAAGTGTTGAAAGTATATTTAGAGGGGGTCCCATATTCATGTTGATAACCCCTGTTTGCCCTGAAGAAGTTGCGCAAAATAAGAGCAACAAAACATGTTGGCGACAATGATCCACACAAGATTCTGTATGGTGTGAATCATTTTTAATTTGGAGAACTCACAGCCCAGAATAAATCAAGAGTGGCCAGTGAGCTCTTTAATTTTAACTGTGTGAAATTCACGGTTTCTTTTCTCACTAGGGGTGCCGGTGTATGTGTACACTAAAATAGCAAGTGCTTATGTTGACTTGTTATTGTATGAACAATCAGTATACGGCCTGGCTGATGTTATGAAAAAGCACTGTATATGTTGTTGGTCTTTTTCTTGTGTTTGTCTTTCCTTTCCACTACTACAAGAGTGAGTCACCGATGATGATAAATGGGTACACTGGCAATTGTTAGCCAGAAAACCCCATTTGCGGTGCTACCGTGAGGGGCTCACTCTTTTCTCCACATTTTTTCACAAAATTTGTGATTGGTGATGGTATTGTGACAATTTTTAAACGTTATATTTTGTGTACATTGACAGCCTTAGACACTTGCACAGTCATGAATAGCCTAAAAACAGTGGGCATGTGGTAGTAAAAGTTTTTTACACCGCTGCATTTCTTTTGTGTGAAATAAAAAGAGTAAGAGTGTCTGCAGGGACAGGCCATATTTTGTTCATTGAAGAGAGAAGGAGAAAGCAGGAGAGGATCTACAAGACACGCATCACTCTCTTCCAAAGCACTGAAGAAAACATCCATGTGCATTACAGGCTGCATCCAGAAAGTATCCTGGAGCTGATAGAGGAGCTGACACCCATGCTGGAGCACCCCACATACAGGGCACACACCATTCCCACACACATACAGGTGTTGTGTTCACTGCACCTCCTAGCGTCATGGAGTTTTCAGGGGATAATTGCCACAGTAGGAAGGGTGTCCCAGAGCGCAGTATCGCGCTTTTTCCGTGCATTCCTCAATGCCATGATGCAGAGGTTGCATCACCACATCAAATTTCCAGACACACAGCAGGAACTGGACCAAACTAAACAGGATTTTTATCAATTTGCCCAATTCCCTCATGTGATTGGCTACGTAGACGGAACACATGTCGCACTGTCCCCCCCATCACACAATGAGTATGTTTTTAGAAGCAGAAAATCGTACCATTCTTTAAATATCCAGGTAGTCTGCAATGCCAAACATGTCATCACAGACATAGTTGCAAAGTTTCCAGGAAGCACTCATGATTCCTTCATTTTCAGACACTGTGGTTTACATCGCAGACTTACAAATGGCGATTTTGGAGAAGGATACTTGCTAGGTAATTCAATGGCACACACAAACAGTAGTATGAAATGTTTATATTTGCAGTATGTCGCTAAACATCTACATACTTCATCCCTGCAGGAGACAGTGCATATGCTGTGAGGGACTACATCCTCACACCCTACCTTAATCCAACCACAGCTGCTGAACAGAGATACAATACTGCCCACAGAGCCACAAGAGCTACCATTGAGAGAACCTTTGGAATCCTCAAAAGCCATTTCGGCTGCCTCCACAAGAGTGGAGGTACTCTACAGTGCAGCCCGGAGACGTGTTGCAAGATAGTGGTGGCCTGCGCTATGCTTCACAATATTGCTACAAAGAAGGGCACCCCAGTGCATCTGACAGAGTCTGACACATCCGATGAGGAGGAACCAGCCCCCCAACGCAGATGTGCAGGAGGAGCCGGGGCATCTGCTGGGCGCATGAGACATGATGACATCACAAAGAACTACTTCTAGGTAAGATAAAAGACCACAATGACCAATGTTGATGTTCAAAAAATATGTTTGCTTCCTTAAATGCAGGATATACGTCACACAGTGTGACTGTAAGTTTGAAATTAGCGCATGTTAATGTTAATGTCCTCACAGTGCACAAATATCTTTGATACCTCATGGCATGTGTTGCCTCACAACATGCCATTGTCCATGCCGCCCCTTTACCTACGGCATGCACGCCCTGATGCACCTCCTTCAACCTGTGCAGTAGTTTCAGTGTTGCTGTCCACACCTCTGCCCTGACGGCCACTCCTACGCCTTTCTGCAGGAATAGGTGGAGTAGGTGTGCTCTTGCTGGATTGCCCATCTGTGTCTAGGCTCCCTGGCGTTACAATCCCCCCAGTGACAGCGGCATGCAGTTGATCAAGTGCATGGGTTACCTGCACCAGGCTCTTGGCAACGTCCTGACAGCAGTATGCCATCTCATGTTGCATGCTTACAGTTCTTCGAGCAAGCATTGATATGGCTGTGGATTGCCGGCTGACAGCCCTTGCAAACTGGTCCAGGCGTGTGTGTAACCGACGTTGTTCCCTGCTCCGGGCCTGCCTATCAATCCTAGCTTCACTCAGATTTGCCTCTGAGGCTTTTGCTATTGCTGTTACACCAAGTCTCAGCTCCGACATGTGCCGGTTGTGTTGAGCCAACTGACGCTGTATTGATGATATTCCTTTATTTTGCAGACGCTGCACACGCAACATGTTGCCCTCCAGCCCTGCGAATACAGAATCTGTACCTGACGAGGCATTGCAGGTGTTGGCCCGTGCCCTCTGTCTGGCACCACTGCCAGTCGTGTTTGTAGCGCATGTTTGTGATCTGCCCTGAGTTGTGCTTGGAGTAGCTGCAGCCTGTGTGTCATCTTCTGCATCTGTGGACCCGGATGGCATTGGTATCAATGCAGGTACAATTTTGCGCCGTTTGCTTTGCGCTGAAGGTGTGTCACGTGTGGCACCCTGGCTCTCCTGCCCTCCCTGGTCCTCTGCTGTAGCTGTCTCCCCTACTGCTGCCGCAGTGTCCTGTGTTGTTGATCCATCTGCCAAAAAATAGCACACATGAGTTGTGTGTCAATAGAATTTTCTTTTTTAATAAAGTTTTTGAAAGTACAATTTACATGCCTACTTGACTATTTTGTCTACTTTGCACATTGCTAGTGTGACTGTTCCCTATGTACCCTTTGTATGTGTATCTGCCCCTAATCACATTACATGGGACTACATTTCCCATTATGCCTCACTGGGTGATCCTCAAAACATGGACCGGATTCCTATTCATGCATGGGGATTTTGGGGTCTGAGTGGGATGGGTATGCTTTGGGGAGATTGGCATGCATCTTACCTTCTGTGGTGTCTCTGGTGTCAGACCTGTCAAGGTCAGCCACGCCCGTCACTGCCTCAGGCATGAGGGTGGCCTCCACCAACTCCTGCAGGGGCGTCAGATCTGGTGTAGTGGAGCTCCCACCTCCAGTTGCCTTAGCTTCTGCCAATCTTGTGCCCACCCTCTCCTTCAATCTTTGCCTCATATCGCACCACCGGTTTCTTAGGTCCTCGGTGGTACGATGTGTTACGCCTATGGCGTTTACCTTTTCTTGTATGTCTGACCATATTTTTCTTTTTCTGGCTTCAGGCACATGAAGTGAGGCTTTTCCAAACAGGAGGTCATGTTCCCTCACCACCTCCTCTGTCAATACCTCCAGCTCCCTCTCAGAAAATGTCTGCTTTCTTTTCCTGCTCTGTTCATCAGCCTGCTTGTCCCCACCCTGCTTTTTAGCACCCTGGGATTCCATTTTTCAAAGTTTGAAGTCAGAGGCAATTCCACACTCCCTCCTCTCCGTCTCTCAGCCAGAAACTGACTCTGGAACAGGTGCAGGCAATAAGGTGCAGCATGGGGACTCACACTTCCTGGTTGTGATGTCATCATTCTTCACCTGAATTGCTCTTTCCCGTTTTTGCGATTCCTTATTAGCGAATTCGCTAATAAGGGATCGCTATTTGGGTAATCACACAAAAATTCTACGAATTTTTGGGAATCATTAAATGTTAGCGATTTTTTACCTACATCCGGTTTTGCGATTCCTTAAGTGCGATTCGCAGAAAATCGCATTTTCCAAATCGCAAAAATGGATTTACCTACATATGTCCGTATATTAGTTAATGGAGCCCATAGTATAGAATCCCTACGATCGCCAGGTGACAGGTTTACATAATTGCTGCATTCCTTGTCAACGTCGTTTTCGGGCTCATGAGGATTAAACCCAAGCCTCTATCATGAAACTACATTTCCCATGATTCCTTGAGGCATGTGATGAATGTGACATTTTTCATCACTTCCCCCTGATTCCATTGTTCTATCATGTGTTCATGGCGTCCCTTTCTCTTGCCGGGACCCCGCTATAGAGAGAATCACTCTGACCGGACCACGGGTGAGTGATGATTAATTAGTGTACTAAAAAATCACAAGAGAATGTGAATGGACCAGTATTGATGGGGAGAGGCTGGGCCACTATCCCCGTGTTTGCTAGTAAGATAGTCTGAACTCGACTATTGAGTTTGTAGTCCTTTTTGTAGCCGATATCGAAGACTTTTGGATATCTATAACGCACAAGATTAATGCGAGCTGTGTATTCAACCCTCACTGTTTAGTGGAGTTTTAGATAGAATTACAATTGCTGGAGTGGAACAAGTATCCAGATTATGGGGACTCAGAAAGGTAATTCCTAATATGAAGTCAGCTGTGATCTGTTTCACCACACACTTCTAATGTTTTCTGATTATACATGACATCCACTAAATATAACACATATAGTTAGCCTGTTCTTCATAACTGCCATTTGTCCTTCTGGCTTTTGTTTTCATTTGCTGAGCTTGACATGGGGTACCTTATGGCCGAAGAGAGGTAATACAATCCCTACTACCAGGTAATCACCACTTAAATATAAAACATTTTTTTGCTAATTGTCGTGCTCTGTTGGGGGCTTAGTCTATCCTGTGGGCAAATGGTGGTAAGATATTAAGTGGCTTATGATTTCTGTTTATTTTTAAAGGTGAGACAGTGTATCACTCACACGCCATATATACAGGCTACAAACCTTTGACGGCCAGTATAATCACCTGTGATGAGCACTTTATGTTTTTGTTTTATCACTTTCACTTTTGCATAAATGACTAGTTTTCTTTTTGCAAAAAGAACAATTGATGGACATAATGCAGAACAATGTCATACATTCACCCCAGTACAGAAATCTGGGCCTAAATCCATTGTTTCTTTTCTCACTATGCCATTCCAGTTTGGACCCAGCCATATGCAAATAAGTCCTGACCCTGCGCCCAATGGGAACAGTCCAGCCCGAACTGCCAGGCCAGGTCCTCCCTGGACTGGAAACAAGCATCCTAGTACCGGTTTCGGGCTTTCAGCGCTCATCAGCCAGTATAGCTTGCCTTCAGTGGCATGGGGAGCTCGGGACCCACGTCTGGGCATACCCGTCCCACTCGGGGTGACAAATGCATAAAGAACAATTGATCGATAGAACGCAGAACAATGTCATAATTTCACCCCAGTACAGAGATCTGGGCCTAAATCCATTGTTGTTTTGCTCACCATGCCATTCCAGTTTGGACCCAGCCATATGCAAATCAGTCTTGACCCTGCACCCAATGGAAACAGTCCAGCCTGAACTGCCAGGCCAGGTCCTCCCTGGACTGTAAAGAAGCATTCTAGGACCCGTTTTGGGCTTTCAGCCCTCGTCAGCCAGGATAGCTTGACTCCAGTGGGATGGAGAGCACGGGACCCATGCCTGGGCATACTTTTTACTCCTGAGGAATGCCAATGAACTCTGGGTGGAGTCAAGCTAGGGCAGAAACATGTTGAACAACATGTTGGTATATTTGTTGATAACCCCTAGTCCTCTTTGTTTTTAATCCTGCATTAGGGTATCATTGCATAAAGTTATTGGGTCCCCTAAAGGTAGTTTTACCATCTTTTGCACTCTGCCCCACACTCAACAACTTCTTTACCCTCCCCTATTGAAAAACCCTCAGCTCTTCTTCATACACACTTTTTTGAAGAGTTGTAGCCCACACCTGGGACCTTGCGGCCCTGGTGTGAGGAGGAAGCCCTATGATCCAGCATGTCACACCTGGGTGAGTGAGGGTTCTCATCCTTAAAGATAAGGTCTTTCTTCATCTCCCATTTTATTGATACTTTTTGGAAGGCGTCTGCTGCTTAGCAGCTATTTTCACAACACATATCCTTTGTGAGTTTCTATAGTGCATGCCTACCTAGTTTTTCCCTAAACTAGTTATGTCTAGGGTGGGTGACTTGCCAGATCCCTACTGGGTGGACTAACTCCCCATTACCTG
Source organism: Lissotriton helveticus (assembly GCF_964261635.1). Lineage (NCBI taxonomy): Eukaryota > Metazoa > Chordata > Amphibia > Caudata > Salamandridae > Lissotriton > Lissotriton helveticus. The sequence continues at coordinate 919,379,962 of NC_136065.1, read as the reverse complement.
TGGGTAAGTGTCATCAGGCTGTCAATCTTGGTGTAGAGCTTGACTTCCCTTATGTCGGTAAACAAGAATTAGCTGAGATGGAAATCCAGCATGCAATGACCTTGCAGAGTTTCCAGCATAAACAAAGAAGTGGTCTGTTTATATAATAAACAGTGTACATGTGGCCATGTCTAAACCCCTGTTCAGCTGCAATTGTTCATTCTAGTTGGATAGCGTAGCTACTCACCGGTTGATAACATTACCGACATTTATGCAGTGACCTTTATCGCTTTACTGAATGTTCAAGGCTTTGTGATAGTGTGCCTACGAAGTAGAAATGCTGATTCAGAGAGTGTCAATCACTCAGCTCATACTTGTAGAGTGCAGCTTGCCACCCGAGAGGGTATCCAGGCGCTTGCAGCAGGCCTCAGTCTAAGAGCCAGGTCTTGAGCCCCTTTCTGAAATGGGTCAGTGAGGGAGCGGTGCAGAGGTGGAGGGGGATTGCTTCCAGGCTCTGGCTGCGAGATAGGAGGAGAAGCATCCTCTGGTGCAGCAGTGTCATGTTCGAGGGATCTGTGTGAAGTCGAGGTGTGCGGAGCGGACGTTCCTGGGAGGTCAGTGGAAATGCAGGCAGTGGTTCATGTAGGCAGGTCCTTGGTCACAGAGGGTTTTGTATGCATGGGTCAGAAGCTTGAAATGGCATCTCTTCTAGACTGGGAGCTAGGTGCTGGGTGATGTGGGTTCTCTTGAGCAGGTTAAGGGAACAGTCTGGCGGATGCATTCTGGAGAGCCTGAGTCTCTGTACAAGTTCGGCAGTGGTGCCTGCGTAGTGTGTGTTGCTGTACTCAAGTCAGCTGGCGATGATCTTCTTGGTGCTGGGGGGGGAACCACTTGAAGATTTTCAGAGCATACAGAGCATGTGGAAGCAGGATGAGGAGACGGCATTGACTTAATATTCCATGGAGAGTTCGCTGTCCAGGATGATGCCGAGGTTGCAGTTGTGGTCTTTCAGCTTGGGCATGTGTCCGAATTCTGACAGACACCGGGAGTTGGTCCAGAGGGTTGTGTGTTTGCCGAAGATCAGAACTTCAGTTTTGTCTGTGTTGAGCTTCAGGCAGTTTTCGTTCTGTCATCTGAGATTGAGAGGGCAAGTTGGGTGTCGTCGGCATAGGAGATGATGTTGTGCGATCTGACGATATCTGCAAGTGGTGTCATGTAGATGTGGAAGAGAGTTGGGCTGAGGGATGAGCTTTGGGGATTGCCGCAGATGGTGTGTTTGGCTTGTCATGTGAAGGGTGGGAGGCAGACTCTGAGTGTTTCCCATGAGAAAGAATGCCATTCATCTGAGTGCATTATCTGTGAGGCCGATCTGGAGTAGGCAGTAGATGAGGGTGAGGTGGGAGACTGTGCCGAAGGCTGTGGAGAGGTCGAGAAGGATCAGGGAAGCTGATTCTCCTCTGTATGTTGCAGCGACCAGAGCTGTCTAGGTACTGAAGTTGGTTCTAAAGCCCGATTGGGATGGGTCGAGTAGGTTGTTCCATTCCAGATGTTCGGTGAGTTGGAGATTGATGGCCTTGTACAGGACTTTGGTGGGCAAAGGAAGCGAAGAGAAGGGGTGGTAGCTCTGTATCTCCCTGGGACCTGCAGAGGGTTTCTTGAAGAGGGGTCTGACCTCAGCATGTTTCTATGCGTCGGGAAAGGTGGCTGTGTTTATCAATGAGTTGAGGATGAAGGTGAGTTGGTGACTGATCTGGTCTCTTCTGAGGGTCAAAAGACAGTTCAGGCAGGGGTTGGTAGGAGCTCCTGAGTGGATGGAGTTCATAAGAGCGGTAGTGTTCGGTGTGCAGAGTTTTTGCCATTTGGTGAGCAGGTGATCGGTGGTGGTGGTCGATACGATGCAGAGGAGGTTGGAGGGTTGGGGATCGACATTTTTGTAAATGGTTGCTATCTTGTTGTGGAAGTGGTTGGTGACAGTGTCGCAGAGTTCCTGTGAGGCTTGGATCGAGTTTTCGGTGGCAGACAGGAAGGTGAACTCTCTGATGATCATGAAGAGTTCCTTGGCTTGGTTGGCGCAGGTCTCGATTCAGTGGAGCAAGGCCTTTTTTTATGTGACTTTGTTCTGACGGTGTTGGTGTATTAGTTGAGGGCTGATTTGAAGGTGGTCGTCGATTTGGTTCCTGCTGGTGCACCATTTTCTTTCCAGTTGTTTGCTTCTGCGTTTTGACGTGCTGAGTTCTGGGGTGTATCAGCTAGCTTGTTTGGAGGGTCTGTGTGTCTTGGCTGTTTTGAATGGAGGGAACTGGTCGGTGGCACTGGTAATCCAGTCTTGTACGGCTGGATCTATGTTGGTGGTGTCATGGGCTTGTGTGGTGTTGAGGGGGTCAATCCATTGTTTTATAGTGTCCTTGGAGCAGCTGCAAAAGGGGGTGCTATGGGAGTTAGGGGTGGTGTGGGCCGGTCCGACAACAGTGAAGTGTACAATGCAGTGGTCCAACCAAGTGAGTTCCGAGGTGCGGCTGTATCTGATTCTGTCGCTAGATGTGAAGATCGGGTGCAGTGTGTGCCCTGATTTGTGCATGGGCTGGTGACCGGCTGCTTGAGGCTGATGTTGCCCAATCTTTCCCAGAGGTCTGTGAAGCTGGTGTCGGTGGAAGTTGAGGTCTCCCAGGAATACACAGTGTTCTGATTCGATGGCGAGTGGGGTGATGAATTCAGCAATGGCGTAGTTGAGTCTGGTTTGTGGTCCACTCGGTTTGTATGCAAGAGTGCCTTTGATGGTGGTGTGTTCATCGGTGTGGAGCTGGAAATTCATGTGTGCTATGATCGACGTGGTGCATCGTCGGTGCTGGTGCAGGTGATCGATTCCTTGTGTATGATGGCAATGCTGCCTTCGTGTCTGTTAGTTTAGTCGCAGTGATCATCTTGTAGCCGTTGGGCATTGCTGTGGCTATGCCAGGGGTTAACAAATGTTATCCTGCATTGTCAAGCATGTAAATGTATGTCAAAAGTCATTGTGTACAAAGAAAAGGCAACTTAAGAAATGGGTAAGTAAATGGTAGTATTTTCCTTACCAGGCCTTTCCTGGCCACGTCACACTCTCTCCTTGGATGTGAGTCAATAAAATATGTCCTTAGATAAATGCTAAAATATAAGAGTCCATAAGTATAAGCAAGCATTGGCAAAGCCAATAGACATGGGAATACAGAGAACAAGAAGGCTGAGAAGAGCACTAATAAGAGGGAGCAACACGAGCATGGTTGGAGGAAGATGAGCACACGGGTGAGATAGCAACACAAACAAGTGTGAGGGGAGAGAAACAAATGAGGGAGACAAATGGAAAACAGATATACTCACTAGGAGCGCTTAAGCTAAAAGAAAAACAATGTTTTATAAAAGTCAGCAGTTGAAGGTATAAAAGTCAGAGAAATGGTAAAGAGGCTATGTTCAAAGGGAGGGACAAACACAGGATTGGCAAGATGCAACATGGCAAACCATTGGTAAAGAGGCCCTTACTAAATACTGCAGACCTCATTAGAGCTCTGATATAATTCCTGTGCCCGTAGAGGGACATTCTCCTTCCTTGTGACTTTCACATTTTTGTGATTAGATTTCCATTCAAAGCCAAGATTTAAGGCAGGGGTAGAATCCAAAAAGAACATAGCTGAAATTTAAGACGAACCAAATATTGGTGGGAAAAAAGTTGGAAAAAACACACAAAAGGATCAGTAAAGACACTATTTACCAAGAGGAAACGTGCAGTCTGTTTCACAGAGGCTCACACTTATTTTATGTCAAACTGTCAGGGTCGGTGCTAGGCATTGGCAGTGTGGGCAGCTGCCCAGGGCCTCACGCTCAGCCAGAAAACAGGGGGCCTGCATCACTTTCACAGTTAGCCCACTACAGGGACCCGATCACATTACGACTTGACCTTCCTGGTCAGGGTGTGGTGGCATTCCTGGGGTGCAGGGGTGGGTGGGTAGGTAGAAACATAATGGAGATGGCACAGCAGCTGAGCTAGCAATTTTGCTGGCTCACAGTGTCAGGGGCAGGGCAGCGCCTCTGTTAAGTACTGGCCTTTCTTGGCGCTCTTTGTGCATTTTGTATCCAGGCAACAGAAGGCCCCTTTGTTTCCAGGACCAGCCGGACACAGGTAAGAGGAGGTGGGTGAGGGGAGGGGGGAGCAGCCAGATCAACTCGCTTTTGTTAACCTTTGTATGTAGAACTGCCATGGTAGGGCAGTGTCTTGGGAAGTGCCTCGTTACTGTTTCAAGGCCCAGTGGAGGAGGCCCCCCAATGGGCCTCGAAGCACTGGATCAAGCTGCAAGGTCCAGGTGTGGGGGCCCCTTTCCCTGGGACTTGTAGCCATTATGTAGTGCCAGGCTCGGGTTGGGAATTGAAGTATTCAGCTGGTGCCCGAGGCCCAGTCACTGAGGCTTGATGTGGGCTGTTTTCTTTCGCATTTAAGTTCGGGTTTGTTCTGCTGCTGTGAATTCGAGAGGCCTCAGCAGCTCCTTCCAAGGCCCATTTTCATATAAAGAATGCGTTTTTTGATTTTCCTTGAAAAAAGAACTGAATGTATTTAATTTTGAATGTTGAAACTCGGTGCTCCATGTAAAACAAGCATTTGGAGTGCAATAGGTCTCACATTTGCAAGAGTTTTAGCAATTAGTATTGTAAATGTCAATGCCTTTTATTTATGTTCTTCTTTTTAAAAACGTAATTAAAATGCATTGTCCTTTACAATACTAATAGCTAAAACGGTCGCTAATGCAAGACCTATTACACTGCAAATGCTTGTTTCTAATGCACTTTGAACTCTGATTGGTTGCTGTGGCAGGTCTGAATGCAGTAACAGAAAACCCACAGAGGCACTCAAATGCTGACTGGGGGCGTGCTGTGAGAAGCTATGTTTTCCTATTTTGGAAAGGCAAAAGTTTCAGTGTGCTCTCTTGTCCATCCAATTTGTGAATGCGGAAGTAATAGCTTTTATGATTAGTAACAAAAATTGTGACTTTAATGGGTGTTATATGATATTTGCGAGTCCACCAAAGTGTGAGAGAAAGTAACATGCACCATGCAGTTAGGTACCTTTTTGTTGTTTTTAAAAAATTGCAAATACAGATTGGTACGTCCAATTAGTTAGTAATTAGCTGAGCACGGCAATTATTATATTTTATGATAATCAAGGTTCACATGTAACAAGAAAGTGTGGGACTTAAGCTGCAGCGGAAAGTCGTTTTAATAAGCAGCAACACTGAATGGCCATAGTTGCAGCGTGAGGCAGGAATCACGGCGGTCATTTATGTTACAGGATGCAGCATGAGGACAGGGAATTGTGTATCTAGGAATTTAGAACATCAAGTTATGATTTTCCAAGAAGTGACGCAGTTGCACTCCCTGCAGGAGATAGGCAAAGAACAAGAATAAACTTCTATTTACATCTCCAGTAGAAGCAAAACCATTTGCATTACAACAAAGACTTCAAGTTCCAGTGAAGCTGTGGTTTTTATGCTCAGACGTGAGTCCCATGCTCTCCACACCACTGGAGTCAAGCTATCCTGGCTGAAGACAGCTGATAGCCAGAAACCGGTCCTAGGATGCTTGATTCCGGTCCAGGAAAGACATGGCTTGGCAGTTCGGGCTGGACTGTTCCCATGGGGCACAGGGTCAAGGCTGATTTGCATATGGCCATGTCTGAACTGGGGTGGTGTGGAGTGCAAAAAAACTATGGATTTAGGCCCAGATCTCTGTACTGGGGTGAATGTATGAAATTGTTCTGCATTCTGTCCATCAACTGTTGGTTTTGCATTTGTCACCCCGAGTGGGATGGGTATGCTCAGGCGTGAGTCCCATGCTCTCCACACCACTGGAGTCAAGCTATCCTGGCTGAAGACGGCTGATAGCCAGAAACTGGTCCTAGGATGCTTGATTCCGGTCCAGGAAAGACATGGCTTGGCATTCGGGCTGGACTGTTCCCATGGGGCACAGGGTCAAGGCTGATTTGCATATGGCCATGTCTGAACTGGGGTGGTGTGGAGTGCAAAAAAACTATGGATTTAGGCCCAGATCTCTGTACTGGGGTGAATGTATGAAATTGTTCTGCATTCTGTCCATCAACTGTTGGTTTTGCATTTGTCACCCCGAGTGGGATGGGTATGCTCAGGCGTGAGTCCCATGCTCTCCACACCACTGGAGTCAAGCTATCCTGGCTGAAGACGGCTGATAGCCAGAAACCGGTCCTAGGATGCTTGATTCCGGTCCAGGAAAGACATGGCTTGGCAGTTCGGGCTGGACTGTTCCCATGGGGCACAGGGTCAAGGCTGATTTGCATATGGCCATGTCTGAACTCTGGTGGTGTGGAGTGCAAAAAAACGATGGATTTAGGCCCAGATCTCTGTACTGGGGTGAATGTATGAAATTGTTCTGCATTCTGTCCATCAACTGTTGGTTTTACATTTGTCACTCCGAGTGGGATGGGTATGCTCAGACGTGGGTCCCATGCTCTCCACACCATTGGAGTCAAGCTATCCTGGCTGAAGACGGCTAATAGCCAGAAACCGGTCCTAGGATACTTGATTCCGGTCCAGGAAAGACATGGCTTGGCAGTTCGGGCTGGACTGTTCCCATGGGGCACAGGGTCAAGGCTGATTTGCACATGGCCAGGCCTGAACTGGGGTGGTGTGGAGTGCAAAAACGATGGATTTAGGCCCAGATCTCTGTACTGGGGTGAATGTATGAAATTGTTCTGCATTCTGTCCATCAACTGTTGGTTTTGGATTTGTCACCCTGAGTGGGATGGGTATGCTCAGACGTGAGTCCCATGCTCTCCACACCACTGGAGTCAAGCTATCCTGGCTGAAGACGGCTGATAGCCAGAAACCGGTCCTAGGATGCTTGTTTCCGGTCCAGGAAAGACATGGCTTGGCAGTTCGGGCTGGACTGTTCCCATGGGGTACAGGGTCAAGGCTGATTCGCATATGGCCATGTCTGAACTGGAGTGGTGTGGAGTTCAAAAAAACGATGGATTTAGGCCCAGATCTCTGTACTGGGGTGAATGTATGAAATTGTTCTGCATTCTGTCCATCAACTGTTGGTTTTGCATTTGCAATGAAGATACAGCATACATGGCCAAAGGTGTACACACATAGATTAATGTATTTATTGCACAGCAGGATAACACAAAGTTCAAAGGTTTTAATCTTGGGGAGGACCCAGTCTGTCTCTCATCCTACCAAAGAGGGTAACATGAATATCAATTATTCATACACACGATCAATAATAACATATCATTATTTGATGTCTGTTCAACTGGCAAGAATAAAGCGCGCCTTGCTGAGTTATGATAAGCACTCGGCCACTGAAAGACAAACTATTCAGGTCTGGAAAAGTATGTCGAAAAGGACCCAGCTCACCTATCTCACACCCGAGCCCTTTTATGACTTTAAAGAAGCAAGTCAAAGGGAAGCCAAAGAGAGGAGCACAATAAGCTTGCAAAATAAGAATTGAGGGCCCACTAAAATATCAAACAGAAAGGTTGCAGCACACTTCCAATTACTTTCAAAGTTATTGTAAGATTAGTCATAAGCTCAGGTTCACTTAAAAATTCTCGATTTATTTTGCTTCAAAGGTGGGCGCAGCTGTTAAAAATGAACAGGTGGTTACATACATCAATCAGGACAGTCCCTGTATGTATGTAAAGTCCACATCCAAACCACAGGGGATCCTAGTGCCAATTACTTACTTTAGAATGAGGTTGAAAGGCTGAGTAGACCTGCTGGGATTCGAATCTGTGACTAAGAGCTCATTTCAAACCACTGCAAGGGCTGCATTGGTCCAATGATCCACCAGACAAGATAGGTAACTGACTTGCCTTTAATTTACAAAAATGCCAGAAGAAGACGGGAACCAACATTTCCAGAACCTTCGCTAGAGAGCTAGAGTGATGGGAACAGTGCCAGACAATAGTTTTCCAACAAAAAGACCTCCTAATCCCCAGAGTGGACGTCATAACTTGGAAGTTGCATCGTTTGGCACAACCCTATGCCATGGAATGGTGTCCGGAGCACAGTCTTGAAGATAGGCGCTATTCATAACTGTTTCATTATTATACTTTTAAGGGACACCCACGTGTCCCAACATAGTAATGTATGAGGGGTTCTTTTAGAAATGGTGCGAGGATTAAGTTCAACATGGTTTTTTTCATTAAAGCATACATGCTTTGCAAGCCAGCCTGAAAATTCTGCTGGCTCGGTAATGGCGCCGCCGAAGTCACAAGACACAGACGTTTTCATGGGTGTACGGGGACAAAAAACACACACATTTGCACTGCAATAGGTCTCACATTTACAAAACTCTTGAAAATGCAAGACCAATTGCGTTGCAATAGGTTGTTTGCACAAACACCCCATAATGCGCTTTCACATTAATATAGGCCACGCCCCTTTCTTTAGGTAAGCCGCATCTAAAGAAAGGTCCGCGGCTGCTATTGAAGTGAAAGTGCAATATGGTGCACTTTTACCCTAAAAAGCATTTTATTTGTCAAGTTGACAAACAAATGCTGTTTCTGTTGTAAAAGCACCCCATGAAAGCACACATGGCCTGCTGAATGTTGCAGACACGCATGTCGTGCCTGCAGTAAGAGAAACGTATTATAGAAAATAGTGCTTAAAGACTAAATAATACATACAGTGTAACTACCGAAGTAAAAGAGCCAGTTGTAATGGGACGTTACAAATGAAGACAAAGCAGTACTAAGGAGGGACTAACAAGCCTATGAACCAATCAGAAGCCAGCATTTGTTATGTTATGCTATGTTAATAATTTGTTAAGCGCACGAATACCCAGAGGTGTCTTGGGGCTAAGGTCCACAGTAGGCAGTGTAGAGAGCCACCCGGACTCTCTCATACTTTGTAGCTATCTTTCACGCATCCACGCATAACCCGGGGCGGGCTCGCGCCGGGGTATAAATAAAGAATGCGGAAGACCGCTCGGGGTCTTTCCGGCTTACCCATACTGGCTGTGTCTGTGCAATTCATTGTGGTGCCCCATAGCCACGTGCAAGGCCTAGTACTGGCCGTCTACATTGGCGATGAGGCGGTTTAGAGTCCACGCCTGCCTGCTCACGGCCCTGTCCGCCGAGGTGTGGCGCGCTGCTTGGAGCTCGTTCGCAGCGCCTGTACCTGCTACGAGGTCCGTCGACCCGCTCGGCCCAGACTCGAGGCCCGCCCAAGCGTCTTCCCGCTGGAAGCGCTTTCGGCTGGCGGGACTCGCCGGGCCCTGCAGAAGCGGTGGGGTGAGTCTTGCGCGTGTGCCCCGCGTGCGCTCCTGACTGCACTCCTGCTCGTGTGGTGCGCCCCCAGCGGCGCGAAGACTCGTGCGCGCCTGACCGCAGCACGATTAGGCCACACGGCCGAGGCCCCAGAGGGAGGGGCACCCTGACGCGCTGTGCGCCGTCAGTTCCCCGGAGCAGTGGGACACCTCAGCTCGGTCCACAGCAGCCCTGATGGCCTTTACGAAAAGATTAGGGGCTAAACCAATGGAGGCTGTGTTAAAAGTTTATAAAAGTAAATGCGTTTCCATTGCTTCATATGGTGCAGCTCTGTGGGGATATGCTAACTTGGATAGCATACAGAGGGTTGAAAACAAGCTTATTAGAAGAATTTTATCGGTCCCAAATTCTACCCCTACCTATTCCATACATGAAGAAGTTGGCCTACCCTATATTACAGATGGACTGAAATTGGCCCCTTTACTTTTCTGGGCCAATACCTGGTTAAACACAGAGTTGTTTTAAACCATATAATTCTTAAAGACGTGATTGCAAGGGAGGGGGCAATGAAAATATTATGGTTGAAATATATAAAGTCATCTTTCACTGCCCTCGGGAGACCAGACCTATATACAACACCTTCAAACATCAGGAAAAGGGACATTGCTTGGATTAAGAAAGAATTCCAGGGGAGGATACGTTTAGATAGAGAGGAGTTGGAAGTCAAGAAACCATTAGTAAGAGCACATTTGGTCTTGTCCTCTTCCCCCGCTATGGAACCATATCTGCAATTTGTTACCAAACCCCTGCATAGATTTTTATTAACCAGATTTAGAATGAACTTGATCCACTACTCACTAGGCTGTTTCCCCGTATGGGGAAAACCCGAGCATGCACCACCTTGTGAGTGTGATCAGTTCTCTAACCAGGATACTCTCCATTTTATGTTTTTTTGTGGGCTTTACAATTTGGAGAGGGGAAAATATCTACTACCTCTCCTGAAAACCATGGGCTTTATACAAGTGAGACCAGCCTTGCTTTTCCTTCAACGGTTACCAGACGCACATGTCACTTTCTGTGTTGCTAGTTTTTTAACAGCCGCTTATAGAGGAAAAAACAAAAGAAGCCCGAGAACTGTATTGTTCTAAACTAAAAGTGAACCTCTATATATTAATTTTAACTTTAACTAAGTGACCTTTTTTAGGATGCTGTGTGAAATAAATGTTTTGTGGGTATTTTTAAAATGTTTTAAATGTTTTAAATGTATGTATTATTCCTGCCTTTTATGATTTTAACAAAAATCGAATAAAGTGTATTTTGACTGACTGACTGACCTCAATTCACCTCGCTGTCTCTCGCTAGCGTGTGAGCCCTAGCGGTGACGACTGCTGCACCGCATCTGCCCGCGAAGGGGCGGTGAGCTCATCAAGCCTTGGCACAACCAATTCAGTATACCGGCCTGCACCAAGACAGTGCTGCACTGTGACCCAGGGGACGCATACCCCATAGGACGCTGAGTTCAGTCTTGCGGCCTGACCCTGCGCATGGTCGCTCCCACCATCTACCGAAGCCTGGTGAGGAACACAGAGAAAGAAAAAAAAAAAGAAACACCAACACATAGAACATACACCACATACGGCAGCCAAGGGAGACAGTGCGCACAGATTCACGCGTGGAGAAGCCAGCTCAGCACGCCCTAGTTGGTTTAGTAGCCCCGAGAAGCGTGCAGAAGAGGTGAAGCACAGTCATGTCTGTCGTAGCACCGGGGGCTGGTCCAGCGGGAGGCGGCCAGAACCAACCCGCGCCACCCTCGCAACTGCCTCCTGCCCAAGCTCAAATCCCTGCTCAGAATCAAGCTGCTGCGGCCGCGCTGCCACCACCCAGCCACCTACATGTTGGTGCAGCCCCGATTCCCCCATTCAGCGAGGCGGCAGATCCATCTACAGCTGCGTCAAGGTGGAAGGCATGGGTGGGAAGGCTCAATCTCTACTTCAAAGGCACCAGGGAGAACGACGGGACGGTCAAGCGATCGCTCCTCATCCTATATGGAGGACCTGAAATATACGATCTCTTCGAGACGCTCCCTAACACGGGGGAGGAAGACGATTATGATGCAGCGGTCGCTGCGCTTGACGCACATTTTGACTCACAACTAAACCACGATTTCAAAAAGTTCAAATTTAAGAGAGCTTGGCAGACGGACTCGGAGTCAGTGGACATGTTCCACGCAAGGCTGCGACGGCTGTCATGCTCCTGCCCATTCACCAACCCGAGAGAAGAAATTAGAGACCAAATCATAGTAGGGTGTCGGTCCAAACTACTAAGGAAGCTCATACTCCGACAACCCGGAATCTCGCTAGACGAAATCCTGGTCTTAGCGCGCTCCCACAAACTTTCTGACGCAAGAGCAGAAGAAATGGATGTGGCTCTGAGAACACCGGTGGCAGCATCGGCCCAGGCTCGAACACAGCCGACCATCAAGGAGGAGAAGATAGAGGCAATCCAAAAGAGACCTCCGGGGAATCGCCAGCGTACCGCAAACACGCGAGGAAATCAGTGTGACTACTGCGGCGAAGATCACCCCGCGACTGCCACCTGTGGAGCAAAAGGAAAGACATGCCTGAAGTGCGGTCGCCTGAATCACTTTGCAGTAGTATGCCGTGGCGGGAAATATCGGCCGGCAGGCCCGAAACCCAAGAGCATGGCGCGACGAGTCCGACAACTATCGATAGACCAGGAGCCGTATCCCCCAGACAACCAAGCACAAGAGAGACGACGAGGTATGAAGATGACAGTGATGACGAAGTCTACGTCATCTCATACGTCAGCAGGGTGTCGACACGGAAAAGGCTGCCACCCATGTGCTCCGTCTCCATAGAAGGCACCTAAGTCAGAGCTCTCATAGACACTGGAGCATCAGTGAATGTCATGGATTCGGACCAATACGAGAGGATGACGCCAAAACCCCCTCTTGCGACCTCCAATGCTCGGATATACACCTACGGGGGGACGGATCCGCTCCCGTTGAGAGGGGTCATAGAGACAACAGTTGTGAATGGAGAATACTCCACCAAAACGCGGTTTCACATCACTGAAGGGAAGAAGGGCACTCTACTGAGTTGCCACACTGCAGAAGACTTAGGACTGGTATTCTTCGCAAACCAAGTACACCAGGCCCATGCAGACACTCTGCTGAAGGAATTCCCTGAACTATTTCGCGGCCTGGGGAAACTAAAAAGAAAAAGAGTCAAGCTTCACATTGACGCATCAGTGCGGCCTGTTGCTCTGAGGCATAGGTGAGTTCCCTTCAATTTGAGACCCCAAGTCGAAGCAGAACTCCAGAAGCTGGAAGACCTGGGAGTGATAGAAAAGGTGTCGGGCCCGACACCATGGGTGTCCCCGTTGGTGGTTGCACCTAAGCCGAAACAACCCGGTGCCATCAGATTCTGCGTAGACATGAGGATACCCAACGTAGCCGTCAAAAGGGAGCGACACATCACCCCAACCATGGACGATATAGTGGCTGACCTGAACGGGACGAAGTGGATCTCGAAGTTAGACCTCAACTCGGGATACCATCAACTCGAACTAGATCCCGCGAGCCGATACATCACCACCTTCTCCACTCATGTCGGTATAAGCGGTTGAGCTTTGGAGTGTCCTCGACCGCAGAGGTATTTCAAAATGCCATACGCGAGGCGCTGTCGGGGTTGAGTGGGGTGATCAACTTAAGCGATGACATCCTGGTCTATTCTGCGACTCTCGAGGAACACCATGCACACCTGAGGGTGACCCTCAAGAGACTTGTAGACAGTGGCCTGACATTACATCAGTCGAAATGCTCTTTTTACCAAGAGTCCATAGACTTCTTTGGATACACCTTCACGAGAGAGGGCCTGAGGGTCGATCCCAAGAAAGCCGAAGCAATCAAGGCCGCCAGCACCCCGCGGAACCCTACAGAAGTGCGGAGCTTCCTGGGAATGGCCACTTACTGTGGCCGCTTCATCCCGAACTTAGCTGCTCTGGCGGAACCCTTAAGAGCGCTCACGAGACAAGATCACAAATGGGAGTGGACAGTGGCAGCCAACAAGGTGTTTCAGGACATAAAGGCAAGTCTCCTAAACACAGCCGTAATGGCCTACTTCCAACCTCGCCGGAAAACGGAGCTGATAGTCGACGCCAGTCCGGTAGGATTGGGAGCGGTGCTCCTGCAAGAGCACGGACCGGACGTGTGGAAACCAGTGGCTTATGCCAGCAAAGCCTTGTCAGACACTGAAACCCGATATGCGCAGATCGAGCGCGAAGCCCTCGCAATAAAGTGGACCTGCCGACATTTCCACTTATATCTGTGCAGTCAAGAATTCAGCATAGTAGCGGACCACAAACCTCTACTGCCTCTCTTTGCGGGGTCTGCCAGGCTCGCACCCCCCCGGATAGAGCGCTGGGCAGTCCAACTACAAGGATACAATTTCAAAATCATCTATCGGCCAGGGGTCCACAACCCTGCGGACTACCTCTCACGACACCCAGATGTCACTAGCACGATCCGCCCGCTAGAAGATGGAACTGGAGCAGAGGCATTCATCCACATGATTTCGTATGCCGCATGTCCGGAAACAATGACACTGACCGAGATCGGAGAGGCAACTGCACAGGATGAAACGCTGTTCAGGGTCCGGCACGCTCTAGAAGGAAATCGATGGGCCCACTTCCTGGATGGGGCACAAAGCCTGAGAGCAGAAGTTAGTCACACACGCCAGCAACTGTGGCAGATCAGGAATTAACTGAGTGTGGGGGACGAAGGAATCATCCTCCGGGGATATCTAATCGTAGTACCCGAAGCTCTCCAAACCAAGGTCCTTGAGCTCGCACACGTGGGGCATCAAGGGATGGCAAAAACAAAGGCGCGCCTGAGGAGTAAGGTTTGGTTCCCAGCCATGGACAGCAGAGTGGACCAGATGGAGCGCTCATGTCATGCCTGCACCATTACCGGCAGCAACCCCGCACCAGCGCCGGTGAGGACGGAGGAAGCTCCCCAGACCCCGTGGACTCACCTTAGCATTGACTTTGGAAGCTTCCCAGATGGCCGACACACGCTTGTCCTAGTAGACTCAATCTCCAAGTTCCCGATCGTGGAAGTGATACCGTCCACAGCATTTCCCCATGTCAAGAAAGCCCTGAATCGAATTTTTGCTACCATGGGATTTCCGGAGGAAATCAAGTCAGACAATGGGCCACCCTTCCAGGGGCGAGAATTTCAAAACTATCTCCAGAACCTCCAAATCACACACCAGAAAATCACCCCCCTATGGCCCCAGGCGAACGGGGAAGTGGAAAGACTGATGAGAACCATTAATCGTGCTCTCAGGATTGCGATAGACAATGGAGAGGATCCTGAAATCGCCCTGGATCAATTCCTTGGAGCCTACAGGCAGACGCCACATAGCACCACGAAGTGCACCCCAGCACACATCCTATTCAGAAAGGCGCCTCGGGACAGTATCCCGCCTGACCGCGCCTGGGTACCAGAAGGCAGAAATGAGGAAGCGATTCAGGCGTGGAGACGAGAGACGAATCGAAAAGCAAGTGAGGCGCAACATGCCCAAGAACCGAGTCTACATGTGGGTGACTCTGTCGTGGTCCGAGACCGCCACCCGGGGTGGAAGTTCAGAACCCCGTATGAACCTGAAGTATGGAAGGTGGAAGAAGTTCGGGGCACCATGGTCACCGCCCGACGGGGTGGTCAGGTGGTTACCCGCAACGTCTCGTGTTTTAAGAAAGTGAGAGGACCCGGAGAAGCTCAAAGAATGGGTGAAGACCACGATGTGGAAGACTGTGTGGGTCCGGGTCTGGAAACATCATAAGCTGGGTCGTCGGTGGCCATGCAAGATCGGGCCAACTCCCCGCTGGCGGCCGGCCGAGATGACAGGAACACCCCGAACAGACCCAGCGTGGAGGCCAGAGATGAAAGTCTGGACGCAACCCCGGCCGGGGTAACGGCATCCCCATGCACACGCAGTCAAAGATACAACC
The DNA here is from genome assembly GCF_964261635.1 of Lissotriton helveticus. Classification (NCBI taxonomy): domain Eukaryota; kingdom Metazoa; phylum Chordata; class Amphibia; order Caudata; family Salamandridae; genus Lissotriton; species Lissotriton helveticus. Next base: position 919,364,682 of record NC_136065.1, on the reverse strand, counting down.
TGCGACCCAACCCAGGGCCCAGCCAAAGACTCAGAGACTTTGCACTGATATCGCCTTGAGACAAAGGCTGGGCTGAAGGAACAGACTAAATTGAAGGAGGGATGTAGAGAGCCACCCGGACTCTCTCATACTTTGTAGCTATCTTTCACGCATCCACGCATACCCCGGGGCGGGCTCGCGCGGGGTATAAATAAAGAATGCGGAAGACCGCTCGGGGTCTTTTCGGCTTACCCATACTGGCTGTGTCTGTGCAATTCCTTGTGGTGCCCCATAGCCACATGCAAGGCCTAGTACTGGCCGTCTACAGGCAGGTTCATGTAAGGCACAGGTTTCTATTTATTAAATAACAAGGTTTTCAGGGCCTTCCTGAAGGCAGACAAGGTTGGAAGTGTTCTAATAGAGAAAGGAAGATCATTCCAGAGTTTAGTAGCAGCCACCCTAAAGCTTCTGCCACCCCAGTTAGTTTTGAAGAAACTAGGAGTTGCCATCAATTTAGCTCCATCTGAACAAAGATGTCTCTTAGGGGCATACCAGTAAAGCAGGCGTCTCAGGAACTTGGGACCAGTATCATGAAGTGCCCTATAGGAAATGCAAATTACCTTAAAGATGATGCAGCTCTTAACTGGGAGCCAGTGCAGCTCTCGCAGGTGTTTTCTGACTGAGTAAAACTTAGGAATTCCCAGCAAGCGCCTAGCGGCTGCATTCTGGCTCATTTGCAACTTAATAAGTTGTTTCTCAGGCTTACCAAGATAAAGCCCATTACAATAGTCTAGTTTGGCAAGAATCAGTGAGGTAATTACTGTTTTCTTGCTGTTGACAGGAATGAAAGGTAATATGTTTTTGATTACTCTAAGAAGAAAGAAACTTGATGAGGAGCTGGCATTAACCTGTGCCTCAAAGTTTAGTTTGCTATCAAGAATTACGCCAAGGTTCTTTGCCTTGGCAGCTGCGATGGGTGCTGTTAGAATTGGGGGTCTCTGGTTGGCACAGGTATGCACTTGTGACAAACAGGGACCCTCTCCTCTAGTCAGGGCAAGGGAACTACTCCTTAAGAATAACCCCTGCTCACCCTTTAGGTTGCGTGGCGTGAGCAGACAAGGCTAATCCTCAGGGCGCTGTCAGTTAAGCATTTCTGACCACATACAGTGATATCAAAGACCCACCACAAATGGACACAAGGCTGTATTTCGGAAAATACGTGTACTTTATATAAAAATAAGTTGCTATGCAGTTTTATCACAAGACCATGATAACGTTTTATCAGGAGCAACCACAAGATGGGGGTTGGCAAAAGGGTTCTCAAAACAACCGTATCTTTTTAAGGGGGGTGCGTTGTGCACGTTGTCTGACTCTTCCCAAGTCACAAAAGAAAGGCAGTCTATGCAAAAGCAGCGTTGCGGGCTCTTAACCCGGGTGTTCGCACTGTAGTGCGCGTCGTAAATGCAGTACCTTGCTTGGGATGGGGAGCCAGGTCCGTAAGCGGCGTCCGCGAGGGTGCGGGAGTGCAGGCGGCTTTTCTCTGTGGCGGACCCTGGCTCGGGGGTGTCTTGGGACGAGACGAAGAGCAGGGGGTTTCGAGGAACGGGCCAGCAATCCGGGGCACGTAGGCGGGGAGCGGTGTACGAGCCGTACCTAAGGGTCGTTACTGATGCGAGAAGGCGGGCGGCGCGGCACTAGGCAGCCAGTACGGTCCGTACCGGCTGGCACTTGGTGTGCGGCGTGGCCCCAGGGATCGTCGAGTGCGGTGCGAGAAGGAGGGGGTACGCGGCAGGCATACGATCCGTCCCGGTCTCGTAGAGGCACTTGATCTGGCTTCCTACTGGTTCCGGTGCAGTGCGAGGAGGAGTTGGTATGCGGCAGGCGTACGATCCGTCTCGGGCTCGGAGAGGCACGGGAGCCAGGTTTCAGCGGGGGGAGCAGCGGTAATCCGGGCAGTGCGGCTTGTTTGAGAGGGAAGTACGGCCAAGGGCGGGCGGCCCCGCGAGTCGTGCAGACAGCGGCTCTAAGCTCAGAGCGGGTCACACGAGGCGGGGGAGGCCTGGCACCAGCGGTACACAGACGGGAAAGGGAGCAAGGCGCACTGGAGATCACAGCCTTTCAGCGCTGAGGAAGGACAACGTCAGAAACAAAAGCGAAGGCAGGGTTAGAGCCCAATGGTCCTGGGGCTCAGTTCAGTGGGCTAGCTCGATATCAAGCCCTTGGAGATAGTTTTAGGCACAAAATCTACAAAGTACTTTCTGGTTTTTTCCTCTCCTTTCTTCAGCAAGGCACCAACTGCAGGCCAGTCCCCCAGGTCAGGGCCAGTCTTTCCTCCTTCAGCTTCTCTTGGTCCTTCTAGTCAGGCAGAGGTTCTTCGTGGTCAAAACAGGATCTAATGTTCAGGAGCAGGGCTCCTACTTTTATACACAGTTTTTTTTGTCTTTGCAGGCCAGGGGGCCTGATCCTGGTTCAACCCAGTTTTGGAGCACTTTGTTGACATGAAGCTGCCTTCTTCTTTCAGGGTGCAGGGCAGAGACCTCAGACGCTCCGCAGGAGGTCGAGCCAGCATTGTGGTAGCAGAGCACAGCCCTATTCAGAGTCAAGGGGCACTCCTCCCACCTATCCTGGGGGTAATCCCTCTATTCACCACCTGGCAGCCTAGACTCTCTCCTGGAATTCCCCAGCCCTGTCACTCACAGAAACCAGACAGCAGATACACATCCTAGCAGAGGCAGGCTGAAATGGTCAGGCAAGCAAATGCTAACTCTCTAAAAGTATTGTGAACAAAAAGGGGATAGGTCCGTATATACGTAGTGGGGGCTAGACCCTATATTGAAAAGCGAAAAACACACGGTGCCCACACCACAATTACTCGATAACTAGTTTGTAGGAATAAGAAGCCAATTTAATGTAACTTCCCTTAGACAGCGTTACTTTGTGTCCATTATTTTATACTTTTTTTTGTTTTCAAAAATTCATAACAGAAAAAGAAACATTGAGTTCTAAGATTTACAAGACTAAAGACACTTTGTACATACATTCAATACAAACATTATTTACACAATAAAAAAACATTTCTGCATCAAACATTTACAACACAAAAAAAAACAGTTATTTACAAGCACAATGTGAGAAAAACTAAGTTAGAGGGGGTAATATAAGCAACTTAATGATTTGTAAGCACTTGAATACTGGACCAGCCGGTCCTAGTATATTAAAGAAGATAATTAATTCCACCCCAACAACACTGCCGACGCGTTTCAAGACCAGGCGCAAAGTCACTGGTCTTTCATCAGGGCTGTAGAATCTTTGTATCTGAAAGATGCAAAGACAATGTTTTATTAAACTGGTCATACTGATTCCTTGTTTTCATTCAGTGGCGAAAAGTAATTTGAGGCTACATACCAATCTTGTTTAAAGGAGGACTTTGTGATAAAAGCTTGGAAATGGTCCTGTTACTAATTATTGTGAAGGCCAAAAGGGGGTGCCTGAAAAGATTTTCAGAGAATGTGTTTAAATTACAAATCGGCCAGCTCGTTTCTCCAATTATCGCATTCGAGTTGACGATTCAAAGAAAGAGGGGGCATACCTTGTTGTTTGAGAAATGCCGGAGTACGGCGGGTTCACCCGTGCGGCGCGACCATCAGCTTTAATTCTAAAACAAGGATGTGCAATGATATTACTGGCGGGCGGTGTTGCCATCCACCTGTTTCCAATTGCAATAGGTCCTAGTGAGTTGTTTTGAATTGGTAGTCGAGTCCATGGGAGGGTTGTGTAGCTCAAAAATTATAGCTGAGTGATCCGTCCATGTTAAAGACAGAATTTCCTTGATTGCAATGAGTTCGTTTTTGGTAAAGATGCCATCAAGGGTGTGGCCAGCCTGATGTGTAGCACCTATAAATATTTGATTTAAACCAGCAATAGTCATAAGATTGATAAGGGAGACAGTATTTGAGTCAAAGTCATCTTTAAGATGGAAATTAAAATCACGTAAAAAATGAATTGAATCCTCAAAAGCATAGGTATAGCAGGGATTTAATTGTGTTTAGGAAACCCGTTTTCCCCTTTGTGGACGATAAAGTAAAACCCCTTTAAAAACAAGACAATTGTCTATTTTTAGATTTAAAAGAAAGCTTTGCAGTCTGGACAGGGCATGGGCTCGAAGGATGCTTTAAAGGTGTTGCGGTAAATCAGCCAATTTCCACCTCCTTTTTTCTCAATTCTGTTGTGTCTAAATGCCTTGAAACCTTGAGGAACGTCCAAGCAGAAATCCAGTCCAGCTGCCTTGTCACCCCAAATTTCAGTGATAAAGAGTATGTCCAATTGCTGAACCTCAATCAGCTCGGCAATATCTAACCTATGTTTAGTTAGAGACCTGGAGTTAATAAGAGCACAACGTGTTGCACTAATAGCTTTTAACTTTGGTGGCAAACTGGGCAGGAAGGGTATATGGGGTGCCAGGTTTGGCTGTAAGATGAAGCGACAGTTAGGACATGCCTTGGCTTTCTTTGAGGGTATATTGCTCACGTCTAGGCAAACATAATCTTTGGTCCTATGAGCTGGAAAATTATTTAGCTTGCACAGGTCCTTACCAGTGTATTGCTCGTGTTGCTATGGATAGATAGAGAATTGGACAGCGTCCCTGGTGCTTAGCGTGATCTTAGCACAGACCAGCTTGGCTTAGCCACATCTTCGGCGTCCGGTTTTCCATAGACTAAATATATTCCCCCCGGAAGTGCTAATTACAGCTAGACCGCCAACCACCACCAACTAAGATGGTGGCCATCACAGCAATCGGGAGCCCCTGTGGCAGACCAGAGAGTGAGAAAGCTCAGTGCAAGTAAGTACAAGCAAAATAAGTATAGATAGTAAAAACGTTTAAAAATAGTCCAATGATTCAGTATACAACAATAGATACAGTATAAACCAAAGGATGCGGTAAAAGCGGCGCCTTACATTAACTTGTGTCCTTTACGAAGGGCAATCACACAGCCAATGACAAATATGGGCAGAGAGTGGGTGGGGCTTCAAGTACATACTCTAATACAGCATGGTTCGCAGAGAGGCGCATGCGCTGCCCAGGCTTGACCTAAAAAGAAAGAGAAGTCTAACAATACCATCTGCATGTCTGTATTAAGCGGGTGGATCACTTCTTGGTAGGGGACCTGTCCTTTCACAAAAAATGCACAAAGTAGCATGCAGCCTTTCAATGAAAAAGGCACAAATAAAACACACCCAGCCAGCAGTGGTCTGCAGTAGTTTATTTACAGCTGGCAGAACATTTTCAAAGAGCAGACCCGCTGAAAACATCTGGATTGATCACGGCCTATTGAAATCTATGACCAAGTATTCCACACACTGCCATGTCTGCTCAGGGCAGTCTTAACAGCGTTATAGGACCTCATGCAAAGCAGTGCACTGGGCCCTACTTACACAACCGCTCACAGGAGTAAAAATGTTTAAAGGAAAATCAGTGTTAAATTCTGGTCTGCATGGGGACTCTATGCTTGTGGGGCCCCTGGGCAGCTGCCCAGCGTGCCTATGCGTTGAGGGCACTGTCTGTGGTCTCATGGTTGACAGCAATGGTCCTCAGGACCTCATAGGAAAGCACTGACAAAGGAAGAAACGAGAGAGGAAAATGAACTTGCAAGAGTGAAATAAAGAGACAGGAAGAGTAGGTTTGTAAAAGAAAGTGGAATAGGGTGAAACCAAGTGTTGGTTGCCTCAGTACTGAGCAGCCCTGTGTTCAACAAATGTGACCAAGAGCTCCTTAAAGAAAATCTGAGCCCCAAACACATATAATGTGTGTGTGTGTGTGTCAACACATAACAGTTCATGACTGAGAGCACTGGAGTTGGGCCTATAGGTAGTGCAAGGTTCTCACAAAGGCTGCCAGAGGATCATCAACGTGTTTAGAATACTACCTATGGGGTTGTCTAGATTGATGGTGCATTCTTACAGTAAATATTTACATTGGTTTCTTTATTTTGCTGTAGAACTCACCTTATATATAAATTAAACTCTACCTGCTTAGAAGGAGTAATCTCTCTAACATTGGATCCGGTTAACTGCAGATTACGTTTATATCAATGATATTGAAGTAAGTACCTGCAGATCGAATATGGATCTGTGTAAAAAGTCCCATGTCCCTACATATGTTGAGGGACCTTCCTCAAACTGTAACCTCTTAATTTTTCAGATTTTTCCTTTCTTTTTTCTATTATGTAGGTCATGAAGGAGAGAAGTATGTTTTGGATAAAATGTAAAGTCTTATTAAATTGGGTCATAGCAACTTATATTATTCACAGTGTTTAAAAATGATGGCGGTACAGTAGGAGTCACCATATTAAAGTATGTTTTAGATTGAGCTGGGTAAATAATATTTATTGGTAAGTAGTAGGGGATAGGATATCAGATAAAAGATTAACTTTTCATGCTTTTGATTTGCTATTGAAATAGAATCCCATCCATTTTTTATGATAGGTATATTTGAAAAACTTACACTTACTGTATGTTTCCATTTCTGTATATAATATGGTATTTCATTTTACATTTAATTTGCAGGGTCAAGCTTTATAACATAAGGAAAAATGGAAAGCTGTGACCGCGACAATGAACAGAAATATGCCTCTAGTGCATTCAGGAGGAAAAGGAAGCAGGAACAAATTGAAGAAGATACAAGGTAGCGGGAAGCGCTATATAAACTTATGAGAAGAGAGATGCACAATGAGTAGGAAAGTAACCCCAACACAGCAATCTTTCTGTTCCAAAATCAGGAGCCAGAGAAACCGCAGGACCTGCACCAAGCATCAACTGCGTTAGTGTACTCATTCAGTACGACAATAAAGTGGTGAAGATCATCCTGGGTCAAGATCCTAAACACATCACTAATACCACAGCCAGTAGAGTCTCTAATTTCGAGGAATGTGATCAGGAACATGAGCAGCAAGTTACAAAAGGAACCGTATCACAGTTGCAAGAACAGGAACCGGCCAGCAGCAAGAAAAAGCCAGTGACACTTCCAAACTCCAAGGAGAGGAACACAAGAACTCGGATGTTCAACTGCAAGTCAAAGTCACAATTATTATGCAGTCTGAATATTATGATTGTGAAATAAAGAACCAGTATGTCCAGCGGCTAGACATTGTAAAAGTGACAGAGACTGGTAGCAATGAAACTACTAGCAAAACTGCTGAAAAGTGTTTCCACTACATTGATGATGACCCAGGGAAATGGCCTACTACTTAAGATGATAAAATACGTTGCCACCTAGTAGAAAGTGGACCCACCTAGGCTGGACGTTATGTATGTGATTATTTCCCACATGACTCTCAAAATTGATCCTTCAATCCTACTTATTTCAAAAGGTAAATGACAGTGGTTAGTGTATTCGATGTACAAAAATGCTGTATTTTGTTTTTGCTGTAAATTGTTTACCACTTCTTTCACTAACATTCAGCTTGTGAGCAGCGGTCTGTCTGATTAGCACCATCTTGGTCAGCGTTTACATGAACATGAACATTCTAAGGAGCACCTAAAAATATTAGGGAGTGGAAGGAGCTTGAACTTCGACTGCTGAAGGAATGCACTATTGATAAGCAAAACCATGATCAAATCCAGCAGGAGAAGATGCATTGGTGAAATGTCTTGAAGAGGATGCTAGCAATTACACAGTACCTAGCAGAACATAACTTGGCATTCCGCTGCAGTGTTGGCCAGCTGAACCAACCATCGGTTATGATGGAACATGTTTGCATAGTTACCACAAAGGAGATTCATACACATTATCTTGGCAAACACATTCAGAAGGAATTGATTGAGCTGATGTCCGAAATGGTTCTCAAAGAAATCCTATGGCGTGTCCAAAAAGCCAAATATTACTCAGTGCTGATTTGAATCATACCGAACAGATGGTATTTATGGTGAGATTCGTCAGTTCTACAAATGGATGTGTGAGTATTGAGGAACATTTCATTGGATTCATTCCCCTGGAAGAACAAACTGAACTGGCTCTTACTGATGCATTGTTGCTCAAGCTGGAGGCACTGAAACTTTCCCTTGCTGATTGTTGTGGGAAAGGTAATGACAATGATGCAAATATGTGTGGACACTACAGTGGCGTGCAAGCTCAAATCTTAGAAGAGAACAGATAGGGTTTTTTTACACAGTAGGCTTGTCACATTTGGAACCTGGTCTTGGGAGATGCTGCAGCTTCATCTACATATGCTGCCAACTTCTTTGGTGTAATTCAACAACTTTACTCATTGTTCTCTGCATCAACAGAAAGGTGGAATGTATTAACTGAAGCTGGAGTGACCCTTTCCATCAAAAGCCTCTCTGCTACTCGGTGGGAATGCTGCCTGGAAAGCATCAAAACGGTCCGATTTCAGATGAGTTTAATACATGAAGCACTTCTGCAGGTGTCTGAACTGGATAAAGATGTGAAATCCAGAAGTGAAGCAACATCACTAGCATCTGAACCTGAATCATATGAATTCCTCCGATGTTTGGTCATATGGTATGATATTTTAATAAATATCAACATGGTCAGTAAACTGATGCAGAGTGAGAACATAAAGCTTGATGTAGCTGTGAAACACTTTCAGGAACTACTTGCATTCTAAACAAAGTATCGCCATGAAGGAGTTACAGCTGCATTGATATCAGCAAATGAATGTGCAGATGAATTGGAAATTCCCCAAAAATTCAAGTGTGATTGAAAAATATCTAAAAAAGGGAAAATGTTTGGATATGAGGGAGCTGGCACGCCAATAACGTACCCAAAAGAAAAATTTCACATCTAGGGGCAGATTTACAATAGCTGGTGCATTCCTGCATATCAGCAGGGATGGGCCAGTTATTTTGCGTCACGGCAGTCACCTCTTGTGTCACCATGGATGGGCCACATTTACAATGCGGCACCCTATGGCACAAGAATAGACAGAAGCGTGACACATCTGATGCCGTAAAGGTGATGCAGTGCTGGAGTTGTGTCGCTTCTTAGGTCTGCTACAAGCAGGCGTAAGGTTTTGATGCAGCGGGGTTCGTTAAAGTGACTGAGTAAAATCTTGTGTATTTCACTCAGCCACTTTTCGGAGGCGTTCCTGCGCCGGAACGCCCCCCCCCCCACCCCCCGAAACCTGACGCAGGTTTCATGTGGCGCAGGGCTTTACAACGTGACACATCTCCCTAGATGCATCATGTTGTAAATACCCCACTGCATGGCGCTGGCATTGCGCTGCTGCATCACAAAAGTGACACAATGGCGGCGCATAAGTGGCGTACGGGGCCTGTAAGTCTGCCCCCTAGTTTTTTAATGCTTTAGTTGATACAGCAATTGTGTGTATTGACATACGATTTGAGCAGCTGAAAAATCACCAAAAGCATTTTGGCTTTCTTTATAATTTTTCCAGCTCAAAAGGCATGAAAAGTGAAGCCCTACAGAAGCACTGCAATGATCTACATCATCTGTCAGACAGCTCAGCTGATGGTGTTATATCTTCTGACATTGATGGGATTGGACTGTTTCAGGAGATTTCTTGTCTTGCTCAAGTCCTTTCTGAAAAACTAAATATGTTAGAGCAGAGGTCTTCAAACTTTTTGATGCCCAGACCCCCTTGTAAAACCTTTTTAGGCGTAAGGACCCCCTTCCGACAAAAGTTTCTAGAAACTGGTACTCTACATCATCAACTTTTGACAACCATAAATGCGCCCGTTAGACCTCATCACATCCCTCCATCATTCATCCACCCACACTTTCACACATCCATCCATCCACCCTTTCATCCTTCCAGCCATACATCCATCCTTCATCCATCCACCCTTTTATCCTTCCATCCATACATCCATCCTTTACCCATCCACCCTTCCATCCATCCACCCATCATTCATCCACCCACCTTTTCACACATCCATCCATCATTCATCCATGCAACCTTTTATCCATTCATACATCCATCCACCCTTTCATCCATACATCCATCCTTCACCCATCCACCCTTTCATCCTCCCATCCAAACATCCATCCTTCATCCATCCACTCTTTCATCCCCCCATCCATACATCCATCCTTCATCCATCCACCCTTTCATCCATACATCCATCCACCCACCCTTTTATCCATCCATCCACCCATCATTCATCCCCCCACCTTTTCACACATCCATCCATGCATCATTCATCCATGCAACCTTTTAGCCATCCATACATCCATCCACCCTTTCATCCATACATCCTTCATCCTTCCACTCTTTCATCCTTCCATCCATACATCTATCCTTCACCAATCTACCCTTCATCCATCCACCCATTCATCCTTCCATCCATACATCCATCATTCATCCATCCACCCTTTCATCCATCCATTCACCCATCATTCATCCACCCATCCTATACACATCCATCCATCCATCCTTCAGCCATCCACCCTTTCATCCTTCCATCCATACATCTATCCTTCACCAATCTATCCATCATCCATCCACCCTTTCATCCTTCCATCCATACATCCATCATTCATCCATCCACCCTTTCATCCATCCATTCACCCATCATTCATCCACCCATCGTTATACACATCCATCCATCCATCATTCATCCATCCACCCTTTCATCCATCCATCCTTCATCCGTCCACCCTTTCATTCTTCCATCCATACATCGATCCTTCACCAATCTATCCTTCATCCATCCACCCTTTCATCCTTCCATCCATACATCCATCATTCATCCATCCACCCTTTCATCCATCCAGTCACCCATCATTTATCCACCCACACTTTCACACATACATCCATCCACCCTTTCATCCTTCCATCCATACATCCATCCTTCATCCATCCACCCGTTCATCCTTCCATCCATACATCCATCCTTTACCAATCCCCCCTTCCATCCATCCACCCATCATTCATCCACCCACCTCTTCACACATCCATCCATCATTCATCCATGCAACCTTTTATCCATTCATACATCCATCCACCCTTTCATCCTCCCATCCATACATCCATCCTTCATCCATCCACCATTTCATCCTCCCATCCATACATCCATCCTTCACCCATCCACCCTTTCATCCATACATCCATCCACCCACCCTTTCATCCATCCATCCACCCATCTTTCATCCCCCCACCTTTTCACACATCCATCCATGCAACATTTTAGCCATCCATCCATCCATCCACCCTTTCATCCATACATCCTTCATCCGTCCACCCTTTCATCCTTCCATCCATACATCTATCCTTCACCAATTTATCCTTCATCCATCCACCCTTTCATCCTTCCATCCATACATCCATCATTCATCCATCCACCCTTTCATCCATCCATTCACCCATCATTCATCCACCCATCTTTTTACACATCCATCCATCCATCATTCATCCATCACCCCTTTCATCCATCCATCCTTCATCCGTCCACCCTTTCATTCTTCCATCCATACATCTATCCTTCACCAATCTATCCTTCATCCATCCACCCTTTCATCCTTCCATCCATACATCCATCATTCATCCATCCACCCTTTCATTCATCCATCCACTCCTCATTCATCCACCCACCTTTTCTATGCCTCCCTCATGGGGGGGGGAGGGGTCAGTATCTCTCTGCGTCGTCTTCCTTCTTCTTTCCCGCTCATGGGAGGGCATCTCTGTGCCTCCCTGCTGGGGGCGGGGGACGTGTCGCGGGACCCACAGCTCCAGGCGCGCAACATCCATTGAACTCAAAGAGCTACACTAAAGCCTGCTCCTCCAGCCCCCCCCCCAGCTCGTGTATGTGAGCCTGGCTGAAACAGCTTCAGGGACACACACACAGTCACACCCAAGTACTTGACAGGTCTTTAAAAGACCTTTTACTTGTTAATGAGGCATTGATGTTTTTCACACCTCGGTGTGAATTAGGCCTCCGCCGTGAGCACCCTTAGAAAGCACCAATGCCAGGAACTGCACTCTGCAGAATCTGCGACCCCCTTCCCAGGACTCCATGACCCCCCTGGGGGTCGCGCCCCACAGATTGAAGACCGCTGTGTTAGAGGGTCTTCAGTATATTTATATTAACAGATTGGAAGCCATCTATCCAAATTGTGTGGTTGCCCTAAGAATTCTGCTTACAATTCCAGTGACAGTAGCATCTGACGAACACAGTTTCTCACGCCTCAAATTGATAGACTTATTTACGCTCAACGATGTCCCAGGAATTACTATCAGGATTGCCCCTTCTTTCAATTGAAGGTGATATTGCAGCAACATTGGACTACAGTGAAATGACTGATGCCTTAATCTGAAGAAAGGCAAGGAAGATCACATTTTAGCATATAGTGCTAAACACGAGATATTGATTTGTCACAACAAATTTACTTATTCAATATTGTCCTGTCAGAATGAACTCATTTGGGCTCTTTACTGTGTTATTTTCAGAGTTCAACTAAATGTTTCCTGTTTTGTTCCCCCCTTCAGATTCAGCTATGAAATCTATGCTACTGATTTCTTGACACTATAGTTCCCTTGAAATTTGGGGGCATATCCTGATGTTTGTATTAGGATGTAGGTGAAACGGGCAGATTCGACCAGTGACCTCCAGATGCGTACAGGACATGATATGAAGATGGCAATTTCTTTTTTTTCCCAATCCTACCCCTACCCCAATTTTCCCCAAGTTGGACAACCCCATAAAGTTGGAAATATAAACAACAAAGTTGCTGTCTTTTTGGGGAGTTTGAGGATTGTCATCAGAATCCTGCCATTCTGCCTCTACCACTTCCTACGGTTCTACCACCAAATTAAAAACTGTGATTTGAAAACCCTTTGAATCTGCAGAATACCTTCACTTTAAACACACCCAGATACTCGGCCTTCCCTAAATGAATCAATACCAGGAAGCCACCCAATGAGAATAATCTAGAACGTTGGAGTTACTTTATGTTTCACTGGAATTGTATTTTGTGTTCATTCTCTCCTCATTGTTTGATTGCACTATTTCCTTTTATCTGCTTTTTATAAGAAATTGATATTTGCTCACCTTTTTTCCATCCTCTCATCTTTTTGTCCATGTTACTGATATCCATATTAGGTCGCTTCAGTGATGCCAAATAAGATCAATAGTCCTGCATGTCACTTTCTGTGATGTCACCTCTTGTGATGCAATATGCAATTAGAGGGGGATCACATCTTCCCTTTCCCCCAGGGCCTCAGAAGTCCTATGACCGGTCCTGCAAACTGTCAACAAATTGCTGCTATTTTATATACTGATATTAGGTCTACATTGAAATAAGATTAGTTAGAAACAACATTTGACGTATGCTGATAATAGAAGCAGTTTTGCTTGGCCAGCTTGCAGCAAATGACTTTAGGAAAAGCTGTCTGTTCTTTAAGTTACTGTAATAGGTTCATCACTGGCATCGCTCCCACAGGAAACAAGGCTCATTCAGGGTTAATGTCGGTTCTCATCAGGACTGGCAGACTAATGTTCACCTACACTAGGACACGAGCTCTGAGCTGCGCGGCATGCTTTCAAGTACACTGTGACGTCTGCAGTGCTTTTTAGAACATATCACGGTGCTTAGGTGAGATTCTGTCCGTGTGCACTGTACAACAAAGCGTGACTTCCACTGACTGAAAGCTTTTGAGGACAGGGTCCCTTCGAGATTAGCTTTTATTATAACAATAGCTTTAAATGTGTTTAAAAATTAGCAACCGGACTTCCATTGGGAGCGTGTCTCCTTGCCAGACTTGCAGTGTGTACAAGGTTAATCTTCACAGCATCACATACCGGCAGTACATAATACATATCCTAGTCAATGACTTGTACACACACTGAGTGCCGCAAATGCACTGACTTCATCAGACTTACCGAAAGAGGCCCAGGTGACTCAAAGCTTCTTGATACTCAGAGGTGAAAACTGACTGATTCAACTGAGGCATAAGGTCTAAGGAGCCCAAATCAGAGAAGAGGATGTAGAGGGACGGCCAGAGCTGCTGGAAGTGAGGGATCAGGTTCAAGTCTCAGCGTCGACTCAAAATCCTGTGATTTTTTAACAAATCACTTACTCTTCCAGTGTTTAAAAAAAAATAGACTCTGCACTATGTGTAGCCTCAAAAAGGCATATGTAAAACTAAAAGCACATTATTTGTACAATAACAGCTATGTTTTAAAAGGTACAGGCAAGCATCGGAAAGGGGTTGGGAAGTGTGGGGGCTGCTACACTTGGAGGGAGGTGGGGAAAGAAGCACCACGAGAATGGGGGTGGGGAAAGAAGCACCACCACACACAAGTTGAAGGGGGGGAAATAAATAATACCTGAATTACAATGTGAGCATCAGACAGGCACTAATTAAATTGAATTAATCTGTGCTTGGTCCAGCTCCATACAAAAGAAAGGAAGTGATGCTTAGCGTAAGCTGCACCTGTTCTGAGGATTGCACCTCAATTACATTGCCATGTGTGGTTTACATCAAAGAGGCTGTATTGGGTTGACTGCCATGACGCAGAAGATACGGGGTGAAAGGGCATGTTGTTATGATTGTAAGAGCCTGAATGATGTCCGTGAGGACAACAGGATTTAAGGAGGTAGAAGGTAAAGTAGTCAGCAGGGGAATCTGGGAGGAGACACAAAAGATTGCATTGGATGCTTTGCAAGAAATGCTCTACTGGAAACAATAAAACACCTCTTGTATAAAAGGTCATGGTTGAACGTGGCTTCCTTTGCTGACTCTCCTGTCCAAGGAGTTCAATGAAATTACCTGTCCTAAATACCTTAGAATCCTACGTCTCACCAGCACCACCGATGATTCTCGGTGATTTTACATTTGGTCTCACCGCACCTCTGCGGCACGTTACTGGTCACACTGACGCTCAAGAGCACACTGGTCGGGGAGGGGGAAGGGGGGTCCTAGGGGGGAGGGTGAGGGAGCTTCTAGTTCTTGTTAATTTCCTTATGCTACTCTTTTGCCTTTACACGCAAGATATCAAACAGCTTCTCGGGCATATGTATTTTGCTTATTCTGGATTACTAGGGAAGACGTGCCTGTCTGTCCCGCTCGCTATGTGCACCTTGAGCTTGCTTTTCTTGCTGAGATGTCTCAATATATGCCTGTTGAAATCTTCAATAAAAACACTTTTGAAACTAAAAGGTCATGGTTGAGCTATGCAGCCATCTGTAGCTAAATGGTGAGTTATGAATCAAGCAGAAAACGCCATAGGCGAGATCTATTCATGATTTATTCTGCACAGGGAAGCATATTCAATGGTAGAGGATGTGGCATAAAGGCCAGAGCTGTCTCCTTTGGAGCAGGTGAACACAGTTCGAGTCTTGGCATCAGCTCCACGTTCTGTGATTCTGGGCAAATCACTTAATTTTGTTCTGCCTGAAAAACAAAAGATTGTGTAACATGCGCATGTCAAACATCAGTTTACATCACACAAAGTGTCCAGTTTGTGCTATATAAACTGCAAAAAAAGAAAAAAAACACAAATAAAGGAACACTAAGAACTGAAAGAAATAGGAATATCTGGTTAGTGAGGAAGAGCTGAATCATAGCGGGATTAGTGGAGGGACACTAATTAAAATTAATAAATCTGTAGTTGGGAGATACACCACAGATGAAACAGGAAGTGATGCAAAAGCACATACTGGCCAAATAGGAGAAAGTAAAGACAGTGACAAAGGGGCCAACAAACGGTATGAAGGGGCGGGTTGGAAGCCCCATACTGAACACAACAGCGTTTTGTGAGAAGAGCGCATACGCTAACGCATGCTGCTCACGCAGGCTCGACCCTAAAAACCAACTAAAATCTAAAAAAGCATCACGCTTCTTTAATAGCAAAGAGCATAGTGAAAGTGTAGTATTCTGTGCTTGTTTATGGAATGCCCAGAGTACAGAATCTCACTGCGTGGGATTCTGTACCTCGAATTCCAATATTACCAGATGGTGATTTTCCTGTGTTCCAGGTGGCTGCTCTGCTTGGTGGCTCAGTCTGTATTACGAATAAAAGCCTTTTACAACTTACCTGGCTCATTACAGCATCCTTTTAGTGACGAGGACTGAGCCACCTACACAAACCTGTGACAAATTTGGAGATTAACTGTGGATCAACGAGTGAACAAAGCAAGCATCTGCCTTGGATTCCGTCGTGTCGTTTTCCCACGTTGAGTGCGGCTGCTGGAATCGTTTGGGAGACTGACGGGATCAGCGGTGAGCAGAGCGGCTCAAGTTCAAGGTCGGTGGAACGCAAATGGAGTGATCTGCGTTTCAGCAACGTGATACAAGTAATCACGCAATGACACAGGCACGTTGAAACGCACTACACGCTTCCTGATTTGTGCGTATTTGCGTTCCAAGAAGAAACGCAAGGAACTCTTCCACTCCCTACGTCAGAGTGAGCATTGTTTTTTCTCTACTACGCGCTTCCGTAGCTAAGCGCATTTGCGTCTTGTTTGAAATGCAAGTAGCGTCACAGTGAGCATTGTGTTTAGATTCTAGTCCTTTAATGAATGTAGGGAATCCTTCTAACTGAAGATTCCTTGCTCTCAGATTGATGTTCTGTTCCAGCATCATATTGGCACAAGGGGAGCAGCTCTTTTCTGACGATAAAGACTACAGGTACACCCACCTTCATTAATTTATTTTGTGTTTGGTGCAGGACAAACAGAGATACATATTGAAGGAATTATTTCCTTGTTACATCGTTTGTATAGACTGCAACACTTTCGTGAAGCTAAGACTCTGGTAATTTTTTGGGGGAGTTACATTTTCTAGCCTCAAATTTGTATTTCAAGCAGTTATCTAAAATCAATCTGATTTCAGTTTTTTCTGCAATTTCGTTTTCTATCTTACTTAGCCTAATATGCAAGCTGTCAGTCCTCCTCCACCTTTTCTCAAAACACCAGGTGATCCACCCATCAAGTGGAAGCAATGGTTTGATGGGTTTGAGACATATTTGGGAGCAATTGGCGCAATCAGATTCAGGGCAGAACGCAGAAAATGTTTGCTTTTACACTCATTAGGTTTTGAGGGAAGAGCTATACTGAAACATCTTCCAGCTCCTGTTGTTGATGGTGAGAACGTTCCTCTTGATGAGTATCAAGATACAGCCAAGAGACTACAAACAAGGTTTGATGTGCAACCCAGTATTGTTGCTCTTCGTCACAAGTTTTTTTGTGCATGCAGAATACAGGAGAAGATGTTGACAGTTATATCACCGCTTTGAGGAGACCTGATAGTGGAATGTCAGTTTGAAAATGTTTCTGATCAACTAGTGCGCGATCAATTCATTTGCCACTGTTCTAATAAAAATATCACACAAAACTCCCCTCCATGGGAAATCCTAGTCTTGAAGAAACTATTAGGGTGGCAAAAAGCATTGAGACTTCTGTATTGTCAGCTGAGGAATTGGAAAGTAAGAGTAATGAAGCAGTTGCTGCTATTAAAGCAAAAGACAACAAAGATAAAGATGTCAAATCTTCTGACAAACCTCGTTCAAATTAATTTTTTAGACAGACAGAATTATTTTCACCATCAAAGTAATGTTTGCAACAAATGTGGATACAGAAATCACTTGAAGGGCAACAAGTGTCCAGCAAGATTTGTGACATGTAGACTGTGTAACAAGACTGGTCATTTTGCTAAAGTCTGTCAACCTAATAAGGGAAGATTATCTCACCAACCTAATTCTGTAAAATGTGTTGTCGATGGGGAAGTGTCTTGTATTGATGAGGAATTTGTTACTAGAGAGCTCTGCGACATGGTCTTTGTAGTACATGATGATGGGGTTATTGTGGGAAAACCTGAACTGTGTAAGGATCCTTATGTAGAAATTTTAGTAGGAGATCGTTTGCTTAAGCTTTTGGTGGATTCGGGTGCCCGCATGTCCATGATAACATTAGAATTGTACAATGCAACATGGCCAGACAGACCACTTCTTCCCCTTGACCGCAATGCTGTTTCTTATGAAGGGCGAGAGATAGACTTGTCAGGATATATTGAAGATGTGATGGAATTCAAAGGGAGAAGAATTGCGGGGAAATTGTACGTAGCTCACAAGGGATTAAATATTTTAGGAATGGTTTCACCAGGGTTTGTTTGGGATGGTGCTTAGACCTGGTACCTCCAAACAAGTTCTAGCCATCAGAGAGAGTCCTGATATAGAGAATTTAGTCAATCAGTTTCCTCATGTTTTTTCCTGGGGAGCTTGGCAAGATAAAGAATTTCCAACACAAGATTATTATGAAAGATACCGCCAAGCCTGTTAAACACACACTTAGGAATGTTCCCTTTAGTTTTAGACAAGACCTTGAGAAAGAGCTGGACTTGTTATGTGCCAAGGGTATCATTGAACCAGTGGAGTCTTCGCTTTGGTTATCTCTACTGGTAGTAGCTCAGAAGCAGAATGGTGAGCTTAGGGTTTGTGTTGACCTTCGCTGCCTTAATAGTGAAATCTGGGTGGACTCCCATCCTCTTCCAAATATTAATGAGCTGCTGGCTGGTCTAAAAGATGCTAAAGTCTACACGAAGCTTGATCTAGCGTCTGCCTATCATCAGGTAGAGTTAGCCCAAGAGTCGAGACACCTCACAGCATTTGTTTCCCTTTTGGAACTTTCCAATATGTTCGCATGCCGTTTGGTCTTGTATCAGCGGCCTCTGTGTTTCAGCGCCTCATGTTTAATATGCTGAAGGGGATTGAGGGAATATCTGTTTTACAAAATGATGTTCTTATGTTTGCCCCTGACAATGCTACACATGATTCCATTCTCAAGGAAGTTTTGTCCAGGTTCCAAGTGAATGGGGTAGTGTTACGAAGAGAAAAATGTGTGTTCAGGACCAAAGAAGTGGAGTATTTAGGTCATGTTGTCAATGAAAATGGCATTTTACCCAAAAACAGTTTAGTTGACGCAATTGTCAAAACCAAGGCTCCTTCTGACAAGGCAGGTCTTAAGTCCTTCCTTGGTCTGGGTGAATTTTATTTGCGGTTTGTACAAGATTTTGCAAGCAAATTGAGACCATTATCATGTATGCTAATGAAAACTGTTGTTCTTGTGTGGAATGATAAATGCCAGAGAGTCTTTGAGTGGGTGAAGCAGCAATTTATTTCACCAAAAATGTTAAAACACTATGATCCTTCTCTCACATGCAACCTCACTGTTGATGCCAGCAATGTTGGATTTTGTTGCTATTCTTTCTCAGAAGAAAGAGGGAGATGTTAAAACTATTGGCTTTGCCTCGATGGTTTTATCTCCTTCTGAAAGATAGTACTCTGTTATAGAAAAGGAGGTGCTGGTGGGCTGTTATGACGTTTAGGAACTTCATTTGGGGAAAAAAATTCCGCTTACAGACAGATCACAAGTCTTTACTTTTTATTCTCAGTGGGAAAAATGTCAGGAGTTTTACTCCTAGAATTGCTTGTCTTTCTTCCAAGCTTCTTCAGTTTGATTTTTGTGCTCAATACATTCCTGGTAACAGGAATGGGTGCACAGATTTTCTTTCTCGTTTTTCTGACACTATTGAGAATGAACTTGACGCAGGTGAGCAGGATATTGAAGGGATTATCCTTGCAACTGTTGACCTTCCACAATTGTGTGCAGTCTCAGAGAGTGAGTGGCGTAAAGCTCTCTGTAATGATGTCTTCATGACTCAGGTCATGAAGTATGTTGAGATAGGATGGGCTAAAGAAAGGAACCTTAATTTTGAAGTTAAGACTTCTTCAAGTAGCAGACGAACTTACCATCGAAGATGGATTATTACTCAGAGGGGATAAACTTGTTCCTCCCATTTCTTTGAGAAATGTTTTAGTTAAACAAGCACATGAAGGCCATTTAGGTGCCACTATGACTAAGAAAAGAGTGTGTCTGTCCTTTTGGTGGCCCTCCATGGACAGGGAGATTGATGACAATATTAAGTCCTGTATAATCTGTGCCAGTTGCGACAAAGCTGACAAATTATGCACTCCTCCTCTTTCTGCCATTGAATTGCCATCTTCACCTTGGGTGAAATTGGGTCTTGACTTTGTTGGTCCTTTCCACGCACTTGATGCTTCTTCGAAGTTTGCCTTGGTTCTCATAGACTACTATTCTAAGTGGCCAGAGGTAAAGTTTGAGAGAACAGTGTCTTCTAGAACGGTGGTTGAATGTCTCAATGAGGTCTTTTTAAAAGAAGGTTTTCCCAAATCCTTAGTGACAGACAATGGCACATAGTTTGTTGCCTAGGAGGTTGAAGATTTTTTGCACAATTGTGGTATCAAGCATCTCAGAGTTCACTGTATCATCCCCAGACAAATTGCCTAGTTGAGCGAATGAACAGGGTGCTGGGGGAGTGTATACAGTGGACTCTTGCTAATAAATGTGTCATAAGTAATTCTGTGAGAAGCATGCTCTGGTTTTATCGCACTACCCCACATTCAACGACTGGTGTGTCACCTTTTGAATTGTTATGTGGTCGGAGAGCGGCTACTGCTTTTTGTCCGGGATGGATGAGCAAATGGGTTAGACGGAAACAATAGGCAGACACTACTGTCAGAAGTCGGGTTGAGTTGATTCAGAGTAAATAAAACACTTATTTTGATTCCACAAAGAAAGTCAAATGTAAATGTAAATGTACAGGAATTTATATAGCGCAAATCACCGAGCGGTTTCTAAGCGCTTGCTTAGGGAACCCGTCCTGGTATTCCCCTGTGAGATAACCCCGGCAGGGTATCTGCAAGGTGAAAGCCAGGCATCCCGCCGCGAGGGGCCGCTGTGGAGATTAAGCAAGCTATTGCCTAGAGTCGCAGAGTGTGAACCCGTGAATCGAGTAGGCACCGGAGCGAGAATTGTCGAGTCCATGGACATTTTAGGACTCAAGACCCCGCCAAGCCAGGAATTGAACCATGGTCCCGGGCTGACCTCTGCTTCCAGGTCTGCCTCCTCTAACCAGTGAGCCACACTTCTCCACCAAGTCAAGGAAGTGGAGATATGTTTGGGTGATCTGGTCCGTGTTAAGAAACCTGTCCATGTGAGGAAGGGTTCTTCCAAGTTTGGTCCTCCTTTGGAGGTTATTGGTATGAAAGGTGATTCCCTTAAATTAGCAAATGGTCAGTGGTGGAACAAACGTGTTTTTGTGAAGTATCGTTCTTGTGAAGAGGATGCATGTAAGGGTGTGAGCAGTAACAATAAAGTTGTAACTCATGATGAGGTTGCAGATTGCGCTGTCCAGCTTCCTTGAGGTGCAGTACTCGTGCCAAGAATGTACCTCTTCGTTTTAGAAAATAGTTGGTTGCTGTTCAGTTTCCTTTGAGGCACAGCACTTGTGCCGAGAATGTACTTCTTCATTATAGAAACTAGTGTGTCATTTTTCTTATTATCTTTTCTTTCTGCTCTTCTTATTCTTTCTTCTCTCTTGTTTTTTGGTTCTCATTTTTCTATTCTTTCTCTTTCTTCTTTCTTACTTTTCTCTTAGTCATTTTTTCTATCTTATTTTTATTGTTTGTTGGTTTGTTTTAGTTTTTAGGAAAGACCAATGTAGTATTCTGTGCTTGTTTATGGAATGCCCAGAGTACAGAATCTCACTGCGTGGGATTCTGTACCTGGAATTTCAATATTGCCAGTTGGTGATTTTCTACTAGCTCATAAGGCAGGTGATTGAGCACAGCCTATGCTACTGCAGTATGTTGTAGTTAAACTAGTATGATCTTGGAAGGCAAACTATATTTAAATACAAAGGAAGGGCAAATTCAAGTGGACATCAACATGAGGGTGCCCATTTTACAGCAGAACTTTGCACCTTAGCTGAAGCACTAAGTCCAAACAGTCGTAAGTGTGGGCGCCAGTGCAGTAGCAAGGGCACTGTGAGCCCAAATGCAAGCTAGAGATTTGGTCTCCTATCCATCTCCCCTTTTTTTGCTTTTAAAACATACCCACTAATTAGGGTGAACCAGGACTCTGTGTCTCTGCACCTACTTAACTACGGTTAATATATATCAGAATCTGCATTTTATAATTGAATAAGGCCAAGGAGGCTCTGACAACTTCTTTATATACTGTGATCAATAGTGGCAGCATCAGTGATTTTTCTTATCCCCACCCCCTCCGTTGATAGTGTTGACCCCTCACACGCCCCCACCCTACTGCCAGCAATAAAAATAAATGTCATGATGTTGCCTGTTTTGGCTGCATCATAGTGCTTTAAAAAACATTTAATTTCAATTTCATCCATAAGGCAGAGCAGGCATGCTGCTGTACAACATGGAAAAAAAAACTCTGTCAAAGCCAGTAGCTGTCTCGTAGGTGACACCTGTTGGCTTTGCCATTGCTTGTTATATGACTGTTCTTCACCCATCTATGGGAATGAAGCTGATTTAATATGTAAAGCATCAGGAATAGTTTAAAAATTAAGCAATTCAATTAAATGTAATTTCAACTTATGGCAATATTTGAATATATTTTGTAAGAATGTCACTAATGTTCTAAGAACATGCTTTTTCTGTTCAAATTAAACTTCCCATTGCTGTGACCATGAAATTACTGCAGTGCGGCATCTGAGAGAGCAATGCTGTTAGCACAATGCAAATCTAGGCACTCACTCATCTAGCCATCATCTTAAGAACGTATTCCAAAGTGCATATTAATATGTAATCAAATTTGCAAAAAACAATCAGATCAGTTTATATTGTATCGTGTTTTAATGCACCATCATTCTTTAATTGCAGATAAGGATCATACCACAATAGTGACGTAATCTGGGATTCAAATCGTATCCAAATTGCTTTTAACAATGTTTAACAATTTTTAAACTCAAATAGGCTGAATTCAAAATGGTCATGTAAATAAAGTTTTACTTTATTGAATGAAGAACATGTTACTTTGCAGGAAAAATATGTTTTAACCCCGGGTTTTGCAGCTTTTCCTTTGAAATATCTGTGCTTTCTGCTGCTAACCTGTGTTCCTAGTGAACAAACCCCCACATGCATCAACCTATTTAGGAAGTGCAAACGGTGCGAATCGGTAAATTCGGCCGTTTGCACTTCCTAAATACGTTTTTGGGATGCATGAAACAATTCGCTATTTTTTGCATTTCTTAAAAATGCAAATGCAATTAAGGAATCGCATTTGTGCGATTCCTTAAATGCAATGCATCAATTTGTAAAAAATAGCGAATTTTGAAATTGGAAGTGCAAATTAACACGAGGTTGACCCTCGTGTTAATTTGCGAAAAATTTTAAAAAAGCAAAAAAATGCATTTTTTAAACTTGCATGTTACAGACACACATGTCCTTAGGACATGTGTGTGTGAAACATGCACTTGAAAATACATTTCAGGGTGCAGGGGGGGTCTTTTGGACCCCCCTCTGCACCCTTGCAATGCATCAACAAATTGCGAGTGCAAAAAAAATAAAAAGGCAAAACGGCATTGATTCCTATGGGCTTCTAGGCCCATGGGAATCAATGTAATGCCATTCCTTAATTGCGATTCGCAATTAAGGAATCGCAATTTCCGAAAATTAAGAAATCCTAAAAACTTTTAGGATTTCTTGATGCATAGGATTTTGCATTTCCTAAATAGCGATTCCTTAATTTTCGCTATTTAAGAAATGCAAAATCCTAGATTGATGCATGTGGGGGCCAGTGTGTTTAAATGCAAAGTGTGTTTAAGACTGCAGTACCACCTCCTGTCTATGGGGGCAGAGGGAGCAAAAATATAAACACACTTTCTGAAACACAGGTCCACACAAGACAATTTTTTTAAAAGTTGTAAAAATTGACACAGATGTTCCTGAAGCCATTTTTTTAATCATTTAAAGGACATTACCTTGTGGGGACCTGGGTTCAGGTCCCCACAGTGCAATCAAGTCCCCACAGCGTGAGTGTGTTATCACACCCAAGTCCCCACAAGGATAGTAACACAAACCCACACACACACACACACACACATACACACACACCCACACACACACACACACACACACACACACACACACACACACACACAGCATAAAGTCATATTTAAACATTTTAAGCAAACACCCCTATTTAAATTATATTTAGGACAAATTGAATGTGCATGATGAGGTGCTGTGTCTGTTTTTCTGTACTGCCTCCTGGCACATTTAACAGCTAGTTGGTTTCGTTTTAGTTCGAATTTTTTTATCAGGCATGTCCTTTTATGGTAAATACTAATTTTGGTTTTATTTTTTAAAATGTGATATCATTTTGTGAATAAATGCTTTGATTGATATATAGATATATATTCACTGAAAAAATCATAAGTTTAAGGGAGGTTATAGTTAGTTGGAGATTGTACTCATACAAAACCATAGAAATGTGGCAGTTATAGTTAGTAGATCTAACTATAACTTCCGCCCCCACAATGCATTGCTTATGATATCACATATTATATCACTCATGACATGCTCAGTGACATCACTCATGACATCACTGATGACATCTCAAATGACATCACTGATGACACCATCCAGTGAATGTGTGTTTCTGTAAAGTATAAAAATATGTTATATATATATATATATATATATATATATATATATATATATATATATATATATATATATATATATATATATATATATATATATTACCTACTGGCGGTCGCCAGTAGGTAGTTATAGTTAGGATCGTTTTCCATAGGAAATCCGCAACATTCTATTGGTAATAACTTTGGCGCCAAATGAGGGATCTGCCTGTAATTTTCCTTAACTTTGCCTCGCTGCGCTCCGCTCCATCCCTGAAAGTTTCGGGGGGATCCGTCAAGCGGGGGCCGAGATAAAAGGGGGGTCCCAAAACGTGTTTTCCCCATGTTAATTTCCATAGGGCGGTTGGACTCACTTTTAGCCCGAACGGCTGAATGGATTTCCACCAAACTTGGCTAAATTGTAGGGACTGGTACCCCGATGTGCCTTTGCTATGTCTCAAGATATATGCTCCAATGGTTTTTACGAAAATTAACTTTGAAAAAATATATATTGGGCTACATTGGGCTATATATATGTTAGAGCCCAAATGTAGCCCAATGTAGCCCAATGTAGCCCAATGTAGCCCAAAGATGGCCACCAGAGACAAAAAAAAACAAATGTAGCCCAAATATCAGCCAGATGTAGCCCAACTATAGCCCAATGACAGAATGTCCCAGAGTGTTCTAAAGAACAACTAGAGCGCTAACAGTCTTACTTATGACAAAAGTATGGCACACCTGAAGTCATCTTGATTGGAATAAAGTGTTAACACTTAAAACATTTAATTTGCAAAGGAAGAAAATGAGGGGGTTCATTTTGCCATAGAAATTATGATTAGTGCTGAAGAAAGAAAAATTAGGGCACATTTTGAGTGACTTCTCAAATTCTATGTCAGTCCACGGAGGCTTTGATTATGCTTCTCTAATCTTTACTGACAATAACAGCAGCCAATAAAACTTTAAACTGGCATGACCCCGGAAGGACAACCCCCAACACTGGTCTGCACCAAATTACTGTCTAGTCTCATACATAACAGTCTCTGAAAACAGGAAACCGCCTCTTTTTTTGCTGCTGCAGCAGCGAGTTAAGTGCCTTTTCCCTTACTTTCGTGTTGTATACTGATATTGGCATTTGCGGGGTTTTTGTACTAGTAGCGCTTCAGCGCTTTCATTGGTATTGCCCCGATTGTGTTTATAGCCGTGTTTCGAGTGTTTTTTGGTCAATTGTTGATTTCATTGCAGAGACCTTTTCGCCCTGTCGCCACTCTGGCCAGGTTGGTTTCCTGGTTGTTGAGTCTGGCGGGTATTGATACTTCCAAATTTGGAGCGCACTCCGTTAGAGGGGCTATGGCCTCAAAATCCTTTGGTGCCGGTTCTCGGCTTCAGGATATCATGACTGTGGCAGATTGGTCATCTGACTCCACTTTTAAGACGTTTTATCATAAACCTATTGTGAATGTGGCCTCGGTGGTGGTGGAGAAACTTTAAACTAGCATAATCAGAGCCTCCGTGGACTGACATAGAATGAAAAATTGTCTAGCAGACGCGACAAAGAATTTTCAATTCTATTAAGGACACGGAGGCGAGGATTATCCCACCCGGGCTAGCAGAAATGTATTCTTGCATTATTGTTTTGAAATGTGATGTATCTTACCCACCCGAATGACGTTTATGGCTTGTTGTATTCCTGAGTGTTGGAATGGCCATTACGATGTATATTTTCGTTTCAGGTGATCAGCATAAGCAGACTTGAGAAGGACTCTGGGGAACTGCGTTGTTGTGCTGTTTATGAGGAGAAGTTGATTCCCTTCGGAACTGATGCGAGAGTTACCACGTTGGGTTCCAGTCTTGGTTTGGACTGATGAAGAAATCGCAAAGAAAGAGGAGGTTTCCTGCTTTCAGAGACTGTTATGTATGAGACTAGACAGTGATTGGTGCAGAACAGTGTTGGGGGTTGTCCTTCCGGGGTCATGCCAGTTTAAAGTTTTATTGGCTGCTGTTATTGTCAGTAAAGATTAGAGAAGCATAATCCTCGCCTCCGTGTCCTTAATAGAATTGAAAATTCTTTGTCGCGTCTGCTAGACAATTTTTCATCCTCTTATATTTCATTAAAAAAATTCGGATATGCAGTCTCCCAAGATGGCCACCAGAGACAAAAGAGCCCAAATGTAGCCCAAATATCAGCCAGATGTAGCCCAACTATAGCCCAATGACAGAATGTCCCAGAGTGTTCTAAAGAACAACTAGAACGCTAGCAGTCTTACTTATGACAAAAGTATGGCACACCTGAAGTCATCTTGATTGGAATAAAGTGGTAACACTTAATACATTTAATTTGAAAAGGAACAAAATGAGGGGTTTCATTTTGCCATAGAAATTTGGAGTCCGTGACATTTGGTGCGGACTACTGCTGGTGTGCTGACTGCATTAGGGGGAGGGAACTCAAGTACCTGCAAGTATTTTACACAGGAGGAGCCTATTTGGGAGGGGCTCATTACAGTGAAGGGCGCTGATGAAGGCTATCGCCGAAATGCATTCGCCGCCGCTGGGACATTTGAAATAAACGGTTTGCATGCTCCTGACTCCCCTTGTGGCCTCTGATTCTTTCTTTCCTGGAGGAATGTCTTTGTGATATTTACTGCGCCAGCCAGAGGCGTGGAACAGAAGGCCCTGCAGCATCAAGTGACACGGAATGTAACTGGTACAACGCTGCTTGCAGCTACACAAGGTCGAGGGATCGACAAGTCCGGAGTCCGCCACAAATCTCAAGACTGGAGGAGAGCAGACTGAGATATTTTACCTTGAGTGGGCATTTAGTCTCACATTTGACTGCCCCTGCTCTGCAATTCACTTGGGAGGACTGGCTGCAGCAGACAGAAGGGACCCGGGGCAGACACCGTGAGTTTCATTGCTCTACGACCACCCGACCCTCCTGCAACGGGTACTGACCTACTGTTTTTCCAACTCCCCCACGCCACCTACCTTGTAGCGCCGGGATTGTGCCTGCTGGGACATGGAGTCCGTGACATTTGGTGCGGACTACTGCTGGTGTGCTGACTGCATTAGGGGGAGGGAACTCAAGTACCTGCAAGTATTTTACACAGGAGGAGCCTATTTGGGAGGGGCTCATTACAGTGAAGGGCGCTGATGAAGGCTATCGCCGAAATGCATTCGCCGCCGCTGGGACATTTGAAATAAACGGTTTGCATGCTCCTGACACCCCTTGTGGCCTCTGATTCTTTCTTTCCTGGAGGAATGTCTTTGTGATATTTACTGCGCCAGCAAGAGGCATGGAACAGAAGGCCCTGCAGCATCAAGTGACACGGAATGTAACTGGTACAACGCTGCTTGCAGCTACACAAGGTCGAGGGATCGACAATTCCGGAGTCCGCCACAAATCTCAAGACTGGAGGAGAGCAGACTGAGATATTTTACCTCGAGTGGGCATTTAATCTCACATTTGACTGCCCCTGCTCTGCAATTCACTTGGGAGGACTGGCTGCAGCAGACAGAGGGGACCCGGGGCAGACACCGTGAGTTTCATTGCTCTACGACCACCCGACCCTCCTGCAACGGGTACTGACCTACTGTTTTTTCCAACTCCCCCACGCCACCTACCTTGTAGCGCCGGGATTGTGCCTGCTGGGACATGGAGTCCGTGACATTTGGTGCGGACTACTGCTGGTGTGCTGACTGCATTAGGGGGAGGGAACTCAAGTACCTGCAAGTATTTTACACAGGAGGAGCCTATTTGGGAGGGGCTCATTACAGTGAAGGGCGCTGATGAAGGCTATCGCCGAAATGCATTCGCCGCCGCTGGGACATTTGAAATAAATGGTTTGCATGCTCCTGACTCCCCTTGTGGCCTCTGATTCTTTCTTTCCTGGAGGAATGTCTTTGTGATATATATATATGTATATATATATATATATATATATTCACTGAAAAAACCATAGGTTTCACACCAGTTATAGTTAGGAATTAACATTTAAAAAACCTATTAAATTCACTGAAAAAACCATAGGTTTCACACCAGTTATAGTTAGGTGGAAATTTTACTCGCATAAAACCATTGAAATTCCCACGTTATAGTTAGTTGGACTCACTATAACTTGCGCATGCAATGCACTGCTGATGACGTCACATATTACATCACTCATGACATGGTCAGTGACATCACTCATGACATCACTGATGACATCTCAAATGACATCACTGATGACATCATCCAGTGAATGTGTATCTTTCTGAAAAATAAATATTTTTTATATATGTATATCTAAAGGTTGATGGAAGAATAAATGGGTAAAAAAATGTCTAAATGGATGTTTTTTTTGTGTAAAATTGATTGGTTAACTGACTTATTAAATGTATCTTAGTGAATACATATATTAGCGAGTAATGTTTAAATATTTAAATATCTGTATCTGTGTCTCACTTTGTGTATAAGTGGCTGCATGGGTTGGTGAGTAGCTACATGAGTGTGTATATGGGTTATTAGTTGTTTTTTTGAGTATCAGTATCAGTGTATGTATGGTTCGGTGGGGGATATTACTTACAGCACAGATGCATGAATGAGTGACTCACTATTTGTATGTATTTTGAAGACAGCATGTGTGCAAGACTGTATGGGTGGATGATTGTGTGTATGGGTGGGTTAGTGAGTATGTGTTTTTATAATTGATTGTTTAAGAGAGTAAATATGTTTCCGTTTCTGTAGAAGTATGTGTACTGGTGTGTATATAGCAGTATAATCAAGTAAATGTTTTTTTGATAGTTTATTTGCATGTGTGAATTTGTGTGTGAGTAACTATATGGATGAGTATTAGTGTGTAACAGGATGTATAGGTGTATGAGTACATATGATGAGTAAGTACATGCATGAGTGACTATATAGAACTGTTGGTGAATGAGTGGATGTGTATGTAGATGTTGGAATTACCTAATAAGTTGTTGTAATTGGTATTGGTTTCTCCTTTTTTAGGAAAATGTTAGTTTCTATTTTTGAATGTGTGTGTCAAAGGTTATTTTTTGCTGATAGGAGGTCTGCCACTTTGTCACAAGGATGTTATCATCAGTGATGTCATTTGAGATGTCATCAGTGATGTCATGAGTGATGTCACTGACCATGTCATGAGTGATGTAATATGTGACGTTATCAGCAGTGCATTGCACGCGCAAGTTATAGTGAGTCCAACTAACTATAACGTGGGAATTTCAATGGTTTTATGCGAGTAAAATTTCCACCTAACTATAACTGGTGTGAAACCTATGGTTTTTTCAGTAAATATATATATATATATATATATATTCACTGAAAAAACCATAGGTTTTACACCAGTTATAGTTAGCTGGAAATTTTACTCGCATAACACCATTGAAATTCCCACATTATAGTTAGTTGGACTCACTATATAACTTGCGCGTGCAATGCACTGCTGATGATGTCACATATTACATCACTCATGACATGGTCAGTGACATCACTCATGACATCACTGATGACACCATCCAGTGAATGTCTGTCTTTCTGAAAATTAAATATGTGTTATATATGTATATGTGAAAGTTGATGGAAGAATAAATGTTTAAATAAGTGTTTACATGGATGTTTTAAAAAAAAAATGGATTGGTTAACTGGTTTATTAAGTGTATCTTAGTGAATACATATATTAGTGAGTAATGTTTAAATATTTAAATATATGTATTAGTGTTTCACTTTGTGTATAAGTGGCTGCATGGCTTGGTAAGTAGCTACATGTGTATGTATATGGGTTATTAGATTTTTTTTAGTTTCAGTATGAGTGTCTGTATGGTTTGGTGGGGGTATTACTTAGCACATACATGCATGAATGACTGACTCTCTGTTTGTATGTGTTTTGAAGACAGCATATGTGCAGGACTGTATGGGTGGATGAGTGTGTATATGTGTGTGTTAGTGAGTGAATGACTGTCTCACTAGTGTCTTTATCAGTAACTACATATGTTTTAATGTAGTATATGTGAATATTGATGTACATAAGTGAGTATATGTGAGAGTAAGAGATTGTAAGAGTTCCTGTTTAAATAAGTATGTTTTTCTATAAGTGATTGTTTAAGAGAGTAAGTATGTGTAAGTTTCCTTAGAAGTAAGGTGGTAGTGTGTGTATAGCTGTATATGCAAATAAATGGATGTTCAATAGTTTATTTGCATGTGTGAGTATGTGTGAGAGTATCTTTTGGATGACTGTCGGTGTGTAACAGAATGTAGAGGTGTATCACTACATATAATGAGTAAGTATATGTATGAGTCACTATATATAACTGTTGCTGAATGAGTGGATGTGTACATAGATGGTGGAATTATTGAATTTGTTCATGTAACTGGTATGGGTATCTCCTTTTTTTTGAAAATTTTAGTTTCTATTATTGAATATGTGTTTCAAGGGTTACATTACAGTGAAAGGAGGTCCGTCAATCTGTCACAAGGATGGTGTCATCAGTGATGTCATGAGTGATGTCACTGACCATGTCATGAGTGATGTAATATGTGACATCATCAGCAGTGCATTGCACGCGCAAGTTATAGTGAGTCCAACTAACTATAACGTGGGAATTTCAATGGTTTTATGCGAGTAAAATTTCCAGCTAACTATAACTGGTGTAAAACATATGTTTTTTTCAGTGAATTTAATAGGTTTTTTTAAATGCTAATTCCTAACTATAACTGGTGTGAAACCTATGGTTTTTTTCAGTGAATTTCAATGGTTTTTTAATAGCAAATCTTAATAGGTATAGAAAGTGAAACATTTTAAAACGAATTTTATATTGTATAAATATGTAAAAAAAAAAAAAAACACTTTTTATTTGTAACCCGGAGGCGCATCCCGGGGCGCGTACCGGTGAATGCACGGGTAAGCGCAATGTTACGGGGCACCCCGGGGCGCGTACCGGGGAGCGTCCCGTTAGCGCTATTCTCGCGAACGAAAACAACATCGTGACGTTTCACGTAGCCGCGCGATGCGTCATATGACGCACAGCGTAATCGCAACCGAAAGCACGCGATCGCATACGATCACGAAACGTCCTGACGCGCTTACGCTACGCACCCGCGGGCGCGCCCCGGAGCGCGACTATGGGGGCGCCCCGGTGCGCGTAGCGTAAGCGCGTCGGGTCATGTGACCTGAAAATAACACTTTCTATTGGTGCAGAACAGTTTTGGTTTCCAAATGAGTAAAGCCTGGGTCTTGTGACCTGAAAATAACACTTCTGATTGGTTCAGCACAGTTTTTTTTCCAAATGATAAAAAACCCCACCTTTCTTCCTCACTCTGACTTTGTTTTTTGACTGAGGAAGACCTGTTTCATCTACAGAGACAATTATTTTGTACTTTGAAATGGCTACTGTAGCAGCAGCAGGAGCATCTGCACCACCACCACCACCACAACCACCAAGAGGACCACCACAACAATACATTGCTGGTGGAGAAGAGGAGGAGGAGGAAGAGGAAGTGGAGGAGGGGAGCAGATGGCTGCCGGAAGAAATTACCCCATACAAGCCAAAAGAACACATTGTATGGGAGTTTTTTTCTCTTCCAGAGGGCAAGAAAAAAGTTAATGCGGCCAAGGTAACATGTCGAATCTGTGGTGCAGAACTCTCAAGGGGCAATCCAGATAAAAAATATTCATTTGGGAATCATACCATGATTCGGCATATGACCCGGAAGCATCCTGCTAACTATTCTCGTGCAGAGATCAGGGAACTGGCCAGTCACCTCCCCCAGTGTTCAAGGACCAGCTCAAAAAGAAAGCAACCCAGTCAATCGGACCCAGAAACAACGGAGACGATGCCTTGCATTCAGCAACAATTTGGTACTTTTAGATTCACTTGTACTGAATGTGGCAAGCTCATCGCCTATGGTGAAAAGAACGTAAAGCTGATCTTCCTTGCTGGTCAGAATCACATTTGCCCCAAACAAAAGAAGTCATTTTTTTCGTTTTTTGTTTTTTGCTCCAGTTGAGCCATTTTCAATTCCCTTTCTCTTTGTTTCTTCCCATAAAAAATACAAAAAAAATATAAAACTGTTTTGAAAAGCCAAAAAAAGTACAAAATGTTAAAAAAACATTAAAAAAAATATAAAACAACAAAAAGAATTAAAAAAAAGTTCTTTTCAGAACTACCTTTCATTTATAAAATTAAACCTATATTTTTAAAGGATCTCTGTCTATTTTTTGTCCTTAGGGTACGCGTACCGGGGCGCGCCCCGCAAAAAAATAGAAAAAAATAATTTAATGAAGCAGTTAGCATGAGGGAAGGACACAAAGAGAGTTATGTTAAGAGAAAAAGAGCTACAAGATGACCACAGAGGGATTGTTTATTACATAGTAAAAAATAGAGAAGGTGTAATTGGATGAAAGTGAGAAAAGTAAAATGACTAAAGGAGCGAAAGAAAGGAAGAGAGAGGAAGAACACTAAAGTAGAGATAGTGTGAGACTGTGATTGGCTGTTAAAAGAAAAAGAAAGGACAGTAAAAAATGGAGAATGAAGGGTAGTGGCGGAACCACGATAAATGAAGAACGATGAGGGAAAGTGAGAAAAGACCAGGTAGTATAAGTAAAGAGGGGTGAAAGAGGGAGAAAAATTGAATTAGGATAACACATGGGGAGTGACAAAGAGAGAGGACAAAGAGAGTAAAGGAAACAGTACCTGAATGGGCTTGAGTAAAACAGCAAAAAAAGATAAGTAATGCAGTGTGTGACTTATAGGGAGTCAGTGGGTGTAGGTCGGAGTGTGGGTGTGTAAGGTGTGTCTGTGGGTGTGGTTGTGTGGAGTGTTTTGGTGTGGGTGGAGGTGAGGGTGTGTGAAATATGTGTGAGAAGTGTATGAGTGTGGGGTGTATATGTGTTCGATGTATGTGTGTGTATGGAATGTGTGTGTGTTTTTGAGGAGTGTGTGTGGGAGTTTTTTTTGTGTGTATGAGGTGTGTGTGTGGTGTGTGTGTGGGGTGTATGTTACAGGTGTGTGTATGTGTTGGGAGGGGAATGAGGTGTATGTGTAGGAGTAAGGTAAATAATTAA
Source organism: Lissotriton helveticus (assembly GCF_964261635.1). NCBI lineage: Eukaryota > Metazoa > Chordata > Amphibia > Caudata > Salamandridae > Lissotriton > Lissotriton helveticus. Next base: position 919,331,204 of record NC_136065.1, on the reverse strand, counting down.
GAAAAATAGAATGGGTGAAGAAGCAAAGGAAGGGAACAGAGGGTAAGTGAAGTAAAGAATAGGGATCGAAAGAAGTTGAATATGAGAGGGTAAATAGGGAAAGGGGAGTAAACATGTAGAATAAGAATAAGTGAGAGAAGCAGAGTAAAGACACAGGAGTGAGGTAGATTGAGAAAATGTTAGTGACCTTAAAGCAAAGGGTGATGACAAACTACATTTTTTTAGTCATACTTACCATATAATAAATGTAACTTTAATTAATTTTTTTTACTACAGTTTGTATCTGTGAGAGAGAAGAAAAAATAAGTTATAATTAGTAAAATATGTATTTTAAATTAAAAGATACAAATGAAGAGGTTAAAAATCATAACGCTCTATTTACAAATAAAGTTAGAGTGAAGGACACAAAAAGGGAAATAAACTAAGGTAGAAGGACAAAAAGAGAGAAAAAGAAATAGAAGGAGAGCAAAATACAAAGAGTAAGGCATATAGATTCACTGACAAAGAGAGAGAGAAGAACAGAGAAATGAACTGAAGGTAAGAAAGATACTAAAACAATGTGAGTTAGCAAAACTAAATCAGGAAACAGAACTAAGTAAAAAGATTTAGAAGATTGAGGAATAGAAGATAACTGAGAGTAAGTGAAGAACAGTCATAGAGTGAAAGGATGAAGGGAGACAGGATAATATACAACGATTGAGGGAAATGGACTGAGGAAGTTATAAGGTAGACACACTAAGAGAAAAACTGAGTGAGGTGGAGTACAATGAGCGAGAAAAGGAAATGAGTAAGTGAGCAAAAAGAAGTAAAGAGAGGAGAAGACGACTAAACCAGTGGTACTGAGAGAAAATAATTTGGTGATGAAAGTAAAGAGAAGGACATTGAAAGAAAGGAAATGAGGGATAGTAATGGAACCAGAGTAAAAGAAATGGGATGAAGAACGATGAGAGAGGAGCAGTGAAGTTGTTGTAAAAGAAGTGATAGAAGGTAGATAAACACAAGTGAACATAACACAAGTAGAGTGAGGCACTGAGGACATAGAAGTAGTGAACGAAAAATAGAGAGAAGAGGTCAAAAGTAAGGAACAAACAAAGATAAGCGAGGGAGAGTGGATGATTTATAGTGATAGAGTGCAATAATACTGCTGAGTGAGTAAACAGGAATTACTAAAAGAGCAAAGGAGGAAAATACGGAAAAGAGAAGTAAAGCAGAGAGACTGAAAGCTAAAAAGTTATGCAAGGGAGAGACGGGATGCACACAGTTGAAATGAGAATGAGGGGTTGTCAAAGAAGGGGAGTAAGGGAACGGGGGTTACAGAGAGTGAGAGAAAGACATTATAAGTGAGTAAAAAGAGCTGAAAGAGGACGGAAAAAGGAAAGTGAGTGTCAGAGAATGGGAATACAATTTAATTTACACAATCCAAAGTATAGAAAAACTTGTACAACATGTTACATAGTTTATTTTTGCTGTTCTCAGAATATAGTGAATTTCACCTAAAACAGTGAGTTCAAATTACTCATCATATGACAGCGGGAAAAAAAACACAATCTAAAAGATTGTGTTTTAAAAAAAACCTTAGATACCGACAAATGACAAATGTACACTAATCTTTGATTGACTTACTTTTCCTTGAGGCCAAATAGTATATCATGGAGGTCCTTTTCTCGTTGCAAAGTACTTTGCTGTTCACTTAAAAATCCATTTGATCGACTTTCTATAAGAAAAGCTCCAAGAACATCTGAAATATTTTCATTATTTTCATATACTCCTTTTTTTCAGTCATGACTCTTTACTCATGCCTGCACCTTTCCATTTGGCCAAATAGTGTCAGATGTATGAGTATATATGAGTACTCCTCCCGTCTTCATAGGCCAATTACCTTTACCTAAATTTTGGCTGTAAAAACACTAGGTATGAATTTATAAAGGCAAACGTTATTTGAAAGTCAAATGAGTGTCGTTACATTGGGTCCAGTTAGAGGTTTTTAAATAGCATGTGTAATGCCCTGATGTTGTAGAAGGACCGTCATGAAAAATAATAGCTACAGTTGTAAAGGTTCTTCCTGATATCGATAACTGAGAAGCCACGAAATTTTTAATAGAAGTTGTCAATTTAGTTCCATCAGGTCTACATCGTTGGAACATTAAAATGACATAGTGACCATAATTTTGTAGAAATAATGTGGACAGCATTGCAGACTTACATTGGGTACACACCATATTGTGATCCGCTGCTTTAACTAGATTATTAAAAGGCACTGATTTGCAGTCTGGTAAAGTCAAATATATAAATCTTTCAGAGTCTATTCTAGTAGTACTTGATGAAGCACAGTTAACACAGTCATGTTGCCATTGATAAGAAAGGTTAAAAAGATTTTTTATATCTACTCCTTCATCTTGCAATACATCAAACATATACATTAAAAATTCCTGACAATCCTGCTGAATATTCTGTGAAAATTGATTTTGACCTGAACATATGTCTAGAAGATTTCTAATTTCTGAAACACTTTCTATTTTTGCTCTATCACTACTACATTTCTCTAACACAGAATTCAATAAACAGCACAATGTTTGTTCCCGATTTTCGACAATCTGTTTTTGTAAATTTTGAAGAAAAAAAACAACATTAACTACTACATTAGCGTAGCAGTTGACACCTGAACTGTTTTCAAACTGAAATCCAACAACATCTTCAACAGAATCCTTTTTCTTTCTCTTTACATTTACACTTTTATCTACTTTATGCCTTTTTTCTGATACCTAACTGCAATTACTCTCATTTCTTCTTTTTCGGCCTACCACACATTTTTCAATCAGAGGATATTGAGGCAAATGTGGAGCATACTCTCTTCTTAACCTATTGTATTCTTTAACACAATCTAGATCTGCACAAATCTTTGTTTCATCACACTCAATCAAGTGCAATCCTGATAAAGTTCTGACTCGTGATAATGCCACATATGCCATGCCCTCTTTCAACACAGAACTTCCAATGTTCACCAAAGCGCTATCTACACTTAAAACTTGAGACTTATGAATTGTCACCGCATATGCCAAACAAATAGGAAACTGTTTTCGGCGAACATATAAGTCTTTCACGAGCAAAAATCTAGCTGAACAACGACAAATTTGTTCTATTTCATCAATGCCATCAAATTTAATTTTTTTAATTTCAATTCCATCTCTATTTTTGTAATTCACAAAACCAACAACATGACCCATTGCTCCATTTACCAGACCTCTTTCAACATTTAAATTCCGTCTCAAAATGATACGACAATTTAAACACACATGCAGAGTCTTTTCAAAACCAGCAGTTTTAGATATAGTCTTCTCTAACGAATCCAATTTTGATTTCAAATTTTCAAACAAAATAATTGTTGCTCCCATATGCTCTATTTTATCTGTAGCTTCCAGTTTCACTATCTCTTCATTTTCTAACTGTAACATTTTGTTATTGAACATGGAACATTCTTTCAGAGTTGGCATCAAACATATGCCAGATTTCTTCTCGTTAATTTTCTTAAAAATATTCTCTGGAAGAATGTTTTCATTTGGGTACAAATTTGAAATTAATCGTCCATGTAAAGCTTCTTTCCCTTGCTCACTTAGTTCTTCGATTCTTACATCTTGTAAAATGTTTTTATAATCTTCATCCTTTGCCTGCCGCATATTTTGAAGCAGTTCTGCATATTTGAAGTTTAACCATATATTAACGTTTCCAATGCTCCCTAAGCACTTCCTGGTATCTTCATGCGTGAGCATTTTGAACACAGGTTGTCCCTTCACTGGAGTCAACTGCAAAAGATCTCCAAAAACAATAATATGTTTTCCTCCAAATAAGACATCATAGTCTGTTCTAAGAATTTCTTGCATTCTCAAATGCACAAAAGCAAGCATTATATTTGACACCATGCTTACTTCATCAATGATAAGAAGTTTCATTTTCTTCAGGACTCTCGAAACTTCAGAACACGCATCTCCAGATAGCTTGTGATACTCCAATTTGTTATCATGCTCCACTGGCAGCATCAGTAAACGATGTAAAGTAATCCCTTTAATGTTATGTGCTGCCAGCCCAGTTGGAGCGGTAACAACACAAGACAGCGATGATTCAGTCCTTTTCTGCAGATAAGTTGCAATTGCTTTAATCAGAAAACTTTTTCCAGTTCCCGCTTCTCCACTCACGTACAGTTGGACAGGCTTAAATGATGTACATGAGCACTCTTTTTTCTCATGACTGTATCCATGTTCAATCTGTTCTGTGACTTCGTCATATATCTGTTTCTGCTCAAGGTTTAGTTGTTTCACCAAATCTTCTAAGTTAACTTCATCATCTTGAGCTTGTTCCATAGCTCTTTCCACCTCATCCATGGCAGTGGCAGCTTCATTTTGGATAATTGGTCCTCCAAGTGGATCCTGACTCAATGAAGCAGAACTCTGACTGTCTTGAGAACTGTCTCTAGCAATCTCTGCAGCAATTGTGGCTTCTTGCTCTATTTCTTCGTTCAACATTTGCAGATAATTTGGAAAAACAGGACATTCTATGGTATCCTTGGTTGCATTAAAAGAATCTTCGTAAAAGAGAAAATCTCCAAGTAGTTCCTCTTCTGTACGCCATGCCTTAAAGAGTTGCAAAAGAGCTAAATAGTAAAATTCCCTTTTCTCTGGACTTTCGCAACTCAATTTTCGATGATTAATCAAATGGCCTTTTTTCTGTCTCACTAGACATCCTTCACACCCAATGATAGCATATATTCCATTGTTAATATCTTCTCTGATGGTTCTCTTATAAATATAGTTTTGCAGAACTTCATACAAACAAACGTTCTCAAGATGACTACTTCTATTTGGATAGTATGTATCCAACATGTTGGTCTTCAAAATATCTGTACTTTCTGGTTCTTTCTCCGCCAAATACTCTATTTCTTGTACAGATTTCAAAACTCGATTTCGTGTTGCAGCAAGACCTAGACTCACCCAAATGATGGTTCTAGATTTGGCATATAGACTTGCTGATGACAATTGATCAGAACATTCATATGCTCCAATTTCTCGATGCGACAACATCTTCAGACTGTAACTGTATAATTTCTTGCTTAGACTCTTTTCATGTGAAATGTCCTCCCACATTTCCTTCAGTTCTGTCTTTTCTTTTTTTGTGATGTAAGACGTCACATATCGAGCCACAGCAATGTAGTTGTCAGCAACGAATTGAATATCCATGTTAGCATTCCACATGGACAAAATCACTGGGTTGTAGTCGTTGATGTACTTGGACTCTTCGTTTCTTTTTAAATTGTATGTATTTTTTGGTGATTTCCTTATCACAGTATGTCGCAGAGAAGACATCTAATTATTTACTCTTCCTTTAGAAATCACTGGTCGTGGAAAGGCGAAACGACATTTTGTGTAGAACTTGTCCTTGTTTCTGAATTTTCGACGACAGTACTTTCCACAACGATGGGATTGAAAGCGTAAAACTTGTTGCTTTAAACTGTTTTCTTCGGTAGTTTTCGGAACAGCACATGTTGAATACTCTTCAATAAAGCTCATCACTGTCTCATCCGAATCTGTTCCAAATTTGGGTGCATCTTTAATCCACAACAACATATGTATGTGAGGAGCACCTCTCGCTTGATACTCCTTTCTCCAAAAGAAATCCAAAACCTCTCCAAGGGGAGGATTTTTTTTGTTGGTAATAAAAGACATCATAGCTTCAAATCTATGATTGAAATATCTTCATACATTTACTGGATCCAAAGAACACAGTTCTCCAGGTGTTTTGAATTCTATATTTTGTATATTTGCATTTGCCTCTCGTAGAAATTGAAGTAAGTCATCCCATGCATACTCGGCACAGCTAAGAGTGAGGAACCATGTAGGAGTTCCTAAGTTTCTTAGCATACATTTCAATTCCCCATGACGACGGTACCAATACTCGTTTGTACCACGCTGACATGCCATGAGATTGATTAGATGAGATTCCAAAATATTATCTTGCAGATTCACTTTCTCCATAAAGTCCCTCGCCGAAACATTTTGCAGATGTGCTCCACTTTTCAGTATATAAGAAAGCCCAGACAAGTCACTTTCATACAGTAGATGAAACAAATAGGGAATGCATTGGCGAAACCTTGGATCTTCAGCATATAATCTTACAGTTCGATATTCAGATGCAGGAATTTGAAGTGGTCGATCGTCATATTGTCCACCTCGACCTGTTGGAAATAGCTGTGGAAAACAACGAGCTTCCAAACTTTTTTCCCATACACTAACGGGACTTCCTTTTGCTGCTTTCATTTGAAACAATTCAATTGCATTCCCCATTACTTCTTTGGAATGCAAAGGATGAACAGTATAATGTTCATATATTTCTTCACTTCTAGAGACATCAACTTTTTCAATTTGGCCGACTGAACAATCACTGTCTTCATCTGCAGCTGTTTCCTCTGCTGCAACACATACATGTTTATAATACTCATTGTTTTTGACTAAATACAACGTTGCCTTTTTGACTTTCCTAACATCCACTAAATCTTGCCAGATTTTTTTTACTCTTTGTCGGAACCCCATTAACTAGAATAACTAAAGGTTCCTCTTCTACTTTTTCTATACCAATTGTATCAATATTTTTTTTGAAATCTAGAGGCAAATAAACAACTCTTCCCTTTAATCCTCTCTGCAAAACTGTAGGAGGCAATTTCCCTATCTTAGGCTCCATGCGAACAATTGCCTGAAAAGGGTGGACACATTGAATCAAAATAGACTCATATGTATTTAAATCCATCAATTCAGGGGGAATGTCTACCAACTCCAGATTATTATGAACAGCTCTAGCAGGCATTCTGTTTTGATTTAATTTATCATAACAATATTTACAAATACGCTGATCAGAACTCAAATCAAAACAATTCTCCACCCACAAATAAGTTGCAAAATCCTTCCACTCATAATTATTCATCTTTTCACTTTTTACGTATAAATCAACTAATCTAGTTTGATGCTTATAATGACTTCGTCGACAACACACACAAGTAAAATTCGGCCTTTCACTTGATTTCACCTTAAACCTGATAATTTCCTGCTCAAACTTTTCTGTACTTGAAATCTGTACTTTGTCTTCCACATTACCTTGAATTGCTGTGTCAATTTCTACACTATCCTCTTTTTTATCAAAATAACAAATCTCAATTTCTTCACAAATCTTCTTCACATCTAATTCAGTTCCGTGCAAAAGAGCACTGTTTAATTGTTTAAGCTTAAGTGCTGGACTTTTTGCATAATACAACATTCTCACTAATTTCCTCATTTTGGTATGATGCACTGCTAACATCCTAAAATGATGAAAAACACTCTGACAGACTTTTCTAGAAAGACAAGCCAGTGAATGGCCTTGCAAACCTGTATTTTCTCTCACTCTGCAAGGATCTAAGTCTTGCAACAACTTTCTGCTTTAGACTTTTCTTACTATATGTACGTAAGAAATTACAAAACAAATCAATTGATTCCTGTCGCACACTACAAATACGACTACACTTCCAAGTGTACACTGGACCCTTAGTACGTCTCCCTAAAACTTCATCAGTTAACACCTCTTCTGGTTCTCTAGGCACAAGTTTCTCTTTTTCAATTGGACAACCGTCTTTCACTTCATACGCTCGACCACTGGTGTCAACTGCATGCACTAAATCATTCTCCTGGAAGTAACTCTCCTCATTAAAAAACAACTTGAACTGTGCATCCATTCTCCAGAAAAAACTTTACAAAAATTAGTCCGATTAATTACTCTTTTCCATCTACTGTTTGATTTGAAAACATCAATTGTCTTGTTAAGTGTCCTAATTCTATTGATTATTAAAATAAATAATTTTTCTTAACTTCAAAAGCCTGATCAACAATCTTCTCTACACTTTTCTTTTTCTTATAAAAAGCAGCTCTCTGTTTACCTTTCCTAATGTTTTTTAACAAATTTAAAACCACCCTATTGCGAAACATTCGTCTACGAATGTCTCTAAACTGATTCTGCCTTCTATTCCTATACATATTATTCTCTCCTGCTCCAGTTGTAGGATTCTTTGAGGTTCTATCCTTCCTTTTCAATTTTACTCTCTCATTTTCTTTTTCTACATGCTGTCCATCATTTTTTTTTAAAGTACATATGTTCCGAATAAAAGACTTAGGGGCAGATTTATGTTGGGAATGCGCCACGTTTGCGTCACACAACTGCGGCGTAAACGTGGCGCATCCCTACGACCCATTTACAACGTGACGCATCTAGGCAGATGCGTCACGCTGTAAAGCCCTGCGCCACTTGTGGGCATTCCGGCGCAGGGTGGGCGTTCCGGGGCAGGTGCGCCTCGCAAAAGTGGCTGAGTGAAATCTATAAGATTTCACTCAGTCACTTTCAGGCCAATGCTGCGTCAAAACCCTGCGCCTGCTTGAAGCAGGCGTAGGTCTTGACGCAGCATTGGTCAGATAGGGCACCCCCGAGCCTTGCTGGAGCTGCGTCGCGCTTGCGACGCAACTCCAGCAATGCACCACCTTTACGGCACAGATGCGTCACGCATCTGTGCCGTTTTTGCCCCTTGGTGCGCCGCGTTGTAAATGCGGCGCACCATGAGTGGCGGAGCAGCGGTGCATGATAACTGGCGCATCCCTGGGGATGCGCCAGTCATCATAAATCTGCCCCTCAGTTGTCTTACCAGGAGCTTGGTTCCTGTTTTTTGAAGTATTTGTTGTGGAAGAGTACTGTAATTCCGTTGCTGTTTTTGATTTTTCTCGGTTACGTTGTTTTCTTGTCCTTTCCCTTTTGGGCATGTTTGCTTACTCTTGAAATCTTGATTTCAATCTGTGTTAAAGAAAAAAATAGCACATTATAGACCACTATTATCAAACAACAAAGCAATGACAAAAAGCAAACGATCTATTCAGGGTTACACATCAGGTGAGGATTCTCCAGGGGTACACAAAAGGTGAGGCCTGTATTGAAGAGTATAGTGGAAGACAGCTCTGTCCACAGGTACAAAGAAGATGAGACCTGTGTCTAAGTCCACTGCACTCTTATACACAGGCTTCACCACCTATGCTTCCCGGGAAAGCCCTCTCTCCCACTACAGTCTTGATCATAAACCTCACCTCCTCTGTCCCTCTGGACATGTCTCACCTCATCTGCACCATCTACTTCCTAATCTCAGGTAACACAGATGACATAATTGATCCTCATTTATAAAGCCATGCGTCAGTTTTGCGCTACTGAAGCGTCACTTTTTGTGACACATTGGCATCATAAAACATGTGCCTTGTTGCACCATATTTAAAAAGTGACGCATGTAGGTAGATGCGTCATTTTTAAAACCTTTTGCACCACATTATACCTCTGTCAAGTGTAATGTACAGAGAGGGGTCATTTCTCTGCAAAAAGCCTCGTAATAATGACACAGTGAAATCTATAAAATTTCACTGCGTCACTTTTAGGAAACTGTTATGTCAAAATCTTGCACCTGCCTCACAGTAGGGATAAGACTGAGGCAAACACTTTCACATGGGGCTTTCCCCATGTGATACGATTCTCACACCTAAGCAGGAGTGCAGATGAGATGAAGACTCTCCAGGTGAGCACAAAACGTGAGGCTTGTGTCCAAGAGTGCAGTGGACAGGACTAAACTGGAGTAGTGTGCAAGAAAAAGATGAGCCTCATTTATAAAACCATGCGTCAGTTTTGCGCTACTGATGCGTCACTTTTTGTGACGCATTGGCGGCATAAAACATGTGCCTTGTTGCACCATATTTAAAAAGTGACGCATGTAGGTAGATGCGTCACTTTTTAAACCTCTGCACCACATTATGCCTCTGTCAAGTATTATGTACTTTACAATGATGTTACCTGTGTTAACTCAGTGTAGGAAGCATATTGAGTTTGTTTGCATAGAGGAATTGTATTTTGTAAAATAGTGAGGTTTCAGTAATGACATGGAATGCTTGTACATAGGACCTGTGCTGTGTTTCCTAAATGTGATGTCAAACACGATTTTGAGCAAAATGAATGGCTTTTACATTTTTGAGTATAATGTGGCGCAGAGGTTTAAAAAGTGACGCATCTACCTACATGCGTCAGCAGTGCAAAACTGACGCAGGGCCTCATAAATTAGATTCTTTTTTTTTTGCACACTACTCCAGTTTAGTCCTGTCCACTGCACTCTTGGACACAAGCCTCACCTTTTGTGCTCCCCTGGACAGTCTTCATCTCATCTGCACTCCTTCTTAGGTGTCAGAATCCTATCATATGGGGAAAGCTCCATGTGAAAGCGTTTGCCTCAGTCTTATCCCTGCTGTGAGGCACATGCTTGTACATAGGACCTGTGCTGTGTTTCCTAAATGTGATGTCAAAAACGATTTTGGGGAAAATGAATAGCTTTTACATGACGCATCTACCTACATGCGTCACTTTTTAAATATGGCGCACAAAGGTACATGTTTGGGCTTTCCTGGGGAGCGTAGGTGGTAGGTAGATGCGTCACTTTTTAAACCTCTGCGCCACATTATACTCAAAAATGTAAAAGCCATTCATTTTCCTCAAAATCGTTTTTGATATCACATTTAGGAAACACAGCACAGGTCTTATGTACAAGCATTCCATGTCACTACTAAGACGTCACCATTTTACAAAATACAATTCCTCTATGCAGTAAAAACTTTTTACCAAGCATTATCAAAAAGCATGACACAAAGCAACATTTGAAAAACCACAATTTGCTTCCAAATCTTCTCCATAGAGTATACAAGTCTCTATGTATATTAAATGAATCATAACTCACCTTTACAAATGCTTTAGGAGATTCACAACAGTGTCAGATACACACACCAATATTTCTTTAGCAGAGCAAAAGGTATGTTCTCCAGGCACTGCAAACCTTAATGGCACAGAAAACCTCTAATTCTACACACATATTGCTCATGGTAACCAATCAAAACTCTTCCCTCTATATTTTCAAACCAACACCCTTCCCCCCCTCAGCCCTTTCTACCTGTTACCATAGCAACTCCCTCCTCACTGAGCTCTCAGGTTTAAAAGTTTATTCTACAATGTTGCAAATCACCTCAGCAAGGATGTTTGACCTGCGAATACACCAGCTTATCTGGTGCAATGTTTCTTTAAATGACTTTTTTTTAACCATTCAAATTACTTCTTACACAGAACACAACCATGCACCCTAACTTTCAGTTTTCAACTATCTCAATCTACCAATCATTGCTTGTGATTCAAGAGCACTGAAAGTCTACAGTTTTTTTTTTGCAAACTCCTATTGTTCCAACTGCCATTTCTTTCCCACACTTCATCTGACTGCACCAGAATCTCCTCTCACCATGTATTCTACATTTGTATGCTACATTTGAGTGGATGACTAACAATCACCTCAAGTGTAACTCGGGGAAGACAGAAATAATATCTTTTGTACCCCAAAATCTGTTCTCCCCCACACAATGGTGGCCCGAGGATGCAGAAGCTCCTCCTAATACTATTGTTTCTGCGCGAAATCTTGGGATTAAATTCGACGACCAACTTTCATTCAAACAGCAAGCGGTGGGCGTAGCTGGCTCATGTTTTCAGATCATCAAATCACTGAGGAAGTTTTTTGATCTTCTTCCTCTGCCAGCCAGAAAGACTGTGGCAGTAGCCCTTATAACATCTAGACTGGACTACTGCAACAGTCTTTATGCAGGCACCAATAAAGCAGTGCTGCACAGGCTGCAGATGGTCCAGCATGCTGCTGCTCGCCTGGTACTCCGCTGGCCGAGAAGGTCATCTGCCTCGGCGGCGCTCAAGATTTTACACTGGCTGCCAATTCGCAAGCGCGTTTTATTCAAGATTCTTGTTATCACCTTCAGAGCCTTTCAGTTGCAAGGCCCCAGATATCTTCTGAATGGCTTTAAACGCTATGTGCCAGCACGCTGCTTGAGGTCTGCCAATCAAAATCTTTTGGTGATCCCCAGATTTAGATTGGCTACCAAAGGGGGGAAATCTCTTTTTGTGCTAGGATCAAGAGCCTGGAATAAATTGCCAGCTCAGCTTCGGCGTATAGTCAAGGAGAGTGATTTTAGGAAATCTCTGAAGACATGGATCCTCTCACTCTCCGATGCGGCCTGCAGAGCATTAGTGTAAAGCTTGTACTGCGTGAAACTGCCTTTGTCCTTTTGGGTTGGGTGCTGAGCGCCAAGATGCTCCGTGGAGCGATAGTAGCGCTATATAAATGTGTGCTTACATTACATTACATTATTCTGTCTGGATTATTGGACATAGCTATATCCACTGGGCTCAAAGGTATGCAGCTACCAGAAATTTTCAAAACCTTGATTTACAAAATGTGAACATTAAATGGATTGGCCAGAGAGGATTAAGATGTCACCAATTGATTCCATCGGTGAAAACCTTTTTGCATTTGCCACACCCTAACCTCATAATTCTGCACTGTGGTGGAAATGACTTAGGCACTTTGACTGGGGTAGGTCTGGAAATGCTTTTAAAGGACACCTTTGGGCAATTGATGGCACTTTTTCCTCAAACTGCCTTGGTATTTTCCAATATATGCCAAAGGCAGAAATGGAAGTGGTCCAACCAATTTTGTCCACAATTTGAGAAAGCACGGAAACATGTGAATAAATCTGTTTCTGCTTACATGAGAGACTATGGAATGGGTTCAATATACAACAACTTGCGTTACAACATGCAAGATATCTACAGAGGAGATGGTGTGCACTTCTCAGATGAGGGGAATAGAATATTCCTTCTGAATTTAAGACTGTGCATTGGTACCTACTTGTAGGTACCTAAATCAGCCACAGAACCCAAAAGCTCTTTTCAGAGCTACCCTACCTCTGATCACTCAAAATGATTATCTTTTTCTAACTTTTTTCACTATTTTTCACTAAAGTACGCTCCCCGGTACGCTCCCAGGTGCGCGTACCGGGCGCTCCCCTCGCGAAAATTTAAAAATAATTTTCTTTTTTTTTGGCCTATATGGGCCTCCTAACACCCCCTCAGAAAACCTAGAGGGTCAGGGAGTGCCTACCGTGCCCCCTTATACCCATTCCCAACGTTGTTTGTCCTCCATTTTCTGACTCAAATGTACCGAAACACAAAATGGAGGACTCCCGTAGCGCTGCCGGTACGCGTACCGGGGCGCGCACCGGGAAGCGCTCCCAAAATTTCAAAAGTTAATTTACATAAAAACCAATGGAGACACTTTCACCAAATATACAATAGGCCATACTACATACCAGTCCCTACCATTTTCCCAAATTTGGTGGAATTCCATTGAGCCATTTGAGCTGTAGCACTGTCTAAATATCCTGAGATAAATTACATGACAAAAACACATCTGAAGTGTTAGGATTTACAACCAATTAAAATGTTACTTTCATTTTCTACTTTTTTTCCCTGACATTTGATTGGTTATGTACATGAATATAAATGAAAAATGAGAGGGAAACACAGCCATTTTGACTACAACTACCTAAGGTACATCTTGAAAGGATTTTCGCATTTTTTCTTCTCCACCTCTCTCTAAAGTAAGTTGATAATTTGTAAGGGGGACTTTAAGTTAATTTGTAAAAACGTTTTCCGACAATTATTTACTGTCCCTCTGCTATAGTTATAGATAGAGATAGGCTCCTCTGTTATATTTATTGATTGACTTAGGCTTCTCTGCTATAAATATGAATTTACTTACGCTTCTTCACAGGCACTTTTTTTATTTCTACTTCCTGCCTGTTACCATACACTACCCAAAGTTAACTTAACTGTTAAAAAAACAGAACTACCTGTCTGAACTTAAACACAACACTGCCCTAAATCTACTGATATAGTTATTTTTTATGCAATTTACTGCAAAAAAATGGAAGGGAAGCAAGAAAATATCAATATTTCCTTTGAGATTACATCTGAGGAGATTCTAAATGAAGATTTTTTGGATGAAGATTTTATGGATCAGTCTTTGGATGAACAATTTATTGAATGTTTACAAGACATAGAAATATGCATGTTTGAGGAGATTCCAGATAATGTAATGCTGGAAGTTTTATTGAACTATGAAAATTCTGACCAATAAATTTGTATTTAATAATTAAAAATTGTTTGAGACATCATTCATTTTTATATCTAATTCATGAAGTACTACCAAAATAATTATGTTTATATTATAGTATAAAGTGAAACTTACAATATACTGTGCAATTTTAAAACATCATAAGGGAGCAGGGTAGACTACCCATGATCCCGTATGTCTTCTCAGGGAGTATTTAAAGGATCTGTTTCTGCTTTCCTGACAGACTATGGTATGGATTCCATATACCACAATAACTTCTGTAACAACATGCAAATTATCTACAGAGGAGACGGTGTAAATTGAATTTAAAACTCTACATTGGAACCTACATGTTGGTACTTAAATTACCCACACAACACAACAACTCTATTCAGAGCTACCCTACCTCTAAGCACTTTAAATTATCATTTTACTGTTTCACTGAGTTTTCCCCATGTGTGGGGGGAGGTGTGTGTGGGGGATGGTGGGGTGTGTCTGTGAGGTGTGTGTGTGTATGTGTCTGGGGGGGTGAGGTGTATAGGTGTATGTAGGTGTATGGGGTATGTGGGTGTTTGGTGGGGGTTTGGGTGTGTAAGGTGTGTGTGTGGGTGTGGGTGTGTGGGGTGTTTGAGTGTAGGTGGAGGTGTGGGTGTGTGAGGTGTGTGTGGGAGGTGTGTGGGTGTGGGGGGTTTGTGTGTAGGATATGTGTGTATGTGTGGGATGTGTGGGTGTGTCTGTGAGGTGTGTGTGTGTGTGTGGGCGGGGAGGTGTGTGTGTGGGATGTGTGGGGTGTGTCTGTGAGGTATCTGTGTGTGCATGTGTGTGTTGGGGGGTGAGGTGTGTGTGTGAGTGTAGGTGTGTGGGATGTGTGGGTGTGGGTGTGGATGTGTAAGGTGTCGGTGTGGGGGTGTGCGGTGTTTGGGTGTGGGTGGAGGTGTGCATGTGTGAGGTGTCTGTGGGGAGTGTGTGGGTGTGGGGTTGTGGGGTTGTGTGCGTGTGGGTATGTGTGGGACGTACTTGTAGGTACCTAAATCAGCCACAGAACCCAAAAGCGCTTTTCAGAGCTACCCTACCTCTAATCACTCAAAATGATTATTTTACACTACTATTTTCACTATTTTTCACCAAAGTACGCTCCCTGGTACGCTCCCCGGTGCGCGTACCGGGCGCTTCCCCCGTGAAAATCGAAAAAAAATGAATTTTTTTTTTTACCCAAGGGACCCTTTTATGGCCCCCACATCAAACCTAGGGGGTCAGGGGGGGTGTACCCTGCCCCCTTTGGGTCATTTTCCCCTTTGTTTTTCGCCACCTCTTGTGTCTCGATCCTACCGAGACACAAGATGGCGGCCGCTGCGGACTGTTTCGAATGTTTACAGACACCCGAGAGCCAATCAGCTTTCCGTGCGCAAGTCGCGTGGCGCACCCGGAGTGCTCCCCGGTGCGCGTACTGGGGCGCGCTTACAGATATATACATTTTTTTTAACCTAAATTACTCAAAATCCTCTGGAGCACATATCTTGAGACATAGCAAAGGCACATTGTGTGATGTTTTGCATACTTCCCCTTTAATTCTCCATGTCCTTACCCACATTCTGTATTCTGAGAATGTACTCGCTTGTAAGTTCTTACTGTGTCAGTTACTGATGGCTGTTCCTGGGATGAGGTTTTAATAAACCCACCTAATCTCTCTATTACAAGATTCCTTGTTTTATTACATTTTTAACCAATGTTACACTGGCGACGATTGGACACCTCAACCAGAACAACTTGACAAAAGAAAATTACCTCGCTTTCTCCTCCAGCGGCAGAACTGAAATACAAGAAGAGAAGCGTCGACTTCCCAGCGGCTGATTTGACATCAATTACTCGGTGAGGAGAGCGGGAGGAATATTAATAAATTAAAATATCCAGGGAAATTTAGTTGACTTAATAAATTAAAAGAAAAGGGATTTTAACTGATGCGCGAGCTCAACGTTCCTCTTTGCTCGCGCAACACACAAGACAGAGCTGCGCGTACATACGTCAGACGCTGCTCTTTTGGAAACCGTGCGCTGCGCTTCAATCCCTCGACTACGCTGCGTTTCAGCGTGAAGCGATTCAACTCGTCAGATACGATGCGTTTCAGCGCATTAGAACGAGCGCAGTAGAACACTTCATATGAATAGATTCTATTTGACACAGATAAAGATTCCTTTTCTTTTGGAACACCAATTACAATTTAAAGAACGTTAGACAAAAGAAAATTCTAAAAAATAGATCTTATCTTTTGTTAATGTGTTCCACTCCCTGAGGACATTAGTAGAATGAGAAGTACTATGATCTCACAATCACATGTGTGAATACTACTCAAATGAACACTCTCTATCATTTATTAAACTAAAGAGACTGAATTCTGAGTTACAAAGGTAATTCTATGAGACAAAACAAATAAAATATACTTATAGAGAAAGAAAGCAGAAGATTATTTCAACCTGTTAAACAAATTATTTATCACATACCTAGATATTGAGATACACTCTCCGATACAAAGATGCAAAATGTTACTCAGCCGGCATTTTTTCTGGTCAGTCCTGGTGCACCAAATGTAAAATGGAAGAAATGAAAAAAGATTTTTGCAAACTATGCGAGAGTATGTGGAACAAATCTCAGTGCGGAAAGAAAACATTCACTTTTATTGCATTGCTTAGGAGGAGAGGGTCAAGATGTTCTTGAACATTTACCTGACCTTTCAGCTGCAGAACAAAGAAATTTAAATGAATATGAGATAGCTATCCTACAACTAGACAGACATTACTTACCTAGACTCAGCACGATTATGGAAAGGTATCACTTTGGTCTAAGGGAACAAAAGAAAGATGAGTCCGTGGAAGACTATGTGTCGTCTTTGAGGAAACTTGCTTCCTCTTGCAATTTTGGTCAATCCCTTGATGAGAGAATTCGTGATCAGTTTGTTTTAAGATGTGCCCATGATGACATAAGAAAAGAACTTTGGTTAAAAGATGAATCACCCCTCGAAGAAGTACTGGAGATTGCCAAACAAGTTGAACATATGACGAAATGTGTCGGTGAACTTAAAAAAGAGAAGGATAAACCTTCTGTTGCTGATTCAAAAGAGGAAGTAAAAGTTGATGAAACGATTTGTCAAGTTAAAAAAACAGATGGAGCAAATTTTGAAGAGAGAACATTTAGGCAAATGAATTCTTCTAATGTTAGATTTTCTTGTTGTAGATGTGGTCAAATTAACCATCTAGCTAATTCTCCTATGTGTCCTGCTTTGAAAACAACTTGTAATCTATGCAATAGAAAGGGTCACTATGCTAAATTTTGCAGGTCAAAACCACAAAACAGTGATAATCCTAGGAGAAGGTGGCCACAGCCTCAAGTAAGATCCATTTGTTTTGAAATAAATGATAAAGAATCTGATCATCCTTCGTTTCTGGTCAAAGTAGAAAATAACATGATAAACTTAAAATTTGATTCATGCTCAAAGATAACTATTATAAATGAGAAAATGTTTAATGAATTGTTTGCGAAATATGTAAAAATGTTTAAATGTGATATTGTTCCTTTAGGTTATAGTGAAAAACCAATCTCTATGTTGGGATATTTTTTCGCTGAAATTGAACTGGGCTCTCGTATAATTGTGGGAAAAGTATATATTTCAAAAAAAGGAGATGCATTGTTAGGTTGGTTGCATCAACGACAGTTGGGAGTCACTCTTGATCCCAATGCTTCTCCTCAAGTCCAAATTCAAGAAATATCTGATACACCTAGTACAACAAGTGATGCAAATTTATCTCTGACCTTAGCTAAAAAGTTTCCCAATGTCTTTAAAGATGATTTAGGGTGTTTGCGTGGATATAAACATTTGATCAAGTTGAAAGATAATGCTCTCCCTGTTGTAGCCAAAGTTAGGAGAATTCCCCTCTCAGAACAGGCTAAGGTACAAGATGAGTTGGATAAGCTTATCAAGAGCAACATAATTGTTCCAGTTGAAGCTACAGAATGGCTTGCTCCTGTTGTCATAGCGAAGAAACCCACAGGTGAAATTCGCCTTTGCATTGATTTAAGGTCACTAAACAAGGAGGTTGTAGTTGACAGGTTCCCACTTCCTAACATTGATGAAATGATTTGTACTTTAGAAGGAGCAAGATACTTTACCACTCTTGATCTTGCCTCTGCCTACCACCAGGTAGAATTAGATGATTCATGCCAAGACTTAACTGCCTTCATTACAACGATGGGTACGTTTAAGTTCAAAAGAATGCCGTTTGGCTTAGTTTCTGCGGCCTCTGTCTTTCAGAGAATTATGTCAAGAATTTTGAAAGGTTTAATTGGTGTAAAGTGCTACCAAGATGATTTGTTAATTTATGGTGGCAGTGCTTATGAACATGATTTTAGTGTTTCAATGGTTTTGAAACGGTTAGAAAGTGCAGGCATGACTTTAAAAAGGGCAAAGTGCAAATTTGGGGTACAAGAGGTTAATTATCTGGGTCATCGCATCACGTGTAATGGAGTTTTTCCAAAAAAGGAGTTAGTAGAAACTATTGATAAAGTGAAGGAACCCACTTGCAAAGATGAACTTCTCTCTTTTTTGGGTATGGTAGAATTTTATGGAAAATTCATTTTTAATTTCTCAGAAAAGACACACAACTTAAGAAAATTAACAGTAAAAAATTCTGTTTTTAACTGGTCATCTGATTGCAAAACTGAATTCTTGAACTTAAAGAAAGATTTGAATAAGGCACCTTCACTCCATGCCTTTGTCCCTGGTTTACCTACTATTTTGTTTACTGAAGCAAGTGATAAGGGACTTGGTGCGGTTTTAGTTCAAAAGAAAGATGGGAAAGATTCTTTGATATGTTGTTCTTCTCGTTGTCTCAGAGGATCGGAGTTGAATTACTCTGTAATAGAAAAGGAGTCTTTAGCAATTTTTTGGGCACTAAGAAAGTTAAAGAATTTGATTTGGGGGACCAAAATCTGTGTTTTGTCTGATCACAAACCTTTAAAAGAGGTCTTTTCAAAAAAAGGTTTAGACGCAATCTCATCTAGGATAAGACAATGGATTGTTTCCTTACAGGAATTTGAATTTGAAGTTGAGTATATTCCTGGGGTTGCGAACAGATCAGCAGATTGTTTATCTAGGTTGGTTGACAATTAGAACTCTGAGCAAGATGAAGTGTGTGATTCTGAGGAGTTTGTAAATGTGTGTGAAGTGACTGATGGTACCATTATTGAGTCTGAATGGAGATCTGAATTGGAGAAAGATGAGGATATTTCAAAGGTTATTCATTCCTTGAAGAATAACTCTCGTTTGGACAAGCCATGGTTGTTGGTTGCTGATGAACTGTCGGTAAATGATGGTCTTTTAACCCGTGGAACTAAGCTTGTTCCTCCTTACTCATTAAGGAATAAATTGTTGTCTCATGCTCATTGTGGTCATCTAGGCATAGTTAAGACTAAAGAGTTTCTTCGCATGTAGTTCTGGTGGCCTGGCATGGACTTAGAGATTGAGAGAATGGTCCGTGAATGTCCAGAATGTTGCTCTAGTGACAAAATTTTAAAAACAAGACAAATGCCTATGGTGAAGAGGGCCTTACCTGCTCATCCATGGGATGAGGTTGCAATTGACATTCTTGGTCCTCTCTCTGGGGTTTCAGATACCCCTTATCTTATTGTCTTAATTGATCTATACTCAAGATGGATTGAAGTTTCTGCTGTCAGGGAGATTACTTCCAATTCCGTCATCAAATTTTTAGAGTCTATATTTAATAAGGACAGTTTTCCCAACATTCTCTTGTCTGACAATGGTCCCCAATTTTGTTCCTCCCTGTTTACTGACTATCTGAGAAAGTGTGGCATAAACCATAAAAAGTGTTCACTTTATCATCCTGAAACAAATGGTGCAGTGGGGAGAGTTAATAAGACTCTGAAAGAGTCCATACAACTTGCTCGCTCTTCTGGTTTAGATTGGAAGTCCACTTTACAGGACAGAATTAATGTTTATCGTTTTGCCCCCCATTCCACTACTGGTAGGTCTCCATTTGAGCTGTTCAAAGGGAGGGCTCCCAACACATTGTTGTGTCCTGGGTGGATGTGTCTTAACAAAGGTTTTGTTGATAATAATGTTGGTGATTGGAGAACCAAGGAGGTCCTCAAACAAGATGCTCGGAAGACAAACTTTGATCTCAGGAAACGTGCATTTCCATGTGAGGTCAAGGTGGGTGACTTTGTAAGAATAAAGACCCCTGTAGGATGTAAACCTTGGTCCAAGTACACTGACATTAGATCTGTTGTCAAGATTTTTAAAAATGCTGTTAAAACTGATGATGGTAGAATCTGAAATAAGAGTCGAATTGTAGTTGTTAATGCTGAACTGGAATTTTCTCATGCTTCTGCTTATAATGATAATCTATGTACTGGTGCTCGTTTAGGCACTAATCTTTCTTCTCACAGGTCCTCTGTTCCTTCCAGGAAAAGTCTAAGAGCACGGAAAGCTCCCGCTTATCTGAAGGACTATGTTTAAGTTTGAGTTCTACCGAGCCTTCACTCTTTGTTGGTTTTTTTAGTGTTTATTTACTTTTCTGTATAAGAGGGAGATGTGTGATGTTTTGCATACTTCCCCTTTAATTCTCCATGTCCTTACCCACATTCTGTATTCTGAGAATGTACTCGCTTGTAAGTTCTTACTGTGTCAGTTACTGATGGCTGTTCCTGGGATGAGGTTTTAATAAACCCACCTAATCTCTCTATTACATGATTCCTTGTTTTATTACATTTTTAACCAATGTTACACATTGCGCTACCAGTCCCTACAATTTTGCCAAGTTTGGTGAAAATCCATTCAGCCATCCAAGCAAAAAGTGTGACAGACCGCCCTATGGAAATTAACATGGGGAAAACACGTTTTGGGACCCCCTTTTATCTCGGCCCCCGCTTGACGAATCCCTCCCAAACTTTCAGGGAAGGACCGGAGCGCCGCGAGGCAAAGTTGCTGAAAAATTCAGGCAGATTCCTCAACCGGCGCCAAAGTTATTCCCAATAGAATGTTGCGATTTCCCTATGGAAATCAATCCTAACTATAACTACCTACTGGCGACCGCCAGTAGGTAATATATACATATATATTCATTGAAAAAACCATAGGTTTCACATACGTTATAGTTAGGAATTAGCATTTAAAAAAACTATGCAAATTCATTGAAAAAACCATAGGTTTCACACGTTATACTTAGCTGAACATTTCTCCCATACAAGACCTTTGAACCTCCTCCGTTATAGTTAACGCAGCTAGCTATAACTTGCGCGCCCGCAATGCACTGCTGATGACGTCACATATTACATCACTTATGACATGGTCAGTGACATCACTCATGATATCACTGATGACATCTCAAATGACATCCCTGATGACATCACTGAGGACATCATCCAGTGAATGTGTGTCTTTCTGAAAAATATTTTTTTTTATATATGTATATCTAAAGGTCGATGGAAGAATAAATGGGTAAATAAGTGTCTAAATGGATGTTATTTTGTAAAATTGATTGTATAACTGACTTATTAAGTATATCTTAGTGAACAGGTGTACTAGCGAGTAATCTTTAAATATTTAAATATCTGTATCAGTGTCTCACTTTGTATATAAGTGGCTGCATGGGTTGGTGAATAGCTACATGAGTGTGTATATGGGTTAATAGTTGTTTTTTTGAGTAACAAAATGAGTGTTCGGTGGGGAGTATTACTTAGTGCACAGATGCATGAATGACTGACTCACCGTTTGTATGTGTTTTGAAGACAGTATGTGTGCAGGACTGTATGGGTGGATGAGTGTGTGTATGGCTGTGTTAGTGAGTGAATAACTGTCTCAATAGTATCTTTATGAGTAACTACATACGTTTTAAACTAGTATATGTGAGTATTGATGTATATAAGTGAGTATATCTGAGAGCGAGAGATTCTAAGACTTCCTGTATAAATAAGTATGTGTTTCTATAAGTGATTGTTTAAGAGAGTGTATAGCTGTATATGCAAGTAAATGGATATTTGATAGTTTATTTGCATGTGTGAGTATGTGTGTGAGTAATTCTATAGATGAGTGTCGGTGTATAACAGGATATATAGGTGTATGAGTACATATGATGAGTGACTATATAGAACTGTTGGTGAATGAGTGGAGGTGTATGGAGATTTTGGGTTTACTCAATAGGTTGTTCTAACTGGAATTGGTATCTCCATTTTTTTGAAAATTTTAGTTTCTATTTTTGATCGTGTGTATCAAAGGTTATATTACAGTGAGAGGAGGTCTGCCACAAGGATGATGTCATCAGTGATGTCATCAGGGATATCATTTGAGATGTCATCAGTGATGTCATGAGTGATGTCACTGACCATGTCATGAGTGATGTAATATGTGACGTCATCAGCAGTGCATTGCGGGCGCGCAAGTTATAGTTAGCTGAGCTAACTATAACGGAGGAATTTCAAAGGTTTTGTATGAGAGAAATGTTCAGCTAACTATAACATGTGAAACCTATGGTTTTTTCAATGAATTTGCATATTTTTTTAAATGCTAATTCCTAACTATATTGTGTGTGAAACATATGGTTTTTTCAATGAATTTGCAAGGTTTTTTAAATGCTAATTCCATACTATAACATGTGTGAAACCTATGGTTTTTTCTGTGAATTGCAAAGGTTTAATAAATGATAATTTATAAATGTATTAATTATTATGTCTTTCTTTTTATACTAATTTCTTATATTTTTAATATAAATATTTATATTTATTTTATTTTTTAGAATATATTTCATATTCTTATTATAAAATAATAACAAAACTAAATTGCAAAGTAATTTTTGGATGAATTATTGCTTGACATCAGTTGCAAGTATAACACAGCTCCAGCAATTCTCTTGGGGCCCTATGCTCACAATGCTGTATTAATCCTTGGCAACAAAATGATCACTGCTTTATCGGCAGCAAACTGCCGCTAAAGTGGCCATAATAGGTTTGATAATATGCTCTACGGAATTCCAATCGAAGCTCATGTTAGATGTGAAGGACATCTAACATGAGCTTCGATTAGAATTCCATAGAGCATATTGTCAAACCCATTATCACCACTTTAGCGACACTTTCCTGCCGATAAAGTGGCAATAATTTGGTCCCCCCAGGCTTGATATTATGGCCCAGAGTGCGTAGTGTACAGCAGCTTCTCTGTAAAATCTATAATTACCTCCGAGCAGTGACAACAGATACGTTACAACAGTCTGTCAAACAGACCCACAACATTATTACGCCACTTGTGAGTCACTTTTAACATGGGTAAAGTGACGCAAGGAGCTAGTAAATATACGTCTAACTTTTCTAGTAAAATTCTCAACTCCAGACTCTGCAACACAGTTTTAATGTTGTTTTCTCTCTCTTTCTCTCTCTCACTCTCTGTGACATCATTTCTCTTTCTCTCTTAAACTTAGACACTGCAGTCTCCTTGGACGTGTAGAAGAACAGCCCCAGTGAAGTTGGAAAGTCTACTTCTTTATGTGTTTGGCCGCAAGGTTTATACAACAGCAAGCAGAGAGGCCTAGATCTACAAATCCTTCATAGGAATGCATTAGAAATAATTCAGCATAACGGGCGTTAGTAACGCAGTAGGCACTTCCATATGGACACCACTTGAATGCGGCACTATAACAAGTAAAATGTACCAGGTACACTGCACTCGTAAAACTGTAGTGTAACTTTTATTTATGATAGTAGAGAGGACCATGTTATCAAACCTTATCAACAAAATTATCGCCACTTTATATGCAGCAAACTGCCGCTAAAGTACCCATAATAGGTTTGATAATATGCTCTATTGAATTCCAATGGAAGCTCATGTTAGATGTGAAGGACATCTAACATGAGCTTCGATTGGAATTCCATAGAGCATATTATCAAACCCATTATCGCCACTTTAGCGACACTTTCCTGCCACTAAAGCGGCGATAATGGGCTTGATAATATGCCCTTGTGAATTCCCATAGTAGCCCAGGTTAACACCAGAACCTGGACTGCTATGGGAATTCACAACAGCATATTATCAAGCCCATTATCTCCGCTTTAGCTGCAGTTTCCTGCTGCTGAAACGGCGATATTTTATCGCCGTTCTTGATAATATGCCCAGTAATGCTTCAGCTCATTTACTCACATCTACATAATTCTAAACTCTAATTTTCTTTTTTCTTTTGCAGATTACCAATCGGACACCTTTTGAAATCCATTTCACAATTTGTTTATAACATTGTTTAAGTTATTTTTCCAGTTCTAATATAGTTATAATTGAGTTTCGTTTATATTTATTGTTTAATAAAAGTGAATTAAAAAAACTACATACTTTGTCGGGGAGGGGTATGTCGGCCCACAATAAAAATAATGTTGAAATACTATAGTAAGATATTCAAGACTAGGATTGAAAACTACTGAGTTCTAACTAACAGATATAATAAAAACAACGGTGAGAAACTACTAAAATGGCGGTGGACGGAGTACGTAATCAACATTTGGCACCTCGGCACTACCTTTCAAATAAATATATAAAAAATATGACTATTAATACTGTACACAAGTACAGCAGCGGATGACACACACGAACCGGGAAAAGAAAGCGACACATTTACTAACTGATATAAAGAAAGGTTTGCTTGTTGAACTTGAAGAAAAAGAAAACGTGGGCTTCGAAACAACGCTGAGCATGGGAAGAGAGTACAACTGCTACACCAAAAAAAAAAAGGAAAGCTTTACATACTATCATAGAAATCAAGGAGCATATTATCAACAAAAGGCGATACATTATCGCCGCTTTTTTAACGACAGGAAACTGCCGATAAAGCGGCGATAATGAGCTTGATAATAGGCCCTTGTAACTTCCCATAGCAGCCCAGGTTCTGGTGTTAACCTGGGATCCTATGGTTATTCACAAGGGCATATTATCAAGCCCATTATCGCCGCTTTATCGGAAGTTTCCTGCCAATAAAAGTATCGCCTTTTGTTGATAATATGGCCCATTGCTCTTTATTTTACCAGTAAACTTAGGTGCATATTATCAAGGACCGGTGTTAAAATTATCGCCGTTTTATTGGCAAGAAACTGCCGATAAAACGGCGATAATGACCATGATAATACGGCCTTGTTGTTTCCCATAGAAGCCCATGTTAACACCAGAACATAGGCTTCTATGGGAATTTACAAGGACGTATTATCAAGCCCATCCTCCCAACATTAATAAAAAACTTCAGACAATGCAGGTACCCGGAGCTTGAAGGTCATTTTACATATCACTGCCCCAGAATTATGGCGTTCCCCGCGACGTGTACGGGGAGGGAGAGAGAGAGAGCTCAAAACATTTTTTTTTTTTAAAAGACCCGAGGGGTGCCGCTCACCGAGTCTGCGGGAAGTATGGCCGTAACCCCCCCGCATACTTCAAAATAAAACCAGAGGAGTGCCGTTCCCCAGTGCTCAGGGCACCTTACAAGCCCCCATGATGCAGAAAAATTTCCCCCGTAATTTCCCCCCTGGGACCTAATGAATAAAACGGACTTCTACTTTTTTTTCACCTTTTCCACCGCGTACAAGTACTGCATGAGTACCCCGCCATTTTTTATTTAAAAAAAATAAAAATGGAGCCTAAAGATCCATATACCACCCCCTGACCAAGACTATAGGCACAGAATATTTCTACCCTGCCCCGTTTCCTTATTTCTCAACTTTGTTTTACTGTTTTCTTGTGACTCTGCTCTCCTGACAAACAACATGGCTGCCAACACTTCCTGGTTTGGAGTATTGACAGCCAATCAGCATGCAGCTCCGGCTCGTAATTGTACGTATTTCCATACGTGTACGCCGCGATTTTTCTTTAAATAAATTAAAATAACAAATAGAGCCTAAACATCCATATGTGACCCCCTGAGCAAGCCTAGAGGGTCAGAATGTCTCTACCCTACCCCCTTCCCTTATTTCTGAACTTTGTTTTACTGTTTTCTTGTGACTCGGTTCTAGCGAGGCACAAGATGGCCGCCAACACTTCCTGGTTTTGAGTGTTGACAGACAGTTTACAGCCAATCAGCAGGCAGCTTGCGCTCGTAATTGAACAGATTTCAGTACGCGTGCTGAACTCCGTCTCTAGATATCGCTATGATTTTACTTGCATGTTTCTCCAAAACTACTGACCGGATTTACACTATTTAACAAAAAGCACAATCTGCGAACAGACCTCTACCTCTCTGCCAAATTTCGTGTAATTCCGTTCAGCCGTTCGGGCTGTAGCCCTGGCTAAAGGTCCATATGGAAAATTGCATGGGGGAAACACGTTTTGGACCCCCCTTTTTTCTCGGCCCCCACTTGATGAATCACCCCCAAACTTTCAGAGAAGGAGCAGAACCGAGCAGGCCATATATATATATATATATATATATCTATATATATATCCAACCATGCACTCTCCTCCGTGAAAGAAAGAAGTCCGGGCCACTTTAGAGTTGCAAAGCGTGTTTAATTGGCTTTTTCTCGACGCGTTTCGCAGGTGAAACCTGCTTTCTCGTGAGAAAGCAGGTTTCACCTGCGAAACGCGTCGTGAAAAAGCCTTTTGAATTAAACACGCTTTGCAACTCTAAAGTGGCCCGGACTTCTTTCTTTCACAGAGGAGAGTGTTTGGTTGGAAATACAGGGATTCGCTACCCCATCCGAGGCCCGCCACTGAAAGCGGCAGGGATCCGAAGCGACTTTGTTTGGCTTGATATATATATATATATATATATATATATATTTCAAAGCACACGTTCTCCAGTCTCTCAAGAACGACGTCCAGGCCAGCTTAGTTTTCAAAACCGGTGTTTATTTCACAGCCCACTCAACGTTTCGGGAACCACTTCCCTTGCTCACGAGTGATCATGTCTGTTTACACCCAGTGTTTTAAGGTTTGACATGTGATCAGAAACAAAATAAACATAGTAAACAGACTCCCATTTCATTCGTTCTCTGGAGCTGAGAAGACAGACTTCTATGCTTTGTCAGTGGGATGTGGCATATTTTAAATAAAATATATTTATGCGTCCTTCAATTGTGACAATGAAATTAATTAAATAAATAAAATAAATAAATTAAATTGACCACAACAACGAAGCTCATGACTTGCTGCTATTTGGCCTTTGTTTCCCGTTGAACGGTGACATATTAGTATTTCATCCAGTCTCGTGATTTTTAAGCCCCAGTGGGCTAAACCCAAGCATTGCATTTCTGTACATTAGCATGATTCTGCATACTCCAAGTTGACTCACTCGTGGTAGATCACCTCAGATCCTACTGCTCACGTCGTGAATACTGCTCTGATACTGCCCAAGTGGGCATTTGAATCACCAGTTTTCATTCAGTTTCAACTCATTTGTCACTTGACGCATTGTGCCACACTCTTTCTGTGCTGCCTTAGCTGTCTCACACTCTCCCAAAATAAACGATTATAGGTACCTGTAAAAATAGATAAATACAGTGATAACAAATCAACTTTCTTAGTGTTATCTTCCTACCAACCATTAAAAACAACAAAATACTTTGAGGCAGCCAGACACATTACTGCTAAGTCCAATGCGATAATCAATCACTTTCAGTTTCTACCCAAGGTTACCCAAGATGTACACTCAGAGCCTCATCACTATTATGTCCCAGGGGTTGCATAGTATGGTACTTAATTATGAACCTGGACTCCAGTCTCCTCAGTTCTTGCATTCTATTCCCACCTCTCTCTCTTGTAGGTATTTGATCTAACACTACAAATGATAGGAGGTTACAATTACCTTGGTGGTGCGTTGCAAAATGCCTTGCCACAGGGTACTGTTTGTCATGATTTTTTATGGCTCTTAAATGCTGCAACACCCTATCTTTGGCAGGTTTGATAGTGCTCCCCACATACCATTTTTTGCAGGGACATTTCAGGGCATATACCACATACTCTGTGTGGCATGAGACATGTTTGGTAATTTTGTATGGTTCACAGTCATTGGACAGTTTGATTTCTTTGACACTATGGCTAAATTTACATGCCTTGCACCGCCCACATACAAAAAATCCTTGGACTGGGTTTTCATTCCGTTTTTTGTGTACCACAAGCGTTTGACAGATTCTATCTTTCAGAGATGCCGGCCTCCTATATGTTATCTGTGCGTGCTCTTGGATGCCTGCCTTAATATCCTTATCTGTCATCAGGGCACTCCAGTATTTATTAATGGCTCCTCTGACTTGTTTAGCTTGGGGATTATAATCTGTAATGAACCTTACTCCCTCCTCATCTTTGTCACTCGCTTCTGTAATTACAGAATTTTTATTCTTCTCCATTACCTTGCGTACAGCTTCACCAATGCATTTTTTGCTATACCCCCTGGTTTTAAATCTTTCACACATGGTGTTTTTTTCTTTTTCAAAGTCCTCTACTTTGGAGCAGTTCCTCTTCGCTCTCAAGAGTTCGCCATAGGGGATAGAGTTAATCAGGTTTCTAGGGTGGCAGCTCAGTGCGTGCAGAAGGCTGTTTCCAGCCGTCTCCTTTCGATACAGAGTTGTTACTAACCGGTCATTCTCTCTTGTGACCCTTAGATCTAAAAAGTCCACAGATACCTCATCTATGTGGCTCGTGAAGGAGAGATTGTAGTCATTTATATTTAAAATGTCAACAAACTCTTCTGCCTCTTTTGCAGTTCCTTTCCAGACGATAAAAATATCGTCTATGTACCGGAGCCAGGTACATACTCCGGTACGGTATTGGTTAAGATGTCTGACCACTTGCTCTTCCCACCATCCTAAATAGATTCCAGCAAAGCAAGGAGCAAAGCAAGTGCCCATTGAAGTCCCAAGTAGCTGGTGGTATATGGTGCCATTGAATAAAAAATAATTTTGGGTTAGGCAGGTATAGATCATGTCTAGTAGCATATCTGTGTGAAAGAGGTAAGAGACTGATCTGCTTTTGAAAAAATGTCTGCAGGCTTTAACTCCCATCTCATGGGGAATGTTAGTGTACAGACTGTTAACGTCTAACGTCATTAATATACAGTCTGGGTCTATTTTGATTTCAGTGATCTTTTGTAAAAAATCTCCCGAATCTTTCAAGTAAGATGGCAGATTCTGTACAATTGGCTGTAGAAAATGATCCACATATCGGGATGTGTTTTCCAGACAACTGTTCCTAGAGGACACAATCGGCCTCCCCGGAGGGTTTTTGGCGTTCTTGTGTAATTTAGGCAGCAGATATAAGGCTGGAATTTTTGGAAATTTGCATTTAAGGAAATTGAACTCTTCTGTTTCAATGAGTCCCTGATTCCGCCATTCAATAAGCCTTTCCTGATATGCTTGGTTCTTACTTTCATAGATTTTTCTACTACTTTTCTCATACTTAGTGACATCATTAAGTTGACTCATCCCCTCATTTATATACATTTCTTTTGACATAATAACAATGTTACCACCTTTGTCAGATTTCTTTATGACAATGCTAGTGTCTTTGGATAGACTGTCTATCGCTGCTCTATGTGCCTGACTCAGGTTGCTGTTCATTCTCGTTTTCGTTTGGGCTAGTATTTTCAATTCTGACACTACCCCCCGTTCAAACACATCAATAGCATCGTTATTCAGCATGGGTAAAAAAATAGACTTCGGTTTAAAACCGCTTTTGCTGCTTAGGTCCAACCTTATGTTCTCATTAATTAAATTCAGGGTTGGGTTTTCAATAACATCTGGATTTCCCGCAAGGTCATGCATCACTTGCAACAATTCAGCATCTCCAATCTGAATGGTACTTGGTAATGTAATGCCTGTTTCACTATTATCACTCATCCTGGTGGCAAACCACTTTTTAAGTCTGAGTTTCCTCGTGAATTGGAAAAGGTCAATCCGACTCTGGGTATAGTTAAAGTTTGGGGAGGGACAGAAAGATAAACCAAAAGAAAGTACCTCAATTTCCGCGTCATTGAGTGTCCTGTTAGACAGGTTAACCACAGTCTTGGTGTCTTTCATTTTTGCTTCTTTTGGCCCCTTGTTCTCATTCCCACTGGGCTCGATACGCTGGTGTTTGCAGCGTTTTGCTGCTTTCCTCCTCTCCCTCCTCTTCCTCGTCCTCTTGCTCCTCCTGTATTTACTCTGCTCTGGGATTCCATTCTCCCTTTGGCCATGAGCGTGAACTCGTTTAAAATTTTGTCTTTTGGGCTTAGGAACCCTGCCCGCATTGCATCTTGTTGATTCCCGTTCACTGCGTTTTCGTCACCCTGATCAGTTAGATCCTCATCAGTAATTTCCACAGGGGTTTTGTTCAAGGATGACTTGGCCTTGTTTGTTTGAGCCTGAGCACGTAGGTGATCATATTTCTTCGCGAAGGTTAAGACTTGACCCTTTGCATAGTCATCATGGTCTCTTAGAAACTTTCTTTGTTTCTTTTCTTTTATTTCTTTTTCGGTTGTCTCCAATTTTTTATCTAGTTTACCCATATCCAAATCAAACTCTTCTTTGCTGCATGCGGATTTCAGTTCATCCATCAGTTTTTCTATCTCCAACGCAAGTTTTTCACGGTCTTTATTTGCGTATTTAACCAGGAGCTTTAGCATTACTATAGAGCACTGGTGACTGTTTGTAGACCACTCATCTACCAGCTCTGGATCGGGGTCATTAAATGTTGGCGTCGTGTAGATCCTGAGCCCTCGTGGAATTCGATCCACTTCAATGTATTTTGCCAATGTGGTGGCCTCCCACCACTTTGTTTGTTCAAGCTTCAATAGCTTCCATAATTTGGCCCAGAGATCTTGCTTAGACCTTGTTTCCCCGCTTCCGTCGCTTCGTAGCCCAGTATCGGTGTCATGTGTATTTAATTGGACATTAAACATTTGTCTGGCTGCCTCGTTTCTTTTCGAATTTCTGGATGCGGCCATGTTTTAAATACGTGTTCACGTTTAAGCGCTAGATTTCAATGCGCCCCTGGTTTGTTTGAAAAAGTCCGTGCGTATGAGATTTTGTAGCACTCAGACTTCCGCTTGCCTTAAGGTAGAGGTGATATATCCCGGGACTCCAGCTTACTGGTCACAAGCAAAAGGTGCACGCCTTATTAAAGCACATAGATCGGCTTAACGCGTTTACCTTCCAGTTCTTCAACCATACGGGCTTCGCGCCAAACGAAGGAGTTGGATATATATATATATATATATATATATATATATATATTGTTTACCAGTCCTTTACCCAGACGATTGAAGGAAGGCACTGACACCGTGAATTCAACTCAAGGAAGGTATTTATTCCAACATGCTGCACAAGACGCGTTTCGGCGGAAGCCTCCGCCTTGCTCACTCACTCTGCAAAAAGTGATGCTGACATATATAGCATATTGACACATACCAACAACGCTATGGCTTGACTGGTTGTTTGTTGCCATAGTAACCCTGAGTCACGATATTATCCAGAGGTAGACATAGAAGAGTTTTAAACATTGTAAATATTCTTCTCACAGTCTTTCTCATTTGACCACTTAAACAATATAAACTAAACTTTGTTTAAACATATTCTGTGATACTCACAACAGTGAAAATTTTCAAGTCGATAATGAACGCAAATTAGTCAAACACCCGATCTGTGCAATTATACATTCCTTACACATACGGACTAATCATTCTAAATAGAAAATAAGTGGTTAGTTCAACCCTGGATACTGAGTCATTTTACTACTCCTTGTATATAGAGTTGCATTGCCTCGAAATACTAAACGGTGCAGATAGAAAAATTATAGAAAAATTATTATATCTTAAATCTCTGATTTAGGTTCATAGAAGTACCTTGATAAGGACAAATTATACAGATTACTGGTGCTGGTCGCCTGACTTCACTACACCACAGCAGTCTATAGTAGTGAATTACACATGCCATCTGTTAAATTATAATATAATTACAAATACACAGGACCTGGACTCTACTCCTTCGGTATATAGGCACCTTGCACAAGCCTCGTCTCCAAGTGGAGTAAGGTAAATTGTTCCGTACATTAACACATTATGGCTCATTGTTGCTAGATGAACCTTGTAAATATCTACTGCACTAGTTAATTTTAGGTCATTTGACTCTTTATATACATATTTGGTGAGAGCAGACTCAAGGTATATATAATGGGTACTGAGTCAAACCTTTGGCTTAACTAATGAAACAGCAAAAAAACTAAACAAAAGTATTTACATCTATACAGTTGCAGATATGTTACAAGAGCGGGTTTCAGATTGGGAAGAGGTTAAAGCTGGATTATAAGTGTACATTTAGCGCTTCGTCCGAGTTTAAACCATTGGGGATCTTGGAATCTAGTAAGATGATGTACCTAGATTCCAAGGGTCTAAGGGCCAAGCTGCGATTTCCCCCTCTAGGATTTTTGGGGACACTGTCAATGACAAAATAGGAGAGGTGTTTAATGTTCCCTTCATGCATTGCGTTTATATGTCGGGCCACTGGGTAAGTTTGGTCATCGTTAGTTATGGCACGCAAATGCTGTAAGATCCTGATATGGGCTTGGTGTATTGTGCTCCCTAAATATCGTTTGCCACAGCTACAAACAAGTACATAGACGGCATACTCGGTCTTACAAGAGTAGCCGCCCCTTATAGTGTAAGGTTTGTTTCTGAAAGGCACTGTTACCTCTTTAGTATTTACACCTTGTTTGCATGCTTTGCATTTGGTGCACTTTCAAAATCCTTTCTGGCTGGGCGGCCATGTGACAGGTTTAACAAGTACTGGTGCATTGCAGACTAGCTGACTTCGCATTGACTTTGCTTTCCGGAATGTAATTGAAGGTTTATTTCCATTCAAGTGTCCTATCACTAGATCATTCCGTACTAGTGGCCAATGTTTCTGCAGGATTCTCCTAACATGGTTATGATATGCATTATATCCCGTTATCATCCTAATGATGTTAGATGTGGATTTTAGTTCTTTGTTCTTATTTGCTTCTTCAGGAGAAAATAAGAGATCCTTTCTATTCTTGGTTTTACATTTCTGTTCTGCCTTCGCCAAAGTTTGGGGTTTGTATCCTCTCCTTTCCAGTCTTACAAAAAGATCCGCTTTTGCCTTCACCTGCACCTGCTTCTGTACTACAGTTGCGGGTCATGCGCAGACATTCCGCATAGGGGATGGATTCTTTGAGTCTAACAGGGTGAAAACTTTGTGCATGAAGCACCGCATTGCCCGCCGTGGGTTTTCTGTATTTTCTTGTGTGTATTTTATTCAGTTCTACATACAGTTCCAGGTCAAGGAATTGGATCTTCTCTATGCTAGTGGAGCATGTGAATCTCAAGTTAAGAGTATTTTCATTCAATTCTTTGGCAAACGCTTCTGCACTATCTATTGACCCCTTCCATAGAATAAAAATATCATCTATGAAGCGCTTGTAGAGTATAACGTGTTCTGACATGTTCGTTGCCTGGGTGGTTGCTAGTACTTGCTCCTCCCACCAGCCCATATGCAAATTAGCATAACTGGGGGAGAAGCAAGTACCCATAGCTGAACCTTGTAGTTGTTTGTAGTGCAGTTTATCAAACAAAAACAGATTATTATTTAAACACCACTCTACCATTTGCAATATCATAAGGGAGTGTTGATACAATGATATAGGTTTTTTGTTTAGGTAATATTGTAAAGCTTTCAGACCATCTGTATGTCGAATGCTTGTATATAATGATTGAACATCTAAGGTCATAAAAACATATTCATCATTCCAATCTAGATCATACACTTTTTTCAAAAAATCAACACTGTCTTGTATGTAGGCTGGTAAGTCTTTTACAAACGGCTGTAAGAAATGATCCACATAAGTACTGGTATTCTCGAACAAACTGCCAATGGCAGAGATAATTGGTCTGCCTGGTGGTCGGGTTGGATTTTTGTGTATCTTGGGTATCAAATATAATTGAGGCATGGTGGGATAATCGTTTTTCAAAAAGTTCAGTTCTTGCTTGTTAATTAAACCCATGTTTCTCCACCTGTATAGTTCAGCATGATACCGTTCTTGTATTCCCACTATCATCGTGGGACTCACTCTACAGTAACATTCATGATCCTGTAGTTGTACCATTGCTTCTTCATTATACATTTTGAGCAGCCATAACACAATATTTCCACCTTTATCAGACCATCTCACTACAATGTCTGATCTGGCTTGAATTTTAGATATAAGATATATATACATGTATACATGATCTATTTTGATTTATGAATTGTGCCTTTTTTGTTTTTGTTTTTATTTGCAGGTTTTCAAATTGAGT
The DNA here is from genome assembly GCF_964261635.1 of Lissotriton helveticus. Classification (NCBI taxonomy): domain Eukaryota; kingdom Metazoa; phylum Chordata; class Amphibia; order Caudata; family Salamandridae; genus Lissotriton; species Lissotriton helveticus. The sequence continues at coordinate 919,296,812 of NC_136065.1, read as the reverse complement.
CCTCTGTAGCCCTAAATAATATTTCATTTAAATATGATTTTTTTTTAAATACACTTGCACTTTAGCACTTAGGCACTTTTTTTGACACATGGACATACAAGACATCAATGATAGGGGATTAAAAATCTTTTTGGCTAGGAAGTATGATGTGTCTGTCCAACCATGGAAAAGATTGTTTTGATGCACTGGCATTGGACGTATTGAGCACACGTTGTATTTTCATTATTGTTTGAGAATATTTACGAAGTGTTTTTTCACTATGGTTTTATTATTCATTCCAATGGATGATGTGATTACGACACAATCAATTTACTGTAGTTGATTTACTTTCTTAGACTGCCTTTCAGGTATATCATTTGATCCTATCCCCATATGCCATTTGAGCACTATGCTCTAATTGTGTCTTTATGTTTATATACAAAAAATATAATCTGTTTGCACTGTAGTTTGAATTGTGAAATGGTGGCTTATCTGCTTCGTTGCAACCCTTGTGTCCTGTTTCTTTAGGCGCTTGGGCTTTTAATTTCAATTTATTGCACTGCCTACTCCTGACGCGTCATGTGATCAAGCTCCGCCTGCGGAGCGAAACGCGTCAGGGAGGGCACTCGCTCTTGCACTTTGCTGGAATAAATATGGATTGCTGGCACTGGAATTTGTGAGGGGGCTACTTTTTGATGTTTGATATTTGACTAAACATCGAGTTTTGGAGTGGAGGTCTGCGCCTGTTGAAACCGCTACCTTTGGCGGTCAGGACTTTTCGTTTCATATATATATATATATATATATTACCTACTGGCGGTCGCCAGTAGGTAGTTATAGTTAGGATCGTTTTCCATAGGAAACCCGCAACATTCTATTGGGAATAACTTTGGCGCCGAATGAGGGATCCTTAACTTTGCCTCGCTGTGCCCGCTAACTCCCTGAAAGTTTTGGGGGGATCTGTCAAGCGGGGGCCGAGATAAAAGGGGGGTCCCAAAACGTGTTTTCCCCATGTTAATTTCCATAGGGCGGTTGGACTCACTTTTAGCCCGAACGGCTGAATGGATTTCCACCAAACTTGGCAAAATTGTAGGGACTGGTACCCCGATGAGACACAGATACAGATATTTAAACATTACTCGCTAATATATGTATTCACTAAGATACATTTAATAAGTCAGTTAACCAATCAATTTTACACAAAAAAACATCCATTTAGACATTTATTTACCCATTTATTCTTCCATCAACCTTTAGATATGCATATATAAAAAATATTTATTTTTCAGAAAGATACACATTCACTGGATGATGTCATCAGTGATGTCATTTGAGATGTCATCAGTGATGTCATGAGTGATGTCACTGACCATGTCATGAGTGATGTAATATGTGACGTCATCAGCAGTGCATTGCACGCGCAAGTTATAGTGAGTCCAACTAACTATAACGTGGGAATTTCAATGGTTTTATGCGAGTAAAATTTCCACCTAACTATAACTGGTGTGAAACCTATGGTTTTTTCAGTGAATATATATATATATATATATTCACTGAAAAAACCATAGGTTATACACCATATATAGTTAGGAATTAGCATTTACAAAACCTTATTTTACTCACACAAAACCATTGAAAATCGCATATATAGTTAGTTGCACTAACTATATATCGCGCACCCGCAATCCACTGCTGATCATGTCACATATTACATCATTCATGACATGGTCAGTGACATCACTGATGACATCACTGATGACATCTCAAATGACATCACTGATGACATCACTGATGACATCTCAAATGACATCACTGATGACATCACTGATGACATCTCAAATGACATCACTGATGACATCACTGATGACAACATCCAGTGACTGTATGTTTCTGTAAAGTTAAAATATGTCTTACATATTGAAGAATGAGTGGATTTATAAGTGTCTGGATGAAGGATTTAGTAGGTGCATGACTGACTATGAGTGAGTGATTAAATGTGTCTCACTGAGTGCATGGGTTAGTGACTAAACTGTCTTAATTTGTGCATCATTATATCTATTGTTTTGTAAACTGCTGCATGTGTTGATCAGTAGCTATATGAGTAACTATATGGGTTATTGATTGGTTGCCCAAGTATTTGTATGGGAGACTGAGTGTGTGTGTGGGTGGCTGGGAGGTGTATGACTCTGTGCATAGATGTGTGAAAAGTTGATTCACTAGATGTATGGGTTCAAAAGTGCATGTGGAAACAGCTGTATGGGCGGTTGACTGTGTGCATGAGTGTATTGGTGAGTGAATGGATATCTCAGTGCTACATGTCAAAGTAAGTACATATGTAAAACACAGTACATTTGAGAGTTGACATATATAAATAACTGTGCATAAGAGCCAGTGAATGTGTGAGTGGCTGTATGGATCATTGTTAACTTGTATCCGGCATTGTATAAGAGAGTAAATATGTGTTAGTATATGTTTGAATAAGTAAGGTGTGTATAACTGTATAGTTGAGAAAATGGAGGTGTGATTGATTCTTTGCATGACTGACTAGGTGTGTGTGTAACTCCATGGATGAGTGACAGTCTGTGAGTGTCTGTTTACACTGAGTGTATCTAAGGTTATATTAGAGTCTGAAGAGGTTCATCGTATTATCACATGAATGATGTCATCAGTGATGTGAGCAGTAATGTCAAATGAGATGTCATCAGTGATGTCATCAGTGATGTCATTTGAGATGTCATCAGTGATGTCATCAGTGATGTCATTTGAGATGTCATCAGTGATGTCATCAGTGATGTCACTGACCATGTCATGAATGATGTAATATGCGACATGATCAGCAGTGGATTGCGGGTGCGCGATATATAGTTAGTGCAACTAACTATATATGCGAATTTCAATGGTTTTGTGTGAGTAAAATAAGGTTTTGTAAATGCTAATTCCTAACTATATATGGTGTATAACCTATGGTTTTTTCAGTGAATTTTCAAGGTTTTGTAAATGCTAATTCCTAACTATATATGGTCTATAACTTATGTTTTTTTCAGTGAATTTCAATGGTTTTTTAATAGCACATATCAAAAGCTTTAAAATGTGTTCTTCTTTAAATCGAAAAATATATTTTGTATGTTTTTAATACAATTTTTTTATGTATATATATATATATATATTTTTTTTTTTGTTTCGCTACCGGTCCGCGCACCGGGTAGCTTCCCGTTAGCTCAATTTGGTGCCGCGACCTGGTCCGCGAACCGGTAAACGTTCCGTTTGCGCAACTGCCGCGTTAGAAAACAACATCGTGACGCGTCGCGTAAGCGCGACGTATCGCATTGTCGCGTAATGCGTCTTATGACGCGCCGCGTTAGCGCACCCGGAAGTGCTCCGGAGCGCGAACCGAGGCGCGAAGCGCAGCACCCCGGAAGCGATCCGGGGCACGGCGCGGAGCGCGTAACGTAAGCGTAACAGGTCATGTGACTTGTTAATAAAACTTTTCATTGGTTCATTTCACTTTTGGTTTCCTAATGATGTAAGGCTAGGTCATGTGACCTAAAAATAACACTTTTCATTGGTTTAGAACATTTTTTTCCCAAATGATGAAAGCCCCCACCTTTTTTCTCACTCTGACTTTCAACTTTGTGAGAGGAAGACCTATTTTGATTAATAAGAAATGGCTTCATTAGTAGCTGCAGCTGGTGCACCCCCACCACCACCACCACCTCCTAGGAAGGAAGGACCACCTCCTCAGGTCATCCTTAATCAAGAGGAGGAAGAAGAGGAAGAAGAGGAAGAGGAGCAAGGGAGGAGACAGTTTTTGCCTGAAGAGCCAAGGAGGTCCCATGTGAAGGATAGTTATATCTGGCAATTCTATACATTTCCCCGGGGCCAAAAAAAAGTAAATACCCGCTACGTCACATGTCTGATCTGTGGCAAAACTCTGTCCAGAGTGACTGATAAAAAGTACAGGTACGGGAATTACACCATGCATCGGCACATGGAGAGGTGGCACCCTATAAATTATAGTGCTGCGCAGGTACGTGACCAGCAGGAAAACCCCCTCCTGTGGCCAGTACATCAACTGAACAGGCAGTGATGGGACCAGAGGCGAGGGAGATGGTCCCAAACATTCAGATGAACTTCGGGGTTGTGAAGCAAGTGTGCATTTTTTGCGGCAAATTAATTTGCTATAGGGAGAGCAGCATCAATTTAATCAACAGAGCTATTGAAAATCATAAATGTCCAAAATGCCCCAGAAAGTAAATTATCTTTTTTTTTTGTTGCTCCTGTTGAGCTCTTTATAATGAATCATTTTCGTTTCCCCCCCCCAAAAAAACAAAAAAAATATATAACCGTTCAAAAAATACAAAAAAAGTAAAAAAATGTTCAGAAAAAAATATATATATATAAAACAACAAAAACAATAAAAAAAAGTTATTTTCAGAACTACCTCCCATTTATAAAAAATTGCTAGAATGTTTAGCACTCTGGCAACCTCTATTTCTTTTGATTCGCTTCCCGGTTCGCGCTCCGGTACGCGAACCGGAAGCGAAACAGAAAAAAAAAAAAAAAAAAGGAAGAGTGAGTTTAAGGGAAGGAAACAGAGAGTAATGTTAAAAGAAAGACAGCTAGAGGGAGTAACACAGAGATACTGTTTAATAGATCTATTTACCAATGAAAAGATGTAAGAGGGTATAATTGAGAAAAACAAAATAGATAAGGAAGTGAAAGAAAAAAAGGAGAGTAGAAGAACAATAAACAAGAGTTTCTTGGAGAATGTGAGTGAATGTTCAAATTAAGAAGAAAAACAGTAAAGTATGTGGAATGAGAGGTAGGGATAGAACCGGACTAAAAGAACAACCCTGAGGGAAAGTGTTAAGAAAACAGTGAGCGAAAGTAAATAGGAATAAAACAAGATGTATGACAGTGACTAAGGTTAAAACATGTGGAATAACAGAGAGAAAAAACAGAGAGCAGAAAAGAAGAAGTGACAGAAAAGGAATAATTGAAACAGCAAAGAAATGTAAATAACATAGTGTGCTTGAACTACAGGGAGAAAGCATAATGAACAAGTAGTGAAAGAGTGATGAGTCAGAGACAGTGAGAGTAATAGAGACGGAGTGAGTGAACAGGAGTGAGGAACTATGAGAACAGAGGGACTGAGAAAAGGAGTGGAAGGAGTAGAGTAAGTAAGTAATAGAAAAAGGAATGAGGGAAGTAGCAAAGGCAGGAAACTGAGGGTTAAAGAAATAAAGCAGTGGAACTAACAGAAGTTAAAAGTGATAGAAATGTAACGAAAAGAGTACAAAACACTTACCTTATAATTGTCGTTAACTTAGTCACTTGTTATTTTTATACTTTCAATCTGTGAAAGAAAGAACAAAAAATAGGAAAAAAATTAAAACATGTATTTAAAAATTAGAAAAGACAAGAGAAAAGATTGAAAATCATCCAATTTTACAAAGACATAAAGTTAGAGATAAACATGCAGAAAAAAAGAGAAAGAAACGGTGATAGACAGTCAGAGACAAAAAGAAATTGTAATTGAGTAAATTACTAAGAGAAAAAAAAGGAAGATACTTTCAGTGACAGAAAAGAAGGATAGAAGAGAAAACTAAATTGAAGTTGTGTAAGCTACTAAAAGAAAGTGAGTAAGGTAAACTATATAAGGAAAGGGTGAATAAGGAAAAGAGAGTGAGGGAGAGAGGAGACAGAGGAACTGAAGGAAAGAGTGTCAGATACAGACTGAGTGAGGCAACAAAGAAAGATAAATGAGTGAGGGTGAGTTATACTAACTGATTGCACCAAAAAAGGAGAACCCAAAAATATTTAATTTAGAAAACAAAGGGAGGAAAGATGGAAAAGACAAGCGAAATAGAAGGTTTAAAAGCTGGAAAATAGTGCAAGGGAGAAAAGAAAAAAGCAGAGTTGGAATAGGGAAACAAAAGTTGAAAGATAAGTGGAGTTAGAGAACAAGGGTGAAAGAGAATAAAACAAAAGGCAATGTGAGTATGTGAAGAGGATTGATAGAAGGTAGTAAAAGACGAGTGAGCATGAGAGAAGACGGGTACAAATTAAAATTCACTATACAAAGTACAGAATTAATTATACATGTTAAATGGTTTATTTTTGCTGTTCTCAGAATGTATCAAATTTCACTAAAAATAGTGAGTTGAAGGTATTCATCATATAACAGCGGGGAAAAAAAACCACAATCAAAATGATTGTGTTTAAAAAACCCATATAACATAACCAATCAGAAATCAGAACTCCTCAAAAGTAACTTACTTTCCATGACGTCGAAGGATGTCCTATGAACAGCTTATACTCTGTTGTGCTGTTATTATTTTCTGCCCGCCACTTTCTGAAAGAAAAGCTCCATCGTTTTGACAAATATGTTACATACAATAAATGACTTCTCGCTCTGTACCGCACTTCTCCTCAAGGCCAAATAGTGTAAGAGCCATTTCTAACTCTTGGAATTCTTCTAAGCAAATCCCGTCATTTTCTTTTTCCACAACTTTCAGAAAGAAAACGTTCAAGATCATTTTCACAATCCTGTACTAGTAATATCTCACCCTTCTTGCTCACTCATGTTCCACATTTCTTATGACACTGATACTGCTTACTATGAGGCACACTTACACTACCTCTATGACTAGTACAATTATTAAATTCTCTTGATCACTGTTAATCACAAAGCAATTTAAAACAGTACATAAAATTATATCAACTCCTAGAATCATTATAGGCCAGTTACCTACCCTAAATTCTCTCTTTTGAAAACACAAAGTACGAATATTTTAAGTCAAAAGGCAACATTGTATCATAGTCAAATGGGAATCATTTCCGAAACACCAGCTTTTTTTACATTTTAAATAAGCTGTGTAATAAGCGGATGTTGTCAAAGGACCATCATGTCATATAATAGCTGCAGTTACAAATGTTCTTCCTAAAATCAACGACTGTGTAGCCACAACATTTGTAATTAAAGTTGAAAACTTACTTTCATCAGGTTTATATAGTTGGAATTTTAAAATGACATTATAACCAAAAGTTTGTACAAATAATGTGGACAGCATTGCAGACTTACATTACCTCTACTCTATGTTTTGATTGGCTGCTTGAATTAGCTTATTAAAAGAAACAGTTTTTCAGAACTCATTCAAAGTGCAGTTATTTTTCCATGACGTCAAGTGTTATGGTAAGAACACCGTTTGGTTTGGGAAATACTCTGTTGTCCTTTAACTAATCCGTGCCCACCACTTTCTGTAAGAAAACCTTCTTTTTTTTCAGGAACTACTCAAAACTCAAAAATAACTTTTCACTCTGTACTACACTTATCCTCAAGGCCAAATAGTGTAGGAGCCATTAGAACCTCTTGAAATTCCTCAGACCAAATCCCGAGATTCTTTCCCTAAAATTTTGGTTGTAAAAACACCAGGTAAGAATTTTTAAGGTCAAAAGGCAATTTTTTTTAAAAGTTAAAACAGAATCATTGCAGAATGACCAGCCGTTTCTAGACTTCAAATAAGCTGTGTAATGTCCTGATGTTGTTGAAGGACCGTCATGATATATAATTGCTGCAGTTACAAAAGTCCTTCCTGATATTGACAACTGCGAAGCCACAACATTTTTAATTAAAGTTGTCAATTTCGTTCCATCAGGTCTACATCGTTGGAACATTAAAATGACATACTGGCCATAACTTCGTATAAATAATGTGGACAGCATTGCGGACTTACATTGGCTACACTCCATGTTTTGATTGGCTGCTTTTACTAGCTTATTAAAGGACACTGATTTACTGTCTGGCAAAGTTAAATATATAAATCTTTCTGAGTCTACACTAGTAGTACTTGATACCCTACAGTTCTCGCAGTCATGCTGCCATTAATAAGAAAGGCCAAACAGATGATCTACATCTACACCTTCATCTTGCAATACATCAAGCATATACATTAAAAATTCCTGACAATCTTGCTGAATATTTTGAGAGAATTGCGTTTGATCTGAACATTTGTCTAACAGATTTCGAATTTCAGACACACTTTCTATTTTTGTTCTATCAGTGCTACATTTCTCTAACACAGAATTCAATAAACAGCAAAAACTTTGATCCGAATTGATCACAATCTGTTCTTTTAAAGTTTCTAGAGAAAAGACAACATTAACCACTACATTAGCATAGCAGTTGACACCAGAACTATTTTCAAATTGAAAACCAATAACATCTTCAACAGAATCCATTTTCTTTCTGCTTATAATTTCGGGTTCATCGACTTTTCGTCTTTTTGCTACAACCGCCCTACTATTGGTCACATTTCTTCGTTTCCGGCCTACCACACGTTTCTCAAACAAAGGATATTGAGGCAAATGTGGCGCATACTCTCTTCTTAACCTATTGTATTCCTTAACACAATCTAGATCCGCACAAATGTTTGTGACATCACACTCAATCAAGTACACTCCCGATAAAGTTCTGACTCGTGACAATGCCACATATGCCATACCTTCCTTGAACACAGAACTGCCAATTTTCACCAATGCACTGTCTACACTTAAACCTTGCGATTTATGGATTGTCACCGCATATGCCAAGCAAACAGGAAACTGCTTACGGCGAACATATAAGTCTTTTACAAGCAAAAACCTAGCAGAGCAACGACCAATTAGCTGTACTTCCTCAATGCCATCAAATTTAATTTTTAAAAATTCAATTCCATCTCTATTTCTGTATTTATCAAAATCAACAACATTACCCATTGATCCATTTACCAGACCTCTTTCAACATGTAAATTCCTTCTCAAAATGATACGGCAATTTAAGCACACATTCAGAGTCTTTTCAAAACCAGCAGTTTTAGATATAGTCTTCTCTAATGAATCCAATTTAGATTTCAAATTCTCAGACAAAATAATTGTTGCTCCCATATGCTCTATTCTGTCAATAGCTTCCAGTTTCACATTCTCTTGGTTTTCTAAATTCAACATTTTGTTGTTGAAGATGGCACATTCTGTAAGAGTTGGCATCAAACATATTCCAGATTTCTTCTCAGTAATTTTCCGAAAAATATTCTCTGGCAGAACGTCTTCTTCTGGATACAAATTTGACAGTAATCGTGCATGTAAAGCTTCTTTCCCATGCTCGGTCACTTTTCCGATTCTAACATCTTGTAGAATATTCTTATAATCTTCATCCTTCGCTTGACGCATATTTTCACGCAGTTACGCATAATTGAAGTTTAACCATATATTAACGTTGCCAATGCTCCCTAGGCACTTCCTGGTATCTTCATGTGTAAGTAGTTTAAACACTGGTTGTCCTTTCACTGGTGTCAGCTGCAGAAGATCACCGAAAACAATGATGTGTTTGCCACCAAATAACACATCATACTCTGTTTTAAGAACTTCTTGCATTCTCAAGTGCACAAAGGCAAGCATGACATTGGAAACCATGCTTACTTCGTCAATGATAAGAAGTTTCATTTTCCTCAAGACTCTTGAAACTTCACAACAAGCATCTCCAGATAACTTGTGGTATTGTAATTTGTTATCATGCTCCACTGGCAGCATCAGTAGACGATGCAAAGTAATACCTTTAATGTTATGTGCTGCCAGTCCAGTTGGAGCGGTGATAACACAAGACAGCGATGACTCAGTCCTTTTCTGCAAATAACATGAAATTGCTTTATTGAGGAAACTTTTTCCAGTTCCTGCTTCTCCACTCACGTACAGTCGGACAGGCTTCAACGACGTACATGAGCACTCTTTCTTCTCATGACTTAATCCATGATCAATTTGGTTGGTAACTTCGTCATATATTTTCCTCTGCTCAACGTTGAGTTGTCTTTCCAAATCTTCTAAGTTAACCGCATCCTCCTGAGCATGTGCCATGGCTCTTTCCACTTCAATCATGGCAGTGGCAGCTTCATTTTCGATAACTGGTCCTCCTAGTGGATCCTGACTCAATGAAACAGAACTCTGACTGTCCTGAGAACTGTCTCTAGCAATCTCGGCTGCAATTGTTGCTTCCTGCTCGATTTCCGCATTCAACATTTCTAGATATTTTGGAAAAACAGGACATTCTATGGTCTCCTTGGCTGCATTGAAAGAGTCTTCGTAACAGAGGAAATCTCCAAGCAGTTCCTCTTCTGCACGCCAAGGCTTGAAAAGTTGCAAAAGAGCTAAATAGAAACACTCTTTTCTTTCAGGAGATTCGCCACTCAATTTTCGATGATTTACCAATTGGCATTTTCTTTGCTTGACCAGACATCCCTCACTTCCAATTACAGCATACACTCCTTTATCAATATCTTCTTTGATGTTCCTCTTGAATATGTAATTTTGTAGAACCTCATACAGACAAACATTCTCGAGGTGACTGCTTCTATTTGGATAATATGTATCCAACATGTTGGTCTTCAAAATATCTGTACTGTTTGGCTCCTTTTCCACCAAATACTCAATTTCCCGTACAGGTTTCAGAACTCGATTACGCGTTGCAGCAAGACCAAGACTCGCCCAAATGATACTCCTAGATTTGGCATAGAGACTTGCTGAAGATAACCGGTCAGAACATTCGTAAGCTCCGATTTCTCGATGCGACAACATCTTCAGACTGAAACTGTACAACTTCTTACTGAGGCTCTTTTCATGGGAAATGTCCTCCCACATATCCTTCAATTCTGTCTTTTCTTTTTTTGTGATGTAAGATGTCACATACCGAGCCACAGCCATACAGTTATGAGCCACAAACTGTATATCCATGTTAGCATTCCACATATTTCTGCCCATTTTCCCTTTCTCTCCCTCTGCTCCTTCACTCGTTTTCACTCGTTTTTTTTACCCTTTCTATCTTTCACCTTTCTGCTCTTTTCTGCATCTCTGCTCTTTTGTGCCTTATTTCTGCTTATTTTCCCTTTTTTCTTTATCCCTTCTTTCCTCCCTTTACCTTTCCCCGCCGCTGCTGCCCCCGCGGCCCCTCCCCCCCCCAGCACGACCGGCCCAATCCAGCTCCCCTCCCCGCTCCCGCCTCCCAGCTGTCCAGCCCTCCCCGACCCCTACCTAATGGCGGCCACTGCGGGGACAGGCGAGCAATACCACTGACTCATTGTCAGTGAAATTGCTCTCCCACCCTCGCAGCTCCACCATTAAGTGAGGTGCCCCTGCCCCTGCACTCTTGAGTGTTGGTGATCGAGGCCCTCCTCCACCCGCAGGTTTCCCTGCGCCTTATCCCTGGTGGTCCAGTGGACCCCTGTCTCCTTTCTTTCTTTCTGCTCCTTCACTCGTTTTTCTCCCCTTTCTATCTTTCACCTTTCTGCACCTCTGCTCTTTTGCGCCTTATTTCTGCCCATTTCCCTTTCTCTCCCTCTGCTCCTTCACTCGTTTTCACTCGTTTTTTTCCCCTTTCTATCTTTCACCTTTCTGCACCTCTGCTCTTTTGTGCCATATTTCTGCCCATTTTCCCTTTCTCTCCCTCTGCTCCTTCACTCGTTTTCACTCGTTTTTTTACCCTTTCTATCTTTCACCTTTCTGCACCTCTGCTCTTTTGTGCCTTATTTCTGCCCATTTTCCCTTTCTCTCCCTCTGCTCTTTCACTCGTTTTCACTCGTTTTTTTACCCTTTCTATCTTTCACCTTTCTGCTCTTTTCTGCATCTCTGCTCTTTTGTGCCTTATTTCTGCTTATTTTCCCTTTTTTCTTTATCCCTTCTTTCCTCCCTTTACCTTTCCCTGCCGCTGCTGCCCCCGCGGCCCCTCCCCCCAGCACGACCGGCCCAATCCAGCTCCCCTCCCCGCTCCCGCCTCCAGCTGTCCAGCCCTCCCCGACCCCTACTTAATGGCGGCCACTGCGCGGCCGCGCAGTGGCCGCAGGCTGCGGGCGCGCTGCTGGTGCACCGAAGGCGCGTCAAAGGCAAGCACGTCTGCGCCCATCTGCGACCCGTCCGCGACCAGCACCAGGAACCCTGGACCTCCGCCCCGCCAACGCTACGACCCAGCAGCACTCCATGCACTCAACCCAGGCTGCAACAACAACTGCAAGCTAGCATCACCAGCCGACACCCATGGACCCTTCAGCTGTCACCGCTGCCGGCACACCTGCAGCACCGCCAAGAACACGGATCCAGCACAACCCGTCCACAAGAACACAACCGAACCGAAGACCCTGCAATGCATCCTCCTCAACGTCCGATCCCTCCACAAACACGCCACAGAAATCTGGGACCTCCTCGACAGCACAACCCCAGACGTAGCATTCTTCACCGAAACCTGGACCAACACCACCTCGGGACCGGACATCGCCATCGCCATCCCCCAAGGATACAAGATCTCCAGGAAGGACCGCCCCATCCACCCAGGAGGAGGAATCGCCATCGTCCACAAATCCAGCCTCCGCCTGAGCACACTCCCTGACGAGTCCACAGAACTGATGGAACACCTTCACTTCAAGATACTGGCCAGCCCCACCGCAGCCCTCCGAGGAACCCTCATCTACCGACCCCCTGGACCCCGCGGACCCTTCGCCAACTCCATCACGGACATTATCTCCCCGCAGGCCATCGCATCCACCAACTACACCCTGCTGGGAGACCTCAACTTCCACCTCGACAATCAACTGGACCCCAACACCACATCCCTCCTGGACAACCTCCACAACATTGGACTCCGCCAGATCGTGACCGAGCCCACGCACTCAGCAGGACACACCCTCGACCCCCTCTTCACTACAGGAAACTCCATCACCTTCAGCCACACCACCGAACTCCCATGGACCGACCATCGTTGCGTCCACTTCACCTTCAGAACACCCACCATCCACAGACACCAGCACCTGCTTCCACAAAGAAACTGGACCAAAATCACCGATGACCAGCTCACCTCCTCACTCAACAACTCCACCCCAACCATCGCGGAAAACGACGACCCCAACACCGCAGCCCGAACCCTGCATAGATGGATCTCGGACAGCACCAACACCATAGCCCCCCTCAAGAAAAACAACAATACCCGTGCCAAGAAAGCCAGATGGTTTACCACCGAACTTCGAGAGTCCAGGCGCACATGCCGCCGCCTCGAAAAGGCCTGGAGGAACACCAAATCCACAGAAGCCCACAACAACTTCAGAGCCGCCACCAACGCCCACCATCAACTCATCAGAGAAACGAGGAAAAAAGCGATTGAAGACAGAATCTCCACCCACGCACACAACAGCAAGGAACTCTTCAGCATCATCAAGGAGTTTGCCCAACCCACCAGCGAGTCTACCGACATCCCTCCCTCACAAGACCTCTGCGACAAACTCAGCATCTTTTTCCACCACAAAATCAAGAGCATCTACGACAACTTCGACGAAGACAACCAACACACTGAACCCTCACCAAAAACCCCCGACATCCGGAAACCAGCGATTGATGACTGGACAGCCCTCACCACCGAAGACACACTGAAGACAATGAAGTCAATCCACTCAGGGGCCCCCACGGACCCCTGCCCCCACCACATCTTCAACAGAGCCGCCAACACCATCGCACCCATGCTCCGCCAAACCATCAACCGCTCCCTGGCGACCGCCTCATTCCCCGACGACTGGAAACACGCCGAGGTCAACCCCCTCCTAAAGAAACCCTCAGCGGATCCCACCGACCTCAAAAACTACAGGCCCATCTCCCTGCTCCCGTTCCCAGCGAAAGTCATCGAGAAAGCCATCAACAGCCAACTCACCACATTCATTGAAGAACACAACATCCTCGACTCCTCCCAATCCGGCTTCAGAAAAAAACACAGTACGGAAACCGCCCTCCTCGCCGCAACAGACGACATCCGCACCTTACTGGACAAAGGAGAAACAGTAGCCCTCATCCTCCTCGACCTATCAGCGGCGTTCGACACAGTCTCCCACCGCACCCTAATACGCAGACTCTACGATGCAGGAATCCAGGACAAGGCCCTCGACTGGATCTGCTCCTTCCTCTCCAGCAGGACGCAGCGGGTCAGACTCCCCCCTTTCCTCTCGGACCCCACACCTATCACCTGCGGAGTCCCCCAGGGCTCCTCCCTCAGCCCGACGCTCTTCAACGTCTACATGGCTCCACTTGCCCCCATCCTCAGAACCTACGGACTCAACATCGTGTCATATGCAGACGACACCCAGCTCATCCTCTCCCTATCCAACGAGCCCAACACCGCCAGACGCAACTTTCGAGAAGGCATGGAAGCCGTCGCCAAATGGATGAAAAACAGCTGCCTACAACTAAACACCAACAAAACAGAAGTACTCATCATGGGCCCAAACCCCGACGCCTGGAGTGACACCTGGTGGCCCACCGCCCTCGGAAACCCGCCAACCCCCACAGACCACGCACGCAACCTGGGAATCATCCTGGACTCCGAGCTCAAAATGGACCACCAGATCAACTCTGTCTCATCTTCCACACCCTCCGCCTCCTTCGTAAGACCTTCAAATGGATCCCCCTCGAACACCGAAAGACAGTCACTCACGCCCTGGTCACCAGCAGACTCGACTACGGCAACGCACTCTACGCCGGAATAAACAAAAACCTCATCCGCAAGCTACAGAACATCCAGAACGCCGCCGCAAGACTGGTCCTCAACTTGCCAAAACACTGCCACATCTCCCAGCACCTGCGCACACTCCACTGGCTCCCCGTCGAGGCGAGAATCACCTTCAAGATGCTCACCCACGCACACAAGGCCCTCCACGGCACCGGACCAGCATACCTGAACAGCCGACTCAAATTCCACGCACCCCAAAGGACCCTACGATCAGCCCAGCTTTCCTACGCTGTGGTCCCCCGCACTAGAAAGACCAGATCGGGAGGCCGCTCCTTCTCCTTCCTCGCGGCCAAAGCATGGAACGCCCTTCCGCTCCACCTCAGACAGACAACATCGCTCCCCATCTTCGCAAGAAACCTCAAAACCTGGCTCTTCGACAGACCCCCTCCTTGATGGAATGGAACCTGCACCCCCCCAACTCCCCCCCCACCCCTAGCGCCTTGAGACCCTTACGGGTGAGTAGTCGCGCTTTAACAAACTCCTGATTGATTGATTGACATGGACAAAATCACTGGGTTGTAGTAGTTGATGTACTTGGACTCTTCGTTTCTTTTCAAATTGTATGTATTTTTGGGTGATTTCCTCGTCACATTATGTCGCAGCGAAGACATCAAACTGTTCACTCTTCCTTTAGAAATCACCGGTCGTGGAAAGCTGAAACGACATTTTGTGTAGAACTTGTCCTTGTTTCTGAATTTACGACGACAGTACTTTCCACAACGATGGCTTTGAAAGCGTAAAACTTGTTCCCTTAGGCTTTTGTCTTCCTTTGTCTTTGGAACAGCACATGTAGAATACTGTTCTATGAAACTCATCACTAAGTCATCCGGATCTGTTCCAAATTTGGGTGCATCTTTGATCCATAGCAGCATATGTATATGAGGAGCACCTCTTGCTTGATACTCCTTTCTCCAGAAGAAATCCAACACCTCTCCAAGAGGTGGATTTTTCTTGTTCATGATGAAAGACATCATAGCTTCAAATCTATGATTGAAGTACCTGCATACATTCACTGGATCCAAAGAGCACAGTTCTCCGGGTGTCTTGAATTCGATATTTTCAATGTTTCCATTTGCCTCTCGTAGAAATTCAAGTAAGTCTTCCCAGCCATACTCGGCACAGCTGAGAGTGAGGAACCATGTGGGAGTTCCTAAGTTCCTCAGCATACATTTTAAATCACCATGATGACGGTACCAGTACTCATTAGTACCATGCTGACATGCCATGAGATTAATCAGGTGAGAATCCAAAATACTGTCTCGCACATTGACTTTATCCATAAAGTACCTTGCCGAGATATTTTGCATCTGTACACCACTTTTCAAGATGTGGTTCACTGCATATGGCACTCCAGACAGATCACTTTCAAACAGTAGATTAAACAAATAGGGAATGCATTGACGAAACCTAGGATCTTCTGCATACAATCGTAAAGTCCGGTATTCAGAAGCAGGAATTTGATCAGGTCGCTCATCATATCTTCCTCCTTGACCTGTTGGAAATAGCTGTGGGAAACACCGAGCTTCCAAACTTTCCTCCCAAACACTAATGGGACTCCCTTTGGCTTGTTTCATTTGAAACAACTCAATAGCATTCCCCATGACTTCCTTGGAATGCAAAGGATGAACACTATAATGTTCATATATTTCTTCATTTTTAGAGGCTTCTACTTTCTCAATTTGTCCAGCACACAAATCGCTGTCCTCTTCTTCACTTACTTCCTCTTCTGCAACACATACATTCTTGTAGTACTCATTGTTTTTCATCAAATACAATGTTGCCTTTTTGACTTTCCTAACATCCACTAAATCTTGCCAGATTTTCTTACTCTTTGTCGGAACCCCATTAACTAAGATAACCAGAGGTTCCTCTTCCACTTTCTCTACTCCAATTGTATTAATATTTTTCTTCAAATCTAGAGGCAAATAAACAACTCTTCCCTTTAATCCTCTCTGTAAATCTAATGGAGGCAATTTCCCTGTCTTTGGCTCCATTCGTACAATAGCCTGAAAGGGATGGACACTTTGAATCAAAATAGATTCATAAGTATTTAAATCCTTCAATTCAGAAGGAATGTCAACCAATTCCAGATTATTATGAACCGCTCTAGCAGGCATCCGGTTTTGATTTAATTTGTTACAACAATAAGTACACACACGTTGATCCGATCCCAAATCAAAACAATTTTCTACCATCAAGTATGTTGCGAAATCCTTCCATTCACTATTATTTTCCCTTTCACTTTTTGCATATAAATCCACTAACTTAGTCTGATTCTTATAATAAGTGCGTCGACAACACACACATGTGAAATTAGGCCTCTCACTTGATTTCACCTGAAACGTGGCAATTTCCTTCTAAAAATTATCTGTACTGGAAACCTGTACACTCTCTTCCACATTACCTTCTTCTTCTGGGTCAATTTCAACATTCTCCTCTTTACTTGCAAAGTAACAAAACTCAATTTCTTCACAAATATTCTTCACATCTACATCAGAACCATGCAAAGAGCACTGCTTAATTGTTTAAGCTTAATTGCTGGACTCTTAGCAAAATACAACATTCTCACTAATTTCCTCACTTTATTATGATGGACTGCTAGCATCCTGAAATGATGAAAAACACTCTGGCAAACTCTCCTGGAAAGACAAGCCAGTGAATGACCATGCAAACCTGTCACTTCTCTCACTCTGCATGGATCTAATTCCTGCAACAACTTAATTTTCTGTTTTAAACTTTTCTTATTAAATGTCCGTACAAAATCACAAAGCAAATTGATGGAATCCTGTCGCACACTGCAAATACTACTACACTTCCAGGTGTACACTGGACCCTTAGCACGTCTCCCTAAAACTTCATCACCTAACACCTCTTCTGCCTCTGTTGACACAAGTTTTTCTTTTTCAACCGGACAACCATCTTTCACCTCATATGCTCGACCACTGGTGTCAACTGCATGCACCAAATCATTATCCTGAAAATAACTCTCCTCATTAAAAAAATGCCTCACAACTTGAACTATGCATCCATTCTCCAGAAAAAACTTCACAAAAATTACTACGATTAACTGTTCTCTTCCATCTACTATTTGATTTGAAATCCTAAATTGCCTTGCTTAGTTTCCTAATTCTATTGATTATCAAAATAAATAACTTTTGCTTAATTTCGAAAGCCTGATCAATAATTTTCTCTACATTTTACTTTCTCTTATAAAAAGCCACTTTCTGTTGACCTTTCTTAATATTTTTTAACAAATTGCCAATTATCCTGTTGCGGAACATTCGTCTACGAATGTCCCTAAACAGATTTTTCCTTCTACTACCATGCACAGAGTTATCTCCTGCTCTAGCAGTAACATTTTTGAGTGGCCTTTCCTTCCCATTTAAATTGGCTCTCTTCTTCTGGACTAAAACATGTTCTGTAGTGATACTTTTTCGTCTGCAAATGTTTCTTAAAAAAGATTTTGTTGTCTTACCCGGAGTTTTTCTGGTGACTTGACAAGTTTTTATTGTAGAGGACTGCTGCAAAGGTTTACCAAGGTGGGGTGTAAGTCGCTTTGCTTCTTTTCTTTTTCTTTGCCTTGAGGGCATTTTTGAATTTTTCAAAAGATCTTCAGTTGAATCTGTGGTAAATATTTTTAAAAAAAGGTATTAACCACTATTACCAAACAGTAAATCAATAACAGTCGTCAAAAAATTAACACACTAGTTGTCAATTCTACATACAATAATTTTTAGTGCATTGACAAATTTAAAACTCACAAATAGTAGCAAAGAAATGGAATGCTTCTACATTTGACCTGTGCTCTTTTATATGTGAATCTGAACTAATTTTATTAGCATATTTCACTATTTTATTAAAGACACTTCACACAAGCTGTTTTTGAAGTTGTATTTAATTTTAAATAAAACGGTTAACATGGTTACTTTTCATTTCCAGTAACTTAAATTTATTTTTAAAAGTCTTTATAATTCAATAGGCTCGAGCAGGTCAGCTTCCCACCCTATGTCATACAATTCTGACGAATCGGCATCCTCATCATATTCTTCATCATCCACAGGATATAAATCATCCAAGGGATCTACTTCCACTGACGTTTCAATGACAAGTTCAATGATAAGATCGAGATCAACAGATTGCTCATTATCACTCATGGTTGATGTTGTCGTTATCTTTAAAGAAAGAGAACAACAATGAGATGTTGCAGAGTAAGAGACAAATCTCAGAGACTATAATAGTAAAATTGTTTAACAAGAGTAACATTTTGCAGATATTATTTAGCCATGTCCAGCGATGCTGAGGAGGTGAGGCCTATGTCCAAGTTTTCAGTGAACAGGACTCATCTCTTCTTAACCTTGGATAATCCTCACCGACTCTGTGTCCCCTGCTCATACTTAAATGTAAAGGGGCAGATTTATGTTAACTGGCGCATCCCCAGGGAGGCACCAGTTAACGTGCGTCGCTGCTCTGCCACCCATGGTGTGCAGCATTTACAATGCGGAGCACCATGGGGCAAAAACAGCACAGATGCGTCACGCATCTGTACCGCAAAAGTGGCGCATTGCAGGAATCACGTCGCAAGCGCGACATGACTACTGCAATGCACAGGGGCAAGCCACACATTGCATGGTGCATCACTCCTTATGCCTGTTTCAAACAGGCGTAAGGATTTGATTCAGCAATGCCATAAAGCTGACTCAGTGAAATCTTGTAAATTTCACTGTGTTAGTTTTACAGGGCTTTCATGCAAGTGAACGCCCACCCTGCAACAAAACGCCCACATGAAACCTGACGCAGGTTTCATGTGGCGCAGGACTTTACAGCGTGACGCATCTGCCTAGATGCATCAAGTTGTAAATATGTCGCAACATAGCGCATCTTTTGCGCCGCTGCTGCGTCACAAAAGTGACGCAACGGCGGCGCAAAAGAGGCGCACGGCCATCATAAATCTGCCCCTAACATTTTAAATGATTGGTTCAGGATGCTGATAAGGTGTGGCCTATCCACAGGTTTGTTTGAGGTGAGGCCTACTCAGGGTTGCAGATGAAATTTAGGCTTGTTGAAGAGTACAGAGGAGATAATACATGTGCAGGCCTACCAATGAAGTGAGTCATGTCCACTGCACTCTTGAACAAAGGCCAGACCTCCTCTGTCTCCCTGGACAGGCCTAAACCTCATCTGCACAATGTGATTCGTAATGTTAGGAAACACAGGTGATGTAATTGAAAAACGTGCAAATTCTTTTGCTCATTTCACAATCACATCACCTGTGTTTCCTTTGCTTAGGTATCTCATTGTGCAGATGTAGTCTAGCATATCAAAGAGTACGCAGAAGGTGAGCACTGTATGCAACAAATTTGACATTTACAGAAGCCTCAGCTTCTCCATGCCCCCTACACAGTCCTAAATGTATACAGTTTAAACTGACGGTATCTTGTTGCAGATGAAGTGAGGCCTATCTTGCAACATGGTGCATCTATTGCACCGCTGCTGCGTCACAAAAGTGACGCAACGGCGGCGCAAAAGAGGCGCACGGCCATCATAAATCTGCCCCTAACATTTTAAATGATTGGTTCAGGATGCTGATAAGGTGTGGCCTATCCACAGGTTTGTTTGAGGTGAGGCCTACTCAGGGTTGCAGATGAAATTTAGGCTTGTTGAAGAGTACAGAGGAGATAATACATGTGCAGGCCTACCAATGAAGTGAGTCATGTCCACTGCACTCTTGAACAAAGGCCAGACCTCCTCTGTCTCCCTGGACAGGCCTAAACCTCATCTGCACAATGTGATTCGTAATGTTAGGAAACACAGGTGATGTAATTGAAAAACGTGCAAATTCTTTTGCTCATTTCACAATCACATCACCTGTGTTTCCTTTGCTTAGGTATCTCATTGTGCAGATGTAGTCTAGCATATCAAAGAGTACGCAGAAGGTGAGCACTGTATGCAACAAATTTGACATTTACAGAAGCCTCAGCTTCTCCATGCCCCCTACACAGTCCTAAATGTATACAGTTTAAACTGACGGTATCTTGTTGCAGATGAAGTGAGGCCTATCTTGCAACATGGTGCATCTTTTGCACCGCTGCTGCGTCACAAAAGTGACGCAACGGCGGCGCAAAAGAGGCGCACGGCCATCATAAATCTGCCCCTAACATTTTAAATGATTGATTCAGGATGCCGATAAGGTGTGGCCTATCCAGAGGTTTGTTTGAGGTGAGGCCTACTCAGGGTTGCAGATTAAATTTAAGCTTGTTGAAGAGTACAGAGGAGATAATACATGTGCAGGCCTACCAACAAAGTGAGTCATGTCCACTGCACTCTTGAACAAAGGCCAGACCTCCTCTGTCTCCTTGGACAGGCCTAAACCTCATCTGCACAATGTGATTTGTAATGTTAGGAAACACAGGTGATATAATTGAAAAACGTGCAAATATTTTTGCTCATTTCACAATCACATCACCTGTATTTCCTCAGCTTAGGTATCTCATTGTGCAGATGTAGTCTAGCATATCCAAGAGTACGCAGAAGATGAGGACTGTATGCAACAGAGCAATGTACATTACTCACCTCCCTTGACACTTACAGAAGCCTCAGTTTCTCCATGCCTCCTACACAGTTCTAAATGTATATCATTATCATCATAGTGACCATGAAACTCTAGCAGTACATATTGTGAAACCTAAATGTCTTAAAGTAACAATTTTTTAACCGACAAACAGGTAAATTATTCTCCCAGATTGATGGTGAGAAGTGATATATTTATTTAAAGAAGCAGACACCTTTTTGTCATTGTCATAAATGTAAAAACCATTCCTTTTCTTTATGAACCATTTTCATGTCATAATTTGAAAACACAGCACAACTCCTATGTACAAGTACACCCTGTCAGTACTTAAATTTGCCAAGCACACATGCGGGCGTATTTACAAGAGCCTTGCACCACGGAGAAATGACTTAAATTTACCAAGGACTCATGAGGGCTTATTTACAAGGACCTTGCACCACCTTTAAAGTTACTTTTAATGTGGGGAAAATGACGTGAATGTGGCTCATAAGCTTTGTAAATTTGCCCCCATGTTGACTATGAAACGTTTGCAGAACATATTGTGAAACCTTAATGACTTCAAGAAACGTGTTTTTAAACCGGCAAACAAGGAAATTATTCTCCCATATTCATGGTGGAAAGTGAAATATTTATTTAAAAAAGCAGACACCATTTTGACCTTCTCATATGTAAAAAGCATTTTTTTTTTTAAACGATTTTCTGGTCATAATTTGAAAACACAACACAGCTCCTATGTACAAGCACACCCTGTCAGTACTTAAATTTGCCAAGCACACATGGGGGCGTATTTACAAGGACCTTGCACCACGGGGAAATGACTTAAATTTGCAAAGCACTCATGAGGGCGTATTTACAAGGACCTTGCACCACCTTTAAAGTCACTTTTAACGTGGGGAAAATAACGTGAACGTGGCTCAAAGGCCTTGTAAATATGGTCCATGCTGACTATGAAACTCTATCAGTACGTATCAAGTACCTTAAATGATTTCAAGAAACGTTCTTAAACACATCAAGTAAGCAAGTTATTCACCCAGATTCATGGTGAAGTGACTTAAAATGCCCTAACACACATGAGGGCATATTTTACAAGGCCCTTGCACCACTTTTGCGTCACTTTTAACATAGGGAAAATAACATGAAAGTGGCTCAAACATGAGAGTGTATTTACAAGGCCCTTTCATCACTTTAGCGTCACCTTTAACATAGGGAAAATAAGTTGAAAGTGGCTCAAAGTCCTTCTAAATATGTCCCATGCTGGCTATGAAACTCTAGCAGCACATATCAAGAAACCTAATTGACTTCTAGAAACGTTTTTAAACACATCAAGTAAGCAAATTATTCACCCAGATTCATGGGGAAGTGACTTAAAATGCCCTAACACACATGAAAGCATTTTTTTAAGGCCTTTGCACCACTTTTGCGTCACTTTTAACATGGCTATGAAACTCAAAGAAACTAAATCTATTTGTAAAACACTTGACACAAAGCAACATTTTAAATACACAACTTTCTTCATAATTTTCTCCCTAAAGCATACTATTCTCTATCTAAATTAAATGAATCTTTTCTCACCTTAGCAAATCCTTTTTGAGTTTCAAAACAGTCTCAGACACACACCAATTTTTCTTTAGCAGAGCAAAGGGTATGCACTCCAGAGGCTGCAACCAACAAAGGCACAGAAATGCTGTAATTCATCACACATATCTCTGATGTCACCCAATCAAAACTCTTCCCTCACTTTTTTCAAATCAACACCCTTCCCCCCTCTGCCCTTTCTGCCTTTTTTCCATAGCAACCACCTCCTGAAAGACCTGTCATGTTTACAAGTTCACACAACAATGTTTCAATTGAACTCTGAACTCTCAGTACACCTGCGTATCCAGTGCAATCTTTCATAAAATGATTTTTTCTTGACCATTCAAATTACATTTTTCAAAGAACTCATCCATGCACCCTAACTTTCTGTTTTCAGCAATCAAAATCCACCAATCACTGCTACTGAATCATTAGCACAGAAACACCACAGTTTTTTTCATAACAAACTCCTACTGTTTCAACTGCCATTTCATTCCCACACTTCATCTGACTGCAGCAGAACCTCCTCTCACCATGTTTTCTGTCTGGATTGTTGGACATAGTTACATCCACTGGGCTCAAAGGTATGCTGATAACAGACATTTACACAACCTCAATTTACAAAATGTGGAAATCAACTGGATTGGTCACAGGGGATTAAGATGTCACCAATTGATACCATTGGTGAAAACCTTTTTGCATTTGCCAAAACCTGACCTGTTAATTGTACACTGTGGAGGAAATGACTTGGGCACTTTGACTGGGGTAGGTCTGGAAATGCTTTTAAAGGACACCTTTGAGCAATTGATGGCACTTTTTCCTCAAACTGCCTTGGTATATTCAAATATATGCCAAAGACAGAAATGGAGGTGGTCCAACCAATTTTGTCCACAAATTGAGAAATCGAGGAAGCATGTAAATAAGTCTGTTTCAGCTTACATGAGAGACCATGGAATGGGCTCCATCTACAACAATAACTTGCGTTACTACATGCAAGATACCTACAGAGGAGATGGAGTTCACTTCTCAGATGAGGGGAACAGAATTTTAATTCTGAATTTAAGACTATGTATTGGTACCTACTTATAAGTACCTAGAACTTACACAGAACCCAAAAGCTCTTTTTAGAGCTACCTTAACTATGATTACTCTTTAAAAATTTCAAATGTACCTTTTTTCACAAATTTTCACTTTTGTTCGCTTCCCGGTTCGCTACCCGGTTCGCGTACCGGCAGCTAACCTCGCGAAAAATTCAATTTTTTTTTCTTTTTCGACCTATATGAGCCTCCTCAGCCACCCTTAGAAAACCTAGGGGGTCAGGATACGTCTCCCGTGCCCCCTTATACCCATTTACCACATTGTTTTTCCTCCATCTTGTGATTAAATTCGACCGAAACACAAGATGGCGGACTCCCGTTACGCTACCGGTTAGCTACCCGGTTCGCGTACCGGGTAGCGCCTCTACCGCGAAAAAACTGATTTTTTTTATTTTTTATTTTTTGCCCCGCGGGACCCTTTAATAGCCCCCTCATCAATCCTAGGGGGTCAGGAGGGGTCTACCTTGCCCCCTTTCATTAATTTCCCCCTTCGTTTTCCTTCACCTCTTGTCTCTCGATCCTACCGAGAAACAAGATGGCGGCTGCTCCGGACTGTTTAGAATGTTGACAGACACCGGATAGCCAATCAGCTTCGCTTCGCAAAGTTCCGTTACGCATCAGGTATGCGAACCGGGCGCTAACCGGAAGTTTCGTTACGCGTCAAGTACGCGAACCGGGGCGCTAACCGGAGCGTTGTTACAGATATATATATTTTTTTGAACGTTAATTTATCAAAATCCACTGGAGCACATATATTGAGACCTAGCAAAGGCACATCGGGCAAACAATATCTACAATTTTCCCAAGTTTCGTGGAAATCCATTCAGCCGTTCGAGCTAAAAGTGAGTCCAACCGCCCTATGGAAAATTGCATGGGAAAAACGCGTTTTGGGACCCCCCTTTTTTCTCGGCCCCCCCTTGACGAAACCCCCCCAAATTTTCAGGGGCTGCTCAGAAACAAAATGTTCCATTTTCCTGAAAATTTCAGCCAATTCCGTCCTCAAACGCCAAAGTTATTCGACATAGAATTTTCAAAAATCCCATAGAGAAAAAATCCTAACTATATATACCTACTGGCGACCGCCAGTAGGTAATATATATAAATATATATATATATATATATATATATATATATATATATATATATATATATATATGCGCCAAGGTGTATTGAAGTATGAATGGGTGTAGGAGTGTCTGAATGGATGATTTAGTAGGTGTGTGACTGACAGTATAAGTGAGTGGTTACATGTGTCTTACTGAATGCATGGGTTAGTGACTAAACTGTGTGAATGCCTTTATTAGTCTGTTAGTTGGTCTGTAAGCGGCTGCAAGGCTTGGTAAGTAGCTACTTGAGTGTCTATATGGGCTATTTATTGGTTGTTTGAGTATCTGTATGGGTGTATGGGTTCAAGAGTGCATATGGAAACAGCTGTATGTGTATTTCCAATTATCATTCAGAGGAGCAAGATGGCGGACACGGCTGTGTCCGAGTGAGTCAGGTCTGAGTGCTCTCTGCTCTTTTTTACCCCTCCATGCTGGACGATACCGAGGGAGCTTTGAGGATGTGTGAGACTTGTGAGAAGGCTCCGCAATGCTGAGGCTGCTTACAACAATATTCAGACAACGTTGCACATACCGGCATTTCTCTGTCTCCTGTTGCCGTCTCGACAGCGGCTCTGCGGCCAGCGTTTGGCGCTGGGAGGATGGAGGCGTGGCAGCCGGACGGCTATCGCAGGGCTGCATGAGGGAACCGGACCGGAATTTTACCAAGCCAAGTGGAATGGGGCCCAAGAACGCTGGCATGACAGCCGCGACAGCTTCCAGGGGATCGAAGACTCGCCCAGCGGCGGTGGTCGCATCTTCAGCAATCACACCCGCAATTACATCTGCAGGGGAGGCCTCGTGGCAGCGGCAGGACTCGTGGCAGCGAGGTCTCCTACTCGTGGTGAAATGCAGGCGGCTGTGGCAGTGGCTCCAGCAGAAAATGACCTCAGTGATGCTGGTGGGGGCGCCCATGGAGAAAAACATAATCAGGTAACAATCCCGGGATATTCAAGAAGAAACCATCGACCAAAAGTAAACTGTAGCACTCTGAGCAGGGGGTGGTTGTAACACCTCCGCATAGCTTCTTGTAATGCTCCTAATGTGCCCAGCGCTCCCGGTCTTCCAAATGTGCCTAGTTCTCCCAGTCTCCCAAATGTGGTGCATAGTGGCCTCAAATCTTCTGCTTGTGCACAGGTCCCCAACTGATTACCAAGCCGAACTGTGTTGGGGAAATGAGTCGGAACAAGTCAGCTAAGACAGTATCGGATAAAAACCATGCGAACCTAGCTCCATCCCAAGCAGTTGGCGGGGGCATTTCCGATACTCTCCCCTCTCTATCATGTCACCTTGCTTTGCCTACCTGTGTTGACTCGGCTCTAGAGGGGGTGGCGTCTGGGGGAATCCATTATAGCGAAGCTAGCACTGAGGCTGACTCTGGGGATTCATGTGAAAAATTCTATTCTCTGTTGGATGCATCTATTACCTCAGAGGCAGAAAGCGTGGAAGGGGACTGGGCTGACGATAGGAGTCTAACTGGCTCGGTTCCTTTTGAAGAAGAGGATAATACCTTATTAACCTCTGAATTAACTTTTGGAGACAGTAGCACGGTGCGGAAAGCACAGGGGGCATTGTCGGAGCGGGTATTAAGTTGTGACGGATCTCCCATTTTGGATCCTATTACTCCACCACAATTTGAAGGAACTAATGACAGTAGAGGGGCTTTAGATCCCAATCTGGGATGAACTTTCAATGACAATGACATTGACATTACCCTCACCACTATCTATCAGGCCATTATGTCGCACCGGGAGGAGACAAAGGCAGAAAGTCTCCGGATTCAAGGTGCAGTTAGGAAACTACAGAACATGGTGCGGCGTGTTACCAAGTCATGTATGGAGTTGTCAGTAAGGATTGGAGAAGCTGAGGGAAGAATCTCGTCTATAGAGGATGACTTGGCCCTAGAGAAAGCTGATGTCTCTTCCCTTCACTCGATTCGTGACGATATAAACTGGAAATTAGCTGATACTGAAAATAGGTCACGAAGGAACAATTTACGCATATTGGGCATTCCTGAAAAGGCTGAGGGGAAAGACATTCGTAAGTTTGTCATTGACCTTTGCACTGAGGCTTTCCCTGAATTGACTGAGTGGAAGTGGGACTTTGAGCTGCAAAGAGTTCATAGATTTCTGTTTCAGTTGCAGGGGGGATCAAGTGGGGCTGGGGCTAAACCTAGAGCAATTATGATTTGTTTGAGTAATTTTTTACTTCGTGAGCGTTTATATGATCTAGCGCGCACAGATCGTAAAAGGAGAGCAAAGGGATGTGATTTCTTTGTCCGCCCTGACTATTGTCAGGCAACTGTGCAACAAAGGTGGCACTTGCGCCAACTGATCTCGCTGTTTCAAGAGAAGGGGGCGCAAGCCTTCCTACTTAAATCCCGCTAAGTTTAAGGTCATTCATAAAGAAAAAACACTATTCTTTACCTCAGAGATAGCGGCAAAGGTTTTTTTGACAACACTTTAATGGGTAGTAGATGTCCTCGGAGATTATAAAGCTTCTTCTACTTCACTCTTTTTTTTCGTTTGTCCTAACGTGGAGGGGTGGGGGTGGGCAGGGGGCACTTAATCCTTTCTCTTCATCACCAATTGGGACCTTCCAGTCCCTTTGCTCCATTTGGGTGGGTTTGGGGAATGGGGGGAGGGGCCGGGGTGGGAAGAGGGTGGGTGGTGCAGGGGGGGGTGCAGCAAGGAGTAACCAGCGGGGGTCAGTGTTTTTCAAATTGAGTAAGGCTTGGTTGAATAAATGCATTTCAGCATCACTATGTTTTTTTGAGTTCATGGTTTTCAGCATTGTCTCACAATATGGCTGGGGGCGGAAACTCGTGTGCTTTGTTTTTGTAGCTATGATAAATTTCATTGTTAATGATGGGTAAGCTCACTATTTGCTCTTGGAATATTTGTGGCTTAAATAGTAGGAAAAAAAGAGGGATTATGGCCCAGATACTCAAAACAATGAGGATAGAATTGCTTTGTGTCCAGGAAACACATATAGCTTAGAATAATAGGGCATGGTTAAAAGATCTGGGCTTAGAACTTGTATGTTGTACACGACAAGGTACAACCACAAGAGGAGTTGCTATCCTAAAATAATATGGATGGGGAGAGAGTAAGCGGATTTAGGTGGACCCTCATGGTAAGTGGGCGATTATAGAGATGAGGATAGAGGGATTGGCTGTGACTATCTGTTCATTGTATGGTCCCAACTCTGACGATCCCACCATCTTGAACAACCTTAGCATTGAGTTGGCTAATTGGCCATCTTCATTAATCCTCTGTGGGGACTTTAATCATCACTTGGCTGGCGATGTGGACATTCGGGGTAATCATGAGGGCAAAAAGAATAAAGTATTTAAAGCCACTAGGAGTCTATTGATCGATTTTGGGTTAGTAGACGTCTGGTGGCTGAGAGGGCGGGGAGCTCCTGAAAACACTTTATATTCTGCCCCTCACCATAAGCACGTACGATTGGAATATTTTTTTGTGTCTACGGGAATGTCAACTAATGCTAGGTTTGAGATTCACCCAAAAATAATATCGGACCACAACCTGATTACTGTAGAATTAGAAATAGAAGTAGGTTATAAGTCTCCACGAAGACCTTGGACATTTGAGCGCCAGCTATTAGTAGATCCGGGTTATTGCGAGCAAAAGAATAAGTGGATTGTAGATTTTTTTGAGTTTAACTGCGGCTCTGCTTCAGTGGGTACGGTATGGGATACTTTCAAATCAGGAGTGCGGGTAGAGACCCTTAGCTATTCCATCAATAAACAATGTAGATTAAGGGAAGAATATGCAGAAGTATTAAACAAACTTTGGCTTCTAGAAATTGATTTTATGACGGCCGTCACTGCTGGTCGGGATTTTGAACAAATCTTGACTGATCTCGCTGTCCAGAAAATGAAGGTGTACCAGAACTTTGCAACAAAGTTAGCCGCCCTTATTGCAGTACATCGCACTGACCTTTATGAGGTGGGGGAGAACTCGGGTCGGCTCCTAGCTAAAAGGTTGAGGCAGAAAGAGGCAGCTAGTAGGATCAATTCTATTCAGGACAAGCAGTGGCAACTCCACGAGAACCCGGCAAAAGTATTGGAGATCTTTTGCAAATTTTATAGCCCGCTGTATACTAGTGATAATACTAGTGATGATACTACGCCAGTAGTAGGGAAACTAGCAGATTTCTGGGGGGGACAGGGAATTCTCTAAAGTCTCCATTGAACAAAGAGAAGAGTTAGATGCTGAAATCACTTATGAAGAACTTGAGGCAGCAATAACATTGCTTGCTGTCGGAAAAGCG
Organism: Lissotriton helveticus; assembly: GCF_964261635.1. Lineage (NCBI taxonomy): Eukaryota > Metazoa > Chordata > Amphibia > Caudata > Salamandridae > Lissotriton > Lissotriton helveticus. The sequence goes on along the minus strand of NC_136065.1, from coordinate 919,267,628 downwards.
GTGGGTCCAGACGGGATTCCCCTTGAATTTTTTAGGACCCTTTTCCCCGCTCTGAAAGAACAAATGCTGGCAACGTTTTTGTGTGCACAAAGAGGCACCTCCCCAATATCTTGGCGGAATTCTATCATTATGGTATTTTAAAAAAAAAGATAAATCCCCTCTTTCACCATCCTCTTATAGGCCAATTTCGCTAATCAATGCCGACAGCAAAATGTATTCCAAAATTTTGGCTGGGGGTCTGTCTAGAATCATTTCAAGTTTAGTATCACAATTTCAGCACAGGTTTATTCCTGGTCGGGATACTGCCGATCATGTTCGGCGGGTGATAGATGATGGATTGGGCAGAAGCCACAAAGAATACAATTGGAATCACCCTGTCGGATGCCGAGAAGGCATTCGACAGGGTGTCTTGGCCATATTTGTGGGAGGTGCTTCATTTGAAGGGGGTTGGTCCGGTTATGGTGCAAGCATTGAAGTCCTTATATCATCTCCCCACTGCTAGCATTCGCTTAACTGGTAGAGAATGGGCCCCGTTTTCAATCAGTCGTGGCATGCGACAAGGTTTCCCCTGCTCCCCTTTATTGTTTGCCCTTTACATTGACTTTTTTTTACCAAACTAAATCATTCTGTTGATATTAAACCAGTTAAAGTTCGTGATTTCAAATATAGAGCTCTGGCTTATGTGGATGATATTGTTGTTGTCACTACCGATTTGGCTTCCGCATTGCCAATAATTGAAGATCTGGCATCAAAGTTTGGGCTCTTTTCTGGTTACAAGCTGAATCTCACCAAAACACAGATCCTATGTATTGGCGGAACCCTTCCTGAGGGCATATCCACTGTTGCAGAAGCCACCTACTTGGGAATCAAGCTATCCTTGCCAATAAACAAGATTCCAAAGATAAATATGAACCTGGTATTAAACAAGGTGAATTCAACTTTACAGTGAATAGATCACCTTCATTTATCATTACATGGGAGGTCAAATGTTTTAAAGATGCTTGTGTTACCCACATTTCTTTACATATTTAGAACCATTCTGCGTGAATTTCCAACGTCTTGCTTTAAAAAACTTGAGAATATTTGCTCTAGATTCCTCTGGGGGTATAAAAGGCATAGAAGGGCGTATAGGAAGATGGTGCTGCCCAGAGCTGAGGGGGGTTGAGGAATTCCATACTTTTTGTTTTATTATTGGGCGGCGGTCCTGGAGTTCATATCTCCGCTGATAGTTGGGGATAGGGCTAGGCTTTTGTCTTGTCATACCCCTTCAATCTATGAATTTGGGTTGGGGGACGCAGCTAACAGCTGCCTGGTCAAAGTGCTGGAACCAAGTTACTTTAAAAAAACGAAATTCAAGATTTTGAAAGCCGCCTTTTTGGTGTGGAGACAGGTTAAGCGCCATCTAGGCCTTATGAATCTAAATGCTTATACCCTTTGGAAACCGTTGGTGTTCTTCCTTTGATTTTTTGAGACCAAACGGTTTATAGGTGGCGCCAGAAGGGAATTTGTCGCTTGGGAGATATTGTCCTGATGGCACACTTCCTGCTTTTACAGATTTCCAAGCACAATGCTGCTTGCCCAGACATGATTTTTTCAAATATCTGCAAATTCGCAGTTTTTTGAGCACGCTTGGTCCTGGTTTAGAGTCTCAATTTAGAAAATGTTCATTAATAGATCTCTTGGAGAAACGAACACCTATTGGTTTATTGTATTCTAACTTGATAATGTTACTCCCAGCATATCTAGAGCAATGCCAAGACAAGTGGGCAAGAAAATTAAATATAGAGGGGATTGATTTAACCAATTCCATATCTTTGGCAAATCAAGTTATGTTGACAGGTTGGATGCGGGCACAGCACTATATGTCTATTTATGACATGTATCTCACCCCGGGTAAAATCTCTAAAGGGAGCACAGGAGTTGGAACTTAATGTAGTAGGTGCGGTGCTTTTGCTGCAGACGCGATCCATATGTTTTTTACGTGCCCTAAATTGATTGATTTTTTTATCTGGTATTGAACATTTTCTTGCATTGATAATTGGCGTACCAGTGGGTATCACCAGGGAATTGGTGCTGACAGGTGTTAAGACAGAAGCTGTTTTACCAACATCTAAAACAACAACTACTTTTGCATTTATCTGTATGGCGATTGTACGTGCCTGCATTACGAAGGACTGGATTTCTACGGATCCTCCATCATTTCTCTCTTGGTGGGCAAGACTGCTGGCAATGTATAATTTGGAAGCTGCCATCTATAAAACTAAGGGGAGTAGGAAGAGGCTCTTTGGGGCAAGGATGTGGTCCCCTGTAGCTGATTGGATTTAAGCTACATTTATTTTTTTCTTTTACATATATATTTTCTCTGCTGTTTTTCTCTCTTATTGTCATAACTGTGAGTGTAATGGTGTTGTCTTTTTTCTGACCCATGTATATGTATTCCTTTTTTTTCTTTTATGTTTGTGTCATGCTTGTCTACTCCTTGCATAAAAATTGAAAAATTAACCAAATTGAAAAAAAAAAGGAACAGCTGTATGGGTGGGTGAGTGTGTGTTCGGGTGTGTTGGTGAGTGAATAGATGTCTCAGTGGTGTATGTGTGAGTAACTACATATGTTTTAAAACAGTATATGTGAGTGTTGGAGTATATAAATGTCTATAAGTGAGAGTGAGTGATTGTAAGAATATCTGTATGGATGAGTGTGTTTCTATGAGTGATTGTTTAAGATAGTAAGTATGTGTTAGTATCTATATAAATAAGTGTGGTGGTGTGTGTATGACTATATAAGCAAGGAAATGGGTGTGTGATAGTTTCTTTGCATGACTGACCAGGTGTATGAGTAACTCTTTGGGTGAGTGGCAGTGTGTGAGTGTCTAAATGGGTTTATGAGTGGATATATTAGTGGCTGTATAGATGAATGACTGTATGAGTGACTGTATGGGTTAGTGGGTGGATGTGTGTGTAGACATATGAATCACTGAGCAGGTATGTACTAATTGCTATTGGTTTGTCTATGGTTTCGATATTGTTGGTCTGTATTTTAGAGTGGGTGTATGAAAGGTTTTATTAGGGTATGAGGAGGTGCATCAGATGATCACGTGGATGATGTCATCAGTGATGTCACTGAGCATGTCATGAGTGATGTAATATGTGACGTCATCAGCAGTGCATTGCGGGGGCGCTAGTTATGGTTAGTTCTACTAACTATAACAGCCGAATTTCTATGGTGTTGTATGAGTAAAATCTGCAACTAACTATAACATCCCTAAAACCTATGGTTTTTTCGGTGATTTTCCAAGGTCTTTTAAATACTAATTTCTAACTATAACGTCCCTGAAACCTATGGTTTTTTCAGTGAATTTCAAAGGTTTTTTAAACGCTAATTTCTTACTATGTATACAAAGGTAGGACATGTGAAGAAAGAGGAAGAAAAGTGCAGAAAGAAGCAAGACAAATGCAGAAAAAGGCAACAGAAGTCCAGAAAGATGAAGAAAAGTGCAAGAAGAAGAAGAGATGTGCAGAAAGAATCAACAGAGGAGCAGAAAGTCCTCCTGTGCCCCCAACTTTTTGCTGATGGGTACTAGTGGTAATTGACTCAAACTAACTAGGCCTAGAGCCAGTGCTCTGCTCAAAGACTCTTAGAATACAGTGAAAACACCTACATACACTAGGGAACACTATGTGTTGGGATACCCCTGTGATTAGCATGACCTCCTCTGTATTTACCATTTGTTAATGCCTGGGTCATTGCATGAGTACATGAGTAGTGACTGGATGATTAGAGTGCTACAAGGAGAGTGCAGGGTGATTTTATAAGTGCTTGGGTTTTGGCGCAGTGATTGGATAAGCACATAGGATTGGCTGGGTGATTGAAGGACTGCATAGATAGTACCAGGGAGATTACTGGACTGCATAGGTAGTCCTCAATGGACTGCAGCAGTGCATGTGTTAGTGATTGGGTCATAGCACAAGTACATGGGTAGTTACTGGATGATTACAGAGCTGCAAGGACAGTGCATGGTGATTTTATAACTGCTTTGGTTTTGGTGGAGTGATTGGATAAGTACATAGTGCTGGCTGGGTGATTAAAGGAGTGCATGAGTAGTGACAGAGGGATTTCCGGAGTGCATGGGTACTACCTGGGTAATTGGAGGAGTGAATCAGTAGTGTGTAGATGGTTAGAGGTCTGCATGGGAAGTGCTTAGAGGATTGTAGCAGTGCATGTGTTAGTGCCTGGGCCATTCCATGAGGACATGGGTACTGACTGGAAGATTAGAGTACTGCAAGTAGAGTGCATGGTGAATTTATAAGTGCTTGGGTTTTAGTGGAGTGATTGGATAAGTACATGGTGCTGTCTGGGTGATTGAAGGAGTGCATGGATACTGACAGGGCGATGGCTGGACTGCATGGGTAGTGCTCAGGGTATTGTAGCAGTGCATGTGTTTAGTGCATGGGTGATTGCATGAGTGCATGGGTACTGACTGATTAGATTACTGCAAGGAGAGTGCATGGTGAATTTATAAGTGCTTGAGTTTTGGTGGAGTGATTGGATAAGTACACACACTTCACATCAGTCCCGCCTCCTCCCTTCACCACTGTGCAACCGCACCCCCTGCCAGGTTTTAAGTTGGGGGATAAATTCCCCTTGAATCTTGAGGGTCACCGGGGCCCACCTAGCCCACCAGGTACCTCCAGTAAGTGCCACAGAGCTGAGTTTCAGAGAGTTGATCCAAGGCCAGGCCCCTTTTTACACCTCTCTGCAACCCAGCTCTGTGGCGCTTACTGGAGGTATCTGGGGGGCTAGTTGGGCCCAAGGGACCCTCAGTATTTAAGGGGACTTAATCCCCCAATTTACCGTGTGCCAGAGGCCCGTTTGCACAGTGGTAAGGGGACGGGGTGGGGCCTGATGTGACAAGTGTGCAAACGCGCCCCATGGAGAGCTTTAAGTTGGGAGATTAAATCCCTTTGAATCCTGAGGGTCCCTGGGACCCAACTAGCCCACCAGGTAGCTACAGTAAGCACCACAGAGCTGTGTTGCAGAGGTCCGAGGCCACGCCCCTTTTTACCTCTCTGTAACGCAACTCTGTTGTGCTTACTGAAGGTTCCTGGTGGGCTAGGTGACCCCCAGGGACCCTCACGATACAAGGGGACTTAATCCCCCAACTTAAAACACGCCACAGGGCGTGTTTGCACGCTAGTCACATCAGGCCCCACCCCCTCCCTTCACCACTGTGTAAACGCGCCCGTGGCATGTTTTAAGTTGGGTGATTAAGTTCCCTTGATTTCTGTGGGTCCTTTGGGTCCAACTTGCCCACCAGGTACCTCCAGTAAGCGCCACAGAGCTGCATTGCAGAGAGGTGTAAAAAGGGGCGGTGCCTCAGACCACCTCTCTGCAACGCAGCTCTGTGGCTCATGCTGAAGGTACCTGTTGGGCTAGTTGGCCCCCAGGGACCCCCAGTATTTAAGGGGAATTAATTTCCCAACTTACAACACGCCACGGGGCACGTTTGCAGAGTGATGCAGGGAGGGGACGTGACCTCCAGCGCGTTGCTGTTTTTTTTTTCTTCACAAGAGGTGCTGTGTGGCTACCCTTCTTTTCCAATTTTTGAGGCCCTAGGGACCCCATTCCCCAGGGCCTGACCCTATTTTTATTTTTCAATAAACTGGAAGGGGGCTGCGTGGGCCCCCTTCCAAGGCCAATTTTGGCCCCGGGGACCCCATGCTCCGGGGCTGTGCCTCTTTTTTTTGGTTACACTCATGGCCCCAGGGACCCCATCCTCCGGGGCCTGGCCTTTCTGTTGGGGATCATGGGGGGACGGTCCCGCTGGCTCCCCACCTCCTGCGGGAGCCGGCTTTGCTTTTCCACACGGGGAGCTGCTGACCTGCAGCTCCCCTTGTAGAAAAGCAATCTGGTTTATGTTTTGGAAGTGAGACAAAATCCAAACCAGTGTTTGTTATGACAGGGTGGGAGCCACACGGCTCCCACCCTGCCATAGCAAACAGCAGTGTCCCTGGGGTGGGCACCTCGGGCCACTGCAGGAGATGGCCCAGGGGGGTGGTGGTCCCCAGGACCATCAAGGGCTCCAAGGCCCCCCTCCCTTCATTAAGAAAGCCCCGGGGAGGTAGTGGTCCCCAGGGCTTGGGGGTCCGTAACAGACCCCCAAATTTAAATATACAGTGCCCCAGTGCAAATTTGGCGGATTTTTTTTTTAATGCCTTTTTGGCCTTGGGGGTCCTTGTGGGACCCCCTGAGCAGGTCTAGGGGGTTTCTACCCTGCCTCCTTTTCTCGCTTTTTCACTGTGTTTCACTGTTTTCTTGTGACCAGGTTCTACCGAGTCATAAGATGGCTGCCAACACTTCCTGGTTTGGAGTGTTGGCAGCCAATCACAGAGAAGCTCGTGCTCAGGAGGGTTCGCTGCCCTATATATCGAAACTTTTCTTTTCCTAATTTCGAGGAACTACTGAACGGATTTACACCATTTAACAAAACGGTCTCTTTCTGAAATAAGGGCTAATTTTTTGGAAAATTTGGTGTAATTTCGTTCAGCAGTTCGGGCTGTAGCTGTGTCTAAAGTTTCCTATGGAAAATTACATGGGGAAAACACGTTTTGGGACATCCCTTATTTCTCAGACCCCGCTTGTTGAATCACCCCGAAACTATCAAGAGAGGACCTGACTAGAGCGGGCCACTAGTTTTGAAAATTTCACAAAGATTCGTCGACCGGCGGCAAAGATATTGAGAAAACAAAAAAAACGCTCTTCCTATGGAAACTAGTTCCTAACTATAACTACCTACTGACGACCGCCAGTAGGTAATATATATATGGTCCAGTAGAAGGCTAGTGGTAGCCGAAACGCGTAGGCCATCCTAATTCTTGCACAATTGCACATGGTGATTCAATAAATGTAATTTGAAACCTACCCTGCTGTGGTGCCGTGACTTTCGCCGAGGAAGGAGGCGAGGGAATCTCAGGAATATATATATATATGTCATGAGTGATGTCACTGACCATGTCATGAGTGATGTAATATGTGACGTCATCAGCAGTGCATTGCACGCGCAAGTTATAGTGAGTCCAACTAACTATAACGTGGGAATTTCAATGGTTTTATGCGAGTAAAAATTCCAGCTAACTATAACTGGTGTAAAACCTATGGTTTTTTCAGTGAATTTAATAGGTTTTTTAAATGCTAATTCCTAACTATAACTGGTGTGAAACCTATGGTTTTTTCAGTGAATTTCAATGGTTTTTTAATAGCAAATTTTTATAGGTATAGAAAGTGAAAAACTTTAAAAAGAATTTTATATTGTATAAATATGTAAAAAATAAATAAAAATAAAATTATTTTTATCCCGGGGGCGCTCCCGGGGCGCGTACCGGTGAACGCACGGGTAAGCGCAATATTATGGCGCGCCCTGGGGCGCGTACCGGGGAGCGTCCCGGGAGTGCTATTGCCGCGAACGAAAACAGCATCGTGACATTTCGCGTACACGCATGATGCGCCATATGACGCACAGCGTAATCGCAACCGAAAGCACGCGATCGCATACGATCGCGAAACGTCCTGACGCGCTTACGCTACGCACCCGCAGGCGCGCCCCGGAGCGCGTAGCGTAAGCGCGTCGGGTCATGTGACTTGAAAATAACACTTTACAGTTTTGCTTTCTAAATGAGTAATGCCTGGGTCTTGTGACCAGCCTGGGTCTTGTGACCTGAAAATAACACTTTCTATTGGTGCAGAACAGTTTTGGTTTCCAAATGAGTAAAGCCTTGGTCTTGTGACCTGAAAATAACACTTCTGATTGGTTCAGCACAGTTTTTTTTTCCAAATGATAAAAAAACCACCTTTCTTCCTTACTCTGACTTTGTCCTTTGACTGAGGAAGACCTGTTTCATCTACAGAGACAATTCTTTTGTACTTTGAAATGGCTACTGTAGCAGCAACACCTGGAGCATCTATACCACCACCACCACCAAGAGGACCACCACAACAATACATTGGTGGTGAAGAAGAGGAGGAGGAAGATGAAGATGAGGAGGGGAGCAGATGGCTGCCTGAAGAAAATAACCCATACAAGCCAAAAGAACACATTGTATGGGAGTTTTTTTCACTTCCAGAGGGGAAGAAAAAAGTTAATGCAGCCAAGGTAACATGTCGAATCTGTGGTGCAGAACTCTCAAGGGGCGATCCAGATAAAAAATATTCATTTGGTAATCATACCATGATTCGGCATATGACCCGGAAACATCCTGCTAACTATTCTCGTGCAGAGATCAGGGAACTGGCCAGTCACCTCCCCAGTGTTCAAGGACCAGCTCCAAAAGAAAGGAACCCAGTCAATCAGGACCTGAAACATTAGAGATGATGCCTTGTATCCAGGAACGATTTGGTGATTTTAAAGTCACTTGTACTGGATGTGGCAAGCTTATGTCCTATGGGGAAAAGAGTATGAAGCTCATTGTCCTTGCTGGTGACAATCACGATTCCCCCAAAAAAAGAAGTAATTTGTCCGATAGTGTTAACGGATACAGTATTGGGTTCTCAACAATGCCGCTGGTCACTTTTCGAAGAGCCAAAAGCATGGGGTCAGTCCTAGACAGAAGCAGCCCAGAGATGAGGCAGAAAACTATGTGGCTGCAACCTGTGTCAGGGTTCCGGAAATGCTCTACATGTAGGGCGTGGAAATTTGGTACTAATAAAACTCACTATCAGATTCCTTTCTGTTCTACTGACATTCCGACCACTGGTAGTTACAATTGCAAGACTGAATTTGCAGTATATGTCCTGACGTGTACCTGTGGCCTTAATTACATAGGCAGTACAAAACTACAGGTACACATCAGGATTTTGCAACATCTCAGAGCCATCCTGCATAGCGACCCTGCCTATCCGATAGCATGGCACTTTAAAAAGAAACACAACAATGACGTAGCTTGCCTAACTTATTTTGTGGTGGCGTCCATTCCTAAATCGCGCAGAGGTGGCAACAGAGAGCAGCAGTTGAGGCAACTTGAGACAAATATGATCTTAGAATTCAACAGTAAATGGCCGAATGGTCTCAATAATACAGAGGCCATGTATAATTTTCTGTGAGTATTATGTCCCAGTTGCCGCCCTATATTGATTTTGAGTGTCTTAAATCTTCACTCTTTAAGAGATGTGTCCAACATGAGTCTCAGTTTTTTCCTTTCCCTTATAGGTAGTAAGGTTCCCTGTTACCTATTACATGAAATATTACTCCATCAGTCTCTTGTAAATATTATGAATTATCGTCCTATCTACATTACACATGGGGTGCGCACCATTTTTAGATATGATGAATTACTGTTTTTTATAATATGTCATTGATATGCTTTTAACAATGGACTGAGGCTTTGACCGATTTTTATTGTTAACAATATTTATACATATTTATACAGATTTTTTTATCATACACTTTGCACTTTATAGTATATATTGCACTTAATTTTGCACAGTTTTTGCACATCAGGCAGAGGTGTTATCTAGTTAGATATATAAAAATGTGATGCACTTTATCATGATAATATCCTCCATGTAATACTGTCCTTAGCTTCTAAATGGATTTATTAACAATGTATATTTATTAGATCAGCTACTCCCTTTATTTTGTAGGATTTATCCTGTTAGAACTTAATTTGTATTTATTCAGATTTTCCATTATTGGGATGATAGACAGTTTTTATGCATTTATGCTGAAGTATATCCGTGTTTACATGAATGATTCCAAAAAGAAGCGGTTACTAAATTGTGGTTTTTAATTTAGCTTTTTTTCAATAGTTTGCACTTTATAACTAATAACAAACCAAAAAAGCTAAACTGTACTCTTCATGGACCACTACGGACAGTATTTCCATCATGTCTATGGTCACATGACCAGGCAGGCGTTTGTTTGGGGGCGTGCACTTTGTATTATATTATATAAACTAAAAAAAGAAGTAAATGCTATGCATGTGATCAAGGGCTTTCGAGCCCAAAACGAGTCATTTGTGTTTACCTGTACCAGTAAAAGAATTGTTTGGTCAGATCCTGTGGTCTGTCTCCTGCTTCGCCGGTCCGTGGGGATTAGAGGTGGCTTTGGGAGTGTTTTCAGGCCGTGGAGGGATCGCACCGTCCAGATACACAACGGATGCTTGCAGGGGAGCCCCTCCCTTTGCATGAAGGCACACAAGGACGTTTAATGAACAGGCAGAGTACAATCCGGGGGCCCAATGGAGGGCTTGGCAAAAAATCATAAACAAACTTGTGATATCGGGACCCACTGGAGGGTTTTAAAATGCAAGAGTAGAACCACAGGGACCAGCGTGCATTGCGAATGAACCTGAAAATAAAAGGACACATCTGAGATCAATTAAACTGTTTCAAAGACATGCTAAGTATCCTGTGGGGACGCATGAAATTACCGATGTTGCAAGAGCCTCTGAGGAAAGAGGGAGACACCCTCTGAAACGCGTCAGGCTAATGAAGAAACCAACACGGGATCGTAAGCTGCCTGTTGTCTTGAATAAAGGAGTTTACTTACTTGTTGTGTTGTGCGGCCTCATCTGCTGGGCAGTTTTGGTGAATATATATATATATATATATATGTATTCCCTGAAAAAACATAGGTTTCAGGCACGTTATAGTTAGAAATCAGCATTTAAGAAACCATAGAAATTCACTGAAAAAAACCATAGGTTTCAGGTACGTTATTGTAAGTTGAACTTTTTACTTGTCAAAACCAGAGAAATTCGGATGTTATAGCTAGTTGAGGTAACTATAATTCTGATAACGTCACATATTACATCATTCATGACAAGGTCAGTGACATCACTGATGAAATCTCAAATGACATCACTGATGACATCATCCAGTGACTGTGTGTTTCTGTAAAGTTTAAATATGTTTTATATATATAAATGCCAAGGTGTATTGAAGAATGATTGGGCGTATAAGTGTCTGAACGGATGACTTAGTAGGTATGTGACTGACTGTATAAGTGAGTGGTTAACCCTGTCTTACTGAATGCATGGGCTAGAGACTAAACTGTGTGAATGTCTATATCAGTCTGTCAGTTGGTGTGTAAGCGGCTGCATGGGTTGGTGAGTAGCTATTTGATTGTCTATTATGATTTGTTTATGTTGGAAACAATTTGATTTCATAAATACCCCTTTGTCCATGTACAATAGCCCATTGGTGGGCTTGATCTGCACCCTACATGGACTTATATGATGTATTTATACAACTCCAAGATGGCGCGTACTGTGACTTTAGTGGGGTTAGTCCTTTGTCACTTTTCATGATTCATGAAAAGTTTATTAACATGCCGGTTGTTGTATCTGTGTAATTAACACTGACGAAGGCAGCACGCCGAAACGCGTCTGTGTAAGTCCCCCCCGCGAATGAAATCCTGCGTGGTTGACAGGAACTCCTTGAGTGCTGTTTTGCCTTCTTTGGGAAAGTAAAGAAGAATTGGAGCGTCATGTAACGCGGCACCCCGCGAGCCCCCAACAGCACCCGTCCGCGAGTGAGCAGCTTTTTTCGTGGGAGAAGAGCGTTTTAAAGACACAAGCTGCGCACCACCGTTACCGCTGATGGGGATTCTTTGCTGACCGGTGAGGACAAAGTACGGAGGAACCGACCGGCGTGACCGGAAGCTTTCCGAGGAAGACGCCGTCCTGGTGAGCATTGACAACAATTCATTAATCCCCATTGCCTGCATGTCATTGCTAACACAGCGGGGTATAACGGCAGGACGTTAGAGGAGAGAGTGTCGACAGCATTCTAGCGGGGGGCTGCATTGGTCCTAGCTACGATTAAGGGCACGGCGTGGGACATCAACACGCATCGGCATGTTTTCTGATACCGAGCGCCAAACGGCAGCAAAGGGCATGTTCAGACGGCGGGAAAAGCCGTTAGAGAGAACGACCGCGGCAGCGGCAGAGCCATCCAACACCAAACTGACAGTTATTATGACCAAGCTGGAGAGGCTCCATGAGCGAGAGGTACGGAAATGGTGGGAGGCGACAAGACTAACAAACTATGTTGAGGAGGAAAGGGTACCCAGAGGCTTAAGGGTCCATACAGTGCCATCATATGAAAATCCGGACCCACAGCTATTGACAGACTGGTTTGAACACACTTCAGCCTATTGTGAAGGGACTCTCAACATATTGGTAAAGTACGCTTGGAGTGACAGAGAAAGGGCATTGGCTGAGATCGCATTGATCAATGAAGAGCTAGAGAAAGAAACAGACCCCGGTTTGATCACGTTAATTTCGCAAATGAAAGAACAAATGAAAGCTCAGCTTGTAAAATATGAGGCGAAGATAAGCAAACAAGAGAAATATGAACGCGACGCAAATGACTATCTGACAGGACGCGTCTTAACTTATGCGAAAACATTTGATGCTCCTCGTAAGGCTTTACAGAGAGGCACTGGCGTGAATGCTGGGGCAAGAGCATCAGTTGACACGGTCACCTCCGAGTCAGAGGTGACCGAGAACAAGTCTGGAGATGACCAACCCGACCCAGAAGAACGGGGAAAGAACCGAGCCACCCAAGCTGGAAAAAGCAAGAGAACCCCTTTTCAAGAGGAATTTGAGGTAATCAAGAAATCCTGGCTCCGCGACGGGAAGAACAAACCGCCGGACGCGGGAGCAGTGGGATCAGTAGAACCAGGAGGTCCAGGAGGTCAGGGGGCGGTAAGAGGAGGCAGAGGAGGCATGAGAGCCTCTCGCTGGACCAACCGCAACCGCAACAAGAAATAATACCACTCGCATGTAACAGTTCCAGAGATTAAGGTAATCTGACAGTTGTAAATCTTACAGACAGAGTATTAACAGATCAGGAAACCGAAGTCCTTAGCCTGGGACTTACATTCTGTCCCAACAATGAGTTGGAATACACACAAACAAGGATTGACTTGTTCCGCTTCACAAGGAAGTTAAAACTCCACAAGTATTTTAAGCTGCGTCCCCATATGCAAGATCGAAGTAAGAAAGGAGCAAGGATACTTGCCACAGATGCTCTAAGTAGCAGGGATTTACTAACAGTGGAGATCCTTGAGGATCTAGAAATGGAACCATCCTCAGACATTGATCTACTGGACACTGCACAACGAGCAGAATTGCAAGGAGTTGAGCAGGAGAGGGAGGAAAGTGGATTTAAACCCACTTCTGTCTTTGTTCCTCAGTCTCCATGGGACGCCGTGGATGTATTTACGGAGGCAATGAACAACGACCTCATGAGATACCGGAAAGCGGACCACCAAAGCCATAAACACAACATCACAGATCAACAAAATATTACTTAAAAAACCTAATGAAAGACAAGAACATTGTGGTGAAACCTTCAGATAAAGGGGGGAACGTAGTTTTAATGAGTAGGGACTATTATAAGAACGAAGCATTGAGGCAACTCTCAGATGAGAAGTTTTATATGAAATGCACCACTGATGCTTACCAACAGAGCATCAAAGAATATGATATACTGATCCAGAAGTGGTACGACCTCCAGATGCTGGGCAAAGACGAACACTTGTTTTTGCGGAACAACTGTCCCATGACCCCTACCTTTTAGCACCTCCCTAAACTGCACAGAAATAGAGACTGCCCACCAGGCTGCCCTATCATCTCCTCCATCGGCAGCTTAACTGATAATATGTCTCGATTTGTAGACAACATCCTGTTTCCCTTGGTATTGAACCTGAAATTTTACATTAAGGACACTAAGGATTTCCTTATGAAGATACAAGATCTGGAATGGGACTCAGGGTATCTGCTGTTGGTACTGGACATCACCAGTTTATACACGTGTATTGAACATCGTCACAGCCTGGAAGCAGTTAAACATGCTCTAGATCAGCGTCAAATGCGATTTGCAAGACATAATACAATGATACTGGAATTAGTTGAGTTTTGTCTAACCCACAATATATTTTTATTTGAAGATCAGCTGTATTTACAGAAGTCAGGGACAGCGATGGGCACCTGCTTTGCCCCCAGCTACGCGAACTTGTTCGTGGGCTGGTGGGAGGAGCAGGTGCCCAGGAGCTGCACGGTTGGACATGAGAAGGGGGAAACCGTGTGTTGGCATCGTTACATCGATGACTTGTTCATCGTATGGAACGGTGGAAGAAAGACAGCAGAGGAATACATCAGGGTATTGAACAACAACGACCTAAACCTGCATTTCTCAGGTTCAATTAGTCCGGTGGCAGCGGAGTACTTGGATCTGAGAGTGTTCATAGAGGGAGAACAACTACACACGGCCCTATATAGAAAGGAGACTGCTGCCAATTCTACACTCTTTGCCAGCAGCAGTCATCCCCCTCAACTCATTAACAGCATTCCTTATGGGGAGCTATTAAGGCTCCGCAGGAATTGCTCCAGGGACTCTGATTTCGAGGCGGCTGCCTCGGAATGCCTATCCCGTTTTAAGATCAGGGGATATGGCAATGACTTGCTGCAAAGGATACTGAAAAAAGTGAGAAAGATCTCAAGAGGGGCTCTACTCACTGCCAAACCGACCAGGGGTGGCCGTGAGAAAGATGTAGCCACAAATAAAGGGAAATTCAGGCTTATTACCCCATATTCATCAGGGGCGAATGATCTCAGAATGATGCTTAGAAAAAACTGGCACATTCTACAAACAGACAATGTGCTAAAGGAGGATTTACCATCTTACCCATTATTAACATTCAGTAAAGCAAGGTCAGTAGGAGACATGCTTGTCACCAGCCACCTGGAAAAAACAGTGTCTAAAACAAATACCTTACGGGAACAAAAAGGCTTTTACCCCTGTGGCCGTTGCAAAGCTTGTGTGGGCAGCAAAAGGGTCCTATCGTACATAATATCTGAGACAGGGAAGAAAATTTTCATCAAGAAGTTCATTACCTGCAGTACGCAATATGCAGTCTATTGCTTGCACTGCCCCGTGGCCTTCGCTACATCGGTAGTACACTCAAAGAGTTGAAACTAAGAATATTAGAACACCTCAGGGCCATAGACAAAGCAGACCCCGCTTACCCGGTGGCCCGCCACTTTGCTAAAGTCCATGGGCGGGATCGCAACAAACTACAATACTTTGGACTAGATATCGTGCCACCAAATGTAAGGGGCGGTGATCGCCTGAGACAACTTCGTAGATTAGAGTCGAGGTACATAATAGATCTCTCTACGAAGTATCCGAAAGGCCTTAATAGTGGGGAAGAAATGGCCTTCCATCTAGGAAAATAAGATGTATCCTACATTAGCGCAGGACTAACTTACAGGTTGCAGGGAGTGGAAGTGTAATTGCTTCTGTGTGGAATTTTAAGCCTATTCCTGCAATGCTTGTTTCTCTGCTTAATTAATTAATTTGTTTGTTTGATTTATTTTGTGATCTGTGACTTGTGATTTTTGATGGATATTCTGGCATATACAAATTTTGCTAGCAGAATACTTATCAGCTCTATACAGCCATATATATGAATCTGCCACTGGTGCGGGGATGCTTCTATACACATTTTTATATATATATATATTTCTATATATTTTCTAGAGTATATAACCGATGAATAGAAAGAACTTGAAAATCTGAACTTAAGATTGATTTACTATAGATATGACTTTGAACTGCCCAACTCACATGAATTTTAGACTGTCGAAATTTGACGCACTTTATTCCAATTCGGTATGAATAAGATATTTATCTTTGTATAAATGTGAAACCATGATGATATGAAATGATAGAGGACATTAGCCGATCCGCGGCTTTATGATTTGTTTATGTTGGAAACAATTTGATGTCATAAATACCCCCTTGTCCATGTACAATAGCCCATTGGTGGGCTTGATCTGCACCCTACATGGACTTATATGATGTATTTATACAACTCCAAGATGGCGCGTACTGTGACTTTAGTGGGGTTAGTCCTTTGTCACTTTTCATGATTCATGAAAACTTTATTAACATGCCAGTTGTTGTATCTGTGTAATTAACACTGACGAAGGCAGCACGCCGAAACGCATCTGTGTAAGTCCCCCCGTGAATAAAATCCTGCGTGGTTGACATGAACTCCTTGAGTGCTGTTTTGCCTTCTTTGGGAAAGTAAAGAAGAATTGGAGCATCATATATATATATATATATACTTTGGAGCTTTTATATATATATATATATATATATATATATATATATATATATTCCCTGAAAAAAACATAGGTTTCAGGCACGTTATAGTTAGAAATCAGCATTTAAGAAACCATAGAAATTCACTGAAAAAAACCATAGGTTTCAGGTACGTTATTGTAAGTTGAACTTTTTACTCATACAAAACCAGAGAAATTCGGATGTTATAACTAGTTGAGGTAACTATAATTCTGATAACGTCACATATTACATCATTCATGACAAGGTCAGTGACATCACTGATGAAATCTCAAATGACATCACTGATGACATCATCCAGTGACTGTGTGTTTCTGTAAAGTTTAAATATGTTTTATATATATAAATGCCAAGGTGTATTGAAGAATGATTGGGCCTATTAGTGTCTGAACTGATGACTTAATCGGTATGTGACTGACTGTATAAGTGAGTGGTTAACCATGTCTTACTGAATGCATGGGCTAGAGACTAAACTGTGTGAATGTCTATATCAGTCTGTCAGTTGATGTGTAAGCGGCTGCATGGGTTGGTGAGTAGCTATTTGATTGTCTATATGGGTTATTTATTGGTTGTTCGAGTATCTGTATGGGAGCCTGGGTGTCTGTGTGGGTGGGGGGGGTGACTCTGTGCATAGATGTGTGAGTGAGTAATTCACTGGGTGTATGGGTTCAAAAGTGCATCTGTGAAGGGCTGTATGGGTGGGTAAGTGCATGTATGGGTGTGTTAGTCAGTGAATTGATGTCTCAGTGGTACATGTGTGAGTAACTACATATGTGAAACACACTATATGTGAGGGTTGGAGCATATAAATGACTATATGTGAGAGTGAGTGATTGTGAGAGTGGCTGTATGGATGAGTGTAAACTTGCATCAGTGATTGTGTGAGAGTAAGTATGTGTTAGTGAGGTGGTGTGCGTATAACTGTATAGCTGAGTAAATGGGAGTATGGATGATTATTTGCATGATTGACTAGGTGTGTGAGTAACTCTATGGATGAGTGGCAATGTGTGAGTGTGATAGTGCTGTATTGGTAAGTGATTGCATGTATGAGTGATGGTATGGGTGAATGAGTGGATGCATGGGTAGACCTAGGAATCAGTGAGTGGGCATGTAGTATATGGTATTGGTGTGTCTATGGTTTCGAAAATGGTAGTCTGTATTTTAGAGGGGGTGTATCAAAGGTTATATTAAGGTGTGAGGAGGTGCATCAGATTATCACGTGGATGATGTCATCAGTGATGTCATTTGAGATGTCATCAGTGATGTCACTGACCATGTGATGAATGATGTAATATGTGACGTCATCAGTAGTGCATTGTGGGGGTACGAGTTATAACGTCCAAATTTCTCTGGTTTTGTACAAGTAAAAAGGCCAACTAGCTATAACGTACCTGAAACCTATGGGTTTTTTCTGTGAATTTCTATGTTTTTTTAAATGCTAATTTCTAACTATAATGTCCCTGAAAACCCAGGTTTTTTTCAGTGAATTACATAAATACATCCATACTTCTATGCTCAAAAAATGACTGTAACAGTACTGTGTCATAACTAATTATTCAATCACGATTAAAACTTACTTTGCACTAATCAAGATATTAAACAATTCTAATGCTAAATGTTTCCTATGTGGTTTTAAATTTTTTGTAATCAGAACCATAGTTTATTCATATGTCTTGTATTCAGAATCATAACAAGTATTAGGCGTTTGCAGACACGAGAAAGCAAATGAGGCGCTTTGGCGGTTAACAGTTTTCAACCTCTGCCAACGTGTGCACATGTCAATCAGTTAACACGTGTGACGATGCAAATGAGAAGCTTTGGCGGTTAACAGTTTTCCACCTTTTCCCAACATGTGCACATGTCAAACAGTCAAAACGTGAGCACATGTTAACCGAAAAACATGATATCTACGTGCGTGCGCAGCACGTTGCTCCCATAGACTACTTTGTAACCAACAACTAAATAAACCACACCCAGCCCTTTGACAATCAATTATTTTCATTTTTGCGATTCATTTTCCTGTCTTCAGTCAGCGATCCAGCTTCCCTTCTCCAGCGTCAGATTCTTCTTTTGCGACAACAAAGGAGATTACAGACTTGTAAGGTGTTAGATTAAGGGATAGTAGATATGTAAACAACGTAACTATTTTTCCGAATGGTGGAATTACCCATTGTAATTGATTTTTGTGTTCTAGGAAACAAGTAACCTAAAGTATTCCTTCAAAGAATCATATTTAGTTTAAAGTTTTATTATATATGGGTATCAAGAGTTATCAAGATTTCGAAACTTTAGGTATTTGTATAAAATATTCTAAAAAGTTCAACATGTGTTTGATATTCAGTTGTTACATTGTTTGTTTATTTGCATTTATATCTAACATCAGCAACACCAGTTCACAAACAGACAGAATTCAAGAGATACTTATGTTTTTCTCTCTTCTCGCTCCTATTGTCCTTCGTCCCTGGCTTGAGATAGTGTGACAGTGTATATTCTACCACTGTCTTTCTATTTCATCTCAGGGGAGTTTGCAGCCTGTCGGCCGTAGGACTGAACATTCCGCAGTCACAGAGAACACAAACATGAAACCAGTAAGACGCTTGATACCATTTCGTCATTTCTCTCTTCTAGTCCATATTCTTCTTCTGCCCTTAGATGATATAGATGAGCTGTGAATATTCTACCACTGCCTTTCTATTTCATCTCAGAGGAGTTGGAGGCCTTTCGGCTCTAGGACTCAACATCCCTGAGTCCCAACCCAAACAACAAAATGTTAAAAACAGTAAGATGCTTAATAACATTTAGTAATTTATCTTTTTCTCTCTTCTCGCCCCATTGTCCTTCTCCCCTGGGGTGATATAGAGCGGCCGTGTATATTCTACTACTGCCTTTCTATTTCACTTCAGAGCCGTTGGGGGACTGTCAGCGCCTGTACTCAACATTCCCAAGTCCCAGAGAAGAGAAACGTTAAAGATGTTAAAGGCTTGATAACATGTTGTCATTTATCTTTTTCTGTCTTTTCATCTGTATTCTCCTTCTCCCATGAGCTATTATAGTGTCACAGTGTATATTCTACTACAGTGACCCCATAGTACCTCACACAGGTTGGGGGCCTATCGGTACCAGCGCTACTTTATCTGCAATACACATTAGTGGCCCTTAAGCACTGGCGGTGTCATATAGTTACTGCTTATCTATATAATGTGTTAAGTTAGCATGAGCTTATTAAATGTTTAAACGCCATTTTTCCTTTTGCTGCTTCTGCACACAACACTTAATTGTTGATTTAGCTTTCAACCTACAAGAGCGTTGTGATTTACATGAGAATAATATGTTATTGATCTGATATCAGCTTTGCTTAGTAAACTATGTCTGTACAGAGAGTGCTGAAGCTTCAAGGATAACTCGACACAGAATTGTTGTGAGGTCTGATCTCCGCACCTTCACAGACATAACATAAGTGCAGCTCCTGCCAAATTCTGGCTTTAGGCGCGTTTTATATTGCTTTGCTTAGAGCACACATACACACTTGATGCGGTTCGCATGCAGAGAGAGCTGGTGGAAGCTGATGTAATCTCTTCATACTAGGATCTTGAGGTATGGGGCTGCCCTGCTAAAACCCAAAGAGACCTTCTTAGATATTAATATAATATGCTAGTTAGAGAGGGTGAGAATTAGGTGTTGTTAACCCTTATTCATTACAGCATTTTAGTATGCTGTCACCATTTGCTTTTTATGGACTAGTAACTATGCTGATAACTTTGCTTCTGATAATATGTTTCCTTGTATTATCTAAGATACTGCGTTTGAGAAAACAGCATTAGTAAATAAATATTTCAAATGTGCACGTGTCCTCATTTACTCCACGTTCTGGTTTGAAATGATTGTATAACGAAAGAGTGCTCATGTGTTCCACGTGACCTGAGGTATCGTAAGTTCATGTTCTGGTTTGTCTAAACATTGGGAGTTTGTTATGACCAATGAGACACTGTAGCTAGCCTGGTAAGGGGATTTTGGGTACTGAGGTGAGTTTTGGGCCACCCTAATTCGCCGAGGTTCCAAATCTCTATGCACAGTTCTGTAGGAGAACGGAATTCCCGCTACATGGCGCCCATTCGTTGGTGGTCTTATATCATGACACTCGATTAGTATATCATTTAAGCCTTAACCCCTTCACTGTCGTTTCTGAAAAACGGTGGTGTCGGACAAACCTACCTATTTTTGAAATAGGTCTTTTTAAGCTTGAATCTCTCTAAAACGGTTTCCTTGAATTACTACCCAGTTGTGCTACAAAGTTTACTTTGTTTTTCTAAGTTCCTGTGCAGTCATGGCTCAGCCTGTGGACATTCCGCAGCATAGTCGCATTGCGGTGCGCAATCATTTGCAAACTTACAATGTACCCGTTGATGGCTTGGCTGTGATTTTGGTGGTGAGTGCGGAAGCAGCTTACCCATACGAACTCTTTTATTCGTTGGTGACGTTTCCGGCTGTGGATGCTAATTCTGGTGTGTTCCACACTTACACTCCCTCACCTGTGCCGAATGAATATACTCCATACAGGGCACTGGAAGTACCTATTGATCATTGGCAGCATCGCGTTTGGTTTGGTGGCGCCCTACCCCATTCTTTAACCGCTCCGAGGTTAGGTCCTTTGTCCATTCCAGGTGCAAATTGGCCTGTTTTGGCTGGATTTACTCCTCATCCTCAACACGGCAATTGTACCTTA
Source organism: Lissotriton helveticus (assembly GCF_964261635.1). Taxonomy (NCBI): domain Eukaryota; kingdom Metazoa; phylum Chordata; class Amphibia; order Caudata; family Salamandridae; genus Lissotriton; species Lissotriton helveticus. The sequence continues at coordinate 919,246,759 of NC_136065.1, read as the reverse complement.
GCGGAGGTTCGTATACTACATGTAGTTTCTATTGCCGTGATTCGTGCGTTAGTGCAATACATAGGTCGTCATCTCCCGGGTGGGCCCCCGGGGGGGTCCGGCTCTTCCAGCGGGACAGGGCGGTTTGAAGCTCAGTCCTGTGATGGTCAATGCAGTGATGGGTAAGCGTCCCCAGGAAAAGGATGATTTTCCTTTTTGGCTTGCCGAGAAATTTGACCAGCTGGAAGCAGTCTTTCCTAATACAACTCCTGGTGATAAACATAGAATCTTAACGATTAGTTTACCGAAGGATTTGGCCCCCGAACTCGTTGACTGTGAGACCTGGGGAAGGACATTTGCGGCGGTCTATGCAAGGTGTTTCGGCACTCCGTCTATGGCTGTCCTGCCTGCGATCATTAAACGTGTTCAAGATGATCACGGACCGGAGGCAGCGGTTGAATTGGGTATGCGCCTGAGTGGCTCCTTTGATATAGTTTGCGATCTCATTCTTGCTAATGTCAAGGGGGATGCAGTGAACTTTCAAGTAGCTAATGCTTTGGAGGCGATTCCCGATGCCGATAAACCCAGGCAGTTGGCGAGGATTATTGTGGCTGCTTATAGAAAAGTGGGTCGCAATAGCAAGGGTCTAAAACCTTTTTCTGTAAAAGAGAAGAAGCAACCCCAAGGGCAGACTTCAGAAACCGAAGTTCAGCCCCAGTCCAAAAAACAAACTTGGCTTAAGAAACAGAAACAGGGTAAGCAACAGCAACAGCAACAAAAACAGGAGTCTCACCCTGCGTCTCAGATGCCTGTGCAGACAGAACGTGTTTATGACTTGCGCGATCGCGCGACGATTAAATCACCTGATCGATTTCAGGTTTCTGATCAACGCTCCCCTCGTTCCTTTCAGGACTCATCGGCCCCGAAAACCGGTGGTGGAGGAGGCGAAAGGGGTCGGGGTGGTCAGCAAGGACGTGACCAGCCCCGCCAAACAGACATCACAGGACAGCAGAACGGCTCAACGCCGAAGAGACCGCAATTTGCCAAAAAGAAAGTCGCGGCTTTAACAGCGCATCGATATGCCACAGATAGTGAGAACGCGGCTTCGGAATCTGACATGGGCTCTGACTTTGCTGGACAGCGCGGCAGAGATTACCATTGTGAGAGAGGCCCTGCGTCCACTACTGAAGGTGACAGCGACTGATATTTATGTTGTGATAGAAACAGCCGATACAAGAGTTGCTCCCCCTGATAGACTTTATGAAATTGTCCTGTTAAAAGAAGGTGACATACAACGTACCATCAAAGGGGTATTTTGGGAAAATCTTTCGTCTACGTATGACATTTTGCTTTCGGAGGCTGACTGGCCCCCACCCTTTGTGCTCGCAGCGTCGCGAGGGGAGGAGGTAATCCTCCCGAGTTTCGCGAACACTGTCTCGAAGGAGCATGCGCAACATTTTGCAGAAGAGTGGGCTAGGGCTCTAGCACCGGCTCTGTACCGCAACCAATGTGGTTGGGATAAATTGTCCCCATGCCACGAGATTCCTTTACGGTCTCAGCCGTAGCCTCAACCTCAATATCCCATACGGCGTGAAGCCAAGGCTTCCGTCGCGGCAATCCTTGAACAATTGGAATATCAGGGAGTTATTGAAACATGTGTGTCACCGATGAATAACCCTCTTTTTACTGTGACCAAGCCAGACGGGTCATATCATTTGGTATTGGATTACCGGCATTTAAACTCGCATTGCCGTAACTGCGCAGTACAGAATACACACGGCTCTGCTCTAGTGGATAGTCTGGTGCGTAAGCGTTTTAAGACCACGCTTGACATTTCCAACGGTTTTTATGCCCATAGATTGGATGGTCTTAGTTCCCAATGGACCAGCTTTAGTTGTGGCGGTGTCCAAAAACAATTTTGGCGTCTCCCAATGGGCTATAAGAATAGTCCCGGGATTTTCACCGCCCGTATAGTGTCTCTCTTAGAGAGAATCGACCCAGATGCTTGCTCGTATGTGGATGACATATATCTCACGGACGACGAAATTTGGGAGCATCTATGTCGTGTGAACTCCATAATTTGTACCTTTGCAGACATGGGTTACAAATTTAACTTTGCAAAGTCGCACATTGCAGAGTACACAGTGTTGTTCCTGGGCTATGAGCTCAACAATGAAGGTAGAGGTTTGGCTCCTCACTTCTTGGAGAAATGCGCTCAATTGCGCGCTCCTACAACACTGAAAAAATGACGGTCTTTACTGGGCTTTTTAAATTTTGGGAGAACTTACATTCCGGAATATGCCCAGCGTATCAAGCCTTTGTATGCTTTGATACAACCAACTTTTTCCAAGTCATGCTGGCTGCCTGAGCACTCGGCCATCTTGCAATCCTTGCAGGCTGATCTGCTTGCTTCTAAATTTCTGCTGACTCGTGATAACCACACTAACCTGGTGATAAGAATTATTCCTGGGACGGTGGGTTTCACGTACCTCACTTTTAATGAAGGTGATACAGTACCTATTGCTTTCAAGTCACACTTGTACACTTCGGCTGAAATGCGGTTTTCCACTGTGGAGAAAGTTTTGACGGCTGTGCAGATGGCGATTCTTAAGGAACGAGCTCTGTCACAGGGGAAACGCATGTTGGTTATTACACCCTGTCCTCATTTGGAGGCAGTTACGAAAGCCAGTGTACCAAATTCTAAAGCTTTGAACCCTCGGTGGATTCAATAGGCTGCTTCCTTGACGTCCACGGATGTCACGTTTATTTTTGACGCCTCATTACGGTCGCAAGAGTACTTGCAGTATGAATTTGTTCATCCTGCTCCTCTAGCTATGCGACCTTTGGAGGACTTCCATTGCATCATTTACACTGATGGTTCGGCGCAGGTTGCGCATGGCTCTAAACACGCCTACGTTTCCGCATGCGCCATTGTGGTAGGTGCCATGGCGAACGATGAGTTCAAGTCCAGAGTAGTGCACACGCAGACTCTAGGGGACTGCACCGCACAATTGGCGGAGCTTCGTGCTCTCTTACTAGCGTTGGAGTACGCTGATCCTTGTGTGACTACTCTGATTGTGAGTGATTCTTACTACTGTGTCCAGTCTTACAATGAGAACTTGTTCTTTTGGATTCAAAATGAATTTCGTGATTCCAAGGGTAGCACAATAAAACACAAGATGATCTGGGTTCGAGTGGCTGAGCTTAAGGCTAAGTTGCCACTCGTTTTTGTGATTCATAATCTCGGCCATCAGCGTGTGGGAGTTCACGCTGTCGGTAACTCGCTTGCTGATGAAGCAGCGAAATCAGCGGTGTCTACGTATTTAGTTGCAGCAGTTACACGGTAAGATTGATGATGACATCTTGGCGGCTGTTGCTGCCACTGAGAAGGGAGGTAAACATCCTACGGGGTTCCCTTCGAAGTACACATACCACTTAAGTCCCGAAAAGGTTCCTTTTGTGAAAATACCTGATGTTGGTGAACGTTTGATTCCCAACTCGGATCGCAGGTCTAGCTTGATTACAGCGGCACATGAAGTTGTGGCGTCTGCGCATGCGGGCGTCTCGGCCACTGTTGCTCAATTACAACAACGTTTCTGGTGGCGGGGACTGTACAAACAGACGCGAGATTATGTCCTTCAATGTGACATTTGTCAGCAGATTAAACCTTCGACTGCTGCGCGTCCGCCACAGACACAGTTGTACATATCTAATAAACCGCTAGGTTGTGTTTATTTAGATCACTGCGGTCCTTTTTCCTCTGATACTGCGTATAAGTACATCTTAGTAGCAGTTGATTCATGCACACGCTTTGTGTGGGTTTGGCCCCATCGCAGCGCTGATTCACGGACTGTCATAAGAGATTTGCGTGTCTTTGTATGGATTTTTGCCTGTGGTACCTTCCATTCGGATCAGGGTCCGGCTTTCGCCTCTAAGGCGTATAAGGATGCCATGACTTTGATGGGGGTCCGAGTCAAGTTTTCGTCTCCCTACAGACCTGAGGGTAATAGTGTAGTGGAGCGAATGAACCGTGACTTAAAGCAATCATTGACAGCTTGAGTTATAGGCACTGGCAGAAACTGGCTGACCCACCTCAATGGCGTGCAGCGTGCACTTAATAATCTCCCTAGAAGGTCTCTGGGTGGGCGGACCCCATACGAAATGCTCTTTGGCATCAAGATGTACGTCCCTGACCTTGATGGTCTAGACTGCGTGGCTCGCGCCACAACCTTTGACGTAGATGAACATTGCAATGTTTTACAGGATCTACAAAAGACCAGAGACAGTCTTGCTAAGGAATATTTGCCCTCCACATCGGATGATGCTTTGCAGATCCCGGTAGTTGGCTGGCTACCCCAAGTTGGAGAACTGGTTCGCGAAAATATCGATAACAAGAAAGAATTTGGACCTTCCTATCAGGCTCCGGTTCCAGTCCTTGGAGTGAAAGGCACAAGAACAGTCATTTTACCTCCGCTTCCAGGTCATAAGGAAAACAGGTTTATCTCCATTGACAATGTCAAGATACACAGAGTGGCCAATTCTTCTTAGTATGACTCCGGCAGTTTCCTGTCCTTCCATTGTGAGAAATTCTATTTTGCCAACTGCTTCTAATCCTGAACCAGAAGTGGCCATCGAATTGCCTGCAATTTCCAGTCCTTTATTAAGTACTTTGCCTGGTACAGACCATGATGAACTTGATTACACTTACCCCACTGACTTATCAATGCCAGATCTGCATACACGTTTGGCACAGAATCCAGATTTTCATTTGACACTGTTTCCAATGCCTCGAAGAAGCCCTCACGGTTTGCAGTTTATGCCAGCTTATTTAAAAAACATTTTTTGATTCCCCCTTGGACATATATTTGGCTGGTGCTTTTTTCGTTTTATCTTTTTATGTCAATTGGGTTTGTGTTTTATTTTTTTCGAATTGTCAATGGACACTATGTCGAGGAAAGAACATGCATTCGACATCTCAATGGAACTTTGGCCCCCCTTTCCTCATCGCATTCTGCACACAGACTGAAAAGAGACTTGACATTTGTTAACATCACTGCTTGGCCTGTCCTTGATGGGATAGTGTGGGATGCCGTTAGATTTCAAATTCATGGCCCGACAGAGGTTGTTAATGTCCCTAATGTGCTTAGAGTTAACATGGAGGATGTGAAACAAAACATACGTTCTGATGATTGGGATGTTCAGGCCGTAGAGACTTTGTTTTCTGATTTGAAATACTATGCTGCCTTTGATGCTGAAGATTTGTACTTAGGATCTGCTAATTATGGTGATTTGTTTTGCTATCAACATTTTGGCAATCACTTCTTACATAAAACAACTTCCAGAAGGAATACTGTAAATTATACGCAATGGGAGCATTGCCCAGCACCGAAACAAGGCAGTTCAAGTACTTTTTTGAAAAAGTACACTTATTTTACCAACTTCAATCAGTCCAATCCCGAGTCCTTTTATTTTAAAATGACACAGAAGCCAATGTCCAAGGTTAGACTTACCGATACCAAATTATTGTATTCGAAGTCCTTTCTTGATCAGCTGGCTGTTGGCGGCTATGAATTATGGAAGGAAATAATAGACCTTAAATCAGTTTGGGGTTCTAAGGACTGGCAGGTACAAGGCACTGAGGCTTTGCATTGTGCTTGTCTCATCCTGAATCAAATGTTGTTTTTGAATTCCTCTATTTCACAGACAACATGCTTTGGATTGGTTACTTCTAAAAAATTGAATACACCTACCATCCCTGAGTTGGAAGAATATTCTGGCTAGAGTAATTATACTCAGTTTTCAATTAGGGACTTGCAGACCCTTTTGCTTAACTCATCCTTTAACATATCCAGTTTGGATCCAAAAGGTTGGCTGATGTGGCACAAAAGTGCTGATTCATGTCAGCACCGTTTTCTGGGTGTATCTGATGGCTTTAAACAAGTCAGACCTGATCCACGTTTTGACACTGACCATTCTGTCACGACTTACTCAGTAGGCAAATTATGTCAAACTTGGCTGAAACAATCTACATTGGCTGCAGTTAAATTACATCTATCGAAGCTAAATGAAGATGTGGATTTAAATGATTTCATAAAAGGCCCGGCTAGTGGTAGATCAAAAAGATGGATATATGCGATTTATAATGAAATCTGGAAGACATCACAGATTGAGGCGGCGACACGCCTTAGAGCTATAGATCAAGCTAATCTAGAAAAAGTGCTTGCAGTGGTAGATAATAGTATTAACATGCTTTCTTCCCGCATTTACACGTTAGATAATATTGTGTCCTCTGTAGTGGATATTGTGCAGGATGAAGTGTCTGTGTTGTACCATGGTCAAAATCAGTTGCGTTCTATCATGCAATTTGCGTGGAGAGGTGTAATGAGGCCACATCCTTTTTTACACCTCTCTGCAACGCAGCCCCCGGGCGCGTTTGCAGAGGGGGAACTAATTCCCCTTGCATACTGGGGGTCCCTGGGGGCCAACTAACCCACCTGGAACCTCCAGTATGCGCCAGGGGGCTGCACTGCAGAGAGGTGTAATGAGGCTATGCCCCTTTTTACACCTCTCTGCAACGCAGCCGCCTGGCGCGTTTGCAGAGGGGGAACTAATTCCCCTGGCATACTGGGGGTCCCTGGGGGCCAACTAGCCCACCAGGAGCCTCCAGTATGCGCCAGGGGGCTGCATTGCTTTGACCCAGGGGCGGCGGTCCCCGGGGCAGTGTGGGGGGGATTGGGCCCCCCCCCCACACTTCTTTATCACTATGCCCCCGCAATTTAGTCCCCCCGGGGGTAATTTGAAAAAAAACAGACTGGGTTTTTAAAAAATATTTTTGGGCCTTGGGGGTCCTTTTGGGACCACCAGGGCAGGCTTAGGGGGTCAGGGTGTTTCTACCCTGCCCCCTTTTTGTGTTCTACACGTTTGTTTTTCTGATTTCTTGTGCCTCGGTCTACCGAGCACAAGATGGCTGTCAACACTTCCTGGTTTGGAGTGTTGACAGACAGTGGCAGCCAATCAGCATGCTGCTCGTTTTGATTTTCTCAGGAACTACTGGAGGGATTTACACCATTTAAGCTAAGGCATGATCTGCGAATCAGGCTCTACCATTTTGCCAAATTTCATGTAATTCCGTTCAGCCGTTCTTAAAAAATATTTTTGGGCCTTGGGGGTCCTTTTGGGACCACCAGGGCAGGCTTAGGGGGTCAGAGTGTTTCTACCCTGCCCCCTTTTTGTGTTCTACACGTTTGTTTTTCTGATTTCTTGTGCCTCGGTCTACCGAGCACAAGATGGCTGTCAACACTTCCTGGTTTGGAGTGTTGACAGACAGTGGCAGCCAATCAGCATGCTGCTCGTTTTGATTTTCTCAGGAACTACTGGAGGGATTTACACCATTTAAGCTAAGGCATGATCTGCGAATCAGGCTCTACCATTTTGCCAAATTTCATGTAATTCCGTTCAGCCGTTCGGGCTGTAGCCGTTTCTAAACGTCCTATGGAAAATAACATGGGGAAAACACGTTTTGGGACCCCCCCTTTTTTCTCAGCCCTCACTTGATGAATCCCCCCAAAACTTTCAGGGAAGGAGCGGAACGGAGCGGGCCATCTTCTTTGAGAAATTCGCGAAGATTCATCAACCGGCGCCAAAGTTATTCCCAATAGAATGTTGCGGATTTCCAAGGAAACTAGGTCCTAACTATAACTACCTACTGGCGACCGCCTGTAGGCAATATATATATATATATATATATATATATATATATATATATATATATATATATATATATATATATATATATATATATCGTACTAGCAATTGTCCCAAGATGAGAGGAGCAACAGTGGCTGGTGCTGGCGGCAAGGTTCAGGACACCCTCGCAGACAATGTATTCAGCAAAGACTCTTCAAAGAAGACGCCGCACACTACCTCGATTGTTGATCTTAAGTTTATTTTCTGTAAGTTCCCCACCTACGCGTTTCGGACAAACAAACTGTCCCTGATCACGTTTACAAACATGTGTCCATCATTTGTGTTTACCTTAAGTACCTGAAGACACCACTTGGCTATTAAGATGCATTGTGGGCTCAGTAGTTTAGGTTTGAAATTCTTTTCTCAAGCAAAGCGCTGTGATTCGCCGGATCGCGGCATTTTTGCGGCCCACTTCGAACTATTTAATTTGTACTAATATTTATATTTACGCATAATGTTTATACAACATTCCGTTGCATTACAACATTTTAATGGCGCAAGTTATTGGATTGGTAAAGGACTGAGTGTCCGTATGTTTCAGTTGTGGCTGAGTGCCAAATAGTCTAATTGTGCCGTTTGATGCTTTGATCAACAGCTGACACAGCGCAAGGATAAAGTTATATTGTCACTTATAATGCACTTTAGTAGTTCATAGGAAACAAAGTTCATAGAGAGACACATTGTATCTCCTCAATTGGAAATATTCAGTTCATCAAGATTATAAGTGTACATAAAGTTCTTCATCCGTGTTAAGACCCCACGGGTTTCTAGTTTTGAACCTTATTATTAATTTGGATTCGAGGCATCTTAATCTGGTGACTCGATCGCCTCCTCTTTCATTCTCACCCACCATGGCGATTCCAGCATATTTCATGTCTTTCCAGGTTTTCCCTGGGTGAGTCTTTAGATGTTTTGCTGTCGCATAACTCAAATCATTGTTCTGAATGGCTCTGGTGTGTTCAAGTATTCTCTTTTTGAGTGGGCAGATTGTTGAGCCAATGTACTTTTTGGCGCAGAAACACTGTATTTGGTATACCACGAATTGTGAATCACACGTTATTTTATCCTTTATTTCAAAGGTTCTTCCCTTCGGATCTTTTAGGGTTTTGATATTCTGGCCAATTTTGCATGCCTTGCATGTTGAGCATTTGCTGAAACCCAATTGGCGTTTTTCTAACCAGCTCAAAGTTTTTACTTTTTTGAAGTGGCTGTTCACTAACGTGTCTTGAATGGAAGGGGTTTTGCGATATGAGATTAAAGGTCTGTCACCAATCAACTTTGCTATCTCAGTGTCCTTTTTTAGCACATTCCAATATTTCAACAAAATTTGGCGGATTTTATAACTTTCCTTTGAATATGTCAAAATTAATCGTGGTTTTGTAGATATTTTCTTTGGTATCAGAGTTTCTGCTCTTGATTTTGCTCTTGCTTTTTGTTCGCCTTTTGTTATATCTGCTTGTTTGTATCCTCGTTTGGAAAAACGATCTTTGGTTTCTTTGAACTTATTTTCCATTTCATTCTCTTCAGAGCAGTTTCGTTTCATTCGTAAGAACTCCCCATAAGGGATACTTTGTTTGAGTGAGACAGGATGGAAACTCGTTCCGTGTAACACACTGTTCGTTGACGTTTTTTTCCTAAATACTGTTGTTTCCAATTTGTTATTCTTTTTTTTTTTTTTTTTTTTTTTTTTTAAAAACCTTTATTTGAGTAAGCAAAAAAGTACAAGGATGGGCCTACAACCACACGGGCCGGCCGCTAAAAAAGGAGTAGACACATATCATATATGCCCGCAGAGGTAAAAGTCAATCAACAATGCAATACTCAGCACTATTTACAGGACAAAAACAGATTTTATTTATATGAAAGAACAAACACACACAAAAGGCGAAAGTATAGTACCGAAGGTCAGCTCAATGGATGTAAGGGGGGGGGACAGCAGCAGAAGTACAGTAGCAAAACACTAAGCACTGAGGAGCTCGGAGGGGGGGGGGGGGAGGGACACAGAAGTCAGTACAAAAAAGGGGAGGGGGAGGGCCGGAGACACCAGCACAACCCCTATATGAAAGGTTCCAAGAACGCTTGCCTATGGAGACAGGGCAAGCCCAACAGTGCCCACAAGGGGAGGAGTACAAATGTCGCCACGGTAGTCGTTCCAGTGACCCCACATCTTCACCCATGCCCTGGGTCTGCCCCTGGCCACATAGACAGTTTTCTCACGGAACATGGACCAATCCATGTTATCCTCCCATTTCGAGAGGTCAGGGGGCCTGGAGGCCCCCCAGAGTTGTGCAATGTCTCGCTTCGCAACCATATAGCCCAGGGTGGCCCATCTAGTCTGTGCCACCGAATAGTCAGTGGGCTCCCAAACATTCAAAAGACATCGACGAGGTTCCGGACACAAGGACACACCTGTCACCACAGCCATCACTTCAAGCACGGCCGCCCAATAAGCAGCCACCATCGGGCACTCCCAGAGAATATGCAGGAAAGTAGCACGCAAACCACACCCACGCTTACACAATCCATCGGAGGAAAAGCCCATCACCACCAGTCGCGGTCCCGTCACGTACACCCGATGAAGGATCTTCAATTGAACCAGACGGAGACGAGCCGGAATAGCCACCTCCTTCGGGGAGGAGAGGGCTGATTGCCAATCCTCATCATCAAGTTCTAACCCATCTCCCATCCACAATTCCCGAAGTCGGGCCAATAAGTCGGTCCGATTGTTAATCAACTTTTTATAGATCAGGGAGATAGTGCTATCAGGAAGATGTCCATCAAGGATACGGTCCTCAAGGGGGGAAGAGTCAGGTGGAATCTCACCAGGAGCAAACACCGAAGCCAGGGCGTGCCTGAGCTGTAAATAACGAAAGAATTCCCGACCACTCAGGCCATAGTCAGCCTGGAGGGCCTGAAACGAACGCACAGAACCCTTAGAGTACACATCCCCCACCTTGGAAATCCCAATCATGTCCCAACGGTCGAAACCCTTGGAAGACCAAAGACCGCCCAGACGTTCTGAAGCATAAAGCGGCGTTGCCAACGTCAAGCGATCCTCCCAGCCCAAGCTCACATTCGCGGCACGCCACACCGTCAAAGCAGTCAATGTAGGTCCCACAAGATGGCGCCCAGCGGAGCGAGAATAAAGCACTCTGTTAAAGTCACCTCCCGGAAGCTGAAGTTTATCCATTTCAAACGCCGGATTACGACCTGGCGAAAACATAGCGTGATTGATAGCGGACAGATGGGAAGCCCAGTAATATCTCTTAATATCGGGGAGCGCCATGCCCCCATCATACCACGGGATGGAAAGTTTCGCGAGAGCAATGCGCGGACGCCCATCCCAAATAAGCTGCCTCTGAAGGCTCTCAATCTCCCGAAAATAGGACTTAGGGATAGGATCAAAATAATTCTGGAGAGCATAGAGAAACCGTGGCAATGACATCATCTTAAACAGGGCCGCCCGACCCAGGGGAGACAGGGGAAGTCTGCGCCAACGGGCAACGTCCAAACGTAGCCTAAGTAACGGGGGAAGGAGATTACGATCAAAACGAAGGGACGAGTCCAAGGTAACAAAAACCCCCAAGTATTTGAAGCCATCCCTGGCCACCTGAAGAGGAAGTCTGCTCGGCAACAGAGGCAAGACACCAGACAAAACATACACACAGGATTTAGTCCAATTGATGACGAGGCCTGAGTTAGCGCCAAAGGACACAAGAACGTCAAATAAAACAGTTAAAGACTTGCGAGGGGAAGTAAGGTACAAAAGGATGTCGTCCGCATAAAGCGAGACGCGGTCTTCGAAGTCCGGGGCCCAGCGAATCCCTTTAAGGGACGGTTCCCACCGGAGCCAGGCCGCCAATGGTTCAAGAGCGAGCGCAAACAACAACGGGGACAGGGGGCAACCCTGGCGGGTACCCCTGCCCAAGGAGAAGGGAGCCGACACTCTACCGTTTACCACAACTTGTGCCAGAGGTTCCGCGTACAACAACTGAATCCAGCTAATAAACTCGCACCCGAATCCGAATTTCTCAAGAGTCGCCCATAAATAGGGCCACTCCACAGTATCAAAGGCCATAGAGGCATCCAGGGACGCCAAAATGGCCGGCTCAGTCAGAAGCCCCGCCCTCGCCATCACGCCGTGAAGGCGTCGCAGATTCAAAGCAGTGTTGCGATGCGGGATAAAGCCAGACTGATCCGGATGGACCAAATCCCCGAGAACCGAAAGGAGACGAGTCGCCAAAAGTTTCGCCAAAACCTTGGGTTCAACATTTAACAGGGATATGGGTCTATATGAGGAACAGAGATCACGTGGTTTACCATCTTTAGGGATGACGACAATTGTCGCCAGGCGCTGATCATAGGGAAGGATGTTACGTTCACGAGATTCTAGAAACATGGCGCGAAGATACGGCGCCATCTTATCGGGGCGTAGCTTGTACAACTCAATGGGCAACCCGTTCGGGCCCAACGCTTTGCCCGAACGGAGCGAACGGATAGCAGTCGCTATCTCATCATTCGTAAAAGGGGAGTCCAAAGCAATACGGTCCAGGTCGGTGACACAGGGCAAAGTGATATCGCGCAAGAGTAAGCGGGAGTCAGCCACGTCCCTCTCAGACACGGGAGCATATACAACACGGAAATATTCCGCAAAACGATCAACAATGGCAGTCGGATCAGTCACATTCTCACCACTCGCAGACTGAATCACAGGCACCACACGATTAACTCTTTCCTTCTTGTCCAACCACGCTAGGAGTTTACCCGCCTTATCACCCACATCGTACAATCTGCCTTGTTGCTCACGAAACATCACCTTAGCAGCGTCTGTGACCAGGGATTTATATGCAAACTGTTTTAGACCCAGGGCATGGAGCTTCTCAGGCGTGACACCAGATTCCAACTCATCCTCCAAAGCAGAGATCTCCCCCTCAAGGTCCACCACCTCCCTCCTCCCGGCTTTCTTGGCTTCAACAATCAAGGAGAGGGCCTGTCCACGAATCACAGTTTTAAAGGCTTCCCACAGGGACACAGCCGAAGGGACCGACCCCTCGTTCTCCAGGAAATATGCATCTATGGACTTGAGCAAGAGGGTACGAGTCTCAGGAGAGGAAAGATACCATGGGTTAATTGGAGCCACTCGGCCCGCTGTCTCCACCCCAACCTCGAAACGAAGCCAGAGCGGCGAGTGGTCAGAAATACCCCTTGGCAAATGCAAAATCTCGCGAACCGCTGACGACTGGGCCGCGGGCATCAGGAAATAATCCAGCCGAGACAGACTGCCATGAGCCCCAGAATGGAAAGTGTATTGGAGCTGAGTGGGGTGCAAAAGTCGCCAGCAGTCCACAAGGCCAAAGGTATCTAGAAACTCACCCAACCACTGCTGAGCCTGCGGAGTATCCCTAGGGGGATGGCGATCGTGAAGGCCGGAAAGCACCGAATTAAAATCACCGGCCAGGAAGAGAGTACTTTCAGGGAGATCTAACAAAACACGGCCCAAATCAGTGAAAGTAGAAGTCTGTAAACCCGGGGGAACATAAACATTAAAGAGAGATAGGGTGCGGCCCTCATATCTACCCACCAAGACAGTATACCTCCCACGGTCATCCTGAATCACCTCGTCAATCGCTAGGGGGAGGGAGGTTCGAACAAGGATACCCACACCCCTAGATCCGGAGGTAAACCCCGAGTGCGCCACGAGGCGGTAGCCCCATCTATTCATCGCATTACAAACATTACCAATCAAATGGGTTTCCTGCATGAAAACAATATCTGGCGACAAACGTCGTATACAATTCAAGACCACACTGCGCTTAATACGATCTCCCAGGCCATTAACGTTCCAGGAAACAAATTTCAACCCTCTACCCCCCATCCCAACCACCCGAGCCAAGACCCCTCATCCACGAGCAAGACACCAGAAACAGCAGCAGACACAGGAGCAATTCGCCTTGAAAACAACACACAAAAAAGAAAGAACTTCCCAGCCCCCCTCCCCCAAACTGAAAGGAAACACCCCCCACCCTGCACCCCTGCAAAAAGCTAAAGAGCCACCCCAACCTGCAGTGTGCCTGTCGCCCCATAACCCCTAGTCTACACAAAGACCCCGGAGGAGGAAAGGTCTCCGTTCCACCCGCCCCCGACAAACATCAAGAACGAAAAGTAACAAAAGAAAGATAGAATAATCACAATGCAGAGGAACGCCGGTCAACAATCCTGAAAATGTATTCAAAATAAAACATGTGAGCCAAACAGTCAGATCTCCACACCACCTTCGGCACCACCAGGGTGAGCGGCGGATTCAGTCTCAGGAGCACGGTCAGGCAAGGAGTCTAGCCAGTCATTAACAGCATCTGGGCGATCAAAGAAAAGGGTACGCTCATTATACTCGATCCGAAGTCTGGTGGGATAGAGCATAGCATAACGTAAGCCCCGATCCCGAAGACGTTTCTTGGCCCCACGAAACTCCATCCGTTGTTTCTGAACTTGTTGGGAAAAGTCCGGGTAAAAGTTCACCGTAGCATTCTCAAAGGCCACCGGGCCCTTCACCCGTGAGGCCTGCAGGATAGCGTCCCGGTCTCTATAGTGAAAAAGCTTCGCTACAATGGGTCTCGGCGGGGCTCCCGGCCGAACCCTGCCCCCTGGAACACGATGTGCGCGTTCCACCGTGAAGAACTTCGTAAGGCCGGAAGGGGCAAGATGGTTCAAGACCAGATCCTCAACCAGGAGATCCACCGAGTGGGGTTCAGGGTTCTCCGGTACACCAACCAGGCGAACACTGCAGCGACGTGCCCTATTTTCAAAATCCTCCAGACGTCGGGTCATGAAGTCGTGCACCCGACGGAGATTTCCGACTTCTGTCTGGAGCTCCGAGACGTCCTTCGTGAGGCTGGACGATTTAATGTCCAACGATTGCACCCTCTCATTCGTCTTGCCGAGATCAGCACGAATAAGATTAACCTCAATAGCCACGGTGTCAAGTTTATGGGCCAAGGCCTCGTACTGTAGGCCGGTGGATTCCCTCACGCCCGAGATGGCGCCCATGATGTCCTGTAGGGAGGGCTCCGCCGACTCTTCCAAAACTCGTTCGGACGCTGTAGTAGAACCAGGCAGGGCAGCTCCGGGGGACCCCTTAGAATGAGTATAGCGGTCCATGACATTTGATTGAACCGGGGCTCCGCGCAGAGGTGCTTTCGTCTTGCGCGTCTCTCTGTCCCCTCTGCCCGCCATTTTGAAGATGCGTCACAGGACAAGCCACCAGGGTCGACGGGCCCGACACCCAAAGCACAGGATCAAAAGTACACAAAAATGAGGGGCACAACTCGGGTAGAGGTCGCCAAGCCAGCAAATAGTCCGCAGGAAAACCCAACAGCCGATCCGCCTCCAGGTCTCAGCCGCAACTCGATAGTCACACCCGTGGCCCAAGTCGGAACAGAATCGAAACCGAAACTTAGGAAGGGGGACCCACAAGGCCAGATCTCCTGCCGTTGTTGTTCAATTCCAGGACGGCTACAGAACCGCACCCCGTCCCGGGCGCACCTCGAGGGCGGAGTCCAAAAGTTCAGACCATCATATCTCAGGAATAAGAGATCCAAATCAATTTCTGAAAGGTGCCAGGCTGATCAGCCAAACGTCCTCCACACGGATTCTTGCAAGAAATCAGGATTCAGTCAGGATAAAATGCCGGGGGCGGCGAGGGTCCGGAGAGCGCTGTGCTCAAGCGGCCATCTCGGATGCCCGCCAAGCTCCTCCTGTTATTCTTAATATAGATTTTTGTATCAAGAAACTCTATTTCCTTCTTTTGAATGTTTGATGTGAATTGCAAACCCACTTCATTTACATTCAGAATCTCAATGTACTCTGTAAGTTTTTGTTTGGTACCCCTCCAAAGGAGGAACAGACCGTCAATAAATCTGAGCCATACAACCACATCCGTGGTGTATGGCTCGTTTTCTTCTCTCCAAGCTATGTTTTTCTCCCACCAACCCAAGGTGAGATTGGCATAGCTTGGAGAGAAGGAAACTCCCATGGCACATCCGCAAGTTTGTGTGTAGATTTTCTTGTCAAAAGTGAAGACGTTGTTTTCCAAACAAAAGGTCATCATATCCAGTAGCATGTTAGTATGACGTAGTTCTGATATTGGTCTTTGATTCAGGAAGTACTTTGTTGCATTCAAACCTATGTCATGTTGGATTGAAGTGTACAACGACACAACGTCTATGGTGGCTAACCAATACTCAGTTTGCCATTCCACTCCCATGATGATTCTTAAAAAGTCACCAGTGTCTTTAATAAATGAACTGAGAGTCGGTACTATCGGAGCCAAAAAATAATCTATGTAAGAGGCTACATTTTCGCACAGTGATCCACAGCTAGATATTATTGGGCGTGCAGGTGGTTTGATCAAAGTCTTGTGTATTTTCGGAAGAAAATAGATTGTTGGCATTATAGGATGATTGACTACCAAAAAGTTTTTTTCTTCCTTACTTAATAGGCCATTTTCTTGCCATAATTCAATGCGTTTGTGTAGTTTCTTTGTCATATCCAAGGTTGGATTGTGCTCCAGTACTTTATAGTTGGTTCCGTTGTTTAGCTGACGGTAGGCTTCTTCCAAATAATCAGTTTTATTTTGGATCACGATATTTCCCCCCTTGTCTGCTGGCTTTATTTCTATCACTGCATTTGACTGAAGATTTTTTAGTGCAATGCATTCATTTTTAGTTACATTTTCTCTTCTGTTGATGGTATTCTTCATTGTTTTCAGTTCTGCCACAACCAGATCATGAAACACATCTATGCGGTTACCCGGGTATAGAACAGGACAACATTTTGATTTATTCTTTAAATTTGTTTTCGGATGTGCCCCCACCATATGACCCATCTGAGAGAGCGTTTGAGTGGCAGTTAGTTCTGTTTTCTCAACTTGATGAGATAGTTCAAAGGCAATTTGTAGACTAGTTGCATCCGCTACTACGAAGTTTTCTGGTGCTTTATCTGGAATACACTCACTTGCTATAGTGGGTTCTTCTCCACGTTTGTTCCTTGAAAAGAATTTTTTAAGCTTGAGTTTTCGAACATTTTTGTATATGTCGATTCTGGTTTCAACTTCATCCTGGTGTTTATCAGGGAAAAAAGTCAAGCCCTTCCTCAGTAGGGTCTCTTCTGCTGTTGTTAATTTGTGGTCAGATAGATTGATTATTAGCTTGGGGTCAGGTTTAGTTGCCTTATTTATTTTTTGAATGTCCTGTTGCGAAGAGGATATCTTTGATTTCCGGCCTCTCTGGGTTTTCCTCCTTGGGTAGGGTTTGTCAATTGTCCCCTTCCACCTCCTCTCACTCTTGTACTGCCACGTCCTCTTCCCCTTGTTTTTGGGGTCTGTTGGTCTTTGTGGAGCATCTCCATCTCCTATATATACATATATTCAAATTCAAATTAGCTTAATTCGATAGCAAGTATCATAAAAGCATTCTGCACTCATATATTATCGTATGGGTGTACATTAAAAAAATTACTTTGAGTTAAAACCCAATAAAATCTTGCTATACATGCCAATTTAATAAATAGACGACTCTTTTTTTAAAGAATAAAAAAATATGTATATGTTGCTAATACATATGGCTCACAATTACTAATTAATCGCTAGTAACATGAGGAACACAATCCTATGCCTGACCTTATTCCAATAACCTTAAGTTGGATACTACTTATTGGGCTTTCTTGTTTAGCATTTTTGTTCGAACAATCCAGGCACAGCCCAGAAACTTGGCAACTCCACATACAAACAGAGACATAGATGAATCAGTTCTCAGAATACGCAGGGCAACTAGATGGTTTGTGGTACCTAATTGACTGCATACGAGCTTGAGCCATTTGGCCCTAGCCTGTTTAAAAGCAGGGCAGGCAAATAGTAAGTGAGCTACAGTTTCTTTCTGAGCATCACAGCAAGGGCCGTTTGGTAAGGTGCGTTTTGGTGAATCCCATTTGGCAGATATAGTGTTTAGGGCTAAAGACCCAAATCTATACTGCATATACAGTGCCCTGTCTCTAGGTGTCCTAATAAAATCTAAATATGGTTCAAAGGATCTGGCCAATTTATGTTGCAGAAAATCCTTGGTTAATCTAGCGAGTTTTGGATTGTGTAAATCCTGTTGGTTGACCCAGTTCCAATAGGTCCTTTTAAGCTTGTCCTTGGGCGGTGGGAGCTGATTTACCCAGGCTTCGCCTGGACCCAGGTTTATCAACATATTCCTTAGATCCCTGAGCCATTTGACCCTTTTATTGGTATCTAGTGTAATGAGCTCAGTAAGGCCAGTCGCACAACTAATGAGTTCTGGGGTGTGCCTTAATCTTACCCAAAATAATAGGGGACGAAGTCTAGCCATATTGCTAAAGGAGCGTCTAACCATGTCAAAGAATAGAGGCTTAAGTGGTGTGCTAATAGGGAGAGATCGAGGTCTCTAAAAAACTTATTTTCTGATCTACCGATCTCTTTGGTTTTTTCAAAACCCCAGAGTTCTGCACCGTACATTGCTGAACTCACAGTCTTTCCTTCGTAAACTGTGTGGCTGGGGCTACCAGTCTACTTGAAGATGAGCGTTGGTCTTTACCAATAGCTCCCGACACCCGCTTGTGATTGAGTAACATTTTGTCCAAATGGGACCGCCATTGCATATTATCCGAAAGCCTGATACCCAGATAGTCAAATGTGTGGACTCTCTCTAATAAAGATCCATCTAGAGTAAGTTTGCTTCTAAAACATTTTCCTGGGTAAAAAGCCATAAACCTTGTCTTAGAAGTATTTATTGTTAGGCCCCTTAAACTGCAAAACAATTGGAAGCGGCTGAGAAGTTTCTGGAGTCCTACTGAGGTTTTCGATATAAGAAGAGTGTCGTCGGCAAACAGGAGGGTTGGCATTTTTTCTCCTACCAGGGTTGGGACATCAGTTGGGTATTCTCTTAAAAAACTAACCACTCCATTCACATAAAGTGAAAAGAGGGTAGGAGCCAGCACAAAGCCCTGGTGGACCCCCCTGTTGACCGGTATCCTCTCTGTGGTTTGCCCCTGCTCCCCCCATCTGACTCGGGCATAATTATCCTCATGGAGCTGTATTAAAAGATTTGAGATATAAAAAGGGATGCCCATTTCTTGGAGCACTACCCATAGCTTTTCACGAGGGACTAAATCAAACGCGGTCTTAAGATCAATAAAAGCAAGGTAGAGGCTTCCCTTGCCAATTACGACCACTTTCCAATAAGTCTAAATGCCTGATCCACTGTGCTAGTGGGTTTCCTAAAACCCGCTTGATAATTGGAGAGAATACCCTCCTCCTCCATCCAGTTATGAATCCTATTTAAAAGGGCTCTGCTGACCACTTTCTGAATAACATCAATTACGCTAATAGGCCTATAATTAGCAGGGTCCTGGCAGTCTCCCTTTTTAAATATAGGTACGACATCTGCCCCCTTCCAAGAATTTGGGACTTCAGCTCCCTTTAGTATAAAATTAATTAGGAGCAAAATATAATGGGCCCACTTCTGCGGCTCTGCAAGGATTAGATCACCTTGGATGCCATCAGGCCCAGCTGCCTTTGCAGTAATTAACCAATTTATTGCCACCTCAATTTCTTTCAATTGGAAGAGATTGGTGGCTTCAATAGCTAGTGGGACCTGTGTGTGCTTTGATGGAATTGTGTGGGGACAGTCATCTGCTTTCATGTACAATTGAGCAAAATGATCCTGCCAAGCCAAACTGGTAATGTGATTAGGGATTAAGATTGTATCTCTCCCTTCTCCCTTTTTTGATTAAATGCCAAAAGGAGGTGTAGTCCCTTGCATTGCACACGTCTTTTAAATCCTGCCAGTGGGCATTATCCCAACTGCGTTTTGCCTGTTTCAAGGATTGGTTATACTCCTTCCTCGCTGTTCGGACCTTGGAGGGATTTTTATCTTTTACTGCTGCAACTAATGCCTGCCTTTTTCCTCTACATGACTTCGTGTACCATGTGTGGGGACTTTTTATTAGCCTCTTTTTGTGTCCATTACTTGGTCGAGCAAGGAAATAAGCACCAATCTGGCCAATTGTTTCTATATATATTGTAGGCACCGTCTCCCTCCCCCAGACTTCAGAGGATGCTGCATCGAGTTCAGCTTTCTTTAACAGTAAAATTGAAGAAATGTTCTTTAGGTTCAAATCTTGCCCCACGAACTTCGACCACCTTAAGCGCCTACCACAATTCGAGGGAGTTAACTCCTTAGTGTGAGAAAAAGGGGTAACTCCTACATTTGTTATAGATGGGGACCACACGTTCTTAATTTTAAGCATTAATGGATTGTGGTCGCTATCAGCGGTTTGGACCACGTCCATATCTATAACATCGGCCCAAAGATGCCAGTCCACCAAAATATAATCCATCTGGGAAGAACATGTAAGTTTGTTAAAATTGTTAGATCCCCGGATGTCTGAAGGAGTTCTACCATTCGCAGCTCTAAGACCATACTCTATTGTTAGAGCATTTACTTGGATTACAATCTGGGTCCTTTTCTTGATAGGAGGCAAGGATAAAGGTGGCACTGCCCAATTACTATCCTCATCCATAAAACCTAGAAAGTCTTCACTACTTAGTGGCTCATATGTACAGTTAAAATCGCCAGACACAATGACTTTGGAGAGAGGGAGGCATTTGCTTAGTTCTTCTTCCAGCTGTGCTAGGATGGGCGAGGACTTGCCATCCACTGTCCCTCTAATATAAACATTAAAGAGCTCCAATATTTCTCCTCCCTTCGTGTCCTTTATTGTTAACATAATATCGAAAGATGAGGTGTTATGTAGGGAGATCATCCAACCCAGGTCTAATCCAATCCATGCGACCAATCCTCCTGAAGGCCGCCCCTTACCTATAGACACTGCCGGAGCATAGAAAGGGTTATAGCCAGATTTATGTAAATGAATTACGCTCCAAGTCTCCTGGAATAAGCATATGTTGAATGCTTCCACATACTCGTTCCACTGGGGCAGTAGCTGTTTTTTCTTTAGCCCTGCTATATTCCAGGAGAGGATTTTTAAATGAGATTGATCTTTTGGGATTGAACTTACTATTTCCTTTTGAATGATACTTACTGATGGAATAATATCAAAATGTACTGGAGATGACACAGACTTAATCAATAGAGAAGAGCTAGTACAGATGGAACGACTGCTCCTATTCCCTGCTTTTGAGAGTTTTTGATGAAGTCAATCGTTTACATCTAGGCTTGACTTAATCTCATTTGCCACCAAAGCGGGATCCCTCCTCTTATCCAGCATATTTATAACGGGAAAACGCCTTAACTGTATGAGAGAAGAGTCAGGAGAAGATGTTCGGAACTTTAATGCTATGAGGTTTTCCGCCAACATGGGATTAGCCACGGACAGTTTAATATTATCCAGTGCGAAATTGGGCATGGTGCATCTTCTTGCTCTAATTATGTCCTCCCTGATAATGGAGTGACACCCACGAATGTGGCGAATCCAATGAATAGATTTATTGATTAATGATTCGCCACTTTTAAATCCCCTTACCTCCATAAGTTTAGGGACGTTTACCATAAATACTATATTTGGAGGCATGTTCTGGTCCTTAGCATTTCTTAACTCTGGTGGTCTTAAGGGACCAGGTGGATCGGGTGTCAGAATTCTGGGTTGCTTAGCTAATATGGCTTGTTTGTTTGCTAGGGAGGTTGGCCTACGAGAGCTCTCGCAGATGGTATGATATTTATTGGGGATATGTTGTTGTAAACTTCCTTTCCCAATAAGTGGCTCCCTCAAAAAACCCTCCCTCCGAGTGCAACATTTTTGGCCCCTCCTGAGTGTATGAGCTGTTTGGTGTAGGGTGGGGAGTTATTCGAAATTGGCTAATATTTTGAGAGATAGAGTTAACTGATGCCGTGAGCTCTATAATCAAGCTTTTCATTTGTTCAATCTCTGCTTTGAGTGCCATAATAACTGCACCCAGTTCGCTGATATAATGATTACATGGACAAGTTTCAAACAGCTTTGGGGGCCCAGGCGGAGGGGATACTAGTATTGACTGTAGGGGGTAATCACTAGGCGTAGCGAGGACAGCATATCTATTCGAACATGGAACAGAGGGACCCATCTGACTCGACATCATATTTATTTCAGACACACCTAGAGGATCGGAATCAGAAGGGGCAGCTTCCACCTGACGTAGACACACAGTCATCCCTTTTTTCTGGGTCGCTTTGTTAAAGATTGTTGGAATAACCGCTTCCTTAGGAAGAGCTACGGGGTTCACGTTCAGATGCTCACTCGGAGGATCGGTGGACTCCTCAACCTAAATGTCTTCACAGTCCTGTATCAGATCATTAATCATGTCCAACACACAATTAGCAGCGGCGTGTTTTGGATGTTTCCTCAGCCTCTTTCTTTTCCCCAACCCTGCTGATAACCCATTAATTCCCCCAGCACCCTCCATTGCTTTCCTTTTCCCCTTTACTGGCAATAGACAGCCTATATAACTGTCTGTCTATCGATGACCTCCGTTTGCTAACAGATGTGTGTCCAGATTAAGCGGCCGAGAAAGATGGACCCACTAATAGTTTAAATGCCAGATAAAGAAAAATAATAAATGAAGAGTTCTTAAAGGCAGTCCAGAGATTTGAAGTTACAACAGTACCTTGGAGTCGAGGTTCTAAGGCAAATGAACGAGACTGAGCCCAGCCCTGCCTCTTCCTGGCTTTGACGGGCTAGGACGAGCCCGCCCTTGGCCCGGGCTTCGCCTGGGCGTCACTGAAGAACCGGGTTATTTAAAACCCAGCGGCACCAGGGGAAACGCCCTAGTCTCCGGGTCCACCTGTCTTAGAGTACAGAGACACAGGTGATTCTTGGTGATGTCAAAGATCAATTTTATTAGCTGCAGGCTGTAACAGAGATCCTAGAAGTACAACACGGTGTATGTTCTCAGGAGACTGCTCGCTCACAAAAACCAGTCATCCCTTTTTATACCAAATATTATGCTTCAGGCAAATATCCCTAATTTACAGATGGCCACTCACATGTTTTCACAGAAAGGAAAAAGGCAGGATCATGATGACAAGTCCATTTTCAGTTTGTCCAGCCCATAATCAACTATTGGTCAAACCCAACATTCTTGATCAGACAGGTCGATCGAACCCACCATAAAACCGGGCACATCCCCATCGTAAACGGATCATAAAGCAAAGAGTAGAGACAGGTGTGAGCAAGATAAGACATAGTTATGCGCAATAAAAGGGTTTGATGGTGTTTTGTGTCTCGATCCGTAATCTCGATCAGCTACCGGGGAAGGGACTGGTTAAACCAGTTTCGGCTTCAGGCAAGAGGGTCGCTCGTTCAGGTCATTCAGAAGGCAGCTAAAGTGTACGTGTGTTTGGAGACTCGTTCGGCCACTGTCGCCGGCCTATGTGAGGGCAACCACAAAATAGCTGCCGTACGCAAGATGGAACCAGAGGGTTCAGAACGGACTCCCTGATTTCATGGTGATCTCGTCACTCGAATAGGACGAAAATACTCACACATCTAGCACTCGCCATATTCGGTCTGCTGATACCAAATTCGTCATGATACGACGACCTTCACAACAAGGTTCAGAATTTCAATACCTCAGACCCTCCTTTTGCCCTTACATAGGCAATAACCTAAACCCATGTCAGTCTGAGTCCAGGTCTATACTCATCAGATCATCAAGATGTTGCTGTAGCATCATCCTATTACTTAGCACGTCTCTTGATAGGGGTTTCCTTACACACGATGTAGCACAGAAACCACATATAGCAGGGGTACACTGTACACAAAGACAGAGCAGGAAAAGGATGGCTAAGATCACCCCAATTACCATCAGAGTCTTCCATCCCCACGTGGATAACAGTTCCCAGAACCATCCCATCAACGACCAATCTCCTTTATCCACGTGTATAGATTCGGAGATTTTATGCAGTTTGGAAATGGCCTGGTACACTGTCGGAGCATTGTCTGGAATGAAAACACAGCAACTTGATTGGATCACTTTACATACCCCACCTCGATCTGCGAGTATGACATCTAGCGCAACTCTGTTCTGGAGAGTCATAAGACGATCCGACTGGAGCTCAGCAGTCAAGTTACTAAGGGCACTGGCAGTTTCAACTACGGTGGACTCAACCACCCTCGTCAGTTGTCATATGTTCCTGCTGTTCACCATAGGTCCCCAAAATTGCAGAAAACCCTTCAAGAAATCTCCCAATTCTTGTCCTGCAGTATCTTCCTTACTGAAGACACCTCTGACTACTCTTGTCTTGTGGTAATCTGCCGCGGCTGTGTAGGTGGGAGGCAACAGGAACGAGACAAAACATGTGCCCGAGAAATCAGGGGGAAACCATGTGTATGCTCCATCATAGCAGATGAAATAGGTACCCTTAGCTGCTAGGAACGATGGGGAAGTCTGGGACGAAAAACATACGTCTCAGTGCAGATACTACTCCCTAACTGAGCTCTCGGATTCTTGCCATTACCTTGCAGACAAAGATGACCCTGATGGGGTACAATCCAAATCGGAGAGGATCTTTTCGCTTGCTGGTTCTTACTCAGACTAGCTCCATATCCGGTCACGTTCCATCCAATATACGCTAGTGTCTCATCTCTCGGGATAGTCTCATAGGAACTAGCTCCTTTAATCATATCGACTATTCCCTTAACTAGAGCACTATTCTTTGGATTATCCTTCACAGAACGTAGGGGGTGGACTTCGCGAGCGTAGATGAACATCGTTCGGTACGCCCATACGGAACCATTGTAGCTAAATGGCAGGACTAGATAAGGAATACTTTTATCAGTAGTATGAGGCATAAGACCACACACCCAACAGTTAGTCGTGTTCACTACTAATTGATGTTGGTGCAGAAGCTGAACGAAAGAGTTATTAACGAACTCCAACCTTCTAACAGTCTCATGTTCAGGCAGAGGATGAAAAGAATGCGAAGGACCAGTAGAAGAAGGTATGGGTTGTGTAGTGGGTGCAAACGTCATTTGAAAAGAGAATATAACATATCCCATTAAAAACATCATTAAGCTAAGCAACATGAAAACGCACAATATTAAAAAACATTTTCTACTCATTATTTCACATATTTTGGCTCTAAAGTTTGTTTCTTCAACAGGTCTCTCCATCTCGAAAAACTCCATCCTCTAACCTTGCTGCTGGCGGAGGTAGGGTGTTCCGTGCTAAGGAATGCGTCTGTCAGTCCAGGGAACGCCCTAGGACCAACCAGAACCGTCGACCTTGTGTCTTCGGCTTGCACTCCAAAGACTTGGCGCCGCGACTCTACAGCTGAACCCGAATGGCGGTCCGAAAAACAAAAATCGGTCAAAACAGTTTCTCAGATGGGAGAGCTGATCTTTCAAAAATAGTAAAGAAAAGGATTTGTATTTTATTAGTCCCATGACTCTTGGTCGCAGATTATAACGGTTCTTGCCGGGTGTTGTGTGGTCGCAGAATAAGAGTTCAGGTAGTGTGATGGTGGCACGGCTTCTTGCAAAAGATTGTCACTTTCACGCTCAGAACTTGTCCCAATTAAACGTGCATCGCTAAAAGGCAGAAAACGAGGCACAGTTTCGGTCTCAGAATCAGGAATGCCCTCCTGGACCCACCGGTCGTACGGTAGAGGCAGAGGAACCCTCTTACAATGTACGCCGTGGATCTAGTTTTTCTTCCCTTGCACTCGTACTGCAGTTCTCGTAGATAAAAGCACCAAGTATGGACCGGTCCAGCGGGGCTGATCGTTCTTTGTCCGCTGAAAATTCTTGATCAGCACCCACGATCTGGGATCGATTGCATGCCCTGGATCTTCAGAAGCCTGAGGCAGTGTATCATGAACCTGTTGGTGTAAGACACGCAATTTAGCCGTCAAATCATGCAGATAGTCAAGCAATACAGGGTGTTCAATCTCGCTAAATTTCGTCGGCCTCGGTACTCCACATATGTTTGCCGGGCGACCAAAAATTATTTCATATGGACTAAGTCCCACTCGTGAATGCACAGTCATCCTAGTCGACAAGAGTGCTAATGGCAAAGCATCAGGCCATTTAAGACCAGAGCTCGCTCGTATCTTGGCCAGCTTCAATTTGAGGGTGCCATTATAGCACTCCACTAGACCAGCTGATTGGGGGTGATTTGCAGCGTGGAATTTTTGCCGGATTCCTAACCCTTCACACACTCTCTTCATCACTTGACCCACAAATTCACTCCCATTATCACTCCAGACCATTTTCGGCAAACCATACCTAGGGAAAAACTCTTTGACAAGTGCTTTAGCTGTGGACAAGGCAGTATTATCTTTTAGGGGGTATGCATCTACCCATCTTGAGAAGGCACAAACAACCACAAGTACGTATTTTAGGTTGTTGCATCTCTCCATGTGGATGAAATCTAGCTGCAAAACCTCGAACGGATACGTCGGAGGCGCAAAATGACCAGCTGGAGTTGGAGTTCCTTTACCAGGATTGTATTTCAGGCAAACCATACAATTCTTGACCACATTCTCTGCACACTTAGGAATTCCAGCATTTTGCCATACTGGAGCCAACAACTTACAGATCCCTTTCACACTGATATGAGCCATTCCATGCGCCATTGTAACCACTGCAAGCATGTACGCATCGGGTAACAACCATCGCTGATGCTCTGACAACTCAACCCAGCAACCATTCGCATCCAGTTTACCCGTACTCTCTCTCCATACGCTCAACTCTTTCTCTGTAGCTTCAGCTTGGATAGACTTCACACTTTCTATCGTATCCTCACACATTCTAACATCACCAATCCATCTTGCAGGGCCCGCAACATACATTCGACTCATCACATCCCTCGCTGTTTCTTTCGCAACTTCGTCAGCAAACGCATTACCGTGACCAACGTCGTCAGTAACCTTCTTATGTGCACTGCATTTCACAATCGCAACTTGCAACGGCAAGGTAAGTGATTCAAGAAGCTCATTCACCAACTGACCATTCTGAATCTTCGTTCCATGAGACGTGAGGAACCCACGTTCCTTCCACAAGCGTCCAAAGCTATGAGCCACACCAAACGCATACTGGCTGTCAGTATATATGGTCACTTTGTTTCCTTTCATTAACACACACGCTCTCGTAAGTGCAATCAACTCGGCTGCTTGAGCTGAATTATGTGGGATACGTGCAGCTTCAACAACCGTCTGTAAAGTCGTGACAGCATATGCCGCAGTCGTATCACCATTTGGAAGCTTGAAGCATGAACCATCCACCCATAAGGTACCATCACACTTCTCAAGAGGAGTGTCCCTAAGATCCACTCTCCCTTTCGTTTCCTCCTCTGTCCTGAGAAAGCAATCATGCTGTTCAGAAACATCTGTCTCTGCTACAATCGGCAACAACGTAGCTGGATTCAACGTATTGCATCTCTTTATGTGCACATGACTCGCTAAGCGTGTCAACTCATAACCTGACAATCGAGCACTAGTTAAGTGCTGTGTCTTATTCTTATTTAACAAGGTATCCACTGCATGTGGAACCATTACAATCAACATATTATTCATCACTAACCCAGCAGACTGTCGAATAGAAACAGCTGCTGCCGCTGTGGCTCTCAAACAACTCGGCAACGCTCTAGCTACCAGATCCAAGGTGCACGAGAAATACGCGCATGGACGTTGCTTGTCCCCAAAAGACTGTGTCAACACTGACAACGCGCATCCCTCTCTCTCGTGGACATAAAGCGTAAAAGGCTTACTGTAGTCGGGAGTACCCAACACAAGAGCCGAACACAATGCATCGCGTAATTCAGTCGTCAGACCACGAGAGGGGATTCGGTGTATCTTTACAAGTCAATGCCACCAGAGGTTTGGCCAGCAAAGAAAAATTCAGTATCCATTGTCTGCAATATGCCGTAATACCCAAGAAAGCACGCACTTCTCTTTGTGTAGTAGGCACACTCATTTTCGCAATTGCTTGGATTCGTTCTGGGGTCAATCTTCTTCCCTCCTTCGATAAGAGATGGCCTAAGTAGGTCACTTCTTGTTGACAATACTGCAACTTCGAAAGAGACACTTTGTGATGGAAATCAGACAAATAACGTAACAACAGCAAGGTAGCTTCCTTACAAATCTCCTCAGTATCGGCAGCGACTAATAAATCGTCAACGTACTGGAGAAGAGCAGCACCATTAGGTAAAGCAATCGTATCAAGCTGTGTTTTTAAAGCCTGACTATAGATAGAAGGACTCTCGCAATAGCCTTGAGGAGCTCTCTTAAACCGGAAGCTTCGGCCTCCTAAAGAGAAGTCAAAGATATCCCTACTCTCCTCGGCAATCGGGATGCTGAAGAAAGCATTCTTCAAATCAATCACCGAAAACCAAGTGGCTGAAGCTGGAATCATGGTCAGTAAGGCAGTAATGTCTGGAACAACAGGAAATTGCGGAACTACAATCTTATTCACCTCGCGAAGATCGATCACGAACCTATATACAGGTGGTTGTGATGAATCAGTCCTTTTTAGAACAGGCAAAACCGGACTATTGCACACATAACCTCTCGTTTCTTCAATTACATCTTTCTCAATCAGGTCATGAATGATCGCTAGCAACGCTCTTTCACCTTCACTAGAGATCTTGTATTGGGGAATACGTGGCATTTTAACATTTGCTTTCAACGTCACAACATATGGCGGTATCTCCAATAGACCCACATCATTAGGACCAGTAGCCCAAAGAATATCAGGAAGAGAGGACAATTCTGTCAGAAGTTTATCCTTTGACAAATACATCGGGGAGACCACTTTCTTACCTAATGTAAGTTGTACTCCCGAAGGAGAGCAATACAATGTCGCGTACAATCTTTTCAACAGATCCAGTCCCAACAAGTTCTCACCACAACCTGTCGTCAGAATAAGGGGTGCTTCGAATTCAGAAGGTCCAACAGAAAGAGATATCGGGCTAGAAATCGCGTTCCTAACTGGGGCGCCAGAAAAACCTACTGAAACATTCGTCTCGCCAGACAAAGGTGCGCCAGGGAGTTTAGAGTGCATAATAGAACTCTTTGTAGCACCAGTATTCAACAGAAAAGGCTCTGACACACCTGATGTAATCACCTCAACATAAGGTCCACTCTGATCTACTGGAACTGAAACAACTCCCTCTCTTTGTCTATGGCTGTCATAGCAATCATTACCTTCCATATTTTCACCTTCGACATAGTAGTCGTCAGCATAGTACTGAGTCGTCCTACCAGACGTGTGATTCGCTGATCAAAACTATTAATTGAATTTTGTGGAGGAAAGGGACGTGTGTTCTGGGGGAACCCTCCACGTCCTCCACCTCTAGGAGCTTGTGGAGCATTCCGACCTCTTACGCTAGTAACACCATTCATACGCTGCGACAAAACAGGGCAACTACTCTTAAAATGACCCTCTTCTTTGCAATATGCACACTGATTAGGGCCTACAGGAAATCGCTGTTGGAGAGGCTCGAACCTTTGCGAGTTACGCTGAAACTGCGGAGGCTGCTGATAGTCACGCTGGTTACTACGGGGCGGATATGCTTGCTGTAAAAGAACCTTCGTCTTTAGCTCTTTAGTCTTTTTGTCTGCCCTATCCTTCTCATCCTTATCCCTATTTTCATAGTATTGTGCAGTAGCCAATATCTGTGCCGATGACGAAACAGCCCACGAACTCTCGGAATCCTTCAACTTTGTACATAACTCGGGAAGCAAATTATGCACAAACTTATCAACAAACAACCGTTGACCACCTTCAGTACTCATGTCTTGACCACTGTGGTCAATAAATGTTTCTTCAAACCTAGTGAAGAAATCGGACACAGTTTCATCTTTCTTTTGCTTACATGGAGACAATTTGTCCCAATTTACTCGCATAGCAGGCATTAAAGTCTTCATGTAAGTAATGATCCTACCAGGAAGTTCTGCAACTACAGCCTCCGGTTTAGCACCACCAACTTGTCGCGCATCCGCAGCACTAATATTGACCCAGGTATCACCTAACTCCTGCGCATGGTCCGTGTGCCGAATCAAACCCCATAAAGGTTGTGGAACCACATTTCCAAACAACATGTCTATATCAGTTAGATTCATGACACATGAGTCTGCAGTCTGTGATAATTCTTTATAGTACCCTGTGGGATTTTTACGGGGGTCAGGCAAAGTCGGTTTAAGAGCCAGAACTTCCGCTCGCTTCCACGGAACATGGACCCAAACACGTTGAAAATGAGCCGGTACGGCTACAATACCAGCATTAACATTGGCCTGAACGGCCTCTTTCCACACCGGAGGAACCTCTCTCATTGGATATTGTCGCACTTTCCTCCTAACCAAAGGGTAGGCTCAAACAATGACCGAAAAGGAGACTCGCTCCTGAACGAAAGCAGTGTCGCTACCGCCCTTTCAACATCGAGACCCACAATTGTGCCTTTCGCAAACTCTGATTGCACATTGGACAACTCAGGTGGAGTTAGTTCCAGATCATCATCTTCCCATTCCTCACGAAGGAACGTGCACATCTTATCAAAGACATATCTCTGCTTCGGCGCTTCCCATTGACGGAAAACATTCATAACAGACTCGACATCGTATCTTAAAGGAAGAGTGACCCATTTATGCGCTAAATGATCTAACACTTCCCTCTCTCAGGAATCAGGCAGTTGACTACGCAACTGTTTACGCTCTGAAAAAGGGGTCGTACTAAATGACCCAAAGAAAGGGGACAAAAGAGTAGTGACAGTATCAGTCATCCTCTGTCGAACAGAAGGGGAAGTTGACAGGACAGGTGATAAAGCGGACTGAGAAAAGGTCAACGTAGGAGCAGAAGCAGAGGATGCAGCGAGAACAGGCGGAAAAGTCGCAGGAATTAAAGGTGGAGCAGGTAGCAAAGTCGGCAGCCCTTGAGAAGGCTGCACCATAGGAGTAGGAGCCAACTGAAGAGGAGTTGGCGGTTGTGCAACAGCAAGAGGCAAAACGCCCGGAGGTTGTGCAACTAAAGGTTGCGGAGGTGCTGTAGCATTCTGAGCATAAGGGGGTGGCGAATTCAACAAATGCGACATCAAAGGATCTTTCACAAGATCCTTCATCGCATCTTGCTGAAGAAGTGGCAAAACTGGATAGTTTTTATCGATCGCCATTTTACGTTGCCTGTGCAACTGTTCACTAGCTTGTTCTTCTTCATTATCTTTAAACTGTATAGCAGCTTGCATTATCGAGATACCCTTTTCTCTTTTATTTTTCTTCGCTAGTTTAATTTCTTTCTGTTTGGCTTCCTTTCGCCATAGGCGGAAAGAGTCAAACATCGCCGGCCGGGCTTTCTTCTTAATAAGTCTACCTTCTAGATTATCTAAAACTTCCGTGTCAAAACTACCATATTGGGGCCATTTAAGGACACCGTCCTTTCTTGTGTAACAAATCCACACTTCATTATACGTGATGGGGCCCACGCCATGTTTCACATAGAGCTCATAGGTTGGAGTTCCAATCGGAGGAACCGGACACGAGTCCTCCAATCGGCAATCCCTATTACGACCACAACAAAATATTCTTCCAAGTCTGCTAAGACCAGGCATCTTTGCTCACTAGTCTAGCTTCAAACTTCAAGGGAGTATCGAATACGATAGTCTCGTGAATACACAAGTCCCTCGGCTTTGGTACTTGCAAATCCCAAATCAAAGATCCCAAGGGGATACCCAAAAACTAAACTAAGGACTGGGAGACGCTCCACTCATACTTAACTGAGGTATCGATGTCGGCACCAGAAGACCCGTCTATCGTCTCGCTTTACAAATCATCGAAGGCTCCAAGACAGGGCGACAGTCAGGGCAGCAGTCCTTCGTAGCCGTCGGAAAGCGGGGAACCTCGCAGCAAAGACTTTCGGACCACGACGACATACAGGGGTCGATGAAGTGGTTGGCCTTCCTCCAGAATTTTCACACGAAGCTCCTCACGCACCTCAGGCTTGGACCGGTACCGCTGAAGTCGCCCTACGTTGGGCGTCAAATGAAGAACCGGGTTATTTAAGACCCAACGGCGCCAGGGGAACGCCCTAGTCTCCGGGTCCACCTGTCTTAGAGTACAGACACACCGGTGATTCTTGGTGACGTCAAAGATCAATTTTATTAGCTGCAGCCTGTAACAGAGATCCTAGAAGTACAACACGGTGTATGTTCTCAGGAGACTGCTCGCTCACAAAAACCAGTCATTCCTTTTTATACCAAATATTATGCTTCAGGCAAATATCCCTAATTTACAGTTGGCCACTCACATGTTTTCACAGAAAGGAAAAAGGCAGGATCATGATGACAAGTACATTTTTCAGTTTGTCCAGCCCATAATCAACTATTGGTCAAACCCAACATTCTTGATCAGACAGGTCGATCGAACCCACCATAAAACCGGGCACATCCCCATCGTAAACGGATCATAAAGCAAAGAGTAGAGACAGGTGTGAGCAAGATAAGACATAGTTATGCGCAATAAAAGGGTTTGATGGTGTTTTGTGTCTCGATCCGTAATCTCGATCAGCTACCGGGGAAGGGACTGGTTAAACCAGTTTTGGCTTCAGGCAAGAGGGTCGCTCGTTCAGGTCATTCAGAAGGCAGCTAAAGTGTACGTGTGTTTGGAGACTCGTTCGGCCACTGTCACCGGCCTATGTGAGGGCAACCACAAAATGGCTGCCGTACGCAAGATGGAACCCGAGGGTTCAGAACGGACTCCCTGATTTCATGGTGATCTCGTCACTCGAATAGGATGAAAAAAATCACACATCTAGCACTCGCCATATTCGGTCTGCTGATACCAAATTCGTCATGATACGACGACCTTCACAACAAGGTTCAGAATTTCAATTCCTCATCACCCGCACGCGTCCCGCGCTTCGGGGGAGAGACAGCGGTATATAGCGTGGTGGACACACCTCCCCCTCACTCGCAGCAGCTGGTAGTGTACCGGGGCACCTGGAACATGTAGTCTCCCACCCACTGTGCTTGCAGGCTCTTTGGCGCTATGAAGAGAGAAGCGCTTGGTGAAGGCTTAGTAAAAGTTGCGGTGGTCGAGAGAGTCACCCCGGGACTCCGGTCCCACCAGGGAAGATGCGAGCAGACAGGCAGAAACCACAATCAGGAGCGTATATATATATATCCAACAACAAACAAGTGGTGGTCAGTGGTGATCATTTGCATGGAATAAATCCTTACAATATCAACCCTATATTATTTCCTGCCAACGCGTTTCGAGGCGAAAAGCCTCTTCATCATGGGCTGCTGTAACAAATGCAAAGAAGACTCTCTTTCCTTTAAGTTCTTTTCCGGCTTGTTGATTTATTTAATAACCCTCAGGTTGGTCACATTAGGTGCGTGATACTCGTGATGCCTTGTGGGACATGTGGTCCTTTGATGCGAGTATACAGTCGCTCTTTGGTAAGTTCTGTGCACAATGTTCAATTAAACAGCAATTATTTAGTCTTATTCCTTATAGTAAGGTCCAGCTTTTCGGGACAAGTTCAATTAATGGATGGCTTGCTGCGCTGTCACGGTATGGAAATCGTTCCATTCCTCAGCCTTTCATTTTCATGAAATGTTGCTCCTCTGCACGGCAGGGCCGCCGTGTTAGTCAATGTTCCACCAGTTGCCCGAAAGCTTCCAGAGGGCACTCCCAGCATGCCTACCCTCCGGTCTGTTAGTGAGTTAATTTGGGATAATACTACAGATCCCAGAAATCCTGACGAGCACCAAGCCTGGCCCACTGAGGGTGGTACATGGGATTCAAAACTTCCTGCGCTGCCTACATACTTACCTTTGACCTTTGATAAAGAGGAGAACACTCGAAACGTGTCAGGTCATGGATTATGTTACCAATGAATGCTGATGCGAGTTTCCTGTATGAAAATAAACCTTTGGTTACATCTGCTGTTGTGTGCGCTTCTAAAGCTTCGGGCATTTGGTGAATATCTAATGACACGGCGGCCCTGCCGTGGGAAGCTGCACCATCTACGTGACAAAAGGAGGCTGCGAGGTGAGCACTGTATCATCACCCGGTATGCAGCACAACAGATGGGGAGAATTCAAACTCGTAAGATGCATTCAGGGGCCCACTGAGGGTTTTAAAAGGACTTTAACTGTATGCTTGCAACACGGGACCTACGAAGGAAATGAGTTCATTTGGGATAATACTAGAGATCCCAGAAATCCTGACGAGCACCAAGCCCGGCCCACTGAAGGTGGTACATGGGATTCAAAACTCCCTGCGCTGCCTGCATACTTACCTTTGACCTTTGATAAAGAGGAGAACACTCGAAACGCGTCAGGTCATGGATTATGTTACCGAGGAATGCTGATGCGAGTTTCCAGTATGAAAATAAACCTTTGGTTACATTTGCTGTTGTGTGCGCTTCTAAAGCTTTGGGTATTTGGTGAATATATATATATATATATATTAAACGCAAAGTCCCCCAGATTTAGGACCGCACTCCACACCAGATCTGTTTGCAAAACCTTTTTATTCCAGGGCATCCAATTTCTCTTCCCTGTTTGCAGTCCCTGGCCTGACGCGTTTCAAAGCATTTCCGCTTCTCTTCAGAGGCCGTGTCGGGCGGACAGCTTTCAAGGCTCATTAAGTCCTCTCTGCGTGCTCACATGATTAATTGGCCTCTGGTGTGCCATTCCGTTTTCATGGACGCTGGGATCTGTAGTTTTTAAACTGCTCATAATACCCTCCAGTGGGTTTGTCCGTCGCACTCATTTGGGACCCCTTTTCCTAGCCCTCCAGTGGGCTTCAGGAAGGGATCTTGCATGCCCAATTTTAGTTGACCAGTGTGCCCTTCAGGATGTGATGCTGCACTTCCACGGGCCCTCGTTGTTCACGGGAGGTGCGTCGTCCCCGCGGCCGGTGGCGCCACGAAAATATCTTAAACACAAAGTGTTTGCAAAACCTTTTTATTCCAGGGCATCCAATTTCTCTTCCCTGTTTGCAGTCCCTGGCCTGACGCGTTTCAAAGCATTTCCGCTTCTCTTCAGAGGCCGTGTCGGGCGGACAGCTTTCAAGGCTCATTAAGTCCTCTCTGCGTGCTCACATGATTAATTGGCCTCTGGTGTGCCATTCCGTTTTCATGCACGCTGGGCTTCAGGAAGGGATCTTGCATGCCCAATTTTAGCTGGAGGGCTAGGAAAAGGGGTCCCAAATGAGTGCGACGGACAAACCCACTGGAGGGTATTATTAGCAGTTTAAAAACTACAGATCCCAGCGTGCATGAAAACGGAATGGCACACCAGAGACCAATTAATCATGTGAGCACGCAGAGAGGACTTAATGAGCCTTGAAAGCTGTCCGCCCGACACGGCCTCTGAAGAGAAGCGGAAATGCTTTGAAACGCGTCAGGCCAGGGACTGCAAACAGGGAAGAGAAATTGGATGCCCTGGAATAAAAAGGTTTTGCAAACACTTTGTGTTTAAGATATTTTCGTGGCGCCACCGGCCGCGGGGACGACGCACCTCCCGTGAACAACGAGGGCCCGTGGAAGTGCAGCATCACATCCTGAAGGGCACACTGGTGAACTAAAATTGGGCATGCAAGATCCCTTCCTGAAGCCCACTGGAGGGCTAGGAAAAGGGGTCCCAAATGAGTGCGACGGACAAACCCACTGGAGGGTATTATGAGCAGTTTAAAAACTACAGATCCCAGCGTCCATGAAAACGGAATGGCACACCAGAGACCAATTAATCATGTGAGCACGCAGAGAGGACTTAATGAGCCTTGAAAGCTGTCCGCCCGACACGGCCTCTGAAGAGAAGCGGAAATGCTTTGAAACGCGTCAGGCCAGGGACTGCAAACAGGGAAGAGAAATTGGATGCCCTGGAATAAAAAGGTTTTGCAAACAGATCTGGTGTGGAGTGCGGTCCTAAATCTGGGGGACTTTGTGTTTAAGAAATATATATATATATATATATATATATATATATATATATATATATATATATATATATATATATATATATATATATATATATATATATATATATATATATATATATATATATATATATATATATATATATTTATATATATACATATATATATCTGCAATACCTCACAGCGCTCCACCCCTCAGGTGAAATACAAGGCATGAACCAACTTTGTTGCAATATACAGTTTATTTCCCAAATAAACAGCTAGTCATTATATATATATATGAAAAGTTGCCAAATGCAGCAAGCGCTCGCTCCTCTCCCAGCTCCACCTTCCGCAGAGTTGGACATGGACCCAATTTCAGTGCTCAAAGGTATTTTATTTAACTGGCAAAGTCAAGACGCGTTTTGCAGCCTCAGCCGCTTGTTCACTCAACAATTTGCACAGAACCGTGAATCAAATTTAAAGTGACAAACACATTGGTGAATGATACCACGTGACATCTCGATACAATAAAACTAGAAGAAATACTACCGAAGTGATAGCACCACAGTAAACAATGAATGTAAAATACATGTAGTGAATACATTTACTTGAATACACATTCTTGATTTGTACTCACTTATTACATTGGACAAATATAAATAAGAGATTCTGTATAATAAGTCCACTACATAAATGTATTGAACTGGGTGCTTGACAAAGGAATTGATGTTAAGATTTATGTGTCCTTACTCGGTATGCACTCTTTTTAGTCAGTTATTTCAAATGCTTTTCTCACGTTGAAAACAAAACCAACTTACTCAACTTTGTGCTAAACCCATAAAGTGCTATGTGCTAAAATCTGTGTTAAAATACAATAAATAATTCTGATAATACTGGAAATAGTACCAAACCTGACAAGAAATA
Source organism: Lissotriton helveticus (assembly GCF_964261635.1). Classification (NCBI taxonomy): domain Eukaryota; kingdom Metazoa; phylum Chordata; class Amphibia; order Caudata; family Salamandridae; genus Lissotriton; species Lissotriton helveticus. Next base: position 919,210,184 of record NC_136065.1, on the reverse strand, counting down.
AAATTTGATGTAAATCAAGGCATAAGTAAATAACCGTACTAATGATTCCAAATTATCATCGGGGTTTTGAGCGCTGCTCAACAACTAACCATAAAATACATAATCTGCTAAACTCCAATAAATACGTAAATTAATATTCAGGTTCAAGGCAGGATTTGTAACATTTACTATGCAAGAGTCAGTGAATCAATAAATAAATGAATAAATATATGTAATACAAAGTTCAAATATAAAGACATATATCCTAAAATCCATATAAATCTGTATAAAAAAAAAATTATATATATATATATATATATACATAAATACTCTGTCAGAATCCATTTATATATGAATTAATATATATACAAATTATGATTACACTTGCTCTATTGAACGTGGAAATGATCCTACCTAATTAGAGAATAAAATTACAAGATGTTGATACTCTCACTTCCACCAGATATAATCTGCGGACAAAAGACCTAAGTTATCCGGATGTGGGGGGTTAAAACGTCTATAAAAATAGGAGCTATACCAGATTATCTTACATACAGATAAGCAGTTACTAAAATTGCCCCGTACAGGAATATATACAAATAAGCGGTAAACGAGGAAAGAGATACAGTATGAACATTCTAAAATAAGTTGGACAGTGGGTTCAGTGAATACTATAATGGACTACCTTTACAAGCATGTGTAGAGGTCCTCCGTAATATTAAGACCGCTGGGTTGTTTAGTATCAAGTTGTAAAATGTACCTTGTTTCCAACCTCCTAAGCTTGCTTTCACGGTCACCTCCTCTTCTGCTAGCTGGTATTGCATCAATCAAAAAGTAGCTAAGGCCCTTATTGTTTGATGTATGGAAATCTTTAAAGTGCCTTGCTACCGGATAGGTGTTGTCAGCGTTTGTTATAGCGCGGAGGTGTTGGAGGATTCTCTTGTGTGCCTGTAATTTCGTGCTACCTATGTAGCGCAAGCCACAAGGGCAAGATAGCACGTATATACAGTATTCTGTCGTACAGGTAGGGAGCTTAGTCAACTTATGTAAACGATCACTAAAGGGGGTTAAATACGTGGTGGTATTCTCTCCATGTGTGCATGCTTTGCATGTTATGCAACGTATGAATCCCTTGTGAGTTTTCAACCATGCGGTTTTCTCAATGATTTCTGGGTTAGTGGCTACCAGATTGTCTCGCATAGACGGTGCACGACTAAAAGTAATGGACCGCCTGTGCAGGAGCAGGGGTCCTATTACAGGATCATTGAGAACCAACGGCCAACAATATTGAATTATCCTGTTGATTTCTTTATGTTGGTTGTTTTAATTCATGATTAATCTAAATTCAGGTATCATTGATACTATTAAATCCGGAACAACCCCATCACCGCTCTCACTGGTGATTTTGTCTGCTAGGACTAAGGAGGATTCTATCAAGCAAATTGGTTTTATTAATTGCTTGCTTAAAATTTTTAGATGTATAGCCTCTCTCTAGGAAGCGCTGCATGCTCTGTTCCTGTGCTAACTTTAAGTCATGCTCAGCGCTGCATATGCGTTTCAATCTGAGCATCTCCCCATAGGGGATGCTCTGGATTAAATGGCGCGGATGCGCACTGGTGGAATTTCCTGCCGTTTCCTTGCGGTGAAGACGGATTTCCAGTTTGTGATTATGTACAAATACCTGAGTATCTAAGAAATTCACAGTCGTGTCGCTAATGGTTGCTGTGAAGTTTAAGTTGAGTAAATTGATGTTAATGTTACTAATGAACTCCTATGCCTGTTCTCTGGTACCGCGCCACACTATAAACAGATCATCTATAAATCTCAGCCAGACCATGACATTATTCTTCATAGTCTGTGCATAGTGGGTTCTGAGAACCAGCTCCTCCCACCAGCCAAGGTGCAAGCACGCATAGCTGTGGGAGAAGCTGGCCCCCATATCCACACCCTGGATCTGCTGATATAGGAGATTGTTGAACATAAATACATTGTTACATAGACAAAACTCAATCATTTTTATCAACATGGTACTATGCTCAGAGTGTGCAACTGGTCTTTCTGTCAGGTAAAATTGTATGGCGTTGATACCATCCTTGTGTAGTATACTTGTGTAAAACGATGTCACATCAAGTGCTATGAGTAACTGGTTTTCACCCCACACAATGTCCTTGATTTTGTTTATAAAGTCTGTGATATCCCGAACCTAGGAAGGAAGTGCCTTTACAAATCCCTGAAGAAAATAATCAACATAAATGGAGGTATTCTCCAACAGACTGTCTCTGGCCGTGATAATGGGTCGGCCTGGCGGATGTTTGGCATTTTTGTGGATTTTAGGAATGAAATAAATGGTCGGAATAGTAGCATTTTCTTTACGTAGGAACTTGTACTCATCTTCACTGATTAGTTCTGATAGAGCGCGCGAGGTCACCCAACCAATAATTTCGCCGTTTCCGGCTTCGGGCCCATATATTTCAATTCACCATATACATTGACCGTGTGACTTCACGGGCTGCTACCAATTTGTGTGAATTCCCTACTGTTATTACTCAGCGTACCCGACTTACCATCCACCGACACGGGTACCTATGACCACAACGGATCAGGGAGCTAGCTGTAAAGGAAAGGCAGCAAAATACAACTCAAAATGACATTCAATACTGTTGTAAATGACCACGGACAACTGGAAGTTTTAAAATCTTTATCTAAAGTTCGTTCTCGGTAAGCATTAGATTTACAAGAATAAGGCAATCAATAATCAAGATAACGAAAAGTACATAACTATAGAGAAATAAAGTCAGGGTAATCGTGGAAATGCTAATATGGGATGCAACAGGAAACGCTACGCATTCAGGGTAAAAGTTCTTTAGACAGTTTAAGTAAGGACGTTCTAGACCATATCAGAAAATGACAAACTGCAATGCAAAATATGATTTCTAATAGATAGGGCAACATGGGAACACGTTATGAAAATGCAAATGACTTTACGTTTCAATAATTGCAGCAAAAACATGGAAAAATCAACATATGCAAAGGGGTGTCTTTATTGAAGCAAAAGACAGAAAAATAGAAAGGTGCAAGTTCAAAGAATTTAGAGCGATATTTACCTAGACTGGTGTGAAAACCAAACCCTGGCCACGGGTCAGTTAAGGACAGGAAACCCTCAAGGAAGGATACCCCTCAATGGACAGCAGATGCAGAATAGACACCCAGGAAAGGACAGGATACCCTCAGATTAGGAATCAGGACAGGACCTCAGGACACGACAGGAAACCCTCAGGACAGGACCAGCACCCGCAGTTTGGAAGCAACGCCTGCGCTCCACCCTCTCTGCGGTTATCGATCAAGACCCCGATTGGGTCAGCGAACTCCCAGCAAAGTGCTTCGCCAGCACTTTAAGGCTCAGTAGAACCTTAGTCTATGGTCAATTTCGGACAGAGTACTCCGCAGTGCTCTGTATCTTCAGTCACCTATTGAGTGCGATGGGTCAGTGACAGGTCAGCTAAACTAGACAAGTCGGACAACTTCCCTAGGTGAACCCAGGGTAGATATACAGTTTGGGGACAGTGTACCACCCCCCAATGTTGCAAAGTGTCAGAATCCCTCAATTTGGATTGGTCCTAAGGTAGGTTTTGGGTAACACACCAATCAGAGCACACCATTTGGAGGCCTTATTTACATCTCAGGGCACCGCCTAGCAAGATTGGGGTTCCCATGAGAAAATTGCGCAGAATACAGGGAAAGAATACATTTTAGCAACATAATAGAACAATATCGTGATGCTGCGGGGCGAAGGTGCTGCTTCCCAGGGTGGCTTCTGGTATCAACCTTCATTGGCAGCAATTCAATGCCAAGATGGCTTCTGGCGAGTCTGCGCACAAGTACCCTCCAAGATGGCTTTCGGCTCAGGCAGACCCCCATTCCCCGCGGTACATGAAAAGTAAGCGAGAACAAATTAATACATAGAAATAACATTATGAAAACACATCACAGGGTTTGTACTTTCAACTTATCACTAAGAAATATACTTATGCAGTGTAAATGTTAGCTACATATATACGAGCACAAGAGCAGTGGCACGAGCAGTACCACGTTACTGGCAAAGCTATGTATTACGCATGCGCCACTATTTCCCTCCAAACCTGCGAACACGTCAGGACACGTGAGTGTGACTGACGCATGCGCAGACACTATTTCAAAGCAGCGGCCATTTTTAGGACTCAAGTTAATTGTATTAAGAATACACATAGGCAAGCTTCATGGACTTTGTTTAAACATAAAATAAACGTTAGTAAGACGTACAAATTATTATTTGGTTATACATGGACGAGGTTCATGACAAAAGCAAGTCGCAAATGCGAAGCTTTGCTTCATCAATCCCCTCTTTGATGATATTTACTATCATCACAAAATAAATGGAACCAGAGGCCAACTTTTCACACCTTATACATCTCTATCTCTTCCAGCAAGCTATCCAGCTTTTCTCTCTCATTTTTGGTAGGGTGAGAATTCTTCACCCTTTTGTATATCTGATTATTCATTTCCTCTAATTCAAGTTCATCCACACTTCGTTTCACTCCTCTCGCATTCACTTGATGCTTTCCGGTGTGCTTGCGACATTTGCAACAGGCAAATATGAAAAATAGGATAAGACCTATAATTCCAATTGGCATCAGTATCTTAAACAATAAGCTTTTACCTAAGCTAGCAAACCAATGACCTACATTTGAGAGACCATCTACCAGTCTCTTCCAGGCACTGTCAACCTCGAGTGGTTTGAGTTCCCTTTCCAAATTAGTAATGTTTTTCACATATCTTTTGAGCTGCACACTTTTGTCCGGAATATAAGTGCAACAATGTTGCGCCTTCAACATCCGGCAGACTCCGCCCTCTTTTGCTAATAAGGTATCAAGAGCAAGTCTGTTCTGCAAAACCATTGATCTGATCGCAACCATTTCGGTATTGACCAGCAGAAATCCATGAGCTGTGTCAGTAGACAACGCATCCACTATAGTGGACAATTTGCAAATTCTGTGAGTGTTCAGAACCACTCCCACTCCAGGTATCAGTGCACTGAAAATACTACCCATTATTTCACCTATGCTTTCTCTTTTACTACGCACTAAGCCATTAGTATTTTCACTGCTTCCAGCAACTTTGTTCACATGGTATATTTTCGGGAAGACAATGCCAAAGTAGCAGCTTCCATACCAGTGATCCGGCAATTTGAAATAAGCCTTGTCCCCACATATATAATAAATTCCAGGAAACACAGGCTCTGACCCATTTTTGAAACCCCAACCTCCAATTACCTTGTAATTATGTTCGCATTCACTGGAACCAATGAAAATGTTATTATAATAGCTAGTCTTCTCACGGTGAAGACATAGCTTGCCTTTCTTTTCAAAATCCAGCAACAGAGCAGGACCCGCTCCACCATTTGAGGTGCCTTCCATGTTCTCAGCCCATTTTGGCCTTTTCTGTGTTTCGTCATCTGCCTTTCTTTTTATTTTTATTCTCCTTTTCTCTGCCATGTTCAGGAACATCTTTTCCTGCTCACGCAAAGAACAGGTCAAGTTATCTCTGTGTGCGTCACCTAGGTCTATATTACCTATAGTCAGAAAGTATTCACCCATATAGCGAGTAACGTCACTTTTGGTATGTACAGGATTCAAGTTCCCACGTATAGGAAGTTCAGAAAAGATCACGTCACTGTTTGAGTAATAGTACTGTAACGGTCCTCTTTTGTAAAATAAACTAGCTAAAATGCTACAGGAAATTCCATACGTCAGAGGCAAGTGATGGTATGTCACGCCTTCAGCTACAGAGGTAGGTAGCTTCATGCAGACATAGCAATCTTCAATTTCCATAGTCTCTACATAGTGTATTAACAAGTTTGCGAAAACATTTAAATGCGTTCTATTCTTTATTCCATGATAATGTAGTTCTCCCTCATCTGATGCTTCTAAGTCTCGATTTGTCTGTCTAAGTGCTCTCTCATGTCTTGCTACACTCTGTGTTGTCAGCTCCTCACTGTCAGTATTTACAATTTCAGTTGGGACAATATTAGTATTTTTGCTCACCGCAAAAGGAATGAAAACTGTTAGTCCTACCCAGAGTAATATCAGTATAACTATACTACATACACATACCTTGCAGCATGTTTTGCAACGACTGCAACTAGGTCTACCATTCACGTTTGAATCAGACATTTTGGCTCAGAAGAAGTTTCTCGACCCCTCTTTGTGTCTTTACACCAGTAGCTTACTTTGTGCAAATTCACGGTGGCTCGTCTTCTTCTTCGGCAGAGTACTCAGGGACGGGTTCTCCGTCGCTTTCGTCAGTTAGATCAAGATCTTCAAATTCTTCTAAAACGAGCGTCCATTCAGGAGACTTGTACTTTTTATTTTGTCTTTTTATTCGATCACTCCTTCTCTTGGAAGTATCTTCGGGTTGTTCTGCTATGCGAGCACTTCTCCTTTCTTCTGCACGTTTTTCTTCTACTGTTTTTATTCTCAGTCTCAATTTCTTTATGTATCCAGGTTCAATGTGTTTTCTTTTCTTAAGTCTTTTGGTTGGTACCGAGACTTCGTTTTCTTCTCTTGCCCTTTTGTTTTCATTAGTTTGTGGCAATTCTGTTTCAGTTTCTTCCTCCTCTATCTGACTATTTCCAGGGCTAGCATCTATTTCTTCTGCCTGGTTACTAATCTGGCCTTGTTCAGGAGAATTTTGTTTTTGCTTTTCAAATGTCTCTGTTTCTGTTTCCTGAACACGTTCTTCTAATCCTATCTGATCCTGTTCAAGCACTTCGATCTCTTGATTTTCTTCTGCTCGAACTATTACGCTATGTCTAGTCTGTCCCTTCCCGACATCAGGAGTCAGTGGAGGAGTATCAATCACCTGTTCTGTATCAATCACTTGTTCTGTATCAATCACTTGTTCCGTCCCTGTCTGACCTTCTCCTTCCTCAGTTTTGATGTGAATCTCAAGATCCTGAGTTTCTTCGCCTGTGCCTTGCTTTTCCTCTCTACTCCACTCTCTACCTTCCCAAAGTCGCTCACTTGTTCGAATTGGGTCTTCAGTGAGATCAATCAATGGTATCCACTCCTCTGGCCATATGCTCGGCAGCTCGTCTTCAGCTACTTCTGGCTCAGCTTCTTGGATTCCTTCAGCAGGCTGGACTCTTGGCAGTTTGTCATCAACTACTCCTGGGCCAACGTCTGCTGATTCTGCAGCTCGACTGGTACTGGGCTGTACGTCGTCAGCTACTTCTGGTCTGGCTCCTGCAGAGTCCTCTGCGGGACGCCCCTCTTCTTCAGGCTCTCCGTCTGGTAATACCTTCTGGGTGTGGCTGGCGTGTACCCAATGTGGAACCCCTGCACACTTTACTGCTGTGGTTGTTACCAGGATCACCTGACGCTTCTCTCCCCACCTTGGCTCCAGGCAGCTCTTCCGAGTATGCTTCTTTATTTTTACCCAGTCTCCGGGAACCAGTTTGTGGAGAGGAGTCGTTGGATTGAGGATGGCGTCTTCTCCGATCTGGCGAGAGATAGAACGCACTTGGTCACCTAATCTCTTGCAGTATTCAAGCACCAAATCATCAGTAATACTCAACAGTTTGCTTCCTGGTACCCATGCTTGTCTCATCACTATTCCCATCAAGATTTCATGGGGACTTAGGCCTGTCTTGCGGTCAGGAACACTTCGGAGTCCCATCAGGACCAAGGGCAGGGCCTTCACCCAGGTCATACCAGATGCATCACACAGTTTTGCTAGTCTGTTTTTGATAGTTCCATTTACTTGTTCCACTATTCCAGAAGCCTCTGGACGGTAGGCACAGTGAAGTTTTTGTGAGATTCCAAAGGCCTTACAGAGTTCGTCGATCACCTCATTCTGAAAATGTCGGCCTCTATCTGATTCAATAGTGACTGGAACCCCGAACCTAGGTATCAGTTCTTTTAGTAAACACTTAGCTACTGTCATTGCGTCATTTTGGGGAGTAGGGAAAGCTTCCACCCACTTTGAAAATAAACAGACCATGACAAGGACATATCGTTTCCCTTCACAACGTGGCATGGTGATGAAATCAACCTGTATTCTCACAAAGGGACCCCCTGACCTCCCAATTTTCCCCAGTTCCACCGCAGTTTTCTTGCCAGCGTTCATCCTTTGACATGGCAGGCACCTCTGGCAGAGGGACTCTGCTACTTTCCTGAACTTTTTACTGTACCAAGTCTGTTGGAATACTAGAATCATGGCGTCCCTACCAATGTGTGATCCTTCATGTATCAATCTCGCCATTGTGCTAAGTAAGTGTCTAGGTAACACAGGCATACCAGTTGGGCCCAAGATGACACCATCCACACGTCTTGGTCTACACCCATCTTCCTTCCACTTCTCTCTCTCTTGCCAAGGTGCCGCCTGCTGCCACTCTTTCACTTCATCCCATGTAGGCACTTCTTCAAACACTTGAAGTTGGCAGCTGGTTCCTGGCCCCCCTCGTTTTGGATTTATGATATACCGATCTCTGGCACACCATTGGGCCACTCGATCAGCAAAATCATTTCCCAGTGATACAGTGTCCATGTCTTTTTTATGAGCGACACACTTTACCACTGCCAGTTCCTTTGGTAACTGGATTGCCTCTAAAAGGTCTTGAACCACTTTTCCATTTCTTATGGGGGTACCTGATGAAGTCAGGAACTCCCTCTGTAGCCACAACTGGCCAAAGTCATGCACAACCCCATAACAGTACTGACTGTCAGTATACACCGTTATGCGTAGGTTTTTCCCAATTTTGCAAGCTTTTATCATAGCTATCAATTCGGCTACTTGTGCAGACTTTACGTCGAATAGATAACCTGCTTCTTCAATTTTTGTTAAGGAGACTACCGCATAGGCAGCACTCAGGCCTCCTTGTTCATGTCTTAGACATGAACCATCCACAAATAATTCCTTGTCATGCACAGGCAATGGTGTTTCTTTAATGTCTGGGCGTGGCTTGGTGTTGAATTCTGTTAAATCAATGCAATCATGCTCATCATCCACCCCACCTTCCATATCCATTGTGTCTGGGAGCAAAGTAGCAGGGTTCAGAATACTGCACCTAACAATGTTTACATTTGCAGCACCCACAAGAATCCTCTCGTATTTAGTCAGCCGATTAGGGGTGAGATACTGAGTCTTCGTTCTGGTCAGTAAAATTACCACTCCATGTGGAACATACACAGTTACAGGATGTCCCATGACAATGGACTCACTCTGCTCTAAACTTGCGCAGGTAGCAGCTACTGCTTTCAGACAACCTGGTAATCCAGCAGCCACTGGATCCAGGGTGGCAGAGAAATATGCCACAGGCCTTCTGGTCGTGCCATGATCTTGTGTCAGGACTGACAACGCGCAATTATCGCGAGTATCCAGAATAGGGCAAATTCTTTGGAATAGTCTGGCATTCCCAACGCAGGGGCTGTACACAGACAATCTCGCAATTTTGTGAAGGCTGTTAAGCTTTCATCATCCCATTCTACAATGTCTGGTGTTCCTCTCTTGGTCATTTTTATCAAAGGCCTAGCCAGGACTGCAAATCCCAGAATCCACTGCCTGCAGTATCCTATCACTCCCAGGAACATTCTGATCTCTTTCTGAGTACGGGGTAACTGCATCTTTTGAATTATTCTCACTCTTTCTGATGTCACTTTCCTGACACCTTTCTCTATCTGGTGCCCCAGATATTTCACTGATTTTGCACAGAACTGTAATTTGTCAGGGGCCACTTTATGTCCCTTCTCACTCAGGTGATTCAGTAGGGCAATGGTGTCAATCACACAATCCCTATGACTTTTAGACGCCACTAAGAGGTCGTCTATGTATTGCACTAGGACAGAGTTCCCAGGTAAGACCAAAGTTTCCAAACATTTTTCAAGATCTGATTAAAGATAGAGGGGCTCTCTGTGTACCCTTGAGGGACCCTGTTCCAGACATACACGTGACCATTGAAGGCAAATGAGAAAAGAAATTTGCTATCCGGATGCAAGGGAATGGAAAAGAATGCATGAAATAGTTCTATCACAGTGAACCACTCAGCATCCCAGGGAATCTGATACAGAATCACTGCTGGGTTCGGGACAATAGGGCAGCAGGGGACTACTATCTTGTTGACTTTTCGTAGGTCCTGCACTACTCTGTACTTGCCACTAGGCTTCTTGATACCCATAATCGGTGAGTTACATGGGCTACTCATTACTTCCTGTATGATGTTTCCTTCTAGCAATTTCTGTATTTCCAGAGTGACACCTGCTCTCACTTCTGCATTCATTCTGTAGGGTTTAGTATTGGGGTATACAGCATTGTCCTTGATGGCTATCTGTATGGGGTCCACGTTTTTCATTAACCCTACATCCTTCCCAGTAAAGTCCCATACTTCTGGCTTCACTGCTTCTTGGAGTTCTTTGGGCAAATCCTGCATGGTCATTCGTTTAATTTCTGAGTCAGGTCTGATTAACATTAATTTATAGATGCCATCTTCATCTGGGGTCTGAATTTCAACACCCTTTGGTGTACAAAAGATGGTACAGTTCATTTTGCACAGCAAATCACGTCCCAGTAAGTTCACTGGACTGGTGTCACAGACGACAAATCTATGCATTTCCTTAAAGTTTCCAATTGAGATCTCCATGGGCTTGGTAACAGGAGTACTAATCAATTGATTAGATACACCTACTACTTGGATGGCTTCTCCCGAGAGGGGTAGGTTTGGAACGTCCACTGTTCTCACAGTAGAACGGGTAGCACCAATGTCCAACAGAAAAGTGACATCATTTCCGTCAACCTTTCCTTCAATGTATGGTCCGGACTGGTCTACCGGCAAGGAGGCGCCAAGTACGCACTCCTCGTCCTCCCCTCTCAGGCCCCGTCAGTACTGGTCATCACAAAGGAAGGTATCGTTTAACAAATACTGCGAAGTTGCTGCATTTCTGTTCTCATTGCTTTCCCAGACTTCTATCTCATCACCCTCTGTCGCTTTTCCCCTATGTACTTGCTTTGGAGCGCGGGGCACCTGAACCGTTTTTACCTGTGGCTGAGTCTTTCTTGGTCTTTCTTTCTGCGTCTGTGGAGTTAAATCAGGTGTTTTGGCGTTATCGTCAGGCAAATAAGGACACTCGTTACGCCAGTGTCCAATTTCTCCGCACTGGTGACAGGGAAATTTCTTCATAGCCTCTTCTCTGCTCATCTTGGGCCGGGGCTTACCTCCCCCCCCCACCCCCAGGACCTTGGTTCTGAGTGCTTTTAACCATATTACTCAACTGCTTTTCCTGTTGTTCTGCGAGCTTCACTTGAGCCCACATGACCTTTTCTTTGAGAGCCTTTTTCTTTTCTGCCATCTTGTCCTCGCAGTACTTTGCGTACCGCAGGACCTCGTCTATCTTTTTGGAGTGCCAACAAATTTTGTTATCTTTTATCCACTGACAAATTTCAGGCCTTAAACCGTTTACAAACCTGTAAATGAAATGCGTCATATCCTTCATCTCGATGTTATCTATACCACTGTATGTTTTAAACACCTGCAACAGCCTTTCATAATAGGAGTGCACTGTCTCGTCTCTTTCCTGCGTAGTTCTATCTATCCTGGTCCAATCAGTTTCCTTTGCGGGCACCTTATTTTTCAAATGCAGCATTACTTGTTCGTATTTTTTCATCACTTCAATCGACGGCTCCCCTGTGTTAGAGTCCCTCGGGTACTCCTCACTAGGCCAGCCTATGGCTATTTTACACTCGGTCCATAGATCTACCGGGACCACAATGTCGAAAAATCCATCCAGGTCTTTCCACAGGCATTTTTGCACCTTTACGAACCTTTCCACCTGCCGGTACCAGTCAACTGGCTTTTCGCGCAATTTCGGGAAATCGTTAGTAAAGGACACAATATCCTGTCTGGACCATGGAACGTGCACATACCTCCCACCTGGTACTTCACGCATGGGGCATAACGTTTCGGGCTTGTCTACTTCTCTCAAAGAGAACTCAGGGGTCGCTTGTCTGGATCGAGCCTCATCTTTCTTTCGTGCCCACCTGCTTTTCCATTTTTCCACGTCTCCCCATTTTTGCAAAATTGCTAGCAGCTCCTTAATCTGCAACTTTTTCCCTGACACATTCAAGTTCTCTATATCTTTGTCTGAGAATTCAGCTCTGTAAGGTTTTTGCAAGGGCTTGGATCTTGAAATATCTACCCCCATACTAGCTGCAGTGTCTGTCAACTTTTCGTGGAGCACCCTGGTACTTCTGGTAAGGCTCTTACACATAAACAACAACTCTTCTTCAGAGTAGGTATTTAATCTGTCCAATCCCACATTTCCTGCCATTAATTCCTCTATTTCTACCCTCAGTTTGTAGAGGTCTAAAGGTTTCTTTTGCGGAGTCTGTTTTTCTAATTCACGACTCCAATTATCAATTTCCTCCGGAGTTACCAAAGAGACACTCCTAGTACCTGACGTTGATTCTAATTTAATTTCTTTCGCATTAAAAGGATTTTGCCTCTTCTGCACTCCCTTCCCGGTCGGTTTGTTTGGCAGGTCCAAGAACACAACTTCGGACTCGCACTCACTGGACTGATCGTCTATCAGCAGGGGCTCCTGCCTCGGCGGGGCCATGATTGGGTTCATAACTGGAGGGTTTGGACTTCCTTGATTATTCCCATACAACGGAACAACTGGTCCGATTGTCACCGGAATAGTCAAAGCCTCAGGACTGGCATTTAACTGGGAGATCTTCTGAATTATTTCTGTTCTCTGTCTAGCTAGGGCCTCTTGCTCCCTCTCATCTAGTACTCTTCCTAAGGTTCGGTCAGGTATTATCTGTGGGGTCAGGTGAGGGGTAAAACTTGGGGCAGTAGGATGCGTTTCACTTGGTCCTCCACCATAATTTGGTTTAGGGAACAAAGTTCCTGTGCCAAATGACCTGCGCTCTTCCCCATATGGAGGCTGTAAAAAGGGCATTCCTGAACTTGAAGGTTTCTCTTCGTTTTCATAAAGAGGTCCGGGGAAAAAGGCTCTTTCACGGGAATATTTTTCCTCCGGGCTCACGGGCACTCTAGGATATATATCTCGTACCTCCGCGGGTCCGGGATTCTCAAAATAGGGCAGTACTTGACCACCTCCCCCCCTACTTAGGGATCTGTCCTCCTCCTTAATAGATGGACGCTGGGGATTCCCTCCTGTACTGGAAAGTCGGGCTCCCTCATCATAAGGGGGCGGACTTCTCGTAAAGATGTCATCTAATAATTCATCGTCTGACTCCCCAAGCGCTCCCCAATGCTTACTCTTTTCTGTCCTTTTCTCTCCCGCAGAAGGGGTACCTGCTGGCATCATGGGAAACAGACCCTCAACAATCATGCTCTGTCTCCACTGTTTCATCCTTTTATCCCTGGTCTCTTGTTTCAGCCTTGGGTACCACTTGGTCAGACCTTTGTCCATTCGGGGCTTCTCCCTTTCGAAAGCCTCAATCTCCCATTCCTCTAATGCCTCATACTGCGTTAGTCTCGGTCTGGGATGCAATTCATTCATTCGGGTTCTCAAATTAAATAAAATCCTGCCATTGAAAGTACCGTCTAACGGAAAAGCCAATATTCCGTCATCTTTTGTGTACTTTACCCAATTTTCCAACCACACACAGGTATTGTACCCTCGATCAAACATCATGAATGAGGCGGGAGTGTTGGGTGGTGGAACAATCACGCCCTCTCTGGATTTAATCGGTTTGTCCGTTTTGAAATAATTCTTTACCCTATTTACAAGAGACATTTTTCTCTTAGTCCCGTACATAATATCGTATCTATTGGCTTTCCACTGATCCCTTTCAAACCCTAGGCTTCTTGGATCGGGTCTAGTCTCTGGACAATACGAGTGCCACATACGATTTCTACGCTTAACTTTGTTTACAAAGTTACCTTCAATCAGAACGCGTCTTACAATTCTGCGCGACCAATGGGTGCACGCGTTCAAATTAGTTTCGACCAATGGGTGCGCGACCCCTTCGTGGGACAGTTCTCACTCTTCGGCGCTTCACCCCTCCTTTACAATTCCAGTCCCGCTACCCGCCCGCTGCTTCTACCAATCCCAGCGCAGCACGGAGTGACGTCAGAGACGCTTCGCGGCTGACTCCCTCCCTTCACAAGGTAACGGAAACTTTCTTTCTTTCTAAAGTGCTAGTGCTTGGTTATTTTACAACGAATACACATTCGCCACAGTGCTCAAGTGTCTAGACAGGAAAGATTTCTTTTACTGCAAGTAAACTACTTCCATTTACTTTTCACACGCTGCGGGTAAATCTCTTCCGCCTACCCTTCACTCTAGCATCGGTGAACCTGTTATTCCCCTAAACTCATCCACTTCTCTGGGATATATCCGAGTCTAAGGTTTCCCAGCGGACCCCTCTGCTTTCACCCAAGCTCCGAGGAACCTGCTACTCTTCCGATGTGACCCTTACTAGGTTACGCCACTATGGGAATTTTGCCAATGAACCTCGTTACTGACATTTATTCACACACGTATTCAGAAAACCCTAGTTAGTGCTCCCCGGTTATCCTAACCTGCACCTAACTTTCCTTAAGCCTGCGACCTCAAGGCAATGGATTCTATTCACCACTTGCCTTTTCAATTCCCCGGGGAGTTCGGACAACACTGAACGAGACGGTTTACAAATGCATGGATTAATACATATAACAATATAAGAACAAGAATAACAATGATAAAACAATTCATGAATTTCAAAGCAGCGTATTCTCAAGAGAATAATCAGGTCCCTCGGAACGGCCGCTCTTATAGCAGCATTAATATACTAGCAGCTACCGACTTAACTAGTCTAACTAATCCTGCCTAACCTTTAACTAGTCCCTAACCATCCTCTGCTAGCCAGAAAAACTGATAGAGCGCGCGAGGTCACCCAACCAATAATTTCGCCGTTTCCGGCTTCGGGCCCATATATTTCAATTCACCATATACATTGACCGGGTGACTTCACGGGCTGCTACCAATTTGTGTGAATTCCCTACTGTTATTACTCAGCGTACCCGACTTACCATCCACCGACACGGGTACCTATGACCACAACGGATCAGAGAGCTAGCTGTAAAGGAAAGGCAGCAAAATACAACTCAAAATGACATTCAATACTGTTGTAAATGACCACGGACAACTGGAAGTTTTAAAATCTTTATCTAAAGTTCGTTCTCGGTAAGCATTAGATTTACAAGAATAAGGCAATCAATAATCAAGATAACGAAAAGTACATAACTATAGAGAAATAAAGTCAGGGTAATCGTGGAAATGCTAATATGGGATGCAACAGGAAACGCTATGCATTCAGGGTAAAAGTTCTTTAGACAGTTTAAGTAAGGACGTTCTAGACCATATCAGAAAATGACAAACTGCAATGCAAAATATGATTTCTAATAGATAGGGCAACATGGGAACACGTTATGAAAATGCAAATGACTTTACGTTTCAATAATTGCAGCAAAAACATGGAAAAATCAACATATGCAAAGGGGTGTCTTTATTGAAGCAAAAGACAGAAAAATAGAAAGGTGCAAGTTCAAAGAATTTAGAGCGATATTTACCTAGACTGGTGTGAAAACCAAACCCTGGCCACGGGTCAGTTAAGGACAGGAAACCCTCAAGGAAGGATACCCCTCAATGGACAGCAGATGCAGAATAGACACCCAGGAAAGGACAGGATACCCTCAGATTAGGAATCAGGACAGGACCTCAGGACAGGACAGGAAACCCTCAGGACAGGACCAGCACCCGCAGTTTGGAAGCAACGCCTGCGCTCCACCCTCTCTGCGGTTATCGATCAAGACCCCGATTGGGTCAGCGAACTCCCAGCAAAGTGCTTCGCCAGCACTTTAAGGCTCAGTAGAACCTTAGTCTATGGTCAATTTCGGACAGAGTACTCCGCAGTGCTCTGTATCTTCAGTCACCTATTGAGTGCGATGGGTCAGTGACAGGTCAGCTAAACCAGACAAGTCGGACAACTTCCCTAGGTGAACCCAGGGTAGATATACAGTTTGGGGACAGTGTACCACCCCCCAATGTTGCAAAGTGTCAGAATCCCTCAATTTGGATTGGTCCTAAGGTAGGTTTTGGGTAACACACCAATCAGAACACACCATTTGGAGGCCTTATTTACATCTCAGGGCACCGCCTAGCAAGATTGGGGTTCCCATGAGAAAATTGCGCAGAATACAGGGAAAGAATACATTTTAGCAACATAATAGAACAATATCGTGATGCTGCGGGGCGAAGGTGCTGCTTCCCAGGGTGGCTTCTGGTATCAACCTTCATTGGCAGCAATTCAATGCCAAGATGGCTTCTGGCGAGTCTGCGCACAAGTACCCTCCAAGATGGCTTTCGGCTCAGTCAGACCCCCATTCCCCGCGGTACATGAAAAGTAAGCGAGAACAAATTAATACATAGAAATAACATTATGAAAACACATCACAGGGTTTGTACTTTCAACTTATCACTAAGAAATATACTTATGCAGTATAAATGTTAGCTACATATATACGAGCACAAGAGCAGTGGCACGAGCAGTACCACGTTACTGGCAAAGCTATGTATTACGCATGCGCCACTATTTCCCTCCAAACCTGCGAACACGTCAGGACACGTGAGTGTGACTGACGCATGCGCAGACACTATTTCAAAGCAGCGGCCATTTTTAGGACTCAAGTTAATTGTATTAAGAATACACATAGGCAAGCTTCATGGACTTTGTTTAAACATAAAATAAACGTTAGTAAGACGTACAAATTATTATTTGGTTATACATGGACGAGGTTCATGACAAAAGCAAGTCGCAAATGCGAAGCTTTGCTTCATCAGTTCCTTTTTCCACCATTGTTGCAATTTGCTACAGTACGTTTGGTACATTGCTTTCAGTGTAGTTATGTTGGTTCGCTCATAACATTCTCTGTTGTTAAGCTGGCCCAGAGCTTCAGCTCAATATTCTTTTTGTGACCACAAAACTATATTGCCGCCCTTATCACTGTTACGTATGACCACTTGTGTATTGTTCTTGAGTTTAGTCATTAGTTGTTGGAATTTCATGTCCTGTACACTCGCATTTTTTTTGTCATATTGATTCGTTTATTTAGCTTTTTGATTTTGGTAGTAATGATCTTGTGAAACGTATCAATTGAGTCATGTACTGATATAGGTGAAAAAGTAGATTTCGGTTTGAAATTTGTTACTCCTTTAGATTTCTTAGCCAACATGACTGTAATGGTATTGGTTGAATTACTTGTAGATGGAATACCAGAGAGATCCTGTGACGATGGGTCATTCCACAATTCTTCCAATATGTCAGTCAAAATAATGTTGGTTTGGGGTTGTATGTCTTGACTTGAATTGTCACCTCTTTGCTTGGTATTTTCCTTGGTGCTAGTTGTGCTCCTCATTTGGTGGAATTTTTTCAATTTCAATTTGCGCACCCCTTTGTAAATATCTATTCTGACATTGGCATAGTCAAAATTATTTTTTGGACAAAAAGTAAGACCCAAGCTTAGAGTTCTCATTTCTTCGTTTGACAGGGGTACTGACGAAAGATTAATAACTGTTTGATTTACCTTTTCTTCCAGTGCCCTCTCGTTTTTGGCTTGGAGTTGTTTCCGGCATTTTCTGTTGGCTTTGCGCCTTTGGCCTCGTTTGTAATTGACCCACTTTCGTTTTTGTTGTGCCGTATTGTTGGTCTGAGAGTTGCCAAGCGCGCCTGACATAAAAAAAATCATTTCCTCACCTGGTGACAGTTTATTCTTTATGGCCCCTCCACTGGGGTTCCTCATCTCCGATTCTGATTCACTGCCTCCAGAGGAAAGTAGACCTGTTGATGATGACTCACTGTTAGTATTATTCTTTCTTGAGGTTTTGGCCAAATGCGTCGAGGCACCTTTTTTGGAATGTATTTTACGTACAGCATCGTATTTTTTAGCAAAAGTGAAGATCTGACCCAGATCATAATCTTCCTTATCTCTTTGAAATTTCTGGGTTTTCCTTTCCTTAATTTTTTCCTCTTCTTTATTAATACGAGTCATCATATCTTTACGTATTTTTGCTATTTCCTCTGCCGTTGCCTCTGGGCTTGCCAATGCCTCTAGTTCCTCGTTGATGGTGTCAATCTCTGTAAGTAATCGCGCTCTATCGATGTCGGCATATTTAATTAGGATGAGCGTCAGTTTGCGTGAAGAGTCTAGATTACACTCTACCCATTCTCTCATGAGGTCAGGGTTTGGTTCCTCATATGTCGGGGCTGTTAGCATTCGTAATCCACGCGGGATGCGCCCCACTTCAATATACCATTTACTTTGTTCTTGTTTTAGCTTTTTTTCAAGCGTTCTCATTAGGGTTTGTACCGTGTTGTTGTTCCCAGTATCAGTTGGTTCCTTTCTTTTAGAGTATTGTGTCGTTTGAGGGGCATCAGAGAACATCTCTGTAGCAGCCCCCTCCCTCTCACGAACTGTGTCGGAAGACATTGTCCAGTAATTAACTGTTTAGAGCACTTCCTTGCAGTCACTATCTATGCTGTTGACCACGCAGGGAGATGCAGCACACTCCTCACCCCGCAATTCCCACGTTCCTACCTCATAAACACCAAGCAGTCCTCCACGTCAGCCAACACCGGAAGACCTTCGGGCTTGTATTAGGTATGTTTCTTGGGGTTGCTGGAGCTCAGGCGTTTTCAATTCCTTCGCGGACACTAGCTTCCCACCGGGTTGCCCCGGAAGTACTGCCCCACTGGTAACGCCGACCTTGTTGGAGGAGGGGTCCGTGACGACTTAGTAGAGCACATAGCCGATAATATGAAAAGTTGCCAAATGCAGCAAGCGCTCGCTACTCTCCCAGCGCCACCTGCCGCAAAGTTGGACACGGACCCAATTTCAGTGCTCAAAGGTATTTTATTTAACTGGCAAAGTCAAGAGGCGTTTCGCAGCCTCAGCTGCTTGTTCACTCGACAATTTGCACAGAACCGTGAATCAAATTTAAAGTGACAAACACATTGGTGAATGATACCACGTGACATCTCGATACAATAAAACTGGAAGAAATACTACTGAAGTGATAGCACTACAGTAAACAATGAATATATATATATGAAGTACACAAACAGCCGTCCCCGCACTTCCCAGCAGGTGAACAGAGACGACGTGAATCCCAAATTCCAGGCAAGGTTCTTTATTTACAGAGCTCACAAATCTGACGCGTTTCGGGCGGATGCTCTTGCTCACAGACGCATTCATATCACTTTTTGGTTGGATATGAATACGGCAGCCCGGCCGCAGAGGCTACGCCACCATGGGACTTCGTCAACATGGGGCCAATGACTCGACACTCTGTTGGGGCATACTTATGGTACTGCAACGAAGGAGAAAGATGACAGGCCATCCCAGCCCTGCAGCCCACTGAGGCAACACATGTGAACTAAACATTGCAGTTTTACTGGGCTCACGAGGGTGTTATTGTGCTCCTAATACTCAAACTACAGTTACCAGCATGCCGTTATTTTACTCACCTGCAAGCCCATGCGGGACTAATTGGTGGGCGGTGCGCATGCAGTGTATGAGCCCTGACGTGGCAGTCACCAGTTTCCTCTAAGTTCTTTTCCACTGAAGAAGGAGCTGTGATGGCTCTGAAACGCGTCTGGAATTACCTTGACTTTGGACTGGCGAGGTCTGTGTTCCGTGAATAAATGGTTGTTACCAGCTTGCAGTACGGTGTATCCTTGCCTCAGGGCACTTTTTTGGTTGGATATATATATATATATATATAGCCAGCAGCTCAGTTCAGATGGCCCTGCAGCGCAAGTGAACCCGAGGACAAACTGGCATACCGCTGCTTGCAGCTCATTCACTAACCAGGGGACTGGTATCTTCGGTGTCCGCCATGATCGTCCGGGGAAAGTGAGAGGAACTAGGTATTTTACCTGAAGAGGGCGATCTGTCTCGCATTTGACAGCCCCTTCTCATGTATCTTCCGAGCGCATCTGGCTGCTGCAGTATTCAAGGGGACGCGGCAAGGACACTGCCTGTTTCAGCGGCTCCATGACCCACTCGACTCACCTGAAGCCTGCACTGCAAACACAGAGTCCACTCCTCCACACCACCAGCCCGGGATACCATGATGTGGCATGCTGGGAATTGGAGTTCGCTGGCAACTCACGCGGGCTCTGATTGGTGGGCAGACCGCGTTGGAAGGAGGGACACAAGTGCCGGCAATTATTTTAAACAGACTGAGAACATTAGAGCGGATCTTAACAGCTGACGGCGCTGAAGAAGGCACAACCGCCGAAATGCATTCGCCAGAGCTGGGACTATTTGAAATAAAGCTGTGTTCAACCTGAATCCCTCTTGCGGCCTCTGTTCTTTTTCAACGAAAAGGAATCTCTCCATATATATATATATATATATATATATATATATATATAGTCATGCTCCTGCATTCAATAAAGCTGTGTCAGTAATCTTCTGTGGAGTGCGCTTTCGATTTTGGACAACATGTGGAAAGGATATATATATAGACGAAAAGCGTGCGAAAAGCACGACTTGGAAATTAGCGGAAAAACGGAACACAAACCCCGGACGGGCGACCGATCCCGAAGCAACGCGGTGATTGGGGAGATCCGGAAAGGGTGAGTGATCGACGCTATAATTCCTTTGTTAACATTCCGGCAGACCACGTACAGCCTAAGCGAAAGGAAAAAGCCCGGTTCAGAAAATAGACACTTGCAGTGAGAGATGTTCACGGACAGTGAAAGGGAGGAAGCGGCAGATACATTGTTCATACCCAAGACAGGGGCGAGAAAGAAAGATATTCTGTCACTCAGAGCAGAAGCACCTGATCCACTTACAAGACTTTTTTCCACACTTGAAAAAACGTACGAGCGAGAGATTCGCAAATGGTGGGAGGCCACCAGCCTACAAAAGTATTTGGAAGTAGGGCGAGTCCCCAGAGGGCTGAGAATTCTTCTGGTCCCTTCGTACGAAAATCCAAACAACGAGTTATTGCAGGAATGGTCTGAATTCATGAAAGATGTGATGCAAGGGATGCTTAAAATGCTAGTAAAACACGCATGGAGTGACAGAATAAAATTACAAGAGGAAATCAAGGATATTGAGGAGAAGATCAGCGGCGAAAAAGACACTAAGAAATGTGAGGAGTTGCGAGAATACATGAAGAAAAGATTAATAGACTACGAGAATATAATCAAACTAAGGAAGCAATCCAAGTTCATCCGTGACGAAAAAGACTATGCGAATGGGAGAATCCTGACTTTCGCAAGGAAGTATGATGCCCCTAGGAAAACTTTACAACAAAATAAACTAAGGAATACAACCCCGGTGAGCACTGAAGAGTCGGAAATCTCTGAGGACGAATCAATCCGAACAAAAAACATAGGTGCAGAAGGGGGTAGGCATCCCCCGGGAACAGGACCATCCGCAGAGTCTAATTCTTTTTTCGAGGAGTACGAGGTGATAAGAGGACTCAGACAACGACCAGCGGCAACAACACACCCACCCAAACCCCAAAGAGGAAAACGAGGAGGGGCAGGCGGGGCCGCGCAAGGAAGATCTACACCAGTGGTGACAAGGAGCACCCGAGGGAAGAACTGGAAATAAACACAATGCTGATGACACAAAACACCATAATCAACCTTTCAGATAGGAAATTAACCAAGAATGAAGAAAGAATTCTACAGCTTGGGTTAACTTTTTGCCCAACTCCGACATTCGATTACACTCAGACACGGATAGACCTGTTCAGATTCATCAGGAAAATTAAATTACAGAAAATACACATTCTGAATCCAAGGATAGATGAAAGGACAGGAATGAAGGACACTGATCCAAAAGATACACTAACTGGAGAAGATCTACATTCCATTGCTGTGGCACAGACTTTGATCGGAACAAGTGACTCCCAGGATTGGGAAATCCAACCAACACAAATGTTGGAGGAGTGTGGGATCACACAACAAGGCTGCAAAAGCAATATGACAATAAAATCTAAAATCTATCCAAGATCCCCCCATGATGGAATTGATACATTTCAGGAAGTGGTCATTGAAGAATTGAAAAAACTACAAGAGGAGAAATTTAATTAGAAAAGAAAAAATTTGAAAAAAGAAGAATGGGCAGTAATTAAATGCTTAAAAGAGGATGAGAACATTATAATAAAACCCAGCGACAAAGGCGGGAATATTGTCATCCTAAAACGTGAACAATATGAGGATGAGGCACTTTTTCAATTGAACAATAAAGAACATTATATGGAAGTAAAAAAGGAGAAATTTACAGAAAGTATTTCAATCTTTAATGACATTATTTCAAAATGGAAGGATGAAGGGATTTTGGACTTGAAAGATTGGAACAATCTAAAGTGCGAATTTCCACAGATTGCCACTTTTTATCACCTACCGAAGGTGCACAAGAGCAAAATATGGCCTCCAGGTAGACCCATCGTGTCTGCTAAAGACAGCCTGCTAGAGAAAACCTCGACGTATATCGACAGTTTCATCGCTCCATTCGTTAAAGACCTCAGCTCATATCTGAAGGACACGAAGGACTTTTTGAGAATTATACAGGGTGTCAAGTGGGAGGAGGACATGATCCTAATAACTTTGGACATTGCCAGCCTATACACTTCAATCAGACATGAAGATGGCCTATTAGCAGTAAAAAGTTTTCTGGACAATAGACCTCTCAAATATCGAAGCCACAACACTATGCTGTTGGAATTAACTAATTTTTGTCTAAGGAATAATATTTTCTTATTCTTGGGCAAATTATATCTACAACTCCAGGGGACCGCGATGGGCACGTGCTTCGCCCCCAGCTACGCGAATTTATTTGTGGGCTGGTGGGAGAAGCACGTGGCCTGGGCGGGGGACAATGACAGGTGGATGAATAATATCGTCCTGTGGACCCGCTACATCGATGATTTATTCTTGGTGTGGCGGGGCACACAGGATGAGGCTGATAAATACATCACCGCATTAAACAATAATGATTTGAATCTCAGTTTCACCAGTAGCATGAGTAGGAATGAGGTCTTCTACTTAGACCTTCGGGTCTATGTGGAGGATGGCGTGATACAGACTGCAGTCTATCGGAAACCCACTGCGGGAAACACTATTCTGCACTCTCATAGCTACCATCCCCGTAGTGTTATCAACAACATCCCCCTGGGGGAGTTTTTGCGGATGAAACGCAACTGCTCGACCCAACAGGAATTTGAGAAGGCGAAGGGTCAATCAAGGAAGAGATTTCTCGATAGAGGGTACAGTAAAGGGATTCTTGACCAAGCTGAGATCAGAAGCAATGCAGTAGGGAGAGAAGGCCTACTAATAGACTGCAGATTCGAAAATAAGAATGATCACTGACTATTCAGAGAAGTCACCAGAGGTTTTCAATATTATGAAAAGGAACTGGAAAATATTGAAGACAGACTCTGTAATAGGAAAATCCCTATCTGATTACCCTCTCATCTCATATAGAAAAGGAAACTCCTTTAAGGACCACCTAGTTGAAAGCCACTATGTAAGCAGGAAAAAGAAAAAACCGACTGTTTGTGGCTTCTTCCCATGCATGAAGTGCAAGGCCTGTAAAAATTCGAAAAAGGTCAAAGAATATGAAGTACCAGGAAGAAGAACAAAAACCAAAATATCGAAGTTGCTCAATTGTCATTCCGACTACACTGTGTACTGCTTAATATGCCCGTGTGGGAAAAGGTACAAATGGAGCACAGTGAAACAAACCAAACTTAGGGTCCTTGAACACATGAGGGCTATCACCTCGAAAGACCCAAGCTATCCTGTAGCTCGCCATTTTGAACAAATGCATGGCAGCAATAGCAACCTACTGACATACTTCATATTGGACCAACTAGTCAGAACAGAGAGAGGGGGGAATTGGGTAAAAAAGTTGAGAACCCTAGAATCAAGGTTCATCATACAGCTCCAAACCAAGACACCCGGTGGGATGAACAATGAGGAAGAGATGTGGACACACATCTAAAACATCCCCATCCAGGTCCCCATATGAAACTATATGAACTGAGAGAATAAATGGAGGTCAAAGATGGGAATATGTACACAAAATAAAAACGAAAAAGAAAATGTAATCTGCCCAAACCCTTAAGGAATAGGAACAACGAAAAATAATATAACCTGTGAATATGTAACAGGATCGATAATGAATTGCCCATTCAGGGCTTAATTATACTCGATTGGAAAAATACAATTGTTCCCAATATTCCCCCAAAAAAAGTAATGTGAACCATTCGACAGGGCCGATGATGGGATCATCATGGGCTCTGTGAATGAACGGCACTGGGAAAAATAGGCGTGCACAAAGATGTCTGACAATATAATCTACATGTATATACACACATTTGTTGGATTTAATGAATGAATTATCAACACTATATGAATTATGTGCATGAAATTGTCATATATCGTGATAACAAATGAGATAGTAATGATTGTGAACCCACTATAAGATGGACGCCATAAGTAATGCAGAAATTACAAGTTTTGTGCCGTTTTTTATGTTTATCGTTTTAGAACACGTGACAGGTTGTCATTATGAATTTTATTTAAATCACAAACAAACAAAGTGCAGGTTTACACTGAGGAAGGCGGCAACACCGAAACGCGTTTGTGACCTTTTATAACTGCAAGAAGTTTCTGTTATTAAATAACTGGGCGAAACCACGCTATATTGGCTCTGAGTGCTCTTTATTTGAAGACGAGTCCCAAGGATCGTGGGACCTGGCGTTGACAATATATATATATATATATATATATATATATATGAACGAAGATTCTGCCTGAGAAGGAAGAAACAGGAACCCAGGGGGACAGGTAGAGGAAACTTTAATGGACCAAATTCAGCTCCAGTGGCGACGAATGCATTTCGGACATTTTCTCCTTCATCAGCGCCCTGCACCGGACTCAAGTGTCAGCGTGAATGTTCTGCTGCAATTCAAGGAAAGTTCCAACGGGTCCGCTCCTCCCCCTTGTTGATCATGTCCACCTGTTGCAGTTTTTTCCCATCTTGGAACTGCAAATCCAACAATGCCGTGTGGCAGCAAGGTCGGTTGGTGAAAATAGCGGGGATGGAAGGTAAGTTGTTATGCGCGGTTCCCAATCGCTGTCAGACACGTTGTCACCATCTGCAAAATTCTTCCACTTCAGTCCCCCGTCAAGTCCCCTTAACTGCCACAGCCACCAGTTATCAGAGTCCATGGGGCAGGGACTAAAATGCACAGTGCAGGTTGTCCAACAGAGGTACAGTACCTCAACTGCTGTGTCACTCCTATAACCAGGGCGGGTACCAGGAAATTCGTAGCTGAATTGTCGAGAAAGCCGTGAGGCATGCCAGTAAATACCTGGACCCAAAAACGTGGCAGGGGTTTCCTGACTGCGTTGCTGGCGAACGCAGTAATGTATGAACGAAGATTCTGCCTGAGAAGGAAGAAACAGGAACCCAGGGGGACAGGTAGAGGAAACTTTAATGGACCAAATTCAGCTCCAGTGGCGGCGAATGCATTTCGGACATTTTCTCCTTCATCAGCGCCCTGCACCGGACTCAAGTGTCAGCGTGAATGTTCTGCTGCAATTCAAGGAAAGTTCCAACGGGTCCGCTCCTCTCCCTTGTTGATCATGTCCACCTGTTGCAGTTTTTTCCCATCTTGGAACTGCAAATCCCACAATGCCGTGTGGCAGCAAGGTCGGTTGGTGAAAATAGCGGGGATGGAAGGTAAGTTGTTATGCGCGGTTCCCAATCGCTGTCAGACACGTTGTCACCATCTGCAAAATTCTTCCACTTCAGTCTCCCCTCGAGTCCCCTTAACTGCCACAGCCACCAGTTATCAGAGTCCATGGGGCAGGGACTAAAATGCACAGTGCAGATTGTCCAACAGAGGTACAGTACCTCAACTGCTGTGTCACTCCTATAACCAGGGCGGGTACCAGGAAATTCCTTTCTGCATGTTCCCGTTTTCCTGACTGCTGGGCGCCTCTTGGGTGGTGCATAACGAGTACGGCAGGACCAAGTCGTTACAATTATCGCCACACTATCCCTTTGAACAGGGATTACCTCACCGCACTCGTTGCTCCGTTTAGATGATAAAAGACAATGAATCAAATCTTGTCCATAAATAGTTCAAGGGTGTTTAATTTTCAAGCCGCTGCCAACACAAAACCCCAACGCGTTTCAGTCTCAGCCGGGACCTTGCTCACGGGGGACAATCGACAAATCGATGGTGGTCTAACCGTCATTGTAATCCGGCCTAAAGTAAGTAAAATGTATATTTAAACTAAAATGCCCTAGAAGATACCAAGACATACAAGTATCTGAACATGTAACTATGACACATAATGAAGAACCTTTCCTTTTACGTGACAACGTAAATAATGAGAACAAATCCTAAAATACTCTACAGCAAATAACATAATAAAATCTAGTCAATGTCAAATGTGGATGATGGATGAGACCTTCAAAATGTGCCCCAAACCATACACCATACAGGTTGAATATCAAAATACAAATTCAATTTTATATATGTCCTACAATCAAATAAACAAAGAATCACTTAATTCAACCTCTTAAACAACCACACTAAACATAAAACAAATAACTTCTATTCCAAAAATTAATAATTGACTTTGAGGAAGTCATGATTCAATCCATTTAAAAAAATTCCCCCCACATAGCCACAAAGACTGTTACTATCATTTCACACAAAGCATATGGAGACACCATCAACAATCTGCCCTAAGGGCCTAATTATGAGTCTAGTGGTCCACGGACCTCCAGACTCATTAGAGCGTGGCAATGGTAGTCTTTTGGCCACCCTATTACTATTAGGGCGGTCAGCCCGCCATTTCCATGCTGCAGCTGCCAGGGAACAATTGTTGTGGTTGCAGTGTTGCAGCGGTCGGGAGGCTTCAATATGCTTGGCAGGACCACCGTGTTTCTGCTAAGCATACTATAAGTTTCCTCTCTTCCCCGGTTTTCATGGCGCTTCCTCCTCCATGAAACCCGTGGCGCAGAGGAAACAAAGGGGGCCCTACAGTGATCCCTTGAGCTTCTGCACTATAGGGTGCATGCAGGGGGACACAATATATGCCCCCTGTGTGCATGCACCCCAGTTCCTGCATGGCATGGACTTTTCAGTCCATGCTGTGCAGGAGCTGTTTTTGGCGTTGCCATTGTGGTGCCCATTTTCAGGGCACCGCCGTGGGAACGTTAAAAAAAACCTGCCAGACAGGAGAATCACTCGGAATGTGGTGGGCTGCCTAACCACGGGTTTGGCTATGCGGTAACGGGCAGACCCGGCACTGCACCACCAAACTCTAAGTGTAGAATATTCTACAAACAGCTAATTTGCATTTAAAATTTTAAAAATGATAGCACTAGCCGATGTCTCTGTCATCGAGGCAGCCAACCACAACAATTTACTAATTGAAAGCCCTTTCTCCCAACAAAATGAAGACAAACCAGGCCCCTTATTGGATACTTTCAAATACACTTGAGTTGGCAGACTGCATTGCTCCGTACACGGACACCAACCTAAATTCCAAACACAATAGTGGAATGTCTATGACAGCACCTTGGCAAAGGAAGCCAAAACAATCAGCGCTGTGGAAGGATGAGCCAATGCCTTCCAATCCACACTAGGCAAAACCCATCCTACACCCTATACATTTATAGAAACATTACAAAAAAAGCAAGGCTACCAACAACTATTATTGGAACAATCTGTTAGCCAAATTGCCCCTAAACTCAGCAAACAACCCAAAAGACTGTATGACACGCTCAATTAAAAGTCAAACTCTTCATAAATAACAAAGGAGTAGATTACCTAGAATTAATAGCCAAAATTATTATACATTTTATAAAATAAATATGAACCCACCAAAGTCCTACAAATTATCAGAAAAATTAAACCAATTTAAAAAATCACTTTTTTAATAAATAACTATATTATTGTATTACATCAGTCGAAAAATTTAATATAATTCCAATAATAATGAAGACTGAGATAATAAAATATGATTTAAATTATTTAAATAAAAATGTAACCGTAACCAACCAAGAAATACAAAGATAATCAATCCATCACATAAATTAATCACAACACATAAACCACACAATTCCAAATAACAATCGCATAATATTTACACAAAGAATAAAGTATCACATTTCTCATCCAAATAAACGCAATAAATGAAACTTACTGTTCTGTAGCTGCAGATATTCCTGACCACATTGTCTAAAATAGTAATCCTCCAAAAACTGGAAAATATTGTGGAAAAAGTCAAAATAAAGGCAAAAGTAAAACAAATCTAATAGAGATCCCTCAAAGCTATCCGAAGTATCTAGGAAACATAAAAGAAAACACAAAAAAAATGCTCCTGAAACCCCCAAAAAAGGAAATCAAATTAAAAAGCATTGGCTTATGATAAACCAAAATGATTTCCTTTAACAACAAAAAAAACAGAAACTCCCTATACCCATATCACACACTTGTGTACAAAAAACTGTCAAGTAGAAAAATCCACCTGCAAAACACATTACACTCCCTAAAATATATATAGATCACATTTAACTTTCAAAATATAAATAGCATAACACAATTTAACATAACATAATGATTAATTGCTAAAATAGTGCAAAAGAACCCAAACTACTAACTAGTGAAAAACAATGATATTTATACATCTACATAGCACAAAGTTGCAAACAACACTATAGCTAACTTGTAGACCTCCCCCTAAAACGCCCTACCCTCAAAACCCTTTAAAAAAAACTTACAAAAGGACTTACCTGTTCTGACGAACAGCAGCACCTTACCAGGACCTGGTTCTGGGAAAATAAACTAAAAATAACACAAATTGATTACAAAATAGAAGCTAGTGGTGAAAAGAATTACCCACTAAATGAAACTAACAAAAAGACTATCTCACCATAGAATGAATGGGAAATATGTACGATTTAAAAAAAAAATTATTAAACATTTAAAACATGTAAAAAAATGATGTTAAAAATATATACATTATAATAATGTTTATGTCGATATATATATATTCAGAAATGTAAAATTATACAATATACAAACTTTTAAAACATAGATAAAATAAGAAACATGTGTTACATGTCTTTATTCTAGAAATAATGTAATTAATTATACTTTTGCCTAGAAACATACAAATATTATGGCCCTCATTACGATGTTGGTTGGAGCTGCCCGGTGCGCAATTGTTATGTTATGTTATGTTAAGGCCGTATTTTTAGAGCGCACGGCTACCCCAGGAGGTGTCCCGGCGCTTTGGCAAAGAGGCCTGAAGTCCTAGAATACAAAGGCAGAAAACGCTACAGTCACAATGGTTACACGGAAAAGAGCATGGTCTTCAGCTCTTTCCTAAAAGCTAAGAGACTGTTAGCTTTACGGAGGGAGAGAGGGAGCTCATTCCAAAGGCACGCTGCCATATATTGGAAGGACAGACCTCCCATCCGAACTCGTTTGACAGTAGGCACCTCCATTTTAGCCAAGTCGGCTGACCGCAGCATCCTCCGTGGCACATAGAAAGCAGTACGCTTTCTAATGTAGTTGGGACCTACATGATGAAGGGCTTTGAACGCCAGCGTGAGAATTTTGAACCTGATTCTTTTAGAAATAGGTAACCAATGCAACCTATTTAAAAGCAGAGAAGCACCGGCTCTCCTTGGCAGGCCAAATATGGCTCGGGCCGCCGAGTTTTGAACGATTTGCAGTCTCGCCAGAAGATACTTGGGCAGACCTGCAAAGAGCGCGTTTGCGTAATCTAACCGTGACCCTACTAGTGCCTGGACTATAGTCTTTCGATATTGCAGGGAAAGCAGTGGCAGAAATTTCCTCAGCATTTTAAGAATGCCGAAGCATTTCCCTGCTAGCCCCATAATATGGGGACGGAACGATAGATCGTCATTAAATACTACTCCAAGATTTTTCACTTGGGAGGATGACTTCTCAGGAGGGAACATGTCCTGAGGCCACCATGACTTCCAGCTCGGGTCGGGGGCACAGCCAAAGAAAAGCAGCTCAGACTTATCCGAGTTGCACTTCAGGCTGTGCCGCTGAAACCACGCAAAGACTGCACTCAGACAGTCTTTAATCCTGTCGCCGTCAAAGACCTCTCCTTTGCTGCACGTGAACAGGAGCTGGGTGTCATCAGCATATGAGATGACCCGGGCCCCAAAAGCCTCAGCTACCATCGCCAGAGGAGCCATATAGATGTTAAAAATGGTGGATGCGTCAGCACATGGTGCAGTCACACACTTCCATTTTTCAATGGGAGCTTTTGCGGTGACCTGATACTGCCCCACAGCACAAGCTCCTATTGAAAAATGGAAGGCTTCAAACATCCCTGCACCGTGTGGCAGGCACCACATTTTGCCTGCCACATGGTGCAGGGATGTTAAGAGGGGCCCCATAGGTGCCCCCATAGGGCGAAATGTGGTGGGGGCACTGGGTAAGCGGGCACTGCTAGGGGCCCCCAAAGTCAGTTTCTAACAGCCAATCCATGTTGGAAAGGCCAACTTGGATTGGCTGTCAGAAACCGATATCATAATTCCGATGGCAGAAATGCCGTCCATAAGGGATTATGAGGGTTTTTCAATTGGCTGACGAGCTCCTTGAGCCTGTCCGAACCGCATCAGACTCTCCGGACGGTTTAAACTCCAACCGCCATCATCATAATACAGCTGTCAAACTTTAAACATAATCAGGCCCCATGTTTTTATTTTATTTCCAAAAATACAACAATACTAATAAAATAACATAAACTATTTCTACTACATACAAATACAGGTAAAATAAAAGATTTCCGGCTAAACTCATAAAATGTAATAATCACATTCTAACATAATCTAGTTAAAAAAAAGTGTTAGAGACTCCTGTTAATTAAAATAATGAATAACAGGTTTGGATTGGGAAGAGACGAGGTCCAAACCCATTAGATTACCAATGTTAGACTAATGTTCTGATTTGTTACCTTTGCCTCAAATTGTAAAGCGCTCTGATATCCTTCGGGATCAAGTTTGCGCTATATAAAATTTTATAAATAAATTAATAAGGGCCTCATTATGAGGATACTTGGAAAGCTTGCGACCGCAGGTTGGAGGCTTTCGAAGTCCCACCGTGGGTTTCACTTTCGAACACTGCATTACAATGCAGGATGTTGAAAGAGAAAATGACCACTGATAGCAGCTGGATTCCGATGGGCCAGTCGGAAGCCTGACAGCACTCCCAATAAACGTGTTTCCGCCGTCGGGATCATGATGTCGGTTTCCGACAGGCTTTCCATGTCAGGCTTTCCGACATGGAAAGCCTGTCGAAAGCAACTTTGGGGGCCCCTAGCAGGGCTTAGTTCTCCCTGCGGCCTTCGGTTGGGGGCCGAGGGGTGTCCCCCTGTTCATCCCTGCACCGGACAGGGATAAACAGATTCTCCTATTTCTCTAAGGAGCTTGTGCTATGGCCTGTTTATGACTGGAGCAGAAGCTCCCATAGAGAATTGGGAGTTTGCAACAGCACCATGTGCAGATGCATTGTATTGCTGCGGTCAGTACCACTGACTGGAGGTCGGTCAATCCAGATTCAGCAACGGTGTCCAACATCGTAATAAGGACTGAAATGGGACACATGTACTATTCCCACTCTAATCTACACCAATTTGGGGAGTGTGTTCGACACTAAAGGAATTACTTTTTACTATTCCCACTCCAATCTAGCCATACTGGGGGAAGGTGTTGGACAATAAAGGGGTTACATTTACTATTCCCACTCCAATCTAAGGCTTTTTGTAGGCTTTAAGCTAAAGAGTTCAAATGTACCATATACTAGGCCTGGACGGAGTTTGCAAAGTCGATCTATGTGGAGCTCCGCGAAGTGCGCAGATTTTTAGCGCCAGGAGTTTCTCCTGGTCTGTAAAATAGGCCTGAATGGCATCATGCAGAGCACCAGGTGGTGCTGCTTCTTTCTCCTGCTCGAGTAGATTTTCTACACAAGATGCAGCTTTCTCCACGCGAGCAGTAGTGACATGCCGCGACCACCCATGTTAAGAACTCTCATTGGAGGTGGTATAGCACGCGATATCTCTCGCTCGCCAAATTAATGTTAGCGAGCCGTGCAAGAGAAAAAACTCTGCTCCGCGTTGCCTTGCATAGTTTTTCGGAACTACGCACCGAGTGGGTAAAACTCTGCGATCCACGCCGGTGGAGGTGAATTCTTCACCGTTCCCTATTATATACACTTTAATCTAAAACATTTTATAGAAGGTAATCAAAATTTAACATTTTATATACACAATCAATGCTCCAAAATCACACTGAATGTCAGCATTTTAAAATACATTAAAAAGTAATCTAAAAATACACTTTCTAAAACTACGAACCTGCATACACATATTCATACATAATTTTTTTTTTTTTTTAATGTATTGCATATACGACTAAATATTAGTAAACATATTCCTAAACTAGCATAAAAAATTTATAATCCAAAATTAACAATCATAAAATGTAAAAATAATGTAAAACAGGTTTTGCTTTAAAAGTTTCAAAATATAATTTTAATATATAATTATAATTTGAAAGCAAAATAAACTTTATATATTTGTATCATTAAATATAATCAAAAATGTTTAATTTTTTATAGTTTATATGACAATCTTTTCTTATTATTTCAAATAATGGTCATTATTCAATTTATTAAAAATGTTAAAATAAAAAAGACATTTAAAAATATTTGTATAATAAGAAAATATTTCCCAAAAAAAGTTTAGAATTTGAAACTTCTATATCAAAATAATTTCTGCCAATTTTACTTTATTAAAATTAATGAGAAAATATTTTACGTTTGAAATTTGTCTAATCATTGTTTATTCAAAATGACAGTTAATAAATGAAAATAAGACATTTGAAAATTGCAAAATATTAATTTGCATGTTATGTAAATTATTAACATTCATGATATTTTAAAATATACACTTTCCAAAAATCTCCCTGCTCTTAACCTCTAATAAACACTATTACACTACAAAAAAAGTTTGAAACCATTATTTATATGCATTAATGCAACTAAAAATACAAACGTTAACAATTTTCATAACTAATAAATGATCTTACTAAAAACACAATTATAAAATGTAATAAACATTTACGATCAAACACACTACAATAAATTGCATACTTATTAACACTTACAAACAATATTACATACATTATTTTTTACATCGATATTGTTTTACAAAAATATTTTAAAAAACCACAAAAAATAATATCTTTACCTTCGATATTCCTGGCGACGATATTTCTGAAATCCTGATATTTCTTGACATGATATTTCTGTATCACAATTGTTTTTTTTCCTACTATTTTGTTAAAACACTGGGTTAGAGGCAGTGTTGCATGTGTCTGCTCCCCTTTCCTCCACCACACACTACTGCTTCTAGTGGCAGAACAGAGTGTTTGGGAGGTATTCATCATTTTAAGCTTGAGGGTGGACATAAGTAAATCAAGGAGTAACCCACATTGCACCTTCATAGTATGGTGCAATATAACCAGCTTGCAGTCAGACAAACCATTCCTGCAATCTAGTAAGAATGGGGTCTGGAGCACCTGAAATCCACAAAGCAAACAAGCTACTTGCCAGCAGCAGCAGTCATTCCACTGTTCAAGGCACTCAACTCCTGACTTAAGAGTACCTCGATCTGCCAAACTCTAAGTTAGACTGTAAGTCTGCTCTCAGCCGGCGAGAGGTTTAAATGCCCTCGTCAGCTGGGAGCAGACTTGTGTTCTGTTTCCCTTCCCACACTGATGCGGCACGGAAGCAAAACACGTATTGCTCCCGCCCTGAGGGAGCATGCAAAGAGCAGCTACTTCCTCCGGGTGGGAGGTATGATGGCTCCTGCACCATGTGGGGAGTTAGCTGGGTCCACAGGGGTCCTGGGACTCCACCTAATGTCCCCAACATGTATGTTGGTGGGTGCCCTGGGTAGGCACTTGGCCACCCACCTATTACAAAGAGGCCCCGGGGATGGGTCCCAAGGGCCCGGCCCTTTTTAATAAATTATAGCTCCAGGGATGGGTTTATCGGGGCGTATGAAGGCTCCGGAGAGGACAGAATGGCCCCACTCCTTTTAAAATAGATACTGCTTATCACATCAAATATTACATAACTCATGACATGTTCTGTGACATTATCTATGACATCACTCATGACATCTCAAATGACATCATTGATGACATCACCGATGACATCATCCAACAAGTGTGTTAGTTTGTTTTATAGTTAACGTAGTGGAGGGTAACTACCAAATTAATTCTCTATCTAATTTTGGCTTGCCTGCATTCAGCTTATGGGTGTAAGTGTTCACAAAACACTTGTGCTCCTAATGCATCATAGGTGTGTAGATGTATTGAACAGGTTATATATCTTTGTATTCAGGAGTAACTCTATGTGCAGATGTGCAGGTGACAGTTGACGACTTGTGCCCAGTATGTTCCGCACAAGTAAGCACACAAGATTTTGGATCGGCAGAGAAAGTGTCCAACAGGGCAATTATTCTGTGTAGCAGATATTAGGTATTGCAAGCAACCTTGAGTATTTAGGTACTAACATATGTATTTGTGCTAGATTAGCTTCAGAGGATGGGATATCTGCAAAGTGTTCACCACAGTATGAAGACTGCTGGTAGTATACTCTTTAACACCTTCAGACGGGAATAGTCTCTTTTTGGACAGGTTGCACGTAGAGTGTGCAGTGTTCTTAGTAGATACTCTATTATGCTCTGTTGTGTATTTCTAATGAGAGTTTAACTGTCGGAAAACAGTTTGGTACTAAGTAAACTGTATCCATTGCGTAAATACTGTTTACAGTACGCACTTTTCTACTGATATCCACTTCCTTTTTCCCTGTAAGTTTGATGACTGTGAGAGGTTTGATCGAGGTAAAGACTATAGTATAGCATTAGTTATGCAACAGGGCTTGAGTATCTGGTGGAACTTGGTTTTGCCTGAACAGTTGTATACAGTTTGAACACCATGTGCATTAGAGGTTAACCTTTTATCTGTGGTTGGTAGTACACATGAACTCGGCTGCCCATGAAGTGTATGGTCTAGGGTTAATGTTGCACATAACAGAAGCTTGCGTCACCTATAGGGATTGTATTTATAATAGTATTAATTATGTTTTCCATTATTCTGAGCTATTTTATAGAGCAATGTGTATAAAAGAAACTTGGATGATGTCATCAGTAATGTCATTAGTGATGTCATACAACATGTCATAAGTGATGTAATATGTGAGATCTTAAGGAGTACATGGCAGGTGCACAAGTTATATTTAGCTCTGCTAACTATAACTGGCAAATTTCTATGGTTATATGTACATCAGTAAGGTAAAAATAAATCGTGATTTAAAGATAGAACACTGGCAAAACATGATTAGTGATTAAACTAGTGAGCTTATTAAATAAAATGGACACTGTAGTTTTGGGAAGAAAATTATTTTAATAAAACATTTAATAGAACAATTTTGATTTAAATCCTAGAACACCAAAAGCTATCTTCTGTCTCCTTAGTTAAGAATAGTAAGACATGAAAAGTAAAGTGGAGAACGTTTATTGTTCATAAAATATAGCTAAAAAAACCTTGATGATATTAATACTCTTACCAGTGTAATTTTTTGACTGTAAGGTACAGAATTGTGCTTTCAGTTTGTTTTTCTACTGTTTGACAAAGAGAAGCAGATCATGCTTAGTGAAACCTACAGCTATAAACAAGCACATAACATAGAAGCACATAAGTATGAGGGGGAAGATTCGGAAATTAAAGAAAGACAAAGGGGCCGATTATGACTTTGGCGGTGCTGTGCCAGCTCTGTGCAAGCTCAGCACCACCAAAGCAATGCGGGGATCGCCAGCCAGATTACGAGTACAGCTCATGTCAGGTTGGCTTTTTTGGTCCTTTCGTTTTCTGTCCCTATGGGGGTGCCCCGAAAACCGGCACCGCAATGGCTGAGGTCCAGCCTTGCATAATATATAGACCTGTGTGTTGCGCCACCGCCAGGGAACAGTGGTTCCCTGGTGCAACCAGCGCAGCGGGCGCAGAGGTGGATGGTTCAAAAAGTCACCTCGTAATACAGTGGCTACAGGACCACTACCACTGCGCCACTTTGAGTCTGGTGGTCATAGACCACCAGACTCGAAATCAGGCCCTATGAACTAAGCTTTACCACTTTTGAGTTTCAGACATATTGCTTATGGAATTCTGACATCTACGTCTGCAGTGGGTTCACACCAGCCTTTTTACGGGCTGTTCTGTATATGTATTGTGCAATCTAGAGAAGCCACAGACTAAATCTAAAATGGTAGATACAGCTATTAAATAGAGGATACAATAGTTACTCTGGGGCCTATTATGATGGAGGGCGGACTTATGTCCGCCCGCCACCCTTGCGATGCTGGGACCGCCCGCCAGTGGTGTGGTGGTCCTGCACTGGCAATTAGGATGCCACTGCCATGGTGGCGGTGGCATCCCCCATCCACATCATTGTGGCGGGTGGTGCTGTGTGGCTGCACACTGTGCATTTGCATGCACAAAGTGGCAGGCACCTTGTGGTGCCTGCCACGTTGTACATGCAAATGCAGGGGGGACCATAGGTTTCAACGCCACCATTGAAAGGCTGATCCCCGCACGCACAGTAATATGGATGGCGGTGTCTAACAGACACCGCCACCACATTCAAACCTTTTCTGCCCGGTCGACTCATAGACCGGGCTGAAAAGTGGCAGCCGTCTTCCCGTCCGCCGCGGTAATCCCGCCAACATAATCAGGCGGGGGGGGTAAATTGCATGCGGGCAGTGGATAATGGCAGGCGGAACGCCCGCCATTATAATAGTCCCCTATGGATCTCAACACTAAGGGCCCAATTACGATGCGGTTAGGAACGCATTTCTAGCTAGCACCCGATTACGATGCAGTTAGGAAGGCCTCCTAATGGCATTTGCTCCTTCCAAATTGGATCAGTAACGTTTGTTCTTGACTGAGGGCCAGATTACGATGCTGTTAGGAACATTTGCTCCCATAGAAGTCAATGGGAGTCCAACCAAATCGTATCTGGAAGCATCCAGATGCATCATACTTGGTCGGTCGGACTCTCCAGATTTGAGATGGTCGAAAACCATTTCCAAACCGATTTGATCGGGAAGATTTCCTAACCGCATTGCAATCGGGCCCCAAATTTTGATGTATTTGGAGTAAGAAAACACTAACAAGCCCTCTTCCTACTGGGTGGTCCAGCTTTTCAGGTGTAGTACTGGGAATGTTTGTGCAAACCAAAAAGTGGTAAAAATTGGTATGTAGGAGTACTTTACTAGATGCAAGTTTATTACTTTCTTTGTAAGTTGCCATCACTAGTTTCTGAAGAGCCTCGTATTCAATTGTGAAACATGCAAGGGAGTAGCCAGAAAAATGCCCCTCCATTTTGAACTACATGGCTGCTACTGCTATGCAGAGTGGGATCCCGACCCTTTCAAGGAAGATCCATAGAAGTTATTCCCCCTTCTTCCTTTCGTTCTCTTTTCTTCATGTTCCATGTTTCTTCCCTTCTTTCTGTTTTTCTTTAATTTCTTAAAATGTCTGTCCTTCGTTGCCTTTTTCTTTCTTCTTTCGTCTCTTCTCTCATGCTCCCCCTCCATCTGCCACTCATGTTTCTTAAAAGATTTCACCATTTCTCATTCTCTTCTAACCACCTTTGGTAATTTCGCCTCCCCTGGCCTCCAACCTCACAACCTGTATCATGGTATATTTTTTCCTGATGTGCTATTTATTAGCGTCTGCTTCTGTCTTCTAATTCACAGTTCAAAGTTAAGAAGAGCATAAAAAACGATGTAATCTGTTCAGTGACCCCAATGAAAATTAAGCAATGTTATTACCATTTAATTTTTTTGTGCTGGGGAAGTTTGCCAGACGGGGCTAGGCTAGGCTGCACAGATGGTGCAGTGGTGGCACCCTCCTAAGTGCACCCTTCAAAGGGCACATGATTGTTTGCCAGCCCTCTGGGGCCAGCCAAACATTCATGACACTTTGCGTTTTCCCTACCGAGGCTGCATTACAGTCTTGGTGGAGAACATGCTTAGGCTCGCATTTGCCATCTGAGTGCTGAGCCATGGCGGTCAGACCAATCACAACTCTGCATTGTAGTGTTGTGATTGGCTTAGGGGAGTCTATCCTGCTTCCTGCTTCCTGTTCGAACAGAAGCCAGTAAGAGGACGGAAGAGGGGCGCCAATTAAGTGATTTTTTAAATTTATTTTTTCTACCCCTCTTCTTTCTTGTTCCTCCCTCCCCGCCCCACTGCTGCTTCGCGGGAGCAGCCTCACCTGAATGTGGATTTATTTGTGATTAGTTATTGTACAACCACTAGTGGATAAAGAAAACAAGCTAGTGGACATACTTGTTTTATTTCTGAAAGCCTAACATTCTTATGTTATTGTAAGTGTTGTTGCTGGTCTGTTATTTCTATTTCAGTTCTTGCTCACTCTGGTTTTGCAAAGGAACGTTCTTGAAACAGAAAAACTGTAGATTAAAGAAACAGAAGTTACAGTGTGGTCTATTTCAGGAGTTTGCCTCTCAGAACCAATTTGCAATAAAAGCAATACTTTGCCTAATTATTTTGATTTTTTTCTTCCTCTGTGCTTATTGCTTCTTCTAATGGTTCCTTCACAGAATATTAAAGCCCTCAGTGCCATTTTTAACAACATAATGATGACATACTAACCTACTTAGATATAGCCAGTAATTTCAGTGGGATGAAAAATATGGCAGACTCAGTGCTTAATTTGTAAAGGAATACAAAGTACCAGGGCCGTTGTCAAGAGGCACTGCAGCTTGCACCACTCACTGCCTCTGCTAGCACTGGCAAAGACAGAACCAGCACAACAACTAACAATCACACCCTACAAGTGTGACAATTTAATTAAACTATTCCAGGACCCCAAAGATATAAAACAGGCATGGTTTGAGATGTCTTTACATGAGGAGTGACCGATGTAATCACACATTTGAAATACCTTGCTTTGTTGAACAAATTCATGAATGGGGTCTCATTGTGCAACGCATTACCAAAATAAGCAGGACATTATTTTTCGCAGTTTATATAGCACCCTCATCCGGAGCAACAAGCAATAACAATTTGACAAGGCAAGTTTAAAAGAGGCACTACTTTAGCTATTCAGTTGAAATAAAATAGTGCTGCGCATCCTGGGACACCAATTGTAAACAACAGTAGTCATGTGTCACTTAGACCCTGTACCGCAAAATGGACTTCTGGTGACTTTGCATTGCTTCACTAGCATGACAGGCAGGAAAGTAGGGTTCTTTCTTCAGCCGTAAATTACAGAAATAGAGGGCCCAGTAAAGCCCTGATCACTGTCTAGGGTTTTTTCTTCAGACGTAAATTACAGAAATAAAGGGCCCAGTAAAGCCCTGGATCAATGCCTATTTTTTATGTGGGTTTGTGCACACTGTGTCACTGCAACAAAGCTATATGTTGTACATCGGAAGTCAGGAATCAGGCAGAGACTTCTTGTAGAGATTGAAGAGTTTATTTACGGCACAGGAACAAACGAGCCTCCCACCATCTGGCTAGGCTCCAACTGACCACAACTAGAATACTAGCCAGGTCACTATCAGAAAAGAATATTCACAGTATTCTAATATAGTAACTACTAAGGACATAGAAGACAGACACTCCGTGACAAACAAAGTACAATCATATTTACAACACATCTCCCTCCCTTGAATTACATAAGCAAAAGAGAACTAACAAAACAAATAAATTAGCAAATATAATCATCAAGATATACAGGGGGACGACGAGTACGAGAACTCCTCATACAGTTATCGGTAGAATCATTGTAGATATCAGAGCTGAAACTTTGAACATGTATGCCTCCAGAACAAGAAGCATCACCACCACCTCTTCACTCCTTATCTCATGTAAAGCAGATGAATTTGGATTGCTATGGGTAGACAACATATAACCACTACTGTTTGAAAATGAATCAAACGTGACATCAGCAGAATTTATAGAGCAACTCTACGGTAATTCCATTTTTCACCATTTTCCAAAAGTATGTAATGAGGAAAAACCTGTTTTCGAGGAAAAAGGACCTCTAAACTTAGAAAGTCCTTTTGATATTCTACCAGGTTTAACTTTGACAAGATCACCAACAGCAATAGGTAAAGAAATCTTGTCAGCAATTTCCTGAGAGTAACACTTTTCATTAACATTTTTTAACCAAGAGGGTGTCAATTTTGAATTGGGAGGTCTACCTCTCATCAATTCAAAAGGAGATTTGAGGTCCTGCTTGTGGGGAGTGGAGCGATAGGCCCACACTATCTCTTGAACTCGATCATCAGAAAAACAACCCACACGTCATTTGAATAATACCCTTTACTAGTCTATTTACCCTCTCACATATGCTATTTCCCTGTGGATTGTACAGACTGGTCCGATGATGAGTTATTCCACAACTCTCTAAGAACAATCTCATCTTATTGGACGTCAGTTGGGTACCATTGTCAGTTATCATCACAGAGGGGAAACCCTCACTACTGAAAACGCTCTTGAGAAAATTAATAGTGAAATCAGTAGTGATCTCTTTGACAAAATTGACAATTAGCCATTTAGAAAAACAGTCCACAACAACGATGGCAAAATGTTGGTTAACCGGTAATTCATCCATTGGACCTATAAAGTCCAAGCAAATACTATACCATGGTTGCTTAAGAAAGGAAATTCCACCAACATTTTGAGTACCCACAATTTTTAGCCTCTTTTCTCGCTCTTTGCAAAAACTACATTGTTCAACACAATCAACAGTATCCGCATCAATGGATGGCCACCAAAAATTCTCTTTAATTCTTCTTTGGGTAAGTGTTTGTCCCAAATGCGCCTCATTAGCCAGAGTAAGCAGTCTGCGTCGTAATGAATAAGGAGGAACAAATCTATCGCCCCTCATCAACACAACACCATTTGAAAGAGATAAATCATCCAACACCTTGATGAAAGGTCGTACAGAAAGCTCAACAGTACTCTCTCTTCTGGTCCCCAACTTGATGAGATCAATAACTTTTTTCAAAACTACATCATTCTCCATACCTAAAGACCACTCTTTCAAGGTGAAAGAACCACCACTAAGAGAGATGACATCCTGAGTAAACGCAACAGCACTTTCTTCCTGAGACTCAAACAAAACCCTAGAACTATCCTCTACTTGAACAGGGAGCCTGGAGAGACAATCGGCTTGAACATTTTTCCAACCTTGAACAAAATGCAATTCAAATTGAAAGTCCTGCAGCCTTGAAGCTAACCTCGCCAACCTGGGTGAACCTTTCCCTGCTCCCCCAGGTGCTAACATATTGACTAATGGTTTGTGGTCTGAACGTAACACAAATCTGGTTCCCCACAAGTATGTCCTGAAATAGTAGGTGCCCCAGACAGCAGCAAGTGCTTCACGCTCTATAACAGAATAATTACGTTCAGATGAAGTCAAAGGTCGAGAAGCAAAAGCTATAGTCTTTTCTTCATTACTAACAGCCTGATTCATGAAGCAAAATTGCGCCCGCAATCGCTGCGAAAATGCAATTGCGTCCGCAATGTCCGTAATCGGCATTCAACATGAAGTCGCAAACACATAATAGCGAATTCGCAATAATATTCGCAGAATCCTGGTAGGAGAGCATTAGCGAATCGGAAAATGCGACAATCCACGGATCCTGCGAAATAAATTGCGAATTCGCTATACAATCGCAATCGGTAATCATGAAAAACCACAAATAGCGAAAAACCCAAAAATCGCAGTTTGCGCGGCGCAAATTAAGGACAACTCAAAGCAGGTGGTAACCATAAATGCCATTCAGAAATATTTTTCAAAAAACCGTTGGCCAATCAGTAACAGGTTCAGGCCTGACCAATCACACATAAGGACAATCAGCAGCAGCATTAGGAGTTCCACAATGCCAGGAATGTACATGGTGGTCAGGCGGCGAAGGCTACAGCGAGCAGCACGGAGGAGAGGCCGGATCCAGGACAGGATATTCCGCCAGCGGGTCACCTTGCTGGGCCAAACCAGAGAGCAGATATATGCAAAATACAGGCTGAATGGGGAAATGATAATCCAGCTAATACAGGACCTTGACCCCCTGATGCAGCACCCAACAAGGCGTACCAATGCGGTGCCTACACATGTGCAGGTATTGTGTAGCCTGCACCTCCTGGCCTCCGGGAGCTTCCAGGGGATAGTAGCGGCTGCTGGGGGGATATCCCAGCCCACCATGTCACGCTGCCTCAAGACTTTTGTTGACGCTATGCTTACCCAGCTACACCGACACATCAAATTTCCCACCAGCCAACAGGATTTGGACTTGACCAAGCTACAATTCTACAATGTAGCCCATTTTCCACATGTACTCGGATGCATAGACTGTACCCACATCGCCATCTGCCCACCAGCTGCCACGGAGTATATGTTCCGCAATCACAAGTCCTACCACTCCCTCAACATATAGATGGTCTGCAATGCCAAGACATACATCACTGACATTGTGGCCCAGTACCCAGGGAGTACCCATGACTCCTACATATTCCGGCACAGCGGCCTCCACACACGACTGGCCAGGGGAGACTTTGGGGAAGGACACCTACTTGGTAAGTACACTTTGTCGACAATATCACATTGCTATGAAGTAGCAGTGCAGCACAGGCACTCACCCTCTGCTCCTCTCATTCAGGTGACAGTGGCTACGCCCTCCGTGATTACCTCCTCACCCCATACCTCAACCCTGCTACACCCCAGCAACGGCGCTACAATGTTGCACACATTCGGACAAGGAATTGCATAGAAAGGACATTTGGGCTGCTCAAGAGCAGGTTCCACATACTGCACAAGACAGGTGGGGCCATGTATTACAGTCCTGCAGTGTGCTGCCGCATTGTGGCTGTCTGCGCAATACTACATAACATTGCAACCAAGCGCCGGATACCTGTCGACATCTCTGGCAGTGAATCTGAAGGGGACGACCGGCCACCTGCACATGCGCGCCATGCACGCGGGGAGAATCCAGCTGAAGGCCACAGACGTCGCAACCACATCACACTGAACAGTTTCTAATGCACCCTCTTCCCTCACCCCACCAATCACAAATGCATGCAAAAAGTAATAATGACACAAC
The DNA here is from genome assembly GCF_964261635.1 of Lissotriton helveticus. Classification (NCBI taxonomy): domain Eukaryota; kingdom Metazoa; phylum Chordata; class Amphibia; order Caudata; family Salamandridae; genus Lissotriton; species Lissotriton helveticus. The sequence goes on along the minus strand of NC_136065.1, from coordinate 919,166,874 downwards.
GCCAATGTGTGCTGCTAAAATAAATATTATTGTTTCATTCACAATAATGGTACCACTTTAAATGTTGTCATTGCTAACAGTATTTCAGCATACTGCTGTGTGAAAGGACAGGGCAGGCTTATACTCAGCCTGTGCCTGTAAGAGTCATATGAAGTCATGTGCGCCTCCTGCGCGTACCACCCAAGCGCCTCTGTGGCTCATCCTCATCCAAGGCACGTGCAGCTGCTGTGGGCCTGGTGCTGCGCCTGAGTGCCCCTACGTGTGAGGCAGAGTGGCTGCTCACACTCGATGTCCCCTCACTGGCATCATCACCCCCAACAGTGGCAGGTAGAGCAGGAGGGTGTAGTGCTGTCACGGCACTGGTCAGGTGCTCAAGGACCCTGGCCACATCCTCGCAGCACTAGATGAGCTGCTGCTGCTGCACAAGGGACCGCCGCGACAACTGTGATGTGGCATTGCCTATGAGATAATTGGACCTGGTGTAGGCGGTCAGCCGGGTCAATAGCTGACGGTGGCGGCGGCGTGCTGCGTTGCGCTGCGATGTATTTGCAGCAGTGCTGGCCTCCATGGCTGCAGTCATGCGGGCCATACCTTCCCCCACACCTGCCATGGCTGCAGTCATGCTGGCCATTCCCTCCCCCACACCTTCCATGGCTGCCGTCATGCGGTCCATCTGGTCCCCCACTCCGGCAACATTGCGCCCAATGTTGTACAGCTGTAGCTGTATGGCACCTTGCTGGCGTGCTTGCAGCTGATGAATACGGAGCATGCGTCTTTCCACGCTCACTCTCACCAGCTCCTGTCCATTCCCCCTCCTGCTGATAGGTGCATTGGTCTGCAGGCGAGGCCTGCCACGCCTGCTCTGCTGGCCTGACACAGTGGGTGGCCGCTGTGTTGCCGCTGTCGCAGGCCCTGATGTTGAAGCACCAGCTGCTGGTGGTGTCACGGCAGGCGTTGTTGCTGCGCCAGATGCAGGAGGCACACTAGTGGTGGACCTGGCTGCGGGAGTAGTTGCTGGGCCAGACGCAGGAGGCACACTGGTGGTGGACCTGGCTGCGGGAGTAGTTGCTGCGCCAGACGCAGGAGGCACACTGGTGGTGGACCTGGCTGCGGGAGTAGTTGCTGGGCCAGACGCAGGAGGCACACTGGTGGTGGACCTGGCTGCGGGAGTAGTTGCTGGGCCAGACGCAGGAGGCACACTGGTGGTGGACCTGGCTGCGGGAGTAGTTGCTGGGGCAGGGGCTGGTGGCTGTGTATGTGGCGGCACCTCCTCCTCATCCTGTGCCTCCTCATCTATTTGCAGCCTCTCGCTGTCGCTGCTGTCTGCACCACCTGTGAGGGGAAGTGGACGTTCATTAGTTGCATGTATCTGTCACACGTGCAGTTGCTACATGCATGCTGGGTGACATTCCCTGACTGGCTATGGCTTTGCGTACTTTGGAACCTGTCTGGCTGCGTTGTGGTACATCTACATTGTGGCCACACTACATGTCCCCCAATGCTTCAGGGCATTACCTGATGTGGAACGATGGCATGACTATGGAACAATATGGGAGGCTAATTGGTCATGGACATTCATAGGGGACAGGGTCGCAGTCGCATGCCACTTACCTTGGTTGTCTTGGGTGGGGCGGGATGAGTCCAGATGAGTCACTCCGATGACCGCCTCTGTCTCCAGGGTGTTCTCTACTTGGTCCTCCATGGGGGTGTTTGGAGGGACTGTAGGTCCTCCCCCTCCAGTGACCGATGACTCTTCAAGGCGCTCAGCCACCCTCTCTTTGGCACGTACCAGCGTTTTTTGAGTTTGTCCAGTGACCTATCAGCCACACCCACGGAGTTCACCGTGGACGCTATACCCTGCCAGATCCTGCGTTTTTCCTGTTCCGGCACCCTCCTAGAGTCCTTCCCAAACAGTTTTGAGTGGTTGGACACCACCCCTTCTATTAAATGCTCCAGCTCCTGCTCGGAGAATTTTAACTTTCTCTTCCTCCCTGTGGTGTTGCTGGGCCCAGGAACTGCATCCTCAGACATTGCTGCACTGTACTTTCTGAGTTGTATCCAAACAGAATTGCAGGAGCTCTCCCAGTTGCTGACTCGAGGTCTGCCTCACTGTGGTGAATGGGGGTGGGCCCTGGCTGCTTCCTGGTTGTGATGTCATCGCTATGCTCGACATGCGACTTCCCGTTTTCCCGATCTCGCGCTATTTCCGGTACCGCTATTAACGATCTCGCTATTAGAGATTTCGCAATTCCGACACGGATGTAGCCGGTAATAGCGTATTTTATGCGATTTTCGCAACCAGTATTAGCGGCCACGTGCGATTCGCTTTACTTTCTCTAAATTAATCATGAATACCGTTTTGCGTGTCCTTGATAACGAGTCGCTATTAATCGCTATTAGGGCCACGCAAAACGTCCCGTTGATGAATCAGGCTGCAAGTCTCTGTAAAAGCACTGCACCTAACCCAATGCTACTTGCATCCACCATCAAAATCGAAGAGCGTTTAATGTCAAAAGGCCTCAAGACCTTAGCAGAGGATAACTCCCTCGTGATCAAATCAAAACAGCTCACATGTTTTGCTCCCCACACAAACTTAACACCCTTTTTAAGCACAGCCCTCAATACGGCAGTCTTGCTTGAAAAATCTTTCACAAACTTGGAATAAAATTCAATTAAGCCCATGAAGGATCTCAACTGATCTTTATCAGTAGGATAGGGTGCTAACTCAATCGCTGACAGTAGATTTCTTTTAGGTTTAACACCTTCCGAGGAGAGAGCGTAACCTAAATATTCAATTTCACTAACAAAAAATTAGCATTTTTCTTTACGCAGGGTGAGACCAGCCTCATCAATTCTAAGTAACACACGTTTTAGAATCTCATTGTTTTCCTCCATAGTGTCACCAAAAATCAGTATGTCATCTTGGAAGAAGATGACCTTCTCTATACCTTTGAAGATTTCCGAAAACATTCTCTGAAACACACTGGCTGCGGATATCAGCCCAAATGGCAATCTTGTAAACTGAAATGTCCCTTCACCAGTTATGAAAACTGTGAGATGTTTTGACTCATCGTGAAGTCGTATCTGGTGATATGCATGTTTCAAATCCAGTTTACTGAAGAATTTAGCTCCTTTCAAGGTAGAGACCAATTCACCAATATTTGGCAATGGAAAAACATCAGCCACAACACATCTATTTAGAGATCTAAGGTCCACACAAAACCTAATTTTCTTATCAGCCTTTTGGGAAATAACCGCTGGAGAAACCCATGAAGACGCCTCAACGGGCTCAATTATCCCTCCTTGAAGCATCTCCTCCAGTACACCTTTGACTTCCTCCTTGACAGCAAGCGGCACTCTTTTAGCTTTATGTTGGACTGGGATTGCACCTTCTTTCAATAAAATTTTATGTACATAGCCCTGCAATTCACCCAGTTCATCCCTGAAAACCTGTTTGAAGTTCAATAAGATGTCATTGGTACTAAAATCGTCTACAACCATAACTGGTTCTTCAGCCCTGGGGTTGACAATGATGTGAAGGTCGTATTGATGCATCCAACCTAATATGGCTGGGCCATCAGCTGAAATGTAAACCTTCCAAAACGTAGATCTGTTTTTGAAACATATCTCACTCTCAAAATAGCCAAGTAAATTTATCTTTTCACCTTGATAGCCTGTGGGAAAGATATCACATCTCAAAAAAGATCTCTAGCCCCAAATTAGTTTCAATAATGACTCAGGAATGATGGTCCATTTGGATCCTGAATCAACCATTAAATTAATTTTCTTTATATCAATGACAAAATCTGCTTTAGGACGCTTTTCTCTCTTTTCTTGGCAGGAACCTACCATGGTGTCACCTAAGACAAGAATTTTGTTCACATCTCTTTTTAACTCTTGCTGATCATTCACAACAGTCACTCTGGTATTCCTCTTATTTTTACACATTTTGGCAAAATGCCCTATTTTGCCACATTTCAAACACTCCTTGTTGTTTGCAAAGCAAAACTTTGCGTCAGAGGTGTGAGCGTTACTGCCACACCTTGAGCATACCTTGCTCTGCAATTTCCTACTTTGTTGACTGAAATTTTTCTTTTGTAAAATATACCCTTTTTTCTAACAAGAGCTACAGCTCCACTCTCATTGTCACTATTGTCACTGTTGGTTAAACATCTGTGAGACAATTCACCTATTTTCATTTCAGAATTACTTTTTTGTAACTCCTTCATATATTTTTCGGATTCCTCAACAATTTTTGCTAAGTCTATTGCAACCTGTAGAGTTGGGTTTTTCGCTGCCCACAATCTCTCCTGTATTTTACGATTGTTGCATTGACGATAAGTTGATCACGTATGAGCTCGTCAGTCATTTGGCCGAAATTACATTTCACTGAGAGTTCGCGCAATCGAGCAACAAAATCATCAATTGATTCTTCTTCACGTTGTTTATTCTTGAAGAATTTGTCCCTGTTCATTACCAGGTTCTCCTCTTTCGCAAATCTTGTTTCAAGTCTGGCAATGGCCTCTTTAAACTCATCCAGAGCAGATTGGGAGCCAGAAGGTAGCACTTGTGGTAAGTATTTGAAAATTTGCTGACCTTCTTTCCCTAACGTTGTAATCAACAAAGCCTTCTTGCGTTCAGGAGAAAAATCCTCCCCATCTAATGCCTCTATGTAATTGTGAAACATTGCTATCCAATCTTCCCATGAAATATTGGGGTTTCTCGGTTCACTCAGGAATTGGGGTGGCAATGCTACATTGACTTGTTGAGACATTTTACTGATAAGGAGTAAAGCAAATTACAAGAAAAACACTATAATGATGTCACACTCAAAATAACTGATTGTAATAATGTTTTGCTACAGTATAACAGATATTTTCAAGAATATAAAACAATAGTCTTACTTTTTTTTTTTTTTTGAAGTTCAAAATGCTTTATTAAGATTTCCAAGTTGCGAAAGAACACAGCTTTTGCCTACAACCCTGGGGCCGGCAGCAATGAACATACCATTAGCGTATGGAATTATACAGGTGCAATGGCCGTCCCCCTTGCAAGCATAATGGCGAATCCGCAGAATGCCACTCGCCATAGGTGCACTCCTTACACATGGCACTATTGACGCAGTGGTATAGAACTTCATTTTTAGCATAACGGAATTAACATAAATAAGTTGATCAAACCTCAAGGTACAGTGCCATACTACATCCTTTATCCACCTTTGTTCAGTATGTAAATTACAAAATCATTCATATGGCCTAGTCCGACAGTCTATGAGTATCAGGAGTGCAGCGAGTTGTGAGAGGGCATCACATATCAAACAGTAGGTTAGCAGTTTCTATTGTGACTCATCAGCCTCCACAGTTTGCAAGAAGTCTGTCAAATAACACCAGTAGTCCTTAGGGCGTGATTTCACTGGTAGTTCCTCTTCATACGTAATCAGTCTGTCCCTGCAGTATGTCATATCATGCAGCCAGGCCTTTGTTTTCGGACACAATTTGCCCCCCCAGCATTTTGACACATGCCTTTTGGCTATCAGTAGGGCTACCGCACAGAATTTACGTTTCCCCGCCTTAACATTTGGTAGCAGCCCCAATAGGCACACCTTCATAGAGCATTCAATCTCTGTATTCACCATAGTACTCAGCGTGCTCGTAACGGTTTCCCAATAGTCATGTATTTTGGTGCAATACCAGGCCAGGTGAGCAAAGTCGGCCTCCCGGTCCCCACACCTCTTACACGTAGCCTCTTCACTCATCCCATATTTTTGCAGTCGTTGTGGGGTGTAGTATGTTTGATGTAGGTATTTCAGATGTGTTATGCGTAAGTTACCATTTGGTGTCAGCAGTTTGATGATCGTGCACGCAGCCGACCATTCTTTCTCCGATAGCGGTACTGGCAATATTTCGCTCCATCTTAGCATTGACCTCTCCGAGTTATAGGGGATTTCACTCTGTGCCACTGTGTACAATATGGACACCAGGTGAGATGTGTTTGATGTAGTTAGAATCAGCTGCAATGTGTTTAGACCGGGGGGTTCTGACGGGTAGTCCGGGTATAGGTCACGAATCGCCCTCTGCAGCCTATAGTACGTGAAGCGAAATAACTGTGTCGGGTTGCTAATGTAGGCCAAATCATCAACTTGGCGAAAGGTTCCTTCGTTATATAAATCCCCAAATCTATCTATTCCTATCTGCTTCAGAATGTCCATCCCGACTTTTTCAGTAGTAACCGAAATATCAGGATGATGGTGCAGCGGGAGCGCTGGGGCATACAATGGTAATTTACGCGCTAGTTTGCCTAGCAATCGCCATGCATGTGTAGTAGTGTCTATACCATTTATGTCCGCGGAGTGCAGTGGTGGCCTTTTGTGCGTGATAATCGTTGTCAGCGGCACTGGGGCAGCATCGCCTTCCTCAACCGCCGTGTGTGTTAAATAGGCCGTTGGGTGATACCAATACGCTGCATATTGCGCCTGTGCACATAGATAATACAGATAAAAGTCTGGGACACAGAAGCCACCTTTTTCGTATGGTAATGTCAGCGTGCGAAGTTCAATGCGTGCCTGTTTTCCTGCCCAGATTAGTTTCAACACTAGAGATGTGATGCGTTTGAATACTGCCTTCGGTGGTGTTATAGGAATGTTATTAAATAGATATAAGAATTTAGGGAGGATGTTCATTTTTACTATGGCAATACGGTCAGCCAGGGACAATGGGAGGTGGATCCATCTATCAACTTTCTCCTCTAATTGTGAGATCACTCTGCCATAGTTAGTCCGTATGACTTCTTCTGGGTTCCTACTGTACCAGATGCCCAAGTACCTAATTGGATCTGTTTGCCAGTCTAATGGGAAGTCTGGAGCATGTGGCGTCGTGGAGTCTGTAAGAGGAATGATTATCGACTTGTCCCAATTTATTTGTAGACCCAAGTGTCTGCCAAATTTCACGTATTCTCTCAATAATAGGCTACGGTTTTGTTCCGGGTCACGGACGTACAGGAGCATATCATCCGCATATAATGATATGTGTAGCGGCCTTCCCGGGAAGTGTAGGGAAGAATGATTATGTGTCTGTCTTATAATGCACGCTAGCGGTTCCAGCGCAAGCGCAAATATTAATGGTGACAGTGGGCATCCCTGTCTAGTGCCCCGGTTTATACTGAGGGGTTCTGAGATGTATCCATTAACACGGACTCTGGCCATTGGTTTCGTATAGAGCAGAGTGACCCAGGTGATGTACCTCACAGGGATGCCCATTCTTTGTAATATCGTTAGCAAATAAGACCATTCGATGGAATCAAAAGCCTTGGCGGCATCTAACATCACCGCCGCCGCTTTAGTTTGCGGATTTAAATAATGAGATAGCACAAGCAGTGTTCTGGTGTTGTGAGATGTGGCCCTGGATGGAATGAACCCAGCCTGATCGGGTAGGATCAGGTTCGTCATCAGGGGCTGTAAGCGCTCCGCCAATAGTTTGGCCAGTATTTTAGAGTCTACGTTCAGTAGGGATAGTGGCCTGTATGAGTCACAGAAATCCGGGTCTTTGCCCGGTTTCAGCAGTGTAATTATTACGACTTCCCGCAGTGTGGGGGGTAGAGCTGCCTGGTCAAAAGCTGCCCCATACATTTCCACCAGATGCGGGGCTAGTGTGTCTACATATTGTTTGTAAAATTCACCTGTAAGGCCGTCAGGCCCGGGTGCTTTACCGTTGGGAAGGGTTCGTATAATGGCTGTCACCTCCTCTACTGTGATAGGTTGTGCAAGATATTCCCTTTGGTGATCAGATAGCCATGCAATAGCTATGTTATGTAAATATTCCAGAGTTTCACGCTGGGGCGCAGCCTGTTGTGCCGTGTATAATGATGCATAATTGCGGACAAAACTTCCCAGTATGCCCTCTGGGTGTGTGTGAACCTTGCCCGTGAAATCCTTTATCTGTGTTATGGCCTGGGGTCGCCTACCTTCACAGATTTTCCTGGCTAACACTCTACCTGGTCTCCCGCCTTCACCAAATTGTCTCGCTATCGGCCTTTTGGTTACATATTTTAGCTCATCTGCAGCGAATGTCTGATGGTCAGTGTAGAGTTGTCTAATTTCCCCCAGGCAGTTCGACCTTATTGGTCCGTTCATATTCTATTTCAAGGTTTTTCATACGTTGCTCCAAATTCGTGATCTGTGTTCTAATGTCTCTCAGGATACCAGTCGCCATGCTCATGCACACTCCCCTAATTGTTACTTTAAATGCTTCCCATAGTGTCCCTGGGTCCTCAACGGTACCCACATTTAAGTGAAAGAATTCCTTGATGGCCTTATCTATGGTGTCTGCAAACAGTGGGTCTAGCAACGCCCTTGCATTAAATCTCCAGCTAAATGGTGGAGGCGTGTAATGTGGGATGCCCAATGCCAAGAGTACCGGGTTGTGATCGGAGATAGTTCTAGGCAGTGTTTTAACTGATTTAGCCCAAAGGACCGCGTTATCTGATCCCAACCAAAAATCTATTCTTGACCAGCTGTTGTGTGCCATGTTCACATGTGTTGCACCGGGGGTAGTCGGGTATTGCACTCTCCAGATGTCTCTAAGATAGAGGTCCTCCATAACGTCTTTAACCTTACCCCTAGCTTGTCTATGTGGTTCTGTGGATGCAGGAGAGCGATCTATATTATTGTCAAGTGCCAAATTGAAATCCCCTCCTCAGACAATAGTCGTATCACTAAATTCCACCAGATGAGTCCATACCTCCTGAAAACATTCTGGGGAGTCTATATTGGGTCCATATATATTTACAAGGCTTAAACAGTGACCTCTGATCCTACCTGATACAATCACGTACCTACCATTAGTGTCAATTATCGAACGATCAATGTTGTAGTTGCTACCTTTCTTTATTAACGTCATAACTCCCCGTGAATATGTGGAATAATGTGCAGCATAACTGGCTTCAGCCAAACGAGCCCCAATAGTTCTGTGGGAATTTGGACCAATGTGTGTTTCTTGCAACCTGACTCCTGTCCAGACATGCGAAAATTTGCCTGATTTTTTGGGGTTGTGTGAATCCCCTCACATTCCAGGTTAGTAAATTCAAGTTGTCACTACCTGATGTACCTGTTGGTGGTCATAGAATATACTTTGTTTCGTTCAACCATGTACACTTTAAATATCATATATCGTGACTCTTCTGTGTCCAACTCTGACCCTTTGACGTGTATTTCTATGTGGAGTCCAGCGATGCATCTTAACTGCACTGATCTCTTGAAGAACATAACATCCCAACATCCCCCCCCAACATTTCCCCAACCCTCCCACTTCAGCAGCCCAATTTTGCCGAAGCCATGATCCCCAGTTAACTTCATCAGACAATATAACCTTGTGGGGATCTCCCAAGTAGAGGTCTTCCGGGGGTACATTCCGACACCCAAGTTAAAGGGTGTGGGCAGATCACACAAATATTAAACAGAACATACGTAGCTTCAGAAAGGGGGCTCAGGCCCCGCATTCAAGATCAGTAACTGTCATTCCTGAGCACCTTGAGGTCTTGTATACTGTTATGGACCGTTCCAACCTGTGAAAAGGTGATCGCCTGTCCCGTGTATAGGTAACAACCAGTGTCTCTATTCATCCTCTTACGTGAGTCATCACTTAGTCTTAGTTCCGTACTAATTCCCACTATATAGGGTTATCAGTGTACTTCGGTATTTCCACAGAGGGCGTCACCACCTAGGGTCACGTCGGGCAATGGTGCAAGCACAAAAGTCTGTGCCTAACCACGTGTTACCATCACTTTGCGTCACATCTAGTGTCTGAACGTGTTTGCGTGGTGCAGCACTTATTAGTAGGGTCCAAGCCGACCAAGCTAGATAGGGTGCAGCAGCACTCTACGCCCCCAGGCAGGGGATACTGCTAAGTTCCACAGTCTGCACCCTTTGTGGCCCCATGAATAGTCTCAGGGTGTGAGCGTCTTCAAACCTGCACCATCCCCGACCCCCCAGACAATCCGCCCTCCAGGCGAAATGGTGGCAGCCAGTGCAGGTCACTGTTCGTGATGTAGGCTTACCTTTTAGTCGGAGTCTGTGTGCTGGTCCTTGCGGTTTGACCTTTTACCTGTGTTCGCCGCCTTCTTCAAGAAATCCATAGCTGCCTTAGATGTAGTCAAAAACACTGGCTTGTCATCCCAGGTGATTTTCAACCGTGCAGGTTACAGCATGGTGTATGGTACCTTTAACGCACGAAGTTTAGCTTTGACTTCATTGAACTCCCTACGGGCCTGCTGTACCGCAATCGTGTAGTCCGGGTAAAACTCCAGTTTGTTCCCTTGGTGTTGTATCTCGCCCTTTTCACGGGCCAGCCGTAGGATAGTGTCTCTGTCCCTGTAGTTTAGGACCCTCGCCACTATGGATCTCGGCGGAGCTCCTGTTGCAGGCCGCGGGGCCAGGGATCTATGTGCCCTTTCAACAATAAAGATTGGCGACAGTTCCTCTGTGCCGAAGAGGTCTCTGCATAGCTGCTCAACATAGGGCTCCATACGGCCAGTGTTGGTAGACTCCGGCAGGCCCGCTATTCTTATGTTGTTACGACGTGAACGAGCTTCCAACTCCTCCGATTTGGCCTTGATGACTTCCAACACTTTCTCCATGCCGGTACATTTAGCCGTGGTGGTGCGTGATTCATCCTCTACATTAGAGATTCTAGTTTCTGCTGTGTCTAATCTTTCCCCCTGCTTGTCCAGTTTGGCTGCCATACTATCCACCCGTCCCGTAAGGTGATCGAGCTTGCCATTGATGTCTTGCAGATTGACTTGTATGGCCTTCAGAATACTTTCCACGGCGCTGCCTTCCAATGGTTCTGACTCCGGGTTTTCCTCCGTCGGGCCACCTTGTCCCCTTGGCGTTTTCCGAGCTTCAAAAGTCAGTTTAGGCTGCTGTTTATCTGGTTTCCCCATTGTGTGCGGTTTCGCCTCTGAGGTACTCTCGGGGGAATAATTGTTCTCAAAGCAAGTGAACTCGGTTTGCCGTTTAGATATTCAGTTGTGCGTGACGTGGGGCCCAGCGATCTTGCAAGTTGCCAATCGTCTATAAGGAAACGTGTAGGAAGTCTTAGAGGTGGCAGTATGTCGGTATCATCACACTTATGCTACGTTATCACAATGATGCTTGCCTGTTAACCATATCAACCGCTAATTTCGGGTGCCTAGGCGGGTTTCGGGGCCTCGATGACACAACCCCATTCCTCGATAGCTGTGGAAGGGTCAGTCCGTGCTTCACCCCCCGACGTGACTTTCTGAGCAGCCTCTGCAGCCGTCCACCCGTTATGCAGTCTTTGTGGGTATGTGGGGGGCTCCTCCACCAACACTTTCCAGACGCCGCCGCAGCATCTACACCTCCGGACAATGCAGCCCAACCCTGAGGGGGATATCCTTCTATGTCAAAGCACAGTTGCTGGTGCCAGTGCGGGGGCAGCGGGGACGTGCAGCTCCGTGGGGCACCATATGGTTAAGCTTGAGACTATGGTGTTATTGGCCTTCATCCAGGGCATCACATAAACATCCGTTATTGAAACTCATGGGCTACGTACATGGTTCACGCTGTGCAAGGTCGTACTTAATCACCATGGTTCATTGGCGTCTCCGTGACTGGGGCGCCTCCATTTTGCGTTCCGTGGCTTTACCGACCTGCGCGCGCTAATAGCCTTCCTCCCCAAGCACATCAGCGCCTCACTCCCGCCCAGCACCAGGAACATACACTGGGTGCCGCCGATATGGCTGTGCTGGAGGGATACTCCCGGTGTGTTTCATTGCGACTGTTTCAACCTTCCAATTTCGGACATGATTGTGGGCGCGAACTGCAGCGGGCGCCTGTAGTGTAACTGTCGCTTGCAATAACTTTAAAACGCCCGTGTCGACATCCATAGTGGTTTATTCCTGGGGCTACCGCAGGCAGTAGGCGTCCACTCCATGCGTGTGCTATTGGGATTTCAGGCGCACGATACCTAGTCCGCCGACCTGGTTCATGGGCACCGCCATTTTGGCCTTCGCGTATAGCAGCCTGTAACGGCCGCCGATGCGTCTATTCTGTGATTCTCCTGTCCCTTCAGCCCGCCGTGATCATCCAGCCCCGTGTATTGGGGTCGCAGGTTATTTTGGGAGCCCACTGCAGAACCGTGAGTATAGGTGGAAGCCTTGCATGTTAATCTATCAGGGCCGGTGCCGCCATCTTGTTTGGTCACTGTCCCTTATGTTGGATCCCAGGTCAGTGCTCCTGCTAAGCTTGTTGTGCCGTCCAGCGGGAGGTTAGGCGCTCATACCTTCTGTGTAGTTGCGGTGTGGGTCGCCAGCCGTGTCGGGCCGTGAAGAACACCTCCTCCGTCAGCCTTAGGCGTGGGCCCCCAAGCCGGCTGAGATGGCAGCCGCCATGATGGCTCCCTCCGATTGTCCGTCTCCTGCAGTCCAGTCAGGGGCCAGAGCACTCGCAGCAGCTCCGTTCACCGTTCGCTACACGCAGTACACCTTCCGATCATCAGGGATGTGTTTGAACCGCATATTCGATCTATTTAAACGCTATTATAGTTCGTTATTGGCATCCACCCGGCGGAGCTGCTCTCTCAAGCAGCCATTCCGCTGTGCGCCCCCTAGCGCCTTCAAAACAATAGTCTTACTTTTCTTTTTTTTAAGTGATTCTGACGTTTAAATGCAGGATAACAATGGATGAGTTGGTGTTCCTCTTTATTTATTATTGATTTCCTCCTTGAGCATTTCCGATATTTGTATGCGAAAATAGCGAATATAGTTTAGAAAGTGTTATAAACGATTAAACATTACCCTCCAATGGTGACTCTCTTCTTAATTATGATGACAGATAAGAGTTGCACAAGTTTGAAAGCTCCGTCTGTAAACCGAAGTGCTGTGAGAAATGATGTCTAATACCAAAGATGGCCGCCGACGTCCTACGCGATCACGCAAGGGTCAAAAGTCACCTCCTTACGTTCGCGCGATTCCAGGTTATCATTGTTGCTGGGATACCTCACTATGAAGGGTGCTTGAAGCTGGCTGGCAGAAGCGTCACTGGCTTCACGGAGATCAACAATGACACCGTAACCTAGCAACGTTGTAGGTAATGGCAAAGGAATGCTCGTGCTGGAAGCTCGCGCTAAATGTCGCTTTGTAATAAATGTTGTCCTTCCGCTTATCAAAATTGCTAAATTTCATCCGCGCTGCATTTCCACCGGTTGTGAAACGTAAGAGTACTCACAATTGCACGCTGTAATTTAATTCCGCTGTATTGCTCATCAACCGGACTGCCAAGCCGATATTTATCACGTCCTCTTCGCCAAATTGTTGTACATCGGAAGTCAGAAATCAGGCAGAGACTTCTTGTAGAGATTGAAGAATTTATTTACAACACAGGAACAAACGAGCCTCCCACCATCTGGCTAGGCTCCAACTGACCACAACTAGAATACTAGCCAGGTCACTATCAGAACAGAATATTCACAGTATTCTAATATAGTAACTACAAGGACATAGAAGACAGACACTCCGTGACAAACAAAGTACAATCATATTTACAACACTATACCTGGCTGATGAGGCCCTTACTAGTGCGAAACTGGTCCTGGGTTCAGTGGCAGCCCGCCATTATTGGGGAGGAGCGTTCCCACACTGCTTTCTTGCAGTGCGAGATGCAAAAACATAAAATGGTAATAACTTTTAGTTATTGCCATTTTATGTTTTTTTTGGCAGTGCTGCTCTGTCTACGGAGCTGGGCAGGGGAGGAGTGGATTGCCCACTCCTGAGTGCACAGTGACTGTTTGGTCAGCCCTCTTGGGCTGCCCAAACCAGTCATGCGCACATGCAATGCATGTTCTCAATGCATTGCAGTCTGCATGGAGAACATGCCCACCCCTTCAGCCACTGGCTGAGCGCCCTGACCAATCATAACGCTCCATTGGAGCGTTGTGATTGGCTTAGGCGTGGGTGCCTGGCTTCCTTCTCCGTCCTCAAGTCGGACACAGGCGAGCAGGATTGCCTGGGTTGCTTGAGTTCCAATTCAGGGAGGACCCTGCTTTGCACTTTGGGCTGGACTGTTAAGATTGGAGCAGGATCAAGACTGTTGTGAATATAGCTGAGTCCAAACGAAGGTGACATGGTGTGTAACATAATGATGGACTGGGATACGGCCCGAGTAATTACCTTTGGCTGAGATTATTCCAAGCATTCCATCCATCACTTTATTTGTATACTTCAGTGTTCTGTCCTTAGTAGGACGGTTTTGCCCAGGCGTGGATCCCATGCGCACAGTGTCACAGGAACCAAGCTGTACCTGGGTGTTGAGCCCATAACTAGTGCGAAACCGGTCCTGGGTTGCTTGAGTTCCTATTCAGTGAGGACCCAGCTTGGCAGTTCAGGCTGGACTGTTCAGATTGGAACAGGGTCAAGTTGAATATAGCTGGGTCCAAATTGAGGTGACATGGTGTACAAAATAACGATGGATTGGGATGCGATCCAAATAATTACCTGTGGCTAACTTTAATTCAAGCATTCCATGCATAGCTTTTTTCATAATGTTTGGAGACTTTTACAGGGCTCCCAGAGCAGTATATTGCAAATTGTGTCTTGGACAACATCAGTTTGTAACTATTACTACTTCAAAACTAAGAATTGGAAGACACAAGTCTTAAAACCTGCATTTGTAGCCTTTGGAAAGAATGTGTAAAATACATAAAGTTAAACTAGTGTAGTGTACAGAAGATTTAATTTAGTAAAGTTAACATATCTCCCCCATGTCAAGGGGAAAAGTGTGCAAATTAATACTGTTGGGCAACTGGGCCCTATCGAGGCAGCTGGATTTCAGGTGCCTACAAAAGCAGAAGGGATTAGTCAATGTCCATTTATGCAGTCACTGTCAGAAGTTATGATATGGGCATCCATATTTTGGTGGGATGAAAAGGTTTTTCAAAGAGGCCATCTAAAAAATAAAGACACAACAGGGCCAGATAACATAAATGTGCACAAATGTAAGGCAGCTCTGCGTTTCATTTTCACCAACTAGCTAGTCGGTGTAAATTACATTTGTGCAGTAATGTGAGGGTGCAAATGCTACTTGTTCATTGGAAGACACCTATACATTATGGTGCAAAATGTCTGACATTGATAAATATATATGTAACATTGTTTAACACTCAAGCAGTCATTGTTAGAAATTTCCCTTTCTGTATGGTCCCCCCAATGTTTTCGTCTTCCTCCTACTTTTTGCTGAATTGTTTTTGCTGGCCTTAAGACTCTGAGCACTTTACCATTGCTAACCAGTGCTAAAATGCATTTGCTCTCTTCTCTAGATGTGGAAATATTAGCTCATACCCAATTGGCATATTTAATGTACTTGTAAGTCCCTAGTAAGGTAAACAACATGTGCCCCGGGTATGTAAATTAACTTTTGACCAGGCCCAAACCTTCCTTTTTAATACAAATCTGACCCCTAGGGTAGGCCCTGGATATGCCAGACTGCAGGGTGCAAGGTATTTAAAAGGCAGGACATGTATGTTTTATGTTTTACATGTCTTTGTAGTGAAAACTCTCACATTCAGATTTCCCTACTGCAAGGCCTATCTCTCCTATAGGATAACATTAGGATCACCTTATGACATTTTATACGTTTAATTTCCACTTGGAAAGAGATGAACCCTGCAAGTCTGGTGTCTCTCTACTTACAATTTAAAATCCAAATGTATGGTGAAGTCAGATTTTAAATTGCAACTCTGAAAATGGCACTTTTAGAAAGTGCTTTAGCCATTTAATGCCTCTAGCCTCTCTCATCACATGACTGGGTATAGTTGGCAGCTGGGCTTTGTGTATTCCTCTTAGACAGCCATATACACTGGGAGCTTTGGTGTTTCTTAATGGGCCATCTCTGGCAGGATGGGAGAGAGGATCTGTGTAAAGCCTCACTTACACCTGAATAGGCTGTGTCCTGTCCACTCACAAAGGGATGCATACCCCCTGTAGTGAGTTTGGACCCAGGCCAGGAATGGAGGACATCTGTGGACTTCAAAGACATGTCAGGCACTACTGGATATAAAGACTGAATCTCAGACACTACCACTTCAGTACTCTTCAGGACACATGGATACTCTGCCAGGAAGAAGGACTGTGGTGCTGCTGAAGGACTGCTACTCTACTGGGCTGCTGCTTTGCTGAACTCCTGTAGAGCTGTGCTGACCTACTCTCTGCTGCCCTCTTTCCTGAGAGAGAAGGACTGGACCTGCATCTTTCTTGAACCCAGAAACCAGAGTGACTCCAAGGGCTAGCTGACTGGCTTCCTGATCTGAAGTCTCAGGGACATATCAGACTTCCAACAACCCTGCTCCTGCACCTAGACTCTACCATCTGTGATTTTACCTTGCCCAGTGTGCCACCCCAGTCCTGGACACTTGGAAGTGGGCCTAGGGTGCATTCTTTTTGGTGGACTCATCAAAACTGATGCATCCTCTCCTGCACGGCACAATCCCAAGCAGAACCAATTCATCAACACCGCTGCATAGATTAAACCTGTCGCAAAGACTGCCATTACCGCAACTCCCTGCATCTTGGGACAGATGCATCACCTTTGGAACTGCTGCTATGTAACACTTTTCCCAGCCCAAACTCCTCTTATTCCTCGTCAATGGCATCCTTGATGACGACCACAAAACCCTGCATCGCAGCTTCACTGCTCATCACCATTGACACATCGCCTCTGCTGCACCTCGCATCCTTGACACCAGACTTTGCATCAAAAGCCCCGTAGACAAGATCCTTGATGTCGACAGGAATTTGCACTGCGGCCTCCCCGCATTTTTGAACCGATACATAGCCTTTGCAACATCGCGCATTTTTAACGCAGAGCCACACAACGCTCCACAACCTAAGCTTTAAGGTACAGAGGCCCACATGCATCATTGAGACATTTTGCACTTCTTAATTTGCGAAAAATAAGGAATCGCAAATTAAGAATTGCAAAATGCTATGCATCATTATTTTCGGTATTCATTTGTGATTCGGTAAAAATCGCAATTTTTACCGAATCCCAAATAAATACCGAATTCTTAAGTTAATTTTCGCAATTCCCATTGATTCCTATGGGCCAAAAGGCCCGTAGGAGTCAATGGGAAGGCATTAGCAAATTGCGAGTGGCACTTTGAAAATTTCATGGGTGCAGGGGGGGGTCCAAAGGACCCCCCCATGCACCTCTGAAATGTATTTTTCGCATCATGTTTCACACACACATGTCCTAAGGACATGTGTGTGTGAAACATGAATGTTGAAAAAAAAACATTTTCAGCATTTTAAACACTTTTTCCAAATTTACCGAGTGGTTCAATCACTCGGTAAATTTGACACCCTAATTGCGATTTTGCACTTTTAAAAGTAATGATGCATTGCTTTTAAGAAATCGCACATCTGCGACTTCTTAAAAGCAATCGCAATTTTAGAACTCGCAAAAATGTTACGAATTCTAAAATTGCTTCATGCATCCCAAAAAGCACTTTTGGAATCGCAAACGGCCGATTTTAAGGAATCGCACCGTTTGCGACTCCAAAAATGCTTGATGCATGTGGGCCTTTGTTCCAGGGGGCCTAACTGGGTTCCTTTTGCTGGCCTGAGCTCCATCACGGTTAGTCTAAATGTTTGGCTTTGTCTCAGTCCAGCACGACCAGATATCATCGGTTGGCGCTTCATGCTTTGTTTGAGCACCATTTTACTTAAAAACTCTGAAATTCAATATGTCTGGTTCTACTAATTGGAATTTTTTTGTGTGTCTTGTTTTATTTATTCAAATCTGAGCTATTTTTCTAACCTAGGGTGGAATCATTTTGTGTTGTGTTTTCACTGTTTTAAGGTTTAAAGTGTTGCACAAATACTTTACCCATTACCTCTAAGTTAAGCCTGACTGCTCTGTACCAAGCTACCAGAGGGTGAGCAGGGGTTAATTTAGGGTTTGCCTGAACCTTACCCTGTCTAGGACTGTGGTTGCTGCTTGACCAGGGCTCACACGCCATTCAACCGGTAACCCAATGTCTAACAGTCATCATGAAAGGTACGTCCTGAAATCTCTATTGCTGATGATACAGGCCTGTACAGCGAGAACGTTTTTCTGTTGAAGGATCTTTATTAGTTACCTAAACATAGGGGTCTATTATTCGTTTAGGTACCAACCTACACTCGAGTGAAAAGCATGGCTACATAAACCGATGCATTTATTTATTTTCCACTAAAAAGTGCACATTTTATTAGTAGATTTTACAGTTTCGTTTGTGTTCAAGATGGTTGAAATTATGACTAAATATTAGTTGAATACTTTATTATTATTATTATTCA
This sequence comes from Lissotriton helveticus, assembly GCF_964261635.1. Lineage (NCBI taxonomy): Eukaryota > Metazoa > Chordata > Amphibia > Caudata > Salamandridae > Lissotriton > Lissotriton helveticus. The sequence continues at coordinate 919,148,529 of NC_136065.1, read as the reverse complement.
TTAACAGATGTCCATTGCTGGAGGCCTTAACATCATAGCTCTTTTCTTATATCAATAATTAAAAAAGTTTTCCTTGTGTCATACCCGTACACTGTATTCTGGATATTTGGAAAATCTGAATATGATTTTTCTTTGTCATTGTCAAAGAAATATGAAATACCGAAACCATAATAGGCATTCATTTTTAGGCGCCACTGCGCCACCATCGATCTGGGGCACAGCTGTAATAAATGCACATTCTCCTGTCCTAGATTCTGCTGCAATAAAGCAACAAATCGTACCAATTGAGGTGGGGGATTTAAAAATAGCCGGCCTTTTAATGCTGACGTTCTGGACAAATATTACACTCCACAAAGGGAAGATAATCTTTGTGGTGGGGTACTTTTGAAATGCCAGCTTTGTTCAGTCTGCCTGGTTCTTTTTGGCTCTTTAAATACAATTTTAAATAATCGTTGCAAAAAGGGAACAAAGTAAGTGTTCACTTTTAAGCACAAGTGAAATTACAACACATACGTGTTAACCTACATCTTGGTTTATAAAAGCAGCACAATACACCATCACAGCAAAAACAAAAAAATTAAAATTAAATTAAATGGCCCTGACCTAACTGTGAATCTGTTTGAATTGTGGAAGCTGAGGAGATTGATATTATTGTTCTTTCATTAAATTTTGAAAAAGAACAAAAACATGATGCGTTTAAACAATAAATGCAAAAGGCAAAAGTGTATGCAAAAGACAAAAGTAAAGATACACATTTACGAGTGAGCGGATAAATAATGTACAACTGAGCCGCTCGTTATGAATTGACCAGTAATTTGTGCAAAATATATCACACATGAAAAAAATCAGACTCCACTGGGTTGGAATTTATTGACCCTGATAATTACCTCCCAACTATTGGCCTGGTTTTGAGTTTGGGGATACAGGAGCCGACTCCCATGCCGGCGGGCCGCCCTCGCACCGCCAAACCCAGGGTCAGGCCGCTTGCCAGATTAGGAGCTTCCGCCTGTCTGGCGGGCTGTTTTTTGCTGTTTCCATGGCAGACCCTTGAAATGGGCACCTCTATGAGACTACCAAAAACATTTACTGCATGGTATGGACTGTAAAGTCCATGCCGCGCAGGAACTGGGGTGCATGCATAGAGGGGCCCTTTAGGGCCCCCTGTGTTTCCGCTCCACCACGGTTTTCATGGGGTGGAACCGCCAACTGCGGTAGAGAGGAAACTCATAATATGCTTTACGGGATAGTGGTAGTTCCCCCAAACATATTGCGGCCTTAAGTCTGCCATGCCACCACCAGTCAACTCATAATGGGGTAATTAGATGGCCGGTGCAGTGGTGGCTGGACCGCCACACCACCACGAGTCTGGCAACCTCAGACCGCCAGACTTTAGGGCGTAATTAGGGCCTTTGAGTCTTTCCCAGACATTGAGGAATTTTTTTATTTATTTTATTTTAGCGATTTCTAAAGCGCCTGGTGACCCAAGGGCATCCCCGCGCTATGTAACTTGAAGTCCTATTGAGAGGGAAGGCGGTCGAAGGGAGTTATTTGGGAAACAGATGGGTCTTTAGTTTTTTGCGGAAAGCAAGGTAGTTGGATTCCAGTCTGAGGGCGCGAGGGAGTGCGTTCCAGCCCTTAGCCGCCTGAACGGAGAATTGTCGACCTCCTGTGCGGGCTTTTTTGAATCTGGGGATGCAGACTAGATTCTCATTTTGAGATCGTAGTGATCTGGTTGCTGTATAAGGTGTGATCATTTTGCTGAGGATCGCTGGACCAGATCCGTTGTAAAGCTTGTGTGTTGTACACATTGCTTTAAAGTGCACCCTTTGGCGCACGGGGAGCCAATGCAGGGTTTTGAGGGCTGGCTTGGCAGATATTCTGGAGGGGGTGTTGGTAATAAGGCGTGCTGCCGCGTTCTGTGTCCGTGCAAATTTTGGTCTTCACTGCGCCAAACTTCTCTTGTCCCAGTATTTACTGGGCCTTATTCCCCTGATAAATATTGACAGTTTATCCTTTGGATGTGATGGTTATCACACTAATCGTAATTACCAATAAGTGTGGTCACAGGAGGTTCTGAGGATATTGCAATGTACATCCTAATGAGGGCCTAAGACGAAAGGTCAATAGCTCCCTCAACCTCCCCATGAGGGTTTGAATCTGTTCCTTTAATCGTGCCATTGAAACAGAAGTTATTACATTCTAAAAAGAACTCTTAAAACATTATGGGAGAAACTGTTTCTCCCTACCCCATTGTGTCCACTCCACTAATGATCTTCAAGTAGCTGAACCTCGGCAGCTCATCATTGGGGGTATGTTGTCACAAACTCTTGACTGTTGTTGGCCCATGCCTTAGGCCAAATCAATCTAGTGATAAAGACAAATGTCTAAAAGCAGAACCCTTCAGATCTTGATTCGATTGAAAGAATTTATTTGGTCTGTATTGGGTTGAAATACTCTGGGGCAGCAAATCTGTGCTGCCCTGCTCCTAATGTCACCATTACTGTCTGATTCTGCATGTTTTCCAGCACAGGAGACTTTGCCATAGGTCCCCCTGGCAAGAGATCAATAAGATTTAGACCAGTTGCTCACCAGTAGATCACTAGACTCTTCTGCTGGATATTGATCTCCACCACAAAGAAGACGTCTATTCAAAGGGGTGGCTACTATATCACGCCCTGGCCATTAATGGACTGACGCTTAGTGAAAACTGCTTGATCGCCATATGATTTATAGTGTTTGTTTTACTTGTACCACAGGTTCGACCTACTGGTCCTCCTGGTAAATCCAGGCTGTCGGTCATTACTGTGCTTCCTCATTTCCCCTTGACAATGTTAGAGGCATGTGTGTGACATGCTTGTGAGCACATGAAGAGTTTCCCCTGGCTGTGGGCCCCATATGTGTAAGTACATTTGTTGACTCCCACATTAAACAGTTTTAGACTTTCAGTAGCTGCCTCCATGTTTACCCTGCACATCTTTGTGCTCCTTTTTCCTCTACAATCTCTTTACAAAGGCAGTTGCAACCTAGGTTGTATGGAGCTGGATCAGATTAAAAAAAAAACGTAAATGGAGCAAGGGATGTCTGCCTGTCCACCCCAATAAATCTGATCCGGTTTGCACATGTGTGTCTGTGGCATGCAAAATGCAACATCTTGACAAAGAGTGTAGTAAGAGCGTGGCTGCTCCTATCACCAGAAAATAGGATGTGCTGCTTTCCCATTCCACTAAAGCCCTGTGATTTGTTCCAACAAAGGGAGCTCACACCCAACAGCTACACTTCATTGACTCAGGTACTGTTAGAAATAAAAACAGATTCCCGTCTAAGTTGCTTCAATGCCTGAAATCCCATTCGAACTGAAGTGGATATGATCTGAATGGAATACTAGCTGTAAATGGCCTAGAAAGGAGATGCAATTGGAAATTATTGTTTCCACCCACAAAGTAAAATGCTGACTGGCTGGTTTGCTTTGTGTTATAAATGGGTTCCTGGTTGACTGGGGTGGAAGTCATGGTCAAGCAGTAACCACAATCCTACTCAGGCTAAGTCACAAACACAGCCTAAACTGACCTCTGCTCACCTTATGGTTGCTTGGCACAGAGCAGTCAGGCTTAACCTAAGAGTCAATGTGTAAAGTATTTGTGCAACACTTCAAACAGCAAAATAGTGCAAACACCTCTGAACAGATTCCACATTAGGTTACAAAATTAGAGCTTAATATAATGAACCAAACAAGATCAAAACAACAAAAATGCAATAAGTTGAACCGGAGTTATGAATTTTTGAAGGAGAAACTGATAGTGTTTTAAATCATAAACTGACAATCGGGTTCCTCTGGTTGCGCTAACTAGGTCAAATTCAAAGTTAAAGCTGACTGTGATGGACCGTGGTTTGGGGATACAGTACCAGATTAGTCCAGCTTAAGTTTTAGCTTCTTAAGTGTTGTGCCAAGAGTCATTTTCGAGTGAAGGAATATAAAAAAAATTAAGCTTGATTTAAGTAGCCAAAAACCACTTCCAAAGACCCATGATCTGAGAGGCACCTCTTGGGGGTTAGCAGCTCCTTGACGGCATTTCTAGGAGTGAGGGGAGTGTGTTATGTCCCTGAGGTTTAAAAAAATAAAAAAAATAAAACTTACATTATCGCCTCATTGCTCCATCTCTCATCTGTGGGCTGGAACAGGAAGCACCCAGGCTCCCCATACAAATTACAATGCTGCAATGCAGCTTTGTGATTGGTCTAAGCAGGGTGGTGCGCCGCTCAGACTGGTACTAGGGGCTTGGGCATGTTCTCCACCCAGGCTGTAATGCAGCCTGCGTGGAGAACATGCAAAGTGCGCAAGACGGTTCTTGAGCCAGCAAAGCGTCATGCACACTTGGAGTCGGCAATTGAAATTTCTCTTCGCCTTTCCAGCGCAGGAGCTCCCACTGAATTTGCAGGCCCTGGGTACATGTAGTGCACTTTACTAAGGACTTATATGTAAATAAAATGTAGCAATTGTTTATTTGCCAATGTTGCCATCTTTTCCGTAAAGAGCACAAGAATTTCAACACTGATTACCAGTGGTAAAGTGCACTGAGTGGTAAAGCCAACAAAAACGAATTCAGCAAAATGGGGAGGAGGAAGGCAAATGTTTGGGGTGACCCTGCAGAAAGGGCCATTTCCAAAACTTTGCATCAGCTGCTACTTACAACCTACACGCTGGTCCTGTGAGTCATGCAGGTAATTTGCCGGTTGACTTTGACATAGGATTATACACCAGTACAGTGAGGATGTTTGATTGCTCTCCTGTAAGATTCCGGCACAGACTCTCTGGTGGATGAAGAAATGCCTATTGTTGTTTGCATCTGCAGACGGGATGCGTTTCCATGGTAGTTCATAATGTGTCTGAACAGACACATTGAGCCGCTTCCCAGTGCACCAGTGGGCCAGCAGTAGGAGAACAACCACATCTCCATGTGTCCTGTGCTGCAGGAAGCGTTCGTCCAGTGGAGGAGGCGGGGGCCATTGAAAGTCAGCCAAACAACAGGCTTGTGGTGACTCTTTTGATCCCTTATGAGGAAAAGATTAAATTAGATACAAGGTACTGGGCCACACGCAGTGTAGACATCGCGTTTGTCTATCCATAAAGATAGCAATGCAGCAGTGGCTAATGCAACCAGGTTTTCACCACTAAACCCAGCCCAATACCACAACAATAGAGAGACGAAAAAAAAGAGAAATATATCAAGGAAGGTCAATATTTTAAAGACAAGAAGACATATTTAGATGGGAATAAATCAGCACTAAGCATTAAACCAGCATTAAACACACCTACAGTAGTCACATCTCCAGTCAGATAAGAAAAAACAATTATACACTACCCTCAAGATGGAGGATGAACCAAATGTAGCTCAACCACCCGGCCAAACCATCACACTGCACGCACTCAAGGGTGTATATCCCCGGTTCAGTGAACTGGCAGACCCCGCATCTGCCTCCCCCAGGTGGGACACATGTATAGGACGTTTGGACAATTACTTTATAGCAATGCAGGAAACCGATGACGCCGTAAAACACTCCTAACCCCTAAACTATGCAAGGGAAGAAATGTACCTTCTATTCAAGGACCTACCAAATACAAGCCTACCCACCGACTACGATGCCGCAGTGAGAGTACTCAACTCTCATTACGACCCACAATTAAACCTAGACTTTGAGAGGTGTGTGCCAAGCAATGCCAGCAGGAGGGTGAATCAATTGACACATTCTATGCCAGGCTATGTGAGTTAACAAGCACCTGCACAGCTGACGATCAGCTCAATGAGCTCTGTGCTAAGTTGAATCAGGGATGTCACAACAAAACACTGCATGGTTTAAAACTGAGACTGCCGAATATAAGCCTAGATGACATCTTAATCCTCGAGCCGATGCTGTGAGCATGAGGGAAAAGGGGACTGCCCCCAGAGGGTGCTCTTTCCAACCCCGCAGAAACAAGTGCGGCTACTGTGGGTGGAAAGACCACCCAATCAATGCTTGGCCCTCACAAGGCCGAACATGGTCATTCCCACTCTCTACACCTCAGTCTGCCAAAAGAAAATCCAGAGAGAGGACCCCTGAGGCAACAAGCCACAGAGATAATCAGTATGCCAACTATCAATTACAAACCTCACACACCCAGGTGACTCGAAGCCCCCCTCTCAAACTACTTACAGGGTGGAAGACTCTTCACCTGAAGAAGAAGAAGAAGAAGAAGAGTAAGAAACATTACTTATATTATTCACAACAGACCTGAAGCGGCACCACAGGCCACAACCTACTTGCATTGTCTGCATAGCAGGGTCCAAAGTAAAGGCCGTCATTGACACCAGAGCCTCCGTAAATGTCATGGGAGTACAATACAACGTCCTCAACCTAAGCCACAACTGTTCCCGTCCAATACCAATATATTTGAATATGATAGTCACCTTTACCTTCACGTGGGCAAATGACAGTGCCCGCCCAGTTGGAAGGTCACCAAATCATGACAACAATCCATGTCATCAACCAAGAAGCTGACACAATAATCAGCAGCCACTCCGTGGAGGACCTAAGCCTAGTATCATTTGCAAAAAGCGTAAAGTCAAACCAGCCTGATGACCTACTGGATTAATTCTCAAACCTCTTGAAAGGGTTCCGGTGCCTCAAGCATGCACCGGTGAAGTTGCACATCGACCCGACGATAGCACCAACAGCACTCTGGCATCGCATGTCCCATTCCACCTTCGACCACTGGTTGAGTGCGAGCTGCAAAAACTCAAAGAACAACGGGTAATAGAAAAGGTATCTGACCAACTTCTGGGTCTCTCCAATGCTAATTGTTGAGAATCCAAAACAGGCGTGGAAGATATGGCTATGCATTGAAATTCAGCTCCCAAACCGAGCCATCTGGAGAGAATGCCACATAACCCTGACCTTGGACTAGATCGTGGCTGACGACAACGACTCCCAGTGGCTCTTAAAGCTGGACCTAAACGCTGGGTATCACCAACTGATCCTGACAGAAGAAAGTAGGTACATAACCAATTTCAGCACACATCTGGGACTGTACCGCTATAGACGCCTCAACTTTGGTATTTCTTCAGCTGCCGAGGTATTCCAAAATGCCATACACTAAACTCTATCAGAATTACCGGGGGTCCTAAACATTAGTGATGACATTCCATACATTCGACCACTCTGAAGTACCTCAATACCATGGCATCACCTTGCATCAAGAAAAGTGTCTGTTCTTTCAGACAAGAATTGCATTCTTTGGATACACATTAAAACAAAATGTAATACAAGTTGACCCTTGGAGGTCCCAGGCAATCAAACAGGCACCACCACCCACAACCATGTCTGAGGTAGGAAGCTTCCTTGAGATGATCACATATTGTGGCTGATTCATCCCAGACTCGGCCACCATTGTGGAACCATTAGGGCTCTAACCAGGACAGACAACAAGTGGCACTGGGGTCACCATGAAGAAGCAGCATTCTAACAAGTCAATGATGCACTCCTCAACAACACCCGCTGGTGTATTTTCCATAACAAATGTTATTGTTGACATACACAAGAGACCTGGCGACACCAGAGTAATACATTGTTTGAGTATCATGGCAATGGCAAATATGTCAACTTTTACAATATATATTTGAGAAAAAAAACATCAGTGCAAGGATGTATATGTTATCGTACAAAATCTCTGATGGTAGTATTTGGAAACTGGCATAATTACTATCTGCGTTGGTACCCAGCATTAACTCTTCATAACAGATCTTCATTGTGTGATGCAGGGGGAATAGGTTCATGATAAAGACCCAGATAATCCGCCCACCGCTTCCATATCTCCGGGTGTTTACAGGGGCATCCTGTGCTTAATAATTAGTATTTCCAGCCCCATTGAAAAGTCAATACCCCGTTTCCAGGCTCCCACAGATGGCAGGGAGGCATCTTTATAAGCCCTAGCAATGTCCCTCTTAGCCAGCATAGAGCCAGATGTAGCAGATGACGTTTGTACCTATTGCCGCCAATTTCCCCCTAAAATGGAGAAAAACCAAGCACGGCGACCCTGGGATGTCCCACCCCAGCACTTCAGAGAGACTTGTCAATACTCCACGCCAAAATCTCGACAAGGCAGTGCATTTCCACACCGTATATAGGAGAGTACCCTCGACTGCCATCATCCCGGCTAGTCACAGCCTATAGTGGGTGAAGTAAGGCAGATGGACCTAAATCTTTCTGCCAGGTGTCTCTAGTTTTACTGAGTGTGGTGTGACTATTAGTAACCAATGTACGATAAATTGCTGTAATTTTTTGCACCCTCATTTCTCCCATAAATACCCTGGTCTCAATAGGATAAAAACTCATTTTGCTGTGTTATATAGGGGGAGAATGCATGGTGGAATTGTAGGTATTTGTAGATATGTGACCGGGGCATGTGGTATTCAGCCTGTAACTCTTGGAAGGATTTTAGGATCCAGTCGTGGAGGACCACCCCAACCGTTGAAATACGTATGCAATCCCAGCTCCCAAAGCCCTGCAGTTCAGACAGCCATGGTAGGAGTCCATTGCACCAGAGAGGAGTCTCCCTAGTCAGCCTGCCCCACCATTCCATCCTGCGCAACGCCGGTCTCCATATCACAAAGACCGTCCTGGTTGTGGGGGGCAGCAATTTGAAGGTCATGCTAGAATATAGAATTGTGTGTAGTGATTTAGTATCCATTAACCAGTGCTCGAGGGCCTAGGCAGAGTCACGTCTATCCTCATACCTCTAGTTGTTTAGGATGAGAAGGTGTGAAGCGGCATGATATGCCTGGACGTCTGGAGTCGCAAGCCCCCCCCGCAATGAGTGGATTGGAAGCCCGTGCTTAGTGCTACCCGCGCAGAGTTCCCACCCCAGAGTCAGTAACTAAGGACAGCATTCATCTGCCTAAACCATGTGTGTAATATTGGGTAGGGGTAATTCTGGAGTTGGCTGAGGAGACGGGGCAACAAAAATTTTAAATATGGCTGACCTACCAAGGAGTGATAAAGGCAAATGTGACCAGGACAGCACCTGCTCCTTGTCCTGGCTCAACAGAGGGGGCAGATTCTTGTCCCAGGAGATGGATAGGGACACCAACAAGAACACCCCAAGATGCTTCAACCCGTCCAGAGCCACCGTATCCTCACCCGCCCTAGCCCCGAGCTGGGCCCCTCCCCGTAGGGGCCACAGAAAAGATTTATGGGCATTCATTAGAGGTCAGAGTTTTCGCCAACAATTTGCATTATCAGGTGCAGATGTGGGCCGGATCTATGCGGGTGTGTTAAGAAAAATAATACTTCATCTGCATACAGACCTATGCAGTCAGAGAACTCCCTCGACCATGCAAAGTCATAAACTTGGGCGTCCATTCTCACCCAAGCTGCGAGTGGCTCCATAGCGAGTGCGAAAAGGTAGGGAGAAAGAGGGCTTTGCTGCTGGATACCCCTCACAATGGAGAATGGCAGCGAGGTCGAATCGGCGACTCTAACCTCAGTGGTGATATCAGTGTATAGTGGACGGATGTATTTAGTGAGTAGGATGATTTTAAAGCTGCTCAGAAATGTAAAGAGATAAGTCCAGTTAAGGAAATCAAAGACCTTGTCCATATCAGCAAGTAGGAGCGTGGCTGGCTCGTCCAGCCGATCCAACGAGGCAATAATATTGTGTTATTGCATCGTTGTTGAAGTTAGGGTGGGTGGCACGACCTGGCATAAAGCCGGCTTGGTCCGGGTGAATTAGCGCTGTGATATGTGGGACAATGCGGTTCGCTATGATTTTAGCAAGAAGTTTCGCCTCAACATAAAGTAAGATATCGGTCTGTATGATGTATGTAGGTCTGGGGGCCGGCCTGGTTTTAAAGAAATCACTATTTCAGCGTGACACCAGTCAGCTGGGAGATGGCTATTATCTACTGCTGCGTGCAGCGCAACCAAGTAGTGGGCTGACAGTTGAGATTGGTATTTCTTATAGAACTCACAAGTGAATCCATTCGGGCCCGATGCTTTGCCCGCGTTCATGTCATAGAGAGTACTTTGAATCTCCTCTGTCGTGACCGGGACATCCAGGTCGTCCTGCACCAAGTCTGACAGAGACTTCGGGGGCAGATCAGCCAGAAACCGGTCAATGGTGTACTTCTGGATGGTCTGGCTTCATCCAACAGGTCACTAGCATTCAGCTGTTGTATCATGCAGAGTTGACGGCGGATCGTGCCACTATCCTCATCTCTACTCTTGCACCGTAGATCAATGGTTTGGTCCTCAGCGCGTGGCAATTTTTCCCAGTGTTGTTTACATCGTGCAGAGCAAAAGGCAATATCTACCCCCCTTGGTGTTGGCTTCATGGCTTCCCACAGGGTCCCGGGTGAATCAACTGTGCTTACGTTGTGGGAATAGTATTCAAGAATGGTGGTATGCATCTGCTGGTGGTATTGTTCGTCCTGTAGGAGCCACGGCAAGATCCATCAACGCGGCGGGGAACGCCTGGGGTCTAGACACATCAGTAATACTACTGGGGAGTTATCTGAGAGGCCCCGGGGCAGTATCGCTACTGTCTTGACTCAGTGTAGGTGGGAAGCGGGGATGAATATATAGTCAAGCGAGAAAATGAGTCATGAACGCTCGAGAAGTGTAGTAATGAACTTTGTTGGGTGTAGTTTCTGCCACGTATCGACCCATCCCATCCCCTGGGCCAATGTCTGGAGTTTCGAGTCACGCACATCATTCGGCTGACCTGTACTGCACCATCTGTCTATGGAGGGGCACATTATATCGTTCCAGTCTCCCCCGGCAACCATCAAGCCCTGTGGAAACTCCGCCCAGAGGGACGTTAAGCGTTCCACTACGTTCCAAGATAGATGTGCGGGCCATATACACCAATGGGAGAAAGGCGCTCCCCATATAGTGTACCCGTCCCCACTGTATATCTACCCTGGATGTCTGTCCAAGTCCTGTCATGAACAAAGGGTAACCTGTGGTGAATTCGTTTTGCCAACCCCGAGAGCCCCTGGTGAAACCAGAATGGAAGGTCTGGACAAAGCCAAAGCGTGCAAAACATGGCGCCTTGTTGCCTAACAGGTGAGTTTCCTGTAAAAATAGGATATCTGTTTTGTAGCACTTGGCCTGACGGAGTACAGCCCCCCTTTTGATCTTGTCCAGCCGGCCGTTGACATTCCAGCTAGTAATATTCAATCCCTGCGTCTGGGTCTCTGTCATGTCGGGTGTCTGACGTGCATGAAGGCTAGCATGTGGGTAACATAATACGGTTGCACTCTATATAGGAGATATATGATCGTGGCACTAAAAATCAACGTGAACTTCCCATTAACCCCCCTCTCCCTCCCCCAATACCTCAACAGTTCTGAAGCATCTGTCGCGGCATGGTGAGCATCCCACCCCCAACTGGGGGGTAGGATCCACTCCCAGCCAATGCATCCCCAATGAACGTCCTGTGTACATTGAAGCGTCTTCGGGACCACTGAAATGTACTTGTAGTTGTAGCCCAGTTTTATATCAGCCATCTAAGTTGGTGTGTCAGATATACGATTCTGCTAGCATGGGTTAAAATGGTGTAGGAGGTTGTTGACCCTCCAATACACATCTCCGAGAGCTGCTGCGAGTCTTGGATCTCCTCTTAGAAAGTTGTTGTTTCCTGCTGACCCTTGGATAGTCCAGGTCAGGACCTCCAAATGAAGTGTCAGAGTTTATGCCGGGGTAGCCATGATTCCTCAGTTTCACCGTTTCGTCTGTCCAGCTGAACACTTCTTCTGGTGACTCAAAGAATTAAGTCCGTGATTGAAAGGAAACCCACAGGCAGGCTGGAAACAATAGGGAATATTGGATTTTTAGTCCCCGCAGACGGGCCTTAGCTGTGGCAAATGATTGTCGGCGTTGCTGGACCACTTTGGTGTAGTTTGGGAAGATCATGATGGATTGAGAGGCGTAGGTAAGGGCCCCCTTCAGACTTGCCTGTGTCACAATCACATCTCTGTCCTTATAAACAAGGAATCGAGCAATAATTGGTCGGGGATGTGCCCTGGGTTGCGGTTTCTGTAGCAGAGGTCAATGTGCATGCTGAATTATAAAGCATGGAGACAGGAAATTAGCTGGAAGCCACACTATCAGCCATTTGGTGAGGAAATCAGCAGTATTATTGTTCTCGTAGCCCTCAGGGAACCCTACAAATCAGAGATTATTCCTTTGGGCGCGGTCTTCCGCATCTTCAACCCTTGCTGCCTGGCTGCGCGTTAGTGACTCCAAGCTGGACATCCGCTTTAGAAGGGTGTTCACTGTGTCTTCGGTTGTGGCAATCCGCAATTCTGTTTCAGTAATCCTCTGCACCACATTGGGAAGGTCTTGCTGAAGGAGCATAACGTCCAAGTCAACTGCACCGATTTTGGCACCTAATGCATCCCTGGATTGGGTAATAGCGGCCAGCAGTGCTGCATTGTCAGATATGGTAGCTGCCACCTTCTCTGGGTCAGACAGTTGGGCCCAACTATTTGTCCATCGTGGATTGTTTTGATGTAGCTCCGGGTGGTTTGTCTTTAGCCATTTTTGTCTGGGCTAGCAGGACGACTCCGTAAAGTGTACATCTTGGCAACTCCACCGTCGGGAGGTAACTGAAGCACCGCCGGCTCCTCCAAGTCTTGCCAACATACGCCCAGGGGTGACGGACGGGGGAGGGTACCACATCCACAAGCCGCACTAGGTCCTAGCCCGGCCACCTCTGCAAATGGGAACCCCCCACACTCCCTAATGGGTGTCTCTGGCCCCCGGACTCTTGGTCCCAGCCGGTGATTCTGTTTCAGATTATGGTGTGCTTTGGTGACCCTCAGGGACAGGTGGGTACTGGTTATTGGGCACTAGGCTGCGGCGCCACAGGGCCAGTGGGGCACCCCACTCTATGGATTTACAGCTGTCCGGGTAAGTCTCAGGGTTAAGGGAGGTGCTCTAGTCTCCACACCTGGAAGCGACAGCAGGGGAAATATCAGGGGCCCCAGCATACTCACCACCTGACCATGCATTCTCCGGGTCTAAGTCAGGCCAGTCCAGCTTCATCTGCACCGTCCCCCGGATCAGGCCTGTTTCGCCACAGGCCGGCCGCACGGCCACGCCTCACCACTTCTCAACAATCGGGCCCCAGTGGGAATCGTGGTCCAGTGTGTGGCTGCCAAGCCGCGGGCTGTCCGACGTCCACCAGGCGCAAGCACACAGCTCCAAGCGGTCTCAAACCCACCAAGTGTTTGCGGATCCTCCTGGATAGCAGACTGAAGATGGCGGGCCCAGTCAGGGAGCACCAGTGAATCCCAGGCTCGGCAGGCTGCCTCTACGCCGTGGCCTGAGTAGGCTGCCCAGATCCAGTCTGGGCATTGGCTACAGGGTTGCGTCTCCAGCCTCACATTCGATGTGGCTCCCGCAATGCGCCCATTCGGCCACACATCGGGGGGCCCACTGTGTCCCAGGACCATACGTGATCCATTCAACCACCCACCGTTCTCTCAGGCGGATCAGTCATGGGCCGGGCACCACGGCCTGTCTCCATCGCAGCTCCAGAGGTCAGAACCCAAAGGGGCACCGTGGTCTGATATGACCACCGAGTCCCCCAGGCATCCGGGACTCCCCGAGTGGGAGCCAATGGCTCCAAGTGCCTCTTAGGCCACGGGTGACTGCGGCCCCGCCAGGGCAGTATAATCAGCAGCAGCGCCATGTGGCCAGGAGCGTCACCATGGCCTGGGCCTACCAGATCTCTTCAATGCCGCAGCCCAATTAGCCTGCCAAGGCCAGGTCCAAGTATTGGCAACGGGGGGGGGGTATATTCTGGCCACACCACCAGGCATTGCCCCCGGGATAACACGCATGGGCTACTGTAGCAGGCGGCAACTCACCCAGCCTTCAGGCTGCACCATGATCCTCCGGCAGTGCGCCAGCTGCCTCAGCATGCCGAACTTGTCCAGGAAGGCGCACCGGGCCCCAGTTCATCCGTGGGTATGGCCACACAGGAGCATCAATCGGATCCTGAAAGAAGTTCCCCAGCTGCTTCGAGGTTTCTCCGTCTTCTGCTGAGGGACAGATTGGCTGCAGATGCATCAATGTGGCAGGATTAATGTAGGATTATGGTGGGCTACGGGAGCTTCGCTAAGGCGCATCCGCCATGTTGGACCACCAGGCCATGACCCCCACGCTGGTGTATTTTGACCCGGACAAACGCACTGAACTACTGGTAGATGCTAGCCCAATAGGTCTCAGGGAAGTGCTTGCATATGAACAGGAGCCCAAGCATTGGGCAGCTAAAGCCTTCGCCAGTAAATCATTATTAACCATTGAGATGCAATACACCCAGATTGAGCGAGTAGCCCTAGTTATTAAATGGCCATGCAGGCATTTTCACCTTTATGTGAGTGGTCAACCTTTCAAGGCCATCACTGACCATCAACCTCTAGTCTAGCTGTTCTGAGGATCAGCCCCACATCCATCCCCAAGAATTAAGCGGTGGGCCATCCAGATGCAACAATGCTGAAGGTTATCTCTCCCGCCACCCAGTGCCTTCAGAACCTCAAGTCAACAGCCAAGAGTCTGAGGCAGTGGAGGCTTACGTCAACATGATTTTGTGCACTGCTTGCCCCTGAGCCCTAACCTTGGCTGGAACAAGGATGCGGCTGAAACAGGCCCTTTCCTCACCAAGGTGCGCAACGCCATCCAAAGCGACACATGGCAAAACTTTCTACAGGATACTAATGACTGGTCATGGAAAGATGGAGAATGTCTCACGATAATGTGGAGAGTGAGAATGGAATTCAGCCTGACCCAGGATAGGATCATCCTGCGTGGGTCTCGAATTGTCATCCTGGCGGCCCTGCAGCGTCACATCATACAACTAGAGGACACAGAGGACATCAAGGGCCGATGAAGATGAAATCTAGGATGAGGGAGAAAATATGATTCCCTGGGGTTGAAGACCTGGCTGAAGGTGCCCCACATGTCAAATGATGTTCCAGAAAGGCCAGCACTGATAATCACAGAGGACTCATGCAATACCCCATGGCATAAAGTAAGCATAGATTTTGGGAGCTTCCTGGAAGAGAGTCATGCTAGTCATGATGGATACTTACTCCAAAGACCCCATCGTGAAAGTCATCTGCTCAACTGCATCACACATGTGGCTCCCATTTAGGAGAAGGCATTCACAATGTTTGGCTTTCCCACCGAGTTCAAAAGTGATAATGGACCACCATATCAAGGATGGGTGTTCAGTGATTTTCTAAACCATCACGGACTCTGTCATCGCAGAATCACCCCTCAATGGACAATGGGTATATCAAAAGATTCATGCAAACCTTAAATGAATCACTCTGGATTGCAGTGACAGAACAGATTGACACGGAACACCACCTCAAGTCAATCCTTAGGGATTA
This sequence comes from Lissotriton helveticus, assembly GCF_964261635.1. Classification (NCBI taxonomy): domain Eukaryota; kingdom Metazoa; phylum Chordata; class Amphibia; order Caudata; family Salamandridae; genus Lissotriton; species Lissotriton helveticus. Next base: position 919,133,095 of record NC_136065.1, on the reverse strand, counting down.
TCGTGGCACAGCCCACCACACCACCCAACAGGCTCCCTGGACCTTAGTGTGTAATGGGCCTTGCCAGGACACGATCCCCGCATGCCCTGGGTGGACGCCACCCCTCATGATACCCACGAGACTTGTGCACACAGTGAAAGGCGGAATGCGGCAACCAGCTATAAGAGAGGGGCAAGATCCTGTGACCTCAGGCCGGGTAACAAGATGTTCATCAAAGACCAAAGACCTGGCTGGAAGCTCAGGACACTGTAGGAGCAGGGAGTCTGGACAGTGGTGAGGAGAGACGGAACCATGGTAACAGTAATGAAGGGACAAGAAGCAGTGGCCTGGAATGTCTCATGGTACAAGAAGATAGAGTTGCCCTTCAAGACCTAACTCGAAAGAGAGGAGGAAGAGGCCTGGCCCCGGTATGGAAAAACCCTCTGTAGCTGACATGGGGCCAACCAGCCAGCAGTCAATGACAACAGAAAAAAGTCTGTCATGCAGTGCATCACCTGGGCATCACACCAGGGGCCGCCTTGTCGTGATCAGCATCCCTGGTACTGCCTTTGGCCCAACACTCAACCCAGCCTGCAGCTCAAAGACCCTGCATGTTGCCTGGAAGAACTTGTCTAATACTTCACAAGGACTGAGTTGGAATGGGATGTAAAGGGTCAGCAGTCGTGTTGTTGCACTGCTGGGGTGCCCCGGATGTAGTCACACCTCACCTTTCCTGCATGACTACCCTCTCTTTTTCTCTTCAGTGAGATGCACAACTGGCTTTCTCATGCTTTTCCACAGCCTGAGTCAACATGCCTACCCGACAGAAAATGATGCATGGGGAGTTACCTCACTTTCAATGGACTTCAACTTTTTTTGTTGAGTAAGTGATTTACTCTTGCTTTTACTGTTTGTGTGTTATGTAATTTTCAAAATGGACCAACAAAAGTGGAAAGCTGGCATGCGTCAGCATCAGTGGCAGCTGGTGGAATTTGAAACTAGTGGGGCGTAAGAGCAATTAATGAGCTTTGGGACACATGTGAGCAAGCTGGAATTTGTTTTAGGAAAGTTTCTCCCCCAGAGAATCTTTATTGAAAAGGGTTGTAAAAAGGTGCATTTTCCAGCTCAATGTCTATAATAAATTACGAAAATGCATATTTCTTACAGGCATTTTTTTTATGGGCTTTAAAATAACATCATGAAAAGTGTCCTTGGTTTAGCATGACGCACATTTCATGAGGCTATTTGGTAGCTGTGTCCCATTTATTTTACTACTACAAAGACATGCCCTTGAACTATGCACTTAGCTTTTAGGGGTTGTGAAGAAATGTTGCCTGTGTGATTGAAAAATGCAAGACGTAGTAGTATTCTGCACTTTGCAAATTAATAGCATACAGAAATCTGTGTTAACTTGTGTCAGGGCTTGCTTGTCTCTTTGTATACTTTAATGCTACCAAGAAAGTCCTCAACATTCCAAGTACCTCCCGGCTAATTGTTCTCCTGCCTTGTGCCTCTTTTAATTTGGTTCAACACTATGCTAGCATGGAGGGCCCAGATATCCCTTAAAGCAGGTTCTCTTTTCACGGAGAGCTTGCCTAAAATGAGATAATTTCCTGTCTGTCAGAACCCAGCACTCGGTGACCCCTGAGCATATGGCCATGTCTCAGACTCCAACTTCACAGAACTGGTGTCACAGGCTCCTAGATATCGTTACATGACAAGTGTCATAGGGTCCTGGCTGGTGGCACATGGCCAGTTTCAGATGACCCTGACTAACCTCACAGGGCCCTGGACTGTGTCACAGGACCCCGACCTGTGTCACATGACCATAACAAGCACACAAGACCTTGACCGGTGCCCCAGTTTCCCGATCTGGCTAGTGTCACATCACATACCCCTGCCGAGGTGCAGTGAGATCCATATGGTGACACATGCCACTGACCAGAATTCAGTCCCGCTACTGTGGCTCCGACTTGGCAGAGCTTTTCACTGCTCTGAGCCAGGCTCGTGCTGCAATAGCCAGATGCAAAGAGAGAGCCAGGTTTTGCGTTCGCATGCTTGATTTTTAATTACAGGCTTCGATTTGATGTGCCCATTAGGATGAAATGCAGAGTTGGCAGGACCCTCGGTGACCCAACTCTTCCGCACTCACTTATTTGCTGATGTAACATTTGTTCTTCAAAGTGATAAATAAAAAAATACACACAGATGATTGACTCTGCTCGGGCACTGCTTTTTATTTTTGAATAATGCTGCACCTTCGTTGGAGTATTTTCACGATCCGACAGATTGAATGTGACTTATGCTTTTACTGGTGCTGCCTACACTGAGTGAACTTCACATAGGCCGGAGCATAAGATGAAAGGCAGCGCCATTTAACACTTTGAGACTGAAAATGAATATTTATAAGCATGGTTATGGCGCCAACAATGCTTATATTTGACTGCATGCAATTTGCCGGCATGACGGGCGGGTGGGAGGTGGGGTGGAATGGAAATGGGGTAATCGCGGGAGAGATTGGGGGGAGGCGGGAGGGGTTTAATTAAAGAAAACTATTAAAAAAACGTACTGTCCTGCTTCTGTGTGGGTCCCAAGTCCGACTCCCGCTCCCGCCGTTCACCATTTTCTAATTCAGACCTGCAGCCCTCGTCATAGAACAGCCTCCCTCCCTCCCCTCCACCAATCACAACGCGCTGTGCACCACATTGTTGCTGTGCCACTGCCAGCTACAAAATATAAATTATGTATATACTAACTATTAACTAAACTCACTATGACTATGAGGAGGAATCCTCGCTCCATCCGTCTGACTCAGAGTTCAGCCGTATCGGGTTCAAGGGGGAGCGCGTGCCATCACTCTCCTTGTGACTCTGGTGTTCTTGTTGTAGCAGTCCTGTCCACGCCAGGGCGTGGTGACGTCCCAACAGCGCCGGCCAATCATTGACTACATGGAGCAGGGCTAAAACTGCCCATAATGAGACCCGGCTCCCCCGGGTCTCTGCCTGTGTGAGTGCAAGGAGAGGAGGAGGAGGCATGGGGCTACTGCGTGTGTGCGCATGCGTGGGAAAGTCATAAAAATGACTTGTCCTAAATGCGCACACACTGCTGCTGCCCCCTGCCACGCTGCTGCTATCTGCTAGCCCAGCCTGCCACTCACTGCCACAGGCCCGCCCCCCACACCCTTCCGCGATGACGTCACTATAGTTAGTGACTCCGACCGACCTCAAGTCTCAAAATAAAGGCATTATGACTCGGTAATTGGTATGTATGGAGTGACGGTCGTCCATGGCTAGTGGGGCAACGCCCCAACGCCCCCAATGGACGAACCGCCACTGGTCAGCATTATTAGATATCCTCAGTGGTAATAAATGTGGTGCTTGATCCAAAGAAATTTTACCACTGAATCATGAAAGTAGATTTCAAGTAGTGTTAATATGTGACTAGAATATTTGTGCATATTTAAACAGCTGATGTACAACAACAATATAAGAATACAGCATCACAGCAACACAACATAATTTTACACAAAGGCGAATAACAACAGCCATAATAATGACCAACAGCACACAGCCCATACAATAACACGATAATAAAGCAGAAGACCTACACCATAAGTAAGAATAAGTAAGAAAACTGCACAACACAATCTTACACACCAACAAAATACAAGCACATGACAACACAATAAGACCAGAGAATAATACAACACAACATTAGAGCAATCACAACACACTAAAATGCAATGAGACAACTGCACCAACAAACCAACAGCATATTAACACAACACAAAAGTAAACCATCTTAGAATACCAAAATAAAACATGCAATTGTACTCCATTTTTGTTTTTTTTTCTACTGTTGCGTTGTTAAGACTTTTTTTGTGTTGTAGATGTGTTTTTATTGTGTTGTGTTATTCTGGTGTATCGATATTATAATGTTTTGTCTTGTACTATATCACTCTGCTGTTACTTTGCTGCTGTATTGTAAAAGTACTGATGTGTTTTTTTCTGAAATATTGTTCTGTTCTTGTGCTATGTTCTGGTGAGTCTTCTTTGTTAGATTATTAGGTTGCCTTCTTGTGTTATTTTGCACTGCACTGCTGAGTAATGTTTTCTGTTTTGTTTTCTTTTCTTAGAATAGAGTTGTGTTTTTGAGGTGCGTCTTTTTTTTAGTTGTGTGTTGATGTTTTGTTATTGCATTGTGACTTATATTTTGTTGTCTTGGGGGTGTGTTGTTTTTGCACAGTTGTGTTGTATTTGTGTTTCCTGTTTGAGTTTGTTGTTGTAATGTTTTATTATATTTGTATTGAGAGTGCCTTGCCAATGTGCTGTAGTTATGTTTTGCTCTATTTTGTAGTGGTGCTTGGTTGTTGTGTTTTTGTTTTTCTGGTATTTTGCTGTGTTGTCTTCTTGTGATGTGCTATTGAGTTGTGATAAGTGCTGCAATTATTTGCACTCTTCAAATAAAGCTGCAATGCATTCAGACAAAAGTGACAATTATCATTAAAGTTGCAGAGACAAAACAACCATTTCATGGTGCCACAGAACATGGCAAACATTTATTTTGTTCAGCCCGTGTGTATCTTCTCTTAGATGTGACAAAAATAAGGAGAGGATGAATGGAATGTTTGAACACTTTTTATCCAGTGTGCCACTCCTGACAGAGATCAACCATAAGCAAGCCAGACTGATACTGTCCAAGTAGGGACACTGAGGTCCTAACTGCCAGGCCAGGTCCCCTCAAGACTGGAACACATGCAACCCCAGATTGGTCCCATTCGTTTTGGGCCCTTATTAGTGAGGTATAGACTTGTTGCAGTATATATGGGATCCACTTCTGGAACACTAATTTAACATAGAAAAACGAAAAAGTGTTGTGGGAGTGCCTGAATTACTCTCATCCATTGCTTATTACTCTGGATGCATTTCTAATATACTGTTCTCTCTCCCCCCTGCACCTCACTAGACAGTGATAAGCATTTGGAAATCAGACTTCGTGCTGTTGCAACAGCAATGGTTCACCCTAGAATTCAAGGAGAGGTCCCTTCTGGATGGGAATGTAAACACCCCCAGACTGTTCTCGACCATGTTCTTCGTATATAGGCAAATATAAATGAGGAAACATATTCAACTAAACTAAATACCAAGTTCATCTGCATATATTTTTTACATGTAATAAGCACAGCAATTAGAGGGGTCGTAAGTGTTATATTGCACATAAAGAGATGGCAATTGTAAACAGAAATTATTTATTCAAGATTCTTCATTGTTTTAAGAATTCACATAAAAAAAACTATTCAATTCTAAAAGTTATTTTGCCATACTTAAAAAAACACTAACATATCCAGCAATCCTCAGTATTTTCTCTTTTCACTATTTTATCCATTAACTTCTAAACGGTACTTACCTTGAAAACCTCATAAAATTGGATTTTTTTAATAATATGCTTCAAATGCTAATGGCTTCTCCATTATTATTTATTGCTTCTCTTACATCGATGACTATTGTATACTAGCTCATCGCCTTCATCCATGCTGTGAAATATTCAAATAGGTCGAGCCTTGCTTCTTTCATTGCAACAATCCTCTCTTCATAAATTGATTTCGAATGTTCAGAGTGAAGTAGCAAATCAGCATCAAATGCATCAAATTCTATAAAGAAAGTTGCTTTGTGACACTGCACATACAGCCCTCACGATCAGAAATTCTATATTATTCGTCATGAAAAAGAAATATCTGTACAGTGGTAAAAAGCATACACGCTTTACCATCTTAGAGTCTGATTTAGAGTTTGGTGGATGGATACATCGGTAGAAACATGACGCACATTCCAACCGCCTTATTACAAGTGGATTAGGATATAATTAATGCTCCTGGTTTCCCGTCTTTATAGATCTATTCAGATAAATACATAGAAAAAACAATCTGTGTTCCTTGTCTAAATGTATTTGTATAAACAGAAAAATACTGAGCAAGTTTTATTTCTGAGTGGGGTTGTGTTGGAGCGGGGCAGGGGGTGCTTCTCCGTGAGAGCAGAGGAGCGCCGCTCCACTGCCAAAAATGCCCCCTGGAGAGCCCCAGAGATGAAAAAATGGTAATAAACGTAATTTATTACCATAGTATTTTTCATCGACCCGTCCTTAACTGAGTGCCAGGGCGGGTCGAGCTGCTGACGCACTGCTGCTAAGTGGCATCTTTTAAGCTGAGCACTTCAGTTTAAAGAGCGCATGTCTTTTTGACCAGCCGTCTTGGGACGCCATGCCAGACATGCACATTTTAAACTACTCAAACCTAGCTGTTTTAAGACAGCTGGGTTAGAGCAAGCCTCCAGTGCCCTCCCATCCCGGCACTGCTTTCAAGCTGGTGAGAGCAGCCTCAGGATTGGTTAGGGGGATTTGCTGGAGAAAGCAGAACACAGATAGGGTGAGGAGACTGAGAGAGCGCAAATCGAGAAAAAATTAGAAATGCACCATATTTACAAGCACGTTGCATTAGTTTAGTAAAGATTACATAAGAGTGTCGAATTTATAGAGTGAAAATACATAAGAGTGTTTAACTAGAATAGACTGTATATATCAGTGTGAAAAGCTAATGTAGAAGTGTGTAAAGATGTTATAATGATGTTGAAATACCATGTTATGTGGCTGTTGTAGAGGAGAATGTAACACTGCTAAACGAAGAAATGTGTAGGCCACATGGCAGTTCACAGAAGATGAAAGGTGATGTTATACTTTCACGTGATATGGATTTTAATGTTGTTATAATTCAAAGTATTATTGATCATAGAACTGAAATATATGTTTTATAGAAGTGTTTCATATAACCATTGTGTGTAATAAGTTAGAATACTGTTTAAACTAAGAAATTAAAGGTTTATAGAGTGCACACGTTTCATGTAATTCTAATAGGCCTGAATAGATAAGTTCGTTTCTTTTGATCTGCATGTGTTAGTTAGAGAAATGTCATGCTAAGCATAAATTGCAGAGACTGCTTGATGGTTTACGACTTAGAAGATATGGTGGAGGCTGGAATTTGGGGCCCACTGCACAAGTGTCTGTTTGCAGGTGCGAGGAGGTTCCAATCAAGAGAGTGATGAATAGGGTTTTGTTCAGGGCGCCAGGCACAGGCCTGGATGAGGCTTCAGGAATTTCCTGGGGGGTACCGTCCTGCCGGAGAAGAGTCTGAGAAGCAAGGTCAACGCTAACGATGGGCCCAGAGGAGTATCAGCATGGAAAATGCCAGAACTGACACCACGTGAGGGGCGTCTCTAAAGGGCGTTTCTATTGTAAATGTGATTTTGTATTAGGGACAGCACCCCTGGGTGGAGTTAGGGCAGATGGTCTGAGGAACCTAAGAGAGCGGATGGGTAGGCAGATAGGTTAACTGTGAGACACCGATTTACAACGAAGACTAAGGGAAGTGAGTGATCTTCTTTGGAAGTCACCACTGCTGACACCTTTTTAGGTTAAGATTTTACTAAGTAGGGATGTCACTTAGTCTAGTGTAGGGACAGTCTAATCTGGATTTTCTTCCTTTCTGTAAATGACTCATAAGCTACAGCTTGTGTCTATTCTTGCAACTCTGATGATTTTTGAATTGGTTTTGGTAATATTCTTCTGCCGACTAAGAGCTTTTAGAAAATGTATGTTTGTATTGATACCAGTATATCTTTTGAACCTTATATTGAGATGTTTGTATCTCCAGTTAACTTTGGCTTTATAATAAACTTTTAAAACTTATTTGTAGTAGGTGGTTCTTTAGAGTGGTGTAAGTCTTTATTAATTGACCTAGTAGTGGATTGCCTTTTACTCTATGACAGGTATCAACGGTTTAGTCGACCTGAGTTGGGATCCAGACCTATAGCCATAGATCAAAAATCCCGCCGTAACAGTTGGTAGCAGAGACGGATGGTTACCTTCTAGAGGAAGGTGATCTAAACTAGGTTAAGATTACCCCAAGGTCCCTAGAGATCGAGAGATGAGCAGCGGAAGAATCGCCTGCCGAAGAAGGTGCTGACGGTGCGAGAGAAAAGCAGCAGGGTCGGACGAGAGTGAGTATAACAAGGGTCATGCGTTGACAGATTGCGGTGTTTTGTGTTGTATCTGTATTGTAATGTTATGCGGAGTTGAATGCCTGTAGTGTGAGTGAGAGAGGGTTGTGAGCGCGCGCAACCTGGCAAACTGGGAAAATCTTAAGTTCGGAGAAGAGCTTAAGTGGTTCGGGTGTATCGGACATCCAGAGTAGTTGTCGACCAGAGAAGGGGGTCATGAGGTACCATTGATCGCCCGCTGGACCGAGATAGGGGGAACGCAAGAGTGAGTGTGTGGGTAACGGACGCTGGTCGAAAGTTACCGTGTGTAAGTAACCTATCAGTTAAGGCGATTGTCTGGACGTACACGGAAAGACATTTCGTCAGTTAAGGTGACAATTACAGTTAGACTGTGGGCGTACAGTCAAGGAAAGTGATCGCTTGGTCGGAAGTAATCATTTTCAGAGTATGAATGGGACGCATGCATGACCGGGAGACGAGCGGAGAAAGGAGGGGAACTGCTGCGAAGGGGGACGAGTGACGTCAGCGAGAGCCGCGCTGTGATAGGCCGGTTGGTGTGAAGCCGCGCTGTGATGAGCCGGTTGGAGTGACGTCAGCGAGAGCCGCGCTGTGATAGGCCGGTTGGTGTGAAGCCGCGCTGTGATAGGCCGGTTGGTGCGACGTCAGCGAAAGCCGCGCTGTGATAGGCCAGTTAGCGAGAACCGCGCTGGGATTGGTGGATTGTCATCAGGAAGTAAACGAACGCGGAGAAAATAGAAATTTTGTAGATTTTGAACATGAAGTGTTTTAAATGTTTGAGAGCGATCTTTAAGAGAAAAAGAAGAGAATCTTATTACGGGGAAGAGGCACCGCCAGAGGGTACACCAGCTCACTATATGGCAACGAATGTTGGGTTGCATACTATACTGTGGCTTGGTACTTGGAGTAAGATTACAGAAGGGAATGAGGAACTGACTTTTCCGAAATACGGAACGTTTAGACTAGAGGTGTTGCATCAGCTGAAAGCAGTTATGTCCTCATTGAGACCTTTGCCTAGACCAACACAGTTTGAGGCGCTTAATGCGTGGATTAGGGCGGCGCACGACAGGAGTCAGAACAGACGCCAGGAAAGGGTAAGGCGATCAGTAAGGGCAGTGCAAGATGCCAAGTGGGATGCGGAAGCTAAGAAATGGAGAGTACAGACGATTGAGGTGGATAAGTTGTACCCAGTGAGAGAGGTTACAGGAGAAAAGAGACCCATAGAAGAGGATGATGAGAGCGAGTCGGAGGATGGTCTAATAAATAGGCTGTTGATAGATAGACCACCTCCGGACAATAGGGAGATAGAAGGTACTGAACTCCCAAAGCAAGATAGGGTTGACATAGAAGAGAACAGGCCACTCCCTATAACGGATTGGGTACCTACCAAAGGTGAGGAGACGCCTCAACATAGTCCTGTACAGAGAGTAGTCGGAAGGGTTGTGGTGCAGAAGATGCCAGCGACAGAGAGGGTTGAGTCTTATGGATTGCCAGATGCTCTTCAAGTACCCGTTACCATAGGGTCTATAGTGTCGGTTTATCACCCAGAGAAAGGGAGAGAGGAGGAACAGGTACGGCTAGACAGAGAAAGAGTTGAGATGGAAAGAAGGAATAACACGACAAATGCCTGGAGGAAATTGCCAGAACCGATAACGTGGAGCACAGCATTGGATTCAGCAGTGGATCCCGTAGCAGATCAGGGGGGTCAGAGAGGACCGATGGACCTGAGGGGACCACGGCTGAAATCCTATAAAGAGTTGAGGGCTGACTTGAGGGAATGGGATAGGTCCACAGAAGCACCGAGCGACAGGTCAAGAGCAGAAGCTGGATGGGGAAGTCGAGGCAACGGGACATTATCTCACTGCGGGGCTAGCGAAAGCAGTCAGGAGTGGGACGGTAAAAGTCAGGAGAGTAGAGGAGTTACACGTCATATTGACGGTGGAAATGTGCAGGAGCAAAAAGGTAGAAGTGCGGAGTGTGGAGAGACGTCTCGTCTCATTCAAAGTGAGGGAGACCAAAGGACACAAGAGTACAGGGATAGATTTAAGTGCACTCCCCACGCACCTGATGGTAACGTACAGTACTGGAATTGTGGGAACATGGGGAACCGCGAAGGATCTTGCCATGCGTCGAGTGATCAGAAATCACAGGCAAATTGCGAAAGCATGGGGAATAATGGAATGTCTTACCATGCACCTAGAGAAACCAGGCAGAACGGGAAATGTGGGACTATGGGAAATAGAGAAGTGTTTCACTATACACCCAGAGAGGATGGAACTGCATGGGACCTGGAGAGATGGGAGCATGGGAGGACTCCCCATAACACGCCTGAGCCCAGACGTAGGACTCAGAGCTGTGATGGGAGAGATGTAAATGGACTCTCTAGAGATAGCATACTGAAAGCTGTGATAAAAGCCAAAAGACTCGATGTGACCAGCTTAAAATCTGACCTGGACGAGATAATTGATGGTGTGTTGCCTTTAGAAAGGATTGACATGTACGAACAAGATGAGCTGCTGTTTATAGCAAAGGATGTCACTAGAAAGGCAAGAGCAACTCATGAGAAACTGTCTGAACTGGCAGACAAGTATATGGTAGATTTGTCCAGAACAAAAGCATTGCAGGGTAACCAAAGGTTGCATTATTCAGATCAGGACTTAGATGGGAGGAGGACAACTGGATTAAAAACACACATTAGGGAACTGATCACAGGAATAAGAGCATGGAGAGATCTGGACAAATGGGAAGAGAGGTGGTCCAAAAAGGGAACTGTCAGGCGGAGCGCGAATGTGATGTCTCCGGAGGGAAGGCTACTGCGGATGGAAGCATTCCCTTTGCGTGAAATAGCGAATGGGAGTTATGTACACGTGCCCTGGAGTAGGGGAGATTTGGCTGCATTTACCAACTCATTTCCGAAGTTAAGGGAAAATCCCGTAGAGTGGTACAAGCAGGTAGAGAGGTTTGTCAAGATTTCAAAAGTATTGTGGATTGATTTGAACACCTTATTTGACATTGTGGTCCCAGGAGACTTGTGGATAGCATGCAAGGTTAGTGTCGAATGGCCAACCGCAGAACCAGAAAGGGATGGACGTACTAATGGACCATCAGAAACAGTAATGTTAAAATATGATAGGGTGATGACGTGGCTGAAGGAGAAGGTGCCACCACAAGATATAGATTGGGTAAAAATAGACCGAACAAGACAGGAACCCAAGAAGACAGTTCATGAGTTTTATGAGCGATTGCTGAAAACGTTCAAAAAATACAGTGGGTTAGATGTAATGGATCCCAAGGATATAGGACAGTTTGTATCGAAGTTCGTTTTGGGGTTGAGACCTGATATTTGTTTGATGATTCAGCAACATTTAATTTGTTGGCAAAACAAACCATTGGATGAAATTTTGAGATACGCAAGGTATTGCAGTGATGAAATAGATTCCAAAGCAAAGAAACTAAAAGAGAAACTGATGATGGTGCAGATGCAGTCGGCTGGAAAGGGTGGACAGCAGCAACAGGGAACAGGGACAATGGGACGGAAATCAATTAGTCAGAATAAGGACAACGAGGAAAACCCGAGACCTAGAATAGACATTGCTACCTTGAAAAAAACAACAAAGTGTCACCAGTGTCACCGGGTGGGACATTGGAAACGCGAGTGTCCCTATAACGCTGAAAACGGAGAGCTAGAAGTAGAGGAGGAGGAAGTACTAGAAGTTCCAGTTCAAAGGGTGATAGTGCCAAAAAGTAAGGAGGTCAAAGGGGGGACTTCGGCTCCACGAGCCCAGTTCCCGCAGTCACCAAAGATTACGACAGGGGGAAAGATCTGTAGACAAATGCCTCTTTTTATAGACGAAGAAGAGTGTTACTACATTGATCCATTGACGGGACAACGTGTAAGTAGAGAGGAGGACTGTACCCTCGGGGCAGTTCTAGAGGTGGATCAAAGAGGACCGTTTGTTGAGGCTGAAGTGGCAGGGTGTCCTACAACATTCTTAGTAGATACCGGAGCTACTCGATGAACTTTGAGATCGGCAGTGGTTCCAGATCTACCAATGTCGGGGGAAACTATTCAAGTGGTAGGAGTCACAAATAGGAGAATGACCAACCCTTTGACGGAACCAGTGCTAGTCCGAATAGGAAACCACAACTATGAACATCAGTTTGTAGTATGTGATTCTAGTCCTGTGTGTCTGTTAGGAAGGGACTTATTTTGCAAACTGAACTGCACAATATACTGCACACCTCAGGGAGTAGAGGTACCGACTACAGACGAGGATGCTACCTTTAAAGTTGCAAATTCGAGAGCGTGTGTAGAACTGTATCCTACCCTGACTGTGGGGGACCTTCCTCGGGACTTACGAGATACAGTGTCATCAGAGGTATGGGATTTTACTGGAGAAGAGATAGGATTTATCAAAGGAGTAGAACCAGTACAAATTGACCCCAGAGACGATTGCAGGAATAAAACCCGTAATCGACTCTATGATTCAACAGGGAATACTGAAGGAAATCGTGGGTAGTCCATGCAACTCCCCGATTATGGGTTTGCAGAAACCTAGTGGGAAATTTAGAATAGTGCAAGATCTTCGAAAGATTAATAACATAGTTGTTTCATGTTGTCCAGTGGTACCGAATCCATCAGTGATATTGTTTCAGATACCATTCCAAGCTGAGTGGTTCACCGTGATAGATCTTTGTCAGGCTTTCTTTTCAATTCCATTAGATGAAGAAAGCCAGTATCTTTTCGCTTTTAAGCTGGAAGATCGTGTCCTAACATGGTGTCGTATCCCACAAGGGTATACAGAAAGCCCATCAATTTTCAACCAGCTATTGAAGAAAAATCTTGAAAGTCTAGTACTGCCACAGAACTCGGTTCTGGTCCAGTACATAGACGACCTACTTGTTGCGTCAGGAACGGAAGAAGCTTGTAGGATAGATACCATCGCCTTGCTGAACCATTTAGCTGAAAATGGGCATAAAGTATCTCCGAGCAAATTGCAGTACTGTCTGACAGAGGTACAGTACTTGGGGCACCGGATAGAAAAAGGAAAGCGCAAGGTGTCACCAGATAGGATAGAGGCGATAATGAAGATGAATGCGCCTACGACACAGAGAGAAGTCAGGATGTTCCTAGGAATGGTTGGTTATTGCCGACAGTGGATAGCAAACTTTTCCCTGAAAGCAAAACCCTTACAAAAACTGACGCAAAGGAGGTGAGTGATCCGGTACCATGGGACAAGGATTGTTTGATGTCGTTCCTACAGCTGAGAGAGGACTTGTGCCGTGCTCCAGCTTTGGGGATGCCTGATTACGAAAAACCATTTTCACTTTACTGCTGCGAAAGAGAGGGTTGTGCTTTGTCAGTTTTAGTACAAACTCATGGAAATGCCCGTAGACCAGTTGCATACTTTTCGGCTACTTTAGATCCGGTAGCCGCAGCGTTGCCCGGATGTCTCAAATCCGTTGCTGCAACAGGTGTCAGCATTGAAAGGTGTGAAAATATCGTCATGGGACACCAATTAGTGGTGTATGTACCTCATTCTGTAGAACTGTTAATGACCAGGACAAAGACACAGCACTTAACCAATAATAGGCTCACGCGCTACGAGCAAGTTATTCTCGCTGCGGAGAACGTGACCATTAAGAGGTGCTCTGTTTTGAATCCTGCTACATTGATGCCACTTCCTAATGATATAGAAGGCGAAGAATGTGAAGATCACGATTGCCTTGATGTGACTGATCTATGCACCAAGCCAAGACCAGATATTGTGGATGAGCCGTTGACTGACCCTGATGAAATTTTCTTTGTTGATGGCTCATGTTTAAGAGACGATACTGGTCGGTTGAGAGCAGCTTATGCTGTTTGCACCATTACTGGAGTTGTGGAAGCCGCTTGCCTGGAAGGAGTACACTCCGCTCAGGTAGCCGAAATCATTGCATTGACACGTGCCTGTTTAGCAGGTAGCAAAATTAGAGTCACCATTTATACCGATAGCCAATATGGTTTCGGTGTAGTTCATGATTATGGGCAATTGTGGTCTCAGAGAGGTTACATGACCTCCTCTGGTTCGCCTATTCGAAATGGGGAATTTGTGCGATTGTTGCTAGAAGCAGTTGTTAAATGTGTAGCCCACACCAAAAATACAGATTTTGTGTCGCAAGGTAATCGATATGCAGACGAAGTTGCCCGCTACTATGCGGAGCAAGGATATTTTTTCACGGAAGTGGAAGTAGGTGGGACTCAGGAAAAGACAGAGTTAAACATGATGCTAGAAACAGTCGATACTTGGGATGATTTAAAAGATCTGCAAGAGAAAGCACCTGATACTGAGAAAAAGGCATGGGAAACAGCAGGTTGTGTGAAAAGTGACATGGATTTGTGGGTTTCAGCAGATGGAAGGGCAGTATTACCTGATGAACCAGTGAGTCCAATGGCACGACAGATACATGGTCCAGTACACTTAGGAAGAGATGCCATGCTGAGGTTATTTAGGCAGACTTGGTATAATCCTAGGTTTAGGATAGCAGCAGAAGCAGTTTGTCGGAGGTGTGTCACCTGCCAGCAATTGAACGTAGGGAAAAGAACACCAGTTACAATGAGTCACATTGGGAGGTCTGGGGGCCTTTCAACAGAATGCAATTAGACTTTATTGAGATGCCAAAAAGCAACCGCCTCAGGTATGTTCTGGTGGTTGTATGCATATTTTCCAGATGGGTCGAAGCATATCCTACACGCAGGTGCGATACACTCACAGTAGCAAAGTTGTTGCTTAGAGAGTTGATCCCACGCTTTGGGGTGCCGACCTCTTTGGAATCAGATAGAGGAACTCATTTTAACAGCGAAGTTGTGAAGATGCTTTGCTCTGCATTGAACATTGATCAGAAGTTGCACTGTAGCTATCGACCAGAGGCTTCAGGTATCGTGGAGCAGATAAACGGAACTCTAAAATCCCGAATAGCCAAAGTATGTTCATCGACGTCCTTAAGCTGGCCTGATGCTCTGCCCTTGGTACTCATGAGTATGCGTAGCACACCAGACAGGAGGACAGGTCTCTCTCCACATGAGGTGTTAATGGGGAGGGCAATGAGACTTCCGTCTGTTCCAACTACAGCTTGGTTGAATATTACAGATGACCTGATCTTGGATTATTGCAAGGGACTTTCTGATGTCATTCATTCTGTGTCTCTTCAGGTGCAGGCTGCTGAAGTTCCATCTTCAAGAGACCTATGTCACGACTTGTGCCCTGGAGACTGGGTGCTTTTTAAAAAGCACGTGCGGAAGAACTGCCTAGATGTGCGTTGAAAGGGGCCCTACCAAATAATCCTGACAACGAATACTGCTGTAAAGTGTGGAGGGCTGCCAAACTGGATTCATGCTTCCCATACTCGAATAGTTCCAGCACCCTTAGAAGAAACAGCTCCTCTCACAGATGAAAATCCAGCTGTGGGCGGCGAACCACTAGAGGGGATCAGTCAAGCTGTGGGGGTGTCAGAAGAAGTTGGGAGTGCTACAGATCCAGAAGAAGAAAGACAGGACGACAGTGGAACTGAAGTTGCCACCGAAGGAGAAAGTTGTTGTGAATACGGCTCAGAGACAGATCAAGACAAGAGTGATCAAGAACCGAGTGTGAGGACAAGAAATAGGAGAACAAGGCGTGGAGAAGCTACTTGGCCTGAAAGAAAGAAGAGGCCGAGCTTGAAGCCAACTCCAGAGAGAACTCTTGCTCCTATCTCTGAAGACTCGGATCTGGACGATGGTGCACAAGGACAGGAACAGGAAGGTCCGAGAAGATCGAGGAGGGTACGAGTGCCCTGCAGAAGATACGCTACTCCTGAGTGGACCTACCTAGCTACAGATGTTCAGTGCACGGAGATCTGGGAGGTTGAGGGAAGTGACATTGATCAGTACTGACCCAATCATAACAGTGGAAATAGTGTTGGTGATACCCGGAGTGGAGGTCGAAGGGTTGCTGACACTCACTATCCCCAATCCTCCTTATCTGAGCGGGATAAGAGACATGGTTTTAAACAGAATAGAATTTCCGACTTTTTGTCCAACGAGGCCAACGCATGAGGAGATCACTCTTCGTTTGGAAATATTAGAATACGTGATTAGAGCCGCTGGAACACGCTTGATTCCAGATTGTTAAAGACTTTGTAAATAAATAGATTGAAAGATAACCTAGCGCCAAGTGGAAGAAGAAGAAATTTAGGGATTCCCATTTAGTGGACGGAGAAGGGCTAGGGTTGTCTTTTGCTTTATAACTCAAAGACTGATCTTGCGGAAGGGATTATCAGCTTCCAGATGTGGTTCGGAGAGACTGAATAAGCAAAGAAAAGAGACTTTGTGTTGTGAAAGAAAATCAGAACTACACTGTCTTGAGATCATGGAGGCTGGCAACCCAAACCGCAGGACAAAATGCATAGTAGGCACACTTTTAGTGGGAGTAATTTTTCTTATAGTTTTAGTAGTTACCATATCATATGTAGTGGGACATGAAAATGAAGAAAAGGCAACAAAGGAAGCAAAAATTGTATTGACACAGAAACCTAATACTGCTGGTAAAAAGGGGGACAATACAGAGAAAGATAAAGCTTTGCTAGCAGCAGAGACTCGTAGGTTGCATGTGGATGAATCACAGGGAAATTTCAAATCAAATGCATATGCTAAGTTGCTTTATGAATATATTGATGCTATGGAGGCTAAAGATTGTTATGTCTGCATGCATTTGCCAGCCTCTGTAGACGAAGGTGTTAGATATCATCATTTTCCATTGACTTATGGAATTACATGTAGTTTGTTGCTTAGTATATTCTATGAACGTGATGGGTTTGAATATTATTTTTCAAACTTTGATGCTGTTTTGCCAGAAGTTCCAAACTACAAGCATATGAATAAGTGGGATTATTATAAGAGTGAAGATAGATTAAAGAAATTTTTCATTCCTTGGAAAACGTTGGATACTTCACATGCCCGAAGAAATAATTTGATTTGTAAAGTGTCAGAAATTGAGAAAAGGTTTATAGGGCAGGTGGATGATCGGTACAGGAGACAGAAGATCTTAAAAGCTTCAGGCCAATGGAAAACAGATTGGACAGAGGAAGAAAGGTCACACCAAAGAAAGGGTAGTAATGGTCCAATAGCTTTAGATCGAGAGAAGAAAGGGAAACTGTGTATATATAGGGGTAAAACCTATGATGAGAATGTGTTTGTGGGAGAAGTAAATTGTGAACATGCTTTCCAATTAGAGTATTATACAAAAGATTTCTTGAAGGGCATGCAGGTGATCCCGAATGTATATTTTGTTTGTGGAAGAAATGCATACGTGAAACTACCGGATAATTGGTATGGATCATGTTACTTAGCAATTGTCTTCCCCAAAATATACCATGCTAAGGATCTAGAAATTATAGAGGGAAGAACCCAAGCTAGAGGAAGAAGGGATGTAAGCGATGAGGAGGTAGTTGGAGACGTATTTGGTGCTATGTTTCCTCTTTTAGAGATAGCACTGGATGATGTCAAGATCAGAAGATTGGCAACAGTTGTAGATAGGTTGTCCGCCAGTACTGCTAGATCATTAGAAGTGCACCATATTTACAAGCACGTTGCATTAGTTTAGTAAAGATTACATAAGAGTGTCGAATTTATAGAGTGAAAATACATAAGAGTGTTTAACTAGAATAGACTGTATATATCAGTGTGAAAAGCTAATGTAGAAGTGTGTAAAGATGTTATAATGATGTTGAAATACCATGTTATGTGGCTGTTGTAGAGGAGAATGTAACACTGCTAAACGAAGAAATGTGTAGGCCACATGGCAGTTCACAGAAGATGAAAGGGGATGTTATACTTTCACGTGATATGGATTTTAATGTTGTTATAATTCAAAGTATTATTGATCATAGAACTGAAATATATGTTTTATAGAAGTGTTTCATATAACCATTGTGTGTAATAAGTTAGAATACTGTTTAAACTAAGAAATTAAAGGTTTATAGAGTGCACACGTTTCATGTAATTCTAATAGGCCTGAATAGATAAGTTCGTTTCTTTTGATCTGCATGTGTTAGTTAGAGAAATGTCATGCTAAGCATAAATTGCAGAGACTGCTTGATGGTTTACGACTTAGAAGATATGGTGGAGGCCGGAATTTGGGGCCCACTGCACAAGTGTCTGTTTGCAGGTGCGAGGAGGTTCCAATCAAGAGAGTGATGAATAGGGTTTTGTTCAGGGCGCCAGGCACAGGCCTGGAGGAGGCTTCAGGAATTTCCTGGGGGGTACCGTCCTGCCGGAGAAGAGTCTGAGAAGCAAGGTCAACGCTAACGATGGGCCCAGAGGAGTATCAGCATGGAAAATGCCAGAACTGACACCACGTGAGGGGCGTCTCTAAAGGGCGTTTCTATTGTAAATGTGATTTTGTATTAGGGACAGCACCCCTGGGTGGAGTTAGGGCAGATGGTCTGAGGAACCTAAGAGAGCGGATGGGTAGGCAGATAGGTTAACTGCGAGACACCGATTTACAACGAAGACTAAGGGAAGTGAGTGATCTTCTTTGGAAGTCACCACTGCTGACACCTTTTTAGGTTAAGATTTTACTAAGTAGGGATGTCACTTAGTCTAGTGTAGGGACAGTCTAATCTGGATTTTCTTCCTTTCTGTAAATGACTCATAAGCTACAGCTTGTGTCTATTCTTGCAACTCTGATGATTTTTGAATTGGTTTTGGTAATATTCTTCTGCCGACTAAGAGCTTTTAGAAAATTTATGTTTGTATTGATATCAGTATATCTTTTGAACCTTATATTGAGATGTTTGTATCTCCAGTTAACTTTGGCTTTATAATAAACTTTTAAAACTTATTCATAGTAGGTGGTTCTTTAGAGTGGTGTAAGTCTTTATTAATTGACCTAGTAGTGGATTGCCTTTTACTCTATGACAGGTATCAACGGTTTAGTCGACCTGAGTTGGGATCCAGACCTATAGCCATAGATCAAAAATCCCGCCGTAACAAGACCGTCGGACGTTGTGCAGAAAGCAAGGGTTTGTAGTTATTTCTTTTTATTCAAACTTACCACTGACCTTGCATGCATGCACACACTGATCACACATTTGACACGCCTCTGGCTACTTGCCAGCCACAGCTGGAGCAATGAAGGGTTTTGGGATGTTTGTGCCAGTGGGAGGAAAGCATTCTTGAAGCCAGTAATATTTATCCATGCTTTGAGGTGTGTGTGTTAAAAGAAAAGAGCTTGGGAAATGTGTCGGTGGAGTTGAATACATCCCACAGAAAGAGTCAACTTCAGGTAGTAGGCTTCATTCTCAAAGAAACTGCCCAGTTAACTGAGATTCAGCTGCTATGATCTGAGTGTAACGTCAATGCATATGGTTGCAATCCCAGTAAACTCGCTTAGCTGGATAATGCCCCTGCTGTAAAATGTGTTTGTGTGCTTGTTATAAGATCACAATTATTTATATTTTATGTTAAATAGTTGGTGTAACATGAATGTCATTCCAGAAAACATGTAGTGACACTGTACCTTTTCACTCCTTCAGGTCTCCCACTTTCTCTTAAAAAAATAACCAGGTGAAAACGACGTAACTTGTGAATAAAATGCTGTGAAGTACTGTTCTGAATGTGAAAAGCTTCTCAGTAAAGGTGTCATCTGCTCTTCACTAGTCCTAATTACTAACTGTGTATTCCACTGTCCTTTGAAGACTATGATGTACTCTGATATTTTATGGTTTTTATATTTCCCTGACACACTGAGACCTGGTGGTTCTCATGCATAAAAGGCTTTTTACTTTTAAAAATTAAGTTTCACATTCTTCCTGCCACTAGTGAAAATGTTACACTAAAAATGTAGAAAGTTTGTTTGCATAAAACCATCAAGCCTTCGTGCTTCTTGATTCAACCGAATACATGTTTGCTTTGGCCCTCATGTATTATGCCATTTAACCGTGCTTAAGGCTCTGATTTGTAAAATCAGAGCCTTTGTGATCACAAAATGGCATTTTTAAATTCACAAAAGCTCAACAGCGATTCTGTAAGATGCTACAGAATCTTACCAAATCGATAATTGGGTTTGGGAATAAATAACAATCTGGTATTTTGAAGGAGCGTGTTAACAGCATCCCTTCTAAATACCAACTCTATAAGGTCTTTTTTAATGTTTTGCAACTGAAATCCTGTCACAAAACATTCATATTTTACAACCTTCTCAAAAGGAAGTGGTTAGACATTCGCAAATGGGAGGGGATCCTCATGGACCCATTCCCTTTTGTGAATGTTCACAAAAATGTTTTTGTGAGTAGGCAGTGGCCCATGAAACCACTGCCTACTCATATAAAGGTTTGCGTAATTTATTTATTTTAAATGCAACCCTATTTTCTTTTTAGGAAAACAGGTGGCATTTAAAAAAACAAAAATGCTTTCTTTAAAAGCAATCACAGTCATGGTGGTCTGCCGACCCCATCAGGCAACCATGCCTGTGAATGTAGCCAATAGTAGTGGTGATGGAGCAAGGTTTCATATGTAACAAAACTTGCTTGAATTCAATCCTCTCGAAATAACATGTAATAAAGTTAACCAACATGTTTTGTGAGCACTAATAATGCACAACACAACATTTCTGTATCTAGCAGAAGCTTGTCTATGTGCTTTACTAACTAGTAACCCGAGTGTCTTAATATGGCTGCCGAAAATGCGGGAACTCTTCTGCGCATGCGTCTACTGCATCTACGTAGTATGACGTACTTTGCTTTTGGTGGGAATTCTTTGCAGCTGCCCAATGCCATAAATGGCCACTTTGAATCTCACATGCTAATGCATATGCTTTTGCCTAAACTAAACCTAGTGTGTTTTGCTTAACTACTAATGCAATAGATAAAATAAATAAATGAGATTACAGTAGGAATAAGTGGTATACAGTGCATTCATTTATTTTTGTTTTCTAACTTGTCCTACTTTGACTTTATTATCAGCTTGAATTTTGGCCTGAAGGGTGTCTGAATCTCCATCTTGAATTATCTCTGCGTGCGCACTTGAACTTTGAAAGCCTTGAAGTCATCGCATTGTTACCAGAGATGTGCCTGAGAAACTCACCGTTTGACCTGAAAAGAGGAAGTCGTTTCGAATAAAATTGTTATACATTGTATATTAAATAATGTGAATGTTGCTGAGAGGAATAAAAGCATGGGGAAATAAAATTATGAGTGGGAACATAGAACAAATAAGTCAATGAAGATGTTTTCATACTAGTATGGTGTGATGACCTCTCCCCGTCCCACTGTCCAATCAAATGAAGGGAATACACAATATTGAAACATTGGGGGGGTGGTATATACCCTGGAAATCGGTATCACTAAGATAGGCTCAATCAGTTAGATTATCCGCCTTGTCACAGACCTGTCACTGACCCAACGTATGCTGAAGGAGAATCGAGACAAGAGGGCTGGTCGAGCATTCTGACAGAAGAATCGGGAATTTGCTGAGGGAGAAAAATCAATCTACCCAGTCGGGGTCCAAGAGTAGCATCAGAGAGGGGTGTAACACTGGTGTTGCACTTAGAAGATGTTACCTATCCTGTCCTGCACCTGTCCTGACCTGTTGGCTCCTGTCTAGTCGGGAACCCTTTCTTTTCAGCCCTTTTGGGTGGGGTTGGTCCTTGCACTATCTAGGTAAATATAAATTTGTGTGGTATGTCCTTGTACTGTCTTCCCTTTCTCACCCTTCCCAGGTACCAATGTCTAGAATTTTAACTGTCTCCAAAGATTTTTGCTTTGATCATTATTCTTATTATTGAGAAACTGTTGATTAGTATGTGCTGGTATTCGACCTGCAAAATATTGCATAGATAAAGGTTTTAAAACTTTCCTGAGTCTGTGGTTATTCTATGAAAATAAATTGTTTTAGTCATACCTATATTATAACTTCCTGATCCAATCCCGTCATTAATTGCTGTGCCAAGAAATTGGTAAGTTATGGTTTACAGGTATATGTAATTATGACTAAATAATTCCTGATCAACAGCAGCAAGAAATAGATTACCGGCTTATAGTGTGTATGTTTATGGGCACAGGTGAGTATGTTGTGATATGAGTAAACTAAGTTGGTAATCCTGCACCATCAGTAGGTTCTTGGTAGCAGAGCTATGGTTAGGTTTTAGTTAAGATAGGTAGTTAATAGTAATTTGTATATATTATTGATTTTATGTATCTAATCAAACCCGTTTGTATTCTTATTCGTTGTCCAGAATTCCCCCGGGATATTGAATAGCGGGTGGTAAATGGAAGCCACACTGCAGTGAGGTTACTTGCCTTGATGAAATAAGTGTGAAAAGTTAGGTAAAACTTGAAGCACTAATTAGGGATTATTTTTCTTTGTGTAAAAGTGAGTGATTAATAGCAAAGAAGTTCGCTGGTAAAAATTTGGTCTTATATCACCTTGAAAGGGTAAGTCTAAAAGCGTAGCACGCCCTTCGATGCTTGAGTGAAGGGTAAGCGGAAGAGGTTTTACTCGTAGTGTGTGAAGGGTAAACGGAAAGGTTTTACTCACCGTGAAAGAAATGGACTTTTCTTTGAATTTAGTCAATCAAACACAGTAGCGAATGTTTTTATGTTGTTAATTAATGAAATGCGTAAGTGAAATTAAAAGAAATTGAGTTGTCGTATTACCTTGCAATGGAGGGGTCAGTTGGGGGTGCTGCACTGACATCACTGAGAGCCGCGCTGGGATTGGTAAAAACAGCGGGCGTGTAGCCGAGGTAAAATTGTAAAGGCGGGGTGAGTGTAGAGAGGAAAAACTCACTTCACAGAAAAGCAGCGCAAGCATTGCTTAGAAGTATTCTGCAAATCAAATTTTGATTGGTCATTAGAATAAGAGTCGCACTGGTACTGGAGAAATGTTTTAAGTGAAAATAAACAATTGATTATTTGCCAAAATAGGATTTGCAGTATTAATGAATAGTAGAGAGTATATGTGGAACCCTGATCCAACCATAATAGGGTCTCGACCAGATAGAAGATTTATAGGTTTTACCCACGAGCAGTACATTAGAGGAAAACCAAGAACCATGTACGGAGACAAAAAGAAACATTTTGTTTATTCAGAAAATTTAGATTTTGTTTTACAAAGGATGAACCCATTAAACCTAGAGAAGGAATTATTATTCCTCCCCCAAATACCCCCGCATCATACACAATGATAGAAAGAGGCTACCACACTTGTGTATGATTAGAAAATTGGATAAAATACAAAAGAGATGACAGAATATTAGCATTTCCAGAGTTCGGAACATTTCATGGTAGAATATTGCACAATTTACTAACTCACATGAATGAATTAGAACCAAGGCCTAGACTAACCCTGTATGAAGCTTTGGAAGAGTGGGAAACTGAGGCTTTTGAACAAGATAGGCCATGGTGTGATAGGGACTTGAGTAAATTCTATCCTAAATTCCCCGAGAAACTAGAGACAAGCAGATGAAGCAATGGAGACAGGCTATGGTAGTAGAAGGGTTATACACTGTACTGACCACAGAAGAAACAACAGGAAGTAAATGTACAGAAAAGACAAAGCATTTAATGACTGGTACTAGAGATTCTGAGGACGATTATCTTGAAGACTTTTTAACAAAAAATCCTCCACCTTACCAGGAGGAAACCAATAGAATTATCCCTAGTGCCCCGTTTTTTAAAACTTCTTTGGTTCCGCAGATTGTACATGGACATACTATCGAGAAGGTGATACAAGAAAAAGAGAGAGAAGCAATAAATAAAAACAGAAGCGAGGTAATTTAGAAAATAACTCAATTAAATACAAGCCCTGAAGCATTAACGATCCCAGTGACTATAGGTCCTGTAGTTCCCTTATATGGGAACAAGAAAATTGGTCCTAAAACTCCTGTTCTGACTACTCCAATCACGCAAACCAGAAAAGAAAAAATATTAATGGATTACCAGGACAGTGAGTGTGAGTTAGTGATTTCTTTAATGGATTTACCAATAAGAGAGCCAATAAATAATTCCTTTAGAAAAGTTACCCCTGGGTGCTCAAGAGAGGTTAAGATTGAAACATTCACAGGAACGAGGAATGCTACTGTAGTAACCCCTGAAGAAATAGAAAGATGGACACGGACATTGAAGAACCAAAATCACAGCCTAAGGTATTAGATATCTTTCAATTAAGGATAGAATTGGAAGAAATGATAGCAGGGACTGTAGGGCTAGAAAGATTACATTCTTTCAACGAAGAGGAATTGTTATTCATATGCAGCAGTATCACTCAAAATACATGAAAAATTAATGAATTTGGCATCAGAAATGGGAATTGACGTAGGAAAATCTAAAGTTTTGCAAAAACCATATAGAGCAGAATATTCTAACAAAGATTTAGAAAATATGAATGTGTCAGGAAGAAAATTACAAATAAAAGAATTATTGACATTGTTACAAAAATGGGGAGAAAGCCAGATGGACAAAGAAAAAGGAAGACGCACAGGCAAATCGAACGACATGAGTACGTAATGAAAGAAACATAAAAGGTTTAAAGGTTGTGCCCAATGAGAGAAATTCCCGGAGAAGGTTATGTACATGTCCCATGGCCCAGACAGGATATTTTGTCATTCACAAATGATTTTCCAAAACTTAGAGAAAATCAGTAGAATGGTACAGGCAAGTCGAAAGGTTTGTGAAGGTTTCAAAAGTGCTACTAAAAGATTTAGATGGTTTGTTTGACATAGTTGTTCCTGCTGACTTGTGGAAAGAATGTAAAATTTCAGTTGATTGGCCTAATGATGAATACCCACAAGATGCAAAAACAGGAGCCCCATCAGATGATGTAATGAAAAGATATCACCAAGTAATAACTTATTTGAAAGGAAAGGTCCCCCCAAAGGAAACTGATTGGATTCAAATAGATAGAACAACCCAAGAGAAGGTTTAACCTGTACACACTTATTATGAACACCTTTTACAGGTATTCAAACAGTACAGTGGATTGGAAAACATTGATAATGAAGACATGACACATTTTGTATATCGTTTTGTGTCTGGGTTGAGGTCAGATATATCCCAAATGATTAAAGATCATAAGTTATGCTGGCAAGCAAAACCCATTGACGAGATACTCAAGTATGCAAAATACTGTGGGAATGAAATTGATAACAGACGAAAGGAATTAGAAGAAAAGGTCATGTGGGCTCAAGTAAAATTAGCAGATCAACAGGAACTCAAACTTAGTAATCAGGCAAGTAATCAAGGAAAAGGAGAAGGACAAGGCAAAGGTAATCGGGGCAAACCAAGAGGGTGAATGAGCAAAGAAGTGGCAAAGAAAAAGTTTCGCTGTCACGGGAGCGGAAAATTGGGGCACTGGAAAAACGAGTGTAAACTTGTATAGAATAATAATGTCTACAATCAAACCTTAAATCTGCAGACGCAGAATGAGGTGTTAATGGGGCCATCGCAACAGGTAATACAGAATCAATTGCCACCTGCCCCTATGCCAGATTTTGTGAGTCAAGCCAAGTACAGTGTGGACACCGGATTTCGGGAGGGAAGTGGCAAGAAAAATTATATAACCCAACAGTTTCTTTTACAGAACACAGTTTTTGGAAACAAGGATCTATGACGGTGCCTGAGAGGGGGGGAAGAGGAATGCGTACTTAGCGCATCCTTGCTGGTAGGCCAGTCAGGGCCATATATCGAGGGTAAAGTTGAGGGAAATGATATTACCTTTTTATTGTACACTGGTGCTACCCGTTCTACTGTGAGAACAGCAGACATCCCAAACCTACCCCTCTCGGGGAATATATAAGATCATGTTAGCCAGAAAGAGAACTGCAGTAAATGACCCAGTTAAAAAGATGACCCCGATGAATTGCCAGAAGAGGTCCAAGATACCGTAAATCCTGATGTATGGGATTTTTCCGGAAAAGAAGTAGGATTAATGGCAATGTAGACCCAGTGAAAGTAACTGTAATGGAAGGTGCAGTTTACCCAAATACCCAACAATACAAAATGAGCGCAGAAATAAAAGCAGGTGTTGCAGCAGAAATTGAACGTTTGCTCGAACAAGGCATATTAAAATAAATGAGTAGTCCCTGTAATTTACCTATAATTGGTATAAAGAAGCCTAATGGAAAATATAGGGTGGACCAAGATTTGAAGAAGATAAACAAAATAGTTGTACCATGTTGCCCGATAGTACCAAATCCAGCAGTAATCTTATATCAAATACCATGGAGTGCAGGGTAGTTCACTGTAATTGATGTATGCCATGCCTTTTTCTCAATTCCAGTGCATCCAGACAGTCAGTTTTTATTTTTGTTTAAATTTGACAAGCATGTTTATGTTTGGTACCGTGTTCCGCAAGGGTACACAGAAAGTCCATCGATCTTTAATCAAATTTTGAAAAAGTGTCTTGAATCTCTGGTGATGCCCAGACAATCTGTCTTGGTGTAGTACATTGACAACTTATTAGTCGCCTCTAAAACTCAGGATGATTGTATTACTGATTTGATTGCATTGTTGAATCACCTGGCTGAAGGTGGACATAAGGTGTCACCTGAGAAACTACTATTCTGCATCACTTCAGTTAAATATTTGGGACACCAAATAGAAAGAGGTGTCAGAAGAGTGACTTCAAAAATAATCAAAATAATCAGAAATATGAAATAACCTCAGACTCAGAAAGAAATCAGGATGTTTCTCTGAGTTGTAGGATATTGCAGGCAGTGGATTGTGGGTTTTGCAGTACTTGCTAAACCACTGATACAAATGACAAAGAAAAAAGCAAGAGATCCAGTAGAATAGGATGATAAAAGCATGACAGCCTTTGTGAGATTGCACAACTGTTTGTACGAAGCACCTGCATTAGGTATGCCAGACTATTCTAAAGAATTTGCATTATTCGGTGATGCAAAAGACAATTGTGCTCTCGCAGTCCTAACACAGAGACATGGCCTGATGCGACGTCCTGTGGCATACTTCTCTGCCACTTTGGACCCAGTGGCATCCGCATTGCGAGGGTGCATAACATCTGTAGCTGCCACTTGCATGAGTCTGTAACAAAGTGAATCTATTGTAATGGGACACCCTGTAACAGTGTATGTCCCACATGCAGTTGTGATTTTGCTAACACAAACTCGTACTCATACCTTACTCCTTGTCGGCTGACTAAGTATGAGCGAGTTATACTAGTTGCATAAAATGTAACGATAGTCAGATGTACTGTCTTAAACCCAGCAACTCTGTTACCTGATTCACCATTCAAAGAAGTAAAAGATGAGGTTGAACATGATTTCCTTGACCTTACTGAGATGAGTACTAAACCATGCCTCGATATACAGGAAGAACCTTTAAAGGGTGCAGAACATGAGCTGTTTGTAGATGGCTTGGGCATGCGTCATGAGGTAAGAGGATTGAGTGCTGCTTATGCTGTTTGCACATTCGCTGAAATAGTCGAAGCATCCTACTTACCAGGAGTCAAGTCTGCACAAATAGCCAAATTGGTAGCTTTGATCAAAGCTTGCAAAATTGGAAAGTAACCATTTACACTGACAGTCAGTATGGTTACGGAGTTGTGCATGACTTTGGCGAGCTCTGGATGCAAAGGGAGTTCATGACTTTTTCAGGAACCCCTATTAAAAATTGACATTTTGTAAAATAATTATTTGAAGCAATTCAATTGCCAAAAGAAGTGGCCGTGGTCAAGTGTGCTGTTTACCAATCTGGAACCGATAAAGGGACAGCTGGTAACCGTCATGCTGACCAAGTGGCCCAACATTGTGCTGAATACGAAATAGCAGTAAACAAGAAAATTGATGCATGTGGAATCAGCTGGCAACTTATGCTACTTGGGGGTGTAAGAACATGGAAGGAAGTAAGCGATTTACAAAATGAAGCAGAACCAAAAGAGAAAGAAGAATGGGAGAAAATAGATTGTTAGAGAAGTAGTGAGGATCGCGTAATAATCTATTTAGATGGAAGACCTGTTTTACAAGACTTTATGCTTGCACCCATGGCTAGAATGTACCACGGAGACACTCACATAGGCAGTGATGCAATAATTGGACTTTTCAGACAAGATTGGTTTAATACAAGGTTCAGGAATAAAGCAGAGAGTCTTTATACTGATAGAGCGCGCAGGTCACCCGTCTATAACTTTACCACAAATACTCACCTAGGCCCATATACAAATTTAATAATAATTTCTCAGATCAGGTAACCTGGGCACTGGCTATCAGATATTGTACTTCCTAGGTCCTATACCCTCAACTTACACTCCTGGTCACTGGTATCTGTTGACCTGTGGGATCAGGTAATATAGCATAATAGGAATGGTAGCAATACGATAATATGCACTCAAATAATAACCACAGACTCAAGAAGTTTTGAAAACCTTTATCTAATCTTCATCAAAAGTCATAAGCCAAAGGTTCACAGCAAGCAAGCTATCAATAATTAGAATCATGAAAAGCGTATAACTATGCAAAAGATATATTATGCCAACCATTTAGAAGTCTAAAGGGAAGGTAAGAACAAGGAACATACTGAAATGAACGTATAGAAATCAGACTTGGAATGGTATTTTCTAAAGGATGGGAAAAATAAGGCACATGCTAGAAGTCACAGTTTAATCGTTTCTAAGAGGGTGGGTAAGAAAAGGGAACACAAATTATAATGACGTAACTGAGTTTACCATATATCTATAGGGAAGGTAAGAATATGGAACACACTAAGAATTCAGAATAACCACTTTAGCTTTTCTAAGGGAGGGTAAAGAAAAGGAACATCTATATTTTCATGAACAGTTCTTTATCTTCAATTCTAAAGGATGGGAGAAAATTGGGTCATGCTAAAATAGCAAGAATCACAATTTTATTAATTATCCCAAAGGAGGGGAAAAGAAAAGGAACATATGCAATTATGACTTTATCAAGATTCAGGGAGGGTAAGAAAAGGACATAAATATACTATTCGTTACCCACACAGATTAATATTTACCAAGAACGGTGTGAAGACCAACCCTGGCCACGGGTCAGTTAAGGACAGAAACCCCAAAAGTTGCAAACACTAGTAGGCCAGCAAGTGCAGGTCAGAGATAGGACAGGAAAGCCAGATTTGTATCAGAACCGGACCACCGAAAGTTGAGACCAGCACCCGCAGTTCAGTTGCAACGCCTGCGCTACTCCCTCTCTGCAGCTATCAGTCAAAACCCCGATTAGGTTATCGATTTCCCCAGCAAAGTGCTTCGCCAGGACTTCAGGTCCCAGAACCCCGATTGGGTCAGCGAGTCTTCTGACAGAGTGCTCCGCAGCACCTCTGTTCTCGATCAGCTATTGAGTGCGTTGGGTCAGTGACAGGTCAGCTATTCGGACAAGTCGGACAATTTCTCTAGCTAAACCTAGGCTAGTTATACTATTGAGATCAGTGTACCACCCCCCAGTGTTGCAAGTGTAAGAATCCCCAATTTTGATTGGACAAAGGAATTGGACAGGTCATCACACCACCTAATATTTTAGAATTTCGCTGTCTCCTATTCAAATTAATGTTCCCGGCCATTGAATCAGGTTCTCATGATGTCTTCATTTCATATAACAATGAACAGTCTATTGACAAATACATAGTAGTCTTTTGACTGCTTCTTAGTGGGGGTCAGACGTGAGTTCCCAGGCACATCTTGGCTGGTGTTTCCATTTGGCTTGCGTTCAATAACACAGAGTTCATCCTCTTTCTGTGGACTGTCATGCGCAGAAAGGATTTTCAAAATTGAGTAAACAGCACCTCTCAGGCCCAAAGATTACGATACATGAAAAGTAAAAAGAAACAATTTTAGAACACAGAATAAAATGAATACACTGTATACCATGAATCTCTACTCTATACCCATTACTTTATAATAAACTATAGCATTAAGATTAAGCAGAACGAATAGCTTTGCAAAAGCAGCAGTGCAAGCTTTTTGCATGTGAGAACACAAAGCAGCCATTTTAGCTCTAGTGTGCAGATGCAAATAATTTCCTACCAAGACAACAAATACGTCACGTCACATAGGTATGACCGACGCATGCGCGGTCTAAATTCCCGTGTAGCAGCGGCCATTTTAGATGCAAGCATATTAATATTAGTAAACACATAAGCAAGCTTTTCTCGGACACCCGGTATGTAGGGAAAAAGAAAGTTTAGTAGGACAAACAGATTGGTTATTTATTAATACTGTTATTCGAGGTTCATGAATACAAGCAAGTCGCTTTACGTGCAAATCCTTGCTCCATCAATCCCCTCTTTGATGATATTTTATATCATCATAATTACTGGAACCAGATGCCAACTTCTCATATTTCACCCATTTCAATCTCTTCCACTTTCTTTTTTGCTTTTTTTCAGCATTTTTATCAGGATGAGAATGTTTCATCTTTTTATAAATCTGGTTATTCAATTCTTCTAATTTGAGCTCTTCAATATTTCTTTTCACTCCTCGCTTATTCACAGAATATTTCTTTTTGCGTTTTCGACATTTGCAGCAAATTATTATTCCGAATACTAATAAACGTATTCTCGCTATTGGCATCAATATTTTGCCCACAAAACTTTTGCCTAAATTATAAAACCAACTTCCTACGGCGGAGAGACCATCAGTAAGCCTCTTCCATGCATTGTCAACCTACAGTGGTGTAAGCTTTTTTTCCAGAATTCTAATATTTCTCACATACCCTTTAATTTCCACACTTTTGTCTGGTATGTAAGTGCAACAGTGTTGCGCTTTCAACATTCTGCAGACTCCGCCCTCTTTTGCCAATAACGTATCAAGAGCAAGTCGATTTTGTAAAACCATTGATCTGATCGCAACCAATTCGGTATTGACCATCAGGAAACCTCCAGCAGTGTCAGTTGATAACCGATCCACTACTGTTGACAATTTGCAGATTCTGTGTGTATTCAGAGCCGCTCCCACTGTAGGTATCAGTGCACTAAAAATATCACCTACTATTTCACCAACACTTTCTCTTTTGCTACGCACTAATTCATTCATTTTTTCATTGCTTCCAGTGATTTTCCCCTCATGGTATATCTTTGGGAAGACCATACCAAATTAACAGCTCCCGTACCAATGGTCAGGCAATTTGAAATAGGCCCTGTTCCCACATATATAATAATTTCCAGGAAACACAGGCTCTGACCCATCTTTAAAACCCCAACCCCCAATTACCTTGTAATTGTGTTCGCATTCACTGGAACCAATGAATATATTGTTATAATAACTGGTTCTTTCTCTGTGAAGACAAAGTTTCCTCTTCTTTTCGAAATCCAGCAATATAGCAGCATTAGCCCCACCATTTGAGGTGCTCCCTATGCTTTCAGCCCATTTAGGAGTTTTCTGATTCTTGTCATTTGCTTTCTTTTGGAAACTTTTTCTTCTTTTCTCTACCATGTTCAGAAACATTTTCTCTTTTTCGTGTAACAAACATGTCAGGTTATTTTTGTGTGCGTCATCTATGTTTATTTTACCTACAGTTAGAAAATATTCACTCATGTATTTTGCTACATCTCTAGTTGTATGTACAGGGTTTAGGTTTCTTCGTACAGGAAGATCAGAAAATATCACGTCTAGATTAGAATAGTAATACTGTAATGGTTTTCTTTTGTAAAATAAGTGTGATAAAACACTACAGGAAATTCCATATGTTAGTGGCAAATGGTGGTATGTCACACCCTCAGCTACCGAGGTAGGCAGCTTCATGCAGACATAGCAGTCTTCTATCTCCATTGCTTCTACATAATGTACTAGCAAGTTAGCAAATACATTCAAATGAGTTCTGTTTTTAATTCTATTATAGTGTAGTCCTTCCTCATCTGGTGCTTCTAAGTCTAGTTTTGTTTGTCTAAGGCTAAGTACTCTCTCTGGTGTATCTACTCTTGTTGGTGTGTTTCTCGTTTGTAGCTCCTCAGTGTTTTTTGGCAATTGACTAGTAGGGTACAGATTTGTGTCTTTACTCATCATGTAAGGAATACCTATTGTTAGTCCTATCCAAAGTATAAGTACTATTGCTATACTACATAAACATACTTTACAGCATGTTTTTAAACAACCTCGTTTCGGTCTTCCATTAACAGAAGGATCAGCCATTTTGATTCAAAGGAGATTCAAGCCCTCTTTGTAACTTTACACAGCCTCTTTACCCTGTGTAGATTTCAGGTCGGTTTCACTTCTTTGTCAGTCTGGTCAGTGATTAATTCTTCATCACTCTCGTCACTTATTTCCAAGTTTTCAAAGTCTTCCAATACAAGATAAGTCCATTCAGGGCTTTGATATTTATTATTCAGTCTTTTTATTCAGGAACTCCTTCTTCTGGGTTGTATTACAGGTGGGTCTGTTTGACTTGAGACTTCATTCACCTGCTCAGGTTCTTCATTAATTGTTTTTAGTCGTAGTCTCAGTCTTTTGACAAACCTAGGCACCTGATATCCTTTTCTTAGTCTTTTAACTGGCCCTGTGTCTTGGCCCTCTTCAAATGCTCTTTTATTTTCATTCAGTTGTGGCACATTGGTTTTAAGATCGTCTTCTGTTTTCCTCCCTATCTGACTAGGTCCAGGTCTTATTTCAGTTTCTTCCGCCTGGTCACTAAACTGGCCTTGTTCAGGTATATGCTGGATTTGGCTTTGGTTTGTTTCGTTTTCTTCTTCCTGAACACAATTGTCTATTCCTATCTGGTCCTGTTCAAGCTCTTCGAACTTTTGATTTTCTTCCGCTTGAACCTCTGCCCTAATTTCTATCTGTCCCTCTTTTGGCTCAGGAATTTTCAGTGGAGTGTCGATTACTTGCTCTTTCCCTATCTGATCCCCCTCAGTATCAGATTTGATTTGGATTTCGATGATCTGAGTATCTCCCTCTACACCTGTCTCGTCCTCACTCTCCAACTGTCTATCTAAATAGGTTTGTCTTCTTGGTCTCACAGGGTCTACAGTCAGGTCGATTACTGGGACCCAATCATCTTGACTGGAGCTCGGTTGTTCCTCTTCAGCTACTTCTGGATCAAGTTCTTGGGACCCATCAGCTGCACAACCTTCAGCCTCAGTTTCCTCAGGTTCAGTCACTTTCTTCGTATGACTGGCATGGATCCAGTGTGGTACACCTGCACATTTCACAGCTGTGGTGGTAACCAGAATTACTTGTCGTGGTTTTCCCCACCTTGGTGCAAGGCAAGTTTTCCGAGTGTGTTTCTTTATTACTAACCAATCACCAGGGTTCAGGTCATGTGCTGGAGTTGCCGGTCTGGAGACAGCGTCTTCCCCAACCTGGTGAGAGATAGAACGCACTTGGTCAGCACTTTGCAGTATTCTAGCACCAAATCATCAGATATGCTTATCAGTTTGTATCCTGGTTAAGGGTGGGCGTAGTTCGCGGAGTAGCGCTACGCGAAGCTACGCGAAGTGCACTTCGCACTACGCGAACTTCACGTAGCACTACGCGAGCTGCGTAGTAGCATGTTCGCACTGTGCAAGATGCGTTTTCAATGATTGCACAGTGCGGACAAGCATCCGGCACTGTGCAAGCATTAAAAACGGCATCTTGCACAGTGCGAGCTGTAGTTTTCTGCTGCTCGAGGAGATTATTACTCGAGCGGCAGCTTTCTCAACGCGAACAGGTAGTTTCTCATTGAGAGCGGTCGCGAGCATGCGCAACCACTCACAATGAGAAACCTGACCTCCTTGCGTTGAGAATCTCGCCGGGATGTCATTTTGCTTGCTCGCGGTCGCGAACATGACGTTCAGGACCGCGAACAAGCAAAAATGAGCGCTGCACTACGCTACGCTGCACTACGCATGTTCGCACTGTGCTACGTGCCGCTCGCGTAGTGCGAAGTTGCAAAAACTTCGCAAACTCCGCGAGCGGAGCGTAGTGCTTCGCCCAGGGTTAATCCTGGTACCCATGCTTGCCGCATTGCTCTTCCCATCAGTATCTCATGGGGACTCAAGCCTGTGTTCCGGTCTGGAATACTTCTAAGTCCCATCAAAACAAGGGGCAAAACATCTGGCCATTCCATTTGAGTTGATTCACACATGTTTCCCAATCTTGATGTGATAGTGCCATTCAATTGTTCCACCACTCCAGAAGCCTCTGGGCGATATGCACAGTGCAGTTTTTGCGTAATTTTGAATGCTTCACAAATGTGATTTATTATTTCACTATGGAAATGTTTTCCACTGTCTGACTCAATTGTTACTGGAAAACCATACCGAGGTATACGATCCCTAAGTAACAACTTAGCTACAGTGATGCTATCATTCCTGCGTGTGGGGTAGGCTTCTACCCATTTTGAAAATAGGCAGACAATGACAAGTATGTACTTCATGCCTCGACAAGGGGGTAACTGAATGAAGTCAAGTTGTAATCGTATAAAAGGGCCCTCTGCCTTTCCTATCTTTCCTGGCAACACTACTGTTTTCTTTCCTGGGTTAAATTGTTGACAAACCGAAAACCTCTGGCAGAGTGCCTCTGCTATGTTTCTGAATTTCGAGTTGAACCATGCCTGTCTAAATATGCGTATCATAGCATCTCTTCCCAAATGTGTGTCTCCATGTATCAACCTAGCCATAGGAGCAAGCAGACAGTCTGGTAACACAGGCATACCATCAAGGTAAACATTGACACCATCTTCAACCCTTCTCTGACAACCAAATTTCTTCCAATTATACTTCTCTTTTGGCTCTGCTGTGTCCTGCAAGTCTCTCACTTCTTCCCACGTATTTATTCCTTCTAGCATCATAAGTTGGCAGCTGTTTCCGTTCACTCCGACCTTCTTATTAATTGCCAATTTGTATTTTGCACAATGTTGGGCTAACTGGTCAGCATATCGATTACCTGCTGTCACTTTGTCGTTGCCAGATTTGTGAGCAGCACACTTGACCACAGCCAATTCTTTTGGTAACTGGATTGCTTCCAGTAAATCTTGTACATAATTTCCATTCCTTATGGGAGTACCCGAAGAAGTGAAAAACTCCCTTTGCATCCACAATTGGCCAAAGTCGTGCACAACACCGTAACCATATTGACTATCAGTATATATGGTTACTTTCCAGTTCTTCCCAAATTTACAGGCTCTTGCCAATGCAACCAATTCAGCTACTTGTGCAGACTTTATTCCAGGTAAATAGGATGCTTCAACTGGTCCTCCCAAAGTGCACACTGAGTAAGCAGCACTTAGGCCTCCATCCTCATGTCTCATACAAGAGCCATCTACAAACAGCTCATATTCTTCATTACCTAAGGGCTCTTCTTTTATATCTGGACGTGGTTTTGTACTATACTCGGTCAGATCAATGCAGTCATGTTCAATGTCTCCCTTTACTTCTGCTGAGAGTGAATTTGGTAGTAGGGTAGCTGGATTCAAGATATTACATCTGGAAATGGTTACGTTCCCTGCACCTACAAGGATTCTCTCATACTTAGTCAGCCGACTAGGTGTGAGATACTGGGTTTTTGTTCTTGTCAGCAAAATCACAACTGCATGTGGAACATACACAGTTCCAGGATGTCCCATAATGATGGATTCGCTCTGCTCAAGACTCATGCAAGTTGCAGCTACTGCTTTCAGTCATCCAGTTAATGCGGCTGCCACTGGGTTCAATGTGGAAGAAAAATATGCCACTGGACATCTCGTTAAGCCATGAATCTGGGTCAGGACTGAAAGTGCACAATTGTCTCGTGTGTCACAAAACAGTGCAAATTCCTTTGAATAGTCAGGCATTCCTAATGCAGGAGCTGTACACAGGCATTCTCGTAATTTTACAAAAGCAGTCTTGCTTTCGTCATCCCACTCCACTGGGTCTTTAGCTCCTTTCTTTGTCAACTTTATCAATGGCCTTGCTAGGACTGCAAATCCCACAATCCACTGCCTGCAGTATCCTACAACTCCAAGAAACATTCTGATTTCTTTATGGGTGTTGGTCAGCTCCATGTTTCGAATTATTCTAATTCTCTCTGTGGTAACTTTTCTGACACCCCTTTCTATCTGGTGCCCCAGATATTTTACTGATAAGGTACAGAACTGTAATTTCTCTGGTGACACTTTATGTCCTCCTTCACCTAAATGGTTCAGTAATGCGATGGTGTCAATCACACAGTCTTTCCGACTTTTAGACGCCACCAAGAGGTCGTCTATGTATTGCACCAGGACTGATTTTCCCGGGCAATATCAGAGATTCAAGGCATTTTTTCAAAATTTGATTAAAAATCGAGGGACTTTCTGTGTACCCCTGAGGAACACAATTCCAGACGTAGACATGACTGTCGAATTCAAACGAGAAAAACAATTTTCTGTCTGGATGCAATGGAATCGAAAAGAATGCATGACATAGGTCAATGACGGTAAACCATCCAGCATTCCACGGTATTTGGTACAGAGTCACTGCCGGGTTTGGCACGATTGGGCAGCAAGGAACAAACATTTTATTAACCTTGCGCAGGTCCTGTACGACCCTGTACTTACCACTCGGTTTCTTTATGCCAATTATGGGAGAGTTACAAGGACTGCTCAATACTTCCTGCAAAATGCCTGCTTCCAGCAACCGTTTTATTTCAATAGCAACCCCTGCTTTTACTCCTGCAATCATTTTGTAGTGTCGAGTATTTGGGTAGACTGCATCTTCTTTTATTGCTATTTTAATTGGGTCCACATTTGCCATTAAGCCTACGTCCTTTCCAGTAAAATCCCATACCTCCGGTTTCACTGTCTGTTGGAGTTCCTCTGGTAAGTTATGTATTGTCAGCCTTTTAATTTCTGTCTCTAGTCTTGCTAACATTAATTTGTAAATTCCATCTTCGTCTGGGGTTTGGATTTCAATGCCATTTGGAGTGCAAAAGATGGTACAATTCATTTTGCACAACAAATCTCATCCTAATAAGTTCACATGACTTGAATCACAGACAACAAATCTGTGCATTTCTTTAAAATTACCTATTCTGACTTCCATGGGCTCTGTAACTGGGGTACTAATCTGTTTATTAGTAAAACCCACTACTTGGATGGCTTCTCCCGAGAGGAGTAGGTGTAGAACATCCACTGTTCTCACAGTAGAACGGGTAGCACCAGTGTCCAACAGAAAGGTGACATCATTTCCTTCAACCTTTCCTTCAATGTATGGCCCTGACTGGCCCACCGGCAAGGAGGCGCCAAGCACGCACTCCTGGTCCTCCCCCCTCAGGCACCGTCAGTAAGGTTCGTCACAGAGGAAGGTGTCGTTTAGCAGAAATTGTGAAGTTGCTGTATCTCTTCTCTCCCTTCCTTCCCAATTTGTGGAATCTACACTCTGTTGTGCTTTGCTCCTATAATTCGACAAAGGTGCATGAGGCAACTGATTTTGCTTTACCTGCTGCTGGGACTTCCGTGGCACCTCATTCTGCGTCTGTGAATTTAAATCATTAATTTGCACATTACCACTCTGCACAGCCTTACACTCGTCCTTCCAGTGTCCCAACTTTCCGCACCCGTGGCAGGGGAACTTTTTCTTTGCCTCCTCTCTACTAATTTTTCCCCTTGGCTTTCCCCCATTTCCGGTTCCCTGATTCTGGTTACTAGTCACTTTGCTTAACTGCTGTTCTTGGTGCTCGGCTATTTTTACCTGTGCCCACATGACCTTTTCTTTTCAACTCTTTTAGTTTATTTTCAGCTCATCCTCACAGTACTTAGCATATTTAAGGACCTCGTCAATTGGCTTGGCCTGCCAACAGATTTTATTGTCTTTGATCCACTGCGAGATCTCAGGCCTTAACCCTAGCACAAATCGATAAAATGGGTCATGTCTTTCATTTCGATATTGTCCAGGCCACTGTATGTCTTGAAGACCTGTAACCGACGTTCATAGTATGAATGAACAGTTTCATCTTGGTTCTGAGTGGTTCTATCTATCCTGGTCCAGTCAGTCTCCTTTGCAGGCACCTTTCCTTTCAGGTACAGCATCACCTGATTATATTTTCTCATAACATCCTCGGAAGGTGCCCCTGTCTTTGGGTCTCTGGGATATTCCTCAGTAGGCCAGTCAACAGCAATTTTACATTCTGTCCACAAATCTACGGGAACCACAATGTCAAAAAATCTGTCTAGATCTTTCAGAAGGCATTTGGAAACTTTTACAAATCTTTCGACCTGCCTGTACCAGTCTACAAGTTTCTCACGTAATTTTGGGAAGTCATTTGTAAAGGATACAATATCCTGTCAGGACCAGGGCACATGTACATAATCTCCACCTGGTACTTCTCGCATAGGATATATTTTTTCCACTTTTTCTGCTTCTTTTAAGGCATATTCTAAAGTCATTTGTTTTGATCTTATTTCTTCTTTTTTCTTTGCCCACCTGGCTTTCCACTTTTCTAATTCTCCCCAATTTTGTAACAGGTTTAGTAATTCTCTTATCTGTACTTTTCTTCCTGACACGTTCATGTTTTCTAAATCTTTGTCAGAGAATTCTGCTCTGTAGGGCTTTTGCAACACTTTAGATTTACCAATGTCTATTCCCATGCTAGGTTCGGTGTCCATTAATTTTTCATGGTACACTCTTGTATTTCGGGTAATACTTTTGCAAATGAATAATAATTCATCTTCACTGAGAGTTTTCAGTCTGCCAATCCCACATTCCCAGCCATCAATTCCTCCAATTCGATTCTTAGCTTATATATGTCTAACGGCTTTGGCTGGGGTTTGGGTCTCTCTATTTCTCGAGTCCATCTGTCTATTTCTTCAGGGGTCACTACCGTGGCACTTCTCGTACCAGAAGATGTCTCTATCTGGACTTCTCTTGAATTTAAAGGAGTGTTCTTTCTCATTGAACTGCCTTTGGGTTCCCTTATTGGTAAGTCCATTAAGGATATTACAGACTCACATTCGCTTGCCTGGTCGTCTATTACCAAAGGCTCTTTTCTTGGCTGCACTACGGATGTAGTTATAACTGGAGCTTTTGGACTAGCTTGCTTATCCCCGTACAAAGGAAAAACTGGGCCAATAGTTACTGGGATTGTCAAAGCTTTGGGACTTGTGTTTAATTGGGAAATTTTTTGAATCAATTCAGTTCTTTGTTTGACTAAAGCCTCTCGTTCTCTGTCCTGAAGTACCTTTTCCATGGAGGTTTCATGTATTATTTGCGGAATCAAGGGGGGGTTTAAACCCGGAGCACTTGGATTTACCATACTTGGTCCCTCATTATAATTTGGGTTTACAAATGGGTTCCTCGGGTTTAGAGATCTGGGTCCTCATTATACGGTGGTGGATTCTTCATTAGTAAGTCCTCCAAATAATCATCGTCTGAATCACCACTGGTAATTAAAAGCTTTGTTTTCTCTGTCCTCTTACCTCCTGTGGGCTCTCCTAATGTTAGTACAGGGTATAGCCCTTCTACTAACATGTTCTGTCTCCACTGTTTACTTTTTTTGTCTCGTGATTCTTTCTGTACCTTCGGATAGAATTTACTTAACCCTTTGTCAATTCTGGGCCTCTCTCTCTTAAAAGCCTCTATTTCGCATTCCTCTAAGGCCTCATATTGCGTTAATCTAGATCTGGGATGTAAATCATTCATTCGGGTCCTCAGGTTGAACAAAATTCTTCCATTAAATGTACCTTCTAAGGGAAATGCTAAAATTCCATCATCTTTAGTATATTCCACCCAATTTTCCAACCATACACAAGCGTGGTAACCTCTATCAAACATCATAAATGACGCTGGAGTGTTTGGTGGTGGAATAATGACTCCTTCTCTAGTTTTAATTGGCTTGTCTTTCTTAAAGTAATTCTTAACTCTGTCTACGAGTGACAATTTTCTTTTGCTTCCGTACATATTGCTTGGTCTGCCTCTTATCATATGCTCCCTAGCAAACCCTAAATATCTTGGATCAGGTTGAGTTTCTGGACTATATAATTGCCACATATATTTTCACGAATTTCAGGATCACTTAACTTTGTTTACAAATTACTTCCAATACTAGCGCGCCTTTTATTTTTCTGTAACCAACCAACAATGCGGTTTCAAATAATTTCAACCAGAGTGCGTGGCTTTTCTCGTGAGACAAGTTCCCACGCTTGTGCGCTCACCCCTCCTTTACAATGCTGTCTCAGGTAGACGCCCGCTGTCTCGATCCAATACCAGCTCGGCACTGAGTGACGTCAGCTCAGCTCCGCA
Source organism: Lissotriton helveticus (assembly GCF_964261635.1). Classification (NCBI taxonomy): domain Eukaryota; kingdom Metazoa; phylum Chordata; class Amphibia; order Caudata; family Salamandridae; genus Lissotriton; species Lissotriton helveticus. The sequence continues at coordinate 919,092,881 of NC_136065.1, read as the reverse complement.
ACTGACTCCCTCCTTCACAAGGTAATGGAAAACTCAATTTCTAGCTTTTTAAAGTGCAAGTGCTTTGTTTAATTTACAACGCGAAACATTTGCCACTGTACTCGAGGGTCTACAAAGGAAAGATTTATTTCACTGCAAGTAAATCCCTTCCGTTTTACTTTTCATACACTGCGGATAGATCTCTTCTGCCTACCCTTCACACAAGCATTAGAGAACCTGCTACTCCTCCGGACTCATCCACTCTGGGATATATACTACGGCCAAAGTTTCACTAGCGAAACCCTTTGCTATCAATTAAGCTCAGATGAACCTGCTACTCCTTCCGTGTGACCCTTTCTAGGTGATATCACAATAGAAGTTTTGCCAGCAAACTCTTTGCTATCATGCATTCATACAGAAACCCTAATTAGTGCTTCCGGTTCTGCCTAACCATGCACTAGCTTCCTCGAGCCACTGGCCTCACTGCGATGTGGTTTCCCTTTACCACCCGCTATTCTGCCCCCAGGGATTCCAGACAAACATATAACAGTCACAATCAGGTTTGGTTAATACATAAATCAATACAGCATAAAATCAGTAAAATTTTCTAAACATTTCAGAACATTTCATATTTGAACAAACATTTTATATTTGCTCGATCAATACTTTCATTTAGCAGCAATTGACCTACCTACCTATCTTAACTAATCCCTAACCATCCTCTGGCTACCAGAAAAATATACTGATAGAGCGCGCAGATCACCCGTCTATAACTTTACCACAAATACTCACCTAGGCCCATATACAAATGTAATAATAATTTCTCAGATCAGGTAACCTGGGCACTGGCTATCAGATATTGTACTTCCTAGGTCCTCTACCCTCGACTTACACTCCTGGTCACTGGTATCTGTGGACCTGTGGGATCAGGGAGTATAGCATATTAAGAATGATAGCAATACGATAATATGCACTCATATAATAACCACAGACTCAAGAAGTTTTGAAAACCTTTATCTAATCTTCATCAAAAGTCATAAGCCAAAGGTTCAGAGCAAGCAAGCTATCAATAATTAGAATCATGAAAAGCGTATAACAATGCAAAAGATATATTATGCCAACCATTTAGAAGTCTAAAGGGAAGGTAAGAACAAGGAACATACTGAAATGAACGTATAGAAATCAGACTTGGAATGGTATTTTCTAAAGGACGGGAAAAATAAGGGACATGCTAGAATTCACAGTTTAATCATTTCCAAGAGGGTGGGTAAGAAAAGGGAACACAAATTATAATGAAGTAACTGAGTTTACCATATATCTATAGGGAAGGTAAGAATATGAAACACACTAAGAATTCAGAATAACCACTTTAGCTTTTCTAAGGGAGGGTAAAGAAAAGGAACATCTATATTTTAATGAACAGTTCTTTATCTTTAATTCTAAAGGATGGGAGAAAATTGGGTCATGCTAAAATCGCAAGAATCACGATTTTATTAATTATCCCAAAGGAGGGGGAAAGAAAAGGAACATATGCAATTATGACTTTATCAAGATTCAGGGAGGGTAAGAAAAGGACGCAAATATACTATTCGTTACCCACACAGATTAATATTTACCTAGAACGGTGTGAAGACCAACCCTCGCCACGGGTCAGTTAAGGACAGAAACCCCAAAAGTTGCAAACGCCAGTAGGCCAGCAAGTGCAGGTCAGAGATAGGACAGGAAAGCCAGATTTGGATCACAACCGGACCACCGAAAGTTGAGACAAGCACCCGCAGTTCAGTTGCACCGCCTGTGCTACTCCCTCTCCGCAGCTATCAGTCAAAACCCCGATTGGGTTATCGATTTCCCCAGCAAAGTGCTTCACCAGCACTTCAGGTCCCAGAACCCCGATTGGGTCAGCGAGTCTTCTGACAGAGTGCTCCGCAGCACCTCTGTTCTCGATCAGCTATTGAGTGCGTTGAGTCAGTGACAGGTCAGCTATTTGGACAAGTCGGACAATTTCTCTAGCTAAACCTAGGCTAGTTACACTATTTTTCAGGTCAGTGTACCACCCCCCAATGTTGCAAGTGTAAGAATCCCCAATTTCGATTGGACAAAGGAAGAGGACAGGTCATCACACCTCCTAATATTTTAGAATTTCGCCGTCTCCTATTCAAATTAATGTTCCCGCCCATTGAATTCAGGTTCTCATGATGTCTTCATTTCATATAACAATGAACAGTCTATTGACTTGACTCTTTCGACTGCTTCTTAGTGGGGTCTGACGTGAGTTCCCAGGCACATCTTGGCTGGTGTTTCCATTTGGCTTGCGTTCAATAACACAGAGTTCATCCTCTTGCTGTGGACTGTCATGCGCAGAAAGGATTTTCAAAATGGAGTAAATAGCACCTCCCAGGCCCAAAGATTACGATACATGAAAAGTAAAAAGAAACAATTTTAGAACACAGAATAAAATGAATACACTGTATACCATGAATCTCTACTCTATAGCCATTACTTTATAATAAACTATAGCATTAAGATTAAGCAGAACAAATAGCTTTGCAAAAGCAGCAGTGCAAGCTTTTTGCATGTGAGAACACAAAGCAGCCATTTTAGCTCTAGTGCGCAGATGCAAACAATTTCCCACCAAGACAACGAATACGTCACGTCACATGGGTATGACTGACACATGCGCAGTCTATATTCCTAAGTAGCAGCGGCCATTTTAGATGCAAGTGTATTAATATTAGTAAACACATAAGCAAGCTTCTCTCGGACACCTGGTATGTAGGAAAAAGGAAAGTTTAGTAGGACAAACAGGTTGGTTATTTATTAATACTGTTATTCGAGGTTCATGAATACAAGCAAGTCGCTTTATGTGCGACTCCTTGCTCCATCACAAGGTTCAGGAATATAGCAGAGAGTCTTTGCCAGAGATGCTTAATTTGTCAACAAATGTACCCAGGCAGAAAAACTGTACTTTGCCCTGGGAAAATTGGGAAAGATGAAGGTCCATTCATAAGACTGCAGATTGATTTTATTCAGATACCTGCTTGTCGTGGGTTGAAATATGTACTTGTCATTGTTTGTTCATTTTCCAAGTGGATGGAGGCATTCCCGATCCAGAGAAATGACAGTTTGACTGTGGCCAAGCTCCTCTTGAGAGAGCTCATTCCTAGATTTGGTTTTCCAGTAACGAGTGAATCATACCAATGGTCTCATTTTAATAATGAAATAATTTGATTAATTTGTGAAGCATTTAAAAGTGAGCAAAAGCTGCACTGTGCATACCGCCCAGAGGCTTCTGCAGTGGTAGAACAATTAAATGGCACAATCAAGTCACAACAGAAAAGTGTGTGCATCCACCCCATTGGAGTGGCCTGATGCTTTACCTCTTGTCCTCATGGGACTCAGAAGCATTACAGACAAGAGTACAGGCTTGAGTCCCCTTGAGATACTCATGGAAAGGGCAATGAGGCAAGCATGTATACCAGGACACAAGTTGTTGAATATATCTGATGATTTTCTATTAGAATATTGCAAAGAGTTGGCTGACCAAGTGCATTCTATCTCTCACCAGGTTAGGGAAGACACTGCTGCCAGGCAGTCGAACCATGCATATGATCTGAATCCTGGTGATTGGTTAGTAGTGAAAGAGCACACTTGAGAATCTTGCCTACCACCAAGGTGGGGAAAACCACATCAGGTTATATTGATTACAACAGCTGTGAAATGTGCAGGATTGCCTAATTGGATACATGCCAGCCCCACAAAGCAAATACCAGCTCCTGAAGAAACTGAATCTCAACAAGCTTGAGTGATTGAAAGGGCAGATTGTTGTACAGCTGAGGAATCACAAGTAATAGATTATGAAGTAGCTGACCAAGAACAACCTAGCACTAGTCAGGATGACTGGATCCCAATAGTGGACATACCTGAAACACCTGTGAGAACAAGAAGCCAAACATATTTAGATAGACAGAGGGATAGTGAGGACGAGACAGGAATAGAAGAACACACTCAGATTATAGAAATCAAAGCTAGCATCAAATCTGAGGAGGACCAAATAAGGAAAGAGCAATGCACTCAGACAGATGAAATTAGAAGCAACACTCACGAGTCTGAGGAGGGACAGATAAGCACTAGAGAAAACGCCCAGGCAGAAGACAATAAAGAATTTGCAAGACCTGAGCAGGACCAGTTAGGACAAGAAAAACAAGTTCAGGAAGAAGAAGGAGAACAAAGTCAAAGCAAGCAAACTCCTGAACAGAGTAAGAATAGAGTAGAAGAACACATCCAGGCAGAAACAGCAAAGGTAATAAGCCCTGGACAAGGCCAGATAGAGAGGAATTCTGAAGATAAGAATAAACAAGTTGCGCCACAAATCAATGAAAATAAAAGAGCATTTGAAGAAAGTGAAAGCACAGTGCCAGCTAAGAGAAAAGGTGATAATTGGCCTAATGTTATTAAAAGACTGAAATATCACATTAAAACAGTAACTGAAGAACCAGACCAAGTAGATGACGTAACAAGTCAAGCTGGACCATCAACAGAAAAGCATAAAAGGAGAACTCCACGTTTGAAAAGACCAAATAATAAATTCAAGGGTACCGAATGGACATATGTGATTCTTGAGGACTTTGAGAATCTAGAGATAAGTGGAGACAGTGATGAAGAATTAAGTGCTGATCAAATTGACGAAGAAGTGAGACCAACTTGAAATAATTAAATTTTAAATTGTGTATTCTATACAAGTTACAAAGAGGGGAACACGTCTCCTTAGTCAGAAATGGCTGATAATGGAGCTGCTGGAAAACTGAAAAGAAATTGTATAAAGACATGTTCGTGAATATGCATATGTAGTATATTCATAGTGCTCATAGCATGGTTAGGACTGACAATAGCCATAACTTATCTAATGACTGCAAGGAAGCAGAATGACACTAATACACATGGAAAGGTAGCTAACCTAAAACAGAACAGAATAGAGTTAGAAGCACCAGATGAGACAGAATTACACCATGGTAACTATAAATAGAAATGAGACGGATTTAAATGTTCTCGCTAATCTGTTAGTACATTATTTAGAAACAATGGAAGTTAGTGATTGTTGTATTAAATTACCGACATCAGTAGCAGAAGGAGTGACATATCATCATTTACCACTGACCTATGGTATTTCATGTAGTATTCTAGCTAACTTATTCTATAGAACTGGAAAACTGCAATATTATTATTCTAACCTAGATGTGATTTTTTCTGAAATACCCGTGCGTAGAAACATGAACCCTGTCCTTAGCAGTAGAGATTCACAATTCATGGGTGAATATTTTCTAACAATGAAAACTATAGATATAGCTGAAGCACATAAAGACAATGTAAGATGCAAGTTACATGAAAAAGAAAAGATATTTTTGAATTTAGTAGAGAAAAGAAGACAGGATTTCCATGGAAGGACTACTGAACTGAAACCTCAAATACCCAAATGGGCTGAGAGGGAGGATTTTATTGCAACTGGCAAGGCTCAGGCTGCTATGTCCCTGGATATTTAAAAGAAGGGGAAAATCGGTCTCCATAGGTTAAAAACAGAGTATAAAAATGTATTCATTGGTTCCAGTGAATGTGAACACAACTTCCTAATAATTGGGGGATGGGGACTAAAAGGGGGAACTGATTCAGGATTTCCTACAGTCTATTACATTTGTGGAAATAAAGCTTACTTTAAGCTGCCTGATCATTGGTATGGTAGTTGCTATTTTGGAATAGTATTCCCAAATGTATACCATGTAAAAAGAATCACTGGAAGCAATGACAAAAATGATGGACTAACACGAAAGAAAAGGGCTAGTTTTTCAGAAATTATAGGAGATATTTTCAGTGCATTGATACCTTCAGTTGGAGTAATTCTGAATACACAAAGAATTTGTAAATTGTCTACATGGTTGTTCGCTTATCGACTGACACTGCTGGTTGATTTTTATTGATCAATACCAAACTAGTTGCGGTAAGATCTATGGTTTTGCAAAATCGACTTGCTCTTGACATATTATTGGCAAAAGAGGGTGGAGTCTGTAAAATGGTGAAGGCGCAACATTGTTGCACCTGCATACCTGACCAAAGTATTGAAATTGGAAGATATGTCAGGAATATTACGAATTTGGAAGAAGAATTGAAACCACTGGAGGTTGATAGTGCCTGGAAGAGGCTAACTGATGGTCTCTGTTCTGTAGTTAATTGGTTTTCTAAAGTTCGGAAAATATTGGAGGTAGAGATGCCAATAATGGGAATAACACTATTAGTAGTAATGATAGTGATTTGGTGCAAGTGTTGCAGACACAAAAAATGTTATGCAGTAAATGAAAAGGGAAGGAAAAGAAAATTTGATGAAGTACAACTAGAAGAACTGAAAGGAGATATTTACAAGAGAATGGAAGGCTTCCAAAAGAAAAGGAAAATACAAAAATGATAGAAGAAATTGAAATGGGAAACAGCTAAAGGTGGCATCTGGTTCAGCAATTAGTGATGGCATATCAAAGAGGAGATTGACGGAGCAAGGTTTTCATAGGTAATGAAACTTGCTTGGATTCAATACTTTCGAAATAACATGAAATAAAGTTAACCAAAATGTTTTGTGAGTTCTAATAATGCACAACACAACATTTCTGTATCTAGGGTAAGCTTGTCTATGTGCTTTACTAACTAGTTTCCCGAGTGTCTTAATATGGCTGCCAAAAATGCAGGAACTCATCTGTGCATGTGTCTACTGCATCTACGCAGTATGACGTACTTTGTTTTTGGTGGGAATTCTTTGCAGCTGTGCAGTAGTGCCAGAAATGGCCGATTTGAATCTCACATGCTAATGCATATGCTTCTGCCTAAACTAAAGCTTGTGTGTTTTGCTTAACTACTAATGCAATAGATAAAATAAATCAATGGGATTAGAGTAGGAATAAGTGGTATACAGTGCATTCATTTATTTTCATATTCTAATGTGTCCTTCTTTGACTTTATTATCAGCTTGAATGTGGGCCTGAAGAGTGTCTGAAAGGCCATCTTGAATTTTCTGTGCGTGCGCACTTGAACTTTGAAAACCTTGAAGTCATGGCATTGAAAGACTGCCAAGTCCCATCTTACCTGTGATGCGCCTGAGAAACTCACCATATTCGTATAAAATTGTTATACATTGTATATTAAATAATGTGAATGTTGCTGGGAGGAATAAAAGCATGGGAAAATAAAATTATGGATTGGAACATAGAACAATTAAGTCAGTGAAGATGATTTTATACTAGTATGGTGAGATGACCTCTCCCCGTCCTACTGTTCAATCAAATGAAGGGAATAAAGGAATATTGAAACATTGGGGGGTGGTACATACCCTGGAAATTGGTATAACTAAGGTAGGCTAAGTCAGTTAGTTTGTCCGACTTGTCACAGACCTGTCACTGACCCAACGTATGCTGAAGGAGAATCGAGAGCAGAGGGCTGGTTGAGCACTCTGACAGACGAATCGGGAATTTGCTGAGGGAGAAGAATCAATCTACCCAGTCGGGGTCCCAGAGTAGCATCAGAGAGGAGTGTAAGGCTGGCGTTGTACTTAGAAGAGGTTACCTGTCCTGTCCTGCACTTGTCCTGAACTGTTGTCTCCTGTCTAGTCATGAACCCTTTCTTTTTGGCCCTTTGGCCGGGGTTGGTCCTTGCACCATTCTAGGTAACTATACATTTGTGTGGTATGTCCTTGTACTGTCTTACCTTTCTCAGCCTTCCCAGGTACCAATGTCTAGAATTTCAACTTAGTCTCCAAAGATTTTTGCTTTGATCATTATTCTTATTATTGAAAAACTGTTGATTAGTATGGGCTGCTATTTGACTCACAAAATATTGAATAGATAAAGGTTTTAAAACTTTCCAGAGTAAGCGTGACTTGGCGCCGCTACGACATGGCGGGTCGCGCTTGAGCTCCAGGGTGACGAGGACTGTCGGGACGATTTTAGGATCCCGTTTCTACGTCTCTTCTCTCCAGTTTCCAGCATGGGGTGTCGGAAGGTGTCGTGAGCGCTCTCATGTATGTTTTCACAGCGAATGACATCCAGAACTGTACTTTTTTTTGCTTGCTACCCTCTACACCGGCACTTCAGTGAGCGTCCGCCATCTTGTTTTTGTGGTGGCGTCGCTCGTTTCTTCGGCAACAGACCCACGTCTTCAAGCGCAACATGTTTGAACAGCTGTTTTGAGGTGAAATGTATTATCTTTTTGTCCTATACAGTTGTTTCTATGCATACCAGGCGCAATATCTACTGGCTGGCTTCTGTGGATCTCTGACTGCCGTTCTTCGCCTCATGAGTCTCGTTCATGTTGATTTCCTGCCTTACCTGAGGGGTTTGTGCTATGTAACCTGACTGCTAGGTTGCTTGCTATTTGGCAGAATCTATTTTTAGCGCTTTGGGGTCTTTTTGGCTTCCTTTTTTTGTGCCAAAGGGTCCTGGACAAAGGGGGTCAGCTCCCTCCTGTAAGGGGAGCCAGAATTGCATTTCAAAGGTGGTAACTTCTTAAAGCTCACCTATCTTGGAATGCTAATCAGGTCATGTTTCCTAACTCCTGAGAGCATCAGCTCTCACCTTTGGGGATCGGACACTTGTCTTTGTGCGCTAATGTCCCGGGCATAATCTGCGCCTACAGAGCTTCTGGTCAGTGGCAGTTGGTGAGCTATTGTTTTCTGTGTAACTCTTGGCCCTTGCTCTTTTAGTCTACGTCAAATTCTTTTTGAACTGCCTACTGTGGTCTGTTCTTATGGCGGACACCATGGGGCCTTCCCCTACTGCGAAAGACTCTAAAGGGACTTTAAAACGATCTAAACAACAGTCCCCCTCCCCTGAATCCTCTCAGAAAGATACTAACTCCACTTTAGATGCTATTTTGGCGCGTTTAAATACTGTCCATGATATTGCGCAGTCTACTAAAACTAATACAGACTAACTACAAGTTGAGGTGGCTGCTATCAGGAGTGACTTTAAAGCCTTATCTGTTAGGGTTAGGAATACTGAATCTCGTATCAGCGTGGTGGAGGATACTACACACCAACATTCGAGGTCTCTTCTTCAGATGGAACGTTCGATGGCGGCTTTGTGCAGTGACCTTACAGAGCAGGAGGATCGTAATCGGAGGTCTAACTTGCGTATTTTTGGTCTTCCTGAAGATGCAGAGCAGTCAGCCTCCTCAATGATTGATTTCCTCTCCAAATGGTTACCTTCTACCCTACAAATCTCCTTTCAGAGAGACTTTGAAATTGAGAGAGCTCATCGAGTTCCTGCGTTTAAACGTAAAAACTCCACTTACCCGAGAGCAGTAATCCTTAAACCGCTGCGTCATCAGCATTCAGAACAGATTTTGGCTCACATGAGGAAAGTTAAGTCGGTATCTTGGGAAGGTCATCGGATTACTATCTCCCAGGATTTTGCCAGAGACACTGTAATTCGGAAAGGATTTCTCAATCTGCGGAAACGTTTGTTAGACATGCATATCCCTTTTTCCTTTGCTGGTCCATCCAAGTTTCGTATAACTTTCAAAGGTCGATATCGGATTTTTTATGAACCTGCTGATCTATCCTCTTTTTTGGATAACCAACTGGAATCTCAGATGGATTCTTCTCCGACTCCTGGCTCTTCTGGGACTTGAGTTTCTCTTCTTGTTGTTCCACGTGGTTTAGTGCGTCTTGCTGTTTCACATCTGTCATTGTTTTTTCGCGCCTTATGTTGGTCGTTGGTTGCTATTCGTTCTCCGGATGATTTGTCCGTTTCTTGTCAGCTTTATGTTGACTAGTATTGTTCTTATTCTTTCTCCGTCTCAGATGGATTCTTCTTCAGCTCCTGGCTTTTCTGGGACTTGAATTTTTGTCTCTGTTGTTTCACGTGGTTTAGTAAGTCTTGCCGTTTCGCATATGCCTTTGTTTTTTCGTTCCATATGCTGATTATTGGTTGCTACTCATTCTTCACATGAGTTGTTTGTCACTTGTCTGTTTTACTTTCACTTGTTATTGGTATTTATCCACTTTTTCTGATATTTGTCTGTGACCTTTTTGACTTTCTTGTTTATTCTCCTTGTTGTGGGCGCTTTTTGGTTCTTCGCTCATGTGTCTCACATCTTCTGATACATGTTTCACATGTTGTTCACTGGTTGATATTCGATTTCCAATTGATTTGTCTGTCTCTTGTCAGCTTTAGCTTGTCTTATTATTGATATTTATCTACTTTCTCCCGGTATTTGTCTGTGGCCGTTTTGTCTTTCTTGATTATTCTCTTTGTGATGGGCGATTTTTGGCGCCTTGTTTATGTATCTCATATCTGCTGATCTTTGTTTCAGGTTGTCTTTTTATTTTTCTTTAATTTTCTTATCTTTTGATTCTGTACTTTGCCGTGCAATGATCTTCTCTTTTCTTACGTAGGTTACGATGTTTGTTTTTGTCAAGCCGTTCGGTCCGTTGTGTCAGTTTTCCTCTTTATGTTCATTCATATGGTCTCTTTTTCTATATTTGCCTTTATTGTACCTATTTTATGTCTCCCATGCTAGTATTTCTTTTTGGCACTTGGTGGTATTCTGTCTATATTTTCGCTATGTGCTTTTCACCCTGCAAATTTTGTTCCTGGTCATATCTAATAATGCTTCTCATTTTAGCTGCTTGATTTTACAATGTACATATTTCTTGCTTTTCTTACCCCTATCTACATATCATGTATTACTGCCTTTTTATTATATTTTGAGAGTTTCTTGTTTTGCACCATCTTTTGCTTTTTATATTTACTTTTCTGGCTCTTCGTATTGCATTCATGGTTTTTTGCCATTTAATTGTTACCATATAGCTAAGATCCTGTTATCTCAATTTAACTTTTATTCAAGCGCTTGTTATTGACTATGCCTCAATATCATATTGTATTTTTTTGTCTTTTGTTTTTCGCTCATTGCTCGGATTTGATTAGTCTGGGCCTCTTTTGTATAACTTTCATTTCCCGATTTCTAGTATGTTATTTGGTTCACTTATATTGTTTTACGCTCATTGCTTACTGTTTCCTTTTCTCCAGTTTGGGATCTATTGCTTTCTTTACTGTTCTTTTTCCTGACGGTCTTTTGTTTCCCTCTCCATGTTCCCCCTGGTATAAGTCGGGTCTCCCATAGACCTACCCTGGCGGGTCTCTTTTTCTCTCTTTTTCCACTGTTTTTTCTCCTTTTCTTTTCTTCTCTTTCCCTCTCTTCTCCTCTCTCATTTTTCTCTTGGATCTCCTGGTGGCGTTTCTCTACTGTGTGTCAGATGGTGGTGTTCTATTTTTCCGTCCATCTGTCTCCCTTATGTGGTGTATTTTTTCTGTGCGTCTATGCCTGGCTTAAATGTAGTTTCCCTTAATGTTAAGGGTTTGAATCATCCGGTTAAGAGGGCTAAAATTTTAGATTATTGCAAATCTTTGTCTTCGGATCTGGTCTTTTTGCAAGAGACGAAGTTATCCCATAAAGAGGCTCTGTGGTTGCGGAATGGCTGGGTTATGGATGTAGTATGCTCTGATGCTCTTGGTAAACGTAATGGTGTGATCACCTTTATTTCTAAAAATTCTGGCTTATCAATCCTTTCTTCTGACCATGACTCTGAGGGTCGTTGGATTTTATCTAGATTGTCTGATGGTATTCATGATCTTTATGCTTTGAATATTTATGCTCCAAATAATGATGATCCTCTTTTCTGGCAAAATATCACTAAATTACTCTCCCGAACGCCTCATAATGGTAATTTAATAGTTGGTGGTGACTTTAATTTGCCGTTGGATCCTCTATTGGATAGGAACTCTGCTTTTTCTTTTCGTCCTCCTAGAGCTCACAAATACTTATTACACATGTGTTCTTCCGCTAATCTTCATGATGTCTGGCGTCTTCATAACCCTACTGGCAGTGATTTTTCTTTCTTTTCCTCTCCTCATTCTAATTTCTCTCATATTGATTACCCCTTGGTTCATTCGTCTTTGCTAGAATCTTCGTCTTCACCGTACATTCATCCAATTCTTGTCTCAGACCATGCGGCGGTTTCCCTCTCCCTTTCGGGGCTCTTTATGATGACGCTGCGATCAGTGCCTTGCAAACCAAAATTGAACAGTTTTTTTCTGATAATGAAGGGTCCGTTGATTCTCCAGTGGTTTTGTGGGACGCCTTTAAATGTACTCTTCACGGTTACATCATTAAAGTTATGGCACGCAGGAATGCTGCCATTAAGAAGGAACTTTCTGATTTAGCAGATGATATTAAACGTAATGAACTCCTTTTTCGTCAAACGAAAGATTCACAACTTTTACAATCTATTAAAAATCTAAAATATTCGTATAATGCTCTTGTCACTAAGCGGGCTCATATTGGTGTTCAAGCACAAAAGTCTAAACGGTTGTTGTTAAAAAATCGTGCTGGTAAAGTTTTAGCAGCCACATTGAAGTTCCAGGACTCTGGTTCTAAATCGTCTCAAATTTCTTCTATCTCTGATAGATCCGGCGTTCAAAAATTTCAGACCAAGGAGATCCTTGCGGTCTTTCGTGATTTTTATGATAATTTATATACTCCTACTAATCCATCGTCCTTGGAGGCTTGTCAGGAGTTCTTAAGCACTATTCCTATTCACTCTGTTTCTGACGAAGTTGGGGAGAAGCTAGGCACCTCAATTACAACTGAGGAAATTACTCTTGCTATCAAGGCTACTCGTTCTGGCAAGGCTCCGGGACCTGATGGCTTTCCCATTCTGTTTTATAAAACTTTTCTCCCTTTCATGGTCCCTCGCCTCAAAACCCTTTTTGATGCATTCATTCAACATGGTGCGGTTTCCGGTACAGCGGCGGATGCTACTATTGTGGTTATCCCTAAGGAGGGGAAGGATATCACGGACCCTAAAAATTTTCGTCCTACTTCCCTCCTTAATATGGAGGCGAAAATCTATGCCAAAATTCTGGCTAAACGTTTGGAGTCCTATATCCCTTCTCTGGTTCATCCATCACAGACTGGGTTTGTCAAAGGTCGGCTTACTAGGGACAACATTCGTACCTTTTGCCATATTTTGGGGGCAGCTAAACAATCCACACTTCCTGCTGCAGCTTTAGCCCTTGACGCCGAGAAGGCTTTTGACAAGGTCTCTTGGCCTTTTTTACAAGCCGTTCTTCGTGCTCACAATCTTGGGGACTCTTTTGTTAATATGGTGATGTCTCTTTATGCCCACCCTCGAGCGAATATTAGAGTAAATGGAGCTACCTCTGAGTTTTTTAGTCTTCGTCAAGGTACTCGTCAGGGTTGCCCCCTGTCCCCGCTTTTGTTTTTACTTGCTATTGATCCCCTTCTGAGACTAATTGATCTTCATCCGGATATTAAGGGTTTTACGTTTGGTTCACAGTGCCTAAAATCAGCGGCATATGCAGATGATGTCCTTATTTTTTCTGACGATATTGTTTCAGCTATTCCTGCGATCACAGATACGATTGCCCTTTTTTCTAAGGTCTCTGGTTATACTCTAAACAGAGACAAGACGGAGATGTTTCCCCTTAATGCTTGTTGTTTTCCAGCACATATGGGTTCAGCGGGTTTCAAATGGCAATCTAAACAGCTCAAATACTTAGGGGTCTGGTTTTTTAGTACTTTATCGGATACCGTGGCTTATAATGAGACACAGACCTTAATTAAAGTCCGTCATCTTTTAGAGACTTGGTCTCCTAAACACATTTCTTGGTGGGGCCGAATCCAAACTTTAAAAATGATGGTCACTCCTATTGTTAACTTTATTTCGTATATGCTCCCGTTGAATCTCTCTTCTTCCTTTTTTCGTGAGATTGATTCCATCACTTCCTCATTTCTTTGGAATGACAAGAGAGCTCGAATTGCCTATAAATCCTTGAGGAAACCCTACGATAGGGGTGGCTGTAATTTCCCAGATTGGGGAAAGTATCAGGTCGCTTTTTTAGCCTCTGAAGGAGCGTTGTGGTTTTCTTCTCTTCTGGGCCATACCCCTTCTTGGATGTGCATCGAACAGGCCCTCTCTTCTCCTCTTCCGGTATCCTCATTTTTAACCATGCCTTCATTATCTATTCTTTTTTCTCGTGCTATTATATTGGACACCATTGCAGCTGTTAAATTGGTCGATCGGATATTGGCAACTCCGATTCATAAATCTAGGTGGTCGTCTTTGTGGCGTAATCCCCGCATAAAGGTTCTTATTGACCCCCCACTCATTCAATATTGGTCTGCCAAAGGTATCACATTGGTACGACATCTCTATAATTCCAATGACGACCCGTTACCCTTTTCTTCTTTAGCTCGGCAATTTTCACTCTCTAATATGAATTTTTACACTTTCTTGAAAATTAAAGTCGCTCTTGCCAAAGTGTGTCTTGTTCCTAACTCCCCTCTGGTTACTTTATTATCTTTGTGGCTCAAGTCTGGTCACATTGCTTCACGCATCTATAAATATTTGTCCTCAACATCTTCGGATTCATGCACTATTGCGCAGCAAAAATGGTCCCGTCACTTTGGTACGGAGATAACGGAGCACGTGTCGTCGGACACCTGGCAATTGATAGGTATGTTCTCTCTGCGCAATAAAATTGCTCCTTCTTTATTTCAATCCAAATTTTTCTCCATCAACCTTCTTCATTGGACTCCTAAGCGACTTTGTTCTCTTCATTTAAAGGATGATGATTTATGTTGGAGTTGCGGATTGGAGGTTGGTGACTATCCACATATGTTCTTTCATTGTTCACTTCTCCAGCCCTTTTGGGATCTTATTCATAAACATCTCATGTTAATCTTTCAAATTAAATTTCCTCTTTATTTTCCTATGGTCTTATTGGGACCCTGGGCTTCTCAGGTACCTCTGCCGTTAGATACCTTGGATATGCAATTGTTAGTTCTTTTATTGACTGTGGCTGTTAAGGTGATTCTTATGGAGTGGAAGTCTTTTGCTTCCGTTTCTTACCACACATGGTGGGCATGGGTATCCTTCTTGAGAAGTGCACACACTTCTGTGGATAGGGCTCATCTCACTCCCATTATTTCTTTTAATGTTTGGAGAACTTTAGATACCTATATGTATTTGGCCTCAAGGGCGTTGGTCGATCAATATCCCTTTGTGACGTCTGACTGACTGGTGTCTGTAGTGTTTTGCTTTGTTGCGCCATCCAGTGAGATCCTTCCTTTTCCTTTTTCTCTTCTTTCTTCTTTCTTCTTTCTTCTTTCTTCTTTTCTGTTTTCTGTCCTCTTTCCTTTTCTTTTTCTCCTTTATCTTTCTGTTTTCTTAATAATGATGCCACTCATGGGTTCCTTTGATTCACTAATGCCACTCTGTTTCTTGATTTTTTATTCTTGCTCTACGTGATATGAGTTGGGGCAATTTATTGGCTATTATTGTCATATTTTGATGAACTTGTGGATCTTTCCTTATTCTTCATATTGGTATCATTATGAACTGTACCTAATTGTTTTTATCTTTTTAAAATCTTAATAAAATTATTGAACAGAAAAAAACTTTCCAGAGTCTGTAGTTATTCTATGAAAATAAATTGTTTTAGTCATACCTATTAGTCTAACTTTCTGATCCAATCCCCTCATTAATTGCAGTGACAAGAAACTGGTAAGTCATGGTTTACAGGTATATGTAATTATAAGTAAATAATTCCTGATCGGCAGCAGCAAGCAATAGATTACCAGCTTATAGTGGGTATGTTTATGGGCCCAGGTGTATAGTCCGGCATGAAAAAGATAAATGCAGACAAATACTGATAACACTAATGAATAAAACATATGGACAAATACAGGCAGAAATGTTAAAAAACAACTTCCATAAAAACCCGGAGGAACAGCCTATAACATACAGGAGCCTGCAACCCATGTATAAAAGTCCATCTCTGATTTCCTTATTACAGGTGACTTATGATGTATCTAGTCCCATGTAATAAAGACATGACAGCTGCTGAACTTTAAAAAGTTATTACAGTTGACTTATGATGTCACAATGCCTGATGCCAGAGCCATCAGTATGGATGAATCACTGGGCATACACTAGAAAAATTAGAACTGCCTTTTCCTTCTCCTGGTTTCTTTTCCTGAAAAGATAAAGTCATCAGCAGAAAGGAGATGTTTATGGCAACACAATAAAGGGCATATTTACAAGTGCATTGAGCCACCACAGAGTCACATTTTTTGATGCTCCAATGGCGCAATGGCCTGCTCCGTATTTACAAGGCGACGCTAGGACACTATATCGTACCCTTCAACAAACTTTTTTGCATCAAAGGGGCGTGCAATGGGTGTTGCTGTGGGCAATCCTATGCAACACACATTGCTTTTGACACTGCCCCAGACTTACAAGAAATGGTAAATCTGAGGCAGAACCACAAACTAACGACTTGTTAATGGTGGCATTAGAATGGCACAATGAAGAGAAATACTTTTATTTCTCCTCATGTTTTGCTCTTTCAGCACATATAGAAGAAGCACATCGCCATTAAAGGTTGTTTATATTCAGGAAGGTGTCCCTTCCTGCGTATAAACAATCATCCCTGCAATGCTGGCACCCTTACACCGTGGTGCAAGGGTGCCTGATCTGGCTCTAGGCAGCTTTTTCAGCGCCGGAGCAGGGGAAAGCACAGGGGTGTGCCGTATTTTTGTAAATACGGTACATCCTTGTGTTTTTTTAAATAACGCAGCGTGGCACAGCTAAATTGCTTGCAGTGCAGCGCTGTATCATTTCTTTGTAAAAATGCCTCTATGTTTTTCCACACTATAGGTAATTGCAAGAAAGAGAATATTTAAAGGTTCCTACATACGTTGTTCAGCCTCGGCATTTACAACCTGATCTCAGAACCATAACTGTAGATAATCGTTCACCAAATAGGACTTTCTGAATTATACGCATGTCTTTAAGGAAATCAGCAAGGGAGACGGGCGTCCGCAGGGGGGGGCAAGGAGGGGCACTTGCCCCCCCCCTGGAGCGCCCCTCCATGCCCCCCCTGCGGACGCCCACGGCCGAGTGGTCACTGATAGTTAAGAGAAACAGTTCCTTTCATCTCCGTGTGAGAGGCCCTGGCCTGGGAGGGGCACAGGGGCTGAAGCAGAGCCAAGCCTGCCTTGTCTCACTCAGGAGGCCATGAAGGATTCACTTAACACCTATTTTACAAACGCCTTTTGTCGGTAATTATGGGCCCTGCAGGGAGCAGAGCTGCTCCCTGCCAGAGCCCTCAACTCCCTGAATGGGTGCCTCGCACTCCTCCTCGCAGCCCATTGTCATTCTGTCTGTGGCCGATTGTCACATACAGAATGACAATGGGCAGTTTGAGCTGCCAAAGCATACTTCCCACCCTAGAACCTCTAAAGCGGCTGGCAAGTGCTTGTTTTTTTAACTTGCCTAAGCGCTTGGCTGGGGTTCCTTAAATAACTTATTTTGCTATCACATTTTCGAACAACGAAGCATATTTGTGTCGGAACCATGGTTAACTCAGCTGCAGCCAGTAAATTAAAGACGGAGACTTTTTTTATTCCTTTCTTAGATGCTAAATTAGCTTCATGTAGTATGAGAAATCGCCCGTACCCCGTAAATACCTTTATGTTGCTGTCACCTTTTTACGATTCCTGCCCGTGCTCTAACGGCATTTCTGATCGAGTCAAGGTGCATTCTTCCATAGAGCCGCCATTGATTGTCTTCATATACTCGGCATAGGTTCAGCAATCTCTGGAAGCCGATTACCTATTTCCGTGTGTTTGAAGTTGCAGTACTTGCTTTTTGGCTGCCATTCTCTATTCTCTCAGGTACTATATGAAGTCATTTATTTTTTTGAATAGTTTAATCACAGACCTGTTCTTATTTGCTACAAAGAACTTGGTATACGTTTGGTTAAAGGTTTAGAGGGATTGCCAATCTTGCACACAGGGTCGCCGCTGTCGGTAGCGTGGGTGGTACTAATAGGGGGAGAGGGGTAAATGGAGGACTACAGGGATACACAGGCAGGTTATATGCATTGTACTGGCAAGGAGAAAGAATACATGGAGGGATTCCATTTTGATGTGTCTTAGGGTAAGGGGGGGGGTATATTTCACCCGATATTGGGGTTAGACACCTGAGATATTTGTTTATATTTGAAGATCATCTTCTGCCCCATTCTACCCAGCTTACTGTTTAGTAGCAACTCTCTTGGTGCACATCATGCTGCGATCCGGTATCCAGATGCCTCTCCTAGCTGTACCCACCACAATGGAAAGGCGGCAAATAGTGGTTTTCTTAATACAGCTTTAATTAAAATTAGCTGGCGGCTGCCATCTGGTCTCGGGCACCCTTTGTGGACCCATGTTAATGGCGGTCGCCGGTAGTGACAGTAGTTTGGGTTTTATGAAGAAAGAGTGGATTTTGATAATATTCGCACAATTTCCTTCACCTTTATGAGGCACCAGCTTAGTATTTGAGTTATTACCGTGGATTGCCTAGGCCACCCTCAGAGTTGCGCTGAGCAGGGCATACTTTGGGGCAGATTTACAAGCCCCTTGCACCACTTTTGCGTCACTTTTCCCATGTTAAAAATTACGCAAAAGTGGGGCAAGGGACTTGTTAATCTGCCCCATTGCTTTTCCTCATTCTGCGCCGACCTTCGTGCTCTTGCTACACAGTATTGTACAGATCCAATGCCCAAGCCCACGCTAGCCCTGAGTGTCTATTTGTTCTTCTAGCCAACTGTGGGGTATATTATCAAGCACGGCGTTAAAATTATCGCCGCTTTAACGGCAGAAAACTACTGCTAAAGCAGCAATAATGGGCTTGATAATATGCCCTTGAGAATTCCAATAGAAGCCCACGTTCACACCAGAACATTGACTTCCATTGGAATTCACAAGGGCATATTATCAAGCCCATTATCGCTGCTTTAGCAGCAGTTTTCTGCCGCTAAAGCGGCGATAATTTTTAACTCCGTCCTTGATAATATGCCACCAGGTTGTTAGGCAACACTTGGGTCAAGTGGGTCAAACTCATTTTTTCATTAAACACAACCAAATTCTTTCAGGACTTGCTATTATGCATACTTTTCATGTAACTTTTGTTTGAACCCGTTTTAATGTCAGCCGAGGCTAGGCCTTTGTGTGCTGTTAAGAACAACACTTTTTCTTATTTGAATGTGCCTGGACACATACTACTGATGCTGCCTTAATGCGACGCATATTCTTCTGGTATCTGTCCACCAGCCCGTCTTTAGAAAGGAGTTACATAATCCATTTTATGAACATAGACTCTGCAGTTTCTATCTCACTGTGACGACATGAATCGATTCATATATGCTTTACAGTCTAGATAAATCCTACTCATTCGTGCGTCAGTTGCATTGTTAACTTTCTTCGTTGTGTTTCCACCATATATTTCCTTTACATGCCGTGTGTTTTGGAAGAAGGTCTAGACAGATGAATTTGTTTTAGCCAAAGGGCATACAGACGCTTTCTGACCTTTGTGTTTTTTTGTGCAAGATTTTACTATCATCTGGCGATTCCATTTTGCACAGGAGATGCAAAATAGATTGCTATACATCTTGTGACAAAATAGTCCCCAAAGCCAGCATCGGTAATAATGTTGTCATTTTTTCACAGGAAATATTCCTAATAAACATTTCTGTACGGCCACACCCTGGACATCTGTGATAAGCTGCTTCTCCACTTTAACACTCAACCTCCAAAACTCCTTCACCCGCAAGCAGTTTTACGTCCTAGATCAAAAGTTCGCATGATCATGCTGATTCTAACAAATGCTGCTAATTTATCTGGGTAGATCCATACCAGCTTCTTGGGAACCTCCTCCCCCCAATTTCAAAAGTTAGTTCGTAATCTTATGTTCTGGCGGGCTTCTGGGAACATACTCCAGATACTTCTGACTTTATGTGCAACTTTTGGTATATTGTAAAAAATTGACCTACTCTTACCCGGAATAATG
Source organism: Lissotriton helveticus (assembly GCF_964261635.1). Taxonomy (NCBI): domain Eukaryota; kingdom Metazoa; phylum Chordata; class Amphibia; order Caudata; family Salamandridae; genus Lissotriton; species Lissotriton helveticus. The sequence goes on along the minus strand of NC_136065.1, from coordinate 919,072,951 downwards.
TTTGGGCTTGCATAAATGTATTCCCTACTATGTGGCAATCTACCTACCACCTGCCATCTCAAGAAGGAAATATCTTTCCTCAGTGTTTGGAACGTATGAATGGCCCAGAACGGTACTTTGCAAACTGATCTTTTTCACAATCTGATACAAGCCTGTACCACCCTCACCATCTGCTGGGCAAATATGGAATGTTTGCTTGGCACTATCTAGCTCCAAGGTAAATGTCTAACTTGGTGTGTAGTCTATACATGTTACAGCCAACAGGGGCTTCCTTCATCGACCTACCTGAACTGTGTGCTGCAGCTGAGCTGTTGCATAATATATAACAAGCATTTGCAATGCAATAGGTCTCGCATTTACACAAGTTTAAGCTTTTGGCATTGTAAATGATGATGCCTTTTATTTATGTTTTAAAAACGAAAACAAAAATAAAAGGCATTGTTATTTGCAATGTCAATAGCTCAAACTTGCGTAAATACGAGACCTATTGCATTGCAAATGCTTGTCTCAGCTTAGCCTAAGCATAACCCTATCCTGATTGTTTGCCATTTTAGCCCCACCCCTATTGATTAACATTAGCCACGCCCCTTCATTTGCCAGGTTTGCCCCCCCCTGGAAAAATTTCTGCGGACGCCCATGCATCTACTTTGACAATATCATTATCAATTTCATTTTCTCTGTGTTATAGTCAGCCTTCCAATGCTTTTGTTTGAGGGAGGGTTGTTTGCCTGTCACATGATTTGAGCCTGAGTGTTATGTTCAATGCAACACGAATGTTGCATTGACAACGCGCACCCGACCAGCATCGTAATCGGCTCCCTAATGTTCATTTATAGTACGTGCCTATGCTCAGAGTGGGACCAGGCCCGTGAATATGCTTATTACCGAGATATAAATGTTTAATATTTTGAAGGAACAATAAAAGTTTCTTGCAACCTACTTTTAAGCAGGCTTTGCCAAAACCGGTAGGTCTGACATTGACTGTAAATATATTGGATTTGCCAATCCTTGTTAACTTTCAATGTTTTTTAGTCAAGTATAGCAAGTGAAGGAGCAGTGTGAAGGGGAGTGAGGGCAGAGGGGCCACACTATCTGAATGTTGCATGCAAGTGCATTAGTTTTTAAACCTCTCTGCACTGGGCTTTCTTAACAAATGTGACAGCATATGCATACCCCACTAAAATGTACCGAAGCAGCCAAACTTTGTAGACTTAAATCCATCAGATCACTGCTTTTAAGCACTTAGACTGGCTCACAATGGAGTGAAAAGTGGCACATTCAAAATTACATCTCTAGCTCTCATGGCCTACGTGTCCCAAATTGCCAGAGTAATTTAACAAAGCGTAATAAATCTTACCAAAAACTCAGACCTACGGCATGCGATAAAATCACACCAACTATACTTACCCAAAATGCTTGCCAAAGGTGGAACATTTTGGAACACTAGACCTACGTGAATGGAACAAACTTAACCTAACCACCCAGATCAAATGGGTCCTGGTGTGCAGTCTTACCAAGAATTAACACTGTTTATTGATCATTTCACCTCTAGCGAATGGGTTACATCCCAATTTCTACTCATGATAAATCTCTGTAAATATGTGAAATGAGTTTGGTGAAGTTATCCTGCTGCTGATAAGTATGCGAGGCTTTTTTGGCTTAAGTATAGTCCCATTTACAAACATATCACTGGACCAGTCTAGCACATGTTGAAAATGTAATTGGTTCTGCTTTAATTGACAACTGAGAAACTAATACTTCTCTATCGCTCTGTTTTCAATGTGTAAATATGACCAGAAGTAGAATGCCTTGGCCCTGGAAAAATGGGGGAAATGTGCATAATAACATTGATGGAGAGGTGGCAGGTAACTTCATCAGTTCCCAATGTGCGGTATCTACTTACTCTGTAGTGCCACCAACACTTAACTCATGGAGAAACCCAGATTTAAACAAGCATTTACAATGCAATAGGTCTCGCCTTTGCGAGAGTTAGAGCTATTGGCGTTGTAAATGGTAATGTCTTTTACCCATGTGTTTTTGTTTGGAGCGTTGTGGATATATGTGGTGTGGAGTGGAGCGGAATTATGTGTGCTGGATTGAAATTCTTAGTTGTGGAATTGTGTGGGGTGATATTCTGTGGTGTTTAGTGTATTTGTGTAGTGGAATTTGGAGAATCTGTGGCATAGAGAATGGATAGGGGTGCGAGAATAGATAGAAAAGGAGATAGAGATGGGTAGGTAGTTTGTGTGTGAAGGGGTTAATGAACTCCAGACAGAAGAGCAGAAAGAGTATGTGAGAAAGAGAGAAAAAAGTGGACAGCAGGCCATAGATGCATAAAGAGGGAGCATCTGTGTACGCAGAAGACACCTGAAAGAGAGGAGGAGAGCATGTGTTTGAGGGATTGAAACCTTGAAAAGGCTCGGGAAAGGGAAAGGCCTCAAGTGAACCACATGACAGAGGTGGGAAGAGTGCGTGAGAGAGAAAGGGAGAGGGGTGAGTGATGGCATGTGAGGGACGGACAAGTGGGAGGGGCAGCCAGGGTTTTGGCAGGGAAAATTGTGGACTAGTGCACAGTGCGATGAGGTACCGGAAGGCAGCATGTGTGAGCAGGTATTATGGAGAAGAGAAGGGAGTGTGAGGAAGGATGAGAGGGGAAAGGGATTGCGAGATGAAAGGGGTAGTGGGAGTGTGAGGGAGAGATGAGAGGGGCAGTGAGCTGCAGTAGAGAAATGACAGCGTTGGTGAAAGTGCGACAGGGAGTTGAGTTGTTTTGGAATTGTTTTTTGTGGAAATGTGTGGTGTGGAATTGTGTGATGTGGAGTTGTATAGTGGAAATATGTGGCATGGTGTGCTGTAGAATTATGTGGATAGTAATTAAATTGCATTAAGTGTAACTGAATTTTGTAGTGCAGTGGTGCTGCACTGGTGCTGAGTGATACTGAGGTGGTGGTATGCTTGTGAGTATGTGGTACTGAGTGATACTAAGGTGGTGCTGAGTGATGCTTTGGTGGTGCTGTGCCCATGCTCAGGTGGTGGTGAATCGAGCTGGGTGTGAGGTGGTGCAGGGCTTTTGCTACAGTGGTGCTGAGGTGTTGGCGCTTTGTTGGTTCTGTGCTGGGGCTGAGTTATGCAGAGGTGGTGGTGTGGTAGTCTTGTGATAGTGCCAGGTGCTGCTGAGTAATGCTTAGGTGGTACTGCTGAAGTGGTGCTGATTGACGCTAACTGGTGCTGAAGTGGTGCTCTCCTGATGATGAGATGATGCTGCGGTGGTGCTGAGATAGTGCTGAGGAGGTGTTGAACTGATGCACTGGTGCTGAGGTGGTGCTGTGGTAGTACCGAGGTGCTGTTGAGTGATGATCAGGTGGTGGTGTAGTGGTGCTGAAGTAGTGCTGAGTGACGCTGACTGGTGTTGAAGAGGTGCTGAGCAGATGCTGAGGTGGTGCTGCGGTGAGTGCTATGGTGGTGTTGCAATGATGCACTGGTGCTGAGGTGGTGCTGCTCTGATGCTGCAGTGGTGCTCAGGTGGTGCTAAAGTGGAGCTGCGCTGGTGCTCAGGCGGAGCTACACTGGTGCTTAGTGATACTGAGGTTGTGATCATAAAGTACACGCCTAATATTCTACTGTACAAGTGATCATTTGACATTCACTGCAAATATCCACAAAAAGTGGCCTTGAAAGTTACAATTATTGCAACAGAGGGTCTTAGTAAAAATGGCCATGTGCAGAGTATATATTCAGAGAAACAAATAATTTAGTTGGTACAAGTCTCAAATGAGAGATGGATTGAGCAAAGAAACAGAACCTTTATTTGTATAAAGCTTTTAGAGGTGGTTACTTTGAAACGTAAACTGCAGTACCCCTTGAATAACCACCCTCAGTGCATGCAACCACTTAAAACATCTTTCACCCTGTCATCACCACCTTACCACTCAAAGACAAACGGGGCCTTTGATGCCCACACTCCAGTGATGAAAAGTGTCATAAACAATTTTAAGTAGCAAAAAGCATCATACTGACACATGTAATTCGTTTCCAGCTCATGTTTACAAGCACTGCGTGCTCAACATGCATTTATATACAATAAATGTAAATGAAAACCATATCCATAGTGGTTGTTTAGAAATTCTGCGGTTAATCCAGGCATTTTGGACCTGTTTTGAATAGGCTTCTTATTATGTTACACTAAATGGATAATGATCCATATAGAGTAACCAGTGCTTAATTTGTAAAATTGGAAGTGCAGGTGCTCAAATGTTTATCGAAGGCCACACCTACTTTTCTCTGGCTCCACCTACTGCCTCCACCCACTTACTTCAATAGCTCCATCCACAACTGGCACTGCGAAATTCAGATGTTAAACCCGATCTGAATTTCAGCAAATGAGCCTTCCTCATAGTAAGGTTTTGATAGGTTCCCCTGCCCTGCGAACATTTTGAAAAAGATTAAATCAAACGTGCATTTAAAGCACAATTTTGGAATAAATGAGCTAAAATCACTAACGCATTGAAAAGGGACAATTCCAGTGCTGATTTGGGGAAGGGTCAATACAGAGGTATGCCATTTTTAACAAAGTCCAGGTGTGCCACCCCCACAATTTATATATATATCCCTAACCCCATAAAGCATATTGAAGGTATGAAATATTGTTACAAGGAACACATTAAAATGGTGAAGAGAAAAAGATGAATAACAAGGAGAAATTTATTTTCTGCTGGAGCAGCAATGAAGAGGAAGTTGTTTCTCATATTTACGACTATTTATACAAGGACAGTGATGCCATAAGACCCTCTGTGACATGTGATTTTGAACATCTAAGGGCCGATTCACAAAGGGCCTCTGCACTCCCGGCAGACATGGTAGAGGGGCACACTCGTGGTGGGATCTCCCCATTGCGGTTACTCATTGCGGAGGTTCCACAACGAGTGTAGAGACCCCCACCATGAGTGCAGGCACTGTTGACACAACTGCGGGGCCTCTGCCACGACTGTGAAGGCCCTTTGTGAATTGGCCCCCTAGTAAGTTAACTTTACTGAAGTATTGATCTTCTCATGTTTTGATGAATTTCTTAGTTTAAATATGTTTGTGAAATTTTGCTGCTAGAATTTAATGTAATGAAGAACCAGATGTAATTCAGCCTCCAGTGTTGTAATGAAATCATTTTGAACCTGGGCAAAGGACGGCCTTTACAATCAAACTAGGAAAGCTAGAGTGTAACACTTGAATTGTGGGGAAAAAAGTAACTTTGTTAGGATAACTGTGCTAGCTGAGTTCACATCAGCCCTTGAAAGCTTGTGAGAAATGACATTGAAAGCCCTGCACCAACTTTTTCTAGGTCTATGGACAATTTCCTACTGTCCATTCACCCACTCCTCACCCTAGAAGAGGTATGATATAACTGTTGTCTTTGAATTTAATTTATTCTGTCCTCTTCTGAAGGCACTACCCAAAGTGTTCATTTACTATACATATCAAGATTTGAACTATGAACGTCTTTTGCAGATCCACTGTCATCTTCCTGCAAGGCACACATTTGGAGAATACTAAAAGAACAAGACTATTAACCTTAGCTCAGGATGAGGTGCCTTACCTGTGAATTCCTCTTCTGTTTCCACTTGCCAAAAGGGAGGTTAAGCTGACTATTAAACCTTTGCTCCCACTCTAGGCTTAGTTGTTGTTTTAAGAGTGGCCATTTATGCCTGAGTTTAATTCTAGGAGTGAACCCGTCGCCATCCACCTAAAGACCATACTGTAAGGTCTACTGAAAGTGATCGTTTTGTTTTGCAGAAATACAATTCTGAAAAAGTTATCACTGGGAATCCTGGCAGACAGATTCTTCTGTGTAAGGTCCAATTACACAAGGGGAAGTCCATAACCTTCCATCCACACAGCGTGGTGTTACATGAGTGTACATTGTGGTCTTAATGTGCATTATATTTTTAAGGGGGCTTACAGGTTGAATCTTTACAATGCAATGGATGTGGAGAAATGGGGGAAGAACTAATTGTGCACTCAAAATAAGCACTGTGCCTGCAGTAGGACGTGAATGAAAAGCAATTGGCTGTATGCTGTGTGATTCCACAGTGCAGTTAATGACTAGGGGCCCGATTCACAGAACTAACTTAAGACAAAATCCTAAACTTACTCCCATTTTGGTATGCACAGAAGGCACTTACTCAATTTGGTATTTACAGAAGGCACTTACTCATTCTGGTATTCACAATACCAAAAGGAGTAAGTGTCTTCTGTGAATACCAAAATGATTAATGGTAGTAAGTTTAGGATTTTGTCTTAAGTTAGTTCTGTGAATCAGGCCCAGATCTAGAAATTGGCAGATGGTTCTGCGTTCGTCAGGGTGACAGAGGACATTACATCCGCCACCGACGGACATTACGTCTGCCACCCTGACTGACTGCTGTCCATCAGATGTAGAGATCACAGTCAGCCTGCATGTGTAACAGAGTATCCTGTCCACCAAACTCAAAATCACCATCTAGATCTCTAAATAGTTGGCACCAAGTGAGACGTATCAGATTGGCCTCATGCTTCTTAGACAATGGGATTCCTGCTACACACCATTCATGAACTTACAAGTTGAACTGCACAGTTTTCTGATGCAGCCACTGGGTGATGTGTAGCAATGCATTTAAATCATAAATATTTTTTTAACATATGCATTTCCACCCAAGTGAACAATTTGTAGATTGAAGGATACAAGAAACTTCTGAAGATGCCTCTGCTGTAGAGAAATTCCCATCTTTAAGTGATATCAAATAGTGCTTATCATCTTATCCCTTGAGCATAACAAATTCTCCATGCTACAGCACACATGGATCTGCACATATGGAAAGTAAATCTCTCCATCTCTAGGAGCAAGCTAGAAATAGTAATTGACGAGATGTACAAACATAAAAGCTGAGTAAAAAGAGTCGTTTATGGACGAGATACTCATCAAGTGAATGAAGTAACCATTGAGCAGTAAGGCACACAGAAATTCAAGTAGCAATATCATGATACTTTGTATACAACAGAACATGGACAAGGCACTGCAGGTGTCTGCATTGGCTAATCCTATCCAGAATTGAAGAACTTTTGCTATCTGGGGCAGATAGTAGATACCTAAAAGGCATGCAAGGGATTGATATGCAGGAACCAGGTAAGCTTTGAATGTCTCGTGGTCATTTGCAATTACATCTAAAGAGAATTATCATGATGTAATGTAATGTTGCTTGATAGCAGGACAAGAGACTAGAATGAAAGTGAATGGTTGCGCACGTCTGATGTTCTGATCTTGTCTTGAAAGTATGAATCTGTGCTTCTGTTGTGTCTTATGAGGATGGTGTTGACATTAATCTGTTAAATTTCAAAATGTGATCATGTGTTAGTATTTCTCTATAAATATGCTCTCACCTCTGTGCATTGTCCTTAGTGTAAAATTGTTGTGATTACATTATTATTCTAGACCAGTGGTTCTTAGCTTTTGTGACTTCTCTGAAACCCCTCTTAATCATTACTGGACCCTTTGGACTGAAATGAACACTTATTGGAATCATGGGAGCTCTACTGAGGTATCACTGGAAGCTGTGAATTTTTGATCTGCATAAAATACACAGAAAATACAGGAACAAACATCATACAAAGATTAAATGTTTCATTTAAATCACAAAAATTGGCGCTTTTCAATTGAGGTCCTTCATCATTATTACATTCTGTTTGATGCACTTGACCTGCTCCCACAACTCAATCCGAGTATGCTAACCTTATTTTTAGCCCCCAGTTTCAAATACCTTCACAGTAACAGAATGTTTTAAAATTTTAAATTTTGCTTCATCAGTTGTACACACTTTATTATTCTATTAGTATTATTTGTTTTTCTATGCAGTCGTGGACCCCCTCAGAAGGCTTCGGAGACCACCAATTGTCTTCGGACTGCAGGATAAGAACCACTGTACTAGACCGAAAACATGGTCAGCTCCAGCAGGGCACACTATAATGAAGAAAATCAAATGCTATATGCTTCACCATCATCAATTCTGCGATGTAGTAACACAAAGTGATGGATATGACATTAATAGACTGTGGTGGACTGTGAAGAACATCTACTTCCTAATGCACTGAGGAAGTAAATAAACCCTCAGAATGTAGTAAAAAAACAAAAAACTGACAACTCATGCTGTCCTCTCCCAGCCCTTCTCAGGGTCAGCCCCAACTCTCTAGAACTCTATTCTAGGTGCATTTCGGTGGTGAGGGACATTTGTAGATTTAGAAAAAAATGAAACTTTGCTATTTAAATGTCACAGGTACTAAGACCTTCTATAACGTCTAACCACTTCTTGACCTGTCACCCCTCATAGCGTGACCTCGGTCCATTTTCTTTGATCTGTCCCCTAGCCTACTCCGTTCTCCCACTCATGTCTCTTACTTTTTCAATTCACCTACATTGCTATAAACAAGGGTGTATCTTTCAGGGGTGCAGCAGGTGCACTGGCACTAGGGCCCAGAAGCATTGGGGGCCCACTCAACAACAATCATGGCAAACGTTTACTATCGTACTAGCTGACAGTGGCCCCTTGCACTGCTGTCTATGACTCGCTTGCCACACCACTGGCTACAAAGCTAATTCCTCTGACCTTCCTGATCTCTTCGGTCCTCAGTCATGACGAAATGAACCAAGATGTGATTCAGTTTATTTTTAATGCTTGGTTAATTGTTAACTTCTTCACCTCTGCCCTCACCGAGATGCTTTGATGTAACCAACATCTCACTCTCCAGAAAGTACACTGACACCCCCCATGGTAAAGTACTCCGCTGCAGAAAATAGTACAATAAAATAAATAACAAAATAAGTGCACGAATGGGGATGGTAATCTGTATTTTTTTATTTCTGCTTCTCTACCTTCAATATTTTTCATGATCCAAATGTTAATGTGTCATTTGTAGGGCTGGGCATAGTTTGGGAAGTAGCGCAACGTGAAGCTACGCAAAGTGCACTTTGCACTACGCGAGCTACGCGTACCACTACGCGAACTGCGTTGTACCCTTTTTGCACTCTGCAAGATGCCGTTTTTAATGATTGCAGTGCCAACAAGCATCCGGCACTGTGCAATCATTAAAACGGCATCTTGCACAGTTTTCTGCTGCTCGAGTAGATTTTTACTAGAGTGGCAGCTTTCTCAACGCAGACTGGTAGTTTCTCATCGCGAGCGGTCGTGAGCATATGCCACCACTGGCAATGAGAAACCTGACCTCCCCGCGTTGAGAATCTCACCGGGAGGTTTATTTTCCACACTTGCGATCGGCAACTTGATGTTGCTGATCGCGAACGAGGAAAAAGTCTCACCGGGATGTCATTTTGCTTGCTCGCGGTCGCCAACTTGACGTTGAGGACCACGAGCAAGCAAAAAATGACCGCTGCACTATGCTACGTGTGTTTGCACTGCGCTACGTGCAGTTTGCGTATTGCGAAGAAACGCAAACTATGCAAGCGTAGCATAGTGCTTTGCTCAGGGTTAGTCATTTGTTGCTGCAGAAAAATAGTTATGTTTAAGAAACACGTTCCAAACAAGCCAGGGAGCTTAGAGCAACTGCATATCCTGAGCTATGAGGTAACTAGGAAACAGTGTGGTGCTGTTCAGTGACTAAATACCAATGTTAAAACACAGGTATAAGCCATAACGAAAGGTCATCATCCCACCGTGAAATGCCCTCACTATTGTAAACAGAATCACAGGTTACTAGAGACACATACTAGGAAAAAACGGACAGAAAAACAACTAAATGCTGCAGCAAGCTATCTTGGCAGACTCAATGAACTCAATCAAATTGACGGAAGTGTCCTTCTATACATCTCCTTTGAAGAGGTTAAGGAATAATCCGGTAAAGAGACAGACCAAAGACATGCGAAAGACTATTATTCCTACTCAGACCATTTTGATACCCAGGGGTCCATCACAGATGTGCACGTAAAAGCAGGTGGAAACCTGTTTTAAAACAAGAATGTGCAAATGCAATAAATACGATGTACATTTTGAGTTCCGATTAAAACACTAAAAAGCCTACGGCACTGAAAAAGGTAAAACATATTGCTCTCTCAAAATGAGAAATGAGATGAATAATTCAATGTGTGATTATTCTGTGTACTTTGGGGATGGGAATTGTACATTTTCCGACCACTGGGGAAAATGTGTATTTCTCAATAGTGCAGCGGCACCATGCCACCACCCAAAGGTCGAAGAGGACAGACGAGTTCAAGGAGCTTGAAGTAGTCCTGTGCCCGGTAATAGGCAGCTGCGTTTGTTCCACTTACCTCAGCTTATACCTGCCCAGTGGCGCATTCAGCAGGTGCCCTCAGTATACATGAGGGGTTCCTTTAGGTGGGCCTGGTTCAGCTGCTAATAACTGTTGAACGGATGACTCGCGGAGGAGTGGGGAGGAGTGCGCGCATGCGGGTATGCTTGGGCGTAGCAAGTTGAAAAAATTCTGTGCACCCTGCCTGCTGCCTGCTGCTGCAGAGCCCCTGCCCCCAGAAGAACCAAAATCCAGCGTAATGACTCAGTGTCCCACGGCCCGCCCAACGGGCACCGGCGGCAACACTCAACTTAAGGCTACCAACAATAAAAATGTAATGACTTTTCACTCTGGAGTGGAGATCATGGTCATGAGAACACCACTCTGCGGCTGCTCCGAGGTAAACGTAATTAAACACATCAATGCAATATCCATTATGTCACCACCAAGTGCAGCAGATGGGTGCCGAGTGTAGACCCAGCCCTGATATATGAAAGTGCCAGTGCTAAGCACCGGAAAGCACGGCACAAATTAAGCACTGAGTGTAACATAATAAGAAACTTTAAAAACAGCTACAAATAAAAAGTTCAATATTACACTACTGGAACGTACATTCAAACATGTTTTGTAGACTGTATTCAAAAGAAACATTTAGGCAGTATATTTGGAAGTCCAATATGGTTCAGTACATTATGTAATACCAAAAAAACTTCAAAAAAATTGAACAGCAGTTATGTATTTGCAAAACAGGTAGTGTGCGAGGTCTCCAAGCCAAAATAGCTGTGATGATCCCATACAGGTAACTATAATGAAATATTGCTCTATCCTTTGGAACCTTCAAACAGATTCTGAAGATGACAGTACACCCTTGAAATCCATCAAGACAAACAACGCTGCTCACGAATAGCAAGAACTTACGAAAAAACAGCACAGCAAAGTTACCTTGATCTTGCACTTTCATAGGCGCCTAAAGTGCTGTTTTTAAAACTAAAGGCAACATTATGATGGTGGGCGGATCACCACTGCCAGACCGGCGGTGCTTCTCGCTGGCCCGGGGGTGGCGATCCGCCCGCCATAAGCCCCTGGTGCCTGGCGGGGGGGGGGGGGGGCACTGCGGCAGACAGAAAGACCGTCTGCCGCTTTTCCGCCAGTTGACTTCTCGACCACGCGGAAAGGGGACACAATATGGTGGCGGTGTCTGCAAGACACCGCCACCCATATTATGATGTGGCTTATTCATGCCACATTATTCACGCCCACCCCTAATTAAGAGTCCTAGTGTTACTCACTGCAGCATGTGTGGTCATTGTCCTCCTGGATGTACACTTTACTTTGACCTCTTGTTAACCTCCTTTAAGAAGCTGGCAGCATGCAGGCCCTGGAATGACATGGGAAAACCGAGCCCTCTCTCTCGCTGCAACACATGAGAAATGGTGCTAATGGGCACATTAACCAGTTAACCCACTGCCCGTGGGAGGAACTCCAAAACAGGGAAGGAAGATACAAGTTTATGCTTCTGAAGAAGTGTGCAACACTGTGTGTCTTTTTCTAGAAGAGCAGAACCAAATACACATGCAGAAAGCAGAACTGCCTCAGTAAGCTGCACATGAAAAAAATAAATGTGCTTCCATATGAAAAAAGTATTCTTTGAAATGACGCGCTAAGTAAACAAACCCTTGACTCAGCAAGCTGCTTGGGATACAGGTGCACTGGACTGCCCCCTTCCCCCATGCACATCAAAAACAAACACGCTCAGTGTAAGTATTTATTGAAAAAGACTCACTGAATAAATCAATATATGGCTTAGCAAGCCCTCCGCCCAATATTAGGACCTTGTTCACCTCCTAAGCTATAACAAACACCACTGAGGTAAAGGCTAAATGTAAATCTAAATTGATACTTTTATAGCGCACTACTCACCCGCAAGGGTCTCAAGGCGCTTGTACGAATACCACTGTGGAACCCATCCTGGCTTTCCCTGTGAGGTGTCCACTCCTGGGCACCCCCAAGGTGGAGGCCAGGCATCCTTAGCGTTGTGAGTGCCGTTGTGGAGATTAAGCAAGCTATTGGCCAGAGTTGCAGAGTGGGACTCCATGATTGGAATAGGCACCGAGGCAAGAATTATCAGGTCCGTGGAATTTTGAGCACAAGACCCGCCGAGGCGAGGAATTCAACCCTGGTCCTGGGCTAGACCTCTGCATCAGGGTCTGCCACTCTAACCATTGAGCCACACTTCTCCACAGGAGAAAATAAACTGCCCAATTATGTCCACAGTGGGAGGGACGAAGACAGCAATAAAATGTGAGCAGCTACAGGCCTGAATCACCCACTGTGTAATACGAGTGGAAAAAAAGAATAAAATAGTCCCCCCACAAACAGATGAAGACAACAAAGCCTATTGATATTGTACTAAGTCCCTGCTCCTTGGAAGGAAAAAGGAGGGACAAAGAGGCAGAACCGGCCACTAGTAAGCAAAGATTTTCAAAGGACATTGAAACAAACAAATGAGATGCAAGGAATGGCATTTGGCCCACAGAGGGTATACAAGAGGCTGTACGCTTGCACTTGACCTAAAAAAGAAGATCTGCAAAACTTGCTTATACTCTAAACCTTTGTGAGCTAATTTAAATTGGAAGTGGTCTTGAGTAAACTTTATGCTGCAGAATCTCTGTATGTGGAAAACGTGTCGTCGTAATTAAAATGCTCTACTATCAGGATTACACCATTCCTCCGAAGAAGTCTTTGGCACCAGGACTTATGTACAATTAACAAGGGGTGCCTCACTTACAGTGCATAGATGCCTTAACAATGCTATGGGCCTCATTCTGAGTTTTCCATAATTTTACCCAGGGTCATAAATTGCTTTTAGACGATGGAATTATAAAGAAGTATGATTGCTACCTGGGGGCGGAGCTTGTTGCCAAACCGTTGGCAGCATGGCTGCAGAGCTACTCGGTTGGCTCCTACCTCCCCAGCCTGTCACAACCCCCAAAGGTGCCTGATATTGAAGCCCCCTTGGGCCACAGCCTACTGCAATATTGAGGGTAACTTTGGATGCTGCGGCCAGAACGGAGCTATCTGTTTGGAGCCTCAACACATGAGTGCAAGCATAGCTGAAGGAGGGCGTAAGATGGTGGCTGTGATAGCGGCACACAGACCACGGTATTCATCGCCCCGCGGCTGCACTTTCCAGGCCTGGTATGGAGTTGGCGGGCAAGATGCACATCAGGGTAGTAGTGATTTCTCCCCTCTCACAGGCAAACTTATATGGTGGACCAAGAACTTCATAGGTGGTGTCACTTGTGGTCAAGTCGGATAGACGGGGTCTGCAGCAGTGCACCTGAGAGGAATGCTACCCCATCATGAGGCATCATGTTTTGTGCAGGGGCAGCTATGTGGACAGGCTGTTACCCCAGCGCTTGCAGCAGAGGACTCCTTGTGCCCTGTGATTGGGAATGCTGTATAGCATTATTGTGTTTGGCGCCCCTGCGATTTTGATGACTAGTATTAAGTGGGAGGGGGGATTTATGACTTTTCCACTCCCCCCTTTCTTGTTTTGCACAATTGGCTTGCTTTTTGTGGTGGGCTGGCGATACTGCGTGGGAGATCTTACTGGAGGAGAGGGGAAATACCCCATTCAAAGGTAGCTGTTTTTTGGTGCCCAGCCTAGGGGAGCCTTCTTCAGACCCCTTGCTGACCCCACTGTCCTGTGGGTTGACAAATGAGCCCTGGACTGTGGATGATTGGTGGCATAGGGAGCACTCACCTGGCTGGAGGACATTAAAGTTGCCCCTGTAGAGTGCATAGTGTGTGGGACAGCCCTGCCTGTGAACGCCAGTGGTTAAGCCCCAGGGACTTTGCTCGCCCCTGCTGGCCCCCCACTTCCTGTCAATCACTCTGCAAAAGTGCCTACTCCCATTGTGCCCCAGTCACTGGACCATGCTGTACTCTGACTTACCTTATTATGCTGCTCATTGGAATCAGGAGAAGGATCGCCAACTCCTGGGTCGCAGTCTCAAAGGGGATTTTTAGAAACAGGGGTCTATAGTTGGCAATGGTTTGCACCTTTGTCTAAGTAGGGACCCTTGGTTTTAGTCAGGGTAAGGGAGTTATGCCTTTAGACAATCCCTGCTCACCCCCTTGGTAGCTTGCCACAGGCAGACACGCTTAGCTCACAGGCAGTATGTAAAGCATTTGTGCAGTGAAAACACTACAAATGAACACCACACCAGTTTAGAAGAATAGGAAATCTTTGAGCAAAACAAGACAAAAACGACACAAAAATCCACCAGGCATATATATCAACATATCACGAATAATAGATTATTCACAAATATTAGGCTTGTAGCAACAAATAGCTCCACCTGGGGCTATTACGATGTCGTGACCAATGAAAATCCCAAAGTATGTCGCCAACCGCGATGTGCTCGACGTCAGGCCCGTAGTCATGCAGACCCCAAAGAACAGTAGCTTGACAAATGATGAAAGCAAAGACAGTGCACAGTGTCGGGGAGGTGATGCTTTGTTGGAGCCGGGTGGCATCAGTTCCTGATGACCACATGGGAGGTGAGTTGTCTGTTCCTTACGACCACTGGAGAGGTGAGGCTTACTGCAATGCAGGGGAGAAGTGGCGTCAGTTCCTTACTGTTGTTGGGGAGGTGATGCATCGGTTCCTTACTGTTGCCAGGGAGGTAATATTGATTGGCGGCGAGGCATCCACTCCTTACCACAGTGCAGGGTCAATGGATTTGGGAGGTCACCTGCGTCAGGTGTCAGCTCTGCGATGATGCGGCACCGTCGTCGGTGAGGCCGTAGCTGCGGTGCGAGTTAGGGTGGTGCGTAATGAGCGTTACAACCTGTCCCCTTGGCTCTGGTACAGGCAGCAGCCTCGGTGACAGGGTCAGGGTCTAACTGGTGCAGCATCAGCAGGCGGCGGGGCTGTGGTGCAAGTCGGGATAGTGCATCTTGCACTTCACGAGCGGTGCCCACAGCTTCATTGCAGGTCGCTCACCAACGTCGGTGTTATTTTTTCCCTTTGTGGCAGTTGAAACAGCAGTTCCAGGTGCAGGAGGACAGAGGGAGTGAAGTATTTGTGGCCCTGAGACTTCAGAACAGGAGGCAAGCACTACCCCAAGCCCCTGGATATCTTCTTCAAGCAGGATACACAGCAGTTCAGTCTTTGTCCTCTCCTTGGCAGGAGCAGCCACTGCAGGCTAACACAGCAAAGTATCAACAATGGGGCAGTACTTCTCCTTACAGCTTCTCCAGGTTCTGGGATCCGGGCCTCAAAATCTATACTACATTTTCATTTGTTCTCTTGTATCAAAAAGTCTCTCTGCTCAGTCCAAACCAGTTCTGTCCTCTCTGGTCCAGCTTCTTGTAGGAGGAGACAGCATTGTGCACGGGAGGCAGAGCCTATTCAGGTGCAAGGAAAACTCCTCCCACTGCTCTAAATGCAGCCCAGGTCTATTCAGCTCAGCTCTGAGTCATCCAGGAAAGACAAGACACACATCAACCCCCCCAGTGGCTGTCTACAGTGAATGCTCCTGTCACTCCAACACCAGACAGTCAATACACAGCCCAGAAAAGGCAAATAGGATGGCTATGCAAGAAAATGCCCACTTTCTAAAAGTGGCATTTTCAAACACACTATTTGAAAACTATTTTTACTAAAAGATGTGTTATTAAATTCGGAATTTAGAGAGCCTAAACTCCATGGGCCCAATTCACAAAGGTGAAGTTAGACGAAAGTCTAACTTTACGACTCTCGGTATTCACAAAGGGTATTTACTACTTGTAAATGCCCTTTGTGAATATCGAAAGTCGAACTTTATGACATTCAGTATTCACAAAGGGCATTTACAATTAGGAGGTCCCTTCTGTGAATACCGAAAGTCGTAATCATAGAACTTTGTCTCACTTTACCTATGGTAATTGGGCCCCATTTCTCTATCTTGTCCTAATGGAAAGTTATACTTATAAGATGTTACAAATAAACTCCCACATTACTTTATGGAATAGACAGCCTTCCAATAGGGAAAAACAAAATGCTCAGTATTTCACTATTAGGACATGTCACACACATCAGTACACGTACTACCTTTCACATACACTGCACCCTGCCCATGGGGGTACCTTGGGCCTAACTGAGGGGTGTCTTATATGTAAGAAAAGGGAAGGTTAGGACCAGACAAGTGGGTGCACTAGCAAGGTCCACATGTCAGTAAACATTTTGTGCAGACACTGCAGTGAAAGGCCAGAGACACCTTTGAGAGGCTGCCTGGGTAGGTGGCACCATTAATGCTGCAGGTCCACTGGCAGAATTTGATTTACAGGCCCTGGGCACACAGAGTGCACAGTACTGGGGTCTTAGCAGTTGACCAAATAGGCCAATCATGGAAACACAATTCATACAGTGAGCACTTGCACTTTGGCACTGATGAGCAGTGGCAAAGTGTCTAAAGAATCTAGACCAGCAAAAAAGAAATTCAGCACACAGCAAAGATTCAGGAGGCAGAAGGCAAAAAGACAGAGGAAACCATGCCAAGGATGTCAGGTCTAACAGGGATCAACTTCGAGTTTGGTGAATTCAATGATGCCGGGCTCTAAGAATTCCCTATCTGGGGATACTCCGAGCACTGCCCATGAACTCATTTGACATTATCCTGTACAGTTATATAGCATCAAGTAGCCTAAATCATGAATCTGATATTGTATGCATGGGACAGTTGCATATCCTTGTATAATTTGCTTTCTTTCTTGTGGGACTAGGGAGGAGCTAGGTGTGGGCAAGGAGCCAGTACTATGTGGGATCATCCATTGGACACTCCTCTAGTGGACATTGTTGGGCTGGTAAGACTCCCCTTCGGAACATTCCGTAATTAAACCTTTTCCCCTGGTGAAAAGGCTTTAGTTTGTGGGCCGTTGCCTAGTCAAATTTAGACAGGAGGTTTTTATATCACAGTCCGGGGTGGCGGTTGTGGGTGTTTTGTTGGATAGTTAGGATTTTCTTCCTTGTTCTTTTTACTGTTGATATGAGTGTGGCAGACGAGGCTGTTCAGAATGTCTAGCTGTTGGTGCTGCAGATGAGTAATTGGCAGAGGAGGCCCTGGTGAGCTGTTCTACATTCATAAGTGCGAAAAAGGAGGACTGAATTTGATTGCTTACTTGGAATGTATGGTGATTGAACACACAGTTCAAGGACTACAATGTACAATGCAGCGGGCGCAGATAGCATTTTTATAACAGACATAGTTGACAGACTCTGAGAGTAGGGCTCTCTGAAAGAGGTAGAGGGGGCAACTTTATTATACAGCCTACTCTTCGTTTGCAAGGAGAGCCCAGATTTGGAGTGCCTTTCTAATTGAGTAAGGTAATGGTGGACCCCGAGGGGTGCTATGTTGTGGTGTTGGGCCGGCAGGGTTGTTGCACTGCTTAATCTTTATGCCCAAACTCCGTTCAACACATTTGTCTCGCTAGTCTGACGCTCCTGCTGGAAACTGCATTGCCTTACCCAAATATTATTGGAGGAGAATTTAACTGCGTAGTGGACCTTCACTGAGACAGGTCTTACTCCCCATTGCCAGTGTTCCCCACTGTTTCAGCACTTTGATGGGACAATGGGGGCTCATAGATTGGTAGGCAGGTATGCTACTCTGGGGCCCAAGCCTACTCCTTCTGCTTTGGCTTACACAGAATTGACGTTCACTTGAATGTAATGCTCTGCTGTGATGCAATGTATGAGCGAGTGGTGGATATTGAGTACTTGGTGAGGACATATTCAGACATAACTCCTTGCTATGTACTTATCATTGGTCACCCCACTGGGCCTGTGTCCCGACCTGGTGATTAGATCCCACTCTCCTGGAGGACCCGGCATTTCAGCACTCGCTCAGAAAGGTGATTCATAACTACTGGCTGGAAAATGCAGGAATGACCCTCTTACTCAGGTTGAGTGGGAGGCCCTTAAGGTTGTGGTGCAGGGCGTTGTTTTTCCAATAAGCTGGGCATACGCACCAAAATGAATGCCAACATCAAGCAGCAAAAGGGGGTACTGAACGGTTTGTCCCCGGATTTGGGAGCGATGGACTAAGGTAGGGTGCAGTTGCTAGGGGAAAGGGAGAAATTGTTTACTCTGATGGAACACCTGAAGCAGTAGGATTAAAAGCTTCTATTGAGTGGCCTCATGCGGAAAGAGATAAGTCGAGGAACATGCTGGCTTGCCTCAACTTGGAGGAAACCAAGGGACACATTATACTCCAGAATCAGGATTCCACTTGCCAGGATTTATTTTCACAGGAGGAAATGAATGGGGTATTTACTCAGTAATATCACAAGTTGTATGCTACCGGCGCGGCGGGTGCAGAGGAAGACATATTGCAGTACATTGCAGCTTCTTCCCCCATCTCGTGGGCACTGAGATGGCAGAGCAGCTCAGCACTGGATCTCTGTTCAGGAGGTGAGGAGCGTGATTAAGGAGTTGGTAACTCCTAAAAAGGAGTAAGGGTCACAAGTCTGACAGGTTACTCATCGAATTATATGCTATTTATGCTGCAGCCCTGGCCCATAAATGAATGGACATTGTCAATGGGGTGTTGGCAAAGGGCCTGGTCTTTTCTTCACTATGAGACACAATGATTGTGTCTTTGCCTAAGAAAGACAAGGACCGGGAACTTGTAGAATCCTATCACCCCCTCTCTATGCTCCACATGTCTTACACAATACTGCACAAGATTCTGGTAAACTAGATCTTACCTCATGTTGGTAAACTAATACATCTGGAATATACAGAGGTTTTCCCCACTCGTAAAATCTTGCCCAATGTAAGAGCACTTCCCGCTGGATACTTAAGTGCTGTAAATATCAAAAAATTTTGACAAATAAAGGAGTTAGGTCCAAAACAAGGAGTGGGGAGGCTGGACCCTATTCAAATTGAAAAAAAAACACAAAATGCCAACACCCACTTTTACCTTTTGAAAAGATGCCGATTATTTAAGGGCAATAGGACAAACGCAACTTCTTTATGTTCGACCTGGTACCTTTATTTGTACCTGTCAACTTTAGTATTTTTTGTTTTTATACTTTTTACAAAGAAGAAAAAGAGCATTCAGCTAATTCACAATAAATATATACATCACTGTTTACAAGACACAAATTATATACAATCCTATTATACAATTACTAGCATTCTACATATAATACAAAACATGTACAACATTCAATTGAAAAAAAACTTATGCATAAACGATCAAATCAGTATTTATACAAAAGAAAAGAGACAAAGTCAAACTGAAGGAAGGAGTAATGATTTGATCTAAGAAATGATTAGTGTTTATGAATAGCTCCTTCCAATATGCCGACGCGTTTCTGGTCCAAAGAGATACATTTTTAGACTGTCATCAGGGCTCTGTCACTTATCTGTATTAGCATGCAGAAAAACAATAAAATGTTTTATTATCTCTGCACTTTATTTCGGTGAGGAAAAATTATAAATCGCACCACCACTTTTACACACTGGGAAATACCTGTTGGTTTTTATTCGAAAAACCGTAATCTGAAGTTGCAACTTCTATGTTGTCGCATTCCTTTTATTTGTTAGAGGGGTCACCACCTACACGAGGGAAACAGATTTTTGACGTTTAATTAATCTCAAAATGACATGAATTGTTATTAAGGCTGGAGTTCACACTCGTATCCTACCTGTCTGATATGTAAAGTAAATTCAATGGCGAATGTCCCTTGGCTTTTTCAGCCCGCCTTTGATCTGTCAATGTTTAAAGAACTCATATTACTCCATTTGTTCATAGTATGTGGGGCACCTCATCTACCAGTGAAGTGTAGAAAGCAAAAGGCCAAC
This sequence comes from Lissotriton helveticus, assembly GCF_964261635.1. Taxonomy (NCBI): domain Eukaryota; kingdom Metazoa; phylum Chordata; class Amphibia; order Caudata; family Salamandridae; genus Lissotriton; species Lissotriton helveticus. The sequence goes on along the minus strand of NC_136065.1, from coordinate 919,052,811 downwards.
GTACCTTCTCGCGGTGCATGGACTCTTATCGCTCGGTCCCTTCTTTCGTTTTGGAAACTCCCTGCGCGGCGTTTCCAAGGGACATTCGCCATTGAATTTACTTTACATATCAGACAGGTAGGATACGAGTGTGAACTCCAGCCTTAATAACAATTCATGTCATTTTGAGATAGGATTAATTAAACGTCAAAAGTCCGTTTCCCTCGTGTATGTGGAGACCCCTCTAACAAATAAAAGGAATGCGACAACATAGAAGTTGCAACTTCGGATTACGGTTTTTCGAATAAAAACCAACAGGTATTTCCCAGTGTGTAAAAGTGGTAGTGCGATTTATTATTTTTTGCTCACCGAAATAAAGTGCAGAGATAATAAAACATTTTATTGTTTTTCTGCATGCTAATACAGATAAGTGACAGAGCCCTGATGACAGTCTAAAAATTGATCTCTTTGGACCAGAAACGCGTCGGCATATTGGAAGGAGCTATTCATAAACACTAATCGTTTCTTAGATCAAATCATTACTCCTTCCTTCAGTTTGACTTTGTCTCTTTTCTTTTGTATAAATACTGATTTGATCGTTTATGCATAAGATTTTTTTCAATTGAATGTTGTACATGTTTTGTATTATATGTAGAATGCTTGTAATTGTATAATAGGATTGTATATAATTTGTATCTTGTAAACAGTGATGTATATATTTATTGTGAATTAGCTGAATGCTCTTTTTCTTCTTTGTAAAAAGTATAAAAACAAAAAATACTAAAGTTGACAGGTACAAATAAAGGTACCAGGTCGAACATAAAGAAGTTGCGTTTGTCCTATTGCCCTTAAATAATCGGCATCTTTTCAAAAGGTAAAAGTGGGTGTTGGCATTTTGTGTTTTTTTCAATGTAAATATCAAAAAGGCATTTGATTCTCTCAGCTGGGACTTTCTCTATGCCACCCAGCTCGGAATGGGATTTGAAATACAATTTGTTAAATGAACCCAGTTGTTATATACCAAGCCATCAGTGAGGGTTAGAACGAGGTCAGTGATATTGGATTCCTAATCCGTTGAATGGGGCACCAGACAGGGTTGCCCGCTTTCCTCACTGTTGTTCGCCTTGGCAATGGAACCCTTTGCGCTGACTGTAGGTCTTGTAGGCCTGTCAACGTTTTGGGAGCTGTCAGGCCTCGCAATCAACTGGCATTAATCCAGTGCCTATCCACTATATCCCAACACTGAGAAGCTGCAGGTCCATCAGGACTTACCGGTGCCACGGTGGGAATAGACTACCACCCGATACTTGGGGGTGGGAATATATAGATCAATGGACCAGAGCTTTGAGGGTAATTATGGCAGGGCCCTCTCTGCTTTGCACTGCTTGGTCACCTTTTGGAGCACCCTCCCTCATTCGGAGAGCAGCTGAATGACTTCAAGATAGTAATACAGCCACGCTTTCTCTACCTGTTGGCTTCTCTGCAGGTGGAAAATCCAGGGGGTGGTTCAGGAATTGGATGGAGTCCTCCTGACCCTGTAATGGGGCTCCTCTAGATTTCAAGTGACCCTGCAGAAGCTGTGACTTTTCCGTGGATGAGAGGGGAATGGCTGCACCGGACCTTAAACTTTATTACTTGGCTGCACAACTACAGTAGGTGGCCCAGTGGCGCTCTTATCCATGGAACGCCTTGGGTCACCGAGAGCATGGCCTGCTCTCTCAGGATCTTTTGAACCAGATTTTGTTGAAACCAATCCCATGTTGATAGCATATGGTGAGAATATATTGATTAGGACAGCAAGACTCATCTGGGCTAGGTTGCTGCAGAGGGTCCCTTATACTTCTGAACTCCCTTTGATGACTGCACAGTAATGGCCAACCCCAGGGACCTGGGGAGGCCAACAAACATCGGTCGAGGCAGGTTTTACTATATTGGGTGACCTGTTTACAGGGGTGAACTCACCCCTTTCTTAGATTTTGAAAAGCCCTATGATCTTTCAGCTGGCAATTTCCTTTTATACAAGTCCCTTACGGGCAAGGTGCGCAATTAGTGGGGTTCAAGGTCTACAGAATCTCTGGAGCACAACTGCCTCTGTTACCTCCTCATTGTAAAAGGGCTGTTACACTTCTTTACAGGGCACTTCTGAAGGGAACCCAGACAGGCCTGGCTCCGCTACATCAGCGATTTGTGGCAGACCTAGGTTTAAGTTGATTCAGCTCCATTTTTTGCACAGGGCGTACCTTACTCTGTGGCTTATACATGCCATGTTTCCTGGAGCCCCTGCTGTAGAGCAGAGGATGCTGGCTTTTATCACATGGTCTGGAGCTGTTCTGTGCCGACCCATTATTGCGACATGATGTTACAGGCTATCCGTAGAGGTACGGATAGGCCTTTTGAGAGCACCCTGCAATTGTGCCAGCTGGGCCTCCACTGATGCATTGCTGCTTGCAAGGTGACTGATAGGTTCACAGATTTGCCACTCATCCTTGGCTGTAGACTGCTGAAGATGAGTTGGAAGTTGGCTGGGGGTCCTGATTAGTACAGGTAGTGGAAGGAAGCGATTAAGTGGGTGGTCTGCAAGAGAGAGAGGTGATCCGGAGGGATGAGGACAGGGGGTGCACAGGATCCCTATCTTGCTGGCATGAGATGTGGTGCTGTTAGTCTGCTCTAGACTGGACCCTCAAGGCAGGATTACGGTGGAGGAGGAACCATCCAGGCAGTTCCAGATAGATTTGGCCATACCCCCAAGGCAGTAAAGCGATACTACGGTCATCTGGATTGGGGTGGATCTGGGTCGGGGGACACTGGTGGGCTTGATCGCAGAGTAAGTGATGATTTGGGCAGATGGTGGTGTGACTGGCTTTGTCCTAGTGCCCCAGAACAATTATGTCTGCAAAGTGCTTATGGTGGGTATCGCCGTACCAGTCTCACTCTGCAGATATTTTATTATGATTGCCAATGTCTCTTTTTATCCTAATGATTCCCTTGTCTGCCATGCAAGTACACCTTTTTCTAACTTGTTTTATTGGGGAAGAGTGTTTGAGAAGCAATAATTTTTTTAACAAAAAATATGAGTGTGCCCATGAGGGTCCCCTTAGAAATGAGGAATTACCAGAAGAATTGGTGGTTCATACCCTATTCCCTTGTTTATTTCTAATGTCTCCCCAGTATTTCACCTGAATACTCCACCTGCTTAGCAGAGTTACTGTTGATCACATAGTTCTGATAAGTCCTGTAACTCCTGCTACCACCCTGCGGAACAAACAGGCCATGTATTTCACCCTAGAGTGCCAATTAGGTTGGATGAAGAAGCCTCACCCACTAGTCAAGGCATGCATTATCATTGCCAACTTCATCCCACCCTGGTAAGCTAGTGCTACCAGGGCTGACTCAACCTTGCTATGAGTGAGTTCTTCATAAATATATACTAGATGGGAAGGAATCCAAATCAAATAAAAATACCTTAAGATAAACCCAGGATATCCTTTTATTAGTGGGTACCTTAGGTACATCTATGACAGGAGGGGATGGTAAATCAGTGCAATAACAGATCCAATCCTCTCTACGTCAACATGCTTCTGCCCACTCTCATACTGTTACTGGTCAGGGGCTTTTGTCAGGGAATAAGGGATCCCTAACTATGTATCCTACTCTAGATGAGCTAAGGTGAGATAGATAGTTGAATTCAAAGGATATTTCTACCTTAACTACTGAGGTGTTAGTGGTCCGATAAACAATTTGTAAACACCAATTTAGTAAAAACCATTAATCATAAATAAAAGGCACTCATGTGAATGTACACATGCAAAGTGATGTTTAAATCAACTGTTGTGCGACACTACTCACGTAACAATGCACTCAAAACTAGGAAAAAACCTTGTGCAAGGTTGACACACTGACGCAGTATTAACAATCAGATTACCCTAACTTCAGGGAACTAAAACTTAATGGTGGGGTGGAGATGTTACCCTCTCTAGTCACAAGCCGCCTGTGACCAACATAAGTAACACTAATGTATGGCATGAGAACAATAATTCACCAACACTATCTCAACACCATAAGTACCACTAATGTATGGCATGAGAACAATAATTCGTATGAAGCACGGCACAGTTCTGCACCCACAAACAAAAATCTTAAACCTATTAAATGCATTTTGCTTAACACCAGGTCGATGGTGAAACATAAATTCCAGTTAGAATGCCTGATAGAAGAAGAAAACCCAGATTTGTTTTTTTTAACAGGAAACATGGGCAAATGAAAACAGTGACCCTGACTGGCATGTAGCAATTCCAGCGGGATACATTGTCGCTAACTCTGACAGAATGGGGGCAAGGAGTGGAGGAATTGCCATAAACCATTGTTCTGATTATAGAGTCAGATTCACTCCAGAGTCTATATTAGACGCGGAAGGAATGTCTTTTTCTTTAAAAATCAACAATGCAGAAGTATTTCAAGGTCTATTAATTTATAGACCCCCCGGCCCTAGATTGTCTTTTTTGAATTCCCTCCACACTTATCTGGAATCTTGTCTAGATACAGATTCCTTTACCATACTAGGTGATTTTAACTTCCATCTGGAAGATAACAACAACTCGGACACTGCATGTCTATTAGACAAATTAGCCCATTTTGAACTAAATCAAATTGTCGCCGAGTCCACACATACAGCAGGGCACACGCTAGATGGTATCTGTACCAATAACTCTCACATAGAGGTTAAGAAGGTCTGTCCTGGCAAGGTCAGGTCAGAAGTCCGGCTTCTCTTTTCGAAACTATAAGTACCGCCACAGATCAAGGATCGATTTCATATTGGTCAACAAAAGCTTGGGCAAGCAAGTGAAGGATATAACATATTTACCATCACACCTGTCCGACCACTCGGCCGTACTCTTAAATCTCGAACTACAGTCTCAAACCACGACAAGATCGTGGACAATAGACAGATCCTTTCTTACATCTTCTGAGGATCTGGAATATATTAAGGTGGAGACGCAAGAATTTTTTTAAATCAACATTGGGTCGGTGCGCTCTAGTGTAGTATGGGACGCTTATAAATGCTCTCTGAGAGGGATCGTTAAAAATAAAACTTCATTCCGTAAGAAACAATACACCAAAGAGGTTTCATCAATAGAGGCCAACATTAAAAGCTCAATCAGACTTAGAAACCTTAAATCACTGCCCAGATCATGTTATACATGCAAAACAGGAGCAGTTAACAAAACTTAAAGGGCAAATGGCTTCTGTATTGAATCAGCGCATATTGCAGAAGTGGGAAGCTAGTAAACTAGACAATTTTGAATTTGGGGAAGGTGCAGGCAAATTATTAGCCTGGAAATCTAGGACAGACCAAACACGCAATAACATCAGCTCTATAATCTCTGATTCTGGTATAGCATCTTCGGACACAGAAATAAGGTCAGTTTTCAAAGATTTTTTTCAGGCCATCTATAGAGAGGATAACAACATCACCTCTATTGATGTAGCAAATTGGCTCAACAAAATTTCCCTACCAGTACTCTCTAAAGAACAGGCAACTACATTGGATACTCCAATTTTGGTTGAGGAGGTAGCATTTGCTATATTAAATAGTAAATCTGGCAAGGCGGCGGGCCCGGATGGCCTTCCAGCTGAGTTATATAAATATATTGCAGCAGATATTGCGCCTTTTCTCACCATGCTATTTAACCAAATACTGGTAGAAGGGGATTTGCCTCCCTCATCATGGAGCAAAGCTTCCATTACGTTAATATTGAAACCAGGTAAAGATGCTACCGCCTGTGGATCATATCGCCCAATTTCAGTTTTAAATGCTGATTATAAAATCTTTGCATCTATACTAGCCAAACATTTGGGACAAGTAGCCCCTTTAGTATTACATCCAAACCAAAAGGGCTTCGTTAAGGGCCGCCAACTCTACGAGTTAATTTATGACTTGATAGGCGCAATTGACATGGCAACTAATTCATCACAGCCCTTAGCTATTCTTACCTTAGATGCCGCCAAGGCTTTCGACAGGGTTAATTGGAAATACCTGTCGGGGGCCTTGGAAAAATTTGGGGTGGGGCGGGCTTTTTGCCGGGCTGTGGAATTATTATATCATGAACCTTCAGCCTCGGTTTTGGTTAACGGCGGACTATCTGAGCCTTTTACCATCACAAGAGGTACCCGACAGGGCTGTCCGCTCTCACCCCTACTTTTTGATATCTATATGGAGCCTTTCGCCCAATCGATCCGCGAAGATATCAACATTGCTCCATTTAGATATAGATATTGGGGAAAAAAAGTAGCTTTATATGCTGATGATCTCATGGTCTTAACATCGGACATTAACACAACGCTTCCATCAGTTATTAATTTGGCACAAAAATTCGGCAATATCTCAGGCTACGAAATTAATGCCACAAAGACTGAGATCATGGCATGGAATAGTATAAATGCGCCACCCCCAGTACAAACTCGGGACAGCATGAAATATTTAGGTATAAAAATCTTACAAGACATCAACCAGATTGCCCACACAAACTTTACATTAGCAGCCAAAGACTGTAGGAACTTAATGAACTCTTGGAGTCATCTTCCACTGACGCTCCTAGGCCGATCTAATCTGGTCAAGATGTCCATTTTGCCTAAATTGACCTTTGTTTTCAATAGTTTGCCACTATATTTTGAAAAGAAAATGATAACAAAGATGCAGAGTGACATCACCTCATTTATATGGAGGAACAAGACAGCAAGAATTTCTTGGAATAAGTTGAGTTGTCGTAGGGAGAAGGGGGGTTTGGCCGGCCCTGATATTCAAATTTATGCCTGGGCATTTCAGCTGACACACGCCCGAATATTATTTAAAACTCCATCAGATCAGGGAGTCGGCCATATGTTTTCAACACTGCTAAAATGTGAAGGTTTAAATCAGACAGGTTTCTTATTTAAGTTTGGAGACCCAAAATTCTTTAAGAAAATTAAGTTGAAGACATTGCAAGGCCTGGCAAAAACTTGGTACAATGTTAGAACCATTACCAAAATAGGCTATTATTCTAACGGCTCTCCCATATGGGATCTTCCGGCTCCACCGGAGTGGACTAAAGATGCTCTGACAAGCCCGCTAAAAGATGCTGGGATCTTAACTTGGGGAGATTTGTTTTTTGAGGGAGAAATGCTCTCCTGGGAACATCTAGTGAGTAAGGTAGGTCCCAATCTCTCTAGACTTAAATATCTGCAGATCTCTAGCTGGGCGACTGCACAAACATCCGGCTCCACTCGCCGTCAACAACAATTATTGGGAGACAATAGTCAGCTAGAATCTTCTTTATTGGATAATTCTTTAACAAAAAAACAGGTTTCTCATTTCTATAACCTAATTTTAGAGGAAATAGATGGAGTGTTACATCTTCCCGACCAATTATGGGGATCATTGTTGCCGGCGGTAAATCTAAAAGAATTATGGAAGTCATCCTTCACTGTACTATGGGACATTAATAAACCAGCCTGGTTGCGAAGAAACCATCTCTTCACCCTCCACAGGGCTTATTATTCTCCTCAGAGGCTGTCCAAATTTTCATCAGGCATTCCAGTAGTTTGCCCCCGTTGTGGTCAGGTGGCAGCCTCTGATGCTCATATGTTTTTGCGATTGCCCACACCTAACATCCTATTGGCAATCAATAAGCAGCAAACTAACATCTTCAACAGGCACTACTGTGAATATTGATCTAAGCCTGGTAATTTTTGGAGTGACGGACAAAAAACGCAGCGCAAATAATAACCTCCTGTTCTACTCAATCCTGGTGGCTCGACGGGAGATTTGTAGGCGCTGGAAAGAGGCATCCCCCCCGACACTACAAGACTGGAGTTCCTCCATACTTTCTATGTCGAAATTAGATCTTTCTAGAGGTGGCAAACCAGAAAAAAGAGCTTTCTGGCTTAAATTTGATTGGTCTCAATAGTCAAGACTGGGTTTCCCCCCCCCCCCCCCCCCCCCCCAGCAGTTCCAATGATTACGAAGCCATGTCACACCCCTTTTGCTCACTCATGTTTGTCCTTTACAATTAAGGTCAATTTGTGGTATGAGTAGATGGTGGAATTTGGCTAATGGCAAGCATCATTCCAGGAGTATAAAAGGGCCTGTGATATACTGTGAAACTGACTTTGCTGTTGGGTCCTGGCGTACCCCCGTAAAGATTGACCCTTACCAGTCCTGCACTGAGACAGCATGTCTATTTCTCAAGTCACACTTTTCCTGGTCCGCTGTACTGAAGGACCTGCCATGGTTGAGATGAGGAACAAAAAAAAAAAAAAAAAAAAAAAAAAAAGAAGGTCTGTCCTTTGCCCTGGTCCGATCATTTTTCAGTGCATTTTAACATCACGCCGGTAACATCAACCATTGGACGGAGCCTTCTACCTATGACTGATAAATATTGTGCCTGGATGTCAGTAAGTAAACCTGACTTTGTGTCGGCACTTAGCGACAGGCCTGTAATCTCTAATGACGCTAATCAAGCTGTCACAGATTTTCACAACTGGTTAAATATAGCTGCAAATAAGGTTGCACCTGAAGTGACCATGCAACCTCGACATAAAAAAGTCTTGTCTCCCTGGTACTCTGCAGATCTTAAATTAAAAAAAATAAGTGCAGGCAAAAAGAACGTATCTGGAGATCTCAATATGATGATGCACAAAAGAAAGTATACTGCGCTTGCCTTGAAGCATACGAGGCTGCAATTATACAGGCTAAAACTGCATATTACACAACCAAAATCCAACAAGCCACTAATTCTTCAAAAGAACTGTTTCAAACAGTTTCTGCATTGTTGAAATGCCCGCGGAATGTAATTTTTACAACAGATCAAGAATTTGTAGACAAATTAGCGGGTTTCTTTCAAAGCAAGGTTCAATCTGTATATGAAGGCTTGGAAAAATCAGCTAAGCATATAGGAGGAAATGCTTCAGTTCACTCTGAATATAAGGTCGCGCACAGTGGCTTGCCGTATTTTCCATTACTGACAAGGGAAAAAGTGGCAGATTTGCTGTTAAACATCAAATCAGGCTCTCCCCTGGACCCCCGTCTGTCGCATCTACTACATCTGGCCCCAGAGGAGATTAGTATTTCAATATCTCCGTTATTAAATAAAATTCTGTTATCAGGAGATTTTCCCATGGCATGGAAAAAAGCCTGTATCCGTCCCCTTTAAAAAAAACTAAGTTGGATCCACTTGAAGAAAAGAACTATCGCCCCATCTCCTGCCTGCCGTTGGCTGCCAAAGTTCTGGAGAAGGCTATAAACCTAGAACTAACATTGTATCTAGAGACTAATAACATCCTTGATAACACACAACACGGTTTCCATTCAAAACACTCTATAGAGACAGCCCTGATTATGGCGGCAGAGGAGGTTCGTAAGGTGATGGATGAGGGCGGAAGGGCTATTCTGGTCCTGCTCTATTTAACAGCATCCTTTGATACTGTAAGTCATGCGGTATTAATTCAAAGACTACAGGATGCATGTATTAGCGGTACAGCTTTCGCCCTCTTATCCTCCTTTTTATCGTTTAGAAAACAAATGATCCTCTGGGATGGATATCGATCGGAGGAATTTACACTTCCTGGTGGAGTTCCTCAAGGCTTGGCCTTATCACCTACACTCTTTAACATTTATGTAGCCCCTCTGGCTAGATTAATAAAGAGTTATGACTTCACACTGATGTCATAAGCTGATGACACTCAGCTTATAGTCTCTGTAACTGAGCTAGTGGATGCTATGGCAACTGATTTTTGTAATTGCACCTCAGCTTTGATGGCCTGGATGAGTTCTAACTTTTTGAAGTTGAACACTGATAAAATGGAGGTCTTGGAGTTTGGTCAGAAAGCTTCAATTTGGAATCAGCTTTGGTGGCCTATTACAGCCGGCACCAGTCCTGTGCTGGTTACTAAGGCTAGGAATCTCGAATTTATGTTTGATAAAAATCTTACATGGGCCTCGTAGATTAATCAAGTCTCCTCTGCATGCTTTTTTATGTTAAGGAGCTTGAGAAAGATTCTTCCTTACATCCCCTTCTCCTTAAGGAAAACAGTGGTAGTAGCCACCATCTTGTCTAGAATCGATGTTTGCAACGCTCTCTATTTGGGAGCAGGTGCTGCCCAATTTGCTAAACTTCAATCCATTCAGAATGCAGCAGCTAGAATTCTGCTTGGGTTACCTAAACATCATCCTACATCGATAGCTATAAAACAGCTTCCCTGGCTTCCAGTACGATGACGTATCGATTTTACGACACTTTGCCTGTTGCACAAAGCCTTGTTTGGTGGTGGGGCTGAGGATGTGCAATCCTTGTTCTCATGTTACCTCCCCCTGCGGCCTCTAAGGTCAGCCACTCTTGGCCTAGTACAACTCGCCAAGATAAAAAAAGTAAGATGTGGAGGAAAACGGTTTTCCTTCCTAGCATCCAAACTCTGGAACACACTACCTGTACATTTGAGAAGGAGACCGCAAACCGAGGAAGCAGCACAGAACACTTTTTTTCCCGATTCCCTGCAATGCCTATATGCACCCAGCACTTTGAGGACAGTCCCTGGAGGGGCTTTAAAAGAACGGAGGCAGTCCCACTTCGCGGGTGTCCGCAAACCGAGGAAGCAGCACAGAGCACTTTTTTCCCTAGTCCCTGCCCTGCCTGAATGCACCCAGATTTTGAGGACAGTCCCTGGAGGGGCTTTAAAAGAATGGCGGTGGTCCCGCTTTGTGGGACACCTGCGGGGCGCGCCCGGTCTGTGACCGGGCAAAGACCGGGCCAAGACGGGCCCGTCTTAGCCCGTCCTAGACCGACCAAGGTCGGGCTGGGCCATAACTCTCTCATCTACCCCTCGGAAGGTATTGTGCTCAGGGTTTGATTAGAGTACATTTGCACTGGGACTATTTTGCAGAGCTGATATTGAACCATCGCTTAAACTGAACTTGTGTCATAGTGTGTCATCCTCCCCAGGAAATGAGGAAGGAAGGACAGAAGCTTGAAGCAAGTTGTTTATCAACTGACTGTACCTTTATGAACTTCGGACTGAGAATACTCACACCCGGGGCCTATTTAATTGATGTACTTATTTTCTGCTTAATCTACTTATTTCCCCATCTATATTGTTTTGCTAATTACATGATTGGAGATGGAGAAGAGAAAATTGGTAACCCTGCAGAATAAAAAATCCGCTAAACAAGGAGAGCACTCACGCCAGACTTTACTAAATTATCTGACGGGAGCTGTGGGGGATATTGAACGACAGATTATAACTGTCGAAGAGGCTTTGAACCCAGTTATTGAGGGGGGTGCATCAGGGGATGTTAGCTCTTTTAATTTAGCGAATGCTCATGAAAGTGATCCGATTCTAAACGGTTGTGTGGTTAATATTTCTGATCCTATATCTGGTTGTGAACCCAATAGTGAACACGATCATGGAACACAACCACCGACCAAGCGACCTAGAAATCCTGATACGTGCCCCCCATCCACGACACATTATGTTCATAGCCAAGTAAACCCCCATCTAAACCACATACAGCCCCCCATAAAAGGCCAAGACCCAAAAACCTGAAAATTGGGAAAAATCATTACTTAGCTCCAACGCACGCACTCAGAACGAGGTAGGGAAATTCAAAGCTAAGCTGGAGGCCCTAGAAACATATCTCAAAGACAGCCTAAGCAACCTGATGCTGAGATTTGGCCAAATGGAAGCAAGCTTGAATATATGCTTACATAAACTTGAGCCCCTTGGACAGGGGTGCGTTCCCACTCATGCGAGTCCACTGGGTAATGAAGTTAATAGACTTAGCTCTAATATAAATATCTCTGCCCCAGGGACCCATAATGATATGGGACACGGCCCACTAAATGTATTGCCCCAGCCTCCTATTGTAAACATGTGGACGTCCCCCCCTGTTATACCACCAGTCACTATCCCACCTATATGCACTGCCATTGTTAATAACTCTAATATCCAACATGAGAGGAAGAAGGTACAGCATATGTCATACCTGGACCTATCCCCAGCAGCCACGCCTTACATCATGGTGTTGGCAAATGTCCCTAAATTAGAACTTCGGGCATAAGAATCGTTGGAAACCTTAAAAAATAGATCGCTGCATTGACTTGGCACTAGGACGGGCTTGCAGGGGAACTATTTGATGAATTTAAAATGGCAAGGAGAATAGGATGGCTTAGCAGAGGTCGGAAAACACTTCCAGGGGACTGTGTAGTTTTGACATTTAGGACTCCTCATCTAGTAAATTTGATTATGAGTAAAATAGGCAATCATACTACACTTGTACCAGGAGAGAATGTACTTCCCCTTGGCTATTTCTACTAGCCTCTATTTAGCGGTCTGGCAAAGCCAAATTGGGAACCCCAAATGTCATCGTACAGCAAACATTTTAATTTTCAGACACACAACTGCTTCGATGTATTTAATATTCTCGAGGCGGTTGATTGACTGAGACAAGAAGAGCCCGCTCAGGCAATACCATCTAGAATTAAGGTTAATGATGCCATGTTGGGTCCACCAACAACAACTGCTCTAATAACCGAATCAGGCGACACGCAAGGAAAAGACCCTACGGGACATATACACGCGAATATGGACACAGATTTAGAGACCCCGGCTGTGCCAACCCAGTCTTCCCCATTACAAACTGGGCACACAAATATGCAGGGGAAGGATGGGCAGAAAAGGAGTAGGGCTACAACAGGAGAGATAAATGTCAGTTCCTATTTTGGAATGTGGCTGGCCTAAAAAGCAAGATCGCCAATAACATATGGTCGGATTTCGTGCGTAATTTCGAGATTATAAGTCTCCAAGAAACCTGGGTAGTAGAACCAACCCACATAAATGGATACAAAACGTTCCATACCCCGGCCATCAAATCGCACCACGGCAGAGCCAAAAGGGGGTTTTGTACCTACATTTCCAATTATCTAAACCTGCAAAAAGTTGAATTAACTGTTTCTAATAGGTATTATCAACTCATACACTTACAAGTTGATTTGGGCTTACGTGTGGTTTTAATAAATTTCTATAACAATATTCCATTTCTATAACAATATTCCAACAGATTCGATTGAGGATACACTGCGTAGGCTAATTGGCGATTTGAATAAGTTGGTTCTCCACTCAAATAACAAAATTATTGTTATATGGGGTGGCGATTTTAACTCCCACGATTTGTCAAAGGGACGCTAACGGGGCATGTGGAATGATACTAGATAAAGATACTAACCTACTTCACTTCCCACACACACCTCTCGGAGAGCTCCTTAATGAGATCATGTCTTCACACAACATGGGCTTTGCAAACAATCTATGTTCACCGGCAGTTCCTTTTTCCCCAACGTTTAATGGACGAGGTTCTTTTTCCATTATCGACTTCATATAGATGACATTACCTTAAGCGATCATTATCCGCAAAGCATTGATATTCTAGTGTGCAAACAAGATTTCTATATGAAAGGTAACCCTAATCAGTTGATGAAGAATATCACACTAAGTAGACAAAATGGGTTTGCATTAAAATGGGAGAATTTAGACCCAGAGGTATTTGTCACTAATATTGTCTCCAAATGTAAAAACATGTTTTTTTCATGCCTGGATGAGAAGTCCTCACATCAGGAAATTATTAAGAGCTTTTTAAATATTTCTTTACATATTAAAGATACACTGTGCGTAAAAAGAACACCCGTAATGATGGATGGTTTGACTCCCATTGCACGAAAGCTTATACCAAACTTAAACATGTTCTGAATGCGGGGGTAAGAAACCGGAACACATTAGGGAAGCTAGAAGGAATTATAGGAGGGCTCTAAATACAAAGAAAAAAACTTTGGAGGAAGAAGCCTTGAACGCTTTGTCTGAGGCCTCAACCGACCGAGACCCCACAGCTTTCTGGAAAGCAGTAAATGCTCCTTTTTTGGTTGAGCGTAATAAAGCAAGTATTGAAATTGCTATAACAGAACTGGAGTGGATCTCACATTATTCTAGTCTGTACAATTCTGTAATTAGAGATGAGCAAGAGACTACGGGGCACAGGGTTGCTCCCGAGTTATCCCCCCATTTTCAAAACTCCCTTTGGTTTTTACTCTCAGTGAGGTTAATAATGCCATAAGTGCAAGTCTGGGTGGCAAGGCCCCGGGTCCGATGGCATAACGATGGACTTATTTAAATCTAATCTGGCTTTGTGGGGATCGATTTTAACACAAGTTTTTAACGCATGCTGCTCGCAGGTATTTTTGATTACTTGGTATGATTCAATAATTGTACCGATTTTCAAAAAGGGTGATAGGTTGAGTCCAACCTGTTATCGCCCAATCTCATTACAATGAAGATTCTGGGATGGGTAATACTAGAGAGGCTGCAGGCTTGGGCAGATGAACATAGAATCATAAGTGACCTACAATATGGGTTTCGTAAGAGCTTGGGGACCATTGACCAGGGACTAAACCTATATAGTATATTGGAAAAATACATCAAAGCTAAAGGAGAAAGGTTGTTTTTAACCTTTGTTGACCTAACAGCTGCTTTCGATTGCATTGTCCACGAAAAGTTATGTTCAATTTTAGGGGAGCAGGGGGTAGACCCTGTTTTAATCTCATTTTTAAGGCAGCTTTATATGGGTGCTAGGGCAAAGGTGCGATTTGGGCGGGAGGGGGAATGCACTAAAAGTTTTAGAGTTAGGAAAGGTGTTAGGCAAGGTTGTGTTCTCGCCCGCTTTTTATTCACTATGTATATAAACAACCTAGAGACCACCTTAGTAAGGGAGTGTATAGAGTTGCCATCAACCACAACCCGCCCTATCCTTGCACTCCTTTACACATATGATGCGGTTCTCATGTCGCGTATATCACTTGGCCTTCAAAGGGTAGTTACTTCTTTTACAAATTTTATGTTTAAATTAGGTCTCAATATTAATTGCTCAAAAACGTTTGTCATGAATTGTGGAAATGGATTAAAAAAAAAGAGCAATAATCTTTTTATTAATGATAAGGCAATAGACCGCACTAAAACATTTTCCTATCTAGGGATTTTATTCGAGCAATCAGGATCATGGACTAGTGCAGTTAAATCCAGAAGGCTTCTTTTTAGCAAGTCCCTGATGGCGTTAGTGAATTTTAGTAGAAAACTGGGAAAACGCCCTCCAGGGGAATTACTGCACGGCAAAATGTATTGCTATCGTTACCTACGGGGCAGGAATCTGGGGTTTTTCAAATGTTAACTCACTGCAAATGATTGGAAATATGTTCCTTAAATATCTCTTGTCTGTACCGGACAGCACGTACAATTGTATCAGTCATGCCGAACTCGGTCTACCCTATCTGGAGGACGTGATAAAGATCCAGCCCGTCCTCCTTTGGCTTAGGGTATGGACTACAGACGAGTCGGCTTTCAACCTTCATCTACTAAAAGATGCTATGGGGCTTGATGGAGTAAAAAGTATGAGATGGCTAAAATATGTTAAATCATTTTTGAGACAGGTAGGCCACCAGGAATATTACAACGATCCCCATACTCTATGTAATGTGTCCAGAAAGGACCTAAAGTCTGATTGTATAAGCTATTTGAGCGAAAAGAGAATCTTGACCGAAATGGGTAAAACAACTGTTCAATCGCACCATCTTACTTTGCCTTTTGAGAATACTCAGCCATATATTCTGATGTTTACTAGTGACAATGATAGATTTTTGCTAACACGTTTTAGGTTAAATACCATATTTAGGTCACTAAGTTTCCCAGAACTGAATGGCTGGTCGAGAACATTATCTAAATGTCCATGTGATGATCTTTCTGCACAATCTTTCATACATATTTAGTTTTTTTGCAAATTCTATCTTAGCCCTAGAAAAAGATGGATTGTACCAGTATTAAAAAAGTTAGGATTGACGCAATGCCGTCCTGCTTACTTGGCACTACAAATTTTAGATAGTGAATTTATAATTGCCTCTATTACCGTCTTAAAAAAAAATTATTGCGGAAATCAATTGTGATGTGTTATTAACTGCTTTTTGTAATTCTAAATTGTATAAATCATGACTTGTGCTTTTATGGTATGCTTTGTCAAGTATCTGAATGAAGTAATTTTGATTTGATTTGAGAAGGTTACCTAACAGATCGTTTTTTAGGAAAGAAATTAAAACATGGCTTTTTTCCCAACCCTAATACGTCAGTTGTTATATCTCAGTCATCTTATCCCAGCGACAAGACGCCTTGGCAGTAGTGCGCTTTATAAATACCGTCAGTCAGTCAATAAAATGATGCGAATAGAAAAGTCTGATTAATCTGTTCAAGGGCTGGTTCATCATGGCACACTAGCCAAATGACCCTGCATTAGATATGAAAGTAAAAATGGAGTATCAAATGGTTAAAGGGTTGTTGTTGCCTTAATAGTATTGCTAAAATGTTCTACTTCAAACTAATAATCCCTGCCCCCTGATATACCTCTGTAAAAAATTGTTGTCCAGAGATTTTCAATTTTAATTTATGTTTTTGGATCATTAGAGGAGTAATTTAGCTCGGGTACACATTGCTGATCTGGGCTGAATTTTTCTGTATGACTTTTTTCAAAATGGTGGATGTGTTGCAGTGATGATGTAATATTTCATGAACCATAAGACCTATATACTTCATTTTGGTGTCATAACATCGGTTTTGCGGCAGCTCCTCGGCTACTGTTGGTGCTACCTACGGGTGGCTGGTTGCAGCTCTCCTTCTTTGCGAAATGCAGTGGGTGGGTCCACGCCTGATATGCAGCTCCTATGGTCTAACATTTTGTTTTTTTCGGCCGCCTATGGGCCGCCATGAGGGGCGGCTGCGGGCGGTTGCCCCTCCCCTTCTTTCCCCTCGAGCCTCCAATGTTCCCGTTCCACTAACTGCCCCCAATCGTCTCCCCCTACCCCCACGCGGCGCCGCTGGCCCTCTCTCCCTGGGTGCGCTCCCCGACGATCCTCCGTCCCCCCACATTTTCTCCTCCCCTGATGGCGTACACGCTGATTAGATCCCTCCACATTCTCTCCTGGAACATCAATGGTCTCTTGGATCGTATTAAACGCACGGCCATCCTCCGGGCGGCCCACCGCCACGGCAGATGTCCTTCTTCTCCAAGAGACTCATCTCTTAGGAACGCAATGGAACTTCCTGGCCCAGTATGGTTTTGCGATGGTTTGGCACTCTGGTTTACACGCGGGTCCCGAGGGGTGGCAATCCTGCTCAGAAAAGGCCTTCCCTTTACCCTAACCAGGGCAGACACTGACCCACCGGGGCTTTATGTGGCGATCTCGGGCATGGTGGAGGGTTGCCCTCTAAATATCCTGAGTCTCTACATCCCGCCCGCCCTCCTGCCCCCGACACTTCGATGCCTTACATGGGTTATCTCCTCCCTTCCACAGGGCCTCACGGTGGTTGGGGGTGACTTTAACGCCGTCATGCAGCCTCAACGTGACATGACCGGGACTCCGTCCGCGGTCCGGATTTCCTCGGCTGATGCTCTGTCAGGTTGGGCCTCCACTCTGGGGCTCTGTGATGCGTGGCGGGTCTGGAATCCCCGCAAGGTGCAATATACCCGCACATCGGCCTCCCATCACACACATTCCCGTATCGACCTTCTCCTGCTTCCAGCCACTGACTGCCACCTTGTCTCTGGAGTGGCTATTCTGCCCCGGGGACTGTCCGACCACTCCCCCATTTCCCTCCGACTTGGTTCTTCCACGTGGGGCCCGCGGGTGGTCTGGTTCCTACAGGACCCCACACTGGTGGACTCGCTGGAGCAGGAACTAGGCCACTATCTCTCCACCAACGAAGATTCAGTTCCCTCGCCTGGGACCCTGTGGGAAGCTGGCAAAGCCGTGATTCGCGGGGTGGCAAGGGGGCTTGTACATGCCAAACGTGCAGACCAAATGGCCCGACTCGCGGAGCTGGAGTTGGAGGCAGAGCAATTTCTTGCTGGGTGCGCGTACCCCGCCCGGCAGTTGACATTGGTTCGAGAGGAAATCCACCAGATTTGATTGGACTCTGCCCAAATGCTGTGGCGAACGTCGGTGGCGCGGGTGTACGGCTGGGGGGACAAAAACGGCAATCTCCTCCATAACTTGGTCTCTTATCCCAAAGTTCTGCGCATTATTCCAGCGGTCCGTGCACAAGACGATACCCTCCAGGTGACCTCCGCAGCCATAGCCGGAACCTTTGGCACACTTCTACGTGCACCTTTATGCGGCGCGACCAGCAGATGCGCCCCTGACCGCCCTGTTGGACGGGGCTCGTGCCCGGCTCCCCTCTCACACGCGGGACTCCGCGGAAGCCTTGGATCGCCCCTTTACCTTGGGCGAAGTTCTGGAGGCCATCCCCCTCCTGCACCCTGGCAAAACGCCCGACCCGATGGGTTTCCGCAGGAATACTAGGCTGCCTTCCGAAATACCCTGGCTCCCCGACTATTGGTCCTCTTCCAGCATGTGGTGGAAACCGGCTCCTTCCCCCCTGAGTCCGATCTGGCTTTGATAGTGGTCATCCCTAAGACCCAAATATTTCTAACAAAGGAGGGGTGGAGAGAAAACAAGTGGATTCAGTCTCCCCAAGTATAGTACAGAAACAAAGTGGAATCCACTGGGGCTGTTTGAGATGGTCCCTATTATGGTGGGGAACACTCAGTGTTGTTTGAATACCCCTCACACACCAACAGGCCCCTTGGTGTCATGCTTCATCATCGGGGTCTTCGCACCCCTCTATGGGATGCGGCGTGCTGCGACCGACGACAACGTGGGAGCACTTTTAATTGGACTATGTGTGGATGTGTGTGGGATAAAGGACGTATGTGAGTGGTGAGTTTAAACTGGGTGAGGATTAAAAAATACCTGGCTCGTGGGGTAGGAAAAAAATCTTTATTCAGCCCCCGGCTGGTATTGTTAAAAAAGGGTGCAGAGAGAGGTTATTAAGTGTAAGGTTAAGTACACCAACCTCGTTTATGCGTCGTCTACATGGACATGTTTCGGAGTTCAAAGCCTCCTTCTTCAGGACGGGAATTTGCACATATACCCACCTTAGTCACATGTATTTATATGTAAAAGTGTATTATACAAAAAAATGGAAAAAGTGAACTAAAGGTGTAATGTACCTAGTCACTGAATTATTAACGTAGTCTTTATTGCCCAATCGGCAAGTGGAGAAGACCTAGAGGGAGAAAGCACATATTTGTTCCTTCTCGTGTTATAGTTGTCCTCCAGATAAGGGTGACCTAATGAAAAAGTGCGGTGTTGCTATTCTTCACATATAGATCATGTGTATTGTCATGCAACCTGTAAAAAAAGGGACATAGACTAGACAAAGACACACATAAAACATTCAGTGCACACATGTTGGTATTATGTTCATTCCTACTGCTGGTGCCATGAAAAGACATCAAGGAAAATATCTTACTCAGTGTATAAGGGTAGAATACCTCATGAGCCTTTTGCGTTTTTTAGGAGGGTTCCATCAGGCACAATGGATTGATCTGAAATCATGAGAAGGGCTCGTTAGGATCCACACTCTCCCTAAAGGTACTCGATTGATCCTTACCATTTAGGTGGTTTCATGAACAACTAACTCACGGTTATCTGGACGTATTTCGACCTCCTCCCTTCGACGCGGCTCCGATGATACTGCCAACGTGTGCGGGTGGGTCTTTTATGCACCCCGTGATTGGTTAATTGTCGGTAAGTGATAGTTTAATTGAGCCCATGTTAGGATTTTCCGGGTTGGGACAGGGTCCGGTCCTGCGCGTATGTTGAGACGCTATTGTCTTGCGCATGCGCCCCGCGAACCTGCAACACAGATCCCAGCGCGGTCCGGATAGTGCGTGGTGTCGAAACGCTTGCGTCTTGCGCATGCGCAGTCTCCACCGAGGGGCTGATTTTCGTTATTAGTTCAGCGCATGTGTCCGGGCTGGAGCGTAGTGTTTCATATCGATAAGGTTTCCTATTTGGAGGGAACAATATCTTGGTGAGGCGATTTTAAGGTTGGAACACTTTCCGTGTGTGTTGCACAGAAACTATAGCAAAACGATTGTTATTTTTCGATGTCAATAAGGTAGCACGAAAAGCAGGTTTAACATTAGACATATCCAATTGCATAAAACTTGAGTTATCAGCTGGTTATGGTTGCTGGATAAACAGGTAGTGTAGAGGTTGCAGATTCACTGAGGAGCAGGTTGGTCACGTTTTAGGTCTTACTGGATTTGACCCCATGGAATGTCATCATGAAGGCCTAGAATGTGGGTACCAAGACGGAAAACCCATCTATGTTCTTTTTCAAAGAGGCCAGTCTCAGTGGGTAACTGTTCGATGATAGTCCATTGGAGATGGTTTACACAGTATTGTTCTGTTAGAAAGTGAGTAGCCATTTTGGTAGTAGATTTTTTACATCTAACATTGCTTTTGTGTTCGTTCATCCTGGCTTTTACGGCCCTGGTGGTCATGCCCACATATTCCAGGCCGCATGGGCATGTAATCAAGTAAACAACATTTTTGCTATTGCAGTTCGTGAAGGCTCGTTGTTCCCATTTACTCCCATTTCTGAAAGTAAGGTTCTGACTTTTCTTAGTTAGGTGGCAGCTACCACAAATTCCCGTCCTGAAGAAGGAGGCTTTGAACTCCGAAACATGTCCATGTAGACGACGCACAAACGAGGTTGGTGTACTTAACCTTACACTTATTAACCTCTCTCTGCACCCTTTTTTAACAATACCAGCCGGGGGGCTGAATAAAGATTTTTTTCCTACCCCACGAGCCAGGTATTTTTTAAACCTCAACCACTTTAAACTCACCACTCACATAGGTCCTTTACCCCACACACATCCACACATAGTCCAACTAAAAGTGCTCCCACGTAGTCGTCGGTCGCAGCACGCCGCATCCCGTAGAGGGGTGCGAAGACCCCGATGATGAAGCATGACACCAAGGGTCCTGTTGGTGTGTGAGAGGTATTCAAACAACACTGAGTGTTCCCCACCATAATAGGGACCATCTCAAACAGTCCCAGTGGATTCCACTTTGTTTCTGTATCATCCCTAAGACCCAGCCACCCTCCATGAGCTGTACGCACTACCACCCAATCTCGCTTATAACACTGAGATCAAGCTCGTTGCCGCAATATTGGCCCAGAGGCTTAAGCCTCTCCTGCAGGATCTGGTTCATCCCGACCAGTGCGGGTTCATGCCGGCTCGGGACACCCGCCACTGCATTCGTCGCCTCCACCTGGCCCCACCGTGCCCGCCTGTCCCCTTACCTGGCCCTTCTCTTCCTCGACTTTGAGACGGCCTTTGACACGGTGAACTGGGACTACCTGCAGGATGTGCTGGAGGTGATGGGCTTTGGCCCTTTATTTCGCCGCCTCATCAAGGTCCTCTATGCCAACCCTAGAGCCCGGGTGCTTGTCAATGGGGCGCTCTCTGAGGCCTTTCCGATCCGTAGAGGTACGCGCCAGGGATGCCCCCTTTCACCACTCCTGTTTGCGCTAGCAATGAAGCCCCTAGCGACGCCCATCCGGCGCGGCCCCCTTGTCCAGGGGTGGACCTGGAATGGGAGCCATGTTGATAAAATAGCCCTCTACGCTGATGACCTGCTTCTATATCTGGCGGACCCAGCGAGTTCGGGCCCCAGATGCTTGCAGATCCTCGCTGCCTTTGAAAGGGTCTCTGGACTCCGACTCAACACGGCCAAATCCACATTAGTCCCACTGCATCCCTCCAGGAAGTGCTATGACTAGCAGTCGACAATTCCTCTCAGACACCACTCGGTTAAGTACCTTGGGATATGGGTGGCCCTCCTGCCGGAACTCGAGTGGGCGTTGAATATCACGCCCGTGGTTCTCCGGATGAAGGCTGATCTTAAAAAGTGGCAAACCCTTCCCCTCAACCGCCTAGGGAGAAGCGCACTTTTTAAAATGATGGTCCTCCCCCGCTTCCTTTACATTCTACAAAACACCTCCATCCCCCTCTCCCGCCCTTGGTTCCGCGAACTTGATGGGTTCCTGTCCCGTTCCGCTGGGGAAGCGGACGCCCGCGTATATCCCTGGCGCACACCCGCATCCCCCCTTCGATGGGGGCTTAGGGGTGACCCACCTCTACCTCTACTACCTTGCCACTAAGCTAATTGTCATCCACGACTGGTATGCGGGCGGCTCGTCTGACCCAGCATACCATGTGGAGCTTGAGGCTACGGACTTTCCACAGATCCAGGCGTTCCTATATGGCAGCCCAGTGCCACAGACCATAGCACCAATCACTAGAACAGTCCTCCTGACCTGGCATGCCGCTCTGCGCCACGTGGGTGGAACCGTAAACTCACTCGTCAAATACCGCTCTGGCACGGCACCTGGCTCCGGGAGGTTTTGTCCCTGAATGGATTCCGCCACTGGGATCTGATTGGCATCTCGGTCCTCAGGGATGTCTGGGTGGGGGACCATATCCGTGCCTTCGCAGACCTACAGCAGCGCCATGCCCTTCCCAATGCCCAACACTTCCGATATCTGCAGCTGCACCACGCCATTCATGCACATCTCCCCTCGCCGGTCCCCCCCGGAGTTCAGCCCACTGGAATTCCAGGTGATGATGGGGAACCTGGGAAGAGGAGGAGTATCCCGCATCTATCGCTCCCTAGTGAACAACGGCCCGCGTCTTTAGATAAATTGCGCACTCAATGGGAGGGCTGGGTGGGCACCCTGGAGGGGCGGACTGGAGAGATGCCCTTATGACGCCCAGAACCCTGACCACGTCCTCCAGGCTACGCCTGGTGCAGATATACTACCTACACGCGGTCTACCTCACCCCAGAGCGACTCTTCCGTGCCCGTTTGCGACCCTCCCCAGACTGCCCGAAATGCGGTTCAGCCCCCGTTGATTTTTACCACATGGTGTGGCTTTGCCCGGTGGTAGTGAGGTTCTGGAGGGGGGTGGAACTCACACAAGCCCTGGGATGGGAGATCCCCCATGACCCACTGCGAATGCTGCTGGGGTTCTTTGATGGCCTGGATGGTTCCAGGATGGACAGACGCCTGTTGGGGACGGCGGTGGCTGTGGCCAAAAGAGACATAGCGAGGTGCTGGTCGCGTACTGCAGCACCCACTGTGAAGGGGTGGAGGAGGGGGGTTGATTGGTGCGGCACCCAGGAGGAGGCCCTGTTCGAAGTCCGAGGCTCTCCAGAATTATTCCACAAAATATGGGGGAAATGGTTCAACATGATTCCGCCATGATTCTCGATGTACCGATTGTTTTATGTTCCGCTGTTATTGTAATACAGGAGGGGCTGCTGGACTGGAATGGACTGACCCTGCCTATATGTCTTATTGACTCAGATCCGATGTATGTGTTGATTCATGAGCTTTTGCTGTTTTATATACTCAATAAAGTTGATTATCAAAAAAAACATTGGTTTTGCATGGTCAAGTAGTCTTATAGAGACAGAAAATAACTCCTCAGAGCAGCCCTTCTGCCATATTCCAAAATGAGGCTATTATAGAGGAGGAAGAGAAATATATAGAAATGAAATAAATACTAATGTTTTTTAATCCTTTGATGTATACACAAAACAATGTGAATGAACTGAATATGAAAAATAAAAAAATGTTTATCACTCCTGTTTTAGACACATTTTCATAGTTCACTTTATTTATTGTTTTGGCAATGCCCGTGGTGCATTTGCAGACTGTTGGACATTGGAGAAAAGCATATCGACAGGGACATCTTTTTGTAGTACAGGTTTTGCAAGTACATGTATGTGTAATTTCTGTTGGTAGAAGCTTTAGAAATGTTATAGGTTTTAGCACCCCTTCAATATCTTCCCAACCAAATTTACATGAATCTTTCTCTACATATGCATGACACAAAACATTTACACATCTTCTGATCAAGTAGAATGTCTATTTATTGTGTCCATGCACCGAATATGACATCAGTGGACGGTCACTTAGCGAGACTGATCTCTTGAACTCACTGTCCCGAAGATCATCAAATGTGTGACAGTCAGAACTTGTTTTCCCCACATGCACAAGGTGTTTTTCTATGTCATTAAAGTCACATTCTTCTATTGCCTCAGCAAATCCTTTTTATAAATTTCACAGGTTCAACATATAAAGCTCCAAGCTTTGTTCCAATTTTGCTCATAGTGTCATTACCAGTAAGATAATGTGCCTTGATAAGAACACTGGCCATTTCTGAATCAAGTTTCCTGTACAGCATATGAAGCAGGATTAATTGCCTTTTCTTACCTGTTCCATAACGTATCCATTATTCTGACAATCCTTGACTTATGAACATTGCAACAAATCTAAGTAGCACAATATTACCATCTGAATCATTTGACAGTACAATGTCTCGTTTGGAACCATTTCTAACAGCCCACTTAACATGTGGCACAATACGAAGGTCAGCTTCCGTCAATTTGCTGTTAAGTTCTTGAACAATATGGCCTGTATCTATGGAATATATCTCTACAGGCACCAACTTCTCATTCCACTCACAATAAATGGAAATTCAGTGTTCACTGAAGCATCAGCAATGTTTTGGTGAGTTAACATCACCAACTTCATCTTGTTCGAAGTTGAATTTATCAAGTTGCACAGGTATAGCAGGCAAGATTAATTGTTCAAATTGTTCATCTGATTTTCTCACATTATTTGACAGTTTTTTCAAGATGACTGTCAAAGACAATGTGCAGTTATTACAAGGTGCACACTCACTTTGATATCTTTAGAACTGTCTGAACGACCTCTCAGATATTTTGAATTGATGAAATCTTGACCATTCATAATTGTGACATATAGTTCACAACAGTAGCAGTTTTTAATGAGGACAACTTTTCAAATTGAAATTCTTCAGGTGAAAGTTATTTTTTGAGCTCTTGTATGAGTTTGTGCTTCACTGGTTTGGTTGCAGCATCTCTATCAATTTAATGAGTTTGTAGGAAGAAAATCATGCGACAGAATGTCCTTAAGAAATTCACCCCTTTCTTTTGCTACATGCATGTCTCTAAGTACCTGCAAAAGTTGTTTTTTGGTATCCTGTTTTGTAGTGGCCGGTTGGACAAAATGCTTACTATTGCAATTAAAGTGTGGAAGTTTAGCTTTAGTGATTATGTCAAACAGCTTTTTCAATTTCAATATAAATCTATCCTACATCAGTTCTGTGTATAGATACGATCCATGTTCCAGGACATCTAGTAGACATGTCTTTATAGGGTTGTTCACATATTGTTTAGTCACAGTGGTCCATTAATGTTGAATTTTACATCTTTCTGAAAACATTGCAAATAGAAAGGACTTCACGGTAAACTAGCTGTCATTGAGCAACATATTCACTTTTACTTGCCTGACCAACAATTCCCCTGGAGCTTTTTTGTGATCTCTGGATCGTCTGTTCTAATTTTCTATCGGGAGCCTCAGCATTGAATCTTACCTCTCTGTCTTATACCACAACATTTCTTTAGAATTATTTTCTGTAGAGGTATTGTTTTTCCACCTTTAGGTTTTTCACTCTGTCCAAATACCAGGACCTATATCTCAGATAGTTTATGTAATTTAATTTGTGTAACACAGCAATTAGTGACTTCACAGTCTTCATCTGCAGCTCACAATCACCTACCCCATGTACCAAGTTTTTCATTAGATCTATCATGTGTAAAACATTTTCCCAGTACTTGCAAGTTCTGATTTTTCTTCACATTCTTTTACAACCTCTATGAACTTGGCTTTCATGTGTTCTGATTATGAACTGAGTGTTTTGAACATTGCCCAGCTTTGCATTATGTCATTTGAATGGAGTGCACCCTGTGATAAGATATGCAAAACCTAATTGGTCATTCCTGTTCCAGAAAGTGTTCCAATGCAATGTTTCAATAGCCTCAGATATGATAAGCATACTTTGTAATGAACAAACATTATAATTTCCAGTTAATACTGACTGGACAGTTTTGCTTCGGAAGATTTCAGCCTTAAGAAGTATATTGTCTATGCCACATTCACTGAGATAAATTATGGCACACCGCAGGACCACTTTTGTCATGTGTAAAACACCCATCATTGGATAAAGATCATCAAATTCTACTGGATTGCTCATAAAAATGTAAGCTACAATATGGAAACACCGTCATTGCAGAAAATGGGCAGTATAGGCTGGTCTTCATGTTGAGCACATACATTTTGGATTTTTTTAGAGCTATGTATGCTGTTGCGCAGATTGTGACTGTAGATAGTGTTACTGGAAAAAAAAAACTTCTTCAGTAGGATGGTATTCTGAGAGATCAGAGCATGAATTCCAGCCCATGGAGGAACTGGCTTTTCTTCATCATTCATTCTTCAGTCCGCACTGAATAAGCAATATGATAAATTCAGTAAAATCAGCTTTGCAGACCGCAGCATCAGGTAAAGGAAGATCCATGTCTTCAGCCACTTGAACCTTTCTGGTACACTGGGATGTGTTGATGGCATGTAGTGCTTTTGCACATGTTGCCAAGGCAGTTGTATTATACATTTACAGCTTGATTTGTTCATGCCTACAGCTGACACAGCTTGCTTTCCAGCAGCTACTTCATTGGCACAGTCTTGAAAAGGCACCTTGGCAGTATCATCTACACTGGATGTTCCAGACAAAAAAGAGCTGTCTTCAAAATCTAAATATCAAGAGCAGCAACTGTAAATCCCTTCCTGGTAAAGTGATTTGGAAGTCGTGTGCCTTCGGAATCAAAAAATTTTACAGCATGAAGGGCTAGATGTAGGTAATTCCCATTTACAGACTCTTAAATACCGAATTTTACCGATTCGGTATTTAGGAGTCTGTAAATGGGAAGGGGGCAGATGTAGGTAATTCCGAATTCAGGAATACCGAATCTGTAAGATTCGGTATTTACCGATTCGGTATAATCGGTATTGCCCATTGAATCAATGGGCAATACCGATTCGGTATTTACCGAATCGGTAAATACCGAATCCTGCAAGGGTGCAGGGGGTGTCACTTTAACACCCTCTAGCACCCCAAGTACAGGCTTGTGTGACATGTGGCACACATACATGCCCTAAGGGCATGTCTGTGTGTCACATTGCACAGATGTGCATGCACACCTGAATTCGGTATTTTACCACACAATAGGATTGTGTGGTAAAATACCGACTCTTAAGGGCCTGTGGCACTGTAAACTGTGCCACCTACATTTGGAATTACAGAATCAGTATATTTACCGATTCGGTAATTTGCCGAATCGGTAATTTTACTGATTCGGTAAATATACCGATTCTGTAATTTTCAGCCCCCTACATCTGAAAACCCTAATACCGGTCGGAAACGGACGAAATCGGCCGTTTCCAACCGGTATTAGGGCTCCTACATCTGGCCCGAATTTCCTTCTCCATGCTATGTCATTATAACTTGTTGATACACCAATCATATTCATTGACATGATTAGCTCTCTATTTCTGCACTTGTCATAGATTGTGCGAGCAGTCACCATGTGTAGCGTAGTTTTTTTGTTGCTGTGATGTAGTTCATAAAACATGATTTGGAAAAGACAGTACATTTGCACAGCATAAGCCTGTCGGTTCATGGGATTGTCTTCCACTTCTTCGCATATATCTTCAAAGCCACCTTCAATGTTGTTAGCTTCTGTTGCAAACTCAAGAACCTAGGGAGACATTCTGATGGCGGTCCAACTTAGGTATTAAAATGCGTGTGGTCGGAGGCAGCAGGCGGAAAGACAGTCTGCTGTTTTCCGATGGGCTAATGGAGCCCGGCGGACTGTCAGAGGGTCTGTGATCCCTACAAGAGGGGTGGTGCCTGTTCAGGCACCGCCATAGGGATTACAATATCCCTTTTGCCTGTCCTTTCATGGTTGTTTTCCCGCCATGAAAAGGCAGGCAGAAAGTAACTTTGGCGGCCCCAATTAATGTCCACTTCCCCCCTGGCCCTCTGCTACGGACCCTGGGGGGGCACCTATGGTGCACCCTAAACATCTCTGCCCCTCGTGGAAGGCACTGCATTGTGCAGGGATGTTTTTAAGGTGTACATTTTCTATTGCAGCTTGTGCTGCAGCTTGCAGCAGAAGCCCCAATGGACAATATACACTTTGCGACAGCCTTGAAGGTAGTCGCATTGTAATAAGAGCAGCGGGACCGCCGACTCCTTGTCGGGCTGTCCCGCTTCCGCTACGGTGCCGCTCGGACGAGAGTCTGACCGGCATTGTAATGATGCTCTTATTATGTAACAGTTTTGCTTTGCTGATATTAAACAACAATGTAAAAAAAGTTAAGACAATATCAGACATTCTTGTTGATTTGTCATTAAGTCCAAAATCTAAATCTTTTAGGAATTTTCCTAAAATGGTTCCTGCTGATTTTACTGCATCCTTGTGAATCTTATTTTGGTAGTAAGAACTTCAAGAATCAAATCAGCTGAGAACATCGTCAATCTTTTTGTTAAAGTAAAAAAATTAATTATGTCATTGTACAGTCTCCCAAGAAAAATATTCATTTTGTTATTATGGACCAATCCAGTTTCACCAATGTTTACCATTATTTCTCTGATCTCACTGAGTATGAACCCGTAGCCAGCACTCAAGAGTGGCTTTAAAACTTCATTTGCTTTTTCATAGAGTGGAAACGTAACTAAAGGCTGAGAGTTACATTAATTCTAGGAGCTCATTGTACATTCAGATTTTCTAATGTATGCACGTTTGCAGTTCGGATGGGCATACAAATCTGCTGCAAATACATTCGCCTCGCTGTTTGGATCAACTACTCAGCTGGAAACTTCATTTTGGAAGAAACTAGCTGCAGATAAAAACATGTTTGCCATTTAAGACTCTTATACTGTTCTTTCGTCAATCCCTTTGTCCCTTGTTCTGGCTAATCCACAGGTAACACATTGAAGATCCACTGCTTTCTGTTCAGTTGTTGGAGGTGGACGAGGGGTAGTCATCGATCTTCTAAGTGGAAGGGCATTGGGTTTGATTGTCGTCGCTTTCTCAGATGACTTGGATTCTTGCTGTGATTCACTGGTTTCTGACATTTTATGACACATTTTTTCCAGGCTCTTCTCAATTGTATACGACTTTTAGCACTTGTTACAATGATAAAATATTTGATCCTCTTCACCCATCAGTTTCAATCTTTTGTGAACATTGTCTTGCCGTACTGCAGCATCTCAAATTCATTTCTGTCCAGTCGCAGTTGATGAAAGCTTTTCTTTCATATTAGTTTGGCGTATGACACATTTTTCATTGTTGAAAGAATCTTCAGAGTTGTAGTTAGCAACACTCTGTGGTGAGGGTAAGATCCTCTGCTACCCCCTGCTACACTCATATTTACGAATTTGAATCAATTGAAAACCTGAAACAAAAACAACATTAAAATAGATTACCAATATGAAAACACATAATTAAAGAGCCACCATTTTGGAAAATGGCAAAAGGCCTGCTCTGAGGAGTTATTTTCTGTCTTTGTAAGACTACTTGACCCCCAAAAACTATGTTTTGAGATCAAAATTAAGCATATAGGTCTTATAATTCCTGAACTAATACATCATCCCTACAACACATCACCATTTTTAAAAAAATCATG
Organism: Lissotriton helveticus; assembly: GCF_964261635.1. NCBI lineage: Eukaryota > Metazoa > Chordata > Amphibia > Caudata > Salamandridae > Lissotriton > Lissotriton helveticus. The sequence goes on along the minus strand of NC_136065.1, from coordinate 919,023,241 downwards.
CAGAAAAATTAGGCTCAGATTAGCAATGTCTACCCAAGCTAAATTACTTCGCTAATGATACAAAAACACAGGTCAAAAATTAAGATCTCTTGACAACAATTTTTTTACGGAGGTGTATCAAGGTTGCGGAGCTATAAATAAAGAAATATAATGAGGGGAGCAAAATCCACTCTGTGATTTACCTCTGAACATCTATGGGAATGAAAACACGAAAGTTAGATTTTAGAATATTGAGCAAAATTTGTGTGCGGACACAATTTCAGGAATAAATATTGTGTCAAGAATATCAGGATGCCAAAATGTTGTCGATAGTAATATCGAAGGTAAAAATATAGTTTTAAGTATTGTTTTAATATTGTTCTAAAAACATATCGATTTAGAAAGTATCATGGTGTGTAATATCGTTTATTAGTGTTACTTTGTATGTCATTTATTGTAGTGTCTGTTTGTTTATGATTATTTTTAATTTGTGTTTTTACTGACATAATGTATTAATTATGACATTATTGAAATTTGTGATTTTAATTTAATTAATGAATAAAAGTAATGGATTTATAATTTATTTTGGCAGCAGGATATTGGCTTTTTAGGGGATTAGAGTGGGGACAATATTAAAAAGTAGATATTTTAAAGTAAATTTAATAATAATTAACATAATGATAAGCAAACTAATATTGCAAAATGTATAAATGCTACAATAAGACTTTTTATAAATCATTTATAATTAATTTAAACATATATTAATTACAATGCAATTAAAACTTTATTATGTTATTGTAAATAATACAATGAAAATGTAAATGAAAAAGAATAAAAACACATATAAAAATTACATCTAAGAATATGTTTCTTTTCCTAAATTTGTTAATAGAGGGTTAAAATGTTATGTTTTTTCAAACAATTATAATTAAAATATTGTTTTTCTCTATAAAAGTAAGTTATTGTAATTTGTCTATATTTTTCAAATTAGTGTTACATTTTTAAATTGTTATGGTTGTTAATTTTAGAGTATGATTTTAGTTTCTTTATGGTTCTAAGTTTAGTAATGTTTGTAAATAATTTAGAGAATATATAATATTATTTATTAATATTGTTAGAAATATTATTCTGTAATTCAATGTTTAAATGTGAATATATTGGTATGTACTTTCGATTAGTGTGTTTTTAAGTGAATTTTACTTTATTTTACATAATCTAAATGTTGTGTATGGAGTAATGATTGTGTAAATAATATTTGTAGTTTGTAAAAGTTTGCTCAAAATGTTTTAGATTGCACTGGAAATAGTAAAGTGCACCCCTTTAGTGCCCAACATCTTCCTCAAATTGGCTTACATTGGAGTGGGAATAGTAAATACCACCCCATTAGTGTCCAACACCTTCCTCAAATTGATATAGATTGGAGTGAGAATACGAATGTCACCTCTATAGTGTCTAACTCCTTCCTCAAATTGATATAGATTGGAGTTTGAATAGTAAATGCCACCTCTTTAGTGTCCAACACCTTCCGCAAATTGGTACACATTGTTGTAGGAAGAGTTAATGCCACCCTTTCAGTGTCCAGCAATATAAGCAAACACCTTCCTCAAGTTGGTTTAGAATGGAGTGGGAATAGTAAATGTCACCCCTTTATTGTCCAGCACCTTCCTCGAACTGGTACAGATTGGTGTGGGAATAGTAAATGTCACCCCTTTAGTGTCCAGCACCTTCCTGAAATTGGTGTAGATTGGTGTTGGACTAGAAAATGTCACCACCTTAGAGTCCAACACCTTCCCCAAGTTGCTGTAGATTTGAGTGGGAATAGTAATGGTCACCCAATATGGGCCTTATTACAAATTGTGCATATTTTGTTTCGGTGTTGGAACCGACGGCATTTAGGCCTTCGGTTCCGACCACCTAACTACAATGCAACCAAACATGGTGCGGTTGCAAACTTCCATTTCTCCACGGGATCTTGTGCTGTGGGCGGTTTTCACCCACAGTACAAGCCCCTACAGAGAAATGGGAGTTTGTGTAAATCCCTCCACTGTGTAGCCGGCACCATACACAGTGCGGCAGTCACCAACATGGCGCAGGGATTTACAGCCCCCCAACCGAAGGCCCCAGTGGTATGGGGGCATTGCAGAGGGCCCCCAAAATCACGTTCTGACACGCTTTTCATGTCAGAAAGCCTGACATGAAAAGCATGTGGGAAACCGACATTGTATTCCAGACGGCGGAAATGCTGTACTTAAGGGATTACCTACTGGTTCCGACTGGCCGATGGGCTATTTGAGTCTATCAGAAGCCAGCCGGAATGAACAGCTGGTTTGACCTCCAACGGCCTATATTGTTATTAGGCGGTCGGAAGTCAAACCTTGGAGGTGGGTCGGTAAGCCTCTGACATTCCGACTGACATCCAAATGTGCCCTTTAGTGTTCAACACCTTCCCAAATTTGGTTTCAATTGGAGTGGAATTAGTAAATTTCACCCTATAATGACGAACACCTTTCCCAAATTGGTATAGACTGGAATGGGAAAGGTAATTGTCACCCCTTCTGTGTTTAATATTTTCTTAAATATTTTTTACGTTAGAGTGTGAATATTTAATTTTATAAATTTAGTGTGAAATAATAAGTTTAAATTGTTTTTGTATGTAGTAAACATAGTTTGTGTTCGTTAATTAATAATAGTGGCACTAAAAATATAGTATTAAAAATAGTGGTATCTTTATAATAAATAATATTAATGCAATATTTTTCTTTTTCTAAATGTATGTTTTCAAAGTCTATTTTAGTTATTTGTTTAAATATTTATACATATATATTTAAAATTAAATATAAATATTTATTTAGAAATAAAAAATAAAAACTTTTAATACATTTTTATTATTTGCTAAACATGACATTAGTGTATATGCTTTACACAATTTATTTTATATTTGACAATTTGTTTTACTGGTATCGTAATTACAAGCCCTCCGCCGGCATTGTAGACGCATAGACGCATATTTAATATTGTATTCAGCCAGGTCGCCAGACATCGCCTTAAACGTGCTACATTTGTCTAAATTAGCATATCCCAGTAGCGCGAGTCGCCCATAGCGCGCTGCAACGCTCCTGTAATCTGTGCTGCATTTATTTCATTGTGTGCCTGCCTGTGTGATTACATTAGCGTTTTTCACCATCTTGTCTCCCAAGCCTGCATCGCTTTTGGCTGTCTGCCATTTTACCTTGTTTGTTGTTGTTTTTGCCCTCCCCAGCTCCACACCCCGCCTCCCGCCTCCCAGCTGCCCCTCCCTCGCCCCTCCCCTTCCACTATCCACATATGACCGATGCAATCACGCGCAGCGGTCGCGCCGAAGGTGCGCCAAAGGTAAGCCCGTCTACTCCCGTCCGCGCCTGGACCGCGCCCAGCGCCAGACCCCCTGGTCCTCGCCGCACCCAACCCCCTAGAATCACATATGATGCCGCTACTCTCCTCGCCCTCAACCCCGGATGCGCACCACACTGCTGCGAAGCCACCCCAGGACGCACCCACGGCCCATTCGCCTGCCTCTCCTGCAAGCTCAACTGTTCCAGGACCCTCACCAAACCCACGTCCTCCACACACAGCTCCGAACCCAACGGCCTGAAATGCATCCTACTGAACACCCGCTCGATCCACAGACATGCAACAAAACTCTGGGACCTATTGGACTCTGCGTCACCTGACATCGCCTTCCTTACTGAAACATGGATGAACACATCTTCTGCTCCCGACATCGCCATAGCCATACCGGACGCTTACAAGATTATTCGAAAAGACCGCACCGATCAAACAGGAGGAGGCCTCGCCATCGTCCACAAAAACACCATCAAAATCACAACCAGTCCCGACGACAATCTCACAACCGCCGAACATCTCCACTTTCAGATCCACACCGACCCCAGAACCACCCTTAGAGGCACCCTCATTTACAGGCCTCCAGGATCCCGCACCCAATTCAGCGATGACATCTCGGACTTCGTATGCCCGCACGCCCTCGCCTCCGAAAATTACATTCTTCTAGGAGACCTCAACTATCACCTTGAAAACATACTCGACAGCAACACCACCACCCTTCTGGACAACCTGGCCAACCTCGGACTCAAACAACTTGTTGACACCCCCACTCATATAGCCGGACACACGCTCGACCCTATCTTCACCTCCAGCAAACACATCTCCTTCGATCGCACCACAGCTCTCCACTGGACGGACCACAGCTGTGTTCATTTCAGCTACAAATCCACCCTGACCCACATCAGCCCACAACCAATTTCCCGAAGAAACCTGAACAAAATCACCTCCGAACAACTCCTAACATCACTCAACCAAAACCTCCCCACCCTCTCATCGGACCCAAACCAAGCGGCAACCAATCTCAAGCAATGGATCACCCACAGCGCTGACGAATTAGCGCCCTTGAAAAAGCACCAGATCAAATCAACCAGCAAAAAGGCTCCCTGGTTCAATGATGACCTTAAAAATTCCAAGAAGCTATGCCGCACCCTGGAGAAAACTTGGAGAAATAACCAAACCACCGACAACATGTCCACCCTCAAGGCAGCCACCCGCAAACACCACCAACTGATTCGTTCCGCCAAGAAATCAGCATTCAAGGATCGTCTTGACAACAACACCCATAACAGCAAGGAACTCTTCAATATCGTCAAAGAATTCACCAACCCCACCGCAGCATCCAACGACATCACTCCCTCCCAAGACCTCTGCGACGCGCTATCCTCCTTCTTCTACAACAAAATTGCCGACATCCACAACAGCTTCAAGAACTCTCCCAGCGATCATCACGCCCCACCCCCTCCAGACCCTACTCCCCCTACTAACAACCTCAGTGCCTGGAACACAATCACCACTGAAGACACCATCCGCCTCATGAACTCAATACACTCTGGCTCGCCTTCTGACCCCTGTCCCCACCACATCTTCAACAAAGCTGACTCCATCATCGCACCCCAACTCCGCGATGTCATCAACTGCTCTTTCAACTCTGCCACCTTTCCAGAAAGTTGGAAACACGCCGAACTCAGCGCCCTTCTGAAAAAACCCACAGCAGACCCCTCAGAACTGAAAAACTACCGACCCATATCCCTCCTCCCATTCCCGGCCAAAGTCATCGAGAAAGCCGTCAACAGCCAACTCGCTACCTTCCTTGAATCCTACAACTCCCTTGATCCATCTCAATCCGGGTTTCGAGCCAAACACAGCACCGAAACAGCCCTCATTGCAGCGACCGACGACATCCGATCACTCCTGGACAACGGTGAAACAGTGGCCCTCATCCTACTCGACCTTTCCGCCGCTTTCGACACAGTCTGCCACAGCACCCTTATACAACGACTCAGCAACATCGGCATTCAAGGAAAAGCCTTCGACTGGATCACCTCATTCCTCGCTGGGAGAACTCAAAAAGTCCGACTTCCCCCATTCTACTCAGAGGCCACCGAAGTCATCTGCGGCGTACCTCAAGGTTCCTCACTCAGTCCCACCCTCTTCAACGTCTACATGAGTCCTCTCGCCTCCATCGCGCGTCAACACAACCTCAACATCATCTCTTACGCCGACGACACCCAGCTAATCCTTTCCCTCACCAATGACCCCAACACAGCCAAATCCAACCTTCACGAAGGCATGAAAGAAGTAGCCGAATGGATGAAACAGAGCCGCCTAAAACTCAACTCAGACAAAACCGAGGTGCTCATCCTAGGATCCTCCCCCTCAGCTTGGGACGACTCTTGGTGGCCTTCCGCTCTGGGCACAGCACCCACACCCACAGACCACGCACGCAACTTGGGCTTCATCTTGGACTCCTCTCTCTCGATGTCCAGACAAGTCAACGCCGTCTCGTCCTCCTGCTTCAACATCCTTCGCATTCTCAAAAAGATCTTCTGCTGGATCCCACTGGAGACAAGAAAGACTGTCACCCATGCTCTGGTCACAGGCCGACTGGACTATGGTAACACACTTTACGCCGGAATCACAACAAAATTACAGGAAAAACTCCAGCGTATTCAAAACGCGTCAGCAAGACTCATATTAGACATCCCGCGCCAAGATCATATCTCCGGACATCTAAAAGACCTTCATTGGCTCCCCGTCAACAAAAGAATTACTTTCCGCCTCCTCACCCACGCACACAAAGCCTTCCACAATATAGGACCCGAATGCCTCAACACTCGACTATCCTTCTACAAACCCAACCGCCAACTAAGATCGTCCAATCTAGCCCTCGCCACAGTCCCACGCATCCGGAAATCCACCATGGGTGGCAGGTCCTTCTCCTTCCTGGCTGCCAAGACCTGGAACTCACTCCCAACACACCTCCGCCTTACTCAAAACCACATCTCCTTCAGAAAATAACTGAAAACCTGGCTATTCGACAAATAATGAACCCCTTCCCCAAGCGCCTTGAGACCCTCTGGGTGAGTAGCGCGCTATACAAATGCCCGAACTTGAACTTGAACTTTTACATTTTAATGACATGTATGACATGTTTTACATGTTTAATATTTATTAGCACTTCTGAATACATTTGTTCAACATTTGTACCTATTCATTTCGAAGGGGAGATAGTAATTTTTTTGTTTCATTTAGAAGCCTTTTTTTTAACTACTGCCTTCTATTTTTTACTCCATTTGTGTCATTTTAGTCTATTTTCTGGGATCATGGTCCCGATAAGGTGCTGCTGTTTGTCAAAACAGGTAAGACCTATTTAAAGATTTCTTAATGGTTTTGGGAGTAGAGGATTGTATGGGGAGGAAAAGAGGTTATTCATAATGTTTTTATACTTTTATTGGACACTCTATGGCACATTATTTTGTTCCAGTGCCTAAGAGAGAGCGGAATAGGTGGGACTGCTTTAATTTGGTTTGCTTCTTTTCTCGCTGATCGTTCCTTCCAGGTTGTGTCCCCTCCTTGTAGCTCAAGCTGGCACACCCAACATCATGGCGTCCCCCAAGGCTCCTCCCTGAGCCCTACTTTTTTAAATATCTATATCCAGCCATTGGCTCAGGATGGGAAAGCTCTGGGGTTTGCACTGGTTTCCTATGCTGACGACACCCAGCATGAGTTTTCCTTTTCCATGAATCCTACATTAAATCTGGTTAATTTCCAAAAAGGTATGCTGGTGGTCGCAGATTGGATGTCTGCTAATTATTTGCAGCTGAACTCGAATAAGGCTGAAATACTGCTTCTAGGTAAGGACGTCCACTCCTGGGGCAATCACTGGTGGCCTTCTTTGCTTGGGCCTCCTCACTGTCCCAAGTTGGTGTTTAAAAACTTAGGTATCTGGGTGGATAGTGCCTTAACGTTTGAAGCACAGAGGAAATAGGTGGTAGACACCTGCTTTTGTAGTCTCAAGCCTACTCTATTCTCAGTTTGGTTGATCCCCCCCTCATCAAGTTATCATTCAGGCAGTTATCCTCTCTAACATAAACATAGAGAGTGGGAGAAGTTGTGACCCGTTCGTCTTCCCAGTTCAAATAATGCAAAACAAACTTAGAATGGATCAACCACCTATTTGTATTATTGGTGCTCCAGTCTTCCTCCTTCAGTCCATTTAGGTGTTAATTACAGGGACTGGGATCCCGCAGGGTGTTTTAAAACAAACCTCACTCACCTACCTAGTAGGTGACATGCTTCCTCATTGTGTTCCCACCCTGGTTGCCAAATATTTCCAGGGTGTGCTGCAACGCCAGAATTACTGCAGAGCTGGTTGTTTTTTGTGATTTTGTGCATGTGACGTAATGATTTAAAATTGGCTCAAGAATACCTATGATCCAAGGTATCAATTTTTTTTTTAAACAATAAAGGATTCCCAGTCAATTTTAAAAACAAGTGGTGGATTTATATGGGATGGTTAATTAGTCCCATGTATCCTTATAGTGGTCATCCTGGGTGTTGTGTACATGTTTCAGCCACTTTGGGTAGCTCCTGAGGGAAAAACAAGGCTTTCTTCAGGACCAGGTTACGTAATGCACGTGTACTAAAGCATGCAAGGCGAGGGTCTATGTAGTGAGTACTTACAAAATGTCCTCGCGATTGTTTGATCACAATACAAATTGTATTGTATTGGCATTAAGTAAAGAAATAATTCCTCATGGGCTACTGCTCAGACATGGGCTTTTTTTTAACAAGAATTTTGTACCTGCGCCTCACCACCCGTTGCACCTCTGATGTGTTTGCAGCCTTGTCGTACTGCTTTGAGTTTTTGTTTGCAGATTTATATAGTCGGAACTCGACCCAAAGGTATTGGAGTGCTTTACGTGAGCACCAGTTAAGTTACAGAAGGACACGTTAATTTTTTTGATAGGCACGGGGAGATTAAGTGATTTGCCCAGAATCGCAGGATGTGGAGTCGACCCCGAGGCTCGAACTTTGCTTTCCCAGCTTCAAAGTCGGCAGTATAGCCGTAAGACCACATCCTCTCCCCAGAGTTATCCTCTCTAGGCTGGATTATTGCAACGTCCTATACCTGGGAACTAATAAGGCTGAGATTAGAAGACTTCAGATGGTTCAAAATGCTGCAGCAAGGTTACTGCTTTCTCCTCCAAAGTACTGCCTGGCTACTGGCCTTATTCACAGATTGCATTGGCTCCAGGTGGACAAGCATGTTCAATTTGAGGCCATGTGCACAGCCCACAAGATTTCTTTTTCCCAGAGGGCCCCCATCTTGTTTAATTTGCTGTTGCCGCACCTACTCTCACGGTCCCTGCGCTCGGCAGATCCTAACCTGGCCTGTGTGCTACATATGAGAAGACTAAGGGTGGGTAACTGGTCCTTACTTGCTAAAGTTTCTGCCCTCTGGAAAGCTCTTCCTCTACCTTTGAGGTGTATTCAGAATCATTGGTCCTTCAGGAAATCCCTAAAGTCCTGGTTGTATTCCATCTAAGCACTCTGTGAGGGACTTTTCCTTCTGGGCATTTTTTTTCACAGTTAGTTCTTCTGAGACTAGCACTCGGACGCCCCATTGCCAGAGCAGCCATGCACTCTATAAATTCTATAACATAACATAAATAGTAGTGTTTTTATCAGTCTGTGATTTGTGTTTTTCGTACAGTGTTTTATTCATGTTTTGTTATGTATTTTATGATATTCAGTGTAATGTATATGTATTTTTGGGAATGGTATGTGTTTTGCGGGTGGCTTTTCTTGTTTACATTACAAGATTTTGCGCAGTCCACAGAAGACGAACAATGTAGGAGTTTGCGACCGGCGAGGACAAGGGGCGAGGAAAAGAGACCACTGCGGGGAGGGCAGACGGAGAAGCCATAGAAGGTTAGTGGGTTTTTTTCTATTTTTTATTTAGCATGGGCTACCTCCACTGTGCCGCAGAGTTTTGCCTGAACTCTGCGTTCCCAAAGGAGCGCAGAGTTGGCAAAACTCCACAAACTCTGCTGGCAGAGAGGAGTTCACCACCCGGGCTTAGTATATATCTGCATGTGCACATATACATAAGTGAATGTTCTCTTTCCCTTGCAAATAATTATTTGAATGGAACCAACTAAAGCAGAATGGAATCGGTTAAATGTATTCAATTACATTATTGTTTGAAGGGAGCTCAAACATATGATTAAGCACAATATTTCAATGTCTACCTTTCTTGTTTTTCTCCCAATAGATGGTTAAATGTGAATCACAGATTGTTTTTGCTCCCCTACTTGTATTTCTTTATTTATATTAAATTGGAATATCGCAACTATACTATTAGGGCAACAACAACCTTTAACCATGTGAGACTCAGTTTTTTTTTTCATAATTAAATCAGGGTCACTTGGATAATATGCCATGATGACCCACCCCTTGAACAGGAAGATTATCCAGACCTTTCTATTTGTGTCATTTTATTCACATACAGCATGTGACTAAAGAGGGTACCACCTCCACCACATCATGAAGTTTACTTCCCTGAAGTGAGGGTGATCTGATAGTTAACATGGGTTCAGTGTGTGTCCGCCTCACACAAGTGTTTTGCCTATTTTGGAGTGCAGTGTTGGAGTAGTGTTGCACATTTAAATGTCACTCTGTATGTGAAAATTCACTTGAGTGCTTTTTATTTATGGTTATATGATTTGTACTGAATTGGTATTCTGCAAATTGTTTCCAGGACATCTAATGACTCAGTTGTTGAGGTAGGAACATACTTTGATTACAACTATCCATCTTACCCTAGCTCATCTAGAGTAGGAAATAGAGCTCTAGATCCCTGTGCCATGATGAATGCCCCTGACTGGTAATGCATGAGTGAGAAGAAACATGTTCACCTAGCATGGATTGGTAAGTCAGTATACCTGTTCATCATACCTTCCTGTTTGTAGCCATACCCAAGGTACCCACTATTAGAGGAATTAATCCTGGGTTTACCTTAGGTGTTTGTATTCGATCTGGATCCCTTTCTATCCAGTATATCTTAATGAAAAACCCCCTCAAAGCAAGGTTGAGTCCACCCTAGTAGTACCATATTACCAGGTTGGGATGAGGGTGCCAATGATAAAGCATGCCACGACTAGTAGACAAAGCTTACTCATCCAATCTAATTGGAATTCTAGGGTGTAATACACCCCTCTTGAGATTGTCAGTTGGCTAAAACTGGCACTTCAGTATTTCGCCCCTGCATTCATGTAGTGTTTTCTATTGTCTTTCAAAGGGTGTGAGGTGGAGCACCTCCAACTCTTCCCTTGTGTGATATATGAAATGACAGACCAGCCATAATGAGACCCTTTAAAGTATTTCTTCAACTTGTGATCTTTGTTTAATAGAAGCTGCTTTCAGAAACTGTTTGGCGCGAAACGCTTCATCAGTAGCTTGTCAATGTGTTTTTTCATCCATCGTTTATTTTACGGTGGATAGGTCCAAGTTCATATCAAATGGGATGGCTCTGATCTGATCTGAACATTGCAGCGTCAGGGGGCCATAAATTCAAATAGGCAACGCACTTTGAAAATTAGATTAAGAATACGCCTTGAATTTGGAATCACAGCTTTAACTCTTGTACATTTATGTGGATGTCTCGTTGATGCAAAGGCACATTGAAAGATTACCTGATGGATGTTCTCAAATTGAACTTAATGAATGCAATGAAAGAAACCCAATTAAGAAAGAACATCTGCTTCTGCAACTCATAGCCAAGAGTATCTTCAGAGTATTTGTGGGTGGAATTACAAATGAAAGGCATAAAATGTTTTATTTTGATTGCAGCTTTGGGGTACCTTCTTCAGCTCCTTCCAGGGACCACCCACATAGATTACACTAGTTGTAATATGTGGCTACACCCGGGGGCATGCATATAATAATGTTCCTTTGTTCAGACTTTCCACTCCCAACTAATCAGTGCAGTTTCATCCTCAATCATTCAGTAACTGCTGCTGCAAGCTAGCAGCTTTATTATGGGATTGTCAAGTGACCAGCTATTCCACTTGGTCACAAAGTCCTACCACGAGGGCTTCCATATTTAAAGATCTCCACCTCTCTGACAGTGATTCCTGTGTTTTCAGAGGAGATGCCATATTTAAGGTGGCTGCTCAGCAACAAACTTCCAAAGCACTCAAAGAAGACATTGAGTGGTGAAGACTGCAAGACCTACACCCTTAAGTGGCTGTTTTTATTGAGAACTGTCAGTTACCTGGACCACTTTCGCCAACATTTAGTAATCCAATGAGACACAGTAAGCATAGAAAGTTGAAACATAATTTAGGTGCAATAAATCTGTGTTCTATGGTTATTTTATCATGTTAGTTTATTAAACGTGATTCAAAGCATTCCTGCACACAAGGCAGCCTTAACAAACGCAGTTCAAAGGATTTTTTTCAAAAAGCCAGCCAATATGTATTTTGCCCCTTAGGTGGCGCACAGGCCTGGGGCTTTGACAAGGCTGTGTGCCCTGTATTAGAATTACATTCATGTTGGTTTACAAAAATTGGTAACAAATATAATAGACATACCATAATGAATGCCCCAGATAGTTTTACATTATAATAACAAGAGTACAAAATAATTGCAGAGAACAAAAATCAAAAAGCAAAAAGGGATCAAAGAAAGTTGCCATTATTAAATATATTTAGGACAAATGGAATTTCACACAAATTACTTGTTGATACTATTGTGAGGGTTCACTTCAAATCATGGCAGCAATATAATCGTGCCAAGGAAAAGAGAAATGAAAGGCAGTGGTGTGCCCTTATATGACAGGGTGAGAAGACAACATTGTTGCAGTGCAAACACACACAGTGCAAAGTAGTGTTTTGGCAAAGAAAATATTCAAAGAGTAAAGAAGTACTACTTTACTCTTTGAGTATTTTGAGCAGGACGGCATGAATCTCGGGTGGGGGCGGGGCAGGGGTTGGTGGTTAATTTAATAGAAATACAAATTTGAAAAAAAACGTACCTTCGCCTCAGGTCCCGGACTCCCGCGTCGCGTCTACTGCTCTCTGATCACAGGAAGCAGAAGCAGGCAGCCTCCCTCTCTTCCTCTAAGCCAATCACAACGCTGCATGGCAGCGCTGTGATTAGCTAGGATGCCGTCCTCTTTTCAGGCATCTACAGGGAGGCTGTTTTCTTCATGCAGGCTGCGCAGCAGACTTCATGAAGAAAATGGAGAGTGCTATGACTGGTTTGGTCGGCCCTGGGACCAACCAAACAGTCAGCGCCCATAACATAGGGCTAGCCACTCCTCCCTGACCCGCCCCCAACGAGGCATACTTTTTACAGGTATACATTTACTACATTTTTGGGAATTAACCTCTATATTGGTATATTCTGAAATTCAAGTAAGGTTGTTAGAACTGGGATTCCTGGTTGGCTAAGGTATGCATCTAGGCCAGGCAGGAACCACCACTCTAATCATGTTAAGCTAAGGACACACTAAAAGATAGCCTGTACTCACCCTCTGGTAGCTTAGCACAGAGCAGTCGGGCTAATCTAAAGCAGCAGTGTGTAAAGTGTTTGTACAACAGACACACAGTAACACAATGAATAGAACGCAAATCATCTCTACATAGGTTTAGAAAAATAGATTAATATACTCTGAACAAAACAAGACAAAGATGATAAAAACCCAATATATAGAGCTTGAGATATTGAATTTCAAAAGAATAAGCTAAAAATAGCACTTAGAAGCAAGCAGCACTTTAGGGGTTACTTGAGATTGTGCTGGATTTGGGTAAAGTTAAAGTTTGGGACAACCACAACGGAGTGCTGACTAGCTACAGGACCCATGCAGGCTCCATTGAATAAAGTATCTTTCCTGGTCACAACAGCTATATGCTTTGTGGGATGCATTGATGCAGATCCTGTACATCAAGGATGCGTCGAATTTCTCCACGCGCTGATGTCATTGAGTAAGTTCTGTATATGGGTCCCGGAGTTGAGAGGCATCAAGCGATGCACAAGGTTTCTCGACGCAGTCGACGGGATTTGTCAATCTCGCTCAGCTGCAGCGGTTGTGATACGCTGTCCAATGCATTGATCTTGTAGGCAAATCGCTGATTCCTATAAAATGCTCTGATTTTACTCCTGCAACCAAGTTGATGCGTTGGTTCAGCTACATGCAAGCAGGAGATGTGCTGAAGTCTATATTGCAAATATCTAGCCCACTTCCAACGAGCCAGGCACAGGAGCAGAGGTAGAGACTTTGATAAACCTGAGCCTCAAGCAACAGGAGGCAAGCCAACTGTGGTTCTGAAATTCTGGACCCTGCTGTTGTCCCGGTATCGAGGTCCAATACCCGTGTCCCGAAACATCAACGTACCATGACGAATTTGGTGTCGACAGACCGATAATGATTAGGACATCATCCCTATGCATTTGCGTCATGATTGGGGGATGCCAACACCCTTAAATCATAGTTTCCGTTCCGAACCCTTAGACTCCATTTTGTGAACAGCATCCATCTTGTGTCTTGCCCTCATGATAAGTCAATTAAGTAAGGCCGAGTCTGATCTAAAAGGACACGTCCACCTTTCCTTGACTTCCCCCTGACCTGTCCCAACTGACTCCATTGCCTCCAGCCAAACCTGTTTGGGCAGCTCCTCGCCCAGTGGCCGAATACGATAGCATCGATGCACAACATGCCACAAACCATTCACTACATCCAGATCATGTTTTTACACCCACACACACCTGTCCACGCACCCTGTTTATGGCCAGTTTTATGAGTAGGAGGTGCCTTTCTTTATTGGGGTTTCGTCGATATCTGATGGGAGTTCCGGGCCTGGCCGGGTAATCTATCACGAATTGGACGTCTAAAATATGGGCTTGCCTACATGACTTCGCTCTTTTGTATTATTGTAGAAATATGTGTATAGCCATATCATAAACTCAAGAATTCTTGCTTGCAGCTATTATTTTTGTATATAAGGAGAAGGCTGGTTCTGTAAAAACGAACAGTCTCCTGAGAACACATGACCCGTGCTGTCGTGCTTCTAGGACACCTGTTACTTGGTAGCTGCCAATAAAACTTGATCTCTGACTGTGACTAGAAGACTCCGTGTTTCTGTGGTCCGGAACAAGGGAGAACTCAGAGGTCTTCGGGTGTTATCCCCTGGCACCAACGGGTTCCTAAAAACCCGTTACCTCAGTTGGCGCCCAACTCGGGGCGGTATCAAGCGGCAACTGTCCAAGCCAGATGTTCGTGAGGAGCTTCGTGTGAAAATTCCAGAGGACGGCCAGCCACTTCAGCGACCCCTGTATGTCGACGTGGTTTCGAAGGTCTTTGCTGCGAGGTTCCCCACGTCCCGACGGCTACGAAGGACTGCTGCCCTGACTATCCCCTTGTTTTGGACCCAGTGATCCTTGGTAGAGCAAAACGATAGACGAGTCTTCTAGCGACGTCACAGATCTTCAAATACTTCAGTTAAGTATAAGTGGAGCGTCTCCCAGTCCTTAGTTTGTCCTTAGTTTTTGGTATCCTTGAGATACGCTTTGATTTGGTACTTGCAAGCCCCGAAGCCGAAGGACTCGTGTATTCACGAGAAATATCGTAACAGATAATCCTTTGAAGTTTGAAGCTAGACTAGTGAGCGAAGATGCCTGGTTTTAGCAGACTTGGAAACTTGTTTTGTCTTAGTTGTAGTAAGGACTCCCGATTAGAGGATTCTTGTCCGGTTCCTCCGATTGGAACTCCAACAGATGAGCTCTATGTGAAGCATGGCGTAGGTCCTATCACATATAATGAAGTGTGGATAAAATACACCCGCAAGGATGGTGTTTTAAAATGGCCCCAATATGGTAGTTTTGACTCAGAAATATTAGATAACCTAGAGGTCAAATTGTTCAAGAAAAAAGCCCGGCCGGCGATGTTTGACTCTTTCCGCTTATGGCGCAAAGAGGCCAAACAGAAAGAAATAAAATTAGCAAAAAAGAATAAAAGAGGAATGTCGATGGTGCAAGCTGCCATTTCATACAGGGATAACGAGGAAGAGCAAGAAAACGAACAAATGCTTAGGAGCAAGAAACTAGCAGTAGATAAATGCTACCCGATGTTACCAAATAAGGGACAAGGTCATGAGGAGAGATCCGAGAAAGATCCATTAATGTCCCACTTATTAAGCTCACCTCCACCGTATGCGTTAGATGCTACGACACCCCCAAAGCGTTTTACTATACCGCGCCCCGGCGCACGTAACACAGCTCTTGCACAAATGCCAGCTACTGTTCAGCTGGTTCCTACTTCGCCGGCGCAGCCTTCTCAAAGGCCGCCGTCTCTGCTACCTACTCCATCTACTTCTACGACTTTGCCTACAGCTCCAACTATTCTCTATGATACTACGTCTGCTACCGCTTCAACTTCCTCTGCTATTGCCTCTACTTCTTCTTCGCCTCAGCCTGTCTTTTCCGATGCACTTGCCCCTCCGCAAGGTTCTCCTTCTACTAGACAAAGAGTGACAGGTACCGTCACTAGTCTGTTTTCACCTTTCTTTGGGTCGCCTAAAACGACCCCTAAAACAGAACATAGACAGTCACGTAGTCAACTGCCTGATTACGAGGAAAGAAGAGTGCTAAAAGAACTAGCCCGCCAATGGATTACGGATACTGTTAGATATGATGTTCAGTCTGTTATGGACGTTTTTTGTCAATTAAATGCACCCACCCAGAGATACGTATTCGAAGAAATGTGTGTATATCTGTGCGAAGATTTGAAGACAAATGATCCCAAATGCACAATGGACGAACTATGGCGTACACGCTTTAAGTTCCATGAAGGTATGATTGTAGGTGCAGACGTTGAGAAAGCGATAGAGTTATTGCTCTCTTATAGGAGTAAGGGAAACGTCTCTAGATCATTGCACGAAGACGACGTATCAGGTGGGAAAAGAGCGAGACAGTACCCCATGAGAGAGGTTCCTCCGGTTTGGAGGGAAGGTGATGCGAATGCAAATCCACCAATTCTGCCTCATTTCCAGCGTGTATGGGTACATGTCCCCTGGAAAAGATCCGAAGTTTTAGCACTCAAGCAGACACTGCCTGATCCTCGTAAAAACCCGACTGGGTATTATAAGGAGTTATCGCAAACTGCAAGCTCATGTATAATGAATTTAGCGGATGTAGACATGTTGTTTGGGAACGTTGTTCCACATCCTTTATGGAGCAAAATCCGTCATACGGATCATGACCAGGAACTAGGTGACTCATGGGCGAACATTACCGCTACAGATGCTAGACAAATTGGTGGTTTTAAACCTGAGCCGTTAATAGCTGAACTTCCCGGTAGGATTATGGCGTACATGAAAACAATAATGCCTGAAGTACGCGTAAACTGGGACAAGCTCTCTGCGTGCAAGCAGAAGAAAGATGAGAATGTGTCTGACTTTTTCACGAGATTTGAGGAGACTTTCACCGATCATAGTGGTCAGGATATGGCTACCGAGGGTGGTCAAAGATTGTTTGTAGACAAATTCGTACATAATTTACTTCCTGAACTGTGTAATAAAGTGAAAGATTCAGAGAGTGCTTGGGCTGTCTCTACGTCAGCGCAAATTTTAGCCACAGCCCAGTACTATGAAAATAGGCGCAAAGACGAGCTAGATAAGGCAGACAAAAAGACGAAAGATTTAAAAACTAAAGTTCTTCTCCAGCAGGCCTATCCGCCTCGTATGGCTAGTCAGCCCAATTATCAACAACAACAGCAGTATTCGAGAAACGCGCAAGGAAACGAGTTTTCCCATCAGCGTCTTCCGTATGGCCCGAATCAATGTGCGTTTTGCAAGGAAGAGGGTCACTTTAAAGGTAATTGTCCGGCTCTTGCGCGACGTTTAAACGGCGTTTCAGGTGTAAGGGGAAGAGGTGTTCAACATGCCCCTAGAGGTAGGAGCCGTGGAAATTTCACCCAGAATACAACTTCTTTTCCGCCTCAGAATTCGATGAACAGCTTTGACCAACAGAATAATGCATCGTCTAGGTCAGCTCAGTACTATGCTGACGACTATTACACCGAACACGAAAATGAGGGTAACGATTGCTAGGACAGCCATGGACAAAGAGAGGGAGTCGTTTCAGTTCCAGTAGATCAGAATGGACCTTATGTCGAGGTAATTACCTCAGGAGTGTCAGAGCCATTTCTGCTGGATACTGGTGCTACAAAAAGTTCTATTATGCACTCGAAACTTCCTGGCGCACCTTTGTCTGGCGAAATGAATGTCTCAGTAGGTTTCTCTGGCGCCCCTGTTAGAAACCCGATCTCTAGTCTTATATCCCTTTCTGTTGGCCCATGCGAATTAGAAGCACCCCTCATTCTTACAACAGGTTGCGGTGAAAATTTGTTAGGTTTGGATTTGCTAAAAAGGTTATATGCGACTTTGTACTGTTCCCCCTTGGGAGTACAACTTACTTTAGGTAAGAAAGTCATTTCTCCAATGTATTTGACAAAGGAAAATATTCCAACTGAATTGTCATCACTTCCTGATATACTTTGGGCTAATGGTTCTAATGATGTAGGTCGTTTGGAGATAGCACCGTATGTCATAACTTTGAAAGCCAACGTTAGGTTGCCACGTATTCCCCAATACAAAATATCTAGCGAATGCGAAAAGGCGTTGTTGACGATCGTTTATGATCTGATCGATAAAAATGTCATCGAAGAAACAACAGGTAATGTTTGTAACAGTCCAGTTTTGCCCGTCTTAAAACGCACTGATCCTTCACAACCGCCTGTGTACAGGTTCGTGATTGACCTCAGAGAAGTGAATAAGGTAGTTATCCCACAATTTCCAGTTGTCCCCGACATTACTGCTTTATTGACAATGGTTCCAGCTTCAGCAGCTTGGTTCTCGGTGATTGACCTGAAGAACGCTTTCTTCAGCATCCCGATTGCTGAGGAGAGTAGAGACATTTTTGGCTTCAATTTAGGAGGACGAAGCTTCCGCTTCAAGTGCGCTCCTCAAGGCTACTGCGAAAGCCCATCAATATTCAGTCAGGCCCTGAAAACACAACTGGACACGATTATTCTACCAGGTGGTTCAACTCTGATTCAGTATGTAGACGATCTTCTGATCGCTGCAGACACTGAAGAGATTTGCAAGAAAGCTACGTTATCATTATTACGTCACTTATGTGACATGAAGCACAAAGTCTCTCTTTCCAAACTACAATTTTGTCGACAAGAAGTAACCTACCTAGGTCACATCTTATCGAAGGAGGGAAGGAGACTGACACCAGAAAGAATACAGGCAATTGCAGAACTGAGTGCCCCAAGGACACAGAGAGAGGTTCGGGCCTTCTTGGGCATTACATCGTACTGTAGACAATGGATACCGAATTTCTCACTACTAGCTAAACCCTTGCTGGCACTACTCAGCAAAGACACGCCCAATCCTATGCCCTGGTCTGAAGATTGCCAAACGAGTTTCCACGAGTTGCGTGATGCATTATGTTCGGCTCCTGTGTTGGGAAACCCCAACTACAGTAAGCCTTTTACATTATATGTCCATGAGAAGGAAGGTTGTGCATTATCAGTCTTAACACAACATTTTGGGGACAAACAGCGCCCATGCGCGTATTTTTCCGCAACTCTAGATCCTGTGGCTAAGGCACTACCAAGTTGTCTGAGGGCCACTGCCGCAGCAGCTGTCTGCATTCGACAGTCCGCTGGATTAGTCATGAATAATACTCTGATCGTTATGGTCCCGCATGCAGTAGACATTTTGCTAAACAGGACGAAGACACAACATCTCACTAGCGCTCGACTATCCAGTTACGAACTTACACTGCTAGCGAGTCACATCCACATAAAGAGGTGTGATACACTCAATCCCGCTACGCTATTACCCATCCCGACAGAAACAGACAAGATTGATAACCATGACTGCTGCTTTAGGACAGAAGAAGAGACAAAAGGGAGAGTAGACTTACAGGACACTCCCCTTCCTGAATGCAACGATACTTTATGGGTTGATGGTTCATGTTTCAAATTGCCGAATGGTGATACGACTGCAGCATATGCCGTAACGACATTACACACCATTATAGAGACCACGCGTATTTCCCACAATTCTGCACAAGCCGCAGAACTAATTGCACTTACCAGAGCATGTGTGTTAGCGAAAGGAAAGCGAGTGAATGTGTACACTGACAGCCAATACGCCTTTGGCGTGGCTCACAGTTTTGGGAGATTGTGGCGTGAACGTGGGTTCCTTACGTCACATGGTGCAAAGATACAACATGGTCAGCTAGTTAATGAACTCCTTGAGTCATTGACCTTGCCACTACAAGTTGCAATTGTGAAATGCAGTGCACACAAAAAGATTCAGGATGATGTTGGCCGCGGGAATGCATTTGCAGACGAGGTTGCGAAAGAGACTGCAAGGAACACGATGAGTCGGATGTATGTTGTAGGTCCCGCTAGATGGATTACTGATGTGGGAATGTGTGAGGACACCATTGAAAGCGTGAAATCTGTACAAGCCGAGGCAACTGAGAAAGAGGTGAATGAATGGAGAGAAAGTAAAGGTAGATTAGATGCGAATGGTTGTTGGGTCGAACTGTCAGAGCACCAGCGATGGCTATTACCTAACGCATATGTACTTGCAGTAGTAACAATAGCTCATGGAATTGCGCACATCAGTTCGAGAGGAATCTGTAAACTATTGGCCCCAGTATGGCAGAATAGTAATATCCCAAAATATGCAGAGAATGTGGTCAGAAACTGTATGGTGTGTTTGAAGTACAATCCCGGTAGGGGAACCCCAACTCCAGCTGGTCATTTTGCACCTCCTACGTATCCGTTCGAGGTTTTGCAGCTAGATTTCATACACATGGAGAGGTGCAACAACTTAAAATACGTGCTTGTGGTTGTTTGCGCCTTTTCCAGGTGGGTGGAAGCGTACCCCCTTAAGGACAATACCGCCTTGTCAACTGCCAAAGCCCTTGTCAAAGAGTTCTTCCCTAGATTCGGTATGCCTAGAATCGTCTGGAGTGATAATGGAAGTGAATTCGTAGGACGCGTGATGAAGAGAGTGTGTGAGTGTCTAGGCATACACCAAAAGTTCCACTCTGCGAACCACCCCCAATCAGCTGGCTTAGTAGAGTGCTACAATGGCACGTTAAAGCTCAAATTAGCCAAGATCCAAGCCTGTACAGGTCTTAAATGGCCTGACGCCTTGCCTCTAGCACTCTTGTCAACCAGAATGACCGTCCATTCCAGATTAGGACTTAGCCCCCATGAGATAGTGTTTGGCCGCCCAGCCAACGTCTGGGGCGTGCCAAGGCCAAAGAAACTCAGCGAAATAGAGCACCCCGTACTGCTTGACTATTTGTGCGAATTAACAACTAAATTGCGTGTTTTACACCAACAGGTTCACAGTTCCTCTCCGCCAGCCTCTGACGATCGAGGTCACTCCATCGAACCCGGCACGTGGGTCTTGGTGCGGAATTTCCAGCGCACAAACAACGGACAGCCGAGGTGGACCGGACCGTACCTGGTACTTCTTTCCACGAGATCAGCCGTTCGGGTGGAAGGCAAAAAGAACTGGGTGCACGGGACCCATTGTAAACGGGTCCTCTACCCCTCCCATACGACCGGTGGGTCAATGAAGGACTTGCCGACTCTGAGACAGAATCCATACCTCGCTTCATCCCTTTCAGCGATGCACGTTTGAAAGAAACTGGTTCCAAAAAGGAGAGTGATCATATTTTACAAGGACTTGTGCCACCGTCTATGCAGTTGGACACTACCGAACCTGAGACATTGTTTGAAGACCACACCGTACCTGGGAAACGACGATACAATCTAAGGTCTAGACAAAGAGACTAATAAAAGGCAAACTAATGTGACTTTCCTTTCCCCTAAGAACTATTTTTGATTTTTCAGCTCTCTCGCCCAGGGAACTTGCTCATTTTTGATTTTCGAACCGCCATCCGGTTCTGCTGCTAGGGTCGCGGTTGAAGTCTGGGGAGTGCAACTGGGGACGTTTAGGTCAACGGTTCTGGTTGGTCCAAGGGAGTTACCCCGGACTGAACAGAGCGCACTCCCTGGCAGAATCAATCTACCACCGCGGGCAGCAACTAGAGGATGGAGTTTCCTAGGGTAAAGAGACCTATCAGATTCACGAACTTCGAAAGACAATTATGCGCAATACTGTCCAAAAGAAGGTTCCTGATAATATGTGTTTTAATGCTGTGTAGCATAGCGATGTTCTTGACTGGTTATGCTCTATTCGTATTTCAAGTTTCCTTGTTTTCAAATGACACTCGGCCAACGCCTCCTCCCACTCTCTCCGCACTCCTTTCACCCTCTACCTGAACACGAGTCTGCCAGAAGACTCGAATTTGTAAATAACTCATTCATTCAACTTCTACACCAACACCAGTCCATAATGAACACATCGAACTGCTGGATATGTGGACTCATGCCACACACAACTGATAAGGGTATCCCATACTTTATCCTGCCATTCAGTTATTATGGTTCTCTGTGGGCTTTCCAGACCATGTTCCTATTCGCCCTAGAACCATACCCGACCCGTTCCACTGAGAGCGATTCCAGTAACAAGGCACTAGTAGCAGGGATAAGAAATATGAGTAGGGAGTTCGACACATATCTAGCGATCCCCAAAGATGAACTCACTCCATACACTCGTTGGAACGTAACTAAATATGGGGTTTACCTGAGTAAGAGCCAGGCAGCAAAGAAATCCCGCCCAGTTTGGATAGTACCCCACCGAGGTCACTTATGTTTACAAGGTATCGGTAGGGATCCCAAAGCACAATTAGGAAAAAGCATATGCACGGAAACATATGTGTTCGCTTCCCGAACTTCCCCTATACTCTTAGCAGCCAAAGGCACGTATTTCGTCTGCCACGACCAAGCCTACACATGGTTGCCCCCTGACTTCTCAGGTACATGTTTTATCTCATTTCTGCTGCCTCCCACCTACACGGCCAGAGCAGATTACCATCGGACAAGGACAGCTAGGGGTGTCGTGAGTAAAGACGACACCGCGGGTCAGGAATTCGCTGACTTTGCAAAGGGTTTTCTGCCATTTTGGGGGCCTATGGTGAACAGCAGGAATATTCGTCAGTTATCAAGGATAGTTGAATCCGCCGTGATCGAAACGGCCGGAGCCCTTGGCAATTTGACGACCGAGCTTCAGTCGGATCGACTTATGACCCTTCAGAACCGAGTTGCCCTAGATATCATACTCGCCGATCGTGGTGGTGTGTGTAGAGTGATCCAATCCAGTTGTTGCATTTTCATCCCTGATAATGCGCCGACAGTGTACCAGGCCATCTCTAAGCTACATGAAATATCTGGTTCCCTTCACGTAGAAAAAGGGGACTGGTCCTTGCTAGGGTGGTTCTGGGAACTGATCACTGCCTGGGGATGGAAAACACTGATCTTCATTGGGATGATCTTAGCGCTTCTGTTTATGTTCTGCCTGTGTGTACAGTGCGCTCCTGCACTATGTGGCCTCTGTGCTACCTCATGTGTACGGAAGCCTGTGTCAAGGGACGAACTGAGCAACAGAATGATGCTACAGCAGCATCTCCACGAATTTCTTCATACAGATTTAGACTCAGATTAACATGAGTTATTGCCTTTTATGAGGGCAAAAGGAGGGTCTGTGGTTCTGAAATTCTGGACCCTGCTGTTGTCCCGGTATCGAGGTCCAATACCCGTGTCCCGAAACATCAACGTACCATGACAAATTTGGTGTCGACAGACCGATAATGATTAGGACATCATCCCTATGCATTTGCGTCATGATTGGGGGATGCCAACACCCTTAAATCATAGTTTCCGTTCCGAACCCTTAGACTCCATTTTGTGAACAGCATCCATCTTGTGTCTTGCCCTCATGATAAGTCAATTAAGTAAGGCCGAGTCTGATCTAAAAGGACACGTCCACCTTTCCTTGACTTCCCCCTGACCTGTCCCAACTGACTCCATTGCCTCCAGCCAAACCTGTTTGGGCAGCTCCTCGCCCAGTGGCCGAATACGATAGCATCGATGCACAACATGCCACAAACCATTCACTACATCCAGATCATGTTTTTACACCCACACACACCTGTCCACGCACCCTGTTTATGGCCAGTTTTCAGACTAGGAGGTGCCTTTCTTTATTGGGGTTTCGTCGATATCTGATGGGAGTTCCGGGCCTGGCCGGGTAATCTATCACGAATTGGACGTCTAAAATATGAGCTTGCCTACATGACTTCGCTCTTTTGTATTATTGTAGAAATATGTGTATAGCCATATCATAAACTCAAGAATTCTTGCTTGCAGCTATTATTTTTGTATATAAGGAGAAGGCTGGTTCTGTAAAAACGAACAGTCTCCTGAGAACACATGACCCGTGCTGTCGTGCTTCTAGGACACCTGTTACTTGGTAGCTGCCAATAAAACTTGATCTCTGACTGTGACTAGAAGACTCCGTGTTTCTGTGGTCCGGAACAAGGGAGAACTCAGAGGTCTTCGGGTGTTATCCCCTGGCACCAACGGGTTCCTAAAAACCCGTTACCTCACAACAAGCCCATGGAGCACACTCGAAGGTAAGGTAGAGTCCAGCTCTCTTTCAGCTAAGTCAGAGTGCAGCAGGCAGCAGGGCAACAAGCAGAAAAGCAGGCTTTGCAGACCAGCAGTCCAGTTGAGTCCTTTAAGCAGCACCGCTGTTCTTCCGGCACAACTCCAGTTACAAGTGCAGTAGTGTCTGATATTAGGAGGTCAAATACCCAGTACTTATATTTAAACATGCCTTTAATGAGGGGTTTTATACAAAGCAGCTCTTTGAAGTGCATAGGTCCTCCGTTCAATCAATTCTGCTTGCCTTGGCTATCAATGGGGAGTAAACCCGTCCTTTGTGTTGGGACAGCTATTCATTGAATTGTTAGCCCCTCACTTCCATCCTGCCCAGGCAGGGTCATCAGAAAGCTGATGTATGTAGATGGGTACTCAGACACATACCCTCCCTGTGTTTGTGGCTGTCTACAGGAAGTACACAAAGTGTAACTGTCAGCCACCTAAGAAGTGTATTGGAGACAGGCTGCAAGGCACACACAGCAGTAAGTGCAGAGAAATGTCCACTTTCTAAAAGTGGCAATTCTAAAACAGTAATGACAAATACAACTTAACCTGTAAACCTCCTGTGATTCTGGGCAAATCACTCAATCTCCCTGTGTATAACAAAAATGAATGTGTGTCCTCATGTAATGTAACTGGTGCTATGTAAAGCACTCTGATACCCGATTCGGGTCAAGTTCGCGCTATATAAAACTCTTTAAAAAAAAAGATATAAAACATGAGATAGTTACCACTTAAAGGTGTATGAGGGAATTCCCAACACTGACATATTAGAGGAGTAGGCCTCACAGTAGTGAAAACCAATTTAGTTGTTTTATACTACCAGGACAGGTAAAACATAAAAGTACATGTCCTATCTTTTAAACAACATCATGCCCTTAGGGCTATCTAGGACCTGCCTTAGGGGTGACATATACAGTAAAATGGGAGTTTAAAGTTGGCAAGTAGTTTTAAATGCCAAGTCGCAGTGGCAGTAAACTGCTCACACAGGACCTGCAATGGTCGGCCTGAGACAGGTTTGAAAACATACTTGTCTGGGAGGCACAATCAGTGCTGCACACCCATTGTAGCATCACAGGCCCTCGGTATATGGTATTACAAGGGACGTAAATTCAATATGCCAATCATTTATACACCAATTACACACATGTTTGGGAGAAAGCACATGCATTTTAGCACTGGTCAGCAATGGTTAAATGCTCGGAGTCCTAAAGCCAACAAAAAGATTCTGCAAAACGTGGAGGGGAAAAGCAAAAGGTTTGGGGGGAAGGCTATCCTAAGGATGACAGGTCTAACAGGCTGTAAAAGAATATTTTTTAAAAGATATCTTGCACAAAAAGTAAATTTCTACTGAAATAAAGAGATGATTAAAAGAGATACAGTTAGATTCATCAACGAAAAATCGGCTCGCAAAGGGCCAGATTCTCAGAATCTGGCCCTTTGCAAGCGCAATTTTTGCATTTGGGATTCATCATCCCAAATGCAAAAATCGCTAATAGCGAAATCGCATATTTGCGAGGATTTGCATTTAAGGAATCTCTATTTGAGATTCCTTAAATGCAATTCATTAACCATTTATTTTTTGCGAATTCGCTATTACTGGCCGCTATTTACCACGAATTGTAACTTCGTGGTAAATAGCGAAATACTTAGAAAAATGCACTTCAGTGCATTTTTCTAAGTTGCATGTTACACACACACATGTCCTTTGGACATGTGTGTGCGCAACACCTGTGTACATTTTCATTTCAGGGGTGCTACAGGGTGTCCTTTGGACACCCCTGGCACCCTTGAAATCGCATCCTTATTTGCGATTACCAAATTGTTAATCGCAAATAAGGAATAACTCCCCATTCATTCCTATGGGCCAAAGGCCCATAGGAATGAATGGGGAGTTATTCCTTATTTGCGATTAGCAATTTGCTAATCGCAAATAAGGAAGATGTAGGAATCGCAATTTTATTTGCAATTCCTACATGAATCCCGTTTTGCAAGTCCTTAATAGCGATTCCTTATGAATCGCTATTACAGACTCGCAAAACGGGACTTTGATGAATCTAGCTAATAGTTAGTATTTTGATGGACCGAAGGCAAAAAAACTCTTTCTTGGTAATGGAATTTGAGGACTGGTGTACTAAGATTTTTTAAAAATGGTCGCAAATTGCATACTGACTTTCTGCAAATCCACCTAAAACACAGATGACAAGGGGTAGCAGAAAAACGTACCTAATTTCCATTAGGCAGGTCATAATTTGCGACCCCCTGTGATGGTGATTTTAGTAGGGTTTGTAAAAAACATTTTATGAGTCACAAAAATGTTTCTGACTTGTAAAATGGATTTGCACATAACATGGAGATTTCACAGACATGATGCCAGTTAATGTTAATAAAATGTATAAGAGTGCTTGATTACCCAGAGGAGTCTTGGCACTAGCTTTGATGCTATCAACAAGAAACCTAGACACAAGGAGGGTTAAAGCTCAATCTGTATTAAACAACCAGGTTTTCAAAGCCTTCATGAACATTTTCTGCTCCAATTATAAAACTTCTTCAACTTTCCACTTCAGGAAGATCTTTTAAACCTGGAGACTACTACGCATTTGGCTGTTGTGGACTGTAATGTTCTACATGGTATGTACCAGCTGAAACATTTTTAAAGAAAAACTGGACCATGGTTGTGTAATGCTTTATAAGTGGTAAATAGAGCTTTGAGCGTAATTCTCTGTCTTACTCACAGCCAGTGTAACTTCCTGATAGATTTAGACACTAACTGATATTTTGGAATCA
This sequence comes from Lissotriton helveticus, assembly GCF_964261635.1. Taxonomy (NCBI): domain Eukaryota; kingdom Metazoa; phylum Chordata; class Amphibia; order Caudata; family Salamandridae; genus Lissotriton; species Lissotriton helveticus. The sequence continues at coordinate 918,996,426 of NC_136065.1, read as the reverse complement.
TCAGTAATAGTTTTGCTGTGTCATTTTGAAGACTTTGCAACCTATTCAGTAAGGGCTGATGCAGGTTTAGATACAGTCCATTGCAGTAGTCTATTTTTGTTAGTATTTTGCAGATCAGAGGGGATAAATGTTAGGATCTTTTTTATAGTTCTTGATGTATGAAATGAAGAGGATGTCACAGCATTGACTTGATCAGTAAAAGCGAGTGTGGTATCAATTTCTACCCCTAATTTCCGGGCGTCATTAAACGGTGACGGAAGTTCACCAAAATCCTGTGGCCACCAACTAGGGGTCCAAAAGGACAGATGAGAGCCAGATAGTAAAACTTCAGTTTTTCCAGAGTTCAATTTCAAACAGTTCCTACTCGCCCAGGTGCTCACAGCCACCATGCAGTCATGGGATCTGTAGCCTGTCTCTTTTTGTCCCTGGCCAAAGAGACAATTATTTGAGTGTTGCCAGCGTAAGACGTGAGAGAGACACCATGTGATCTAATTACTTCTGCTAAAGTTGTGATCTAGACTTTAAACAAGGTGGGGCTAAGTGAGGACACATGGAGGACACCACAAGGAAGTGAGAAAGGCTGGGAAATGTGCTCACCTAATGCCACGGACTGTGCTCTACCCTGGAGAAATAATCTCAGCAAGTCCCGGGCTGCCCCAGTAATGCCAATTGTGGCCAGCCGATCTATTAGCAGCCCATGGTTAACGGTATCAAAGGCTGATGATGGATCTAAGAGGATTAGGGCTGCTCTGCCTCCCTGATCAAGGGACCATCTAATCTCATCTGTGGCTTTGATCAATGCTGACTCTGTACCGTGGCCACTGCAGAATCCAAATTGGATAGAATCTAATGAACTATTATGCATAATGTAGTTTGAAAATTGTTTGTTCATTATTTTGTCTACCATTTTGGCTGGTAGAGATAGCCGCGATATTGGATAGTAACTATTCGGGTCCAAAGAGTTGGAGAGGGCTTTTTAATAGAATCCGCGATGCTCTCTTCCAGTTGGTAGGAAAGACCCCTGTCCTAAACATCAGTTGAAAGATTTAACTTACATTGAAGGTGATAATATCCGGGTCCAGTTTGGCTAGTGATTTTGTGAATCCTTTAGTACAGCTAGTCCTTGGTCCTGCAGAAATGTATTGTGTACCATTTCACTGAAATGGATGTGGCAAGATATAGGAAAATGTTAAAGTACAGATTATAAACTTTAACCTGCAACTGATCTGCAGCTGCCTATCCAGGGCTTGCCCATAATTTAGTGGGGAAACTGCTCCTAGAGCAAAATAGTTGCTTTGGCCTGGAGAAAGGATGAGTTGGGTGTGGGGCATGTGATCCCTACCAGCTTAGGAAGGGCAACAAGGGAGGTTTCAGGAACTTCATTTACTGTTCAGGGGCAGAGTTAAGTGTAAGGCAAGACATCATGCTAGTCAGCCTGGTTCTCTCCGAGGGGGAAGGGAGCTGTTCCCAAAAACCTGCTCTCTGTGACGTGTGCAGAACTAAAAGGCTGGCCCTGCTCCCACTTCTAGCCAGAACTGAAAATTGGACTTCAGTTTGCTGACCTTATGTGTGGCTGCAAGGACGAAAAAAGCTCCAAAAGGTCTGACCTACTGTGGTATTTTGAGCTCCATAAAAATGACTAAGTTAGAAAGTAAAATGTTGGACTGAGATGATCCTTACTGGTGTATCTGACCCACAGTCCATCACAGTCAGCCTGAAATCCTAAGTGCCAAACTTCCACTCCCATAGACAATTATTGGCACTATTTTCATTTACAGCTTTATAAATACTTATCTCTGGTTCCCCATATTGGATTTTTGTTATTTTTATGTCATTGTTTTTAATAAAAATGTACCCTATCTTTCAAATTCCATTTTTTATTGTTTGGTGTTTTGACTTCATTACTGTTTTGGAACTTTACACATTGCCCTACGTTAAGCCTGTCTGCTCTATACCGTAGCTACCAGGTGGTTGAAGTTAGGTTAATTTAGTGACTTTTGGGGTTCGCCCTGATGAGTTAGATATATTTTTCCTAGAGATGAGTGACCAACCAACCCAAATAATAATCCAATTTCTCACAGACATGGAATGTAAGGCTTTAGGAGAATTAAGCTGGGCTGGGTCCTTGGCTAAAGAAAGATGGGAAAAGGAAAGAGAAAACAAGTGAATTAACATGGAAATTACCTGGATTGGAAGTACTGTGTATTTTTGCTCCAAAGAAAGAAAGCTTATAATTAGGCTGTCCGGAAATCGGTTAAAACCGACTGTGCCCGACTGTATCCTACCGGATGAAAATCGGCTCACACTGATTTTCATAGTTGTTGCGCCACTTGGCCACTTGATGGAGCCAAAGCATTACAAACGATCAGCCTGCCTGTGGTGGCCTGGTGCGAAGGTGTCAGGGAAAAACACTTCTTTTGCACATGGGGAGCCGAGGTGGGAATAGCCCAAGGGCCAGAGCAACACCAGGCCCCCTGCATGGCTCACATGGGGGGAGAGGAGCTGTTGTGGTCTTCTGGCTGTCTTACTGTGGCCTCACCAAAGTACTTCACAGGTCTTTAAAAAGACTATTTACTTAATGACGGAAAAACTGCTGTTTTAGGGAATCTTGCTTTGAAATGGCATGTAATACGCGATTAAGAGGAAAATAATGGTGTTGAGAAAGAAAAGTGGCAATTTACTATGTTTCAAATTTAAAGTCACATTGCAGGCAAGCTTCAAAGTAATAGACTGAGTGACTAACCTCAAGCTTTTAAAACAACTGAACCGAGGATAGTACATGGCACATATGGGTCAAGCTAAAGCATAGTGTTTGCACATCGAAGGTCAAATGTGGAAAACAAGCACTGGCTGGCTGGTTCTTTAGTGAGAAGAGATTTTATCAAGCGTTGTAATGTTGTTGGATTTGCCACACTAAATGGGTTTTAAGACTGCGAAGTGCGGAAGATCACAAAATGCTAGGGTGACGTGAGTGTCAAATGTGTTTATCTATTTGCAAATGTATCAGCTCTGTCTGTAATGCTACACACTGTTTGATGTTTTGAATTCATTGAATCTGAACTGTGCCCCACAATGCAGTTACACGCACTACATTTTAAGAATGAAAAACCCTGCTAGTAAAATTAATGAACTCCATGAGCCAAGACACAGTTAATAACAGAATAAACACACGCAGAGACACATTGGCAAAGATTGCATTTGAAATCAGATAAGGACTGAAAGGTGCACACAATCACAGAATGTAAAGGCGATGCAGAGACTCAAACACGTTTCCTAATTTCCTCAGTCAGTTTCTCGAACCGTAATGCCAGAGCCTCGCAATAAAAGTTCCTGAAGACAAAGAGCCTGAGAGTGCAAAAAAGCACAGCTAACAGTGAAGTGCCTTTGGAGAAGGAAGGAAAGCTCCTTGTTGGGTTATAGTAGATCAGAAATACAACCCATGCTTCAAATCGCTTGTGTAGGAATAAAACTTAGATGGTAGTTAGATGGTAAGCGCTCCAATGTTGATTAATAATTTTATATACAGTCAAATTTAGTTGACGTCTTTGCAGCAAGAATATGATTATTTGTGGCACTCCAGGAGGTTGTTATAGAATAAAAACCAACAGCTGAATAAAAGTTAACATGAACACAATAAAAATTATGGATGGATTATAATGGATTCATTATAAAAGTCAACCGAAAATGTAAAAAAAATGTTTGTTGTGGCAATTATTGATTCATTGGACTTTTGTATTTATTGAGCCATTGAGCTGGAACTGTGCCCCACAATAGTCATACGGACTGCATTTTAAGAATGAAAAAACATACTGGTATAATTAACGCGCTGTTAGATACGAAACAGTTAATTACAAAATAAACACACGCACAAACGAAGTGGCACAAACTGGATTTGAAATCAACAGACCCGCAGTACATGCTTTCCCATTTTCAAAGTTGGAATCTCTATACCCTATCTTTGCAACTGAAGTCCACATAAACAAAAATATTTATGGGGCGAAGAAACACAGCTACAAAAAAACATGCAGTAGCAAGATGTGCCTGTTTCTAAAAACAAGCATTTGCAATGCAATAGGTCTCGCATTTACGTGAGTTTGAGCTATTGACATTGCAAATAACAATGCCTTTTATTTTTGTTTTCGTTTTTAAAACATAAATAAAAGGCTTAGGGCCAGATGCATCAAGCTAAAAACCGGTCGCAAAGGGGCAGATTCTCAGAATCTGCCCCTTTGCGACTGGTATTTTTGCATTTGGGATTCATCATCCCAAATGCAAAAATCGCAAATAGAGAATTCGCTAAATTGCGATTGTTTGCATTTAAGGAATCTCAAATTGAGATTCCTTAAATGCAATGCATGAAAGTTCCAAAAATAGCGAATTCGCTAATAGGGCACGCAAATTACCACGAAGTACAACTTCATGGTAATTTGCAAAAACTTAGAAAAATGCACTTTTGTGCATATTTCAAAGTTTCATGTTGCGCACACACATGTCCTAAGGGCATGTGTGTGCGCAACATATGTGCACATATCAAAAACAGGGGTGCAACAGGGTGTCCTTTGGACACCCCTGCACCCTTGAACTCGCAATCTCAATTTGCGAATCTCTAATTGCAATTCGCAAATTGAGATTGTCTTCCCATTCATTCCTATGGGCCTCTGGGCCCATAGGAATGAATGGGGAGGTATTCATTAAATGCGACTCGCAATTTGCGAGTCACAATTAAGGAATTCTAAGGAATCGCTATTTTTGTAGTGATTGCTTGATGCATTCCATTTTGCTATTCCTTATTAGCGATTCCTTATTTTTCGCTAATAAGAAATCGCAAAATGGATGCTTGATGCATCTGGCCCTTTGTTATTTACAATGTCAATAGCTTAAACTCGCATAAATGCGAGACCTATTGCATTTCAAATGCTTGTTAAATCTGAGCTGCAGAATCAAATGACAATGGAAAGTATTTCATGACTGTATTATGCTTCTGAAATGTAGAGCAGTATACAATTTCTGAAGAAAAATGGAGAAAGCAATAATAAAAGCAAAGCATTCCATAGACACCGGTAAAACACTGTATCAGTTGTTTTTTGTGGCGCAAAAATGAGTAACAACTGAAAAGCACCGTTTTTTTAAAGTATTGAAGTCACTGGAAAACACAGGAAAAACACCACCAGAATTTAACAAAAATAAAAACTGAAAACATGAAAGCCTATTCATAATGTGATATCTGTTTTATTAATATATGCAAAAAGAATAATTGATGGACAGAATGCAGAAAATATCATACATTCACCCCAGTACAGAGATCTGGGCCTACATCCATAGTTTTTTTGCTCACCATGCCATTCCAGTTTGGACCCAGCCATATGCAAATCAGTCTTGACCCTGTGCCCATTGGGAACAGTCCAGCCCGAACTGCCAGGTCAGGTCCTCCCTGGACTGGAAACAAGCATCTTAGGACCAGTTTTGGGCTTTCAGCTCTCATCAACCAGAATAGCTTGACTCCAGTGGCATGGAGAGCACGGGACCCACGTCTGGGCATACCCGTCCCACTAGGGGTGGCAAATGCAAAAAGAACAATTGATGGACTGAATGCAGAACAATGTCATACATTCACCCCAGTACAGAGATCTGGGCCTAAATCCATCGTTTTTTTGCTCACCATGCCATTTCAGTTTGGACCCAGCCATATGCAAATCAGTCTTGACCCTGAGGCCTATGGGAACAATCCAGCCCGAACTGCCAGGCCAGGTCCTCCCTGGACTGGAAACAAGCATCCTAGGAACGGATTTGGCCTTTCAGCCCTCACAGCCCTCATCAGTCAAGATAGCTCGACTCCAGTGGCATGGAGAGCACGGGACCCACGTCTGGGCATACCCTTCCCACTAGGAGTGACAAATGCAAAAAGGACAGTTGATGGACAGAATGCTCCCTTGACCATTCCCCATAGAGTCCTTATTGAGGCCCCTCCTCTGCCTTAAAGAAATATTTCAACTCGCGCTGTTGAAACAGGCCGCTGCATGCTGGTATTTGGAGTCCGTGTGTGGATCCCCCTTGAGTAAGTGGGAAATCCAAACACCAGGTGGTGTCCCATCACTGTGGCCCACAGACTTCACTCCGTAGCAGCTTCCTGTGCACACAATGATGTATTCACACAGTGGTGCTTTGATCTGTGCAGGGGGCGACGCATTTGCATTCCAAATACAAACTCCACAAGCTACTGGCCGCCGCGTCACTCCTGACCGGGAAGGCGTGTCGGAAAAGCCAGTGCCTGCAATACTGGCTTAATACAAGGTCCAAATCCCCACTCACTGTCAAAGAGGGGTCCGACACTGCTGGGATAAAATCGAGAGGATTTATTCAAAATAAGTTCACAACGCAAGCAATTTAACAACTTGGCAGACGTGCTTCACCGGTCTCAGCTTTCCTCAGTGCCTATTACAATGGCAGGTCCGCATACCTGGTGGCCATTTGGATGTTCCCTTGACCACTCCCCATAGAATATTTATCAAGGCCCCTCCTCTGCCCTAAAGAAATATTTCAACTCGCGCTGTTGAAACAGGCCGCTGCATGCTGGTATTTGGAGTCCGTGTGTGGATCCCCCTTGAGTAAGTGGGAAATCCAAACACCAGGTGGTGTCCCATCACTGTGGCCCACGGACTTCACTCCGCAGCAGCTTCCTGTGCACCATAATGTCCTTACTGAGAAACCTCGATTTTCCCTAGCAGACAATGCTGCTCCTCTCTCTCCACGCAATGATATATATATATTCTCAATAAAAAGACACAGGTTACACAGACTTTATAGGTAATTCACTCATACAAAACAATATAAATTCAGCAGTTATAGTTGCCTGAGCTAACTATAACTTACGCTCTTTCAAAGCACTGTTTATGACCTCACATATTACATCACTCATGACATGGTTAGTGACATCATTGATGACATCTCAAATTACAACACTGATTAAGTCATTGATGAGATCATCCCATGAGTGTAAGTGTTTCATATATGTTTCTTAGACTTAAAGTTATATACTAATCTACAGCATAAGATAAATTACTATTCTTTCATTACTAGTAATTAGTCATACTATTTCTAATATATTTGAGTGGCTGTGTGACTGTCTCTATCAGTGTGTTAGTAGCTGTATGGGTGTGTGAGTGAGGGTATGGATGGGTTAGTGGGTATGTGAGTAGCTGTAAGGTGGAGTGAGTGGCTGTGTGAGTGACTGCATTGAAGAGTAAGGGGGTGTGTAAGCAGCTGTATGGGTGAGTTAGTGTCTGAATGAGTGACTGCATAGGTGTGGGAGAGGGTGTGTGAATGGCTGTATGGATGACTGAGTGGATATGTGAGTGGTTGTATGGGTGAGGGAGTGGGTGTGTGAGTGGCTGTCTGGGTGAGTGAGTATCTGTTGTAGTGTGAGTGCAAGTAAGAGAGTGGGTGTGAGTGGTTGTATTAGAGAATGCATGGCTATAAGGGTGAGTGAGTGGATGTGTGAATGGTTGTATGGATGCGTGAATGGGTATGTGTTGTATTTTCCCATATGTAAGTGGTTTTGAGGAAGAATTAGTGGGTCAGAGAGTGGTTGTGTGGGTGAGTGAGTGGCTGTGTCAATGGCTGTTTGGGTGAGTGAATGGCGGTGGGTGTGGCTGTGTAGGTGAGAGTGTGGGCGTGTGAGTACCTGTCTGGGTGGGTAAATGGCTGTGTGAGTTTCTATATGGGTGACTGAGTGGGTGTGTGAGCAGCTATATGGGTGTTGAGTAGGTGTGTATGTGTCTCTATGTCTGGATATCTGAGTGACTATATTGATGAGTGAGTGAGTGCATGAGTGGCTATATGGGCGAGTTAGGTGTGTGAGCAGCTGTATGAGAGAGTGGATGTGTCAGTGGCTCTATGGATGAGTGAGTGGTTGTATGAGTACTGGTATAGGTCTGTCAATGGGTATGTGAGGGGTTGTGTGGCAGTCGGAGTGGGTGTATAATAGGCTCTACCTAAGGGGTGTGAGTGGTTAGGTTCTACCGGGTGTGAGTGGGTGATGTCATCAGTGATGTCATTTGACATGTCATCAGTGATTTCACTCACCATATCATGAGCGATGTAATATGTTAGGTCTAAAGCAGTGCATTGCGGGGGTGTAAGTTATAGTCAGCTCACGTAACTATAACTGCTGAATTTCTCTGGTTGTGTGCACGTGAAATATGAACCTAACTATAACATCCCTGTACCCTTTGTTTTTTCAGTAAACTTCTCAGGTTTTTTAAATTCTATTTCCTAACTATAATATCATTGAAACCTTTGTTTTTTAAATGTATTTCAAAGGATTTTAAATTCTATTTACAAAGTATAACGTCCCAGTAACCTTTGTCTTTTTAATAGGCTTGGACATAAAATTCCACTCTGCTAGCAGAGTCTGCCGAATCTGTCAACTCTGCGAACCATGGAGACTGTGTAGTTACTGATAAACTCCACATTCCACAATGGAGCGTAATTTTTTTGTGCCATATCCAAGCTTCAGCGACCACGGCTGAAGCTTGTAGTGTGCCAGGAGGCACCCTTTGCTGGGTGGTAGAGAAAGTGGGCAAGCCCTTCAATTACATGACATCAATCCTGCAGTGGGGGACTTACTTGTAGCAACAATATGGGCTCTGGGCTCCCAACGACCCTCAGCAGCCAAGAGAACTTCATCTCCAAAACAGTAGTGCGCCAGGAGGAATTTTTGCAGGGTGATTGAGAAAGGGGGCGGGCCTCCAACAACATCACATCAATCCTGCTGTGGGGGACTTACTTGTAGCAACAATACAGGCTCTTGGCTCCCAACGACCCTCAGCAGCCAAGAGGACTTAATCTACCAACCAGTAGTGCACCAGGAGGCCCCTTTGTAGAGTGGTTGAGAAACGGGCGGGCCTCCAATGATGTAGGGGTCTTGGCCCTCAATGATCTTCAGTAGCCAAGGGGACTTCATCCCCCAACCACGAGTGTGCAAGGAGGCCCTTTTGCAGAGTGGTTACGAAAGGGGGCAGGCTTGTCATCTCAGCAATCCAGCTATGGAAGACTTACTTGTGGCAACAGTAGGAGTTCTTGGCCCCCAATTAACCTCAGTAGCCAAGGGGATTTTATCCTCCAACCATTAGTGCATCAGGAGGCCCCTTTGGAGAGAAGTTGAGAAAAGGGACAGGGTCTCTGATGATGTCTCAGCAGTCCTGCTGAGGGGGACTTACTTGTCTCAACAATAGGGCTGATTTTGGCCACGTGGACCGCAGGCCCGACCATAAAAAAATGGGAAGGGAGGCCCATTTGTTTATGGCTGGGCCTGGGGATGGAGTCCCCAGGGCTAGCCTTTAAAATGCATATTTGTCATAGGAGAGGGAGGCTGCTACATCTTTGGTCCCAGGGACCCCATCCCCTGGGACCTGGCCATGTCTCTTGGGTGCCCCCAGGACAGCCAGTGTGCTATGGGACCGCAAGGGGAGTCTAACAGCCTCCATGGTCCGAGCTGGCCCCCGACACCTGCGGGAGCCAGCATTGCTCCCGCTAACAGGGAGCTGCTTGAAATAGCATCTCCCTTATGAGGGAGCAATGTTTTCATTTGTTTCTCTTCAAGCATATTTGCATGCAGGGAAACAGATAAAAACTCTGCTTTCTGCAAGCCGGAGCTGTTTGACAGCAGATGTATGTTTGCTTTTGCTTGGTGGGAGCTGTCTGTGAATCCCATGTATGTACAACTGGCACTACATCAGTCTACAATACACAGGAACCTTTAGAATATAATTCAGAAGGAAGGATTCAAACCAGCATCTGAAGAAGCCATCTTTTTTCTCATACTACACAGAACTCAGAGAATTTCTACATCTTTCTCCTGGTGATGAGCCAGTGAAAGAGTTTGAAAATAAAATACCTTCCATAAAACAAATATTATCAAGTCCATGACCATGTTGAAGATGCAATTAAGACACTTATGTCAAACAAAAGATCCATTTGGGCTCCTTATAAAGCATACATCAAGGCCAACTCACATTCAATCATAAGACACTTGCCAGCACCAAATAGAAACCGAGAGTATAATATTAAAATTACTCTGTATTTATTATTATTTGTAATTAAACAGATACACAAGTATTACATCAATACAATCATAATTGAAAAACATTTAATACCTATAAACAAGGGAGAACCTTATATTAAAAAAAGCTAACATACAACAACCTGCTGCATATCAAAAGCACATTAGATGTTCCCAGTTTGATGTATCAATAACATTCCTTTCCTCCTATATATATAAAACAACCAAATGTGTTTTCAAAACTTTCTTAAACCGCAAACTGCTCTATACAAGCCAGGTGTTGTTTGAATGCTTTCACAAAGAAGCGACGCGTTTCGGTGGTATCGGGTTGGTCACCACCTTCTTCAGGCTAACAATTGCATAATACAAATCTCCCAAATCATTCATCTAAAAACAATAATACAGAAAAACAAAAAAATATGTATGAGATATTTGTACACAGAAATCAATTACATGTAACTCATATTTGCTAATAACATTATATTGCATTGATTAAAAAAAGGGGGGAGAACAACTTTTCTCTTCATTAAAACGTTAAAATGAACTTTTCTTATATTACAGTCTTGGTTCCTCAAATGGTGCTTTACATACTGATTCGTTCAACTTATCCAACAGACTGGCTCAACAACTCACACGCACATTCACCATACAAATATGGTATCCAGGGTATTACCCACCAGAGCTGAAATGACTAAAGGATGGTATAGCTCTCCTTTCACAGTAACCTTTTCCTTCACGGGAAAACCTCGCTACTGCCACTCAATATGGGGGTGCACAACATCCTCCCTAGAAGATATAATACATAACCACGGGCAACATAGTATGTGTTAATATCCAGTAATGCCTCTCTACATTCTCTGTTTTTGCTTTATCCTTACTAAACAGTTTTTTGTTCATTTACAAAGGTTTTTTCTACCTTGACAGCCTTTCTTGTAATGTCACTTGGTTCTTTAGGCCGCCGAACATAAAACAATGACCAGGGATCGCAGCCTCATAAGTTAAACTATAAATAGAACAACATGAATTCTACTGGTCAATATAGTTTTTCCTCAGCTATTTTGTTTCTGATCAAAAGAACTTGCATAGAGTATATAGTGCCTGTGTCTCAGATCCAAACTTTTGTGGCCACCGGAGCTATGGCCCACAGTTGTCCAGATATTTCAAAAAAGTAGATGTGGGTTGCACCTCATTAAATATGCTACAAAAGCCAGCCAGTATAACAAAGAAGACCGCAGTAATATATTAAGCCAAAAGATTTAATTTTTCATCGATAATTACTTGATGTTAGTAATCATGGCCTATCACTAACTTCATGATGTGCTTATATAGGTATATATAGAGTTTAGGCAAGATAAAACTTAAGCCCTCCTTTGCATAAGCCTCCTCTAGACTTAACTTACAACCATTTATTAAATGTGCTCAAGTTGATATTAATCGCCCGACGCTCCTTCTATGATGTATTCAAGTGTTTGTCAGGTTTATGCAAAATTAACCCCTTTCATGCTCATGACGAGCTCAGCTCGTCATGAAGTACACCTCTTGTACACTCATGACAAGCTGAGCTCGTCATGAACAATGGGTTTTTGAATTTTCCAGCGCACAGCGGGAAAATGCACCGCATGGATGTGGTTAAAACTAAGACTTCCTTTTTCCCAAACGCGATAAAAATCTATTTGGGCCACATGTTCCGAAAAACCGTCAAACGACTACAGAAACTAACACCGCCTCTGTGGGATTACACTAATTCTATAATATGTGGTCCCATTGATGCTCCGGGCTTAAAAAACATGGGCTCCCTTAACCCAACCACCCGACAGTAAGCCTCAGCCGGGTTAACCTAAACTACCCCTCAGGATTGCCTACAGGGAAAAACTTACCGGGACTAACAAGTCTCCGAGCCTGCTCCAGATTCCTTATTGCAAAGCGGTAAACGCCGACTTGCTTCCGTTTCCGCTTATAAAGTGCCCGCTACATCGACTAACACTCAAGTCAATGGTAATAAAAAGCCTACAATTCTGTTTTTAAGGTATTTGGTTCACAACATCGAGGGCGAGGTTTTTGTTTCATTTTTGTTTTTTTCAAATTGAGCACTTGTGGAGCCTTCTTTCTTCTTTTTTCTGACAACTCTCCTTCTCACGTTGGTTGTCTTGTTTCCACTTCACGTTATTCGTCATTCACTAATAGTTAGAACATTGGTGCTCCCCATTGAATTGTAACATAGATTGTTTGAGCCGATGTCAGCTTGTAACTATATTCATTTAATTCTGATTCATTGATTTCATATTATTGATTGCAATTTGCAATTTGTTATAGATTCCCCTGATGAAAGGCTGTTGTTTATAAGCCCGAACTGCATTGGGAACCATGACATTTGTACCTGTATGCTAAAACTCAAGCTGCAACATTTTCTTTTACTTGGAACTTGATCTGCCAGAAGATTACATTAAAATATGCAGATTAAGCATCAGTGAAGCTTTTTTTGATGATTTTGCTACATGTTCTTCGTGATTGGTATCAACTTTGGATCCAATTGTTTGAATTGTATTAGTATACACATTGACTTTTGACTCTTCGTTAACTATGGTGGTACACTGATATGTGACACAATTAGTAGTGCACTGGTTTAACCTAGATCATCATCTAGGTATTCTTTTTTCAACTTTCTAAAAAGTTGGCATTTTCTTCTCCCGACCATTTGGTATCTGCAGCAGTAACCTGGGTCACATGACTAGGTGCAGCTGACAGTTGGGCTCTGAGTATTGGTCCCAGACAGTGAGATAAAGGGAATTAGTAGCTGGCAGGATGGACCATCTCTGACTTATTGGAAGGAAGGAGATATCACCTACCACAATTGCACATCACAAAGACTATGCACAGCAAATTCACAAAGTATTTTGACCCTTAGTCTTTTGTGACCCGAGATGGGCTGGTGTCAAGGTAGGGAAGCAGAACATCCTAACCACCTCAATCATCGGAAACCTCCAGAACATTCTCCTACTTCAAAGTAGGCATCAGGTATAAATTATTGACCCTCAGGCCCAACCCTTCAGTACACCTCTAGACTTGTGGAGGACTCAGAAGGACTGCTCTACCAGAAAGACTGCTACTATGTTTTCCTGCTGCACTGCTGCCCGGCTGCCTGAGAAAGAAGGAATGGACCTGAATCTTGATAGCAGGACCACCAGAGTGACTCAAAGGACTAGTTGGCTGGCCTCCTAAACAGAGCTTCAGTGACAGAAAAGGCTCCAGCCACCTGAACCCTGCTTCTGGACTCTACTTGCTGTGTGTCTTGCTCTCTAAGTTGCGCCACCCCAGTTCTGGACCGTAGGAAGTGGGCTTGAAGGTCCTCTGCTAGCCCAGCTGTGGTCCTGTGAGCAGAACGGGTGCAGCACATCGCATCTCCCCAAAGCAGCTTTGTATCCGCTGCAGAATTACACATCCCCGATACAGGAGCTGGTATTGCAGCCCACAGCTTACTCAAAACAGCCTCCTAATCCAATGCTTAAAGACTTTCCTGTAAAAACAGCAAGACACTTTGCTACTTTCTATCTTAGTGTGGATCGCACTGCAGCGATTCTATGCCTAAAAACGTTGCCTCCTGACCGTTGGTTGAAAAGCAGTGATGTAACAAAACTTGAGGGGGCTCACCTGCAAGGTACGTGGAGGGGCCCCCTCCGAGCTCCATCAGGAGCTCTCCGGCTGAAGTATTGTGCAGAGGGGGCCCGCTGTAGCTTGGGGGCCCCCGCACTGTGGGGGCCTGTGTCACGCCCCTGTTGAAAAGGCTGATTAAGCAGCCAAATTGCATTCTGTGTTCATGCGCTAATTGAGATAAACAGTGATTACATTCCGAAGTGCAGGTTTTTCTCGTGATGAGGAAATATTATGTGCATCTATAAGAATCAGCAGTGGAACTCTCTACCTGCACCACCAATGGTCAGGATGCACATCAACAACCCTCAAATCTTCTAATGTGTATTAAGGTTGGAAAGCCAAAGTGCCCCACATTGGAATATCTGGAGAAAGCAGGGGCCAAGGCAGAGGGTCTAGTTCAAAGCTGGCAGCTCTCATTCTGCTTCCATCACCTTTACTTTTGGACATTGAGGCTGCTCGGAGTTGGGCTGCGTAGGCAAAATTGCCAGTAAGACTATAGTAAATAAATTAATTCAGCACTTGTTATGGAAAGTCAGTTGTGCCATGCAGTCCTACAATTAAAAACAGAACATATTGGATTTACGGTTATTCAAACCATTTGGGTGACATTAAGTTTATTATGCAGAAACATCAAAATTTACGACAGGAACTGCTATAAGTTGCTGATTTTTACATTTAATAAGTGACTTTACAACCCGCAATTCATCATTTTCAAGTATTTTGTTCATGTTGGTCTGATTGGTATCTCATTAAGGGATCAATTGCTCTCAAATACGGTGTACTACAATTGAGAAAGGCTGATTAAGCAGCCGATACGCATTTTGTGTTCAAGCGCGACTTAAAATAAACAGTGATTACTTACGTTCTCGAGTGCAGGTTTTTCTCCGGATGGGGAAGAAATATTGTGTGTGTGTGTGTGTGTATATATATATATATATATATATATATATATATATACATATATATATTACCTACTGGCGATAGCCAGTAGGTATATATAGTTAGGATTGTTTTCCATAGGGAAATCGCAACATTCTATTGGGAATAACTTTGGCGCCGGTTGAGGAATCTTCCTGAAATTTTCTTTAACTTTGCCTCGCGGTGCTCCTGAAAGTTTGGGGGGGATTCGTCAAGCGGGGGCCGAGATAAAAGGGGGGTCCCAAAACGTGTTTTCCCCATGTTAATTTCCTTAGGGCGGTTGGACTCACTTTTAGCCCGAACGGCTGAATGGTTTTCCACCAAACTTGGCAAAATTGTAGGGACTGGCAGCCCGATGTGCCTTTGCTATGTCTCAAGATATGTGCTCCAGTGGTTTTTACGAAAATTAACTTTGAAAAAATTATATATTGGGCTACATTGGGCTATATATATGTTAGAGCCCAAATGTAGCCCAATGTAGCCCAATGTAGCCCAATGTAGCCCAAAGATGGCCACCAGAGACAAAAAAAACAAATGTAGCCCAAATATCAGCCAGATGTAGCCCAACTATAGCCCAATGACAGAATGTCCCAGAGTGTTCTAAAGAACAACTAGAGCGCTAACAGTCTTACTTATGACAAAAGTATGGCACACCTGAAGTCATCTTGATTGGAACAAAATGAGAGGGTTCATTTTGCCATAGAAATTATGATTAGTGCTGAAGAAAGAAAAATTAGGGCACATTTTGAGTGACTTCTCAAATCCTCTTATATTTCATTAAAAAAATTCTGATATGCAGTCTCCCAAGATGGCCACCAGAGACAAAGAGCCCAAATGTAGCCCAAATATCAGCCAGATGTAGCCCAACTATACCCCAATGACAGAATGTCCCAGAGTGTTCTCAAGAACAACTAGAAGTCATCTTGATTGGAATAAAGTGGTAACACTTAATACATTTAATTTGAAAAGGAACAAAATGAGGGGTTTCATTTTGCCATAGAAATTTTATATATATATATATTCACTGAAAAAACCATAGGTTACACAACAGTTATAGTTAGGAATTAGCATTTAAAAAACCTTTGAAATTCACTGAAAAAACTATAGGTTTCACACCAGTTATAGTTAGCTGGAAATTTTACTCGCATAAAACCATTGAAATTCCCACGTTATAGTTAGTTGGACTCACTATAACTTGCACGTCTGCAATGCACTGCTGATGACGTCACATATTACATCACTCATGCATATATTTAAATGTTTAAACATTACTCGCTAATATACGTATTCACTAAGATACACTTAATAAGCCAGTTAACCAATCAATATTTTTTTTAAAAACACTGAAAAAACCATAGGTTTCAGGCCTTATATAGTTAGGAATTAGCATTTAAAAACCTTTGAAATTCACTGAAAAAAACATAGGTTTCAGGCCTTATATAGTTAGGAATTAGCATTTAAAAAACCTTTGAAATTCACTGAAAAAACCATAGGTTTCAGGCCTTATATAGTTAGGAATCAGCATTTAAAAAACCTTTGAAATTCACTTAAAAAACCATAGGTTTCAGGCCTTATATAGTTAGGAATTAGCATTTAAAAAAACCTTTGAAATTCACTGAAAAAACCATAGGTTTCAGGAATTATATAGTTAGGAATTCGTTTTTAAAAAACCTTTGAAATTCACTCAAAAAAACTATAAGTTTTAGTGGTGTTATAGTTAGCTGGACATTTTACTCATACAAAACCAATGAAATTGCTCCTATATAGTTAGTTGTACTAACTATATTTCGCGCACCCGCAATCCACTGCTGATGATGTCACATATTAGATCATTCATGACATGGTCAGTGACATCACTGATGACATCTCAAATGACATCACTGATGACATCACTGATGACATCATCCACGTGACAATCACATACACCTTTTCATACACTATTACAATTTTTCATCACTGTTTGTAAAATACAGAGTATCATATTTAAATCCATTGTCACAGCAATACAAGTATCTAAAAATCCACTCAGTGATTCATAGATGTATACGCACATCTAATCACTTACCTATGGATTCACTCATACATGCTGTCAATGAACAATAGAACACTATCAAAAATACTTATACATCTATATCAACATTAAACAACAGCACGCATCCTATTCACATATGAAGTCATCCTACTCACTTATGCAAAGAATGGATCATACTTACATATTTACTTAGCAAAACACTTATACAAACACCATACTTAGTGAATTATAACATCATTATTACAAGTATACAGTTATCCATACAGTCACTCACACAATCATTGTGTCTTATGTATACTTATTTATATACAACAACTGACACATACACTGCCTTTTATTTTTCTAGTTTGTTGGACCTGTACCTTTGAGAAATATATTTGCTCATCACCACACCCATAAAGAGATTCCCTCACCCAAACTGTTAGAACATGTAGTTTTAACTTCATATATCTACTGAATCAACTATTCACACATCTTTGGACAGTCACACACCCCCCACCGAACCACACACACTTTCACACTCCCGTACAAATACTCAGTTAACTAATCAATAACTAATATAGACTTTCACATAGCTAGTAACCAACTGTAGAATCAGTTACACAACAACTGACAAAGTGATACAGATATTCACACAGTTTAGTCACTATCCACTATATTTAGTGAGACATTATAAATTGGTCAAGTAAACAGTCAATTACACTGCTACTAAATCCTCCATCCAAATATTTATTTATATATATATCCACTCATTCTTCAATGTAAATTGCTATATATATAATGCATATTTAAATAACGAAGCAAACCACATTCACTGGATGATGTCATCAGTGATGTCATCAGTGATGTCATTTGAGATGGCATCAGTGATGTCACTGACCATGCATGAATGATCTAATATGTGACATCATCAGCAGTGGATTGCGGGTGCGCGAAATATAGATAGTACAACTAACTATATAGGAGAAATTTCATTGGTTTTGTATGAGTAAAATGTCCAGCTAACTATAACACCACTAAAACTTATCGTTTTTTGTGTGAATATATATATATATATATATATATATATATATATATATATATATATATATATATATAATATATATATATATATATATATATAAAAATATATTTATATATATATAAACATATATACATATATATATATATATATATATATATATATATATATATATTTATATATATATATATATATATATATATATATATATATATATATATATATATATTATGGCGGCTGCCTGGCTGAAAATAAATCACTTTGATTAAGCACTGATCTGGGTCTGCTCTTCGTCATTCTTTAACCCCTTCGCTGCTAGGCCTTTTCCCCTCCTGTGCTAAGCCTTTTTTTGGCGTTTTGTGCTAGTGCGCGCTTAGGCCCCTGTAACTTTTTGACCACATAAGATATCCACGCCAAATTTGCGTCCTTTTCTTCCAACATCATGTGGATTCTAAAGGCGCCAGGGTTTGTGGATTCCCTTGGAGGGGTCCCAGAAATAAACCAAAATATAGTGACATTTTAGTTTTTTCAGAAAAATCTGAAAAATGGGCTGCAAATGAAAGCCTCTGGGTTTTTCCCTGAAAATGTTATCAAAAAAGGGTTTGTGGGGCTGAAATCTCCATTGTCTCAGCTTTATGGAATGACAGTCTTTTGTCAGAGAACCGACATTTTTCACACAGTTTTGGTATTTTTCTGGGACATAGCCTATTTTTGCTATTTTTAGAGCTTTCCACCTCCTTCCAGTTAATGGTAGAAATGACTTTGAAAGCAATAATGGATCCTGGAAAGCTGTACATTTTCGCAAAGTAGACAAAATTCTGAATTCAGAAAGGGGTCATTTGTCTAAATCCATGAAGGTTTCTTTATAGAAACTAACAGTTAAATATTGGAATAATTGAAAATTTGTTGAAAGAAATAGCCATTTGTCTCAACGTTTTCACCTATAACTTTTTCTAATTTTGATAGCTCTTGGAAAGCAATATACCGTTACATCCGATAGACTTTCCTGGTTGTGGGTATATATAGGACTTGTAGTTTCACCAAGAACCCGACGAACCCAGATCCAAAAACTGAGCAGCAACTTGCAATGGTATTTTTTCATTTACTGGGTATAGAGCACTTTGTCTTGGAAAATGTATACATGGAAAAATCTGTATGAAAGACACCTATGTATTTCTGAATTGTGAACAAATTATAGAGTTCAGAAACAGTATATAATTGCACATTTTCAAAATTGGGAATACTCATACTAGCATGAGAATTATTGGTCATTTTTCAAAAAGATTTTTTTTTTTACACAATGTCTTTCATTGAAAGGGAGAAATGCATGAAAGCTCAATTGGTAATAACAGTTGATTTACAAATCTGAATCACCCTAAGTCTCCCGATAAAAACGGTACCTCACTTGTGTGGGTCAGCCTTGTGCCTGCGACAGGAAACGGAGCAAAATGCAACGTGGTCACACCTCAATTTTGCAGTTACAAATTGACCCTTTTATGGCAAAGTGCCTACCTGTAGTTTTTGCACCCTAGCTCTGCCGGCACCTAGGGAAACCTAGCAAACCTATACATTTTTGGAAAGTAGACACCCAGGGGAATTCAGGATAGGGGGACTCGACTGCCTACCACCAGGTTTTGTTACCCAGAATCCCTTGCAAACCTAAGAATTTGACAAAAAAACCAAATTTTCCTCACATTTCTGTGGTGGAAAGTTCTGGAATCTGCGTGGATCAACAAATTTCCACCCACCCAGCGTTCCACCAGGTCTCCCAAAAAAAATGGTACCTCACTTGCGTTGTTAGGCATAGTGGCTGCGACATGAAACAGCGCAAAACGCAACGTGGTCGCACCTCAATTTCCCAGTGAAATCTTGCGCTTTTTGGACAAAGGGACTACCTTTTGTTTTTGAGCCCTAGCTCGGCCAGCACCTAGGGAAACATAGCAAACCTATACATTTTTGAAAAGTAGACACCCAGGGGAATTCAGGATGGGGTGACTCGACTGCCTACCACCAGGTTTTGTCACCCAGAATCCCTTGCAAAGCTAAGAATTTGACAAAAAAACAAATTTTCCTCACATTTCAGTGGTGGAAAGTTCTGGAATCTTCGTGGATCAACAAATGTCCACCCACCCAGCAATCCACCAGGTCTCCCGAAAAAAATGGTACCTCACTTGCGTGGGTAGGCATAGTGGCTGCGACATGAAACAGCGGAAAACGCAACATGGTCGCACCTCAATTTCCCAGTGAAATCTTGCCCTTTTTGGACAAAGAGACTACCTTTTGTTTGTGAGCCCTAGCTCTGCCAGCACCTAGGGAAACGTAGCAAACCTATAACATTTTGACAACTAGACACCCAGGGGAATTCAGGATGGGGTGAACCGACTGCCTACCACCAGGTTTTGTTACCCAGAATCCCTAGCAAAGCTAAGAATTTGACAAAAAAACACATTTTCCTCACATTTCTGTGGTGGAAAGTTCTGGAATCTGCGTGGAACAACAAATTTCCACCCACCCAGCAATCCCCCAGGTCTCCCAAAAAAAATGGTACCTCACTTGCGTGGGTAGGCATAGTGGCTGCGACATGAAACAGCGGAAAACGCAATGAGGTCGCACCTCAATTTCCCAGTGAAATCTTGCCCTTTTTGGACAAAGAGACTACCTTTTGTTTTTGAGCCCTAGCTCTGCCAGCACCTAGGGAAACGTAGCAAACCTATACATTTTTGACAACTACACACCCAGGGGAATTCAGGATGGGGTGAACCGACTGCCTACCACCAGGTTTTGTTACACAGAGACCCTTGCAAAGCTAAGAATTTGACAAAAAAAAAAAATTTTCCTCACATTTCTGTGGTGGAAAGTTCTGGAATCTGCGTGGATCAACAAATTTCCACCCACCCAGCGTTCCCCCAGGTCGCCCGAAAAAAATGGTACCTCACTTGCGTGGGTAGGCATAGTGGCTGCGACACGAAACAGAGCAAAACGCAACGTGGTCGCACCTCAATTTCCCAGTGAAATCTTGCGCTTTTTGGACAAAGAGACTAACTTTTATTTTTGAGCCCTACCTCTCCCAGCACCTAGGGAAACCTAGCAAACCTATAAATTTTTTTAAAGTAGACACCCAGGGAAATTCAGGATGGGGTGACTCGACTGCCTACCACCAGGTTTTGTTACCCAGAATCCCTTGCAAAGCTAAGAATTTGACAAAAAAAACACATTTTCCTCACATTTCTGTGGTGGAAAGTTCTGGAATCTGCGTGGATCAACAAATTTCCACCCACCCAGCGTTCCCCCATGCCCGAAAAAAATGGTACCTCACTTGCGTGGGTAGGCATAGTAGCTGCGACACGAAACAGCGCAAAACGCAACGTGGTCGCACCTCAATTTCCCAGTGAAATCTTGCCCTTTTTGGACAAAGAGACTACTTTTTGTTTTTGAGCCTTAGCTCTGCCAGCACCTAGGGAAACCTAGCAAACCTATACATTTTTGAAAAGTAGACACCCAGGGAAATTCAGGATGGGGTGAGTTGACTGCCTACCACCAGGTTTTGTTACCCAGACTCCCTTGCAAAGCTAAGAATTTGACAAAAAAAACACATTTTCCTCACATTTCTGTGGTGGAAAGTTCTGGAATCTGCATGGATCAACAAATTTCCACCCTCCTAGCCTTCCCCCAGGTCTCCCGAAAACAATGGTACCTCACTTGTGTGGGTAGGCATAGTGGCTGCGACATGAAACAGCGCAAAACGCAACATGGTCGCACCTCAATTTCCCAGTGAAATCTTGCGCTTTTTGGACAAAGAGACTACCTTTTGTTTTTGAGCCCTAGCTCTGCCAGCACCTAGGGAAACCTAGCAAACCTATACATTTTTGAAAAGTACACACCCTGGGGAATTCAGGATGGGGTGACTCGACTGCCTACCACCAGGTTTTGTTACCCAGAATCCCTTGCAAAGCTAAGAATTTGACAAAAAAACCCACATTTCCTCACATTTCTGTGGTGGAAAGTTCTGGAATCTGCGTGGATCAACAAATTTCCACCCACCCAGCGTTCCCCCAGGTCTCCCAAAAAAAATGGTACCTCACTTGCGTGGGTAGGCATAGTGGCTGCGACATGAAACAGCGCAAAACGCAACATGATCGCACCTCAATTTCCCAGTGAAATCTTGCCCTTTTTGGACAAAGAGACTACCTTTTGTTTTTGAGCCCCAGCTCTGCCAGCACCTAGGGAAACCTAGCAAACCTATACATTTTTTAAAAGTAGACACCCAGGGAAATTCAGGATGGGGTGACTCGACTGCCTATCACCAGGTTTTGTTACCCAGAATCCCTTGCAAAGCTAAGAATTTGACAAAAAAACACATTTTCCTCACATTTCTGTGGTGGAAAGTTCTGGAATCTGCGTGGATCAACAAATTTCCACCCACCCAGCGTTCCCTCAGGTCTCCCGAAAAAAATGGTACCTCACTTGCGTGGGTAGGCATAGTGGCTGCGACATGAAACAGCGCAAAACGCAACATGGTCGCACCTCAATTTCCCAGTGAAATCTTGCCCTTTTTGGACAAAGAGACTACCTTTTGATTTTGAGCCCTAGCTCCGCCAGCACCTAAGGAAACCTAGCAAACCTATACATTTTTGAAAAGTAAACACCCAGGGGAATTCAGGATGGGGTGACTCGACTGCCTACCACCAGGTTTTGTAACCCAGAATCCCTTGCAAATCTAGGAATTTGACAAAAAAAACACTTTTTCCTCACATTTCTGTGGTGGAAAGTTCTGGAATCTGCGTGGATCAACAAATTTCTACCCACCCAGCGTTCCCCCAGGTCTCCCGAAAAAAATGGTACCTCACTTTCGTGGGTAAGCATAGTGGCTGTGACATGAAACAGCGCAAAACGCAACATGGTCGCACCTCAATTTCCCAGTGAAATCTTGCCCTTTTTGGACAAAGAGACTACCTTTTGTTTTTGAGCCTTAGCTCTGCCAGCACCTAGGGAAACCTAGCAAACCTATACATTTTTGAAAACTATACATCCAGGAAAATTCAGGATGGGGTGACTCGACTGCCTACCACCAGGTGTTGTTACCCAGAATCCCTTGCAAAGCTAAGAATTTGACAAAAAAACACATTTTCCCCACATTTCTGTGGTGGAAAGTTCTGGAATCTGCGTGGATCAACAAATTTCCACCCACCCAGCCTTCCCCCAGGTCTCCCGAAAAAAATGGTACCTCACTTGCGTTGTTAGGCATAGTGGCTGCGACATGAAACAGCACAAAACGCAACGTGGTCAGTGAAATCTTGCGCTTTTTGGACAAAGAGGCTACCTTTGGTTTTGAGCCCTAGCTCTGCCAGCACCTAGGGAAACCTAGCAAACCTACACATTTCTGAAAAGTAGACACCCAGGGAAATTCAGCATGGGGTGACTCGACTGCCTACCACCAGGTTTTGTTACCCAGAATCCCTTGCAAAGCTAAGAATTTGACAAAAAAACACATTTTCCTCACATTTCTGTGGTGGAAAGTTCTGGAATCTGCGTGGATCAACAAATTTCCACGCACCCAGCGTTCCCCCAGGTCTCCCGAAAAAAAGTGGTACCTCACTTGCGTGGGTAGGCATAGTGGCTGCGACACGAAACAGCGCAAAACGCAACGTGGTCGCATCTCAATTTCCCAGTGAAATCTTGCGCTTTTTGGACAAAGAGACTACCTTTTGTTTTTGAGCCCTAGCTCTGCCAGCACCTAGGGAAACCTAGCAAACCTATACATTTTTAAAAACTAGACACCCAGGGAAATTCAGGATGGGGTGACTCGACTGCCTACCACCAGGTTTTGTTACCCAGAATCCCTTGCAAAGTTACGAATTTGACAAAACAAACACATTTTCCTCACATTTTAGTGGTGGAAAGTTCTGGAATCTGCGTGGATCAACAAATTTCCACCCACCCAGCATTCCCCCAGGTCTCCCGAAAAAAATGGTATCTCACTTGCGTGGGTAGGCATAGTGGCTGCGACATGAAACAGCGCAAAACGCAACGTGGTCGCACCTCAATTTCCCAGTGAAATCTTGCCCTTTTTGGACAAAGAGACTACCTTTTGTTTTTGAGCCCTAGCTCTGCCAGTACCTAGGAAAACCTAGCAAACCTATACATTGTTGAAAACTAGACAACCAGGGGAATTCAGGATGGGGTGACTCGACTGCCTACCACCAGGTTTTGTTACCCAGAATCCCTTGCAAAGCTAAGAATTTGTCCAAAAAACCACATTTTCCTCACATTTCTGTGGTGGAAAGTTCTGGAATCCACGTGGATCAACAAATTTCCACCCACCCAGGGTTTCCCCAAGGTCTCCCGGAAAAAATGGTAACTCACTTGCGTGGGTAGGCATATTGGCTGCAACAGGAAAAGGTTCAAATCGTACGGTGGTGAATTTACAATACCCTATAGCAAAACTACCTTGATTTTTTGGGGGGGCACCTGAGTTTTTGACCTGGGGCTCAGCGGCCATATTTGGAAACTACCAAACCCAAACAGTTCTGAAAACTAGACACCCGGGGAGTCCAGGGAGGTATGGCATGCGTGGGTCCCCCAATGTATTCCTACACAGAATTCTTTGCAAACCTTAAAATTAGGTAAAAAAAACCACTTTTTCATACATTTTTGGGTGGGATCTCCGTGCCGGCAAAAATGTCCTACCACCCAGCGTTCCCCTTGTACTCCAGAGTAAAATGATACCTCACTTGTGTGGGTACCCCAAAGCAGAACAGGCTAAAAATGAATTTAAAAAAAATCTAGTATATAGGTTTGACAAATTAAGCACCCCAACCTTAGTCACAGGGCGTTGGCCCACCCACACAAGTGAGGTATCATTTTACTCGAGAG
Source organism: Lissotriton helveticus (assembly GCF_964261635.1). Lineage (NCBI taxonomy): Eukaryota > Metazoa > Chordata > Amphibia > Caudata > Salamandridae > Lissotriton > Lissotriton helveticus. The sequence goes on along the minus strand of NC_136065.1, from coordinate 918,971,871 downwards.
ATCAAGGGGAACGCTGGGTGGTAGGACATTTGTGCTGGCAGGGAGATCCCACCCAAAAATGTATGGAAAAGTGGTTTTTATAACCTAAATTTAAGGTGACAATGTCAAAACCACCAGCTTTTGCAAGAGGGGTTACCTGGGTTTTTGGCCCCGTGCTAGACGGCCATCTAGGGAAACCTACCAAACCCACACATTTCTGAAAAGTAGACACCCGGGGGCTTCCAAGGAGGTATGGCTTGCGTGGATCCTCCAACGTTCCTTTACCCAGAATCCCTTGCAAATCTCGATTATAGCTGAAAAAAATCAGTTTTTTCACACATTTTTGTGTGGGAAAGCATGGCATCACTGGGCTCACACAAATTTCCTCCCACCCAGCGTTTCCCAAGGTCTCCCGATAAAAAAATGGTACCTCACTTGCGTGGGTAGGCATAGTGGCTGCAACAGGAAAAGGTCCAAATCGTACGGTGGAGAATTAAGTTTTCAATTTGAAAGCGTGCGATTCAAGGGACAATATTACATGGAAATTGTGACAGACAATTTCAAGTTTGCAGGAGATTGTGGATAAAAATCAACAATAGAATTCACCAGAAAGACATGACCATATACTTCCATGGTTTAACAATAATATCTAAATTTAGTAAGTTATTTATAGCTATAATGTACACCTTAACAGAGTTACTCAAAAGTCAAACATTCAAGCACGGCTATCTATTCCTCAAAGACACACACATACAGGTTGGATTTGGCACGAATGCAAGTGATGGTTCAGTACATAAAATGTTATTAACAAGATATTTCAAAAAATGAAATGCTCTGTAAATAAATAAAAGCATAAAAACCGAACCAGTGACTCGCAACTCGTGAGCTGTAAAGCCATGACAAGGCACCAACCGTTTTACAGGCCATTCACGCACCTTTCATACCTGATACAAACCAGACCATTGACACCATCCGGAAGGAACAGCAACACATTACAACAATCACAATAAGGGACAAGGTACACCCTACTTCAGAAAGAGATAAAAGACAAATATTACTGCACAGCCATCTATTCCGCAAGCACACACACATACTGGTTGGATTTGGCACGAGGGTGAGTGATGGTTCAGTACATACAATTGTATTTGCAAGTAATTTCACAAAAATGAAATACACTGCGTATAATTGAAAGTATGATAAACTGAAACACCGACTCACAGCTCGTGAGCTGTAAAGCCACGTCAAGGCACCAACCTCTTTACAGGCCATTCATACACCTTTCGTACGTGTGACACATACAAAACATTCACACCGCCAGCCGCGGACCCATCACATTTCAACACTCACACCAGCAGACAGCGCTATTCAAGGGCCCATCACTTTCACACGCCCACATTTCTGACATTGCAGCAACACAAAATGATGGACTGCGTGGAGTGTCACTCAACTAGCAGTGTGTGTAGTGATCAACAGAAAGTAACTACTCACACACCGCCAGCCGAGCGCCAGTCCACCCACACCACCATCCAAGCACCAGACCATGCACACCGCCAGCCAAACACCACTCAGCGCACACCGACAGCCAAGTACCACTCCACACATACCACCAGCCAAGCACCACTCCTCGCACACTGCAAGCCAAGCGCCACTCCACACACACCGCCAGCCAAGCACCACTCCGTGCACAGACAGCCAAGTACCACTCCACACACACCATCCAGCCAAGCGCCACTCCACACACACCGCCAGCCAAGCGCCACTCCACGCACACCACCATCCAAGCACCAGACCATGCACACCGCCAGCCAAACACCACTCAGCGCACACTTACAGACAAGTACCACTCCACACACACCACCAGCCAAGCACCACTCCATGCACACCGCATGCCAAGCGCCACTCCGTGCACAGACAGCCAAGTACCACTCCACGCACACCACCAGCCAAGCGCCACTCCACACACACCACCAGCCAAGCGCCACTCAACACACACCACCAGCCAAGCGCAACTCCACACACACCGCCAGCCAAGCACCACTCCGTGCACAGACAGCCAAGTATCACTCCACGCACACCACCAGCCAAGCGCCACTCCACGCACACCACCAGCCAAGGACAAATCCAAACACAACACCAGGCAAGAGCACGCACACCGCCAACCAAACACCAGACCACGCACACCGCCAGCCAAGCACCAGTCCACAGACACCGCCAGACAAGCACCAGTCCACATACACCGGCAGCCAAGTGCCAAACCATGCACACCGTCAGACAATGGACACTACACGCAAACCAACATCATACTTTAGTTTTTTTTTTAAATAAAACAAAAACAAAAACAAATTGTAAATTGATACAAATCTACTAACTCAACAACTAAATCTAAAAAGACTACACAAAGGCAAACTTTGAAACTGAACAATAAGACCAACCAGTTCACTTTACCACTCATTGATACTCCCAAAAATTCTTTTGCGTGTGGTACAATCTAAAACAAGCAGGTACACACAGCCCGGGGTTTGAAGGGCAGCCGGGGCAGTACATACGAACCTCCTTCCGCAAACCTCTTCGCCAACAGACTCTACATCTCCGACTGGGAAAGTCTTTTGAGATTGTAGGAGGAATTGTATCAGGAAAGTGGCGATCTTTCAATCTGGCAACATCCTCCATCACTCCAACTCTAGGAACACTTGCCTGTTCCACTAAAACAAGGCTGCCTATTACAGACTCCTGAAACTTTACAAAAGTCATCTTTGACTGGGGACAAGATTTCTGGAACACAACAAAAGCATTAAAGGTTGCCAAGTGGAAAAGATGGATAGCCAACTTCTTGTACCAAATGTAAGCCTTACGAAAAGCAGCATACGGTTCCAACCTCTGATCTACTCTGTCAACACCACCCATGTGCCTATTATAGTCCATTATGCACACAGGTTTGCGCACTTCTGCAACCTGACCCCAAACAGTCACCGCTTCAGTGCTTTCATCATGTATTGTAGTCAACATGTAGACATCTCTCCTGTCTGAAAACTTCACAGCTAGAAGCTCCTCACAACGCAATGCACTCCACTGTCCCCGAGCAAGTTTTCGACAAACAAGTTCTTTTGGGAAACCTTTACGGTTTGAGCGGATTGTGCCACAAGCAACAGTGTCCACTTTGGCCAATTCCCTGAACAACCGCACACCAGTGTAGAAGTTATCGACATACAAATGATGGCCTTTGTTAAAAAATCCACGACCAAGTTCCCACACAATTTTCTCAGTCACTCCAAAAGTCGACGGACAACCAGGGGGGTTAATCCTGGATTCCTTACCAGTGTACACCCTGAAATTAGAGACATATCCAGTCTCACTGTCACACAGCATATACAGTTTGATTCCATAGCGTGCCCTCTTACTAGGAATGTATTGCCGAAATACCAAGCGGCCCTTGAACAACAGCAAAGACTCATCCACTGCAATTTCTTTCCCAGGATAAAAGATCTCAGGAAATTGATCAACAAAATGATCAATGACAGGCCGAATCTTGAAAAGACGGTCACAATCAGGGTGATCTCGTGGCAAAGCAAGACTATTGTCAACAAAATGCATCATCCGAAGCAGAAGCAAATACCTATCATGACTCATGACTGCCAGAAATATAGCTGTTGCCATCAAGAGACTAGTAGACCAATATGAAGCCATTGATGGTTTCCTAAGCAAGCCCATCAAAAAAGTTAAACCCAAAAACTTTTTCATCTCCTCCAAATTTGTGGGAGTCCACCGGGTAGCTCTAGCGTGGGGCTTACTGCTGGCACTGTTCACCCTCAAAAAAATGTCAGCATACAAATTAGTCTGCTCTACAATCTCTGCCAAAAACACATCATCCATAAACAACTTGAAAAAATCAATAGGCAAAAAGTTTTCAGTGTTCACCCTACACCCTGGAAGACCAGTAAATGCAGGCAATGCCGGCTGCACCATGCCTGGTGCAACCCAGAGGTCAGAACTTTCAACGTCAAGTCTTGCAGCCGCAGGCTGCCGCCCAGCTGCCTCTTGTCTCACTACACCAACTGGAAGTCTAGCAGCCCCAGGCTGCAGCCCAGATGTCTCTTGCCGCACTATTGGCACAGCAATGTCCTCCGCAACCACAGGCACAGCAATGTCCTCCGCAACCACAGGCACATCATCCACACCAAAAGTAGCTTCATCAGCACTCAGAGTGTCTTCATCATCAGATGAAGCCATGTGTAGAGAAAACTCACTACCGGAATCTTCACCTCCCACCTCTGGCTCAGAATCAGAGTCAGTCTCTGGACCATGGTCAGAGGAAGAATCAAAAAGCATTCCAACAACTTGCTGAGCAGTAATCCGGCGGCTAGCCATTATCCTTACAAATAAAGGAGTCTGCACAAACAACTCAACAACCCCAACACTGCGCAAAGTAAGATAAAAAATGTAAGCCTTTTTCACAAAAAACAATATTTAGAAAAAATATACAATTCACTTACAAGACACAACTACACTCACCAGCACCTACTCTGCCAAGACACAGCAAATAGGCAACGATATCCCACTAGAAAGAAGAAAACAAAAACTTACATCTACAGAAGGACACATCAAAAACAAATGCAAAACATGTTTTACAATCACAACAAACAGACACCAAACATACTCGTATTACTACACACTTTGCAAAATAAACAATTGCATTACAATTGAACAAAAAAGAGGTCTCTTACCAAACACATGCAACTACAGAAACAGCAGAACAACAGAACAACCAGTAACGGAACCGCACACTGCAACAATCTAAAGAGAAAAAAAAACAATACACATTAGAAGAAACAAAAACAACACACATTACAACAGGCTATGTCACAAGGTATGTCACAAATGGGGTGTCTGTCCCCAAGGGGGGAAGATTATAAATCATTAAAAACGTGGGCCCCCTGGAAGCAATCCTATGGAGGGCAGAGAGGCCAAATAAAGACACGGCAGAACATACTTTAGAAAACAAATGGGCCCAAGGAAGCAACCCTTGGCCAAGGGGTCGCTCCCTATAAAAAAAAAACCTGGAGTCTAGTGGGCTTTTCTATCCCCCCTGGGTCCAGATGCGCCCCAACAAACGGCTGATCTACCCCCAGGGGGGGCAGACAAGTCTAAAAAAAAATAAGGGCCACTAGGAAGCGACCCTTCCCCAAGGGGTTGCTTCCTTTTCAATTGTAAACAAATCCCTGGTGACTAGTGGGCTTTGCTGCCCCCCCCTGGGTGCAGATCGGCCAAAAAAAAGGCCGATCTGCGCCAGGCGGGGGCAGAAAAGTCTGAAAAATATTTTATCCCCCTAAGGAAGCGACCCTTGCCCAAGGGGTCGCTTCCTTTATAAATATAATTCAAACCCTGGTGTCTAGTGGGCTTTTCTGCCCCCCTGGGTCCAGATGTGGCCCAAAAAATGGCCGATCTGCCCCCAGGGGGGGCAGAAAAGTATAAAAAAAAATTAGGGCCACTAGGAAGCGACCCTTCCCCAAGGGGTTGCTTCCTTTTCAAATCTAACCAAATCCCTGGTGACTAGTGGGCTTTTCTGCCCCCCCGGGTGCAGATCGGCCAAAAAAACGGCCGATCTGCCCCAGGGGGGGCAGAAAAGTCTGAAAAATATTATGGCCCAAAAAGGAAGCGACCCTTGCCCAAGGGGTCGCTTCCTGCACAAATAAATATTGCCAAACAAAATCCCTGGTGTCTAGTAGGGCATTCCTGGTGCACGATCGCGACGCTGTGCGCGATCGTGCACCAGGAATGCCGTGCATTGGAACATCAGGGGAGAGGAAACACAGTTTCCTCCCCCCCGATGCCTCAAGGCACCGAAAAACGGCCCCCCCGCCCCACCGGAGCACCAAACACCGACCTGTCTGCTGGACGCGCTGGAAACAAATGGCTTCCAGCGCGTCCAGCGCTACCTGATGACGTTGGCGCGCGCTGTGCGCGCTGACGTCACCAGGAAGCGTGGGGGGGCCAGGGGGTGGCAGCGGAAAGTCTTCCGCTGCCCCCCAGGACAAAGCACCACGATCGATGCCCCAGGGGGGGAGCGCCAGCGTTCCCCTCCAGGGCTGTACTGATGACGGAGCGGTTCCGTCATCAGCACAGCCCAACCGATGCTGATGACGGAACCGCTCCGTCATCAGCATCAAAGGGGTTAAGGCAGGAGCCTTCTTTGTGGTGATGACTTACTTGCATATATATATATATTCACTGAAAAAACCATAGGTTATAGACCATATATAGTTAGGAATTAGCATTTAAAAAACCTTTTTTTACTCACACAAAACCATTGAAATTCCATATATAGTTAGTAGTACTAACTATATATCGCGCACCCGCAATCCACTGCTGATCATGTCACATATTACATCATTCATGACATGGTCAGTGACATCACTGATGACATCACTGATGACATCTCAAATGACATCACTGATGACATCACTGAAAAAAAACATCCAGTAATTTTATGTTTCTGTAAAGTTTAAATATGTCTTACATATTGAAGAATGAGTGGATGTATAAGTGCCTGGATGAAGGATTTAGTAGGTGCATGACTGACTGTATGAGTGAGTGATTAAATATGTCTCACTGAGTGCATGGGTTACTGACTAAACTGTCTTAATTTGTGCATCATTATGTCTGTTGTTCTGTAAACTGCTGCATGTGTTGATCAGTAGCTATATGAGTAACTATATGGGTTATTGATTGATTGCCCAAGTATTTGTATGGGAGACTGAGTGTGTGTGTGGCTGGCTGGGAGGTGTGTGACTCTGTGCAGATCAATGTGTACTTGTATCAGTGATTGTATAAGAGAGTAAGTATGTGTGTAGTATATGGTTGAAAATGTAAGGTGTTCTATGTTTAACTGTAAAGATGAGAAAATGGAAGTGTGATTGATTCTTTACAGGACTGACTAGGTGTGTGAGTAACTCCATGGATGAGTGGCAGAGTGTGAGTGTCTGTATAGGTGTATGAGTGCATATGATAGTGTTGTAAAGATGAGTGATTGTATGTATGAATGATTGTATGGGTGAATGAGTGAATGTGTGTGTAGACGTAGGAATTAGTGAGTGCGTATGTAGTAACTAGTATTGGTGTGTCAAAGGTTTCAAAAATTATACTCTGTATTTAACACTGGATGTAACAGAGGTTATATTAAAGTGTGAGGAGATGCATTGTATTGTCACATGAATGATATCATCAGTGATGTGATCATTGATGTCAAATGAGATGTCATCAGTGATGTCATCAGTGATGTCATTTGAGATGTCATCAGTGATGTCATCAGTGATGTCACTGACCATGTCATGAATGATGTAATATGTGACATGATCAGCAGTGGATTGCGGGTGCGCGATATATAGTTAGTACTACTAACTATATATGGAATTTCAATGGTTTTGTGTGAGTAAAAAAAGGTTTTTTAAATGCTAATTCCTAACTATATATGGTCTATAACCTATGGTTTTTTCTGTGAATTTTCAAGGTTTTGTAAATGCTAATTCCTAACTATATATGGTGTATAACCTATGGTTTTTTCAGTGAATTTCAATGGTTTTTTAATAGCAAATATCATAAGCTGTCGAATGTCAAGTACGTGGTAAGAAAAAACATTTTCGTGTTTATGCACACTGATCTGCTTTGAATGCTGCCCCCCCCCCTCATTTCTATTAGGAGTACTCTCTCTTTGCAGATAGTGAAGGGTAGTTAACGCAGGCCTTTGCCCCCGTTGTAATCCGTCGTGCCTGCTTCTCTCTCCATTTGATTGATTGTTATCCAAGCATTTACTGTTTTAGAATTGGTTCTCTTTGGTTCATTCTCTATTTACAAACAAGCACAGAGTCGCAATACTCTGTTTAGTCTTTGCAGATAGCGAAAAATCGTGTAAAAAAACAAAAGGAATCGAGCAAAATCAGTAGGCCACTAATGGAATCTCTTTTTGACCTCGCTAAAATAGAAACATTAGGAACAACCCCTCATGAGAAATACGAAACTAGTGAGATGAACTGAACTCCACACCATGATGGCTGCAAGACAGCTCGGCTCCGCCACCCACCCCGCCCAAAATAACGATAAACTCTATGCAAATATTACAAATATATACAACACACCAGCAAAGTAACAGGGTAAAACATTTTATTAAATAACTATTTACATAACTATTTTATACTTTTTGTTGCCCGATCCGGCTAGCTCAATCGATCGAGCATGAAACTCATGCACTCTGATAGTTCAAAGTTTTGAGGAGTGCTTGTAACACTGTCTGAAGCCTATTTGCACTTGCTACAGCTTCACTATTCTCAATGTAAGTGGGGGCTGTTTGAGGACGTGACTGCATTTGAAAACAATGTGATGCGGTGCCACCCTGAACAGCTTGACGGAGGCCCCCGAGGGACGGTGTCATGGCGCGGACTCGGAGGGGGCGCTTGGCTCCGGCCCCCTCCGCAAGTCGTGTTGCCCTGGTGTGGCCTGAGATCGCCCCCGACATAGGTGGCCGGCTCCCGGGGTCAATCGGAACTTTTTGCCTTTTGGTGACTCTTCCATTCTTGACCTTGTCCCACAATCCGTTTCACCTAAAGACACGCTGTAGTGGGGCGCCCCTTTACCGTTTCAGTTGCCATTTCGCCCGCTTTTGCTTCACTGTGCCTCTTGCGCTATTCAGCTGTTTACCGCCCGCTCTTTCGACTACAGCGTCTCGCTCACCATGTACTTGAGTTGCTCCCGCTCTTGCGGTGCAGCGATAGGCGGCTGCCACAGGACTCTCAAAATGGCGGCCGGCTCTTCAGATTTGGGCGTGGTCCACTAAAATGGGCCTGCGACACCTTGGAACTCGGACGCTTGTCTGCTAGAGCTTGGGCTCCATTCTCGAAAGCGTCCCCTCAGCCTTGAAGATTCTACAAAAGTCTTGGGGGCCCCCGAATCCCGCAGGCTTCTGGTGGGGAGCGGCTAGCATGATTGCTCGTGGAATGGCCACGACGGAGCTACGAAATGGTGGTGCTCTCATGCTAACGCCAGCTTCAGTCTGAAACATCCAGAAACACTGTAGACTACCAATTCGATCAGTTCCGGTAGCGCCCCAACGTGACCCGGTAGAGAAGAACTTGCCCTCCCCTCTTTGACTGATGGTTCTTGTTGCCTGTCCCTTCTGTTGTCATTTAACAGAACTATTTAGCCTGCTGAAAGGGGTTGTGTTCCGACCGCTGGTTGGTGGAGACATTTTGACTATATTCTGGACCTGCGTTGTCGCGTAATGCGTCATATGACGCGCCGCGTTAGCGCATCCGGAAGTGCTCCGGTGCGCGAAGCGCAGCTTCCCGGAAGCGATCCGGGGCGCGGCGCGCAGCGCTTAACGTAAGCATAACAGGTCATGTGACTTGTTAATAAAACTTTTCATTGGTTCATTTTACTTTTCTTATTCTAATGATGATAGGCTTGGTCATATGACCTAAAAATTACGCTTTTTATTACTTTCAAACATTATTTTTTCTTAAACATATGTTATAATGTTCCAGGCTAATGTACTTTCCCGGAAAATTTACAACTGTCCTGCAAGTAAAATATATTCCTTTTTCGAGAAAAAGGGCGTTTCTTCGTCCCATGACGGAGCCGTTGAGCAAAAGAGGCTCGGCCTGCTGTCTTAGTCGCCGATACGCCTGAATATCAGATTCTTATCGATCACTTTATGTTGCAGAAGTAGAAACACAACAGCCCTTGACCATTTATCTTTACTGCGTTCCTGCGTATTATACCTTTTACCCTTCATGTAATTGGACTGCTTTATTTCACTTGCCTTTTACTGATTCTAAAACAGTGACTATTATTAAAAACTTTACCAATGTAAATACTACTACCATGTTTTCTTTTAAAAACCTTTATTGTGAAAATGTCAGTATACAAATACGGGCCTATAACCACGTGGGCCGGCCACGGAGCAAACTGTAATCGTATATGATGAGTAGACATTTACACTGTAGAGGAACGTAACGGGCGGGCCATTAGGTTGCAAGAACTAAGGTGTCTAACAGTTGCGGAATCGGTGGACGTACATTTTATAATTAAAATACGACAGAGCCAGTTACAATAAAATTATCTAGATATACATTTGCGGGCAAGTACCATGGGTGACGTTAATTCGAACTTTCAATAGTACAGTAATCAATAACACATCAGAACTTAATATCAATAGGGATGTCGAAATATTCAATCAATTCTCGTCCCCGCCCACCATGTGCTTCAAAACTGCATACGTATCTCGTGATTTCAAGGTTCTGCAACCAGTACACAACAAGGAGTTACGAGTCCCATTTATTCCGGCGCCATTTTGGGCGAGGACGGGCAGGTCCAGGATATAGTCAAAATGTCTCTACCAACCATCGACTATGATGATGTTCATATGCTGTATTTATTAGAGTAACACTCATCTGTCCACATGAAATTAATTTGCCACAATCTAAACATGTCATTTTAATCTTTCCAAAGTTCTTCTAAATATTTGGGACCGTTTCCCTTGCCTCTGATGCTGTCAGTGCCACTTCTTTGGTGAATGTACTGGCAGGTCGGGGGTTCTCCTCCAAATCTTTCTTTTGTGCAGCACTATAATTAATCGGTGCCACCTCTCCATATGACGATGCATGGTATAGTTACCATAACTATATTTTTTTTCGGTTCCTCTGGAGAGTACATCGTGGCAGATGAGGCAGGTAACGTACCGGGCATTTACCTTTTTTGCATGTAGAGGAAAGGAAAAAAAATTCGAGCGTCCGAGTTCTAAGGTGTCCCAGGGCCATTTTAGTGGACCAGGCCCAAATCCAAAGAACAGGCCGCCATTTTGAGAGTTCTGTTGCAGCCGCCTGTCGCTGTAGCATCAAGAGCGGCCGAAACTCAGCTGAATGGCAACTGAAACGGTAAAGGGGCGCCCCACTACAGCAGACGAGCCTCCACCTGAGAAGGCCCGTTCACGCCGCCTCCCCCCCCTTCGGGCACCCCACGCCGTTATTCGGAGCAGGATTGTAGGATGGCCACACCAGTGCGGCAACTTGCTAGACACCACCTCGGTGCCAACCGAATCTCAGCGCCTTGTGGTGTCTTCTATTCAGAAAATTTTGTTGTGCTGCCTTCGGCCTATTCGCTGCAAGTGCGCACGCAACTCAGCTGCATAGCGAGTGAAACACCAAGGGGCGCCCCACTGCAGCCGAGGAACCTTCATCTTGGGGGCGACGCACAGCATCACATTGCTTTCCAATGCAGTCAGATCCTCAAACAACCCCCACTGACTGACGCGAACTCACAGGCCAACGGAGCGCCCCACGCCGACTTTCGGCGCAGCATTGTAGGATGGCCACACCAGTGCGGCAACTTGCTAGACACCACCTCGTTGCCATCCGGATCTTGGCGCGTTGCGCTGCCTTTGGCCCTATTCGCACATCGGTCCGCTACTGACGCCATCTCACAGGCCAACGGGGCGCCCCACGCTGACTTTCAGCATTGTAGGATGGCCACACCAGTGCGGCAACTTGCTAGACACCACCTCGGTGCCATCCGGATCTTGGCGCGTTGTGCTGCCTTCGGCCTATTTGCACATCAGTCCGCTACTGACGCGAACTCACAGGCCAACGGGGCGCCCCACGCCGACTTTCAGCATTGTAGGATGGCCACACCAGTGCGGCAACTTGCTAGACACCACCTCGGTGCCATCCGGATCTTGGCGCGTTGTGCTGCCTTCGGCCTATTCGCACATCGGTCCGCTACTGACGCGAACTCACAGGCCAACGGGGTGCCCCACGCCGACTTTCAGCATTGTAGGATGGCCACACCAGTGCGGCAACTTGCTAGACACCACCTCGGTGCCATCCGGATCTTGGCGCGTTGTGCTGCCTTCGGCCTATTCGCACATCGATCCGCTACTGACGCCGCCTCACGTGCCAACGGATTTTCTACGCTTTTTATACCCTATGCCGCATAACAGGTCATGTGACTTGTTTATAAAACTTTTCATTGGTTCATTTTACTTTTGGTTTCCTAATGATGGAAGGCTTGATCATATGACCTAAAAATAACACTTTTCATTGGATGAAAACTTTTTTTTTTCCCAAACGATGAAAGCCCCACCTTGTTTCTGGATGTTTCAGACTGAAGCTGGCGTCAGCATGAGAGCACCACCATCTCGTGGCTCCGTCGTGGTCATTCCGCGAGCAATCATGGCAGCCGCTCCCCACCGGAAGTCTGCAGGAGTCGGGGGCCCCCAAGACTTTTGTAGAATCCTCAAGGCTGAGGGGGCGCTTTCGAGAATGGGGTCCAAGACCTAGCAGACAAGCGTCCGATTTCCAAGGTGTCCCAGGGCCATTTCAGTGGACCAGGCCCAAAAAGGAAAGAGCCTGCCGCCATTTTGAGAGTCCTGTGGCAGCCGCCTATCGCTGCACCGCAAGAGTGGGCGCAACTCAGCTGAATGGCGGATTTTGACACAGTGTACCAAAAGCGGGCGAAATGGCAACTGAAACGGTAAAGGGGCGCCCCACTACAGCAGACGAGCCTCGACCTGGGGAGGCCCGTTCACGCCGCCTCACCCCCCCCCCGGGGCGCCCCACGCCGTTATTCGGAGCAGCATTGTGGGATACTAAAACCAGTGCGGCAACTTACTTGACATCACCTGGGTGCCATCCACATCTCAGCGCGTTCTGCTGCCTTGGGACTATTCGCACAACAGACCGCTACTGACGAGCCACCCCCCGGGACGCCCCACGCCGTTATTCGGAGCAGCATTGTAGGATACCCAAAACCAGTGCGGCACCCAGGCAACATCACCTGGGTGCCGTCCAGAACTCAGGACGTTGTGCTGCCTTGGGACTATTCGCACAACCGACCGCTACTGACCATTTTTCCTTCTTTTTTCCTAAAAATGTTTAAATGTTTTTACTGTTTTTGTTGCGTTGTATATATTTATAAGTTATTAAAGTTTTATAATCCTACTACTTTGTTGGAGTGCCATATATTTTTAATGTGAGACATAATTGTAAAAACTTTGATGTACAAAGAGGCATCCCTGGAATCTTCCGCTTCAGGCTCGGTCCCCTCCCCAATCACAATACAGGATAGTTTTCAGATAGTAGGAACGCGTGTGGTGTGACGGATCTCATCGGGTGGGGGCCTTGATCTACTGTAACTCCTTTGAAGAGGGGTGATTCTTTACAGCTGGGGCCATAAAGTACATCTGCAGGACTACCTGATAGCCTGGGACCGGCCTGGACAATCGGACACAGAGGAAGAGGAGTGTCAGAGGGTGCGGTAGTGAATAGGGCGAAAGGGAGGTGTCGGGCGGGCACAGAGTGTGATTCTCAGGGAAGAGCAGCGCAGATGGGGGGAGGTTTATTGCCCATGCATAAGACAGAGAGCGGGGGTGACCAGTGCCTGGGGGAGATGCTAGCGAGGGTGGGGAGCCATGCTAAGGATCGACAGCGTGCAGAGAGTGGGTCTGGTCAAGGCATCTAAAATGGCTGCCGTGCACGACAAAAGTGTGGCATTTGAAAAAAGGCAAGATGGCGCAGACAATGTTTTTCAACACTTCCTGATTTCCTTCGAATCGAACGTTAACAGACGTTATCTCTCCCACACTACCGGTCCCCCTGGGCTTAAACGCCGAGATGGTAGGGACTGCATCCCGTGGAGATAGGCCGAGACGTCACTCAGCAGAAAAAAAAGTTTAAAAAAGTCTATAAACATACAATAAGTTAAAAGTCAATCATTCTTGTTTCCTTGTAGTACGCTCCCCAGTCCGCTTCCCGTTACGCTAACCGGGCGCACCCCACCAAAAAAAACGTTTTTTTATATTTTTTTTTGCCCCGAGGAGCCCTTTTAAAGCCTCCACATCAAACCTATGGGGTCAGGGAGGATCTACTATGCCCCCTTATGGTCATTTGCCCCTTCGCTTTGGCCTCCTCTTGTCTCTCGATCCTACCGAGAGACAAGATGGCGGCCGCTCCGTACTGTTTGGAATGTTTACAGACACCGGAGAGCCAATCAGCTTCGCTTCGCAAAGCTCCGTAACGCGAAAAGTACGCGAAACGGAGCGCTACCCGGGACGCTGTCACAGATATATATCTTTTTTTGAACGTTAATTTCTCAAAATCCACTGCAGCACATATATTGAGACCCAGCAAAGGCACATCGGGCTACCGGTCCCTACAATTTTGCCAAGTTTCATGCAAATCCATTCACCCGTTCGATTATTTTATTTTTTTTTTTTTTGCCCCGCGGGGCCCTTTTAAAACCTCCACATCAAACCTAGGGGGTCAGGGAGGATCTACTATGCCCCCTTATGGTCATTTGCCCCTTCGCTTTGGCCTCCTCTTGTCTCTCGATCCTACCGAGAGACAAGATGGCGGCCGCTACGGACTGTTTGGAATGTTTACAGACGCCGGAGAACCAATCAGCTTCGCTTCGCAAAGCTCCGTAACGCGAAAAGTACGCGAAGCGGAGCGCTGCCCGGAGCGCTGTCACAGATATATATCTTTTTTTGAACGTTAATTTCTCAAAATCCACTGGAGCACATATATTGAGACCTAGCAAAGGCACATCGGGCTACCAGTCCCTACAATTTTGCCAAGTTTCGTGCAAATCCATTCAGCCGTTCGAGCTAAAAGTGAGTCCAACCGCCCTATGGAAATTAACATGGGAAAAACGCGTTTTGGGACCCCCCTTTTTTCTCGGCCCCCCCTTGACAAACCCCCCCCAAATTTTCAGGGGCTGCTCAGAAACAAAATGTTCCATTTTCCTGAAAATTTCAGCCAATTCCGTCCATAAACGCCAAAGTTATTAGACATAGAATTTTCAAAAATCCCATAGAGAAAAAATCCTAACTATATATACCTACTGGCGACCGCCAGTAGGTAATATATATATTACCTACTGGCGGTCGCCAGTAGGTATATATAGTTAGGACCTAGTTACCATAGGAAATTCCGAACATTCTATCAGGAATAACTTTGACGCCGATTGAGGGATCTGTTTGTAATCTTCCTTAAATTTGCCTCGCTCCGCTTCGCTCCTTCCCTGAAAGTTTCGGGGGGATTCGTCAAGCGGGGGCCGAGAAAAAAGGGGGGTCCCAAAACGTGTTTTCCCCATGTTAATTTCCATAGGGACATTCTGACACAGCTACAGCTCGAAAGGCTGAACGGAATTACACCAGATTTGGCAAAATGGTAGGGACTGGTATGCAGCAGTGCCTTTTGTATGTTTGGTGTAAATCCCTCCAGTAGTTTTTAACAAAATTGAATTTGAAATTTTTAAAATGGCTTTTTCTATGGGACCTTTAGACACGGTTACAGCCCGAACGGCTGAACGGAATTACACCAAACTTGGCAAAATGGTAGGGACAGGTATGCAGTAGTGCCTTTTCTATATTTGGTGAAAATCCCTCCAGTAGTTGTTGAGAAAATTGAATTTGAGCAAATTATATATCTATATGCGCTCAACATTCTATTGGGAATAACTTTGGCACCGATTGAGGAATCTGCGTGTAATTTTCCAGAATTTTGGCCAGCTCCGCTCCGCTCCTTCCCTGAAAGTTTTGGGGGGATTTGTCAAGCGGGGGCCGAAAGGGGGTCCCAAAACGTGTTTTCCCCATGTTAATTTCCATAGGGACCTTTAGACACGGCTACAGCCCGAACGGCTGAATGGAATTACACCAAACTTGGCAAAATGGTAGGGCCTGGTATGCAGATGTGCCTTTGCTGTGTTTGGTGAGAATCCCTCCAGTAGTTCTTGAGAAAATTGAATTTGAAATTTTTCAAATGGCATTTTCTATGGGACCTTTAGACACGGCTACAGCCTGAACGGATGAACGGAATTACACCAAACTTGGCAAAATGGTAGGGACAGGTATGCAGTAGTGCCTTTTCTATATTTGGTGAAAATCCCTACAGTAGTTGTTGAGAAAATTGAATTTGAGCAAATTATATATCTATATGCGCTCACCGTACGCGCACCGTACACGTACGGTGAACGTACCGTACGCGTACGTGCGCGTACCCTTACTTGCGCGAGCGAGTTTCTGATTGGCTGGCAGTCGACTGTCAACATTCTAAACTGTCCAAACCAGGAAGTGTTGGCCACCATCTTGTTTTTCAGGAGAACTGAGGCACAAGAGAGCCCAAAACAAGAGTGGAAAACACGAAAAGGGGGCAGGGTTGAGACCCCCCAAACCTCTAGCCCTTCTCAGGGGGTCCCAAAAGGACCCCCAAGGGCAAAAAAAAAAATCACGGGATACGCGCACCGTACGTGTGCGGTACGCGTACCGTGAGCGTACCCCGCGATTTAAAAAAAAAAATTGCACTTGGTGGTCCTTCTGGGACCCCCTGAGAAGGGCTAGGGGGTCAGGGGGTCTCTACCCTGCCCCCTTTTTGCGTTTTCCACTCTTGTTTTGTGCTCTCTTGTGCCTCACTTCTCCTGAGAAACAAGATGGCTGCTCAGGTGGTCCCAGAAGGATAATAACATATATAAACGTTATCCGCTAATAGAATTAGCATTTACAAAACCTTTGAAATTTATTGAAAAAAAATATAGGTTTCACGCCTGATATAGTTAGGAATTAGCATTTAAAAATCCCTTGCAAATTCACTGAAAAAAACATAGGTTTCAGGCCTTATATAGTTAGGAATTAGCATTTATAAAAACCTTGCAAATTCACTTAAAAAACCATAGGTTGTGGAAGAGGTGTGGCGCCGCGGCCAGGGCCACTGACACTGGAATCTGGGGACCACGGTTCGATCCCCGGCTCCGGCGGCAGGTTAGCCCAGCACCATGTGACTCTGGGCAATAGCTCGCTTAATCTTCCCGACGGCCCCCCAGCGCCTAGAGACCCTTACGGGTGATTGTGCGCTTTACAAATGTGGACTTTACTTTTAGGTTTCAGGCCTTATATAGTTAGGAATTAGCATTTTAAAAACCTTGCAAATTCACTTAAAAAACCATAGGTTTCAGGCCTTATATAGTTAGGAATTAGCATTTAAAAAACCATTGAAATTACTCCTATATAGTTAGTTGTACTAACTATATTTCGCGCACCTGCAATCCACTGCTAATGATGTCACATATTACATCATTCATGACATGGTCAGTGACATCACTGATGACATCACTGATGACATCACTGATGACATCTCAAATGACATCACTGATGACATCACTGATGACATCTCATTTGACATCACTGATCACATCACTGATGATATCATTCATGTGATAATACGATGCACCTCCTCACACTCTAATATAGCCTTTGATACACCCAGTGTCTACCATTCTTGAAACCATTGACACACCAATACCAGTTACTACATACGCACTCACTGATTCCTAGGTCTACACACACATTCACTCATTCACCCATAGAATCACTCATATATACAGTCACTCATCAATACAACACTATCATATGCACTCATACACCTATACAGACACTCACACACTGCCACTCATCCATGGAGTTACTCACACACCTAGTCAGTCATGCAAAGAATCAATCACACTTCCATTTCCTCAACTATACAGTTATACACACAACACCTTACTTATTCAAACATATACTAACACATACTCATTCTCTTATACAATCACTGATACAAGTACACAATGATCCATACAGCCACTCGCACATTCACTGGCTCTCATGTATAGTCATTTATATATGCCAACTCTCACATGCAGTGTGTTTTACATATGTACTTACTTGGACATGTAGCACTGAGATATCCATTCACTCACCAACACACCCATGCACACAGTCAACCGCCCATATAGCTGTTTCTACATGCACTCTTGAACTCATACACCCAGTGAATCAACTGCTCACACATATATGCACAGAGTCACACACCTTCCAGCCACCCACACACGCACTCAGTCTCCCATTCAAATACTTGGACAACCAATCAATAACCCATATAGCCACTCATATAGCTACTGATCAACACATGCAGCAGCTTACACAACAACAGACATACTGATGCACACATTCAGACAGTTTAGTCACTAACCCATGCATTTAGTAAGACACATTTAATCACTCACTCATACAGTCAGTCACGCACCTACTAAATCCTTCATCCAGACACTTATGCATCCACTCATTCTTCAATATGTAAAACATATTTAAACTTTACAGAAACACACAGTCACTGGATGATGTCATCAGTGATGTCATCAGTGATGTCAAATGAGATGTCATCAGTGATGTCATCAGTGATGTCATTTGAGATGTCATCAGTGATGTCATCAGTGATGTCACTGACCATGTCATGAATGATGTAATATGTGACATCATCAGCAGTGGATTGCGGGTGCGCGAAATATAGTTAGTACAACTAACTATATAGGAGCAATTTCAATGGTTTTTTTAAATGTATATAAGGCCTGAAACCTATGGTTTTTTAGGTGAATTTGCAAGGTTTTCAAAATGCTAATTCCTAACTATATAAGGCCTGAAACCTATGGTTTTTTAAGTTAATATATATATATATAATATATATATATATTTTTTTCACCACAGGTTTCAGGGAAGTTATAGTTAGTTGGACATTTCACTCATATAAAAACTGAGAAATGTGGCTGTTATAGTTAGTTGAGCTAATTATAACTCGTGCCCCCGCAATGCACTGATAACTGAGTGTTTTTTAAAAGTTTAAGAATATTATATATATATATATATATATATATTTATATATATATATATATATATATATATATATATATATATATATATATATATATATTACCTACTGGCGGTCGCCAGTAGGTATATATAGTTAGGATTTTTTCTCTATGGGATTTTTGAAAATTCTATGTCTAATAACTTTGGCGTTTGTGGACGGAATTGGCTGAAATTTTCAGAAAAATGGCACATTTTGTTTCTGAGCAGCCCTTGAAAATTTGGGGGGGGTTTGTCAAGGGGGGGCCGAGAAAAAAGGGGGGTCCCAAAACGAGTTTTTAACATTGAGTTTTCCATAGGGCGGTTGGCCTCACTTTTAGCCCGAACGGCTGAATGGATTTGCACGAAACTTGGCAAAATTGTAGGGACTGGTAGCCCGATGTGCCTTTTGTAGGTCTCAATATATGTGCTACAGTGGATTTTGAGAAATTAACGTTTAAAAAAAGATATATATCTGTAACAGCGGACCGGGCAGCGCTCCAGGACGCGTACTTTTCGCGCAACGGAGCTTTGTGAAGCGAAGCTGATTGGTTCTCCGGCGTCTGTCAACATTCCAAACAGTCCGTAGCGGCCGCCATCTTGTCTCTCGGTAGGATCGAGAGACAAGAGGAGGCGAAAGCGAAGGGGCAAATGACCATAAGGGGGAATAGTAGATCCTCGCTGACCCCCTAGGTTTGATGTGGAGGTTTTAAAAGGGCCCCGCGGGGCAAAAAAAAAAAATAATAATAATAATCGAACGGCTGAATGGATTTGCACGAAACTTGGTAAAATATTAGGGACTGGTAGCCCGATGTGCCTTTGCTAGGTCTCAATATATGTGCTCCAGTGGATTTTGAGAAATTAACGTTCAAAAAAAGATATATATCTGTAACAGCGCTCCGCTTCGCGTAACGGAGGTTTGCGAAGCTGATTGGTCATTCTGTCACTGGGCTATAGTTGGGCTACATCTGGCTGATATTTGGGCTACATTTGTTTTTTTTCGTCTCTGGCGGCCATCTTTGGGCTACATTGGGCTACATTGGGCTACATTGGGCTACATTTGGGCTCCAACATATATATAGGCCAATGTAGCCCAATATATATTTTTCAAAGTTAATTTTCGTAAAAACCACTGGAGCATATATCTTGAGACATAGCAAAGGCACATCGGGCTACCAGTCCCTACAATTTTGCCAAGTTTCGTGGAAATCCATTCAGCCGTTCGAGCTCAAAGTGAGTCCAACCGCCCTATTGAAATGAAGGAAATGAATGGGTAATTTGTAATTAGCAAATAGCTCATCGCAAACTAGGAATGGTAAAGAATCGCTATTTATTCCTTAAAGTTCGCTATTTAGGAAATGCAAAAAACTTTGATGATACATATGGCGGTTCATCTCTAACAAGATAAGAAGCATAGGGATAGATTTATGATGACTGGCGCATCACCAGGGATGTGTTAGTCATTCTCTGCCACTGTTCCGTCACCTATGGTGTGCTGCATTTACAATGCGGCGCATCATGGGGCAAAAACAGCACAGATGCGTGATGTATCTGTGCCGTAAAGGTGGCGCATTGCTGGAGTTGTATCGCAAGTGTGATGAAGCTCCAGCAAGGGTCGGGGGTGCCCCTGTCGCAGGGTTTCTGTTCTCACACAGAACTGTGGACAGAGGATTGGAACCTCGGCGAATTAGGGTGTCCCAAAACTCACCTTAGTAATCAAAAACCCCTTAGCAAGCTAGGTACAGTGTCACATTGGATATAACAAACTCTCAATGTTTAGACAATCCAGAATATGAACTTATAGTACCTCAGGATACGTGGAACTCATGAACAGTCGGTCGTTACATATTTCTTAGAAACCAGAACATGGAGTTAAGAAGAACACATGTGTATTTGAAATGTTTATTTACTAATGCCGTCTTCTCAGGCGTAGTATCTTAGATAATACAAGTACACATATTATCAGTAGCAAAATTACCAGCATAGTTACTAGTACATAAAAAGCGAATGGTGACAGTATGTTAACATGCTGTAAATGAATAAGAGTTAGCAACACTTATAAGCAGCCGCGGGCCGTGGAGGGAGTTACGGTGGGGCAGGGAGGCGGGGAGGGGGAGGGGCAGGGTGGAGAGGGCTCCACCCTGCTTCTCCCCCTCCCCGCCTCCCTGCCTCACCGTAACTCTCTCCACGGCCCGCGGCTGCTTATATCTCACCCTCCCTAATACACATATTATATTATTTGCTAAGAAGGTCTCTTTGTGTTGGTTTAGGGCGTGCCCATACTTTCGTGTCTTACATTTGAAGGAATCACATCAGCATACACCAGCTCTCTCTTCATGTGAACCGCATCAAGTGTTGTGTATGTGTGTTCGGCAAAGCAATATAAAACCCGCCTCATGCCCAGAATTGGCAGAAGTTGCACTTATGTTATGAGTATGAAGTCGTGGAGATCAGACCTCATAACAATTCTGTATCGTGTTGTTCTTGAAACTTTAGCACTCGCTGTACAGATATAGTTTAACAAGCAAAGCAGATAGTAGAGCAATAACATATTATTCTCATGTAAACCACGATGAACTACTAGGTTGAAAGCTAAAGCAACAACTAAGTGTCGTGTGCAGAAGTTGCAAAAAAGGAAAAATGGCGTTTAAACCGGTAATGAGCCCATGCTAACTTAACACGGTGTAAAGATATCCAGGACCTAGATGACACCTCCCCATGATCCGGAAACAAACTGAATAAGATAATAGAAGTGCCATCTCATGAGAGCAGATTGCAAGTTTATATGTGGACGGTCCGCAAGGTAAAGCATTAAAAACTAGGAAAATTTAATGCTAAAGAAAAATAAAACAGCCAAGTACTTTATCGAGTCTTAAGCCAATAGGCAAGGTAAATAATAAAAACTTGACAAATAAGTCAATGAATTGTCAATGAAATGCTAGTACTCAGCATATCAAACATGAAAAAGGTCTATGACATAACTGTGTATGCAAAATAAGCTGCAACAGCCTCCAATAGGAAGTCACCGTCTTCATCCGAAAACAGTTCAGCTATCCAATTTAAAAGCGGAAAAGAACATACGTGCTCTCCCAGCACCGGATCCTCTATCACCATCAGAGGACAGCTCGGTGGGTTTTCAAGAAAGCTCTGTTCCAAGAAAGACTGTGTTGCCGCCAGTAAATTCCAGGGACCAATTAGTCCATGCATCAATGCCACAGCCATAATCCTTTCGCCAGGACAAACCAACTCGTGAGTAATGATAGGAGTCATCAGCTGATTAAAGTCGACGTCAGGAGAAACCGGTCCGCAGAGACACAAATCAATGGCCCAATCGAAATCACAGGTCAGGCAGTGAAATACAGGCTGGACACAGGTGAAGTAGGAGAATCGAAAAGATAATCCATATGCCGTGCTTAATATCGCCAACGGCATTGTGCCATAATATTCTAGCATGCGATTGCGGAACAGTGTCAGCAGCTGCAGGGCGGGAGGTTGCATAGGAGGGACATCCATATTTAAAAATGTAAAAAAGCACAAGAGCGTCCGCTGGTAATGCAAGTAAAAATGGCAATCCACGAAGCAGAGTGGAAAAAATAGAATGAAAGAAAGCAGGGATGACTCCAAAGATTTTCCCAAATGAAGTCACGAGACCACTGGTAACAACTTTAAAAAAGTGCGCCAGGGCCTTTGTGGAGGATGCGTTAGAGATAGTCCGAACCATCTTGCTGAAATGGAAAGGCGAATCTGTATTTAAAAGGGTCTGCACCTCTGTACGGGTGTTCGCTATGTGAAGCACGAAAGTTTCACGGGCCGAAGTCAAGGCCACCTCTCTCTGAGACAAAAGAGCTCTTATTCTTGCCATGCCGTTGAAATCTGCTCCCAAGGTTGGTATTTGTGGCGAGATTGAAAACTCCCTATGTTCATGTGTGGGAGGAAATAGAACATTTCTGCAGCAAATAACCCGTTCACTTACTGTTACGATAAAAGGAATACTTTTAATTAACCCAGAACAATCTTCATTATTGAGCATCAAATAACTACCATTTTCCAACAACTTGAACGTGGGGATGATAGCAGGAACTGGCGTGCCTTGCAACACGCAAGCCATATTTGGTCGGTGTTTGTTGCATGAACCGTGTAACTGTATGTGCCTACACATTAGTGAATGATCTGGCGTCTCAGTGCATTCCTCTCCATTCAGATAAACTTCTTGATCATCTTTGAAACATCTGTATGTGTATGGAAGCGACCAGACCTCATGAAGAAAAGCACTACCTAAAGGTTCATAACGACCTATTGGTATATATTTCATACAATTTGAAAACTTATATAAAGCAAAAGGCAGCGTTATTAAACCGTGGATAAGGCACGTTGCCAAAAAACCCGCAATCCTCTGCTGATGATGTCACTGAGCATGTCATGAATGATGTAATATGTGACATCATCAGCAGTGGATTACGGGTAATAGTATCTCTAGTTTACTCCCCTATAGCTGTCTTTCTTTTAACATAAGTGTCTGTTTCCTTCCCTTATACTTACTGTTTTTGGTTCGCTTCCGGTTCGCGTACCGGCGAGCGAACTGGGAAGCGAACTAAGAGAAATAGAGGTTGGCACAGTTCCAAATATTGTACCAATTTTTTAATAACGGGGAGGTAGTTCTGAAAAGAACTTTTTTTTTATTGTTTTTGTTGTTTTATATTTTTTTTATTATTTTTCGGAACATTTTTTTACTTTTTTTGAATTTTTCTGAACAGTTTTATATTTTTTTGGGTTTTTCTTGGAGGGGGCAATGAAAACGATTCATTGTAAAGGGCTCAACAGGAGCAACAAAACAAAAAAAAAGTATTTATTATTTTGGGCGTTTCGTACAAACTTGCATATGATAGTCAATAGCTCTGTTGATCAGAGTGATGCTTCTTTCTCCGTAGCAAATGAATCCATCGCAATATACGCAGATGTGTTTTACTTCACCAAATCTCATTTGTATATTTGGCACCATCTCCCTGCCCTCTGGTCCCGTTACTTCCGGTACAACAGATCTTCTGGCCATAATAGGGAGATTATCTAGGTCGTTCCGAAACTGTGCAGCACTGTAGTTGTTAGGATGCCACCTAGTCATATGGCGATGCATTGTGTAGTTTCCGAAACTGTATTTTTTCTCGGTTCCTCTGGACAGTCTATCTTGACATATAAGGCAAGTTACGTATCTTGCATTTACTTTTTTCTGACCTTTGGGAATTTAAAAAAATTGCCAAATGAAGTTTTCTTTCCCGTGAGACGTCCTGGGCTCCTCAGGCAAAAACTGCCTCTCTTCGTGCTCGTCGTCCTGTTCCTCTTCTTCCTCTTCTTGTTGAATTATAACTTGAGCAGGTGGTCCACTCTTCCTTGGATGTGGTGGGGAAGCACCAGCTGAAGCTACTAAAGAAGCCATTGCTCAGTGATCACAAAGGGTCTTTCTCTCACAATGATGAAAGTCAGAGTGAGGAAAGAAGGAGGGATTTTCATCATTTGGGAAAAACAAGAGTTCTCAACCAATGAAAAGTGTTCATTTTAGATTACATGACCTAGTCTTACATCATTAGGAAACCAAAAGTGAAATGAACCAATGAAAAGTGTTATTACCAAGTCACATGACCTGCTGTGTTTACGTTAAGCGCTTTGCAGGGCCTCCCGGTTTGCTTCCAGAAACCTGCGCTTTGCGACTCGCTTCGCGTACCAGTTCGCTAACGTAGCACGTCATATGACGTATCACGCGACAACGCGAAACGTCATGCGGACGGGAGGCGTCACGATGTTGTTTTCTAACGCGGCAGTTGCGGTAAAGAAACGTTTACCGGCTCGCGGTCTATTTCGCGGCATCAAGGTCAGCTAACGGGAAGCTTCCCGATTCGCGAAGCGGGAACGAAGAAAAAAAAATATTTTAAAAAAAAATTATTCATAAACATATAAAATATATTTTTGGATTTAAAGAAGAATACATTTTACAGCTACAGATATTAGCTGTTAAAAAACCAATGAAATTCACTGAAAAAACCATAGGTTATAGACCATATATAGTTAGGAATTAGCATTTACAAAACCTTGAAAATTCACTGAAAAAACCATAGGTTATAGACCATATATAGTTAGGAATTAGCATTTACAAAACCTTATTTTACTCACACAAAACCATTGAAATTCCATATATAGTTAGTTGCACTAACTATATATCGCGCACCCGCAATCCACTGCTGATGATGTCACATATTACATCATTCATGGCATGGTCAGTGACATCACTGATGACATCACTGATGACATCTCAAATGACATCACTGATGACATCACTGATGACATCTCAAATGACATCACTGATGACATCATGACACACCAATACCAGTTACTACATACGCACTCACTGATTCCTACGTCTACACACACATTCACTCATTCACCCATACAATCACTCATACATACAGTCACTCATTATTACAACACTATCATATGCACTCATACACCTATGCAGACACTCACACACTGCCACTCATCCATGGAGTTACTCACACACCTAGTCAGTCCTGTAAAGAATCAATCACACTTCCATTTCCTCATCTATACAGTTAAACACAGAACACCATACTTCAGTGACATCACTGATGACATCACTGATGACATCTCAAATGACATCACTGATGACATCTCAAATGACATCACTGATGACATCATGACACACCAATACCAGTTACTACATACGCACTCACTGATTCCTACGTCTACACACACATTCACTCATTCACCCATACAATCACTCATACATACAGTCACTCATTATTACAACACTATCATATGCACTCATACACCTAGTCAGTCCTGTGAAGAATCAATCACACTTCGATTTCCTCATCTATACAGTTAAACACAGAACACCATACTTTTCACACATATACTTACACATACTTACTCTCTTATACAATCACTGATACAAGTACACATTGATATGCACAGAGTCACACACCTCCCAGCCAGCCACACACACACTCAGTCTTCCATACATCCACTCATTCTTCAATATGTAAAACATATTTAAACTTTACAAAAACACACAGACACTAGATGATGTCATCAGTGATGTCATTTGAGATGTCATCAGTGATGTCATCAGTGATGTCATTTGAGATGTCATCAGTGATGTCATCAGTGATGTCACTGACCATGTCATGAATGATGTAATATGTGACATCATCAGCAGTGGATTGCGGGTGCGCGATATATAGTTAGTGCAACTAACTATATATGGAATTTCAATGGTTTTGTGTGAGTAAAATAAGGTTTTGTAAATGCTAATTCCTAACTATATATGGTCTATAACCTATGGTTTTTTCAGTGAATTTTCAAGGTTTTGTAAATGCTAATTCCTAACTATATATGGTGTATAACCTATGGTTTTTTCAGTGAATATATATATATATATATATATATATATATATATATATATATATATATATATATATACGCCAAGGTATATTGAAGAATGAGTGAGTGTATGAGTGTCTGAATGGATGTGATTTAGTGGGTGCATGACTGACTGTATAAGTATGTGATTAAACCTGTCTTAGTGAATGCATAGGTGAATGACTAATCTGCGTGAATGTCTGTATCAGTCTGTCAGTTGGTGTATAAGTGGATGCATGGGTTGGTGAGTAGCAACATTAGTATCTATATTGGTTAATGATTGGTTGTCTGAGTATATGTATGGGTGCCTGAGTGTCTGTGTGGGTGTTTGGGGGGACGTGTGTGACTGTGCATAGATGTGCGAGTGAGTGATACACTGGGTGTATGGGTTCAAGAGTGCATCTGTAAATGTCTGTATGGGTGGGTGAGTGTGTGTATGGGTGTGTTGGTGAGTGAATGGATGTCTCAGTGGTCTATGTGTGAGTAACTACATATGTGAAAGGGAGTATATGTGAGTGTTGGAGTATATATATTACTATATGTGAGAGTGAGTGATTGTGAGAGTGGCTCTATGGATGAGTGTGTGCTTGTGTTATTGATTGTATAAGAGAGTAAGTATGTGTTAGTATCTGTATGAATAAGTGAGGTGGTGTACCTGGTGTATACCTGTATAGGTTAGTAAATGGGAGTGTGATTGATTCTTTGCATGACTGACTACCTGTGTGACTAACTCTATGGGCGAGTGGCAGTGTGTAAGTATCTGTATAGGTGTATGAGTGCATATGATAGTGCTGTATTGATGAGTGATGCGATACAAAAGGGGCTGGTGATGGACGGAGCATCTGAACCAATCAAACACTCACACCCAGTCAATAGATCTGAGTTTAACCCATCACCGTTCTTTAGCCCACTCTGCCACCTCAGTTCAGGCATAGCCATATGCAACTCAGTCTGACCCTGTGCCTCATAGGAACAGTCCAGCCCGAACTGCCAAGCCATGCCTTCCCTGGACCAGAAACAAGCTTCCTAGGACCGGTTTCTGGCATTTCAGCCGTCTTCAGCCAGGTTTGCTTGAATCCAGTGGCAAAGTGAGCAAGGGACTCACGTCTGAGCATACCCTGCCAAATTATGGCAAACAAAGCGGTACAAAAGGGGGTTGTGATGGACCGAGCATCTGAACCAATCAAACACTCACACCCAGTCAACAGATCTGGGTTTAATCCATCACCGTTCTTTAGCCCACTCTGCCACCCCAGTTCAGACATGGCCATATGCAAATCAGTAAGTATGGGCGAAATGCGCGAATTTGCGGATTTTCTTTTGCGTGTTCGCGGGGCGCTTTGCGTGTTAGCGTGCCTCTTGCAGCGCACCGACCGCGAAGTTACCCATGCGGTCGTACATGGGTGCGGCCATCTTGTCCGCGTTGCGTATTTCTGTTTCCGGACGCTAGTTGCATGCTCGCGTTGTGCGCAGGAAGCAATTACGTTGTCGTGGGCGTTTTTGCGTGCTCGTGGTGGAAATATCGCGCAAACTTACCCACGCGGTTCTCTATGGGCGCGGCCATCTTTTTTTTCATTCATTGCTATGGTTCTGGGCATGCTTTTTCAATCCTCCCCTAATCTTTGCAATCCTTTGTTTCTTTGAACTTTTTTTTAATCTTTTTTACTCATTATCTATCCGTCTCTTTTTCTACATCTATATTTTGTGTTTTTTTCTACTTTTGGTTACTTTAAAACTACTTTCTTAAATTCTTTTCTTTTCTTTACTTTTTCCCTATTCTTTCATATATTTTTTTTTCAGCTGTCCAGGACCATGACAAAGGGAGCCGGGAAGAGCAAGGGGAAGGGTCCCGCACCCCGTACCTGGCTCCCATGTGGACGCTTAAGGGGGGAGGCAGTAATAGCCCGGTAGATTTTCAGCGCGGTGGAGGTGGCCACACTGTTTTTTTCCGTCCAGCGCCACCTCCCCAAGACCGTCAAGGCAGGCGGCAGGCTCAGTGTCGGGTTCGGGCTCCGGGAGCGTCGCAAGCTATGGGGGAAGGTGTGCCGGGCCATGTATCGGGAGTCTGGGTTCAGGCGCACCTACAACCAGGCGACGCACCGGTGGTCCGACATCCTGGACCGGGAACACAACCTGCTCGACCTGCTTGGCGTGGAGATCACTGGGTTGGTAAGTAGTAGTAGCTATTTAATCACTACTTTGTTTTCTCCTGCTCTGTGTTATTTTGATATTGCAAATATTTGTTTTTTACGAAGAGCAAGAATGCTGCCGATTACATTGCAGGTAAATTATGTTTCAAAAGCTTCTGTGATTGCAGGTGCTCGCCTGCTCACTGGCGGTGCTACTATGCTTACTTGTTTTCAATTTTGTGCTCATTTGGCCTGGGTGATGATTATGTATCAGTGTGCTTTACAGAACTGCGTAATGCTAGACATTAGAGACTCAAGTCCAGTCCTTCCTTTGTACTCCTGCCACTAACAAGAGATAGTGGTGGTGATCATGACGGACTGTGTCTGTTACTTCGCGTGCAGCGTAGTGCTGCCTGCCAGTCCCAGTAGAACCTTTTTGTAGTTGGTTTAGTGAGTTACATAACTTTCCAAGTAGACGGTCCGCAAATCCAGCAATACTATATCCTAGTAGACCACATCAGATATGGGTTAATAAATTTAGTGCAATTGTTGTCTATTTCCCCGAAATAATTTGTTATTGTTTTTTTTAAATGTTTGATGTGGTTGACAAAAATCATCCATGTTTGTGTTTTTTTTTCATGTTGTACATCAGCTGCTCCTCCCAGGGGCAAGGGGACACAGGAGGAGGTAGCGGCACCGGCAAAGCAGGGACAACAGCAGGTCCGGCGAGGGCTCCTCTGCTGGCCCCAGTAAGTTTTCCTGTTAATATTAATAATTATACTTCCCTATCTTTTACAGCACCTGTATTTTTTCCAAACGTTCCTCATTCTATTTTTTCCTAAATCGTCTTTGATCTTCTTGTAGACTGTTTCTAAATTCTTATCCTGCCTCTACTATGACTCCCTGTGGTACTACTAGATTATTATTAGTCTGTCTGTGTAGCTAACTAAGCTGGCACAGTTGGCAAAAGGTGTTAAACAAAACTCCTATTCTATTCAGCAATAGCTCTATGCACTGAGTGCAGTCCTCTGGGTTGTCCACAATGTCTATTGAAGTCTTCTAAATGTTTATGCTTTGACAATTCCCAACAATAAAATGTCAATGGCCACCAAGAATAAGATACTAGTTTACTTTTTGATTGGATAGGAGGACAATCCATACTACTACTGTTGCAGGGACTATTCTGCACAAACAGAACTATGGACAAGAAATAGGGCATTGGTTATAAATTATAATAGGCGCAGTTAGACTTTCCACATACCTCAGTCATGACAGAAGTTGAACCCCCAATCTCCTTACTGACTAGCTAATGTGTCAGAGTCGTTATTTAGCTCCCGAATGCAGCGATGATTGATCCCCAATGATTATACAACCCAGGACATAAGACTACGGAATCAGAGTCCCGACCTCCCTGAGCCACGGACTCATGCTTGCAAATTGCAAACCCTTTCGCTCACTCACTCATGACCAAAAACCACAGTGTCTATGTAAGTTTTAAAGCTTTATTAAAAGTAAAAACATTTATTAAAATCAACTTCATCATATAAGATAAACGGTGAAGGATTCATAACTGAAAAGTGGCTGATTTCACACATTAATTTTGGGAGAGCCCTCACCTGGTTGGAACTTCAAATCTTCTTTGTGGAGATGAATCGTTGCTGACTCCGTCTAAGTGATGATGATGTGATCTTGCTCTTGTTCATAGAAGGGAAGCTTCTGTCTGTTATGAGAAAAATGGTGCGTGTTAAAAAGCAAGCATTCATCAGTTGTGCCAACAAATGACATGTTACGGCTAAGCATAAATAAAAAACACCCTTCCCTGAAGAAAGGGAAATTTGTAGTTTAGAGACTAGAGAGTCACAAATTATTAAATATGTTTATGTAGTACTAGTAAAAAAATTTAATTCCTAGACAAAATAGGGAGTGATGTATATGGCATCTAAGAATATGAAATGTATTTTCTAGGCGGAACATCTGCACAGCCATCCACCAGTGCCGGGGCTAGCACGGAGGTGGGCACTCCTGGGGCAGAGGTGGTGCCACAGCCAGCGGGAACAGCTGTGGGGGATGCCACGGTAGTGGCGGGCAGTGGTAAGCTATTATATTCCTTACTTATTTAGATTGCAGACTGCAGAGTGTGCTCTCTGCACGGGTGTGTATGTTGTACAGTACAAGTACACTTTACTGTTAAGAAGACTTACAAATTTAGAACTAAGTTTTTGGCAATCAGGTAGAAGACATTCACCCTTGACTTTGCATTAGCAATACCATTAGCGGCGGTAGTTGACGAGTAACCAATGGTCTCCTCTAAATTTGACTTCAACTCAGCTGTGAAACTTTTATCGAGAAGCCAAGTCAGATCAGAGATTAACTTGATGGATGGGATGAACGAAAAGGGAAAGAAGGGTGTAAGGAAGGACGAGCGAGTTAAAAGTAATGACTGGCAAAGAATGATTTGTGTTTTGAATGCTGCCCGACGTGGCTGGGAATATGATGCATGGCCGGTTGGAGGCTGAAACAAGGATGGGTGGAAGGAGAAAGGGAAGAGGACTGCCTGGGTGGGTGAAACAGAAACTGTATGTGTGCGCAATATATCCTTTGGTTCAAATTCATATGCAAGTCAAGCACGGATGCATGGCTGCCGGTTTCCAAAATAAAATAAAAAGGTTGTTTTTCCATAAGAAAAACTAAGGTTTGTCCAGTTGAGACATTAAGAAGAATGATTGACATTTACTTTGAATGGATGGATGCTTGGATCATGGTACTATCTTACTCATAGATAGTATAGGTGTATGTAGACAGAGTAGATGGTCACTGGATGAAGTAAGTGTTACTTTGAAGAGTATGTAACACCGCACCCGCACGTCCGTTCCAGTGTAGCAAAGGTGAGGAAAAGAGTTGTAATTTTTCAGAATACTACCTTGACTAGTAACAGTAGTTTGCAAGCACGGCATATATCCTGCGATTACGGTGGCCACTCACTACCTCTGTTAATAATTTTATTACAACTCTGTCATTCATGTGTGGCCTATCAGTGTTCACTCAATAAAAAACAAAGCACCCAAAGTCATCCCATATGTAAGCAAATATCCTGTGAAGGGATAGATAATCATAAATGTATTTATCTTCTTCATTTTCCTTTTCTAGTAGTCATTGGCACTGCAGGGTGAAAGTTAAATTAATGAAGCAGTAGCCCTTGTAACAGAGTATGGCCAGTGCCACCTGTGATAGAAAAGTAAGAGCTTCACCACCTGCATGTACTAGAGTGGTACAGTAAC
Source organism: Lissotriton helveticus (assembly GCF_964261635.1). NCBI lineage: Eukaryota > Metazoa > Chordata > Amphibia > Caudata > Salamandridae > Lissotriton > Lissotriton helveticus. The sequence continues at coordinate 918,940,357 of NC_136065.1, read as the reverse complement.
GCAAGTCTGTGTCATCATGGCTTGTGTCTGTTTTTCTCGGGTGCAAGTTGACTGCGCTGGCATTATGCCGGCTTCCAGAAGTTTACGTAACAATTTCGCTAAACAAGAGAGAAGAAGAAGAAGAAGACTGGTGTACTGTCTGAGTCTAATGTAGTGAGTACATATAGTGCTAGTAGAATTGATTCCTGAAACTTCCACTAATGTTAGAGCAGAGGCCGGCGAAGTGGGAGGTTAGATAGATACAGGCCACAAATGTCATGTACTGTGCTTGTAAGTTGCTAGTGCTACTGTGACACAACTTTCTGCTGAATTATTTTGTGTTAATCTTAAAGAGCATTGGATACAGTATGTTTTCTTTCTTCATATAGATGCTCCTTCCAAGCCAACACGGAAGGAGCTGGATAGATGGGCCCGGCAAAGGAAGCTGGAGGCGATTGTTGCCGAATATCGGCGGCTGGTGGCCCCGGAGGAGGAGGACACGCAGTCTCAGTCCACAACATCCACCACGACAGCTGCATCCTCCTCCGCGCACCCTGGGTCAGCCAGTTAGCGCAAGCCTCCAGCGGTACAGAGCCGTGGTACCGCAGCCACCCGCCACCGCCAAGCAGCCAAAAAATCAGCTGCCCCTCACAGCAGGTGCAATGCACGCATCCACCGCCTAACCCTCAAGGTGTCCAACCTTGAGCAGGAGATGGAGAGAGTTAAAACCCTGCTCAAGAACCTCCGCAGGGAGCAACGGGACCACCTGGCCAAAGGACACCGCCGGCGGCAGTAGAGGGTAGAGACTGTCCCTTGTCCCTTTTTTAAAGACTTTTTGGCGGGTGTGAATTGGGAGTTACGTTTTTTGGACTTTGGGGACTTTTTATTTCACGGACATTGTTTGGGGTTAGGGAGAGGGGTGGGTAGGGTCTTGCGGGATAGTTTATTTTTTTTAGGGATAAAAATAATTATTTACTTTCAACTTAAACATAGCATACGCTTTTTTACTGTTTTGCGGGGGGTTAACTGTACATTTGTTTTCCTGAAACTTAACTGGCTGCTTGATTCAAATTGTCTAAGTAATCGCCCAAATTTTTACAAAAGTAAGTGCCACTCACAGATTTAGTGAATTCAATTGTCCTACTACTTTACTAGTACTACCGTCAGTCTCTCCTCTCTCCTCCTACTCCATTATTCTTCCTCCCCCCAAACGCTTATCTTACCTGTGATTCATGTTTGAGAATAGGGCTAGGCACAGGGTTGGCTGCATGGCAAATGGCGATTAAGGTTGGCAATCCTGGGTGGATGAAATGGCATTGTTGTGTTGCTAGTAGTGGTGGTACACAGTAGCATAAGCAGCATATGAAAAAAGAAAATGAAACCTTGAGTGGCCTGAGCGGAGCATTAGAACAGTACGATAGATAGCACAGTACACAAGAACAGTGCCATAATTTAGCCTAACAAATGCTAAAGGATTCAAAGTATAACTACTAGTTGCGTGGAGTTTGGCTTTGGCTACTGCAAGAAATAGTACTGAAGGTGATGATCAATCCAGTTGACGGCGTCCATGAAAATCAGATTTGATTTGCAAATAGTCATGGGTCTGTGTCAAGCTGAGTAAGAATATATCCTCGGATTCCTTCACCAGCCTTGAAATTGATTTTATGTTGCTTTGACCTTATCCTCCCCAGCAAGTGTGTGGAATTATTGTTGTAATTTAGTCACACCTCAATGAAAACCACACAGCCCGGGGGAAGAGGGTTAGGGTTTATAAATTGGATGGGAATGGGGCTTTTTGGGAAAGTTTTGTGGAGAGAGGGAAAAAAAAACACAGCATGGACAAACAACAAATGAAGATAAACAAATCTTTGGATACGAAGATATCCATAAATCTTTTAAGGGACATAAAGGAAGTGCATGCACTACTGCATGCATGAAGTTGATTGCTAAATGGATGGTTAGGTTACTTAACCTAAGTAGTACTTTCTACAACTTACTAACTATGAAGAAACAATGTGACAGTACAGGGCTGCAATAATTACGCAATTTCACTTGCCTATCTGCCCTCAGAGAGAATAAACAACACTTAGTACATGAAATTAGTTTTAAAAATAGCAAACAAAAACATATACAATGGCTGGAGGGATGAATTTGAAGCAGAGAGCAAACAAATGCACAGAGTCACACTCATAGAAGTTCACAACAATAACATTATTTAAAAGATAAGGAGAAGTGAAGAGGATACTGTAACTGTATGTTGTAGTTGTCCTGTTGAATTTGGGAAGTTGCGTGCATCCAGCCATATCTCTTATTCGCGGTACTTCTCCATTCCATCTGACGCTCCGTCGATCAATCTTGGTGACCAGACACACTGTCCACTGCCTGCCTGGCGGATGCGGAATTGCGGATCGCTAATGGTAAGCCAGAGTTAATCGTTTTTCCAATCGCACAGGGTAAAAGCCGGCCTGTAATTGTTGATGGAAAAATAGGAAGTGATATTAAAACACCACAGAGAAAAAAGTATAAGGTATGCTTTGTAGTGCAAAAATTACACTTTCAGTTTCAGAGGTGACAGTATAACATATAAGCATCATTTCCTAAGTGCGTACTCTGTGTCTCCTTTTCAAGGAAAGTAATTAGTATGGGCGAATTGTGCCAATCTGCGGTCCGCGAATTTGCGCGAAATCGCAAAAAAAACAAGAATTTGAGGATTTTCCCCAAAACTTGCGGATTTTTTTGCGATTTGCATACCTATTACTGGAGTACTTTCTACTGGCTAATCCAGTAAGTGCTACCTCATTGGGTAAATGTATAGTGCTTTTCCTACACTACAGCTGCGTAAAGTGCCAGAAGAGTTGTCTCCAGTGACTTTTGCAATAACGCATTACCGGCAATGTTAGCCTATGGGCTGAAATGCACCTTAGAAACAGGGCTAAATCACCTTTCCCCTCAAACTACGACCAAACTGCTCTTTTGACACAAAATTAGACCTTCCCAGCAGTGCTCCCAGAACCCTAAACCCACTTTCAAAAATCTAGAACACCCCACATTATCCTCCCAAAAACGTGCATTACCGTGACCTCGCACAGGCCTTAAAATCGTGCCAAAACGCACTCTGAAACTAGGCCCAAAACACCCCTTTTCCACCATGGATTTTCTTCAAACGAATTGCAATCAAAACTAGACATTCCCAACACTCATCCCAGCTAAGCAAATCCACTAAGAACCACCTACAACACACTCCAATCGCACCCTAAAAACACGTAATATTCGAAAATTAACATAGGCAACTATGGCAGCGGTTTCACTTCCTCGACTTTGCCTAAACACACCCTTCCCATCAATCAATTCCTCTCAAACTTCCTGCACAACCACCAATTCCCCCTCCCTACCACTCACAGAATCCCCATTCTCCTAGCTCAACTGGAACACCCCAAACACACTTTCTCCTTGCGCCCCCAAACCGCTCATTGGATAACATGGCAAATCGCACCTTGACAAAAAATTGCTGTTTTCAGCACTTCCACTACTTCGATCCTCTTAAAACTTACCAGGACACTTGTTCCAGCGATTTCCAAGAATCTCAGCAAGGCAGAACAAAATCGATCCACTGGAAGGTGTACGACTTTCCACCCAAACACAGGCGCCCGCAAAACACCAAAAAAGGCCCAAAATCGGCCAATTCTGGACCAAAAAATGCCAAACCCCCCTAAAACCTTGCCAACATCATTATGAACAAGCCTGCATCCGGCCCTGAGCCCTAGACTCCGGGAACCCTACCAAATTCAACCCAAAACCCTAGTAAACCGCACTGAACCCCCAAAACAGCCCTAAACCCTAAAAACACCCAAATTATCTCAAACCTAGCCCTCAACCCTACACTGAGCTGGCCTAAAAAAAGAAAATATGTGCCCGCTCGCGAATTTGCGAATTTTCGGAAATTTCGCGAGTTTCGCGTATTGCGAATTTGCCGGCAAAAATCCGCAAATTTCACAAGCGGAACAGATTTTTGACCTATGCTTGCGGCAGGACCATGCAGACGGTCAAGGCAGGCACCACTGAGTGAAGCAACCTGATGTAGCATACCTAGGCTCTTTGACACAGACAGACAAAGCATATCTAATTGTATGCAGCAAGCGACATAGCCCCAATTTTACATGAACTGCTGTCTGGACTCTGCCTGGCATAACAACACTACACTGCCTCGACCACTCCATACCACGACTAGACAGACATGTAGTTCTGCTGTAGTAGTTGTTGTAGACTGGTTTACCTGTTTGCCACTCACGAATTGGCCATAGTTCTTCCGTAAACCGACGCTGATGATCCATCCATCCCAGTGAGGGACTGTAAAGAAAAAAGATACATTATTTAATCAATCATCATGCTATATTGGCAAACAGTGAGTCCAAGGACATTTTGTATATTGGAAAATGCAACGTAGTGGCCCCTGCAGTTGAAGTACAATTTGAATTAAACAAGGTAAAAAAAAGCACAGTAGACTTGAGTTACATTTAGTGTGTAAAAGATTAAATAATAACAGAAGACATATGATTAATTTCATGCACAACAAACAGACAGCAATTGCTTTCATCAGAGCCAGACAGCCATTGCTGTCCACTGCATGCCATCTTCTCATTATTCATTACCTGTTCCACTTTTTGTCTGCATCTTCTTCTGAAAGTGAAGGCCCACAGGGCAGCATCTCCTGTCAATTTCAGAAGTAACTGTTTGCAATCAGCAAGCATGTAGTCAGTAATTCCAGTCCCACTTGAGGGGACTCGTCTACGAAGACAAAGTTTCTTGATTCAGCGTAATCCAGCCATCTGCCTTGAGGGAAATGGATAGGGGGAGTCTGTAGGATGAGGATAGAGGAGCATGATTGAGTTGTGAACTTGTGAACCTCAGGAATGCAGACTGCGGCACCTTCAAATCAATAAGGAAATAAGATGACAACAATGCTGCTGATGGACTTGTTGTGATCAGGTGATTAGAGTTTTGTTGTGGTAAAAATTTCAAAACAAAGAAAGACACACATGAATAAAAGTGAATAAGGACGAAAAAAAGGAAGTCATTTTCAGGCCTCGGTGTCAGGGAAGTAGAGCTTGTCCTCAAACTCTGTGAATTGAGACGGGAGTAGGTCAGCTGACAGAGAAGAACTTCCGCCACTTAAGCCGGTGTCCTCTTCTTCCTACGTGCATTCACGTATTTTGTAATCTGGTGGTATGAAGTGCTGATTCATCTTGATCATTGTTAACATCTCCACATTTTTGGGCGAGAGGCGGTCCTTTTTGAAGTTACAATGGCGCCAGCAGCACTGAAATCACGTTCAGAAGACACACTTGCGAGAGGGCAAGACAAATAATTTAGAGCCAGGTTGGTGATCAGTCGCCATAGAGGCCTTTTCCCATACCAATACAGCAATGGGTTCTGATTAACAAAGACCTCTGTTGGGTCATCGAGATAGGCCTGCACCTTCGACTCAAGGTTCTCCAGGGTTGCTCCACTTTGCGTACCATCTGTGGCCTTTGCATCACTGGAACGAACAAAACCATGATGAGTTAGCCAATCCGCTTCCGACAATATTATGGCTGGGCCTGGTGCAGGTGAGGATGATGATACGGTTGCTGGTGTCGTTAACGGCTGTGAGGGAAAGTGACTCCCTTCGGCCACAGATTCAGAAGTGGAACTTGACGCCGGATGGCGTGCTGATTCAGTAGTACTTCTGCCGGTTCCTTCAATTTTTTGATGCTCTTTTTTGAACCAAGTCGCTGACAGAGCTAGCCAATGTTTGTACTTTGAAACATCTGCTTCATTAAAAGGAATGAATGCTTTGCTGGCCACAGCCTTTTTGTACCATGGATCCAGAATAGTGGCACAAATGTAATGTTGTTCTGTATGTATTTTTTTAAGCCTTTCATTGTCAACTAGGTGGCTTAATAACCTCTCCGCCAACTGATATGCGTCTTGCTTTTCAGCATCATCTCGGAACGTTGAAGACACCGCCTTCAGTTGGTGCTCTAGCATGCGCAACGATGGGATAGCTTTGCCCAAAGTGCAGTCCTCCCTGCTGACTGCACACGTAAAGACCTCAAAAGGACAAACCATGTCTGTCAGGCTTTTAACTAGCTTCCATTCCTCCAACTCTAACCACATGTCTTTCATAGTAGAACCCAGTGCAAAGACATACCGATTGATTACGACCCACTGCTCAGACAGACGCTCAAGCCTGTAGAAGGTTGAGTTCCAACGTGTTACCACCTCCTGGATGAGTCCTCTGACTGGCAGTCTACGTTCACGTTGCATGTTCCTCAGCTGCTTCCGGGCCTTAAAAGAATGGCTGAAATGTGTGCAGATTCTTCGGCAGGTGGTCAGTAACTTGCTGACTGTGTTTTCTTTTTTCAAGAAATCTTGCACAACAATGTTAATACTGTGCACCAAACACGGCACTCTGAAATAGCCACCCTCGTGCATGGCCTTAACTATATTACTGCCATTATCCGTGGAAACATAACCAATCATGTGCTTTCTTGGATGCAGCCATTCATAGACCTTACTCTGAAACTCATCCAAAATGTTTTGTGCAGTATGAGATTTCTCCATGGCAAACATGGCTACTGTTGCATGTTTCCGAGTAGCTTGAAAAACTGTGTCCGGGTCAACAGCTGTATTTAACTTGTCTCTAACCCCTTTAAAAGAGACCCAGTGTGCAGAGATGCACATGTAATCAAGGGCTTGGCAAGTGGTCCACATGTCTGTTGTCAGGTGGATAGTGTGAACAGCACTCTTCTGCAAAGCTGCCCCAATCACCTCCAGCACATCTTGATGTAGTGCTGGAACCGCAACTCTGGCAAAATAGGACCGGCAAGGAACCTTCCATTTAGGGCAGACTGTTGCCACAAATTCTAGAAAACCGCCCCTTCCATGAAAGAAAATGGGAGAATGTCCAGCACTAGCATTTTAGCCAGCTTTGCGTTATACAGACGCGCCGTTGGGTGGTTCGTTCAAATGGCGCCCCCGACCAAAACATGCTTCTAATGGTGGTCTGGACCGTTTTACGTGATGATGATGATGATGATGCAGGCTTCTTCAAACCAGTTTTCACATTGGTGTCTCTCGCAGACTCTTAGTGTGGCTCATACATGTGGCTGGCGTAGAGTGTGTGGGCGCTACCACTGCAGTGCTGCTGCCAGGGGTACTGGGTGTACCAGAAAAAATGTCTGTCGCTTCTTCACTTCCCCCAGCACGATAATCCCCTCGTCATCATCAGACGCAATATGAATGGATACATTTGGATTTGTTGTACTTTTGTATTCCCGGATCTTCCTTAGGTGCGCCTCCCAAATGATAGTGTGGTGTTTTTGGAGATGACCTCTCTGGCCTTCGGTACCATAGTTGGTACCAAGCTTACCCCGACTAACTACACTTTTACAAATCGAACAAACAACCATGTTTTCCGCCTTTTTGCTAACACTAAAGAAGTCCCAAACTGGGGACTGGAGATGTCTGCTGGTGGTGGAGGTGCTATTTTCAATGCTAGATGAAGTGGAGGATAGGCGTGGCTGAATTTGACTCTGTTGTGCACTTACAGCACCACTACTTGAGGTAATGGAGGTCGAACTGGATGGAGGTCCCTGCCGGCCCTTCTGACGAGAAAATATGGAAGCTGTAGGTCGTGTTGGTGTAGTAGTTAACTGCGTTGATGGTGGTACCAGTGCCACGCCGCCCACATCCAGCTCAGCAGCACTTCGGGATAGGGTCAAAATGTCTGTCTGCATTCCCGCTGGGGCTGGAGTGACGACTGTGATGACTGGGTCATCGTCAGAGTGTTCATCAGCAGCAGAAGACACCCTTCTTGTTCGTCGTCTTCACCCATATGTGGAAGCCTTGCGGGAACCTTCCTTTTAGGCTTAATTACCTTTGTCGGCTCATGACGTGCCTCACTCTCAGACTGCATTGCTGGGTTTCAATCAACATCAAGATCATCAGAAGGAAGGGTGCTTGAAGAAGAACTTGTAGTAGTAGCCCTCCTTGACCTTTTTCTTGCTGGGGATCTGGAAGACAATGGATCATCATCAGGAGGAGTGGCTTCCTCGGATGATACCTCCGCTTGAGTCTCGATTTCCTGATGTACCCCTACTTCTGGAGGAACAAGCATTGTGGGCAGTTGTGCCGCTCCATGAGCCTCTAGTTGCGCCTGTCCATGCACTTGCGCCTCTCCTTGCGCCTCTCCTTGCGCATGTACTTGCGCTTGTACTTGCGCTTGTACTAGTTGCACCTGTGGTTGTCGTTGCGGCTGTCGTTGTTGAACACTCGTCAGATGAGTTACACCATGCATTGATTGGATGCTACTTTCTTCCGATGAGCCAACATCACTGGTCGATGGTGATTGAACAATTACAGTGGCTGCCTCTGCGGCACTCATGGTCTTGGACCTAACTTGGCGTGGTGGCACAGAGCCCAATGAAGCGGAGGTGCTGCTCCCAGCTTGGTCCCCGGCGGACACCGCTGCTGCTGCAGGCGTAGTTTTTTTTCCCAAAAAGGTGTCTGTGGGCACACCAGTCTCCTTGGTAGGTGGTGCCACTTGCTTCTTCTGCTCCTTCTTACTGGTAGTGGCACTGGCAACTTTTTTCGTAGATGCGCTACGGCCACCTTTCTTTGGGCCCATCTTCTTCAGATGTCAGAACAGCAGGCCGCAGTTGCACGAGTTGAAGAGTTGTCTGTGGCCACACGTGACATCACGTGATGTTGTGCTGCACACACCACTGCAGGACTTTTTCCTGGCACTGATGATGAACGATGACTGATGTGATTCTCTTTTGCACCTAAAAGCAAAGGAAGCCAGAGGAACATCAGTTAAATAAATGTTGCATATGTCGTGCTTCAATTAATATTTGCAACTAGGCATTGCATTTATTATTATTGCAACAACACACCCAAAAACGGAAATACACAAACTAAAAATTGCAATTCTAATCCAAAATGGATGTTTAAATTAACAGAAGAAAGACCATACAGAGAGAGTTGGTGCATGCACCACTGACTACCCCTGGGCCTAATGGATGAAAGCAAGGCAAACTGGGTGCAGGCCTGAGCACACTGCCTGGCTTCAAAATGGCCCCTTGACCCCCAGCCACATGGCCAGGCCCCAACAACGCCCCAAGAAGTCGAAAAACACACAAAAATCACCACAATCCAATGCCATCCATGCCCTCAATGATGTTTACATTCAAGACACCCCACAGAAAGACTTGGTCCATGCACCAGTCACTACCCCTGGACCTAATGGATGAAAGCAAGGCAAACTGGGTGCAGGCCTGAGCACACTGTCTTGCTTCAAAATGGCCCCTTGATGGCCAGGCCCTTCCTGGGCCAGGCCTCAAAATGGCCCCCACCCACATGGCCAGGCCCCAACAACACCCCAAAAAGTAAAAAAAACACACATAAATCACCACAATCCAATGGCATCCATGCCCTCAATGATGTTTAAATTCAAGACACCGCACAGAAAGACTTGGTCCATGCACCACTCACTACCACTGGGCCTAATGGATGAAAGCAAGGCAAGCTGGGTGCAGGCCTGAGCACACTGCCTTGCTTCAAAATGGCCCCTTGACCCCCAGCCACATGGCCAGGCCCTGCCTGGACCAGGCCTCAAAATGGCCCCCACCCACATGGCCAGGCCCCAACAACACCCCAAAAAATAAAAAAACACACAAAAATCACCACAATCCAATGGCATCCATGCCCTCAATGATGTTTAAATTCAAGACACCGCACAGAAAGACTTGGTCCATGCACCACTCACTACCACAGGGCCTAATGGATGAAAGCAAGGCAAGCTGGGTGCAGGCCTGAGTACACTGCCTGGCTTCAAAACGGCCCCTTGACCCGCAGCCACATGGCCAGGCCCTGCCTGGACCAGGCCTCAAAATGGCCCCCACCCACATGGCCAGGCCCCAACACAACCCCAAAAAGTCGAAAAACACACAAAAATCACCACAATCCAATGCCATCTATGCCCTCAATGATGTTTAAATTCAAGACACCCCACAGAAAGACTTGGTCCATGCACCACTGAGTACCCCTGGGCCTAATGGATGAAAGCAAGGCAAACCGGGTGCAGGCCTGAGCACACTGCCTGGCTTCAAAATGGCCCTTCGATCCCCAGCCACATGGCCAGGCCCTGCTTGGACCAAGCCTCAAAATGCCCCCCACCCACATGGCCAGGCCCCAACACCACCCCAAAAAGTCAAAAAAACACACAAAAATCACCACAATCCAATGCCATCCATTCCCTCAATGATGTTTAAATTCAAGACACCCCACAGAAAGACTTGGTCCATGCACCACTCACTACCCCTGGGCCTACTTGCTAGTGTGGCTTTACAGGCACCCCAAAAATAAAAATCCACATATAGTGAGCTAAAATGCAATGACATAAATGAGATTTAAGTTCAACAAAACTCACAGAAACAGTTGTATCATGCACCCATGACTAACCCTGGGCCTACTGGATACTGTGGCTACCCACAATATATATTTTTTAAGGTTGTGAAAAAGTTTTTAAATTGTAGTTGCAGCAACTCCAATGCCCCAAACAAACAACACCAACTTACTTGTAAAATCTTAAATCCAAAAGTGATCCAAAAACTCCAAATTCCAAAAAGTCCTCAAATACAAATATCCAGCAGCAGCCACAAAAAGTAATCCTTCCAGCTCCAGATCCAAATGAAAAGTGACCAGGAGATGGACAAAGCACTGGGAGGAGCCTGCTGGACAGGAACAGGAAGTTGGAGACTCTGGGGCACTTCCCCCCCCAAATAAAATGGACTCCTTGCACAATAAAGGGCAGCCAAATGACAATCTGAGGAGTTATTCTGATCAAAATCATCATTTTCAGAAGGTTTATGCTGCCTGTGGTGGATTTCTTGTGCAGAATTGCAATTTTTGCAAGTTCAGGAAAGCGTGCTGTTCAAATCTCCCGCCGGAAGTCAGCTGCGCGCCGCATCTACGTGTTCGCAATTGTTTACTCCCGCGATACGTGATCGCGGGCCCTCATGACGTACTCGCATTGTCAAACTCTCGCTGTGCAAGATAGCTGGCCACGATGACGTACACGCGGTAAAAAAACTCTCGCGCGATCACGCAGCAAGATCCAAAATGTCGCAGTACACGCAAACCGGGAGAAAAACAACTCGCCGGACTCAGAATCACGGTAAGTCAACGCAGCGCGCGATATTGTATTTTTCAAGCGCGGCCAAGCAAAAAAATCCGCCAGCTTGCAAATTGCAGATTTTTGGGCAAATTCGCACGAATCGCAGACCGCGAATTTGCCAAAAATCCGCAAATTCCGCGGACGGAACGGATTTTCAGCCCACCGTTACAAATCAGTCTGACCCTGTGCCTCATGGGAACTGTCCAGCCCGAACTGCCAAGCCATGCCTTCCCTGGACCGGAAACAAGCTTCCTAGGACCGGTTTCTGGCATTTTAGCCGTCTTCAGCCAGGCTTGCTTTAATCCAGTGGCAAAGTGAGCAACGGACTCACGTCTGAGCATACCCTGCCATCTTATGGCGAACAAAGCAGTACAAAAGGGGGTGGTGATGGACGGAGCATCTGAACCAATCAAACACTCACACCCAGTCAACAGATCTGGGTTTAATCCATCACCGTTGATGATGCGCCAGTTGCTGAGCGTGCGCACTGGTAGACCTCGTTGAAATTCCAGGTTGCGTGCAATGGGGGTATTCAGGGACGGAAACATAGTTAATCCATTTTTAACCGCTATTTTATCCCAGATGTCCAGTACTGTTTTGGTAGGAGTCGCGACTTAAGCACTTTGGGGGTGGGCATGTTTAGGTAGCCAAGCAAGGTCCCACAATGGCCTGCACACCACCCCATGGTCCATATGGAACCAGTGCTTTTCGCTTTTGCATACCACCCACTGAGAGATATCCATTAGATGAGCCGCCCAGTAATAATCTATCAAATTAGGGCAAGCTAGGCCTCCCATGTACCTCGGGCACATCAATAGTGAGTGCGCTATCCAAGGTCGTTTCTTATTCAATACAAAGGCACACAAGTCCCTCTGGAGACGCTGAATGTCCACCTATGGGATCAGCATCGGCAAGGTCTGAAAAAGGTCTAAGACCCGCAGCAAAATGTTCATTTTAATAATATTAATCCTCCCCAGCCAAGAGATAGAGAGTGGCTTCCATCTTTGAAGGTCGGCCAGCACTGAGTGGCGAAGTATGACCCAGTTAGCACTAGACCAGGAGGCGAGCAAAGGGGTAATGCAAAGTCCCAGATACTTGATAGAATCTGAAGCCTATTGAAAGGGAGTCAGGCCTTGCAGCGTTCTAGCCTCTGTGACCGGGATGTTAACGTTGAGGACGGAGGACTTAGTTTTATCTTGAAGCCAGACATGGCTTCAAAGGCCCGCACGCAGTCAACCACACAGGGGAGTGAGAGTTAAGGTTGCGTCAGAGGGAGAAAGAGGTCATCCGCGAACAGGTTGATTTTGTGGGTCTGACCACTTATCCCTTCCATTTTCCTCACTTTTATGGCCAAAGCCTCCACCGTTAACACAAAAAGCAGGGGCGAGAGAGGGCATACCTGTCGCGTACCCCGTTAAAGCGATATCGGCTGCGTAGTCTGTCCATTCAACCTAATATGGGCGGTTGGGGCCACGTACAATGCAATAACCTTTGAGATAAATTCCGGTCCCTGACATATTTTATCCAGAACGGTGCAGAGCTAGGACCAATCCCCCCTATCAAACGCCTTCTCTGTGACAAGCGAGAGAAGGCAGGTGGAGATATTCAGGTGCCTTGCATTTTGGATTAGGTGGGCTATATGCAGGACATTGTCTGCACTCTGTCTATGGTGGATAAACCCTACCTGGTCGGGATCAATGAGACCCGGAAGATAGGGGTCAAGACCCATAGCTCGTATTTTAGTAGAAAGTTTTGTATCAGTGTTGAGCAGGGCAATGGGACGGTAGGAAGAGCATTGTGCCGGGTCCATGTAGCTTCACCCGTCTGTATCTAAGCAATATGAGCCTTAGCCGGGCGCTGTCGCAGTTGCTGGGCCGATATCCTGCCTACCTTATTCCCGCCCTCATAGTATTTTTGCTGCAGAGACAGAAGAGCTTGCTTTGCTTTACCCATGCGATGGGTGCACAACTGGCCACGCAAAAGAGCTAATTGTTGTTTTGTCCGTCGAGTTGTGGCTTCTTTGTCCTCCCGCTCTAGCTGTTTGATCTCTGCCAAGAGTTTAGCTTCCTCTAATTTCGCCTCCCTGTCTCTGGCAATGGCAATAAACGTTATCTTGCTCCATATCGTAGCCTTAAACCCATCCCATAGTGTGTGTAGGGAGATGTCGGAGGAAGCGTTAAGCTGAAAATATTCAGAGATTCCCTTCCGGATTTGCTCTACATTCACCGGATCGCAATTTTCCCTGTGTTACCTCCCGGCGCAAGTACCGTCCCTCCCCATCTCAGGTCTCCGGAATGACAGAGGTATAAAAACTCACCTTTCCCAGTGTTGTGGAGGATATTTTGGGTGAGATATGCGGTGCAAGTGTGCCTTCATTAAGTGGGTTTCCTGAAGCATTATGACATCCGGATCATAGTGAAGGATGTAACGCCATATTTATTTCCATTTGTTCATAGAGTTGAGGCCCCGGACATTTAGTGAAAGCAACTTAATGTCCCCCATGGTAAAAGTGAGGTTAAGAAAGGCATTTGCAAGTGTGGTATAGGGACCCTCCTCCTAGATCTAGCCCATGATGAGATGTAGGCAGGCTTCCCTACGTTCAGGTCCTGTGATGGCCCCCTCCCTGTGGCCATGTCAGGCAAACCTCGATCAGGCAACCCCCATCGTACAGGACAGCGGGTGCCCAGCTATCTGTGTCTCCCCCCTCATTCTATATCCACAAGTGACCCACCAGTACCCCTATAGATAACAGCTAGGGTGGCCTGTAAGAGAAACCAGAAGAACTTAAAAAACAACAGTGAGCCAACAGGGCACAACAAGGTCCTCTCAGTCTGTGGAGATTGGCACCAAGGTGCACTAATCGTGTCACAGGAGTCATCCCCAAGAGAGAAAGTCCATGGGGTTGGGCCATCCAGTACATGGCTAGGGATTCAGGATATTTTCAGGGCATGCCCAGTATCCCCTCCAGGGTCCACCACCCATAAGTATGTGTCCTGGAGAAAGGGACCATGATTATCGTTACCTGCATTCAGTTCTTCCAGTTGGCCACAACAGGTTCCGAGCATGCTGCAAACAGTTACCTCAATGGTGTCCCATCGTCAGAAAGAGTCAGCAGTCAAGTGTGTAGGGGAGGGGCCACTGAGATTGCGCAGGTAGTCAGTAACATCCTTTTTAGGTTCCTGGGACGATAGTCCTGCATGTTATCTGTTGGAGCGACATGGAGGAACCATGGCCAATCTGGGTTTAAGGTCCTGACCCAAAGCCCCCAAGTGGGAAGCATTGTCATCTGTTGAAGCTTCCTCAGGCAGCTCCAGCAGTGCTTTAGCCTCCACCAGCAAGTGGAGCGAGCGGCGCCTGCCCGCCCACTGAAACATGAGCATGAAGGGGTGACCCCACTGGCAGAAGATGCCTTGCGCTCGCAGCGTGTCTGTAACAGGTTTGAAGTCTCGCCGCTAGCGGAGAGTGACAGTGGAGAGGTCCTGATAGAGCGGGATCGTATGTCCCTGGTATTTGATCCCTGCCTTTTTGTGGGCCGCCTGCAGGATTGCTTCCTTTTCGGTATAAAATAATAATGCACCCTAGTGAGGATGTCCATGCCGCTACCTTTGCAAGCGGTGCCCACTGAGACTCTGTGAGTCTGATCAAGGGCAGGCGGGGAGGCATCATCATCTCCTCGGATCATTGGCAAGAGCTCTGAAGTGAACGTTACTATATCTGCGCCCTCCGCACCAATCGGGACCCCCGAATGCGAGTATAGTTGTTGCAACTGCTCCAGTTTTCAAGGTCTTCTTGCGTGGTCTGCAGCACAATGTGTTGATCCTCAAATACACTTATGCACACAATAGCATTTCATGGTCTTCTGATCTGACATCCACAGACGGCTCTAGGTCGTCCACCCGGTTCCCAATCTCAGTCACCTCTCTCTGGATGTCACGAAGCCCCGACATGAATTCCTCTTTCAGAGAGGAGATATAAGTGCAGTCCTGCAGGAACCGTTGCACATAAGCTTGGGTGACTGGCGCCGATGGCTCCCTGCCCGTCTGGGCCGGGGTTGAAGTCGAGGACTGCATGGGCCCTTCTGGTTGGGGAGCTTTGTGCCACAGTGACATTACCGGGTTTTCTCTGCTTGCCTTCGTGAGTGGCATATCAAGAGTCTGGAGCCACTAGTGCATGAGGTCCCACGGGTGAAGTTGCCGCTACGCTGAGTTTCATCCACTCAGCGCGCTGTCAACAGGCTGTTATCCCAATGCTTCGTATGCAGCACTCTCGCACGTCCCGGGCCATCATCAGAGCCTCAGAAGCTGTTGTGTCCCCAGAGCGTGGTGCAACAACTGGTTCTCCCTGCAGCCGCTTAGCACAGAGACCCAACCTCCGCTCGCCAAGGGAGGGTGAATCTGCCTCCAAGATCCCCCGTCTGCCCAACTTTTGTGCGTCAAGGGAGAGGGAGCCTGCAGTCCAGCCCAGATCTAGTCCAGTAGAACATACAATGCGTGGGTCTACTATGCAACAGTGATATGTGGTGAAAGCTGTGCCCTGACGTCGACAGGGGGTCTCAGGGCCCACTCTAGTCTGACACAGGGGGCTTCCGTGCAGTGCTAACTGCCCCAGCAACTCCAATGGTGGCCGCCACGCCCCACAGCACCCTCATCCGCCGGGGGACCCTTAGAAGAGCAGACACAAACAAACTCCTGATGTTCATTACTGTGGCTGGGCAACAGGGGAGGGGATGGGCTCACCACTGGTGCTTGTGCAGGGGTAATAGCGGAATTCCTCCCAGTGGATTCAGTGCCAGGGATGCTTGGTGTTGCCTACCGGCTCAGGCGGGCGTCCAGGTGGCGTCTGTAGAGGCAGTGGCAGGAATCGGAGACCCTGAGCTCCGGTCTCAAAATGGGAGCCCCTGGGGCTCCATAAGGGGATGCTGCTCCTTGCCAGGCGTGTCAGCCCAACGTGCCCCCGCAGCTCTCAGGGGTAGGTCCCAGCGCCTCCGGCAATCTCCTCCAGGGAGACAGACGCAGGTCTATCCCAGGGGCACCATGAACATCAGCCACGGTGGGGGAGGGGACTGGCACGCCGCCCACACCCGCTCTGGAACGGCGGGCACCAATCCCCTCTGTAGTATTTTCGGGCTCAAGAGGGCCACCCAGGCGGTGCTGCGACCCGTTCTCCAAACAGCCTCAGCAGGCTCTTAATTGAGCCGCTTGCAACTTTGCGATGTGAAGTACTGGGTTTTTCGGAACCCAGCGGTGCCAGGGGTACATCCTAAGACTTCGGGTCCTTCCTGTTACAGACAACAGAAACTCAGAGTCTTCTAGGTGAAGTCAAAGATCGAATTTATTGGCTGCAACCAAGTAACAGGTATCCTAGAAGTACAACACGGTGTATATTCTCAGGAGACTGCTCAATCTTACAAAGCCAGCCTTCTCTTTTTATACAAAATATTACGCTTTAGGCAAACAATCTTTGTTTTACAGTTGATCATTCACATATTTTCACTACAAAGAAAAGCAGAGTCATGATGACAAGCCCATATTTCAGTTTGTCCAGCCCACAATCAATTATCTGGCAAGGCCCAGTATTTTCATCAGATATCGACGGACCCCCAATAAAAACGGGCACCTCCTCCTCGTAAAGTAAGTCATAAAGTAGGAAACAGGGACAGGTGTGTGCAAGATTAGGCATGGTTTATGTGCGATGAAAGGTTTATGGCTTGTTGTGCCTTGATACTATCTCGTTCGGCCACTGGGAGAGGAACTGACCGAACAGGTTTGGACTTGGGCAGTGGAGTCAGCTTGCCCAGGTCGCAGAGAAGTCAGCAAAGGTGTACGTGTCCTTCAGAATCGTTTCTGGCCTTAGTCATCTGCCTATGTGAGGGCAACCCACAAAATGGCTGCCGTACACAAAATGAAACCCGAGGGTTCAGGACGAAAACTACGGTTTCAGGGTGAAATTGTTGCTCAAATATGACGAGAATGCTTGTGCATAGACTACCAGCCATTCTCGGTCTGCTGATATCAAAATCGTCATGATACGATGATGTTTATAACATGGGTCCAGAATTTTAAGTACTACAGACCCTCCTTTTGCCCTTACATAGGCAAAAACCCATACTCACGCTAATCTGAGTCCAGGTCTATATTCATAAAGTCATGGAGATGTTGCTGTAGCATCATCCTATTACTTAGCTCGTCCCGTGATACAGGTTTCCTTACACACAATGTAGCACAGAAGCCACATATTGCAGGAGCACACTGTACGCACAGACAGAACAGGAAAAGAATGGCTAAGATCATCCCAATGACCATCAGAATTTTCCATCCCCAGGCGGATATCAGTTCCCAGAACCATCCCATCAACGACCAATCTCCTTTGTCCACATGAATAGATTCGGAAATCTTATGCAGTTTGGAGATGGCCTGGTACACTGTTGGAGCGTTACCTGGAATGAAAACACAGCAACTCGATTGGATCACTCTACATACCCCACCTCGGTCTGCAAGTATGACGTCTAACGCGACCCTGTTCTGAAGGGTCATAAGACGATCCGACTGGAGCTCAGCAGTCAAGTTACTAAGGGCACCGGCAGTTTCAACTACAGTGGATTCAACCACCCTCGTCAATTGCCTTATGTTCCTGCTGTTCACCATGGGTCCCCAAAACGGCAGAAAACCTTTCACGAAGTCTCCAAATTCTTGTCCTGCAGTGTCTTCTTTACTGAAGACACCTCTAACTATCCTTGTCTTATGGTAATCTGCCGCAGCGGTGTAGGTGGGAGGCAACAGGAACGAAACAAAACATGTGCCCGAAAAGTCAGGGGGCAACCATGTATAGGCTCTATCATGGCAGATAAAATAGGTACCCTTAGCTGCTCGGAACGAAGGGGAAATCTGGGACGCAAAAACATACGTTTCAGTGCAGGTACTCTTCCTTAACTGAGCTCTGGGATTCTTGCCAATACCTTGCAGACATAGGTGACCCTGATGGGGTACAATCCAAATCGGGGAAGATCTCTTAGCTTGCTGTTTCTCACTCAGAGTAACTCCATATCCGGTCACGTTCCATCCTATATATACTAGTGTCTCATCTCTCGGGATAGTCTCATAGGAAATATCTTCCTTAATCATATCTACTATACCCTTAACTAGAGCACTATTCTTAGGATTGTCTTTTACAGAACGTAGGGGGTAGGTTTCACGTGCGTAGATGAACATTGTTCTGTATGCCCACACAGAACCATTATGGCTGAAAGGCAGGACCAGGTAAGGGATACTTTTATCAGTAGTATGAGGCATAAGACCACACACCCAACAGTTAGTCGTGTTCATTACTAGTTGGTGTTGGTGCAAAAGCTGAACGAAGGAGTTATTAATAAACTCTAATCTCCTAGCGGACTCATGTTCAGGAAGAGGTTGAAAAGAATGTGAGGAAACAGTAGAAGGAGGAGGTATGGGCGATGTAGTGGGTGCAAATGTCACTCGAAAAGTGAATAAAACATATCCTATTAAAAACATCATTACACTGAACAACATGAAAATACATAGTATTAAAAGTGTTTCGTGGTCATCATTCTACATATTCTGGCTTTAAAGTTCATTGTTTTGGCAGGTCTCTCCATCTCGAAAAACTCTATCCTCTCTAAATGCTGCTCGCGATGGTAGGGTGTTCTATGCTAAGGAATGCTTCTGTCAGTCCAGGGCAACTCCCTTAGACCAACCAGAACTGTCGACCTAACGTCTTCGGCTGCACCCCAAAGACTTGGGCAACCGCGACCCTACAGCTGAACCCGGATGGTGGTTCGAAAAACAAAAATAAAAAAGTTTCTCAGATGAGAGAGCTGCACTTTCAAAACTTAGCAAAGAAAAGGAAAACTTTTTTTATTAGTCCATAGTTCTCGGCCTCAGATTATAGCGTTTCTTCCCAGGTACTGTCTGGTCCTGGAACAGGAGTTCAGGCTCTGTAGTGTCCAATCGAATTGACGGTGGCACAGCTTCTTGCAAAAGATTGTCACTTTCTTTTTCAGAACTTGTTCCTTTTATACGTGCATCACTGAAAGGCAGAAATCGAGGCACAGTTTCAGTCTCTGAGTCAGCGACACCCTCCTGGACCCACCAGTCGTACGGTAGAGGCAAAGGCACCCTCTTGCAGTGTACACCGTGGATCCAGTGCTTCTT
Source organism: Lissotriton helveticus (assembly GCF_964261635.1). Taxonomy (NCBI): domain Eukaryota; kingdom Metazoa; phylum Chordata; class Amphibia; order Caudata; family Salamandridae; genus Lissotriton; species Lissotriton helveticus. The sequence goes on along the minus strand of NC_136065.1, from coordinate 918,920,992 downwards.
CCCTTCCACTCGAACGGCTGATCTTGTTGAGAGAAGAACTAGATGGGGGCCGGCACACCGGGGCTGGTCATTCTTTGTTCGCTGAAAATTCTTGACCAGCACCCAGGATCCAGGATTGTTCGGATGTCCTGGAGCTTCAGAGACCTGAGGCAGAGTATCGTGCACCTGTTGGTGTAAAACACGCAATTTAGCCGTCAATTCATACAAATAGTCAAGCAGTACAGGGTGTTCGATCTCACTGAAATTTGTCGGCCTTGGCACTCCCCATATATTGGCAGGACGGCCGAACACTATTTCATAGGGACTTACAGCCTGATTCATGTACATGCCGTTTTGCGTGTCCCTAATAGCGAATCATAGCGATTCGCTATTGAGGACACGCAAAACGGCATTCATGTAGGAATTGCTACTTAAATAGCGATTCCTACATGTTCTTTATTTGCGAGTAGCAATTTGCTACTCGCAAATACTCCCCATTCATTCCTATGGGCCAAGAGGCCCATAGGAATGAATGGGGAGTATCCCTCATTTGCGAGTAGCAATTTGCTACTCGCAAATGAGATAGCGATTTTAAGGGTGCCAGGGGTGTCCAAAGGACGCCCTGTAGCACCCCTAAAATGCACATTTGAACAGGTGTTGCGCGCACACATGTCCAAAGGACATGTGTGTGTGCAACATGCAACTTAGAAAAATGCTTTTAAAAGCATTTTTCTGAGTTTTTGCTATTTACCGACAGGTCTGACCTCTCGGTAAATAGCGGCCCCAAAAGTCCAAAATCGCTATTTTGTTTTGTGTCATGAATAGCATTTGAGGAATCTCTATTAGAGATTCCTTAAATGCCATTCCACGCAAATATGCGAATTCTTACATAGCGATTTTTGCATTTGGTATCATGAATACCAAATGCAAAAATTGCACTCGCAAAGGGCCAGATTCTGAGAATCTGGCCCTTTGCGAGTGCAATTTACCTACATGAATCAAGCTGTAAGTCCCACTCACGAATGCACAGTCATTCTTGTTGATAGGAGTGCTAAAGGCAGAGCGTCGTGCCATTTAAGACCAGAGCTCGCTTGAATCTTGGCAAATTTTAGTTTGAGCGTGCCATTGTAGCATTCTACTAGTCCAGCTGATTGGGGGTGATTTGCAGCATGGAATTTCTGTTGGATACCTAGCCCTTCGCATACTTTCTTCATCACTCGACCCACAAATTCACTGCCATTGTCACTCCAGACCATTCTCGGCATTCCAAATCTAGGAAAAAACTCTTTGACATGGCTTTAGCTGTGGATAAGGCAGTGTTGTCTTTCAGGGGATATGCTTCTACCCATCTTGAAAAGGCACAAACAACAACGAGTACGTATTTCAAATTGTTGAACCTTTCCATGTGGATGAAATCTAGCTGCAAAACCTCGAACAGATACGTTGGAGGTGCAAAATGACCAGCTGGAGTTGGGGTTCCCCTACCAGGATGGTATTTCAGACACACCATGCAATGTTTGACAACATTCTCTGCACACTTAAGGATTCCAGTATTTTGCCATACTGGAGCCAACAATTTACAAATGCCTTTCACACTGATATGAGCCATTCCATGGGCCATTGTAACCACTGCAAGCACATACGCATCGGGTAACAACCATCTCTGATGCTCTGACAATTCAACCCAACAACCATTGGCATCCATTTTACCCGTACTTTCTCTCCACACACTCAATTCTTCCTCTGTAGCTTCAGCTTGAATAGACTTCACACTCTCTATCGTATCTTCACACATTCCAACATCACCAATCCATCTTGCAGGGCCTGCAACATACATTCGACTCATCACATCCCTTGCTGTTTCTTTAGCGACTTTGTCAGCAAATGCATTTCCTCGACCAACATCATCAGTAACCTTCTTGTGTGCACTACATTTTACAATCGCAACTTGCAACGGCAAGGTAAGTGACACGAGAAGCTCATTCACCAACTGACCATGCTGTATCTTAGCTCCATGCGAAGTCAGAAACCCACGTTCTTTCCACAATCGTCCAAAACTGTGAGCCACACCAAATGCATACTGGCTGTCGGTATATATAGTCACTTTCATTCCTTTCGACTACACACACGCTGTCGTAAGTGCAATCAACTCCGCTGCTTGAGCTGAATTATGTGGGATACGTGCAGCTTCAACAATCGTATGCAAAGTCGTGACAGCATATGCTGCAGTCGTATCACCATTCGGAAGCTTGAAGCATGAACCATCCACCCATAAGGTACCATCACACTTCACAAGAGGAGTGTCCTGAAGATCTATTCTCCCTTTCGTTTCTTCTTCTGTTCTGAGAAAACAATCATGCTGTTCAGAAACATCTATCTCTGCTACAATCGGCAACAACGTAGCTGGATTCAACGTGTTGCATCTTTTTATGTGTACATGACTAGCTAACAGTGTCAACTCGTAACCTGACAACCGAGCACTAGTTAAGTGCTGTGTCTTGGTCTTGTTTAACAACGTGTCCACTGCATGTGGAACCATCACAATCAATATATTATTCATCACTAAACCAGCAGGCTGTCTAATAGAAACTGCTGCTGCCGCTGTGGCTCTTAAGCAACTCGGCAATGCTTTAGCTACCGGGTCTAAAGTCGACGAAAAATATGCACATGGACGCTGCCTGTTCCCGAACAACTGTGTCAGCACTGACAATGCACAAGCTTCTTTCTCATGGACATACAATGTAAAGGGCTTACTGTAGTCGGGGGTACCCAACACAGGAGCCAAACATAATGCATCATGCAATTCGGAAAAGCTTTTCTGACACTCTTCAGACCATGGAATGGGATTCCGTGTATCTTTACAGGTTAATGCCACCAAAGGTTTGGCCAACAAAGAAAAATTTGGTATCCATTGTCTGCAGTATGATGTAATACCTAGGAAAGCACGCACTTCTCTCTGTGTCCTTGGCACACTCAATTTCGCTATTGCCTGAATTCTTTCTGGGGTCAGTTTCCTTCCCTCCTTCGATAAGAGATGCCCTAAGTAGGTCACTTCTTGTCGACAATATTGCAATTTTGAAAGGGACACTTTGTGGTGCAACTCAGACAAATGACGCAACAATGACAACGTGGCTTCTTTACAAATCTCCTTAGTATCTGCAGCAACAAGCAAATCATCAATGTACTGAATAAGGGTAGCGCCATCAGGTAAAACAATCGTATCAAGCTGTGTTTTTAAAGCCTGACTATATATCGATGGGCTTTCACAGTAGCCCTGGGGAGCGCGTTTGAAGCGGAAGCTTCGGCCTCCTAAACTGAATCCGAAAATATCCCTACTCTCCTCGGCTATCGGGATGCTGAAGAAAGCATTCTTCAAGTCAATCACCGAGAACCAAGTGGCGGAAGCTGGAATCATAGTCAATAGGGCAGTGATATCAGGAACAACTGAAAATTGTGGTACAACGATTTTATTGACCTCTCTAAGATCACAGGTGGCTGAGAAGGATCAGTACGTTTCAAAACAGGCAGAACAGGACTATTGCAAACGTTACCTCTTGTCTCTTCAATTACATCTTTTTCAATCAAATCATAAATAATCGCTAGCAAAGTTTTTTCACCTTCACTAGAGATCTTATATTGGGGAATGCGTGGCATTTTAACATTGGCTTTCAATGTCACAACATATGGCGGTATTTCCAAAAGACCCACATCATTAGGACCAGTAGCCCAAAGAATATCAGGAAGAAATGACAATTCTGTCGGAAGTTTATCCTTCGATAAATACATTGGAGAGATCACTTTCTTACCCAGTGTAAGTTGCACTCCTGAGGGAGAGCAATACAACGTTGCATACAATCTTTTCAACAAATCCAGTCCCAACAAGTTTTCACCACAACCTGTCATCAGAATAAGGGGTGCTTCGAATTCGCAAGGTCCAACAGAAAGGGACATAGGACTAGAAACTGGGTTCCTAACCGGGGCACCAGAAAAACCTACTGAAACATTTGTTTCGCCAGACAAAGGTGCGCAAGGGAGTTTAGAGTGCATAATAGAACTCTTTGTAGCACCTGTATCCAACAGAAAAGGCTCTGACACACCTGATGTAATCACCTCAACATAAGGTCCACTCTGGCCTACTGGAACCGAAACAACTCCCTCTCTTTGTCTATGGCTGTCCTAGCAATAATTACCTTCCATATTCTCATCTTCTGCATAGTAGTCATCAGCATAGTACTGAGCTGTCCTACCAGACGCGTTATTCTGCTGATCAAAACTATTCATTGAATTTTGAGGTGGGAAAGAACGTGCATTCTGGGGGAAATTTCCACGTCCTCTACCTCTAGGAGCTTGCTGAACACCTCGACCTCTTACACCAGAAGTACCATTCGTACGCTGTAACAAGATAGGACAACTATATTTGAAATGACCCTCTTCTTTACAATATGAACACTGATTGGGACCTACAGGAGCGCGTGGTTGAGAAAACTCGACCCTTTGCGAGTTTTTCTGATACTGTTGAGGTTGCTGATAGTTATTCTGGCCACCACGTGGCGGATACGCTTGCTGTAACAGAACCTTCGTTTTTAACTCTTTAGTTTTCTTGTCTGCTCTATCCTTCTCATCTTTATCTCGATTTTCATAGTATTGTGCAGTAGCCAATATATGTGCTGAAGAGGAAACGGCCCATGAACTCTCCGAGTCCTTTAACTTCTTACATAACTCGGGAAGCAAATTATGCACAAACTTGTCAACGGACAACCGTTGACCACCTTCTGTACTCATATCTTGACCACTGTGGTCGATAAACGTTTCTTCAAACCTGGTGAAGAAATCAGACACCGTTTCATCTTTCTTCTGCTTACACGCAGACAATTTGTCCCAATTCACACGCATCGCAGGCATTAAAGTTTTCATGTAATTAATGATCCTACCAGGGAGATCTGCTACTAAAGGCTCGGGTTTAGCACCACCAACTTGTCGGCCATCTGCAGCACTAATATTAGCCCATGAGTCACCTAACTCTTGATCATGATCCGCATGACGAATCTTTCCCCATAAAGACTGTGGAACAACATTTCTAAACAACATGTCTATATCAACTAGATTCATAATGCAAGAGCTTGCTGTCTGTGACAATTCCTTGTAATACCCTGCAGGATTTTTACGGGGATCAGGCAATGTCTGTTTAAGGGCCAAGACTTCAGCTCGCTTCCATGGAACATGTACCCAAACACCCTGAAAATGTGCTGGTATAGCTGGGGGAACATTATTCGCACCAGCAGGTATTTCTTCCTTCCATACTGGAGGAACTTCTCTCATTGGATACTGTCTCACCTTCTTCTTAACAGAGGAATCAGACTCAAACAATGACCGAAAAACACCCTCACTCCTGAATGATAATAATGTCGCAACTGCTTTCTCAACATCGGAACCCACAATTGTTCCCTTTGCAAACTTGAACCGTACACGGCACAACTCAGACGGATTAGGCTCCAAATCATTTTCCTCTAAATCCTCACAAAGAAAAGTGCACATTTTCTCAAAAACGTATCTCTGTTTCGGTGCTTCCCAATGATGGAAGACATCCATAACTGACTCTAGCTCATATCTCGTCGGGTCGGTAACCCATTTATGTGCCAAATAATTCAATGTTTCCCTCTCTCTAGAATCAGGCAGTTGGCTACCTAACTGTTTACGTTCTGAAAAAGGGGTCATACTTGCTGCTCCAAAGAGAGGATATAGAAGACTAGTAACAGTACTAGTCATTCTCTGGCGAACAGAAGGAGAAGTCGATGAAAGGACAGGCGGAAAAGCAGAGTGAGACAAGGCAGACGTAGAGGTAGTGTCAGGAGGAATACCAGGAATGGTAGTCGATATAGTGGTCAGAGTCGTAGGAAGTAAAGGCAGAGCAGATGTCAAAGTCGGTGGCCCTTGAGGAGGCTGCACCGGAGGAATAGAAGCCAACTGGAGAGCAGCTGGTGGCTGTGGAAGAACTTGAGGCACAACAATCGGGGTTGTACGACTAAAGGTTGCGGAGGTGCTGTAGCATTCTGCGCATAGGGGGGTGGCGAACTCAACAAATGTGACATTAGGGGGTCTTTTTCAAGTTCTTTTGCTGCATCTTGCTGAAGAGGCGGCAAAACTGGATAACATTTATCGATTACCATTTTACGTTGCCTGTGCAACTGTTCGCTCATCTGTTCCTCTTCGTTATCTTTAAACTGCATAGCAGCTTGCATTATCGAGATACCCCTTTCTCTCTTATTTTTCTTCGCTAATTTAATTTCTTTCTGTTTGGCTTCCTTACGCCATAAGAGGAAAGAGTCAAACATCGCCGGCCGGACTTTCTTCCTAAAAAGTTTAACTTCTAGATTATCTAGGATTTCCGTGTCAAAGCTACCGTATTGGGGCCATTTTAAAACACCATCTTTGTGGGTGTATCGGATCCATACTTCATTATATCTGATGGGGCCTACTCCATGTTTCACATACAGTTCATAGGTCGGAGTTCCAATCGGAGGAACCGGACACGAGTCCTCCAATTGGGAATCCCTATTACAACCAAGACAAAACAAATTTCCAAGTCTGCTAAGACCAGGCATCTTCGCTCTCTAGTCTAGGTTCAAACTTCAAAGGCGTATCGAATACGATATTCTCGTGAATACACGAGTCCTTCAGCTTAGGTACTTGCAAGTTCCAAATCAAAGATCCCAAAGGGATACCCAAACTAAGAACCAAACTAAGGACTGGGAGACGCTCCACTTATTCTTAACTGAGGTATCGATGACGTCACCAGAAGACTTGTCTATCGTTTCGCTCTACCAAACATCAAAGGTCCAAAACAGGGCGATAGTCAGGGCAGCAGTCCTTCGAAGCCGTCGGGAAGCGGGGAACCTCGCAGCAAAGACTTTCGGACCACGTCGACATGCAGGGGTCGATGAAGTGGCGGCCTTCCTCCAGAATTTTCACACGAAGCTACTCACGAACCTCTGGCTTGGACCGGTACCGCTGATATCGCCCCACGTTGGGCGCCAGGTGAAGTACTGGGTTTTTCGGAACCCAGCAGTGCAGGGGTACACCCTAAGACTTCGGGTCCTTCCTGTTTCAGACTACAGAAACTCAGAGTCTTCTAGGTGAAGTCAAAGATCGAATTTATTGGCTGCAACCAAGTAACAGGTCAAAAAATATCAGTTGGAGTTCACCGCTCCCACTCTCCGCTGCTAGTCACCAGGAATCCAACCAGCCCGGGCAAGATCAGTATACAGGTATGTCCCAAACATACTCCGGGAGTCTGCACGAGCACTTTAGGTCATCACCCGCGCTGCTCTGGAGTGCTTTATTTGCTGTGCAGTGGGCCCCGGGGAGACGGAGCTCACCAAATGCTCGTCTCACTCCATTGCTCCCATGGCCACGCCCCACTGCTGGCACTTTTAAGATTTCACAAAACCTTCCAAATTCCAATTAAAATTTTTGTTTATTTTTTTCTGAAAGTTCCTAATGTCTCCTAACTCCTGCAACATGGCAAACAATAACAATGTTGATGGGAGAAACACACTGACCGAAGTCCACTTGGAAACCTGCCTTAAGATATTGCGTTCATATTGCCTAATGACCATTGTTTTTCATGATTGGACTTTGTGAATCTTTTGAAAGATACAAGTGGATGGATGAAGTTGCCCTAGGAAGCCATTGTTAAGGTGAAACGCGTTGGCTGCGCTGTAGCTTTTTGGATGAAGAACCTGATTAAACAGATAAAACACATGTAAAAAGGATCTACTAGTCATATATTGGACTGATTGTTTATCTACACGTTTGGTTATTGCCTCACTTTTTTACTGTAAAATGTTTCTAATGTGCAGCCAATGAGCACCTGGCCATTAGCGGTGGGCAGTAGGGTTGCATTATTACAGTAAATACTCCAGGTGATGTGGCATTGGTTTCCCTGGCTGCCATAGTTTGTTTCAATATTTAAAATGGTACTGTGCGTGTATCTGAGAGTGATGCTAATAAAAAGCCTCAGAATCTACCAATGTTGTGATGCATACATATCATTCATGTCTCGTGACATGTGCAAAAAGAATGCTCAATTAAATACCCATAATAACTCTTTATGATGAGCGAAATTGCAAGTGAACCACCCTATAATTAGGCTTTCCTGTTTTCAATTTCTCTTTTTGGTCATTTCTGGTGGGGTTTATTCAGTGTTTTCAAGTGATTTCTATACTTTAAAAAAACAGTAGTTATCAGTGTTTCCACATTTTTGTCTCATTAAAAACAACAGAAACAGTGTTTTCCAGTGTTTATGGACTGTTTTGCTTTTATTATTGCTTGCTTTCTGCACTGATAGTCTATGGTATATATTACAGCAAACAAATGATGAACGGAATGCTGACAATGCAAACATTCTCCCCAGTCAAAAGATCTGGGTTAAATCCGTTGTTCTTTTGCCCACTACTCCACCCCAGTTTTGACCCAGCCATATGCAAACCAGTCTTGCCCCTGTGCCCCATGGGAACAGTCCACACCGAAGTGCCAGGCCAAGTCCTCCCAGTTTCAGGGTATGTCACCACCCTTCTGCAGCCAGGCTGGCTTGAATCCAGTGGCGCAGTGAGCAAGGGACCCACGTCTGGGCATACCCATCCCACTTAGGGTGAAAAGTGTTACAGCACACAAATGATGGACAGAATGCTGACAATACAAACATTCTCCCCCAGTCAAAAGATCTGTTTTAAATCCATCGTTCTTTTGCCTCCAGTCAATGGTATATAGACAGTGTAGGTACAGTGTATATGGGGTCCAAATAAAAAACTTATTGTAGTACACCATACAATACTTCTTCAGTGAATCTTTGGTCATGTGCACTCACTTTTTCCTTCCCATGTAAACATTTTTATGTGAAAAGGCCCTCTCAACATTGGCACTTGAAATGGGCAATGCCAAAACAGCCAGTTCACAATTTGTTAACTCTGGCCACTGACATAGCATTCCATGCAATAGCGGTGCGATTCTCTGGGCAGGTTCAGGAACATGTGTGTTGATTTCGGCGCTTATGATCTCAGAGTTATAGAAGCGGTCAAAAATGAAGCAATACTTTTGAAACTACGGAGAAAATTCCCCTTTACTGAAGGGATCTAGACCGTGTACAGAGTACCACAGTGAGGTTTCATTGACTTGAAATGCCATGGTTGGTGAAGGGACACTTCTATGCATCATTGCAAGCCATTTCCTATACATTGTAAAATGAAAGTTCCTGAATTGCTTGTCAACGTTGCTTTTCTTACCACGTAAGTGGTGTTACCCAGCCTACTCTCAAGGAGATGTTTCACATCTACACCAATTAGGCTGAACTAACCCTGGGTGTAGTTCGCGAAGTAGCGCTACGCTTAGCCACGCAAAGTGCACTTTGAACTACGCAAGCTACGCATAGCGCTACGCGAACTGCGTAGTGCGCTGTTCGCAATTATTGCACAGTGCCGGATGCTTGTCCGCACTGTGCAATCATCGAAAACGGCATCTTGCACAGTGCGAGCTGTTGTTTTCTGCCGCTCGAGTAGGATTTTTACTCGAGCGGCAGCTTTCTCAACGTGGACTGGTAGTTTCTCATCAGGAGCGGTCGCGAGCATACGCGACCACTCGCAATGAGAAACCTGACCTCCCCATGTTGAGAATCTCCTCAGGGGGTTCATTTTCCACACGCGCGATCGTCAACTTGATGTTGCTGATCGCGAACAAGGAAAAAGTCTCGCCATGGTGTCATTTTGCTCGCTCGCGTTTGCCAACTTGACATTGAGGACCGCAAGCAAGCACAGAATGACTGCTATGCTACGCGTGTTCGCACTGTGGTACGTGCAATTCGCTTAGTGCGAAGTAGCGCAAACTTCGCAAACTACTCAAGCATAGCATAATTGTCCGCCCTGGGTTATGCTGAACACTTGGCAGACAAGGGTGTTTTCAGACTCTAGTTGTTTTACTATGTCCACTACAGCAGATATGTTTTCCTGTAAAACACTAAGGGCCAGATGTAGGTAATTCCGATTTACCGACTTTTAAATACCGACTCATACCGAATCGTTATTTAAGAGTCGCTAAATTGGAAGGAGGCAGATGTAGGTAAAAATTACCGATTCTGTAAGAGTCGGTATTTACCGTTTCTGTAAATACCGAATTGGTATTTCCCATTGATTCCTATGGGCCTGGAAGCCCATAGGAATCAATGGGAAATACAGATTCAGTATTTACAGAATCGGTAAATACCAAATCCTGGCAGGGGGAACGGGGTGTCACTTTGACACCCTGTAGCACCCCAAATGCAGGCTTGTGTGCCATGTGGCACACATACATGCCCTAAGGGCATGTCTGTGTGTCACATGGCATAGGTGTACATGCACAGATGTGCATGTACACTGGAATTCGGTATTTTACCACCCAATAGGATTGGGTGGTAAAATAAGAAATCCTAAGGGCCTGTGGCACTGGAAACTGTGCCACCTACATATGGATTTACAGAATCGGTATATTTACCGATTTGGAAAAATACCGAAGTGGTAAATTTACTGAATCGGTAAATATACCGATTCTGTAAATTCCGACCCACCTACATCTCAAAAGCCAAATACCGGTCGGTAACGGCCGAAATCGGCCGTTACCGACCGGTATTTGGCTACCTACATCTGGCCCTTAGAATGCAGTAGAGTGTATTTTTTCACATCACTATGAATATGAGACCACAGATCCTCACATTTCTGGCGGTTGGCATCATCAATTCTGTAAACGGTTTCCACAAGGAAAACATAGCATTCACAGTACCTTGGACTGAGAACCATCAGCTAAGTGACAGTTAGGATGACTCTTTCCTTGATGCCACACACAGAACAAAATAAGAAATATTTGCATTTTAGTTCCCGCGCATAGCAAAACAGTGCGCCAGAATGGACTAAAAAGTCAATAGCATTCTTCATTACCTCTGATGATTGTAAAGATGCTTTCAGCCTATCATCTAACAAGTTGCAAGGATCTCTTACAGGAAAGCACTTCAGCTGAGGTATTGATTTTGACAGGTCATCACACAACTTTTTCATGTATGTAGCTGAATCACTGCAAATACAACCAATATCACTCCAATCTTTGTTGAACTTGGAAATAACTTTTTTGCTGCAGAGTTCCAAATGACATTGCGTTCCATGTTTTCCAAAGTCTGGTGTCATGTTTTCACCACTATCCCAGATGCTTGGTGATAGCACTGTTTTCACATATACTTGTCACTATACCTTGCATTGAATGTTTAAAGCCTGAGGTGTTGGCAATTCATCTACTATCAATACTGACTCACTAAAAACTGGGGGCCGATGTATCAAGGGTCTTTACCCATTCTCTGTAGGTAAATGTGATGGCATATTTTGGAAGGATTATTATGAAACCAGCCATTTTACGTATATGTGAAAGAATCAAACGCAGCCAAAATGTCAAATATGATTTTGATATTTCCTGATTCTCTACAGTTCATAAAATCATTAAATAAGACCTAAAACATGCTTCTAAACCCTGCATCCTTAGACCAAAGACCGCAAAACAAAAAAAAGCTCAATGAAGAAGAAATTATATTTTAGTGACATCCCTAAACAACAAAACTCAAGTAGAATAATGTTAGCCCAGTCTTTCTTGCTGCTAGCTTGTATAACAAAGATACACTGTGTTGGGCTCCTTCAGTACGAAAAAAATGACTCTTTCACTCTCCTTTTCCTTTCATTGAATGCCATTTAGTTTGTGGTTCTGCTGGTGTTTTTCAGTGTTTTTATGTTTACACTGGTGAGAGCTATTTCCCTTTTGGTGGGGTTTTATCAGTTATTATAGGTTTACACCTAAATCCAGACAGCCTACCTATAATATATACAATTGCACTGTGTGTATGCCTGCAAAATTAATACAGAGCCAAAATGCCCCAAACAGTGTAATATGTTTTACTGCTATGGGAGTCCCATGAGTCATACTCAAATTAAGTTGTTGCAGTGGATCCCACCCTTCAATGAGGGTGCATGTCTGTTACGAGCATGACCCCAAATACAAGAGGCAGAAATTCCAAATGTGCAAACGCCCCAAAGCAGATGTCAAGGCATAAGTGGGGAAAAGTTGGGAAGGAGATCTCCCCTGAGTATAGCAGTACAAAGCAAGGTAGGCAAACCCGAATGTGGTGCATGGCCAGGATAATGTAGAACCCAATGGATCCAAATGGACAACACTGAATATGAAATGGCAGCACTGCAGAACTCCCAGATGGGTGCATCCCAGATGGGTGCATCCTTGGTTCGCGAGGATAGGACTTGTGTATTTCACAACCACTCTCATCAAATAATAAGGAACACTCTGTGGGATATGGTAGTTAGGACCCACGGAAAGAAGAGTGGAGTCAATGGGGCAGTTTAACCTTTACTTTATTGAGGCAGTAACAGGATATATCGGGGAGACCCGTCTGCATACCGCAATCCAAATGCTAGCCCCGCATAACGTCCTCCTGTGATGCCTTGCCGCGTGTCACGTGACTGCGGGAGCTAGACCACCACACTACACACTCACGGGTAACTGTAACTGTGCCCACAGGTGTGGGGGAAAGTGAGAGAGTGAGAGAGAGAGAGAGAGAGATTCACAACTGAAAGTCACGGAGGTATTTCGGTAGCTTCACCGCAAGGTCTTTGAATTTGTGCTTTTCGGTCCCTTGCTCTCTTCCTCCGCGGGGTCTGTCTGACCACGTGCCCTCCTCCTGGTCTCTCTGGAAGGCATTGGGTTGTCTCGCCCACAATGCCCCCTTCGTTTGCATCCTGGCTGGGCGGACACGGTGCTGCTGTCTAGGTGATTGTCCATCCACACTGGCTGGTCCGGCCGCACTCACGTGGTCTGCAGAGGGTGCTGCTGCTCCCGCTACGCTGGGGCTTTCTTCTAGCTCACTGTTGCTCATGCCCCACTGCAGGATCTTGTTGCACTTGCCCATTCTGGATTGGGACAAAACCTTGCCATCACTCAATAAGGCAGAGAGGGTGTATGTTTCTACCACCCACAGGGGCTCACTGAATTTGCTGTCTCCTTTGAGTCCTGGTTGCCCTTTTTGTGACTCGGACCCACTCGCCCTCTGCCAATGAGGCTTCACGCAGATTGTTCCTTTTGTCATAATGTGCCTTGTAGATGCTTTGTGCGGACAATGGCTGGGGACCATTTGCTTTGGAGTCTCATGGTCATCCAGGTTGTGTTGTCTCTGGTGAAGGGTTCTCTGCCCCTTAGGATCTTAAACGGGCTGTAGCCTGTCAAGGTGGGTGTGATGCGGTAGGCCCATACCGTATTTCTGACTTTGGACTCCCAGTTCTTACAGGTTCGGATGGCTGCTTGGATTGAGCCTATGATCACCCGGTTGAAGAGTTCCACTTGGCTGTTGCCCTCTGGGTGGTAGACTGGAGTGCGTTTCGTCTGGATTCCAATTCTGTTGGTGAAGGCTGTCCACTTGGCTGATGTGAACTGGGGTCCATTGTCGCTGGTTATGGACTTGGGTATGCCCTCCCTCAAGAAGATGTTGGTGAGAAGGTGATGACGGCGTCGGAATCAACAGATTCGCATATTTGATTTCTGGCCACTTTGAATAGCGGTCCACGACGACGATGAGGTGTTTGGGAGTGCCCCGGTTGTCTAGGACCGAGCCTACAATATCGATGGATAAATCCTCCTAGGGGTTGTTGGAAGTGGAAAACTCGCCTATGGGGTGGGGCCTTATGGTGACAAGAGTTTTGTCAGCTCTGGCGCAATGGGTGCAGTCCCTCACAAACCTTTCTACCTGGATGTCCATGGCAGGCCACCAGTACAGCAGTTTCATCCACCTTTTGGCTTTTACGATGCCCCGGTGGCCTTCATGGTTGATGTGAAGAATGCAGTCATACAGAGCCTTCGGGGGCACCACTTTGTCACCTTGTAGCAGGAATATGGTGTCCTTGCTAATGGAGAGTTCCTCGCGGACTTCCGAGAATTTTCTGAGGTTGCTGTCGATGTGCTTCTTCTCAGGCCAGCCTCGCGTGACGTACCCCTTGACTTGGGATAGTTCCATGTCCTGCATGTAGGCTTCTTCCCAGTCCTGGGCACTGATGGTGTGTTCATGATCATGAAGACAAAACTGTATTTATCCCAATCCGATGATGTGACGGGTTCTTCCATGGCTGCTGCCCTTGTGGAGATCAAATTTGCATTTCCCTAGTTCGGCCGTGAGGCCATTTGCTGCGAGCGTGTGCAGGACGGTGTGCAGGATGTCGTCGTGTTCAGCTTTGGATTTCCCCATGACGAGGATGTCATCTTGAAAGTAGAGGACTACGTGGATACCTTGGAACAGCTTGTGCATGAGTTTTTGGAAGACGACTGCCGCGGATGTGAGCCCAAAGGTCAGGCGTCTGAACCTTTAGCATCCAAAGGGTCTGATAAAGGATGTAAGTTTACGGCATGACGGGTGGAGTGATACCTGGTGGTAGGCGGCTTTGAGGTCGATGGTAGAGAACCACTTGATACCTTTGGTCTGGGCGAGCAGTTTGTTGATTTTGGGCAATGAAAACTTCTCCATAATTATGTTTTTGTTAAATTTCTGGAGATCAATGCAGAGGCGGATCTTCCTGCTTGGTTTGCGCGCCACAACCAAAGGTGCGAGCCATTCGGCGCATTCGATCGGTTCAATGATGCTGCTGTCTTCTAAGGGCTTAAGTTCTAGCTGTAATGCTTCTCGGCAGTTGAACGGGATGTTCCTGACTTTGTGGGTGACTGGTATCGCTCCGTCTTTAAGTATGATCTTGTGGGAGAACTTGCACATCTTTCCAATTTGGTTGCTGAAGACAGTGGGGAACTCTGCTTGGAGTGAAGATGGCATAGACGTGTCATCCATTAGGAGCACCTGCGTGTCACCACCGGGGTTGAGCTGGAAGGCGAGCGCTACCTGGTCAGTCCAACCCAGGACCCATGGGCCCTTTTGTGCCACATACAATTTTGCTGTGGTGTGCCGTCCTTCAAACTCAAACAGGAGCTGCCGGAAGCCTACCATGGGGATCCTTTCTCCAGTGTATGTGACTGGATGGACGTCCATGGGGTGAAGATGATCGGCCACCACTTGGGTGAAGTCTCGGCCCCAGATCTGTTTCTGGATGATGGTGTAGGGCGACCCAGAGTCTGCTACCATGACGACGTGGACGGCCCGTATCGACAACTTGCAGGAAGGTTTTTTTTGTCGTGACACCCCCAAGCCCAGGATGTGATCTTCAATGCAAAGAATGCTGTCTGGGTCTGAGAGATCTGCCACCTCTTGATCATCAGAGATGTCCTGGACGTATTTGACTGCAGCGTTTCTGGGCCTCCGACGGCAGACCTTGCCGAAGTGTCCTCTGATGCCACAGAAAGAGCATTTGACATGGAACGCCGGGCATTTTTTGCCATTACCCATGGGGGAGTGGCTGCTGCATCTGTAACAGGCACCTTGTTTACCCTGAGGGGCGCGACCGGGACCTCTGCCCTTAGACGTAGATTGGCGGGGTGAGGTTGAGCCCGTCGTTGGTTTTGATGGTGGAACCTTACGGAGATTTTGCACACTGTGGCTTGTGGTGTTATGTCTTTCTTGGCCGCGAGAGCGCATCGTTTGGATAACTCTGCTTGTTTCACTATTGCGATGATCTTTGGAAAGGGCGCTTCGCCGCTGACCCAGAGCTTTTCCTGGACACTCGTGTGGGTGGAGTGCATGATGATTTGGTGTCGTATGAGGTTGTCGTGCAGGGTGCCAAACTTGCTGTTGATGGCCAGTTTGTTGAGGGATGCCACGTAGTCCTCCACTGACTCCGCTTCTGCCTGTTTGCGCTGGAAGAAATTGTAGCAGTGAATGGCCGTACATATTACGGGCTGGTAATGGCTATCCAGGTTGTCGAAGGGCATGTTGGAAAACGTCGTCATCAGTCAAAGCCCTGGTCTATTTCATCATCTGGTCGTAAAGGCGCAGACCCTCCGGCCCTAGATTATGTAACTGGATTTTCTTCCGCAGTTTCCTTGAGAATTCCTCCTTGCCTTCGTCCTCCAACGCTGAGAGGTGATTCAAGAAATACCCCTTCCAATCAGCCCATTTCAAGGCCGGTTCCCCGGGCTTAGGCAGGAAGGGCACTGGGTTGGTTAAGGAGAAGGCCTGGGCACACATGGTGCGTGTGGCGAGGACAGCAGCGGGACCTCACGATACACATAGAGACCCGGGGGGCTCCCGCTGGCTTGGAGGGGTGCACCCCTGTGTAGGCTGAAAGGGCACCGCTATCTGAATTGCAGGCTGCCACCTGCTGCCTCTCGTGGCGGTGGGTAAAGCAGCTGTGTGGCCTTGTAGGTACTGAGGCCGCAGGAGGCTATCTAGGGGCCCTTTTGTAGGAGTGGACGGCGGGGCACACAGCCCTCTAGAAGTGCAGGTGTGTGGATGGTGTGTGCCGATGTGTGCACCGAGCTGGCCACGTGCAGAGGTTGGCTCCTCGTGAAGGTAGGCCTGGGGGTGATTTCCCCTGCGCGCATCCTCTCAGTGTAGCGGTTGACTCCCCGTGCACCAAGGCCTGGAGGTGGTTGCCCCTCATGCCAAAGCTATGCAGTGCAGATGCTGGCTCCTCTTGAAATAAGGCCTGGTGGTGGCTGTCACTATGCGCGGGCTGCGCCGTGCTGGGAAGAGTGTGGTGCACACACCGCGTGCCAAAATGCGCGCCGAGAGTGATGTGGGCGTTGGCCGCGCTTCGCGCTGGAATGCACACCGATGCCACACAGTGGTAGGGCTGCTACTTAGAGCGGGGGCAAGGAGGAGCGCGGGAAATGGTGCGCCCCCGCCTTGTGACAAGCGCCGGCTCTCCCATAACTGGCTGAAGTTGGGTGGTGCGCTGGTCCTTCCGCCTCGTCACCACTGTGGGATATGGTAGTTGGGCCCCAAGGAAAGAAGAGTGGAATCTATGGGGCAGTTTAACCTTTACTTTATTTAGGCAGTAACATGATATATTGGGGATAGCCGGTCTGCATGCCGCAGTGCCGCAGTGCGAATGCTAGCCCCTGCGCCACGTCGTGGGTCACGTGACTGCGGGAAGCTAGATCCCCACACTACAGGTATAATAATCGCAATTCACAGCAGATACGCTTCGGCGTAATGCCTTCTTCCTTGCATTCAAATGCATGTAAAATGGGACACAGATTCTGGATTGCTTAAAAACTCTAACCACACTTCTCATTGGTGGATTTGTGACCAATGGGAGGGCTGCAGCATAGATTCATTGTTTCTTTCAGGCCACCATGAGTGTGTGAATACTGCATTAAAGTTTATGGTCATGTTGATTTTGTATTGGACCAAAATACCCCACATGTCTACATTTTTCTCTTTTGGTGCAGTGCCGGTCACATCCTCTCACACCGATGTTTTGACCACTACATTCTTCTAGCCTCCTCATGTTGCACTGCCCCATGTGGGCTGCCACTTCCCCAGATTGCTGCACACCACATACCCCTCATCACGGACGCCAGTTGTTAAAAGTGTACCCGTAGGCCATTCAACTGAAGGCCATCCAGCCTTCAGTTGAAAGGCTGGATGGCCACAAATTTGAAAAATTTCTGATATCAATAGTCGACAGGATGATCTAATGGCTGCGGTTCAGGTGGTATAGCAATTAGACTCGAAACCCTACCGTTAGAAATCATTTAAACGCCCTCATCGTAATAATAGAGCACGGTTTCACTGCACAGAATTACAACTATTTGCGTCAATGTTCACATTCAAAATACTGTTTAAAATAACTTACAAAAAGAATAACTATAACAATACCACCAGTATGCATACGAGGCTAATTTGTGGGTTTGACTTTAGCAGAATATGGAGCGTGCACTATAACTCTAAACATTGTCAAGTTGTTGTAGACAATGTACACCAACCATTCCATAGGAAGTGATAAAACAGTGGCAGTGCTCTGCGTTCTGGAGACATGGGGCTATATCATGATAGGCGAACTGACTCATCACATAACCAAACACCTTTCTTTTTTTTCTCCGGAGGCAACTAGAATTCATTTATTCAAGTTGGAATTTCTCACAGTTAATGCACAATGTCAGATAGAATAGGTAGGAAATGTGTTTAGCTAAAGTTCATGAATTAACTCACAGAAATTCTGAATTAATTGTATAAACTTTGATGCCTCACACACAAAAACGCACAGGTGCACAGCCCTGGGCTAAACTGGTGCAACTCATAATGATATGGCCCCTGATGTCAAAGTCCATACTAAGTGGAAACACTGTGGAAAGTAATTTGAAAAGTAAGTATCGATCTATTGTTGTGTACAAAATAGCTGATACCTTTAGGGCAGTTGTTCTGTCCTCCCCTATAGTAGTTGCTGTTCCCTTTGTGTGTTAGTGGAGCCAATGAATTCTCATGGCAGCAAGAAACTGAGCTGTGTGCTGCAGTCAGTGATTAATTTGAGCGGGGCTTAGAGTACAGTGAAGTGGAGCTGTGTAGAGTGGTATATAGTAGAGTGGAGTAGTATAGAGTGGAGTAGTGTAGAGTGGAGTGGCGTAGAGTAGTACAGTTGCAGATGTAAGCAACTAAAGCATTAATAGGGTGAGCAGATAGGGTGAAAGCAACATAAGTAAGAAGCTATATATGCCTGCATTAAAAGTAGGAAAGCACATTGGACATCCAAAAATAATACTGAAATGCTTATAAAGATGAGGAAGATGTACATAATAAAAACGACCACAAATCAATATTTGGGTGCTGAGCACTTTCTTAAAATGAAAAACAGCATTTTGAATGAAAAAGTTATATTTTATCAGAAACGTTTTTGGGGGAAAACGTGTTTGTTTGTCCAAAATGGAAAGTAGTGTTCGATAGGAAACTATGTGTATTTTCTGAAGCTGATATTTTGATGATGACAAAAGGATGATTTACCAAAGCACATTTAAAACTGGTGATTTTCTAATAGCTCATAAGGATTTTCCTTGAGCAGAAGTAGCTCTACTTATTGAAAAGACTGAAGACAGACCCCTGCACTAATTGTGCCTCAGTTGGAACAGGTGGACAGCTGGACTGTCCGCTTTAATACATTTGTGATTATCATAAAACACTCAAATTGTGACACTATATCAGATATGCAATGTGTCCTTTTTTTATATATTAAGCTCCCAGCCCTTTGTGATTTCCAAGCACACTTTGCATCTTTAGACATAGCACACATAATTTTTTTTCCATTCATCGCGGCAGTGCTTTTAAATTACAGTGCACTCAGGAGGGCACAATGTTGCTCCTGGCAGCCATGTTTGAGTGGTGTAAATATACACTGCAGCACGTATGTGGCATTTACGTTTAACTTCCACGCAGTTGATACATTTTCTGTGCCATCCACCATGACCTTACTGGACAGTTAAATCAGTCAATGCACGACACCTTTAACGAGGGAAAGCATAAGCACTATATTTCTGTTTGGCAGTGGTATATTACACAGAGTCTTACAGTTAACAAAACCAGAATGGCAAAAATAGAGGGGCCTTAACAAAACTGAAGCCCTTCCTTTCACAATGCAATCATATTAGTGATTTGGGTTAGCATTCTCATGATTAATGTCGGTCAGAAACACCCGCGTAGCTAGGGGGGGGGGGGGCGAGGGGGGCTGACCGCCCCAGGCGGCACTGTTTTGGGGGTGGCAACAGCGCGACACTGGTGTGCCCCGTTGCGGTGGCCTTTTTATTGTACAGTGCTCTGACACCTTCGGGTAAAGTCCGCGCTTTAATGCATTAAATAAAATCCTGACATTAAGGCAGTGCAATGACGCATCCATTAGTCTGGCACGGTGGGCGGACGTCACGTCACGTCACGTCCTGCTTCCAAAGGCGGGGAAGTTGGTTTTTGGAGCAGGAAGCGGCTCGGCCTGGCTCTGCGGGCGCCACCTCTATTATGGAGCTTGAAGCACCTGCCTCCTGCTCACAGCTGCAAGGCCGCCGTCGTGTGCTGTCTCATTACCGAGGCGAGCTGAGCTCACATCATGGAGTCGGTGACCGGCGGTTCCAGCAGCGGACACCAGGACAGTCGAGACTCTGAGCACAGACAGCCCTGGACCAAGAAAGCGGGTGGCAAACTGACTTGAAGTAAGTTCCAGCCACCCGACTTTCTATTAACACCATGCTGCTGCAGAAATACACGATTTTTAAAACGGTGCCGTCTGCAGAGGCACACGCTCTTTGGGGGATAAAATAATGAATACTACCTTTACTACCTCATGTATTTCACAGTTTTTACTACCTCATGTATTTTGTTTGCTCACAATTGTCACTATTACCTTGTGTAAGTAACGCATGTTTTTGCAATCTGTTCTTTTATAATGTTTCTCATTATGTTTCATCTCTGTTCCTAATGTGAAGCGCTCTGACGCCTTCGGGTAAAGTCCGCGCTATATAAAAATGCATAAATAAATAAATAAATAAAAAAGAACAGAAGACTGGTGACTGGCAAGATGGGATGTACCAAAGAGGGCTCTAAATAGAAAAAGAAAGTAAAGAAATAGGCGGCCTTCAGGGAGAGGCTGCTGCGAGCAGAAGGAAGAGAGGGGGCACAAGAGATGATAAGTCATGGAAGAGGGAAAGAAAGCACCAGCAGCAACAAGGAAGATGATGGGGGAGTGAGATAATTGAAGAGGGTGAAACATAATGGCATGGAGAGCGTGAAATGGAGATCGGAATAAGACACAGGTTTGGGACAGTGGTGAGTGGAAGGTTGGTGATGTAAGAAGTTGGGAAATGAAGGGTAGGGGAGAAAATGAAAAGTAAAGCAGGAGGGGCTGATTGGGGTAAAAGAAAATGACGAAAAGAATGTAAGGGGAGAGCAATGGAATGAAGAGGGAAGGAAAGGAGAGTGTAAAGGAGACAAGGGGAGTCTTCCTGGTCCGGGGGACATGATGACTGCAGACAGAAGTGTGAGAAAACGAGAGTAAGAAAGAGAGAAGGAGGCGAGAAGGGAAGGACTGAGGACGTGAGAGAGGGAAGGGTAGGGTGGAGATACAGGGAAAGAATTAGGAAAGAAGTGAGAAAAGAATGACCGTGTGAGTGGGAGGGAAACGGAAGAGGAGGCAAGAGGGGGAAGATTTGGTGAGAAATAAGCAAGGAACTGGAAAATAGAAGGAGAGAGGGGAGGAAGGGTTAGAGAAAAGGGATAGGGGCCGAGAGGGGCGGAGGCTGTCCTATCATGGAGAGGGGGTCTGTGTAAATAAGGGAACCAGGCAAGAGGAATAGGGGAGGGGTAAGGGTCGAAGAGGGAAAGAAGGGGTGTAAATAAAAGTACGAAGCAAATGTAGGAATCCAGGAGGGACAGAAGGAGAAAAGATTGTGAGAGACCCGGTCCACTTAAAGCCCTGCCTGAGGCTTTCATGCACCCCCATACTCTATTGTGTCTGTGTTAAATGCTTAGACTAGCAATACAAGTTCAGCCTCAGGTTGTGAATAAATAACGGTTGGCACCGCACACCTTGCTGTTATCTGCTAATTCATTTTTATCAAATTTCTCAGTGTGTCTTTTTGAGATAAATTACAGTCTGCAGAGGGGTTGTGACCTCTAAGGTACGCGTGTACCCTTCCATTTCCAGTGCTTTGCAGTCGTTTAACAATCTTCTTACAGTTTCTCGTTGCTCAAATGGGTGTAATTTCAGATATTTATGTTTCCGTTGTTTTTATTGCTTGATTTTAGTTGCGAAAAAAGTGTCACTCATAGTTGTTGAAATGTCACTCATAGTTACGCTGACATTATCAAAATGTCACACTTAGCAATCTGAAACCTTGGCAACTATGCTTCCTTTATGTCCGGCCTGCTGTTGTTAGCTGTACTTCCAGTGCCAGCTGCGCCCCTCCACGTGCACAAACCATGAGCTGAACATTGCAGGCATTGCCCTGCAACTGCAGAAACGTAGACATTGCCGTCTGTTGTATAGTGGGGTGTCGGAGAACATTCCATAAAGTATAGAACCCAGTGAATGCTGGTAATTTCTAACTTGCACAGACATACATTTTTACAGATAAAACTAATATAGCGCACAAACGATGTGTGGAAATCAGGTTTCAATTCATCAAACAAAAAGGATTTGCATAGCGCTACATATCACCTGTGAGGTTATCTAGGCACTGTGGGGTGGGGGCAATGCTTCTGCTGAGGGACGTTATTCGAATAACCATGTTTTTAGGCCCTTCCTGAAATCCTGCAGGGTGGCAGTCTGTGTGCTCTCCTTTGTACTGCTGGTCACCGGTGTATTTAACTGTGTAGCCTTGGACCGTGTCATGTATGTGCATGTAACTCGCATGATCGAGGTAACTATTAGCAGCAATACTACGTGTCTCTCTGACATCTTTCAAAAGTGCTCACCGTCCTTTTTCCCAAGCACCCCCTATCCTCCCCCCCCCGTTCCCCCTCCCCCCTAAGGGGCGGCAATCTGAGGGATAGCCCCGGGCGCCACATGCTCTAGCTACGCCCCTGCTTCCATCCATACATCCATCATTCATCCATCCACCCTTTCATCCATCCATTCACCCATCATTCATCCACCCATCTTTATACACATCCATCCATCCATCATTCATCCATCCACCCTTTCATCCTTCCATCCATAGATCTATCCTTCACCAATCTATCCTTCATCCATCCACCCTTTCATCCTTCCATCCATACATCCATCATTCATCCATCCACCCTTTCATCCATCCATTCACCCATCATTCATCCACCCATCTTTATACACATCCATCCATCCATCCATCATTCATCCATCCACCCTTTCATCCATCCATCCTTCATCCGTCCACCCTTTCATTCTTCCATCCATACATCTATCCTTCACCAATCTATCCTTCATCCATCCACCCTTTCATCCTTCCATCCATACACCCATCATTCAGCCACCCACACTTTCACACATCCATCCATCCACCCTTTCATCCTTCCATCCATACATCCATCCTTCATCCATCCACCCTTTCATCCTTCCATCCATACGGATGTATGACGTTACAACTCATACTTTTACAACGCATGCCATTACAACAAATTTTTTACAACGCAAAAACTTTTACAACGCATGTATTTACAACGCATGTTTTTACAACGCAGGTACTTTTACAACGCATACCATTACAACGTAAGTATTGGTAAGTATATATATATATTTTTTAATTTAAAATAATTGAAAATAATATAATTTAATTTAATTTAATTTAATTTAATTTAATTGATTTAATTTAAATTTAATTTTATTTTATTTTTACCTTATACCCCTGTACCCCAAAAACCCCAAACTGACCCTGAACCCTAAAAATACCCCTGTACCCCAAAAACCCAAAACTGACCCTGAACCCTAAAAATACCCCTGTACCCCAAAAACCCAAAACTGACCCTGAACCCTAAAAATACTCCTTTACCCAAAAACTGAAAACTGACCCTGAACCCTAAAAATACCCCTTTACCCAAAAACTGAAAACTGACCCTGAACCCTAAAAATACCCCTTTACCCAAAAACTGAAAACTGACCCTGAACTCTAAAAATACCCCTTTACCCAAATACTGAAAACTGACCCTGAACCCTAAAAATACCCCTTTACCCAAAAACTGAAAACTGACCCTGAACCCTAAAAATACCCCTTTACCCAAAAACTGAAAACTGACCCTGAACCCTAAAAATACCCCTTTACCCAAAAACTAAAACCTGACCCTGAACCCTAAAAATGCCCCTTTACACAAAAACTGAAAACTGACCCTGAACCCTAAAAATACCCCTTTACCCAAAAACTGAAAACTGACCCTGAACCCTAAAAATACCCCTTTACCCAAAAACTGAAAACTGACCCTGAACCCTAAAAATACCCCTTTACCCAAAAACTGAAAACTGACCCTGAACCCTAAAAATGCCCCTTTACCCAAAAACTGAAAACTGACCCTGAACCCCCAAAATACCCCTTAAAAAAACCCAAACATATAAAATGTAAAATATAATTATATACTTACCAATACTTACGTTGTAATGGTATGCGTTGTAAAGGTACCTGCGTTGTAAAAACATGCGTTGTAAATACATGCGTTGTAATAGTTTTTGCGTTGTAAAAGTTTCGTTGTAATGGTAGTGCGTTGTAAAAGTTGCGTTGTAATGGTTGTTTCCCATCCATACATCCATCCTTTACCCATCCACCCTTCCATCTATCCACCCATCATTCATCCACCCACCTTTTCACACATCCATCCATCATTCATCCATGCAACCTTTTATCCATTCATACATCCATCCACCCTTTCATCCTCCCATCCATACATCCATCCTTCATCCATCCACCATTTCATCCTCCCATCCATACATCCATCCTTCATCCATCCACCCTTTCATCCATACATCCATCCACCCACCCTTTCATCCATCTATCCACCCATCATTCATCCCCCCACCTTTTCACACATCCATCCATGCATCATTCATCCATGCAACCTTTTAGCCATCCATACATCCATCCACCCTTTCATCCATACATCCTTCATCCGTCCACCCTTCCATCCTTCCATCCATACATCCATCATTCATCCATCCACCCTTTCATCCATCCATTCACCCATCATTCATCCACCCATCTTTTTACACATCCATCCATCATTCATCCATCCCCCCTTTCATCCACCCAACCTTCATCCTTCCACCCTTTCATTCTTCCATCCATACATCTATCCTTCACCAATCTATCCTTCATCCATCCACCCTTTCATCCTTCCATCCATACATCCATCATTCATCCATCCACTCCTCATTCATCCACCCACCTTTTCTATGCCTCTCTCATGGGGGGGGGGGGTCAGTATCTCTCTGCGTCGTCTTCCTTCTTCTTTCCCGCTCATGGGAGGGCATCTCTGTGCCTCCCTGCTGAGGGCGGGGGACGTGTCACGGGACCCACAGCTCCAGGCGCGCAACATCCATTGAACTCAAAGGGCTACACTACAGCCTGCTCCCCCAGCCCCCCCCCCCAGCTCCCCCAGCTCGTGTATGTGAGCCCGGCTGAAACAGCTTCAGGGACACACACACAGTCACACCCAAGTACTTGACAGGTCTTTAAAAGACCTTTTACTTGTTAATGAGGCATTGATGTTTTTCACACCTCGGTGTGAATTAGGCCTCCGCCGTGAGCACCCTCAGAAAGCACCAATGCCAGGAACTGCACTCTGCAGAATCTGCGACCCCCTTCCCAGGACTCCATGACCCCCCTAGGGGTCGCGCCCCACAGATTGAAGACCGCTGTGTTAGAGGGTCTTCAGTATATTTATATTAACAGATTGGAAGACATCTATCCAAATTGTGTGGTTGCCCTAAGAATTCTGCTTACAATTCCAGTGACAGTAGCATCTGACGAACACAGTTTCTCACGCCTCAAATTGATAGACTTATTTACGCTCAATGATGTCCCAGGAATGCCTATCAGGATTGCCCCTTCTTTCAATTGAAGGTGATATTGCAGCAACATTGGACTACAGTGAAATGACTGATGCCTTAATCTGAAGAAATGCAAGGAAGATCACATTTTAGCATATAGTGCTACACACGAGATATTGATTTGTCACAACAAATTTACTTATTCAATATTGTCCTGTCAGAATGAACTCATTTGGGGGGCGTGGCTTACGCGCCGGCGTGTGATGGCGCTTCCTATGTGAGCTCCGTGAAGACGCGGGTCTCCTGGCAGCATTTCTTGTTTCTTTCCGGATTACGGAGACCGGCAGACGGCAACCCCGCACGGCGGAACATGGTCCCCGTGTGTTGCGAGGTGAAGCGGCTTTTGTAATTGCCGCTTTCACCTTCTTTTGCCGCTATCTTCTCTTCAGCCACTGCGGGACGCGAGCGGCCGCCATTTTGTGCCGCCGCGATCGCGTCCCGTTTTTCTGTCACCGTCATCGCCTCATCAGCCCGTGTGTCCTCCTGCTGAATCCAATGCTTATATATGGACAAGGTATGTGCTAAGGAATGCAAACCAAGCTCCTACTATGTTTTCATGACATTTGGTTCCTTCGCTTCCTGCATATCACCTAATTATGCTATACTTCATAGCGACGGCCATTTTGTGGTGCTTCCTGCGCAATGCTAAATAGCTTCTTTTCCTCTGCTGTCAATCCTCCGTGGAACATCAAGTGATCCTCTTGGGCCCCATATACTATGGACGCTTTGCTGTATCGCTAGGTTTACTTCCTGGATGGTGTTTTTATCTGCGTTTTTAATGGATTTCTGCTACATTTCGACGCATTTCCTGTGGGTCTGAGGTATTGCTTCTCCATTGTTTTATATTGCCTCTTATATGACCTCTTCCTTCCAGTACTTCCAGTGCTTCTTATACCTCTGCATATAGGGTCTCAGCATTTTAACTATCGCGGTGTGGCTCCCATCCCTGTGGTCCTCCTAGTTTGCCCCTCTGTTGGCACCATGTCTCAGAACGCAGGCCATGCAAGATCGTCTGTCACTGGTACCACACCGAAACGCCATAAGAATGACCCTCCATCTCCAATTCGCTCCTCTCAGAACCCTGTGCTGGATTCCATTTTAGAAGAGGTTCGTGGCCTACAACCTTTTATGGTGGCAACTAATGAGAAGCTCAAACAGATAGAAGACAGATGGGTCGTCATGGAAAATAAAGTCCAGCAATTAGAACAACGCATTAGTGACGTCCAGGATGTTTCTACAAAAATTCCTATTCTTGAAAAGGAGATACAGCAGTTGAAACTTCATACAGAGGACCTTGAAAATCGTAATAGACGGAATAACCTCCGTATTTATGGTGTTCCGGAGTCCCTTGGGGAAGGCGATATGGTGTCCTTCATCCGCAAATTCCTCTACGAACTTTTGGAACTACTTCCAGACTCTACCCCTCTAAACATACAGCGTGCTCATCGTTTGGGACGTCCTACGTCTAACCCGACCAAACCCAGAGGCATTATCCTGCTTTTTCTGGAATTCACTGAATTGATGACTGTTCTTAAAGCTGCAAGAGCAAAACGTCGCCTCGTTTGGTCGGGCCATACCATCTTCATAGCCCAGGATTTATCGAATGCTACGAATGCACGTCGCAAAGAGTTCCTCAATCTGCGTCCACGTATGAGGGAATTAAGCATTCAATATGGAATCCTACATCCTTGTCTCTGCAAAATTACCCACAATGGTCGTTCTCGTACTTTTGATGATCCACAGAAGCTTCGAGAGTATCTACTAACTGTCTCCACTGCCACGATGGACACTAATGACTGAAAATAACTCTTTTCTATTTCCTGCATTCACTTCTCTTCTGTTTTGACGACTGTTGTGGCCTTGTCCCGGTCTCTCTCTTGTCATTATATGCTTCGTCTTTTCATATTGCTCGTTATATCCTATTTATCTTCCCGCGTTTTCCTCGCTCTGTATGGTAGGCACCCGCGTTGGCGTCTCCATGCTCCTACTATCTAGGTATTCTCTTTTTTCTCAGATCTGGCGTCTTTGCCTTGATCTGTTTCTTATTTATTTCCTCCTTTTTCTTTCCTTTCTTTTTCTTCTTCTTTTCACAGGCCAATCATGTTTATCCCTTGCTCATTTATGTTCCGTTCTCTTCTCTGTGTTACTTCTTTCCTTTCCTCTTGATAAATACAGTATTCCTCATTGTTCCTCCTCGCTTTTCCTAATGACCGTGATGCTTCCTTGTCTATTGTTTTCCTATATTTACCCGATTTGTATTACCTGTGTTTATATTTCGTATTTGAATCTCATTTCTATTATGTTTGTCTCCACTGTCTCTCCTTATAGCTCCTTTCCTGCAGTGTATTGGACCCAGCTGTTACCCTCCTCCCTTACCTTCCATCATGTGTAACTTTGTAACGTGGAATGTTCGTGGTCTCGGCAACCCTGTTAAACGTCAAAAGGTATTGTCCCATTTATCCAAGTTAAATGCTCAGGTTGCTTTTCTCCAAGAAACACATTGTACAGATGTCGAATCGTTGAAACTTAAGAGGGCATGGGTGGGTCAAGTTGTATTTTCTCCTGCTATTGACAAAAAAGGAGGTGTTGCTATATTATTTCGTAAAGGTTTGGATGTCCAAATTTTATCTTCTCAATCGGATGTTGAAGGTCGTTGGGTTATGTCAAAAGTGACTATACAAAGCAAAACTATGGTGCTCCTTAATATTTATGGTCCTGTCCGACCAGACCCTAAATTTTGGACTGATGTCAAAATCCTCATTTCCTCTATTGACTGCCCTAACATTGTCTTAGCTGGCGACCTTAACCAGTGGTTAGACCCCTTTTCAGATAGATTATCCTCCTCCAAATTCCAACCTGATAAGACACACAAATCCTTCCAGTCAGCCATTGCTTCACGTCCCCTATTCGATGTGTGGAAAACATGTAATCCAAACTTACTCGAATATACGTTCTACTCTAATGTTCACCACACCAGGTCCAGAATTGACTATATTCTAGTCAGCAAATCCCTTCTCCCTGCTATTCAGACATCTGAAATTGGTTCTATTTTTCTTTCGGATCATGCACCAGTTTATGCCACTTTTGACCTGACCCAAACCTCCTCCTCTTTCAATCGTTGGAAATTTAACACTTTCCTCCTCTCCGATTCTGTATTTATGTCCACAGTTAAAGATTTCATCTCTGAATACTTCTCCCTCAATTTACCCCAAGACACGTCAGTTTCAAATACTTGGGATGCTTTTAAAGCGGCTTTACGAGGTTTCACAATCTCTTATGTGTCTAGGAAAAAGAAACTCAACCGTGACAAGTACACCACCCAACTTTCCAACATTAAGACCCTAGAACACTCTTACTTCTCGTCCAAGAATCCTGACGCTCTCCTCCAACTTATCAAAGCCAAATCTGAACTCAATCAAATTGCCACAGTCGAAGCTTGCAACACCCTCTTGAAGGTTAAATCTAAATTTCATGGGGGTCAGAACAAAGCCGGAAAAATGCTAGCAAACTATCTCAAAATTAAATCGGAGCGGAAATCAATTGGCTCTATTCTCAATGAAGTAACCAATACAACGGTTTCTTCTGATGAGGATATTGCACAAGTCTTTCATACCTACTATAAACTCCTGTATACTGATGATACGCACCCTGATGATGATGACCTCTCCCGTTTCTTCAATGACCTTCCTCCTCCCCCATCTCTCCCTACCGAATTCCATCAACTCGAGTCTGAAATTACCTCTCAGGAAATTCTCAAGGCAATCACCTCCCTCAAGAAAGCGAAAGCCCCTGGTCCAGATGGTCTCCCAATTGAATTTTACGCCAACATGCATTCTATTTTTGTCCCCCATCTTTTACAACTTTTTAACTCCTTTATTGCAAATGCTAAAGCATCTGGCTCATTTTTGGACGCCCTAATAATCATAATCCCCAAACCTGACAAAGACCACTCCCTGTGCAAAAACTATCGTCCCATCTCCCTTATTAATTATGATTGTAAAATTTTTGCCAAAATTTTAGCGGCCCGCCTCGAATCCCTTATTCCCCTACTAATCTCAACCGATCAAGTTGGCTTTGTGAAAGGTAGACTTGCAGCTGACAATGCCCGTGTTTTTGCTAATATTATTTCCCACAGTAAACGATTCAAAGCCCCTCTAGCTGCCCTATCCCTAGACGCTGAGAAAGCGTTTGATCGAATTAATTGGAAATTCATGTTTAAAGCAATGCAATGGTTTGGGTTTGGCCCCCACTTCATTTCCTTAGTTAAACTACTATATTCTGCTCCCCGTGCTAGTGTTTTTGTTAATAATCAATTCTCTAAATTTTTCCCCTTATCCAGAGGGACAAGACAAGGCTGTCCTCTTTCCCCTTTACTTTTTATTCTTTGTCTTGAACCCTTCCTCATTAAAATCCGCTCTAACCCCCTAATTCAGGGGTTCAAACAGACATCGATTGAGACAAAAATTTCGGCTTATGCCGATGATGTCCTGGTCTACATGGCTAATCCTGTTTCTTCCCTTCCTCCATTTTTAGAAGAAGTCCGCTTATACTCCTCTGTTTCTGGGTATAAGCTCAATCTCTCTAAAACGGAGGTCCTCCCCCTCAACTCATCCTGTTACCAATACATGTTTGCATCGACTGAGTTTGCGTGGTGTCCATCCAAGATCAAATACTTGGGTATTTGGTTCTCCTCTAACTTACGTGACACACTCAAACTGACCTTTACCTCCCTTACTCAAAAAATTCAATCGCTCCTTCAATTATGGTCTCCTCTTTTCCTTTCCTGGTGGGGTCGTTTAGACACCATCAAAATGATGATCTCCCCACATATTTTATACACTGTATCCATGCTCCCTGTGAAAATCCCTAAATTATTTTTCAATCGGCTGAACTCCATCTGCTCCAAATTTTTGTGGAATAATAAAAGACCCCGTATTGCCTTACATAAACTTACACGCCCAAAATCTGAAGGTGGGGTCCGCTTTCCTGATTTCCAATCTTACCATTCTGCCTTTTTAATAAAACAAGCCTTCTCATTGGCGTTCGATTTCAATGATACCCCTCTACCCAGATGGATTGCTGTCGAAAGGTCCTTGTTAAAGGATTTTTCTTTCCAACAATCCCTTTTCATGTCAAATTGTTCATTCTTGACTATACACCCTGTACTGAGATACTCACATACTCTACTGCACAATATATTCTCGAAAGACTTGTCCCCCCTACAAACTTTTCTTTCCTCTAGCATATGGTATAACAAATATCTTAAGTACAAGGGTAAATCTTTCTATTTCAAGTATTGGAAAGAAAAGGATATTATATTTGTGTACCAGTTTTTTTCTGAAACATCCATTATTCCATTTGATGTAATGCAAAATATGTTTGATTTGCCTGCACATTGTCGCAAAGAATATGACATTATTACTTCTGCCATTTTCTCTCACCTTTCTACCCTCCCTACTTTTGATCTCCTTCCTTCCCTTACTCCTTCCACTCCTTTATATCCTATGTTTACCCAACAAATACCCAAAGCTGCTCTAATTTATAAACTGTTATTAGAGAATGTTGGCCTCAGGCCTAAAACTGTTACTGAAATTGTTTGGGAATCTGATTTATCTTTCTCGTTACCTGTTGATGTTTGGGATCGCTTATGGTCTAAACTGTTTAAGACTTCGATTTCAGCTCGTATTACTCAGTCACTTTTTTTTCTTTACCATAGAGCTCTTATTACCCCCGCAAGCATAACAAAATTCTCCCCTTCCTCCTCACCCCTTTGTTGGTCCTGTTCCTCTCACCCAGGCACTCTCAAACACCTCTTATTTGATTGCCCGTCAGTTCTTACTTTTTGGAACGCAGTTTGGACATATTGCATGCGTATTTTTCATTTTTCTGAACCATTTTCATCGTTGCATGTTTTTTTAGGTTCCCTATCAGATGCTTTGGATTTACATTCGTATAACGCTAAATTGTTTGATCTTCTCATTGCAACTGCTTTCAAAGTAATTTTGTCTTGCTGGAAGGATAACTCCAAATTGTCAGTGCATACATGGTGGAACTTTATATGTGATGAGCACAGAATTGCAATTGCTTCTTCTTCTTCTGTCGCCTTAAAAATTAAGTCTGATCTTACCTGGCTTCCTTTCTCTACCTTCTTATCCTCTTCTCCCCCTCCCTAACCTTTCCCTCCTTTTTCTCTTTCTTCCTCTTTTTCTCTTTTCTTTTCTTATCTTTTTCTCTCTCTACTATTTTCTTCCATTTCATATTTTATCTGAACCGTTTTTTGCATCTCCACTTTTCGTTCATGATTATCTCATATTGGTTCTGTTCTATGACATGTTGTTATATTTTGCTGTACTATTTGTTTTTTCTTAAACAAAATAAAAACCTTATTAAACTGAAAAAAAGAATGAACTCATTTGGGCTCTTTACTGTGTTATTTTTCAGAGTTCAACTAAATGTTTCCTGTTTTCTTCCCCCCTTCAGATTCATCTATGACATTTATGCTACTGATTTCTTGACTATAGTTCCCTTGAAATTTGGGGGCATATCCTGATGTTTGTATTAGGATGTAGGCGAAATGGGCAGATTCGACTAGATGCGTACAGGACATGATATGAAGATGGCAATTTCTTTTTTTTCCCAATCCTACCCCTACCCCAATTTTCCCCAAGTTGGACAACCCCAGAATGTTGGAAATATAAACAACAAAGTTGCTGTCTTTTTGGGGAG
The DNA here is from genome assembly GCF_964261635.1 of Lissotriton helveticus. NCBI lineage: Eukaryota > Metazoa > Chordata > Amphibia > Caudata > Salamandridae > Lissotriton > Lissotriton helveticus. The sequence continues at coordinate 918,888,794 of NC_136065.1, read as the reverse complement.
TTTGAGGATTGTCATCAGAATCCTGCCATTCTGCCTCTACCACTTCCTACGGTTCTAACACCAAATTAAAAACTGTGATTTGAAAACCCTTTGAATCTGCAGAATACCTTCACTTTAAACACACCCAGGTACTTGGCCTTCCCTAAATGAATCAATACCAGAAAGCCACCCAATGAGAATAATCTAGAACGTTGGAGTTACTTTATGTTTCACTGGAATTGTATTTTTGTGTTCATTCTCTCCTCATTGTTTGATTGCACTATTTCCTTTTATCTGCTTTTTATAAGAAAATGGATATTTGCTCACCTGTTTTCCATCCTCTCATCTTTTTGTCCATGTTACTGATAACCATATTAGGTCGCTTCAGTGTTGCCAAATAAGACCAATAGTCCTGCAATGTCACTTTCTGTGATGTCACCTCTTGTGATGCAATATGCAATTAGAGGGGGATCACATCTTCCCTTTCCCCCAGGGCCTCAGAAGTCCTATGACCGGTCCTGCAAACTGTCAACAAATTGCTGCTATTATATATACTGATTTTAGGTCTACATTGAAATAAGATTAGTTAGAAACAACATTTGACGTATGCTGATAATAGAAGCAGTTTTGCTTGGCCAGCTTGCAGCAAATGACTTTAGGAAAAGCTGTCTGTTCTTTAAGTTACTGTAATAGGTTCATCACTGGCATCGCTCCCACAGGAAACAAGGCTCATTCAGGGTTAATGTCGGTTCTCATCAGGACTGGCAGACTAATGTTCACCTACACTAGGACACGAGCTCTGAGCTGCGCGGCATGCTTTCAAGTACACTGTGACGTCTGCAGTGCTTTTCAGAACATATCACGGTGCTTAAGTGAGATTCTGTCCGTGTGCACTGTACAACAAAGCGTGACTTCCACTGACTGAAAGCTTTTGAGGACAGGGTCCCTTCGAGATTAGCTTTTATTATAACAATAGCTTTAAATGTGTTTAAAAATTAGCAACCGGACTTCCATTGGGAGCGTGTCTCCTTGCCAGACTTGCAGTGTGTACAAGGTTAATCTTCACAGCATCACATACCGGCAGTACATAATACATATCCTAGTCAATGACTTGTACACACACTGAGTGCCGCAAATGCACTGACTTCATCAGACTTACCGAAAGAGGCCCAGGTGACTCAAAGCTTCTTGATACTCAGAGGTGAAAACTGACTGATTCAACTGAGGCATAAGGTCTAAGGAGCCCAAATCAGAGAAGAGGATGTAGAGGGACGGCCAGAGCTGCTGGAATTGAGGGATCAGGTTCAAGTCTCAGCGTCGACTCAAAATCCTGTGATTTTTTAACAAATCACTTACTCTTCCAGTGTTTAAAAAAAAATAGACTCTGCACTATGTGTAGCCTCAAAAAGGCATATGTAAAACTAAAAGCACATTATTTGTACAATAACAGCTATGTTTTAAAAGGTACAGGCAAGCATCGGAAAGGGGTTGGGAAGTGTGGGGGCTGCTACACTTGGAGGGAGGTGGGGAAAGAAGCACCACGAGAATGGGGGTGGGGAAAGAAGCACCACCACACACAAGTTGAAGGGGGGGAAATAAATAATACCTGAATTACAATGTGAGCATCAGACAGGCACTAATTAAATTGAATTAATCTGTGCTTGGTCCAGCTCCATACAAAAGAAAGGAAGTGATGCTTAGCGTAAGCTGCACCTGTTCTGAGGATTGCACCTCAATTACATTGCCATGTGTGGTTTACATCAAAGAGGCTGTATTGGGTTGACTGCCATGACGCAGAAGATACGGGGTGAAAGGGCATGTTGTTATGATTGTAAGAGCCTGAATGATGTCCGTGAGGACAACAGGATTTAAGGAGGTAGAAGGTAAAGTAGTCAGCAGGGGAATCTGGGAGGAGACACAAAAGATTGCATTGGATGCTTTGCAAGAAATGCTCTACTGGAAACAATAAAACACCTCTTGTATAAAAGGTCATGGTTGAACGTGGCTTCCTTTGCTGACTCTCCTGTCCAAGGAGTTCAATGAAATTACCTGTCCTAAATACCTTAGAATCCTACGTCTCACCAGCACCACCGATGATTCTCGGTGATTTTACATTTGGTCTCACCGCACCTCTGCGGCACGTTACTGGTCACACTGACGCTCAAGAGCACACTGGTCGGGGAGGGGGAGGGGGGGTCCTAGGGGGGAGGGTGAGGGAGCTTCTAGTTCTTGTTAATTTCCTTATGCTACTCTTTTGCCTTTACACGCAAGATATCAAACAGCTTCTCGGGCATATGTATTTTGCTTATTCTGGATTACTAGGGAAGACGTGCCTGTCTGTCCCGCTCGCTATGTGCACCTTGAGCTTGCTTTTCTTGCTGAGATGTCTCAATATATGCCTGTTGAAATCTTCAATAAAAACACTTTTGAAACTAAAAGGTCATGGTTGAGCTATGCAGCCATCTGTAGCTAAATGGTGAGTTATGAATCAAGCAGAAAACGCCATAGGCGAGATCTATTCATGATTTATTCTGCACAGGGAAGCATATTCAATGGTAGAGGATGTGGCATAAAGGCCAGAGCTGTCTCCTTTGGAGCAGGTGAACACAGTTCGAGTCTTGGCATCAGCTCCACGTTCTGTGATTCTGGGCAAATCACTTAATTTTGTTCTGCCTGAAAAACAAAAGATTGTGTAACATGCGCATGTCAAACATCAGTTTACATCACACAAAGTGTCCAGTTTGTGCTATATAAACTGCAAAAAAAGAAAAAAAACACAAATAAAGGAACACTAAGAACTGAAAGAAATAGGAATATCTGGTTAGTGAGGAAGAGCTGAATCATAGCGGGATTAGTGGAGGGACACTAATTAAAATTAATAAATCTGTAGTTGGGAGATACACCACAGATGAAACAGGAAGTGATGCAAAAGCACATACTGGCCAAATAGGAGAAAGTAAAGACAGTGACAAAGGGGCCAACAAACGGTATGAAGGGGCGGGTTGGAAGCCCCATACTGAACACAACAGCGTTTTGTGAGAAGAGCGCATACGCTAACGCATGCTGCTCACGCAGGCTCGACCCTAAAAACCAACTAAAATCTAAAAAAGCATCACGCTTCTTTAATAGCAAAGAGCATAGTGAAAGTGTAGTATTCTGTGCTTGTTTATGGAATGCCCAGAGTACAGAATCTCACTGCGTGGGATTCTGTACCTCGAATTCCAATATTACCAGATGGTGATTTTCCTGTGTTCCAGGTGGCTGCTCTGCTTGGTGGCTCAGTCTGTATTACGAATAAAAGCCTTTTACAACTTACCTGGCTCATTACAGCATCCTTTTAGTGACGAGGACTGAGCCACCTACACAAACCTGTGACAAATTTGGAGATTAACTGTGGATCAACGAGTGAACAAAGCAAGCATCTGCCTTGGATTCCGTCGTGTCGTTTTCCCACGTTGAGTGCGGCTGCTGGAATCGTTTGGGAGACTGACGGGATCAGCGGTGAGCAGAGCGGCTCAAGTTCAAGGTCGGTGGAACGCAAATGGAGTGATCTGCGTTTCAGCAACGTGATACAAGTAATCACGCAATGACACAGGCACGTTGAAACGCACTACACGCTTCCTGATTTGTGCGTATTTGCGTTCCAAGAAGAAACGCAAGGAACTCTTCCACTCCCTACGTCAGAGTGAGCATTGTTTTTTCTCTACTACGCGCTTCCATAGCTAAGCGCATTTGCGTCTTGTTTGAAATGCAAGTAGCGTCACAGTGAGCATTGTGTTTAGATTCTAGTCCTTTAATGAATGTAGGGAATCCTTCTAACTGAAGATTCCTTGCTCTCAGATTGATGTTCTGTTCCAGCATCATATTGGCACAAGGGTAGCAGCTCTTTTCTGACGATAAAGACTACAGGTACACCCACCTTCATTAATTTATTTTGTGTTTGGTGCAGGACAAACAGAGATACATATTGAAGGAATTATTTCCTTGTTACATCGTTTGTATAGACTGCAACACTTTCGTGAAGCTAAGACTCTGGTAATTTTTTGGGGGAGTTACATTTTCTAGCCTCAAATTTGTATTTCAAGCAGTTATCTAAAATCAATCTGATTTCAGTTTTTTCTGCAATTTCGTTTTCTATCTTACTTAGCCTAATATGCAAGCTGTCAGTCCTCCTCCACCTTTTCTCAAATCACCAGGTGATCCACCCATCAAGTGGAAGCAATGGTTTGATGGGTTTGAGACATATTTGGGAGCAATTGGCGCAATCAGATTCAGGGCAGAACGCAGAAAATGTTTGCTTTTACACTCATTAGGTTTTGAGGGAAGAGCTATACTGAAACATCTTCCAGCTCCTGTTGTTGATGGTGAGAACGTTCCTCTTGATGAGTATCAAGATACAGCCAAGAGACTACAAACAAGGTTTGATGTGCAACCCAGTATTGTTGCTCTTCGTCACAAGTTTTTTTGTGCATGCAGAATACAGGAGAAGATGTTGACAGTTATATCACCGCTTTGAGGAGACCTGATAGTGGAATGTCAGTTTGAAAATGTTTCTGATCAACTAGTGCGCGATCAATTCATTTGCCACTGTTCTAATAAAAATATCACACAAAACTCCCCTCCATGGGAAATCCTAGTCTTGAAGAAACTATTAGGGTGGCAAAAAGCATTGAGACTTCTGTATTGTCAGCTGAGGAATTGGAAAGTAAGAGTAATGAAGCAGTTGCTGCTATTAAAGCAAAAGACAACAAAGATAAAGATGTCAAATCTTCTGACAAACCTCGTTCAAATTAATTTTTTAGACAGACAGAATTATTTTCACCATCAAAGTAATGTTTGCAACAAATGTGGATACAGAAATCACTTGAAGTGCAACAAGTGTCCAGCAAGATTTGTGACATGTAGACTGTGTAACAAGACTGGTCATTTTGCTAAAGTCTGTCAACCTAATAAGGGAAGATTATCTCACCAACCTAATTCTGTAAAATGTGTTGTCGATGGGGAAGTGTCTTGTATTGATGAGGAATTTGTTACTAGAGAGCTCTGCGACATGGTCTTTGTAGTACATGATGATGGGGTTATTGTGGGAAAACCTGAACTGTGTAAGGATCCTTATGTAGAAATTTTAGTAGGAGATCGTTTGCTTAAGCTTTTGGTGGATTCGGGTGCCCGCATGTCCATGATAACATTAGAATTGTACAATGCAACATGGCCAGACAGACCACTTCTTCCCCTTGACCGCAATGCTGTTTCTTATGAAGGGCGAGAGATAGACTTGTCAGGATATATTGAAGATGTGATGGAATTCAAAGGGAGAAGAATTGCGGGGAAATTGTACGTAGCTCACAAGGGATTAAATATTTTAGGAATGGTTTCACCAGGGTTTGTTTGGGATGGTGCTTAGACCTGGTACCTCCAAACAAGTTCTAGCCATCAGAGAGAGTCCTGATATAGAGAATTTAGTCAATCAGTTTCCTCATGTTTTTTCCTGGGGAGCTTGGCAAGATAAAGAATTTCCAACACAAGATTATTATGAAAGATACCGCCAAGCCTGTTAAACACACACTTAGGAATGTTCCCTTTAGTTTTAGACAAGACCTTGAGAAAGAGCTGGACTTGTTATGTGCCAAGGGTATCATTGAACCAGTGGAGTCTTCGCTTTGGTTATCTCTACTGGTAGTAGCTCAGAAGCAGAATGGTGAGCTTAGGGTTTGTGTTGACCTTCGCTGCCTTAATAGTGAAATCTGGGTGGACTCCCATCCTCTTCCAAATATTAATGAGCTGCTGGCTGGTCTAAGTCTACACGAAGCTTGATCTAGCGTCTGCCTATCATCAGGTAGAGTTAGCCCAAGAGTCGAGACACCTCACAGCATTTGTTTCCCTTTTGGAACTTTCCAATATGTTCGCATGCCGTTTGGTCTTGTATCAGCGGCCTCTGTGTTTCAGCGCCTCATGTTTAATATGCTGAAGGGGATTGAGGGAATATCTGTTTTACAAAATGATGTTCTTATGTTTGCCCCTGACAATGCTACACATGATTCCATTCTCAAGGAAGTTTTGTCCAGGTTCCAAGTGAATGGGGTAGTGTTACGAAGAGAAAAATGTGTGTTCAGGACCAAAGAAGTGGAGTATTTAGGTCATGTTGTCAATGAAAATGGCATTTTACCCAAAAACAGTTTAGTTGACGCAATTGTCAAAACCAAGGCTCCTTCTGACAAGGCAGGTCTTAAGTCCTTCCTTGGTCTGTGTGAATTTTATTTGCGGTTTGTACAAGATTTTGCAAGCAAATTGAGACCATTATCATGTATGCTAATGAAAACTGTTGTTCTTGTGTGGAATGATAAATGCCAGAGAGTCTTTGAGTGGGTGAAGCAGCAATTTATTTCACCAAAAATGTTAAAACACTATGATCCTTCTCTCACATGCAACCTCACTGTTGATGCCAGCAATGTTGGTTTTTGTTGCTATTCTTTCTCAGAAGAAAGAGGGAGATGTTAAAACTATTGGCTTTGCCTCGATGGTTTTATCTCCTTCTGAAAGATAGTACTCTGTTATAGAAAAGGAGGTGCTGGTGGGCTGTTATGACGTTTAGGAACTTCATTTGGGGAAAAAAATTCCGCTTACAGACAGATCACAAGTCTTTACTTTTTATTCTCAGTGGGAAAAATGTCAGGAGTTTTACTCCTAGAATTGCTTGTCTTTCTTCCAAGCTTCTTCAGTTTGATTTTTGTGCTCAATACATTCCTGGTAACAGGAATGGGTGCACAGATTTTCTTTCTCGTTTTTCTGACACTATTGAGAATGAACTTGACGCAGGTGAGCAGGATATTGAAGGGATTATCCTTGCAACTGTTGACCTTCCACAATTGTGTGCAGTCTCAGAGAGTGAGTGGCGTAAAGCTCTCTGTAATGATGTCTTCATGACTCAGGTCATGAAGTATGTTGAGATAGGATGGGCTAAAGAAAGGAACCTTAATTTTGAAGTTAAGACTTCTTCAAGTAGCAGACGAACTTACCATCGAAGATGGATTATTACTCAGAGGGGATAAACTTGTTCCTCCCATTTCTTTGAGAAATGTTTTAGTTAAACAAGCACATGAAGGCCATTTAGGTGCCACTATGACTAAGAAAAGAGTGTGTCTGTCCTTTTGGTGGCCCTCCATGGACAGGGAGATTGATGACAATATTAAGTCCTGTATAATCTGTGCCAGTTGCGACAAAGCTGACAAATTATGCACTCCTCCTCTTTCTGCCATTGAATTGCCATCTTCACCTTGGGTGAAATTGGGTCTTGACTTTGTTGTTCCTTTCCACCCACTTGATGCTTCTTTGAAGTTTGCCTTGGTTCTCATAGACTACTATTCTAAGTGGCCAGAGGTAAAGTTTGAGAGAACAGTGTCTTCTAGAACGGTGGTTGAATGTCTCAATGAGGTCTTTTTAAAAGAAGGTTTTCCCAAATCCTTAGTGACAGACAATGGCACATAGTTTGTTGCCTAGGAGGTTGAAGATTTTTTGCACAATTGTGGTATCAAGCATCTCAGAGTTCACTGTATCATCCCCAGACAAATTGCCTAGTTGAGCGAATGAACAGGGTGCTGGGGGAGTGTATACGGTGGACTCTTGCTAATAAATGTGTCATAAGTAATTCTGTGAGAAGCATGCTCTGGTTTTATCGCACTACCCCACATTCAACGACTGGTGTGTCACCTTTTGAATTGTTATGTGGTCGGAGAGCGGCTACTGCTTTTTGTCCGGGATGGATGAGCAAATGGGTTAGACGGAAACAATAGGCAGACACTACTGTCAGAAGTCGGGTTGAGTTGATTCAGAGTAAATAAAACACTTATTTTGATTCCACAAAGAAAGTCAAATGTAAATGTAAATGTACAGGAATTTATATAGCGCAAATCACCGAGCGGTTTCTAAGCGCTTGCTTAGGGAACCCGTCCTGGTATTCCCCTGTGAGATAACCCCGGCAGGGTATCTGCAAGGTGAAAGCCAGGCATCCCGCCGCGAGGGGCCGCTGTGGAGATTAAGCAAGCTATTGCCTAGAGTCGCAGAGTGTGAACCCGTGAATCGAGTAGGCACCGGAGCGAGAATTGTCGAGTCCATGGACATTTTAGGACTCAAGACCCCGCCGAGCCGGGAATTGAACCCTGGTCCCGGGCTGACCTCTGCTTCCAGGTCTGCCTCCTCTAACCAGTGAGCCACACTTCTCCACCAAGTCAAGGAAGTGGAGATATGTTTGGGTGATCTGGTCCGTGTTAAGAAACCTGTCCATGTGAGGAAGGGTTCTTCCAAGTTTGGTCCTCCTTTGGAGGTTATTGGTATGAAAGGTGATTCCCTTAAATTAGCAAATGGTCAGTGGTGGAACAAACGTGTTCTTGTGAAGTATCGTTCTTGTGAAGAGGATGCATGTAAGGGTGTGAGCAGTAACAATAAAGTTGTAACTCATGATGAGGTTGCAGATTGCAATGTCCAGCTTCCTTTGAGGTGCAGTACTCGTGCCAAGAATGTACCTCTTCGTTTTAGAAAATAGTTGGTTGCTGTTCAGTTTCCTTTGAGGCACAGCACTTGTGCCGAGAATGTACTTCTTCATTATAGAAACTAGTGTGTCATTTTTCTTATTATCTTTTCTTTCTGCTCTTCTTATTCTTTCTTCTCTCTTGTTTTTTTGGTTCTCATTTTTCTATTCTTTCTCTTTCTTCTTTCTTACTTTTCTCTTAGTCATTTTTTCTATCTTATTTTTATTGTTTGTTGGTTTGTTTTAGTTTTTAGGAAAGACCAATGTAGTATTCTGTGCTTGTTTATGGAATGCCCAGAGTACAGAATCTCACTGCGTGGGATTCTGTACCTGGAATTTCAATATTGCCAGTTGGTGATTTTCTAGTAGCTCATAAGGCAGGTGATTGAGCACAGCCTATGCTACTGCAGTATGTTGTAGTTAAACTAGTATGATCTTGGAAGGCAAACTATATTTAAATACAAAGGAAGGGCAAATTCAAGTGGACATCAACATGAGGGTGCCCATTTTACAGCAGAACTTTGCACCTTAGCTGAAGCACTAAGTCCAAACAGTCGTAAGTGTGGGCGCCAGTGCAGTAGCAAGGGCACTGTGAGCCCAAATGCAAGCTAGAGATTTGGTCTCCTATCCATCTCCCCTTTTTTTGCTTTTAAAACATACCCACTAATTAGGGTGAACCAGGACTCTGTGTCTCTGCACCTACTTCACTACGGTTAATATATATCAGAATCTGCATTTTATAATTGAATAAGGCCAAGGAGGCTCTGACAACTTCTTTATATACTGTGATCAATAGTGGCAGCATCAGTGATTTTTCTTATCCCCACCCCCTCCGTTGATAGTGTTGACCCCTCACACGCCCCCACCCTACTGCCAGCAATAAAAATAAATGTCATGATGTTGCCTGTTTTGGCTGCATCATAGTGCTTTAAAAAACATTTAATTTCAATTTCATCCATAAGGCAGAGCAGGCATGCTGCTGTACAACATGGAAAAAAAAACTCTGTCAAAGCCAGTAGCTGTCTCGTAGGTGACACCTGTTGGCTTTGCCATTGCTTGTTATATGACTGTTCTTCACCCATCTATGGGAATGAAGCTGATTTAATATGTAAAGCATCAGGAATAGTTTAAAAATTAAGCAATTCAATTAAATGTAATTTCAACTTATGGCAATATTTGAATATATTTTGTAAGAATGTCACTAATGTTCTAAGAACATGCTTTTTCTGTTCAAATTAAACTTCCCATTGCTGTGACCATGAAATTACTGCAGTGCGGCATCTGAGAGAGCAATGCTGTTAGCACAATGCAAATCTAGGCACTCACTCATCTAGCCATCATCTTAAGAACGTATTCCAAAGTGCATATTAATATGTAATCAAATTTGCAAAAAACGATCAGATCAGTTTATATTGTATCGTGTTTTAATGCACCATCATTCTTTAATTGCAGATAAGGATCATACCACAATAGTGACGTAATCTGGGATTCAAATCGTATCCAAATTGCTTGTAACAATGTTTAACAATTTTTAAACTCAAATAGGCTGAATTCAAAATGGTCATGTAAATAAAGTTTTACTTTATTGAATGAAGAACATGTTACTTTGCAGGAAAAATATGTTTTAACCCCGGGTTTTGCAGCTTTTCCTTTGAAATATATGTGCTTTCTGCTGCTAACCTGTGTTCCTAGTGAACAAACCCCCACATGCATCAACCTATTTAGGAAGTGCAAACGGTGCGAATCGGTAAATTCGGCCGTTTGCACATCCTAAATACGTTTTTGGGATGCATGAAACAATTCGCTATTTTTTGCATTTCTTAAAAATGCAAATGCAATTAAGGTATCGCATTTGTGCGATTCCTTAAATGCAATGCATCAATTTGTAAAAAATAGCGAATTTTGAAATTGGAAGTGCAAATTAACACGAGGTTGACCCTCGTGTTAATTTGCGAAAAATTTTAAAAAAGCAAAAAAATGCATTTTTTAAACTTGCATGTTACAGACACACATGTCCTTAGGACATGTGTGTGTGAAACATGCACTTGAAAATACATTTCAGGGTGCAGGGGGGGTCTTTTGGACCCCCCTCTGCACCCTTGCAATGCATCAACAAATTGCGAGTGCAAAAAAAATAAAAAGGCAAAACGGCATTGATTCCTATGGGCCTCTAGGCCCATAGGAATCAATGTAATGCCATTCCTTAATTGCGATTCGCAATTAAGGAATCGCAATTTCCGAAAATTAAGAAATCCTAAAAACTTTTAGGATTTCTTGATGCATAGGATTTTGCATTTCCTAAATAGCGATTCCTTAATTTTCGCTATTTAAGAAATGCAAAATCCTAGATTGATGCATGTGGGGGCCAGTGTGTTTAAATGCAAAGTGTGTTTAAGACTGCAGTACCACCTCCTGTCTATGGGGGCAGAGGGAGCAAAAATATAAACACACTTTCTGAAACACAGGTCCCCACAAGACAATTTTTTTAAAAGTTGTAAAAATTGACACAGATGTTCCTGAAGCCATTTTTTTTATCATTTAAAGGACATTACCTTGTGGGGACCTGAGTTCAGGTCCCCACAGTGCAATCAAGTCCCCACAGCGTGAGTGTGTTATCACACCCAAGTCCCCACAAGGATAGTAACACAAACCCACACACACACACACACACACACACACACACACACACACACACACACACACACACACACACACACACACACACACACACACACACACACACACACACACACACACACACACACACACACACACACACACACACACACACACACACACACACACACACACACACACACACACACACACACACACACACACACACACACACACACACACACACACACACACACACACACACACACACACACACACACACACACACACACACACACACACACACACACACACACACACACACACACACACACACACACACACACACACACACACACACACACACACACACACACACACACACACACACACACCATAAAGTCATATTTAAACATTTTAAGCAAACACCCCTATTTAAATTATATTTAGGACAAATTGAATGTGCATGATGAGGTGCTGTGTCTGTTTTTCTGTACTGCCTCCTGGCACATTTAACAGCTAGTTGGTTTCGTTTTAGTTAGAATTTTTTTATCAGGCATGTCCTTTTATGGTAAATACTAATTTTGGTTTTATTTTTTAAAATGTGATATCATTTTGTGAATAAATGCTTTGATTGATATATATATATATATTCACTGAAAAAATCATAAGTTTAAGGGAGGTTATAGTTAGTTGGAGATTGTACTCATACAAAACCATAGAAATTTGGCAGTTATAGTTAGTAGATCTAACTATAACTTCCGCCCCCACAATGCATTGCTTATGATATCACATATTATATCACTCATGACATGCTCAGTGACATCACTCATGACATCACTGATGACATCTCAAATGACATCACTGATGACACCATCCAGTGAATGTGTGTTTCTGTAAAGTATAAAAATATGCTATATATATATATATATATATATATATATATATATATATATATATATATATAATATATATATATATATATATATATATATATATATTCACTGAAAAAACCATAGGTTATAGACCATATATAGTTAGGAATTAGCATTTAAAAAACCTTATTTTACTCACACAAAACCATTGAAATTCCATATATAGTTAGTTGCACTAACTATATATCGCGCACCCGTAATCCACTGCTGATGATGTCACATATTACATCATTCATGACATGGTCAGTGACATCACTGATGACATCACTGATGACATCTCAAATGACATCACTGATGACAACATCCAGTGATTATGTGTTTCTGTAAAGTTTAAATATGTTTTACATATTGAAGAATGAGTGGATGTATAAGTGTCTCAATGAAGGTTTTAGTAGGTGCGTGATTGACTGTATGAGTGAGTGATTAAATGCGTCTTACTAAATGCACGGGTTAGTGACTAAACTGTCTGAAAGTGTGCATCAGCATGTCTGTTGTTGTGCAAGCTGCTGCATGTGTTGATCAGTAGCTATATAAGTAGCTATATGGGTTATTGATTGGTTGCACAAGTATTTGTATGGGAGACTGAGTGTGTGTATGACTGGCTGGGAGGTGTGTGACTCTGTGCAGATCAATGTGTACTTGTATCAGTGATTCTATAAGAGAGTAAGTATGTGTTAGTATATGTTTTAAAATGTAAGGTACTCTATGTTTAACTGTGTAGATTAGAAAATGGAACTGTGATTGATTCTTTACAGGACTGACTAGGTGTGTGAGTAACTCCATGGATGAGTGGCAGAGTGTGAGTGTCTGTATAGGTGTATGAGTGCATATGATAGTGTTGTAAAGATGAGTGATTGTATGTATGAATGATTGTATGGGTATGGGTGAATGAGTGAATGTGTGTGTAGACGTAGGAATCAGTGAGTGGGTATGTAGTAACTAGTATTGGTGTGTCAATGGTTTCAAAAATTATACTCTGTATTTAACACTGGGTGTAACAGAGGTTATATTAAAGTGTGAGGAGATGCATTGTATTGTCACATTAATGATATCATCATTGATGTGACCATTGATGTCAAATGAGATATCATCAGTGATGTCATTTGAGATGTCATCAGTGATGTCATCAGTGATGTCACTGACCATGTCATGAATGATGTAATATGTGACATCATCAGCAGTGGATTACGGGTGCGCGATATATAGTTAGTGCAACTAACTATATATGGAATTTCAATGGTTTTGTGTGAGTAAAATAAGGTTTTTTAAATGCTAATTCCTAACTATATATGGTCTAAAACCTATGGTTTTTTCAGTGAATTTTCAAGGTTTTGTAAATGCTAATTCCTAACTATATATGGTCTATAACCTATGGTTTTTTCTGTGAATTTCATTGGTTTTTTAACAGCTAATATCTGTAGCTGTAAAATGTATTCTTCTTTAAATCCAAAAATATATTTTATATGTTTATGAATAATTTTTTTTTTTTAATATTTTTTTTTCTTCGTTCCCGCTTCGCGAATCGGGAAGCTTCCCGTTAGCTGACCTTGATGCCGCGAAATAGACCGCGAGCCGGTAAACGTTTCTTTACCGCAACTGCCGCGTTAGAAAACAACATCGTGACGCCTCCCGTCCGCATGACGTTTCGCGTTGTCGCGTGATACGTCATATGACGTGCTACGTTAGCGAACTCGTACGCTTACCGAGTCGCAAAGCACAGGTTTCTGGAAGCAAACCGGGAGGCCCTGCAAAGCGCGTAACGTAAACACAGCAGGTCATGTGACTTGGTAATAACACTTTTCATTGGTTCATTTCACTTTCGGTTTCCTAATGATGTAAGACTAGGTCATATGATCTAAAATGAACACTTTTCATTGGTTGAGAACTATTTTTTTTCCCAAATGGTGAAAATCCCTCCTTCTTTCCTCACTCTGACTTTCATCATTGTGAGAGAAAGACCCTTTGTTACCAGTGAGCAATGGCTTCTTTACTAGCTTCAGCTGGTGCTTCCCCACCACCTCCACCACATCCAAGGAAGAGTGGACCACCTGCTAAAGTTATAATTCAGCAAGAAGAGGAAGAAGAGGAACAGGACGACCTAGATAATCTCCCTATTATGGCCAGAAGATCTGTTGTACCGGAAGTAACGGGACCAGAGGGCAGGGAGATGGTGCCAAATATACAAACGAGATTTCGTGAAGTAAAACAAGTCTGCGTACATTGCAGTGGAATCATTTGCTACGCAGAAAGTAGCATCACTCTGATCAACAGAGCTATTAACAATCATGCTCATGTTTGTCCGAAACTCCCCAAACAATAAATTCTTTTTTTTGTTTTCTTCCTCCTGTTGAGCCCTTTACAATGAATCGTTTTCGTTGCCCCCTCCGAAAAAAAAACAAAAAAAATATAAAACTGTTCAGAAAAATTCAAAAAAAGTAAAAAAAATGTTCAGAAAAATAATAAAAAAAATATAAAACAACAAAAACAATTTAAAAAAAAGTTCTTTTCAGAACTACCTCCCCGTTATAAAAAAATTGGTACAATATTTGCAACTGTGCCAACCTCTATTTCTCTTAGTTCGCTTCCCAGTTCGCTCCCCGGTACGCGAACCGGAAGCGAACCAAAAAAAATTTTTTATAAAAAAGAACAGTAAGTATAAGGGAAGGAAACAGACAGTTATGTTAAAAGAAAGACAGCTATAGGGGAGTAAACTAGAGATACTATTACCCGTAATCCACTGCTGATGATGTCACATATTACATCATTCATGACATGCTCAGTGACATCATCAGCAGAGGATTGCGGGTAACAGTATCCCTAGTTTATTCCCTATAGCTGTGTTTCTTTTAACATAACTGTCTGTTTCCTTCCCTTATACTTACTGTTCTTTTAAAAAAATTTTTTTTAGATCTGTCAGAAACAGTGAAAGTAATGAAATATAAAAGACTACGTAGAATATGAGCACTGTATGCAACAACTTTGACACTGACAGAAGCCTCACCTTCTCCATGCCTCCTACACAGTTCTACATGTACATCATAAATGCAAACAGAACAGAATTAATTATACATGTTAAATGGTTTATTTTTGCTGTTCTCAGAATGTATCAAATTTCACTAAAACAGTGACTTGAAGGTATTCATCATATAACAGCGGGGAAAAAAAAACACAATCAAAATGATTGTGTTTAAAAAACCCATACATTACAAATCAGAATTCAGAACTCCTTAAAGTTAACTTACTTTCCATGACGGCCAAGGATGTCCTATGAACAGCTTACACTCTGTTGTGCTGTTATTACTTTCAACCCGCCACTTTCTGAAAGAAAACTTCCATCGTTTTCAAAAACATGTTACATACAATAAATGACTTCTCGCTCTCTACCACACGATTCCACAAGGCCAAATCGTGTCAGAGCCATGTATAACTCTTGGATTTCTTGTAAGCCAATCCCGTCTTTTCGCATTTCCGCAACTTTCAGAATTAAAATGTTGAAGATCATTTACACAATCCTGGACTAGTAATATCTTCCCCTTCTTGCTCAATCATGTTCTACATTTCCTATCACACTGATACTGCTTACTATGAAGCAGACTTACACTACCTTTATGACTAGTACAATTATTTAATTCTCTACATCACTTTTAATCACAAAGCAATGTAAAACAGTAGACAGCATTGCAGACTTACATTCCCTCTACTCCATGTTTTGATTCGCTGCTTCAATTAGCTTATAAAAAGAAATAGTTTTTCTGAACTCATTCAAAGTGCAGTTATTTTTCCATGACGTCCAGTCTTATGGTTA
Organism: Lissotriton helveticus; assembly: GCF_964261635.1. Lineage (NCBI taxonomy): Eukaryota > Metazoa > Chordata > Amphibia > Caudata > Salamandridae > Lissotriton > Lissotriton helveticus. Next base: position 918,872,935 of record NC_136065.1, on the reverse strand, counting down.
GAAGTTATGTCTCTGTACTACACTTATCCTCAAGGCCAAATAGTGTAGGAGCCATAAGAACTTCTTGAAATTCCTCAGAGCACATCCCGAGATTCTTTCCCTAAAATTTTGGTTTTAAAAACACCAGGTAAGAGTTTTTAAGGTCATATGGCAATTTTTTTTTGAAAATTAAAACAGAATCATTGCAGAATGACCAGCCATTTCTACACTTTAAATAAGCTGTATAATGTCCTGATGTTATTGAAGGACCATCATGATATATAATTGCTACAGTTACAAAAGTCCTTCCTGATATTGACAACTGTGAAGCCACAAAATTTTTAATTAAAGTTGTCAATTTTGTTCCATCAGGCCTACATCGTTGGAACATTAAAATGACATACTGGCCATATGTTCGTATAAATAAAGTGGACATCATTTCAGATTTACATTGGCTACACTCCATGTTGTGATCAGCTGCTTTTACTAGCTTATTAAAAGAGACTGATTTACTGTCTGGCAAAGTTAAATATATAAATCTTTCTGAGTCTACACTAGTAGTAGCTGATACCCTACAGTTCTCGCAGTCATGCTGCCATTGATAAGAAAGCCCAAACAGGTGATCTACATCTACACCTTCATCATGCAATACATCAAGCATATACATTAAAAACTCCTGACAATCTTGCTGACTATTTTGAGAGAATTGTGTTTGGCCTGAACATCTGTCTAACAGATTTCGAATTTCAGACACACTTTCTATGTTTGTTCTATCAGTGCTACATTTCTCTAACACAGAATTTAACAAACTGCAAAATCTTTGATCCGAATTGACCACAATCTGTTCTTTTAAAGTTTCTAGAGAAAAGACAACATTAACCACTACATTAGCATAGCAGTTGACACCAGAACTGTTTTCAAATTGAAAACCAACCACATCTTCAACAGAATCCTTTTTGTTTCTGCTTATAATTTCAGGTTCATCAACTTTTCGTCTTTTTGCTACAACCTCCCCAGTATTGGTCACATTTCTTCGTTTCCGGCCTACCACACGTTTCTCAAACAAAGGATACTGAGGCAAATGTGGCGCATACTCTCTTCTCAACCTATTGTATTCCTTAACACAATCTAGATCCGCACAAATGTTTGTGACATCACACTCAATCAAGTACAATCCCGATAAAGTCCTAACTCGTGACAATGCCACATATGCCATACCCTCCTTGAACACAGAACTGCCAATATTCACCAATGCACAGTCTACACTTAAACCTTGCGATTTATGGATTGTCACCGCATATGCCAAGCAAACAGGAAACTGCTTACGACGAACATATAAGTCTTTTACAAGCAAAAATCTAGCAGAACAACGAGCAATTAGCTGTACTTCCTCAATGCCATCAAATTTAATTTTTAAAAATTCAATTCCATCTCTATTTCTGTATTTCACAAAATCAACAACATTACCCATTGATCCATTTACCAGACCTCTTTCAACATGTAAATTCCTTCTTAAAATTATACGGCAGTTCAAGCACACATTCAGAGTCTTTTCAAAACCCGCAGTTTTAGATATACTCTTCTCTAATGAATCCAATTTTGTTTTCAGATTCTCAGACAAAATAATTGTTGATCCCATATGCTCTACTCTGTCAATAGCTTCCAATTTCACAATCTCTTGCTTTTCTAAATGCAACATTTTGTTGTTGAATTTGGCACATTCTGCAAGAGTTGGCATCAAACATATTCCAGATTTTTTCTCAGTAACTTTCTGAAAAATATTCTCAGGCACAACATCTTCGTCTGGATATAAATTTGTCAGTAATCGTGCATGTAAAGCTTCTTTCCCATGCTCGGTCACTTTTCCAATTCTAACATCTTGTAGAATAGTCTTGTAAACTTCATCCTTTGCCTGACGCATATTTTCACGCAGTTCAGCATAATTGAAGTTTAACCATATATTGACGTTGCCAATACTCCCTAAGCACTTCCTGGTATCTTCATGCGTGAGCATTTTGAACACAGGTTGCCCTTTCACTGGTGTCAGCTGCAGAAGATCTCCAAAAACAATGATGTGTTTGCCACCAAATAACACATCATACTCTGTTTTGAGAACTTCTTGCATTCTCAAATGCACAAAGGCAAGCATAACATTGGAAACCATGCTTACTTCGTCAATGATAAGAAGTTTCATTTTCCTCAAGACTCTTGAAACTTCAAAACAAGCATCTCCAGATAGCTTGTGATATTCTAATTTGTTGTCATGCTCCACTGGCAGCATCAGTAAACGATGTAAAGTAATCCCTTTAATGTTATGTGCTGCCAGTCCAGTTGGAGCGGTGACAACACAAGACAGCGATGACTCTGTCCTTTCCTGCAAATAACATGAAATTGCTTTAATAAGGAAACTTTTTCCAGTTCCCGCTTCTCCACTCACGTACAGTCGGACAGGCTTCAACGACGTACATGAGCACTCTTTCTTATCATGACTTAATCCATGATCAATTTGCATGGTAAGTTCGTCATATATTTTCCTCTGCTCAACGTTGAGTTGTCTTTCCAACTCTTCTAAGTTAACCGCATCCTCCTGAGCATGTGCCATGGCTCTTTCCACTTCATTCATAGCAGTGGCAGCTTCATTTTCGATAAGAGGTCCTCCTAGTGGATCCTGACTCAATGAAGCAGAACTCTGACTGTCCTGAGAACTGTCTCTGGCAATCTCGGCTGCAATCGTTGCTTCCTGCTCAATTTCCACATTCAACATTTCTACATATTTGAGAAAAGCAGGACATTCTATGGTCTCCTTGGCAGCATTGAAAGAGTCTTCGTAACAGAGGAAATCTCCAAGCAGTTCCTCTTCTGCACGCCAAGGCTTAAAAAGTTGCAAAAGTGCTAAATAGAAAAACTCCTTTTTTTCAGGAGATTCGCCACTCAATTTTCGATGGTTTATCAAGTGGCATTTTCTTTGCTTGACCAGACATCCCTCACTTCCTATTACAGCATACACTCCTTTCTCAGTATCTTCTTTGATGTTCCTCTTGAATATGTAATTTTGCAGAACCTCATACAGACAAACATTCTCGAGGTGACTGCTTCGATTTGGATAATATGTATCCAACATGTTGCTCTTCAAAATGTCGGTACTGTTTGGCTCCTTTTCCGCCAAATACTCAATTTCCCGCACAGGTTTCAGAACTCGATTACGCGTTGCAGCAAGACCAACACTCGCCCAAACGATACTCCTGGACTTGGCATAGAGACTTGCTGAAGACAACCGGTCAGAACATTCGTAAGCTCCGATTTCTCGATGCGACAACATCTTCAGACTGAAACTGTACAACTTCTTGCTGAGGCTCTTTTCATGGGAAATGTCCTCCCACATATCCTTCAATTCTGTCTTCTCTTTTTTGGTGATGTAAGATGTCACATACCTAGCCACAGCCATACAGTTATCAGCCACAAACTGTATATCCATGTTAGCATTCCACATGGACAAAATCACCGGGTTGTAGTCGTTGATGTACTTAGACTCTTCGTTCCTCTTCAAATTGTATGTGTTTTTAGGTGATTTCTTCATCACATTATGTCGCAGCGAAGACATCAAACTGTTCACTCTTCCTTTAGAAATCACCGATCGTGGAAAGCCGAAACGACATTTGGTGTAGAACTTGTCTTTGTTCCGGAATTTACGACGACAGTACTTTCCACATCGATGGCTTTGGAAACGTAGAACTTTTTCTCTTAGGCTTTTTTTCTCCTTTGCGTTTGGAACAGCACACGTAGAATACTGTTCTATGAAACTCATCACTGAGTCGTCTGCATCCGTTCCAAATTTAGGTGCATCCTTGATCCACAGCAACATATGTATATGAGGAGCACCTCTTGCTTGGTACTCCTTCCTCCAGAAGAAATCCAACACCTCTCCAAGAGGTGGATTCTTCTTATTCATGATGAAAGACATCATACCTTCAAATCTATGATTGAAGTACCTACATACATTGACTGGATCCAAAGAGCACAGTTCTCCGGGTGTCTTGAATTCGATGTTTTCTACGTTAGCATTTGCCTCTCGTAGAAATTCAAGTAAGTCTTCCCAGCCATACTCAGCACAGCTCAAAGTGAGGAACCATGTGGGAGTTCCTAAGTTCCTCAGCATACATTTTAAATCACCATGACGACGGTACCAGTACTCATTAGTACCACGCTGACACGCCATGAGATTAATCAGGTGAGAATCCAAAATACTGTCTTGGACATTGACTTTATCCATAAAGTCACTTGCCGAGATGTTTTGCATGTGTATACCACTTTTCAAGATGTGGTTCACTGCATATGACAGTCCAGACAGATCGCTTTCAAACAGGAGATGAAACAAATAAGGAATGCATTGTCGAAACCTAGGATCTCCTGCATACAATCGCAAAGTCCGGTATTCAGAAGCAGGAATTTGATGAGGTCGCTCATCATATCTTCCTCCCTGACCTGTTGGAAAAAGCTGTGGGAAACACCGAGCTTCCAAACTTTCCTCCCAAACACTAATGGGACTCCCTTTCGCTTGTTTCATTTGAAACAACTCAATAGCATTCCCCATGACTTCCTTGGAATGCAAAGGATGAACACTATAATGTTCATATATTTCTTCACTAGTACAGGGTTCTACTTTCTCAATTTGACCAGCACACAAATCGCTATCCTCTTCCTCACTTACTTCCTCTTCTGCAACATATACATTTTTATAGTATTTATTATATTTTTTCAAATACAATGTTGCCCTTTTGACTTTCCTAACATCTACTAAATCTTGCCATATTTTCTTATTCTTTGTCGGAACCCCATTAACTAAGATAACCAGAGGTTCCTCTTCCACTTTTTCTACTCCAATTGTGTTAATGTTTTTCTTCAAATCTAGAGGCAAATAAACAACTCTTCCCTTTAATCCTCTCTGTAAATCTGATGGAGGCAATTTCCCTGTCTTTGGCTCCATTCTTACAATAGCCTGAAAGGGATGGATACTTTGAATCAAAATAGATTCATAAGTATTTAAATCCTTCAATTCAGAAGGAATTTCAACCAATTCCAGATTATTATGAACTGCTCTAGCAGGCATCTGGTTTTGATTTAATTTGTTACAACAATAAGTACACACACGTTGATCCAATCCCAAATCAAAACAATTTTCTACCATCAAGTATGTTGTAAAATCCTTCCATTCACTATTATTTTCCCTTTCACTTTTTCCATATAAATCCACTAACTTAGTTTGATTCTTATAATAAGTGCGTCGACAACACACACAAGTGAAATTTGGCCTCTCACTTGATTTCACCTCAAGGAAATTATCTGTACTGGAAACCTGTACACTATCTTCCACATTACTCTCTTCTTCTTGGTCAATTTCAACATTCTCCTCTTTACTTCCAAAGTAACAAAACTCAATTTCTTCACATATATTTTTCACATCTATTTCAGAACCATGCAAAAGAGCAGCGCATAATTGTTTTAGCATAATTGCTGGACTCTTAGCATAATACAACATTCTAACTAATTTCCTCACTTTATTATGATGCACTGCTAGCATCCTGAAATGATGAAAAACACTCTGGCATACTCTCCTGGAAAGACAAGCCAGTGAATGACCATGCAAACCTATCACTTCTCTCACTCTGCAAGGATCTAATTCTTGCAACAACTTCATTTTCTGCTTCAAACTTTTCTTACTAAATGACCGTATAAAATCACAAAGCAAATTGATGGAATCCTGTCGTACACTGCAAATACTACTACACTTCCAGGTGTACACAGGACCCTTAGGACGTCTCCCTAAAACCTCATTACCTAACACCTCTTCTATCTCTGTTCTCACAAGTTTTTCTTTTTCAACTGGACAACCATCTTTCACTTCATAAGCTCGACCACTGGTGTCAACTGCATGCACCAAATCATTATCCTGGAAATAACTCTCCTCATTAAAAAATGCCTCAGAGCTTGAACTATGCATCCATTCTCCAGAAAAAACTTCACAAAAATTACTACGATTAACTATTCTCTTCCATCTACTATTTCTTTTGAAATCATAAATTACCTTGTTTAGCTTCCTAATTCTATTGATTGTCAAAATAAATAACTTACGTTTAATTTCAAAGGCCTGATCAATAACTTTCTCAACTATTTTTTTTCTCTTATAAAAAACCACTTTCTGCTGACCTTTCTTAATATTTTTTAACAAATTCCCAATTATCCTGTTGCGGAACATTCGTTTACGAATATCCCTAAACTGTTGTTTCCTTCTACTTTCATGCATAGAGTTATCTCTTACTCTAGCAGTAACATTTCTCATTGGCCTTTCCTTACCATTTGAATTCGGTCTCCTTTTCTGGAGTGAAACATTTTCTGTAGTAATATTTTTTTTACTAGACATATTTCTTATGACTGTTTTTCGACTCTTACCCGGTGCTTTCTTGGTGACTTGACAAATCTTTTTGTTAGAGGACTGCTGCAATATTCCATGCTCCTGCTGTCTTTGACGTTTTCCAGCCTTTCTTACTCTTTCTTTGCTAGGCATCCTAAAATCTTGAAATAATGTGCAGTTGAATCTGTGGTAAAATATAATAAAAAATGTTATTAACCACTATTACCCAACAGTAAATTAATAACAGTCATCAAAAACTTAACACACTACTTAAGTATATAATATACTGAAGCCTATCTTCAATTTTTCACTGAACAGGACTCATCTCTTCTTAACCTTGGATAAACCTCACCTACTCTGTGTCCCCTGCACATAATTAAATGTAAAGGGGCAGATTTATATTAACTAGCACATCCCCAGGGATGCACCAGTTAACGTGCACCGCTGCTCTGCCACCCACGGTGTGCCGCATTTACAATCAGATAGGACAAAGCTACATCAAAACCCTGCGCCTGCTTGAAGCAGGCATAGATCTTGACGCAGGTAGGCTGAAAGCTAAAGCAACAACTAAGTGTCGTGTGCAGAACTTACAAAAAAGGAAAAATGGCGTTTAAACCAGTAATGAGACCATGCTAACGTAATACAGAGTAAAAATATCCAGGATCTACATCAGTTTGGGGTTCACGAACCTGGCAGGTACAAGGCACTGAGGCTTTCCACCGTGCATGTCTCATCCCAAAACATATGTTGTTTGTGAATGAAACAATTTCCCAGACCAAATGCTTTGGATTGGCTACTTCTAAAAAATTAAACACCCCTACTATCCCGGAGTTAGAGGAATACGATGGTTGGAGTAATTTTACTCGTTGTCTATTAAAGATTTACAGGCCCTACTCCGTAATTCTTCCTTTAACATTTCCAGTATAAATCCAAAAGGTTGACTGCTTTGGCAACGTGCCTTATCCACGGTTTAATAACGCTGCCTTTTGCTTTATATAAGTTTTCAAATTGTATGAAATATATACCAATAGGTCGTTATTAACCTTTAGGTAGTGGTTTTCTTCATCAAGTCTGGTCGCTTCCATACACATACAGATTTTCAAAGATGATCAAGAACTTTATCTGAATGGAGAGGAATGCACTGAGACGCCAGATCATTCACTAATGTGTAGGCACAGACAGTTACACGGTTCATGCAACAAACACCGACCAAATATGGCTTGCGTGTTGCAAGGCACGCCAGTTCCTGCTATCATCCCCACGTTCAAGTTCTTGGAAAATGGTAGTTATTTGATGCTCAATAATGAAGATTGTTCTGGGTTAATTAAAAGTATTCATTTTATCGTAACAGTAAATGAACGGGTTATTTGCTGCAGAAATGTTCTATTTCCTCCCACACATGAACATAGGGAGTTTTCAATCTGGCCACAAATACCAACCTTGGGAGCACATTTCAACAGCATGGCAAGAATAAGAGCTCTTTTGTCTCAGAGAGAGGTGGCCTTGAGTTCGGCCCGTGAAACTTTCGTGCTTCACATAGCGAACACCCGTACAGAGGTGCAGACCCTTTTAAATACAGATTCGACTTTGCATTTCAGCAAGATTACCCATTCATTTCCATGCAGCAGGAGGCCCATAGGAATGAAGGTGCAATTTGCGATTAGCAATTACCTCATCGCAAATTACGAATTTTTCCGACGGTGCAGGGGTATCTCAAGAACACCCTGCTGCACCCCTGAAAAAAAAATTTGGGGTCATATGGCGCACATAAATTTTGAAAACATTCCTTTACCTCAAAAACGATTTTCAACTCATAATTTGAAAACACTGCACATGGGGAAATGACTTAAAATGTCCTTAAGACACATAAAAGCATTTTTTGATTGCCTTTGCAGCATGTTTCAGTCACCTTTAACATGCCTATGTAACGGAAACATTCAAAATTTAAATTTGCCATGCACAGGTGGGAGCATATTTACAAGCAATTTGCTCCACAGACAAACTTCTTACATTGAAATGGGAAAGACTCTCAATTACCTTATAAAGAAGCAGACACCATTATGTCCTTCTCATCAATATTAAAACCATTGCTTTTTCTCAAAAACGATTTACAAGTCATAATTTGAAAACACTCCACAGCTCCTATGCACATAAAAGCCCTGTCAGTACTAATACTTCACATTTTCTCCAATTACAATTTCTCAAACAAACAAAATCTATTTGTGAAACACTTGAGACAAAGCAACATTTGAAAAACACAACTTTCTTCATAATTTTCTCCTTAAAGCACACTATTTTCTATCTAAATTAAAGAAATTTTTTCTCACCTTAGCAAGTACTTTGAGTTTCAAAACAGTCTCAGAAACACACCAATTTGTCTTCAGCAGAGCAAAAGGTATGCACTCCAGAGTCTGCAGCTATCAAAAGCACAGAAATGCTGTAATTCCTCACACAGATCTCTCATGTCACCCAATCAAAACTCTTCCCTCACTTTTTTTCAAAGCAAAACCCTTCCCCCCTCTGCCCCCTCTCTGCTTTTTCTGCATAGCAACCACCTCTTGCAAGACCTCTCACACAACAATGTTGCAATTGAACTCTGAACTCTCAGTGCACCTGCATATCCAAAGCATTCTTTCATTTAATGATTTTTTCTTCGCCACTCAAAATACATCTTTCAACGAACTCATCCATGCACACTAACTTTCTGTTTTCAGCAATCAAAATCCACCAATCACTCTTACTGCTTCATTAACACAGAAACTCCTCAGTTTTTTTCATTTTACACTCTCATTTTTTCAACTGCCATTTCATTGCCACACTTCATCTGACTGCAAGAGAACCTTCTCTCGCCATGTTTTCTGTCTGGATTGTTGGACATAGCTACATCTATTGGGCTCAAAGGTACGCTGAAAACAGGAATTTACCTAACCTCAATTTACAAGATGTGGAAATTAAGTGGTTTGGCCACAGAGGATTAAAATGTCACCAATTGATACCATTGGTGAAAACCTTTATGCATTTGCCAAAACCTGACCTGTTAATTGTGCACTGTGGAGGTAATGATTTGGGCACTTTGACTGGGGTAGGTCTGGAAATGCTTTTAAAGGACACCTTTGAGCAATTGATGGCACTTTTTCCTCAGACTGCCTTGGTATATTCAAATATATGCCAAAGACAGAAATGGAGGTGGTCGAACCAATTTTGTCCACAAATTGAGAAATCGAGGAAGCATGTAAACAAATCTGTTTCAGCTTACATGAGAGACCATGGAATGGGCTCCCTGTACAACAATAACTTGCGTTACTACATGCAAGATATCTACAGAGGAGATGGAGTTCACTTCTCAGATGAGGGCAACAGAGTTTTCACTCTGAATTTAAGAATGTGCATTGGTACCTACTTATAAGTACCTAAATGTACCATAAACCCAAAAGCTCTTCTCAGAGCTACCCTACATCTGATCACTCACAATTATTATTGTACTCTAACTTTTTTCACTAATTTTCAAGAAAGTACGCTCCCCAGAACGCTTCCCGGTTCGCGAACCGAGCGCACTCCACGCAAAAAAACTAAAAAAACGGTATATATTTTTTTGCCCTGCGAGAACCTTTCAAAGCCTCCACATCAAACCTAGGGGGTCAGGGACGATCTACTATGCCCCCTTATGGTCATTTGCCCCTTCGCTTTGGCCTCCTCTTGTCTCTCGATCCTACCGAGAGACAAGATGGCGGCCGCTACGGACTGTTTGGAATGTTTACAGACGCCGAAAAACCAATCAGCTTCGCAAACCTCCGTAACGCGAAAAGTACGCGAAGCGGAGCGCTGTTACAGATATATATCTTTTTTTGAACGTTAATTTCTCAAAATCCACTGGAGCACATATATTGAGACCTAGCAAAGGCACATCGGGCTACCAGTCCCTACAATTTTGCCAAGTTTCGTGCAAATCCATTCAGCCGTTCGATTATTATTATTATTTTTTTTTTTGCCCCGCGGGGCCCTTTTAAAACCTCCACATCAAACCTAGGGGGTCAGCGAGGATCTACTATTCCCCCTTATGGTCATTTGCCCCTTCGCTTTCGCCTCCTCTTGTCTCTCGATCCTACCGAGAGACAAGATGGCGGCCGCTACGGACTGTTTGGAATGTTGACAGACGCCGGAGAACCAATCAGCTTCGCTTCACAAAGCTCCGTTGCGCGAAAAGTCCGCGAACCAGACCGCTGCCTGGTCCGCGCTTACAGATATATATCTTTTTTTAAACGTTAATTTCTCAAAATCCACTGGAGCACATATATTGAGACCTACAAAAGGCACATCGGGCTACCAGTCCCTACAATTTTGCCAAGTTTCGTGCAAATCCATTCAGCCGTTCGGGCTAAAAGTGAGGCCAACCGCCCTATGGAAATTAACATGGGAAAAACGCGTTTTGGGACCCCCCTTTTTTCTCGGCCCCCCCTTGACGAACCCCCCCCAAATTTTCAAAGGCTGCTCAGAAACAAAATGTGCCATTTTCCTGAAAATTTCAGCCAATTCCGTCCACAAACGGCAAAGTTATTAGACATAGAATTTTCAAAAAACCCATAGAGAAAAAATCCTAACTATATATACCTACTGGCGACCGCCAGTAGGTAATATATTACCTACTGGCGGTCGCCAGTAGGTAGTTATAGTTAGGATCGTTTTCCATAGGAAATCCGCAACATTCTATTGGGAATAACTTTGGCGCCAAATGAGGGATCTGCCTGTAATTTTCCTTAACTTTGCCTCGCTGCGCTCCGCTCCATCCCTGAAAGTTTCGGGGGGATCCGTCAAGCGGGGGCTGAGATAAAAGGGGGGTCCCAAAACGTGTTTTCCCCATGTTAATTTCCATAGGGCGGTTGGACTCACTTTTAGCCCGAACGGCTGAATGGATTTCCACCAAACTTGGCTAAATTGTAGGGACTGGTACCCCGATGTGCCTTTGCTATGTCTCAAGATATATGCTCCAATGGTTTTTACGAAAATTAACTTTGAAAAAATATATATTGGGCTACATTGGGCTATATATATGTTAGAGCCCAAATGTAGCCCAATGTAGCCCAATGTAGCCCAAAGATGGCCACCAGAGACAAAAAAAAACAAATGTAGCCCAAATATCAGCCAGATGTAGCCCAACTATAGCCCAATGACAGAATGTCCCAGAGTGTTCTAAAGAATAACTAGAGCGCTAACAGTCTTACTTATGACAAAAGTATGGCACACCTGAAGTCATCTTGATTGGAATAAAGTGTTAACACTTAAAACATTTAATTTGCAAAGGAACAAAATGAGGGGGTTCATTTTGCCATAGAAATTATGATTAGTGCTGAAGAAAGAAAAATTAGGGCACATTTTGAGTGACTTCTCAAATTCTATGTCAGTCCACGGAGGCTTTGATTATGCTTCTCTAATCTTTACTGACAATAACAGCAGCCAATAAAACTTTAAACTGGCATGACCCCGGAAGGACAACCCCCAACACTGGTCTGCACCAATCACTGTCTAGTCTCATACATAACAGTCTCTGAAAACAGGAAACCGCCTCTTTTTTTGCTGCTGCAGCAGCGAGTTAAGTGCCTTTTCCCTTACTTTCGTGTTGTATACTGATATTGGCATTTGCGGGGTTTTTGTACTAGTAGCGCTTCAGCGCTTTCATTGGTATTGCCCCGATTGTGTTTATAGCCGTGTTTCGAGTGTTTTTTGGTCAATTGTTGATTTCATTGCAGAGACCTTTTCGCCCTGTCGCCACTCTGGCCAGGTTGGTTTCCTGGTTGTTGAGTCTGGCGGGTATTGATACTTCCAAATTTGGAGCGCACTCCGTTAGAGGGGCTATGGCCTCAAAATCCTTTGGTGCCGGTTCTCGGCTTCAGGATATCATGACTGTGGCAGATTGGTCATCTGACTCCACTTTTAAGACGTTTTATCATAAACCTATTGTGAATGTGGCCTCGGTGGTGGTGGAGAAACTTTAAACTAGCATAATCAGAGCCTCCGTGGACTGACATAGAATGAAAAATTGTCTAGCAGACGCGACAAAGAATTTTCAATTCTATTAAGGACACGGAGGCGAGGATTATCCCACCCGGGCTAGCAGAAATGTATTCTTGCATTATTGTTTTGAAATGTGATGTATCTTACCCACCCGAATGACGTTTATGGCTTGTTGTATTCCTGAGTGTTGGAATGGCCATTACGATGTATATTTTCGTTTCAGGTGATCAGCATAAGCAGACTTGAGAAGGACTCTGGGGAACTGCGTTGTTGTGCTGTTTATGAGGAGAAGTTGATTCCCTTCGGAACTGATGCGAGAGTTACCACGTTGGGTTCCAGTCTTGGTTTGGACTGATGAAGAAATCGCAAAGAAAGAGGAGGTTTCCTGTTTTCAGAGACTGTTATGTATGAGATTAGACAGTGATTGGTGCAGAACAGTGTTGGGGGTTGTCCTTCCGGGGTCATGCCAGTTTAAAGTTTTATTGGCTGCTGTTATTGTCAGTAAAGATTAGAGAAGCATAATCCTCGCCTCCGTGTCCTTAATAGAATTGAAAATTCTTTGTCGCGTCTGCTAGACAATTTTTCATCCTCTTATATTTCATTAAAAAAATTCGGATATGCAGTCTCCCAAGATGGCCACCAGAGACAAAAGAGCCCAAATGTAGCCCAAATATCAGCCAGATGTAGCCCAACTATAGCCCAATGACAGAATGTCCCAGAGTGTTCTAAAGAACAACTAGAACGCTAGCAGTCTTACTTATGACAAAAGTATGGCACACCTGAAGTCATCTTGATTGGAATAAAGTGGTAACACTTAATACATTTAATTTGAAAAGGAACAAAATGAGGGGTTTCATTTTGCCATAGAAATTTGGAGTCCGTGACATTTGGTGCGGACTACTGCTGGTGTGCTGACTGCATTAGGGGGAGGGAACTCAAGTACCTGCAAGTATTTTACACAGGAGGAGCCTATTTGGGAGGGGCTCATTACAGTGAAGGGCGCTGATGAAGGCTATCGCCGAAATGCATTCGCCGCCGCTGGGACATTTGAAATAAACGGTTTGCATGCTTCTGACTCCCCTTGTGGCCTCTGATTCTTTCTTTCCTGGAGGAATGTCTTTGTGATATTTACTGCGCCAGCCAGAGGCGTGGAACAGAAGGCCCTGCAGCATCAAGTGACACGGAATGTAACTGGTACAACGCTGCTTGCAGCTACACAAGGTCGAGGGATCGACAATTCCGGAGTCCGCCACAAATCTCAAGACTGGAGGAGAGCAGACTGAGATATTTTACCTTGAGTGGGCATTTAGTCTCACATTTGACTGCCCCTGCTCTGCAATTCACTTGGGAGGACTGGCTGCAGCAGACAGAAGGGACCCGGGGCAGACACCGTGAGTTTCATTGCTCTACGACCACCCGACCCTCCTGCAACGGGTACTGACCTACTGTTTTTTCCAACTCCCCCACGCCACCTACCTTGTAGCGCCGGGATTGTGCCTGCTGGGACATGGAGTCCGTGACATTTGGTGCGGACTACTGCTGGTGTGCTGACTGCATTAGGGGGAGGGAACTCAAGTACCTGCAAGTATTTTACACAGGAGGAGCCTATTTGGGAGGGGCTCATTACAGTGAAGGGCGCTGATGAAGGCTATCGCCGAAATGCATTCGCCGCCGCTGGGACATTTGAAATAAACGGTTTGCATGCTCCTGACACCCCTTGTGGCCTCTGATTCTTTCTTTCCTGGAGGAATGTCTTTGTGATATTTACTGCGCCAGCAAGAGGCGTGGAACAGAAGGCCCTGCAGCATCAAGTGACACGGAATGTAACTGGTACAATGCTGCTTGCAGCTACACAAGGTCGAGGGATCGACAATTCCGGAGTCCGCCACAAATCTCAAGACTGGAGGAGAGCAGACTGAGATATTTTACCTCGAGTGGGCATTTAATCTCACATTTGACTGCCCCTGCTCTGCAATTCACTTGGGAGGACTGGCTGCAGCAGACAGAGGGGACCCGGGGCAGACACCGTGAGTTTCATTGCTCTACGACCACCCGACCCTCCTGCAACGGGTACTGACCTACTGTTTTTTCCAACTCCCCCACGCCACCTACCTTGTAGCGCCGGGATTGTGCCTGCTGGGACATGGAGTCCGTGACATTTGGTGCGGACTACTGCTGGTGTGCTGACTGCATTAGGGGGAGGGAACTCAAGTACCTGCAAGTATTTTACACAGGAGGAGCCTATTTGGGAGGGGCTCATTACAGTGAAGGGCGCTGATGAAGGCTATCGCCGAAATGCATTCGCCGCCGCTGGGACATTTGAAATAAACGGTTTGCATGCTCCTGACTCCCCTTGTGGCCTCTGATTCTTTCTTTCCTGGAGGAATGTCTTTGTGATATTTACTGCGCCAGCCAGAGGCGTGGAACAGAAGGCCCTGCAGCATCAAGTGACACGGAATGTAACTGGTACAACGCTGCTTGCAGCTACACAAGGTCGAGGGATCGACAATTCCGGAGTCCGCCACAAATCTCAAGACTGGAGGAGAGCAGACTGAGATATTTTACCTTGAGTGGGCATTTAGTCTCACATTTGACTGCCCCTGCTCTGCAATTCACTTGGGAGGACTGGCTGCAGCAGACAGAAGGGACCCGGGGCAGACACCGTGAGTTTCATTGCTCTACGACCACCCGACCCTCCTGCAACGGGTACTGACCTACTGTTTTTTCCAACTCCCCCACGCCACCTACCTTGTAGCGCCGGGATTGTGCCTGCTGGGACATGGAGTCCGTGACATTTGGTGCGGACTACTGCTGGTGTGCTGACTGCATTAGGGGGAGGGAACTCAAGTACCTGCAAGTATTTTACACAGGAGGAGCCTATTTGGGAGGGGCTCATTACAGTGAAGGGCGCTGATGAAGGCTATCGCCGAAATGCATTCGCCGCCGCTGGGACATTTGAAATAAACGGTTTGCATGCTCCTGACTCCCCTTGTGGCCTCTGATTCTTTCTTTCCTGGAGGAATGTCTTTGTGATATATATATATGTATATATATATATATATATATTCACTGAAAAAACCATAGGTTTCACACCAGTTATAGTTAGGAATTAACATTTAAAAAACCTATTAAATTCACTGAAAAAACCATAGGTTTCACACCAGTTATAGTTAGGTGGAAACTTTACTCGCATAAAACCATTGAAATTCCCACGTTATAGTTAGTTGGACTCACTATAACTTGCGCATGCAATGCACTGCTGATGACGTCACATATTACATCACTCATGACATGGTCAGTGACATCACTCATGACATCACTGATGACATCTCAAATGACATCACTGATGACATCATCCAGTGAATGTGTATCTTTCTGAAAAATAAATATTTTTTATATATGTATATCTAAAGGTTGATGGAAGAATAAATGGGTAAAAAAATGTCTAAATGGATGTTTTTTTTGTGTAAAATTGATTGGTTAACTGACTTATTAAATGTATCTTAGTGAATACATATATTAGCGAGTAATGTTTAAATATTTAAATATCTGTATCTGTGTCTCACCTTCTTTCCCTGTGTTGGAGGCAAAGTTGCACTTCGTTAAGGACTTCAAGCGCAGAACCGGCAGAACCGGCTTCAAGGCTCGCCGCACCCGCTCCGCGGGTGCCGCTTCGCACAGGAGTGCGTTAGCTTCAATCAACCGGCACCTGGGCATCCTAGGCGGAGGTAAGGGTGTGAGGCTAGGCGTGGGCTGCGAGTGTGCAGGGACTCCAACTCCCAGGAGTCCCTGCGAGACCACGGACTTGACATCCGGTCCGCTCTCCCCGCCGGCCCGCCCCCCCGCCCGCCTGTAGCTGTAAAAGGCACCTCTTTGCATTACCTGTTGGGACATCCTTCTTTCCCTGTGTTGGAGGCAAAGTTGCACCTCGTTAAGGACTTCAAGCGCAGAACCGGCTTCAAGGCTCGCCGCACCCGCTCCGCGGGTGCCGCTTCGCACAGGAGTGCGTTAGCTTCAATCAACCGGCACCTGGGCATCCTAGGCGGAGGTAAGGGTGTGAGGCTAGGCGTGGGCTGCGAGTGTGCAGGGACTCCAACTCCCAGGAGTCCCTGCGAGACCACGGACTTGACATCCGGTCCGCTCTCCCCGCCGGCCCGCCCCCCCGCCCGCCTGTAGCTGTAAAAGGCACCTCTTTGCATTACCTGTTGGGACATCCTTCTTTCCCTGTGTTGGAGGCAAAGTTGCACCTCGTTAAGGACTTCAAGCGCAGAACCGGCTTCAAGGCTCGCCGCACCCGCTCCGCGGGTGCCGCTTCGCACAGGAGTGCGTTAGCTTCAATCAACCGGCACCTGGGCATCCTAGGCGGAGGTAAGGGTGTGAGGCTAGGCGTGGGCTGCGAGTGTGCAGGGACTCCAACTCCCAGGAGTCCCTGCGAGACCACGGACTTGACATCCGGTCCGCTCTCCCCGCCGGCCCGCCCCCCCGCCCGCCTGTAGCTGTAAAAGGCACCTCTTTGCATTACCTGTTGGGACATCCTTCTTTCCCTGTGTTGGAGGCAAAGTTGCACCTCGTTAAGGACTTCAAGCGCAGAACCGGCTTCAAGGCTCGCCGCACCCGCTCCGCGGGTGCCGCTTCGCACAGGAGTGCGTTAGCTTCAATCAACCGGCACCTGGGCATCCTAGGCGGAGGTAAGGGTGTGAGGCTAGGCGTGGGCTGCGAGTGTGCAGGGACTCCAACTCCCAGGAGTCCCTGCGAGACCACGGACTTGACATCCGGTCCGCTCTCCCCGCCCCCCCGCCCACTATATCAAAGTACCATACTCCCGCAGCGCGGGACGCAGCTCGGGGCGAAGACCGGGCTAAGAGCGGGCCGTTTGAGGCCGTTCGAGGACAGAGAGGACTGGACTGGCCCACCCCTCTTGGTTCAATATTTTTGGTAGCTGCATCATTATCTGAGGGGAAATAGTTCCATCTTCGTCACAGTGCCCTAGCGCTATGGATACAAGGGTAACCCGTAGTAAGTCCTCTAAATGTGGGTCACTAATCAGTGGCCCCATGGATGACTTTATAACCCGCACTAACATAGCCATAGACGAAGAAATATCTAAGCTCCAAACCCGGGTCTCGCTAGAACTAGATGCCGCAAGAAGAGTGTCCCAAGTAATTGCACTTTCCAAGAAATCCTCTCTAGGCCACATAGCCACCTCTGTCACCCCTGAGCGCCCAGCCCGCCTTCATTGCATAGTCACTCAGGTAGATGTTCACCATTCACCGACCCCAGCTACTCCTGTACCTGTTTTAGGAAGTAGGGATGAGGATATTCCATCGACACCTCTCAGTGTGCTCATCCCTGCCCCCATTGCATCTCTCCCGATCTTGTCTCATAATATCTCCAGTGGCAAACAACCAAAGAGGAAACGCAACTCTCGTTCAGCGTATTTCCGTAAAAAAGCGAAAATTGCTGTTCCAAAAGATATGTCCACAAATAACATCACAGCACTTAATGCTGGAGCTGAGTCCACCCCTAATACCAAGTCATGCAGTGAGGGACAGGGAAAAAATCCATCTGTTCCCCTCTTTAATACCACAACAGGCGAGGGCCCTAAAGTAGACGGGATAACCAATAACAATAAAGAATTTATAGAGGTGGTTTGGGACACACTTAAAAAACTTTTGTCCCCCTTGGACCTAAGACTATCAAGGATAGAAAATAACCTGTTAGAAATGGAGAAGAGCATTATTGCGTTGGCCACTCTTGGGTTGAAAAGTCTGGAAAACCAGGGCATTCTTGCAGCTGACCCAATGCCACAATCTATCGCACCCCAAACTGACCTAGCTCCCTCTTCAGTCTTATCTATAATAAAACCCGTTCCTAAACCAAGGACAGTCACGGTGGAACAAGCTCGTGTTAAACCAAAAGCTTCTTCACGAGGCTCCACACGTAACTTGCAACACCCCAAACTTGAAACATCAATTAGACCGGTTCCTAGTGAAACTCAGGTCTCTTCAGTTAAAGATAATTTTAGAGGTGGCTATATTGACCTTCCCCCAGAGGCAAACGACTATGTCGTTGTCTTGACGGGTGTTCCAACGTTAGGTAATGGCCAAATTGAAAACCACTGGTCGCTTACTGTCGTGTATTTCTATAGGTTCTGATTCGATCCCCCTATTCCTGACCCTATTCTGGTTAAACTTACTAGCTAGTTAACTAACAGTCAGCCCATGAGGCAAGAAATCCCCCATGATGCAGATACCGTTATCTGACGCAGTCACACTACGGCACAGGAACGTGTTATCTGATTAGGTCATAACGCTTGAGATCTAATTAGACAAGCGATATTCCTCCAGCCCCTGATAAGGCATACGACGTTCTCATAACAAATCAAACCTATGACAACCTGGATAATCCGTGCGGCCATTGTTTTGATTTCACAGAGAACTTTAGTAAAGAATGTGCTAACGAGCAAGTCGTATGACATCTTTATTGACGTACCTATGTCCATCCTTACGTCAATCTCGGCACCTTTAAGGTATAAATATTGCCGACCTTGCCCTATGCAAACACACGCGTGGTGACAAGACGGAGCAGCCATACTTGCCGAAGCCGAGAGCAGAAGCAGACCCCGCAGGCAGCAGCCCCGCCTTCCTGACGCGCTGAGAGACGCGCTGCTATCTCAAGCCGAGAGACCCAGCACCGGCGCTTCTGGGCAGCCCTCGCAGGCAGCCTGGAATATCGAGAGCAGAGAAAGAGATACCATTCCTCATTCATCCTAAATTCCAGGTACAGAACTGAATAACCCCTCCTAGAGAATTCTTTAGTTATTCACTTGGCAAAAACAAACTTAAACTAAACTGTAACTTTCTATTCCCGCCCACGCATTAGACTTAGGTCAGGTACACGGGGTAGGCGTATTTAGAAACACCAGTTGAGCACGTTTAGTCAAATGTATATGTGTATGTAAATATATTTTAATCATTTTAAACATCATATGGCTCAGAAACCATATCAATGTTTTTACAGTATTATTTTATACTATTGCTTCTAATGTATGCACTTTACTTAACTATAAGTATTGCAATAATATCGATCCATTTCTCTTGTACGAGAAAAGAGACTGATCAATAAATAACATCTTTTATTGAACACGCCCGTCTCTTCCTTTTCTCTACATTCTGATGAGACTAAGAATGCACGTACTGACTGAGTAAAATAATTGCCTTGTGCTCACACGACTCTCGAGATTGACTCTTGATTAGGGGAGAGCAAAGTTGTCATGTTCTATGGTTGTCAGAAACTAAATCCCTTCTTGTCTAATCAGGGGAGTTCATCCTTCCTTGAACATTCGAGAAAGTTTCTAGCGAACTCTGAGCTTAGCTGGCAAACCCAAAAATTAAGTCTAGTTTCGACAGTAGTAGACCTAGTTAACGTCTGGCCTAGGCCTTTACTGCTGTAGGTACTATTCCAATGCGCAGAGCCTATTGGGAAAATAGGAGCTACACTACATGGCGCCCAACGTGTTTGGAAAGGGCGATAAAACTAACGTAAGACATTTAGAGTAACTCAGTCGTGCTTTCTCACTCAGACCCCTTCTCCCAAATACTCCAAAGACGTCTGGAGTGGGTGAAAGGTTATTATATCCTCCAAAACCTCGCAGGAGGGAACTCCTATGTATGGTTCTTGGTCTAGTCAACGTTGAAGGATAAAACAGTTCCAAAATATTGTGCACCTAATCTCTGTTTCCATAAAGAAACCT
Source organism: Lissotriton helveticus (assembly GCF_964261635.1). Lineage (NCBI taxonomy): Eukaryota > Metazoa > Chordata > Amphibia > Caudata > Salamandridae > Lissotriton > Lissotriton helveticus. The sequence goes on along the minus strand of NC_136065.1, from coordinate 918,852,785 downwards.
GATCTGCAAATAAAAACAATACCATCCTGTCAGTAAAATGGGAGACAGTGATGGAGAAAGAGAGGCAATTAGATTAGCTACTGAAATAGCAGATGCTGATGCTACCATGCAAACAGCAGACCCGGATATAATACTCATCCAGGTCGCCAAAAGGAGATCTATAACCTTAAAACTTATAGAAAATGGACTGACACCTAGAGGTGGCACAGTCATATTCGTAATTGAGGCACACGAATATCGGCAGACAGAGGTATACTATACATGGATACATTTTCCAGCAGCAAATGCTGTAACAAAGTACTTCCACTATTACAAAGTAGAGGAACCTCCTGAAACGTACACTCCTTTCGAGGAGGTGGAAGTACCACTCAAATTCCAAGAGCATTTGCTCTTATTTGATGGCGCCCTAAAACATAATAATCACATTACAAGGCTCGGTCCTTTAGGAAGACCAGGAGCAACGTGGCCGGTCTTAGCCGGATACACACCACATCCAGACATCGACGAGATGACTGCACCAGAGCTATTAATACAGCTAAAACAACTACTAAAAATTCACAGACAATTAGTTCAGTATGTAATGCGGACTTCAACAATTCAGCCAGCGATTAAAATTCCACAGCTGACCCCTCACCAGGGGAACACAAATAAAATCACACCACAGAACATCCAATCCTGCCTAGGTAAAGTTCCAGCTAAACGGGAACAGATACCATTCTGGTTGGCACAGAAAATCACCCAAATAGAGGCGGTGTTTCCTGACACCACCCCGCTAGAAAAACACAGGATTCTGACTATATGTCTCCCAATGGGAATCGCACCACACATTGAGGACTGTGACACTTGGGGTACGGTCTTTGCTTCAATCTACACAAAAACGCACGGTGTTCCATCCATTTCGGTAATACCAGATGTGCTAAAACAAATTCAAGATGAATACGGTCCAGAACCTGCTTTAACTCTTGGTATGAAATTACTGAAAGACTTCAAGCAGGTCTCGGCTATATTACTAGCCAACATAAAGGGTGAAGCAGCAAACGTGGCGATCCGCCAGAGGTTAAAAGAGACAGATATAGCAGACCAACCAGCTGAAATTGCCAGAATCATAGAAAAATCCTATGAAGAACTAGGCAGAGATAGTCTAGGTGGAATACCAGTAAAACCGCAACTGACTACAAGTCCAGAAAAAATATTTTTTAATAATAATTCACCAAAAAAGAACTGGGATGGAAATAAACAATCCAATCCTAAAGAAAAGAAATTCCAGTCCAGAGGAAGGTCTCCTAGGCGAAGAGAGAAATCTCCAAACCCGAGACAAAGGTCACCTCAGAGTGAACCCTCTGGGAATAGATATAACCTTAGAAATAGGGATAATATTAAAAAACCTGATAGATATCAAGACATTGATACACGTCCGTCTCAATCTTTTCAGAATTCCTCGCAGAAATCGGAAAGAAGAGGACGATCAGAAGAGCACGCCAAGTCCAAAGACAAGGAACCTGCTCAACTGAAAAAGAAATCACAATTTCCAAAAAAGAAGGTAGCCAGTATCAAGGTAGTTAACAATGCCGAGAATACTGAGGACACAACTGAAAAACGGAGAATGGGCTCAGACAATGCTAGACAGCGCAGCAGAGGTGAGCATAGCTCGCAAAGTCCTTATGAATCATCTGGAGACAGTGGACACGAATGAATACCTTCAAGTGGAAACTGCAGATACCAGAGTTAGCAAGCCCCACAAAATATACGAGATAACATTACGTATAGAGGGAGATAAGACTAGGAAAATAAGGGGACTATTTTGGAATAACCTATCCAAGGGCTATGACATCCTTCTAGCTGAAAAAGACTGGCCACCGGAGTTTGTCAGGGAGTGCCCTCATGGCGAAGAAGTAATTATGCCTGCCTTCTCGAATCAAATACCGATTCATAAAAAATACACACTTGCTAGAAAGTGGGCAGTGGCCTTAGCACCTGCTTTATATAAAAATCACGTAGGATGGGATGAGGATTCTCCTCCTCACAAAGTCCAGTTAAAATCACAACCTACTGCACAAAGGCAGTACCCAATTAAGCAAGAAGCTAAAAAACAAGTAAATGAAATACTAGATCAGCTAGAATACCAGGGGGTGATTGAAACTTGCACCTCACAAATGAACAATCCTTTGTTTCCGGTCTCCAAACCAGACAATTCGTACCGTCTAGTTTTGGATTACCGACACCTTAACACATGTTGCAAAACTTTTGCAGTGCAAAACTCACACAGTGCTGCACTAATGAATAACATAGTGCGCAAAAAATACAAAACAACCTTGGACATCTCCAACGGATTCTTTTGTCAAAACATAGCACCAGAGAGCAGATATTTAACTGCATTTTCAGTAAATGGCACTCAAAAACAATTCTGTCGGTTAGCCCAGGGGTACAAGAACAGCCCGGGGGTATTCTCAGCGAGAGTAACAGAATTACTACAACTATATGATGATGAAGCATTATCTTATGTCGATGACATTTACTTAACAGATGATGACTTGGAGACTCACTTGAAAAGAGTGAACACCATAATACTTGGTTTCGCTGCAGAGGGTTACAAATTCAACTTCAAAAAGTCCAGAATTGCCCATCTGAAAATCCAGTACGGAGGATATGAATTATCAAGTATTGCCTGGTTAACAGTCTTTTAAGAACTAGAAGAATTAATAAATCTAAAATATGAAAAAACGTATCCTCTGCCAATCGACATTCTGCCTCTACGACATTACGCCTGTGTAATCTATACAGACGGACATGCTCAACCCTCCGTTTGGGGAGAACATGCATACAATCCCACATGTGAGATTACAAAAGAAGTGTGGCACGGAGGTAAACTAAGACCTCTATTAACAAAATCACACTCAGTAGAAACTAATTCAGAACTACAAACTGAAATATTAGCTTTGAAAATGGCGCTAGATAATGCGGATCGCGAATTCCCGACACTTATAGTGTCAGATTCATATTTCTGCGTCAAAGCATATAACAAGGATTTGCAGACCTGGATTCAGAACGATTACAAAGATGACACGGATGCACCAATAAATCAGAGATTGCTTTGGGAACAGGTAGCTCTTTTGAAAAAAGAACTACCAAAGACTCACGTGACACACTCACTGAGTCACCAGCGTGATGGCGTTCACGTTGTAGGGAATTCATTGGCTGAAACAGCCGCAGCGGCAGCCAGTAAACCGGCTCCCGTAGATCGAAAAAAGCGTACAATAAAATACATTGACGGCGAAACAGTGCTGGCAGTAAAAACGTCATCAAAAGGCGACTGCTCGGCGTTACCGATCAACTATCCACTCAATTACACATACATCATAGATGCAAACTCCATTCCTTTTGCTCGAATCCCTGGAGTGGGGGATAGAGTGATTCCAAACATGGACAGGAGAAACTTGTTAATCGCAGACGCACACATGGGCGAGGGTCTCAGACACCTTAAATTAAAAGATTCTCTGGAAGAATTACAATCACGGTACTGGTGGCCAGGCATGAGCCTGCACTACACCATGTTTGTAAAAAACTGCCCAAACTGCAACAGAGATCGCAGTGGGGAGAGAAGCAGTTTAATACCTCGTCGTATCAAGGCAGATAACATCACCACTAAAAAGAATGGTTTGCGATTAACATATACAGGCTAGTTCCCACTTATAATGTAGATCCACAGCACTCGGCTGACGTCCGGACTGTTATACAAGATTTGCGAGTCTAAATGGCATATACGCTAAGAGCATGCTACGTTCGACCATTTTTTTTTTCTTTTTCTCAGGCAAACCAGCCTGGGGGGGGGAAAGAATGGCCAAATGAGCACAGCCCAGCGGGAATCTTCTCACTTCCTTCCTGAGGGTATGGGATGGTGTAAAGAAAAAACCAAGACAGAAAGCAATCTATAATAGAAAGGATATTAGGTTCGGGAGCTGGGTGGGTCAAACATCTAATAAGTGTCCAACGTAGTCTAAATAACTTGCCAAGAAATTCTCTGAAGGGATTCCTCTGTGCATTGGTTGAACGTTAACAGACCAATCCCCAATGGCAATAAAAGCAGGGTATTGATGGTTCGCAGAACTCCGTGGGTAGGGCCAACGCTGAAATCCAGTCCGGGGGACTGCATAGTAGTGACCTTCGAAGATCCACACACGGCGCACCACATTTGTAATTGGCCCAGTAATGATAACTCCTTAGTCAAACCTAAGCCACTATCCTTTTTCTATCCTCCTCGACCTACCTATAATCAGGGGGACAACTGGACATTGGTCCAGCACCACCAACGGTCGAATAGGTCCTGGGCCCGCAGGGAGACTCTGTCACATTGGAATGGCCTCTCTACCTATAATAGATTTGGCGGCTTAGAGGAGGTGGATTGACTCCCTGTGCAAACAGCCAAACAACCCCGAAGGATACTCTCAACTTCGCAAAGGCATCCTTCCATGGATTGTACTGCCCCTGAATTTGTAATAACCCGAGTAGGACGATCCAACAACGCAAGGGTTGATGGGGTGGCAACGTCATTGGACTTAATAGCAAATCGTAACAGGGAAGATTGGCCAAATCCCCTCTGCGTGACCTCCTCTACACCGACATCTCTTGAACAGTTGGATCCTGCCTGCCTTGCCCCCTATGTGACCTCCAATTTCCAGCAAATTGAGCCACTTGCGAGGTCTTTAAAACCTGGGGGTGCGACTGTTTCTCTTGTGCCCATGCCTATTGACTCCACCAAGGTCTCTCCACCAGCTGATTTTGTTTTAAAAATTATATCTTGGAATGTGGCTGGTCTCGGTCGTAACTTTGATATCCCTGAATGGAACGACTTCCTGGAACCCTTTCACATCTGCCTCCTTCAGGAAACCTGGTGTTTGGAGCCAAGACACCGAGTGGGATTTTCCACCTTTTTTATCCCCGCAGTCCAGGAACAAGGATCCAAAGGTCGCCCGTCAGGCGGCCTTATTATATGGATTAGTATTGCTCTGGGCTTCAGGGTAAGAGAAAGAAACACCCAATCCTTGGATCTCCAGTGGCTAACAATAACACACAAAGGGGGAAAAAGCATGGAAGTCTTTAACATCTACCTGAGGGGTGCCAAAGGCGGTGCATCCCATCTACCATCCATAGGCCTAAACCGCAATTTGGCTGCCTGCGATGCAGCTTCCCATATAATGCTCGCAGGGGATTTCAACTGCTGCTTTGAGCCCTTGGCCAGTGAAGACATCTTGGACACTTTTGAGGAGGACACCAGGAGAGGTGTTCCTATTTTGAATCTGGACCCGATTCCTAAATGGTCGTAAAATGCAATAGAGATCAACGCCCTGTGCATGGAGCACAATTTGCGACCAACAAATGGACGATCCAAATCTGACCTCATGGGTGCCCATACCTATAACAGACATGGCCATACGTCTAGGATAGATTATATCATGCTTAATTACAATCTCTGGCAGCACCACCTAGATATGGAGGTTATAGTGTCGGGTGATAGCGACCACAACCCCTTGTCGCTATCCATTTCATCTCCTTGGCAGGCTGGGAGGCAAGGCCTATCTGGTCATAAGTGGAAATCCTCCCATGAATTAGTCCCCACAAACTGTAGTAGGCGCCTAAAGTGGGCAAAAGTTTTAGCCGACGATACTAGGATGGCCCAAGCAGGGACAATTTTGGAAGAAGTGGAGCCCCGGATGATCACTTTAAGCCAAACCGATAACAAGATCCTACCATTATTCACTGAGACTGTACTGGCGCTGAGTGACTTATTTATTGTTCCCCAAACCACTCGAAGGGGTCCCTTGAAATCATTGCCTAAACAGTCAGACAAGTGGTATACTCCAAAATGTCGTGAGGCTAAGAAGGAACTTGTTGTGACATTAAAGTCCAAAGATACAGTCGCTATCAGGGCTGCTAGAAAATTTTACAAAAAAATCATAGCTGAAGTTAAACAGATTTATGATTTTAACTTTTGGGTAGACTTAGTAGAGGCCAGCACTAGGAAGGATGCCAAGAGGTTTTGGGACCTATTAAGATCTAGAGAAAAACCCATTGACCAGCAGCTAACTTGTAATATTACAGGGGGTGCATGGTTCGACCATTTTTCGCAACTGTACTCTGCTCCCTCAAGCACAGCCCAGGTAGATTGCCCACCCACGGGTTTTACAACTAACCTCCCGTGCCATTATGGCCTATTTACCAACTTAGAAGTATCAAGAGCAATCCAATGTATTGTTTCGAACAAAGCAGCGGGTCCTGATGGAATCCCAGGAGACCTAATTAAGAATTACCCATCTCCTTGGAGCAGATTAATTGCCTCGCTCTTGAATGAAGTGATGTTGGGCGGAGTCTTTCCTGACTCATGGAGGGGCGCGGAGGTCGTACCTATTTTTAAAAAGGGCTCTAGGGACGACCCAGCGAACTATCGTCCAATAAGTTTATTGGACTCCTCTCAAAAGGTAGCAGGAAAGGTGGTATTGGGTAGGATCATCGAGTGGGCAGATGATAATCATATTCTGTCAGATCTCCAAGCGGGCTTCAGAACAGGAACAGGCACAATCGAGCAGACGTTCCGCTTTCTAATGATCTATTGGAAGGTGGTGGTGCTGGGAGGGGGCAGTCTGTATTTAGTCTTCATTGACTTGCGGACTGCCTTCGACCTGGTACCACGTGCACTTCTATGGAACGTCCTCGATGGGTTAGGCCTCCCCCCCTATTTGTTGTCATTGCTTGTAAAACTTCACGATAGGAATTTTGCCCAAATTAGATGGGGTGCACAGGGGGAGAAAACATCTTGTATCCCCGTGGACAGAGGCGTCCGCCAGGGTTGTGTGCTTGCCCCCACTCTGTTCTCTCTTTATATCAACGGAGTGGTGGAGCATCTTTTACAAAAACCATCAGATGCACCAACCCTGGGTGGAAGGAAGATCCCAACGCTCCTGTTCGCGGATGATACTCTCCTAATTTCAAAATCACCGATGGGCATCCAATCGTTGCTTTCTAGCTTCCAAACCTTCTGCAATGAAAGGGGCTTGGCCATAAATATAGGCAAAACTAAGTTTTTAGTCCTTAACCCGCCCAAAAAATCTGTTTATCCCCCGGTTCTAGATTCTGTCCCACTTGATCGCGTAAAAGAATTTGATTACCTGGGTATACGCATCAGTGATACTATGAGCTGGAAGGCACACCATCAAAAGGTCTTCCTTACCCATAAAAGGGTGGCAGGTGCGCTGCTCAAGGAGCAGCGAGCATCATCATCAAAACCTATTGGGGCTCCTCTAGATATCTATAGGGCAAGGGTTGTAAGTGCGGCACTTTACGGTGCAGAGCTGTGGGGGACCCAAAGAGTTGACACCTTGGCCCACCTCGAGAACAACTTCCATAAAGACCTAATGGGTTTGCCCCACAGCACGCCAACAATCCCATTGCTGATAGATGCAGGTACCCGGGCAATCTGCGACCAAGCGAAACTACGCCCACTCCTGTTATGGTCCAGAATCTGGAATGTGCAGGAATTATGTAGCTACGCTGATGCCTTGACCGACATTCTGTCATTACCGGGTTCACATAAGATTATCTGGCTTAGGGAGGTTAAAAAGCTGCTCTACAAATTAGGCCTAGGAGAGGCTTGGTCCAACAGAACTGCACCCACGAAAGAACAGCTTAAGAAGGTCTATTGGGCCTGGGTAGATAGTGAGAGGGCCCGAAGCACAAACCACTGTAAATCTGTAGCTCTGTTTCTGTTAGCCAAGGAGTTACCGTTAAGGGAACCTTATTTAGACATCATTCAGAACTCAAGGGACAGAGCACTGTACATCAAGTTCAGGTTGGGGGTGCTTCCATTATGTGAGTTCACGTCTACTTGGAAACCGCCCGCTCAAACCGTACCCTTTTGCCCCTTTTGTGATCCAAGGGTAGAGTCTGTCTCTCATATGTTGTTCGAATGTAGTGTCTATGTAGCCCCGAGACGTAGGTGGTTGAAGCCCCTTTGTAGAAGCTTGGGAACTCGCTCTCACCTGGAAGCCCTGCGTATCTTACGTACAGATGCTAGACCCTTCTTTTCCACCTGTATGGCAAAATTTTGGGGTTGGGCTTGGCGTTTAAGAACTGCAAGAAAACTGTTAATCTAGTAAACGAGCCCACCCACTGAGTATGCTGTTCTGGATATGAAATGTTTTTATGCTGATGATTGTAGTTAAAAATGTTTTTTAAAGATGTGTAAATGCTTTTATGATATGTTTTTATCGAATAAAGCTACTACTACTACTACTACTACTAAATATCTGTATCTGTGTCTCACTTTGTGTATAAGTGGCTGCATGGGTTGGTGAGTAGCTACATGAGTGTGTATATGGGTTATTAGTTGTTTTTTTGAGTATCAGTATCAGTGTATGTATGGTTCGGTGGGGGATATTACTTACAGCACAGATGCATGAATGAGTGACTCACTATTTGCATGTATTTTGAAGACAGCATGTGTGCAAGACTGTATGGGTGGATGATTGTGTGTATGGGTGGGTTAGTGAGTATGTGTTTTTATAATTGATTGTTTAAGAGAGTAAATATGTTTCCGTTTCTGTAGAAGTATGTGTACTGGTGTGTATATAGCAGTATAATCAAGTAAATGTTTTTTTGATAGTTTATTTGCATGTGTGAATTTGTGTGTGAGTAACTATATGGATGAGTATTAGTGTGTAACAGGATGTATAGGTGTATGAGTACATATGATGAGTAAGTACATGCATGAGTGACTATATAGAACTGTTGGTGAATGAGTGGATGTGTATGTAGATGTTGGAATTACCTAATAAGTTGTTGTAATTGGTATTGGTTTCTCCTTTTTTAGGAAAATGTTAGTTTCTATTTTTGAATGTGTGTGTCAAAGGTTATTTTTTGCTGATAGGAGGTCTGCCACTTTGTCACAAGGATGTTATCATCAGTGATGTCATTTGAGATGTCATCAGTGATGTGATGAGTGATGTCACTGACCATGTCATGAGTGATGTAATATGTGACGTTATCAGCAGTGCATTGCACGCGCAAGTTATAGTGAGTCCAACTAACTATAACGTGGGAATTTCAATGGTTTTATGCGAGTAAAATTTCCACCTAACTATAACTGGTGTGAAACCTATGGTTTTTTCAGTAAATATATATATATATATATATATATTCACTGAAAAAACCATAGGTTTTACACCAGTTATAGTTAGCTGGAAATTTTACTCGCATAACACCATTGAAATTCCCACATTATAGTTAGTTGGACTCACTATAACTTGCGCGTGCAATGCACTGCTGATGATGTCACATATTACATTACTCATGACATGGTCAGTGACATCACTCATGACATCACTGATGACACCATCCAGTGAATGTCTGTCTTTCTGAAAATTAAATATGTGTTATATATGTATATGTGAAAGTTGATGGAAGAATAAATGTTTAAATAAGTGTTTACATGGATGTTTTAAAAAAAAAAATGGATTGGTTAACTGGTTTATTAAGTGTATCTTAGTGAATACATATATTAGTGAGTAATGTTTAAATATTTAAATATATGTATTAGTGTTTCACTTTGTGTATAAGTGGCTGCATGGCTTGGTAAGTAGCTACATGTGTATGTATATGGGTTATTAGATTTTTTTTAGTTTCAGTATGAGTGTCTGTATGGTTTGGTGGGGGTATTACTTAGCACATACATGCATGAATGACTGACTCTCTGTTTGTATGTGTTTTGAAGACAGCATATGTGCAGGACTGTATGGGTGGATGAGTGTGTATATGTGTGTGTTAGTGAGTGAATGACTGTCTCACTAGTGTCTTTATCAGTAACTACATATGTTTTAATGTAGTATATGTGAATATTGATGTACATAAGTGAGTATATGTGAGAGTAAGAGATTGTAAGAGTTCCTGTTTAAATAAGTATGTTTTTCTATAAGTGATTGTTTAAGAGAGTAAGTATGTGTAAGTTTCCTTAGAAGTAAGGTGGTAGTGTGTGTATAGCTGTATATGCAAATAAATGGATGTTCAATAGTTTATTTGCATGTGTGAGTATGTGTGAGAGTATCTTTTGGATGACTGTCGGTGTGTAACAGAATGTAGAGGTGTATCACTACATATAATGAGTAAGTATATGTATGAGTCACTATATATAACTGTTGCTGAATGAGTGGATGTGTACATAGATGGTGGAATTATTGAATTTGTTCATGTAACTGGTATGGGTATCTCCTTTTTTTTGAAAATTTTAGTTTCTATTATTGAATATGTGTTTCAAGGGTTACATTACAGTGAAAGGAGGTCCGTCAATCTGTCACAAGGATGGTGTCATCAGTGATGTCATGAGTGATGTCACTGACCATGTCATGAGTGATGTAATATGTGACATCATCAGCAGTGCATTGCACGCGCAAGTTATAGTGAGTCCAACTAACTATAACGTGGGAATTTCAATGGTTTTATGCGAGTAAAATTTCCAGCTAACTATAACTGGTGTAAAACATATGTTTTTTTCAGTGAATTTAATAGGTTTTTTTAAATGCTAATTCCTAACTATAACTGGTGTGAAACCTATGGTTTTTTCAGTGAATTTCAATGGTTTTTTAATAGCAAATCTTAATAGGTATAGAAAGTGAAACATTTTAAAACGAATTTTATATTGTATAAATATGGAAAAAAAAAAAAAACAATTTTTATTTGTAACCCGGGGGCGCATCCCGGGGCGCGTACCGGTGAATGCACGGGTAAGCGCAATGTTACGGGGCACCCCGGGGCGCGTACCGGGGAGCGTCCCGTTAGCACTATTCTCGCGAACGAAAACAACATCGTGACGTTTCACGTAGCCGCGCGATGCGTCATATGACGCACAGCGTAATCGCAACCGAAAGCACGCGATCGCATACGATCACGAAACGTCCTGACGCGCTTACGCTACGCACCCGCGGGCGCGCCCCGGAGCGCGACTATGGGGGCGCCCCAGTGCGCGTAGCGTAAGCGCGTCGGGTCATGTGACCTGAAAATAACACTTTCTATTGGTGCAGAACAGTTTTGGTTTCCAAATGAGTAAAGCCTGGGTCTTGTGACCTGAAAATAACACTTCTGATTGGTTCAGCACAGTTTTTTTTCCAAATGATAAAAAACCCCACCTTTCTTCCTCACTCTGACTTTGTCTTTTGACTGAGGAAGACCTGTTTCATCTACAGAGACAATTATTTTGTACTTTGAAATGGCTACTGTAGCAGCAGCAGGAGCATCTGCACCACCACCACCACCACAACCACCAAGAGGACCACCACAACAATACATTGCTGGTGGAGAAGAGGAGGAGGAGGAAGAGGAAGTGGAGGAGGGGAGCAGATGGCTGCCGGAAGAAATTACCCCATACAAGCCAAAAGAACACATTGTATGGGAGTTTTTTTCTCTTCCAGAGGGCAAGAAAAAAGTTAATGCGGCCAAGGTAACATGTCGAATCTGTGGTGCAGAACTCTCAAGGGGCAATCCAGATAAAAAATATTCATTTGGGAATCATACCATGATTCGGCATATGACCCGGAAGCATCCTGCTAACTATTCTCGTGCAGAGATCAGGGAACTGGCCAGTCACCTCCCCCAGTGTTCAAGGACCAGCTCAAAAAGAAAGCAACCCAGTCAATCGGACCCAGAAACAACGGAGACGATGCCTTGCATTCAGCAACAATTTGGCACTTTTAGATTCACTTGTACTGAATGTGGCAAGCTCATCGCCTATGGTGAAAAGAACGTAAAGCTGATCTTCCTTGCTGGTCAGAATCACATTTGCCCCAAACAAAAGAAGTAATTTTTTTCGTTTTTTGTTTTTTGCTCCAGTTGAGCCATTTTCAATTCCCTTTCTCTTTGTTTCTTCCCATAAAAAATACAAAAAAAATATAAAACTGTTTTGAAAAGCCAAAAAAAGTACAAAATGTTAAAAAAACATTAAAAAAAATATAAAACAACAAAAAGAATTAAAAAAAAGTTCTTTTCAGAACTACCTTTCATTTATAAAATTAAACCTATATTTTTAAAGGATCTCTGTCTATTTTTTGTCCTTAGGGTACGCGTACCGGGGCGCGCCCCGCAAAAAAATAGAAAAAAAAAATTTAATGAAGCAGTTAGCATGAGGGAAGGACACAAAGAGAGTTATGTTAAGAGAAAAAGAGCTACAAGATGACCACAGAGGGATTGTTCATTACATAGTAAAAAATAGAGAAGGTGTAATTGGATGAAAGTGAGAAAAGTAAAATGACTAAAGGAGCGAAAGAAAGGAAGAGAGAGGAAGAACACTAAAGTAGAGATAGTGTGAGACTGTGATTGGCTGTTAAAAGAAAAAGAAAGGACAGTAAAAAATGGAGAATGAAGGGTAGTGGCGGAACCACGATAAATGAAGAACGATGAGGGAAAGTGAGAAAAGACCAGGTAGTATAAGTAAAGAGGGGTGAAAGAGGGAGAAAAATTGAATTAGGATAACACATGGGGAGTGACAAAGAGAGAGGACAAAGAGAGTAAAGGAAACAGTACCTGAATGGGCTTGAGTAAAACAGCAAAAAAAGATAAGTAATGCAGTGTGTGACTTATAGGGAGTCAGTGGGTGTAGGTCGGAGTGTGGGTGTGTAAGGTGTGTCTGTGGGTGTGGTTGTGTGGAGTGTTTTGGTGTGGGTGGAGGTGAGGGTGTGTGAAATATGTGTGAGAAGTGTATGAGTGTGGGGTGTATATGTGTTCGATGTATGTGTGTGTATGGAATGTGTGTGTGTTTTTGAGGAGTTTGTGTGGGAGTTTTTTTTGTGTGTATGAGGTGTGTGTGTGTGGTGTGTGTGTGGGGTGTATGTTACAGGTGTGTGTATGTGTTGGGAGGGGAATGAGGTGTATGTGTAGGAGTAAGGTAAATAATTAAGAAAAATAGAATGGGTGAAGAAGCAAAGGAAGGGAACAGAGGGTAAGTGAAGTAAAGAATAGGGATCGAAAGAAGTTGAATATGAGAGGGTAAATAGGGAAAGGGGAGTAAACATGTAGAATAAGAATAAATGAGAGAAGCAGAGTAAAGACACAGGAGTGAGGTAGATTGAGAAAATGTTAGTGACCTTAAAGCAAAGGGTGATGACAAACTACATTTTTTTAGTCATACTTACCATATAATAAATGTAACTTTAATTAATTTTTTTTACTACAGTTTGTATCTGTGAAAGAGAGAAGAAAAAATAAGTTATAATTAGTAAAATATGTATTTTAAATTAAAAGATACAAATGAAGAGGTTAAAAATCATAACGCTCTATTTACAAATAAAGTTAGAGTGAAGGACACAAAAAGGGAAATAAACTAAGGTAGAAGGACAAAAAGAGAGAAAAAGAAATAGAAGGAGAGCAAAATACAAAGAGTAAGGCATATAGATTCACTGACAAAGAGAGAGAGAAGAACAGAGAAATGAACTGAAGGTAAGAAAGATACTAAAACAATGTGAGTTAGCAAAACTAAATCAGGAAACAGAACTAAGTAAAAAGATTTAGAAGATTGAGGAATAGAAGATAACTGAGAGTAAGTGAAGAACAGTCATAGAGTGAAAGGATGAAGGGAGACAGGATAATATACAACGATTGAGGGAAATGGACTGAGGAAGTTATAAGGTAGACACACTAAGAGAAAAACTGAGTGAGGTGGAGTACAATGAGCGAGAAAAGGAAATGAGTAAGTGAGCAAAAAGAAGGAAAGAGAGGAGAAGACGACTAAACCAGTGGTACTGAGAGAAAATAATTTGGTGATGAAAGTAAAGAGAAGGACATTGAAAGAAAGGAAATGAGGGATAGTAATGGAACCAGAGTAAAAGAAATGGGATGAAGAACGATGAGAGAGGAGCAGTGAAGTTGTTGTAAAAGAAGTGATAGAAGGTAGATAAACACAAGTGAACATAACACAAGTAGAGTGAGGCACTGAGGACATAGAAGTAGTGAACGAAAAATAGAGAGAAGAGGTCAAAAGTAAGGAACAAACAAAGATAAGCGAGGGAGAGTGGATGATTTATAGTGATAGAGTGCAATAATACTGCTGAGTGAGTAAACAGGAATTACTAAAAGAGCAAAGGAGGAAAATACGGAAAAGAGAAGTAAAGCAGAGAGACTGAAAGCTAAAAAGTTATGCAAGGGAGAGACGGGATGCACACAGTTGAAATGAGAATGAGGGGTTGTCAAAGAAGGGGAGTAAGGGAACGGGGGTTACAGAGAGTGAGAGAAAGACATTATAAGTGAGTAAAAAGAGCTGAAAGAGGACGGAAAAAGGAAAGTGAGTGTCAGAGAATGGGAATACAATTTAATTTACACAATCCAAAGTATAGAAAAACTTGTACAACATGTTACATAGTTTATTTTTGCTGTTCTCAGAATATAGTGAATTTCACCTAAAACAGTGAGTTCAAATTACTCATCATATGACAGCGGGAAAAAAAACACAATCTAAAAGATTGTGTTTTAAAAAAAACCTTAGATACTGACAAATGACAAATGTACACTAATCTTTGATTGACTTACTTTTCCTTGAGGCCAAATAGTATATCATGGAGGTCCTTTTCTCGTTGCAAAGTACTTTGCTGTTCACTTAAAAATCCATTTGATCGACTTTCTATAAGAAAAGCTCCAAGAACATCTGAAATATTTTCATTATTTTCATATACTCCTTTTTTTCAGTCATGACTCTTTACTCATGCCTGCACCTTTCCATTTGGCCAAATAGTGTCAGATGTATGAGTATATATGAGTACTCCTCCCGTCTTCATAGGCCAATTACCTTTACCTAAATTTTGGCTGTAAAAACACTAGGTATGAATTTATAAAGGCAAACGTTATTTGAAAGTCAAATGAGTGTCGTTACATTGGGTCCAGTTAGAGGTTTTTAAATAGCATGTGTAATGCCCTGATGTTGTAGAAGGACCGTCATGAAAAATAATAGCTACAGTTGTAAAGGTTCTTCCTGATATCGATAACTGAGAAGCCACGAAATTTTTAATAGAAGTTGTCAATTTAGTTCCATCAGGTCTACATCGTTGGAACATTAAAATGACATAGTGACCATAATTTTGTAGAAATAATGTGGACAGCATTGCAGACTTACATTGGGTACACACCATATTGTGATCCGCTGCTTTAACTAGATTATTAAAAGGCACTGATTTGCAGTCTGGTAAAGTCAAATATATAAATCTTTCAGAGTCTATTCTAGTAGTACTTGATGAAGCACAGTTAACACAGTCATGTTGCCATTGATAAGAAAGGTTAAAAAGATTTTTTATATCTACTCCTTCATCTTGCAATACATCAAACATATACATTAAAAATTCCTGACAATCCTGCTGAATATTCTGTGAAAATTGATTTTGACCTGAACATATGTCTAGAAGATTTCTAATTTCTGAAACACTTTCTATTTTTGCTCTATCACTACTACATTTCTCTAACACAGAATTCAATAAACAGCACAATGTTTGTTCCCGATTTTCGACGATCTGTTTTTGTAAATTTTGAAGAAAAAAAACAACATTAACTACTACATTAGCATAGCAGTTGACACCTGAACTGTTTTCAAACTGAAATCCAACAACATCTTCAACAGAATCCTTTTTCTTTCTCTTTACATTTACACTTTTATCTACTTTATGCCTTTTTTCTGATACCTAACTGCAATTACTCTCATTTCTTCTTTTTCGGCCTACCACACATTTTTCAATCAGAGGATATTGAGGCAAATGTGGAGCATACTCTCTTCTTAACCTATTGTATTCTTTAACACAATCTAGATCTGCACAAATCTTTGTTTCATCACACTCAATCAAGTGCAATCCTGATAAAGTTCTGACTCGTGATAATGCCACATATGCCATACCCTCTTTAAACACAGAACTTCCAATGTTCACCAAAGTGCTATCTACACTTAAAACTTGAGACTTATGAATTGTCACCGCATATGCCAAACAAATAGGAAACTGTTTTCGGCGAACATATAAGTCTTTCACGAGCAAAAATCTAGCTGAACAACGACAAATTTGTTCTATTTCATCAATGCCATCAAATTTAATTTTTTTAATTTCAATTCCATCTCTATTTTTGTAATTCACAAAACCAACAACATGACCCATTGCTCCATTTACCAGACCTCTTTCAACATTTAAATTCCGTCTCAAAATGATACGACAATTTAAACACACATGCAGAGTCTTTTCAAAACCAGCAGTTTTAGATATAGTCTTCTCCAACGAATCCAATTTTGATTTCAAATTTTCAAACAAAATAATTGTTGCTCCCATATGCTCTATTTTATCTGTAGCTTCCAGTTTCACTATCTCTTCATTTTCTAACTGTAACATTTTGTTATTGAACATGGAACATTCTTTCAGAGTTGGCATCAAACATATGCCAGATTTCTTCTCGTTAATTTTCTTAAAAATATTCTCTGGAAGAATGTTTTCATTTGGGTACAAATTTGAAATTAATCGTCCATGTAAAGCTTCTTTCCCTTGCTCACTTAGTTTTTCGATTCTTACATCTTGTAAAATGTTTTTATAATCTTCATCCTTTGCCTGCCGCATATTTTGAAGCAGTTCTGCATATTTGAAGTTTAACCATATATTAACGTTTCCAATGCTCCCTAAGCACTTCCTGGTATCTTCATGCGTGAGCATTTTGAACACAGGTTGTCCCTTCACTGGAGTCAACTGCAAAAGATCTCCAAAAACAATAATATGTTTTCCTCCAAATAAGACATCATAGTCTGTTCTAAGAATTTCTTGCATTCTCAAATGCACAAAAGCAAGCATTATATTTGACACCATGCTTACTTCATCAATGATAAGAAGTTTCATTTTCTTCAGGACTCTCGAAACTTCGGAACACGCATCTCCAGATAGCTTGTGATACTCCAATTTGTTATCATGCTCCACTGGCAGTATCAGTAAACGATGTAAAGTAATCCCTTTAATGTTATGTGCTGCCAGCCCAGTTGGAGCGGTAACAACACAAGACAGCGATGATTCAGTCCTTTTCTGCAGATAAGTTGCAATTGCTTTAATCAGAAAACTTTTTCCAGTTCCCGCTTCTCCACTCACGTACAGTTGGACAGGCTTAAATGATGTACATGAGCACTCTTTTTTCTCATGACTGAATCCATGTTCAATCTGTTCTGTGACTTCGTCATATATCTGTTTCTGCTCAAGGTTTAGTTGTTTCACCAAATCTTCTAAGTTAACTTCATCATCTTGAGCTTGTTCCATAGCTCTTTCCACCTCATCCATGGCAGTGGCAGCTTCATTTTGGATAATTGGTCCTCCAAGTGGATCCTGACTCAATGAAGCAGAACTCTGACTGTCTTGAGAACTGTCTCTAGCAATCTCTGCAGCAATTGTGGCTTCTTACTCTATTTCTTCGTTCAACATTTGCAGATAATTTGGAAAAACAGGACATTCTATGGTATCCTTGGTTGCATTAAAAGAATCTTCGTAAAAGAGAAAATCTCCAAGTAGTTCCTCTTCTGTACGCCATGCCTTAAAGAGTTGCAAAAGAGCTAAATAGTAAAATTCCCTTTTCTCTGGACTTTCGCAACTCAATTTTCGATGATTAATCAAATGGCCTTTTTTCTGTCTCACTAGACATCCTTCACACCCAATGATAGCATATATTCCATTGTTAATATCTTCTCTGATGGTTCTCTTATAAATATAGTTTTGCAGAACTTCATACAAACAAACGTTCTCAAGATGACTACTTCTATTTGGATAGTATGTATCCAACATGTTGGTCTTCAAAATATCTGTACTTTCTGGTTCTTTCTCCGCCAAATACTCTATTTCTTGTACAGATTTCAAAACTCGATTTCGTGTTGCAGCAAGACCCAGACTCACCCAAATGATGGTTCTAGATTTGGCATATAGACTTGCTGATGACAATTGATCAGAACATTCATATGCTCCAATTTCTCGATGCGACAACATCTTCAGGCTGTAACTGTATAATTTCTTGCTTAGACTCTTTTCATGTGAAATGTCCTCCCACATTTCCTTCAGTTCTGTCTTTTCTTTTTTTGTGATGTAAGACGTCACATATCGAGCCACAGCAATGTAGTTGTCAGCAACGAATTGAATATCCATGTTAGCATTCCACATGGACAAAATCACTGGGTTGTAGTCGTTGATGTACTTGGACTCTTCGTTTCTTTTTAAATTGTATGTATTTTTTGGTGATTTCCTTATCACAGTATGTCGCAGAGAAGACATCTAATTATTTACTCTTCCTTTAGAAATCACTGGTCGTGGAAAGGCGAAACGACATTTTGTGTAGAACTTGTCCTTGTTTCTGAATTTTCGACGACAGTACTTTCCACAACGATGGGATTGAAAGCGTAAAACTTGTTGCTTTAAACAGTTTTCTTCGGTAGTTTTCGGAACAGCACATGTTGAATACTCTTCAATAAAGCTCATCACTGTCTCATCCGAATCTGTTCCAAATTTGGGTGCATCTTTAATCCACAACAACATATGTATGTGAGGAGCACCTCTCGCTTGATACTCCTTTCTCCAAAAGAAATCCAAAACCTCTCCAAGGGGAGGATTTTTTTTGTTGGTAATAAAAGACATCATAGCTTCAAATCTATGATTGAAATATCTGCATACATTTACTGGATCCAAAGAACACAGTTCTCCAGGTGTTTTGAATTCTATATTTTGTATATTTGCATTTGCCTCTCGTAGAAATTGAAGTAAGTCATCCCATGCATACTCGGCACAGCTAAGAGTGAGGAACCATGTAGGAGTTCCTAAGTTTCTTAGCATACATTTCAATTCCCCATGACGACGGTACCAATACTCGTTTGTACCACGCTGACATGCCATGAGATTGATTAGATGAGATTCCAAAATATTATCTTGCAGATTCACTTTCTCCATAAAGTCCCTCGCCGAAACATTTTGCAGATGTGCTCCACTTTTCAGTATATAAGAAAGCCCAGACAAGTCACTTTCATACAGTAGATGAAACAAATAGGGAATGCATTGGCGAAACCTTGGATCTTCAGCATATAATCTTACAGTTCGATATTCAGATGCAGGAATTTGAAGTGGTCGATCGTCATATTGTCCACCTCGACCTGTTGGAAATAGCTGTGGAAAACAACGAGCTTCCAAACTTTTTTCCCATACACTAACGGGACTTCCTTTTGCTGCTTTCATTTGAAACAATTCAATTGCATTCCCCATTACTTCTTTGGAATGCAAAGGATGAACAGTATAATGTTCATATATTTCTTCACTTCTAGAGACATCAACTTTTTCAATTTGGCCGACTGAACAATCACTGTCTTCATCTGCAGCTGTTTCCTCTGCTGCAACACATACATGTTTATAATACTCATTGTTTTTGACTAAATACAACGTTGCCTTTTTGACTTTCCTAACATCCACTAAATCTTGCCAGATTTTTTTTACTCTTTGTCGGAACCCCATTAACTAGAATAACTAAAGGTTCCTCTTCTACTTTTTCTATACCAATTGTATCAATATTTTTTTTTAAATCTAGAGGCAAATAAACAACTCTTCCCTTTAATCCTCTCTGCAAAACTGTAGGAGGCAATTTCCCTATCTTAGGCTCCATGCGAACAATTCCCTGAAAAGGGTGGACACATTGAATCAAAATAGACTCATATGTATTTAAATCCATCAATTCAGGGGGAATGTCTACCAACTCCAGATTATTATGAACAGCTCTAGCAGGCATTCTGTTTTGATTTAATTTATCATAACAATATTTACAAATACGCTGATCAGAACTCAAATCAAAACAATTCTCCACCCACAAATAAGTTGCAAAATCCTTCCACTCATCTTTTCACTTTTTACGTATAAATCAACTAATCTAGTTTGATGCTTATAATGACTTCGTCGACAACACACACAAGTAAAATTCGGCCTTTCACTTGATTTCACCTTAAACCTGGTAATTTCCTGCTCAAACGTTTCTGTACTTGAAATCTGTACTTTGTCTTCCACATTACCTTGAATTGCTGTGTCAATTTCTACACTATCCTCTTTTTTATCAAAATAACAAATCTCAATTTCTTCACAAATCTTCTTCACATCTAATTCAGTTCCGTGCAAAAGAGCACTGTTTAATTGTTTAAGCTTAAGTGCTGGACTTTTTGCATAATACAACATTCTCACTAATTTCCTCATTTTGGTATGATGCACTGCTAACATCCTAAAATGATGAAAAACACTCTGACAGACTTTTCTAGAAAGACAAGCCAGTGAATGGCCTTGCAAACCTGTATTTTCTCTCACTCTGCAAGGATCTAAGTCTTGCAACAACTTTCTGCTTTAGACTTTTCTTACTATATGTACGTAAGAAATTACAAAACAAATCAATTGATTCCTGTCGCACACTACAAATACAACTACACTTCCAAGTGTACACTGGACCCTTAGTACGTCTCCCTAAAACTTCATCAGTTAACACCTCTTCTGGTTCTCTAGGCACAAGTTTCTCTTTTTCAATCGGACAACCGTCTTTCACTTCATACGCTCGACCACTGGTGTCAACTGCATGCACTAAATCATTCTCCTGGAAGTAACTCTCCTCATTAAAAAACAACTTGAACTGTGCATCCATTCTCCAGAAAAAACTTTACAAAAATTAGTCCGATTAATTACTCTTTTCCATCTACTGTTTGATTTGAAAACATCAATTGTCTTGTTAAGTGTCCTAATTCTATTGATTATTAAAATAAATAATTTTTCTTAACTTCAAAAGCCTGATCAACAATCTTCTCTACACTTTTCTTTTTCTTATAAAAAGCAGCTCTCTGTTTACCTTTCCTAATGTTTTTTAACAAATTTAAAACCACCCTATTGCGAAACATTCGTCTACGAATGTCTCTAAACTGATTCTGCCTTCTATTCCTATACATATTATTCTCTCCTGCTCCAGTTGTAGGATTCTTTGAGGTTCTATCCTTCCTTTTCAATTTTACTCTCTCATTTTCTTTTTCTACATGCTGTCCATCATTTTTTTTTAAAGTACATATGTTCCGAATAAAAGACTTAGGGGCAGATTTATGTTGGGAATGCGCCACGTTTGCGTCACACAACTGCGGCGTAAACGTGGCGCATCCCTACGACCCATTTACAACGTGACGCATCTAGGCAGATGCGTCACGCTGTAAAGCCCTGCGCCACTTGTGGGCATTCCGGCGCAGGGTGGGCGTTCCGGGGCAGGTGCGCCTCGCAAAAGTGGCTGAGTGAAATCTATAAGATTTCACTCAGTCACTTTCAGGCCAATGCTGCGTCAAAACCCTGCGCCTGCTTGAAGCAGGCGTAGGTCTTGACGCAGCATTGGTCAGATAGGGCACGCCGAGCCTTGCTGGAGCTGCGTCGCGCTTGCGACGCAACTCCAGCAATGCACCACCTTTACGGCACAGATGCGTCACGCATCTGTGCCGTTTTTGCCCCTTGGTGCGCCGCATTGTAAATGCGGCGCACCATGAGTGGCGGAGCAGCGGTGCATGATAACTGGCGCATCCCTGGGGATGCGCCAGTCATCATAAATCTGCCCCTCAGTTGTCTTACCAGGAGCTTGGTTCCTGTTTTTTGAAGTATTTGTTGTGGAAGAGTACTGTAATTCCGTTGCTGTTTTTGATTTTTCTCGGTTACGTTGTTTTCTTGTCCTTTCCCTTTTGGGCATGTTTGCTTACTCTTGAAATCTTGATTTCAATCTGTGTTAAAGAAAAAAATAGCACATTATAGACCACTATTATCAAACAACAAAGCAATGACAAAAAGCAAACGATCTATTCAGGGTTACACATCAGGTGAGGATTCTCCAGGGGTACACAAAAGGTGAGGCCTGTATTGAAGAGTATAGTGGAAGACAGCTCTGTCCACAGGTACAAAGAAGATGAGACCTGTGTCTAAGTCCACTGCACTCTTATACACAGGCTTCACCACCTATGCTTCCCGGGAAAGCCCTCTCTCCCACTACAGTCTTGATCATAAACCTCACCTCCTCTGTCCCTCTGGACATGTCTCACCTCATCTGCACAATCTACTTCCTAATCTCAGGTAACACAGATGACATAATTGATCCTCATTTATAAAGCCATGCGTCAGTTTTGCGCTACTGAAGCGTCACTTTTTGTGACACATTGGCATCATAAAACATGTGCCTTGTTGCACCATATTTAAAAAGTGACGCATGTAGGTAGATGCGTCATTTTTAAAACCTTTTGCACCACATTATACCTCTGTCAAGTGTAATGTACAGAGAGGGGTCATTTCTCTGCAAAAAGCCTCGTAATAATGACACAGTGAAATCTATAAAATTTCACTGCGTCACTTTTAGGAAACTGTTATGTCAAAATCTTGCACCTGCCTCACAGTAGGGATAAGACTGAGGCAAACACTTTCACATGGGGCTTTCCCCATGTGATACGATTCTCACACCTAAGCAGGAGTGCAGATGAGATGAAGACTCTCCAGGTGAGCACAAAACGTGAGGCTTGTGTCCAAGAGTGCAGTGGACAGGACTAAACTGGAGTAGTGTGCAAGAAAAAGATGAGCCTCATTTATAAAACCATGCGTCAGTTTTGCGCTACTGATGCGTCACTTTTTGTGACGCATTGGCGGCATAAAACATGTGCCTTGTTGCACCATATTTAAAAAGTGACGCATGTAGGTAGATGCGTCACTTTTTAAACCTCTGCACCACATTATGCCTCTGTCAAGTATCATGTACTTTACAATGATGTTACCTGTGTTAACTCAGTGTAGGAAGCATATTGAGTTTGTTTGCATAGAGGAATTGTATTTTGTAAAATAGTGAGGTTTCAGTAATGACATGGAATGCTTGTACATAGGACCTGTGCTGTGTTTCCTAAATGTGATGTCAAACACGATTTTGAGCAAAATGAATGGCTTTTACATTTTTGAGTATAATGTGGCGCAGAGGTTTAAAAAGTGACGCATCTACCTACATGCGTCAGCAGTGCAAAACTGACGCAGGGCCTCATAAATTAGATTCTTTTTTTTTTGCACACTACTCCAGTTTAGTCCTGTCCACTGCACTCTTGGACACAAGCCTCACCTTTTGTGCTCCCCTGGACAGTCTTCATCTCATCTGCACTCCTTCTTAGGTGTCAGAATCCTATCATATGGGGAAAGCTCCATGTGAAAGCGTTTGCCTCAGTCTTATCCCTGCTGTGAGGCACATGCTTGTACATAGGACCTGTGCTGTGTTTCCTAAATGTGATGTCAAAAACGATTTTGGGGAAAATGAATAGCTTTTACATGACGCATCTACCTACATGCGTCACTTTTTAAATATGGCGCACAAAGGTACATGTTTGGGCTTTCCTGGGGAGCGTAGGTGGTAGGTAGATGCGTCACTTTTTAAACCTCTGCGCCACATTATACTCAAAAATGTAAAAGCCATTCATTTTCCTCAAAATCGTTTTTGATATCACATTTAGGAAACACAGCACAGGTCTTATGTACAAGCATTCCATGTCACTACTAAAACGTCACCATTTTACAAAATACAATTCCTCTATGCAGTAAAAACTTTTTACCAAGCATTATCAAAAAGCATGACACAAAGCAACATTTGAAAAACCACAATTTGCTTCCAAATCTTCTCCATAGAGTATACAAGTCTCTATGTATATTAAATGAATCATAACTCACCTTTACAAATGCTTTAGGAGATTCACAACAGTGTCAGATACACACACCAATATTTCTTTAGCAGAGCAAAAGGTATGTTCTCCAGGCACTGCAAACCTTAATGGCACAGAAAACCTCTAATTCTACACACATATTGCTCATGGTAACCAATCAAAACTCTTCCCTCTATATTTTCAAACCAACACCCTTCCCCCCCTCAGCCCTTTCTACCTGTTACCATAGCAACTCCCTCCTCACTGAGCTCTCAGGTTTAAAAGTTTATTCTACAATGTTGCAAATCACCTCAGCAAGGATGTTTGACCTGCGAATACACCAGCTTATCTGGTGCAATGTTTCTTTAAATGACTTTTTTTTTAACCATTCAAATTACTTCTTACACAGAACACAACCATGCACCCTAACTTTCAGTTTTCAACTATCTCAATCTACCAATCATTGCTTGTGATTCAAGAGCACTGAAAGTCTACAGTTTTTTTTTTGCAAACTCCTATTGTTCCAACTGCCATTTCTTTCCCACACTTCATCTGACTGCACCAGAATCTCCTCTCACCATGTATTCTACATTTGTATGCTACATTTGAGTGGATGACTAACAATCACCTCAAGTGTAACTCGGGGAAGACAGAAATAATATCTTTTGTACCCCAAAATCTGTTCTCCCCCACACAATGGTGGCCCGAGGATGCAGAAGCTCCTCCTAATACTATTGTTTCTGCGCGAAATCTTGGGATTAAATTCGACGACCAACTTTCATTCAAACAGCAAGCGGTGGGCGTAGCTGGCTCATGTTTTCAGATCATCAAATCACTGAGGAAGTTTTTTGATCTTCTTCCTCTACCAGCCAGAAAGACTGTGGCAGTAGCCCTTATAACATCTAGACTGGACTACTGCAACAGTCTTTATGCAGGCACCAATAAAGCAGTGCTGCACAGGCTGCAGATGGTCCAGCATGCTGCTGCTCGCCTGGTACTCCGCTGGCCGAGAAGGTCATCTGCCTCGGCGGCGCTCAAGATTTTACACTGGCTGCCAATTCGCAAGCGCGTTTTATTCAAGATTCTTGTTATCACCTTCAGAGCCTTTCAGTTGCAAGGCCCCAGATATCTTCTGAATGGCTTTAAACGCTATGTGCCAGCACGCTGCTTGAGGTCTGCCAATCAAAATCTTTTGGTGATCCCCAGATTTAGATTGGCTACCAAAGGGGGGAAATCTCTTTTTGTGCTAGGATCAAGAGCCTGGAATAAATTGCCAGCTCAGCTTCGGCGTATAGTCAAGGAGAGTGATTTTAGGAAATCTCTGAAGACATGGATCCTCTCACTCTCCGATGCGGCCTGCAGAGCATTAGTGTAAAGCTTGTACTGCGTGAAACTGCCTTTGTCCACCAACCTATTCCAGCGGGGTTGGGTG
Organism: Lissotriton helveticus; assembly: GCF_964261635.1. Taxonomy (NCBI): domain Eukaryota; kingdom Metazoa; phylum Chordata; class Amphibia; order Caudata; family Salamandridae; genus Lissotriton; species Lissotriton helveticus. The sequence continues at coordinate 918,827,640 of NC_136065.1, read as the reverse complement.
CTGAGCGCCAAGATGCTCCGTGGAGCGATAGTAGCGCTATATAAATGTGTGCTTACATTACATTACATTATTCTGTCTGGATTATTGGACATAGCTATATCCACTGGGCTCAAAGGTATGCAGCTACCAGAAATTTTCAAAACCTTGATTTACAAAATGTGAACATTAAATGGATTGGCCAGAGAGGATTAAGATGTCACCAATTGATTCCATCGGTGAAAACCTTTTTGCATTTGCCACACCCTAACCTCATAATTCTGCACTGTGGTGGAAATGACTTAGGCACTTTGACTGGGGTAGGTCTGGAAATGCTTTTAAAGGACACCTTTGGGCAATTGATGGCACTTTTTCCTCAAACTGCCTTGGTATTTTCCAATATATGCCAAAGGCAGAAATGGAAGTGGTCCAACCAATTTTGTCCACAATTTGAGAAAGCACGGAAACATGTGAATAAATCTGTTTCTGCTTACATGAGAGACTATGGAATGGGTTCAATATACAACAACTTGCGTTACAACATGCAAGATATCTACAGAGGAGATGGTGTGCACTTCTCAGATGAGGGGAATAGAATATTCCTTCTGAATTTAAGACTGTGCATTGGTACCTACTTGTAGGTACCTAAATCAGCCACAGAACCCAAAAGCTCTTTTCAGAGCTACCCTACCTCTGATCACTCAAAATGATTATCTTTTTCTAACTTTTTTCACTATTTTTCACTAAAGTACGCTCCCCGGTACGCTCCCCGGTGCGCGTACCGGGCGCTCCCCTCGCGAAAATTAAAAAATAATTTTCTTCTTTTTTTGGCCTATATGGGCCTCCTAACACCCCCTCAGAAAACCTAGAGGGTCAGGGAGTGCCTACCGTGCCCCCTTATACCCATTCCCAACGTTGTTTGTCCTCCATTTTCTGACTCAAATGTACCGAAACACAAAATGGAGGACTCCCGTAGCGCTGCCGGTACGCGTACCGGGGCGCGCACCGGGAAGCGCTCCCAAAATTTCAAAAGTTAATTTACATAAAAACCAATGGAGACACTTTCACCAAATATACAATAGGCCATACTACATACCAGTCCCTACCATTTTCCCAAATTTGGTGGAATTCCATTAAGCCATTTGAGCTGTAGCACTGTCTAAATATCCTGAGATAAATTACATGACAAAAACACATCTGAAGTGTTAGGATTTACAACCAATTAAAATGTTACTTTCATTTTCTACTTTTTTTTCCTGACATTTGATTGGTTATGTACATGAATATAAATGAAAAATGAGAGGGAAACACAGCCATTTTGACTACAACTACCTAAGGTACATCTTGAAAGGATTTTCGCATTTTTTCTTCTCCACCTCTCTCTAAAGTAAGTTGATAATTTGTAAGGGGGACTTTAAGTTAATTTGTAAAAACGTTTTCCGACAATTATTTACTGTCCCTCTGCTATAGTTATAGATAGAGATAGGCTCCTCTGTTATATTTATTGATTGACTTAGGCTTCTCTGCTATAAATATGAATTTACTTACGCTTCTTCACAGGCACTTTTTTTATTTCTACTTCCTGCCTGTTACCATACACTACCCAAAGTTAACTTAACTGTTAAAAAAACAGAACTACCTATCTGAACTTAAACACAACACTGCCCTAAATCTACTGATATAGTTATTTTTTATGCAATTTACTGCAAAAAAATGGAAGGGAAGCAAGAAAATATCAATATTTCCTTCGAGATTACATCTGAGGAGATTCTAAATGAAGATTTTTTGGATGAAGATTTTATGGATCAGTCTTTGGATGAACAATTTATTGAATGTTTACAAGACATAGAAACATGCATGTTTGAGGAGATTCCAGATAATGTAATGCTGGAAGTTTTATTGAACTATGAAAATTCTGACCAATAAATTTGTATTTAATAATTAAAAATTGTTTGAGACATCATTCATTTTTATATCTAATTCATGAAGTACTACCAAAATAATTATGTTTATATTATAGTATAAAGTGAAACTTACAATATACTGTGCAATTTTAAAACATCATAAGGGAGCAGGGTAGACTACCCATGATCCCGTATGTCTTCTCAGGGAGTATTTAAAGGATCTGTTTCTGCTTTCCTGACAGACTATGGTATGGATTCCATATACCACAATAACTTCTGTAACAACATGCAAATTATCTACAGAGGAGACGGTGTAAATTGAATTTAAAACTCTACATTGGAACCTACATGTTGGTACTTAAATTACCCACACAACACAACAACTCTATTCAGAGCTACCCTACCTCTAAGCACTTTAAATTATCATTTTACTGTTTCACTGAGTTTTCCCCATGTGTGGGGGGAGGTGTGTGTGGGGGATGGTGGGGTGTGTCTGTGAGGTGTGTGTGTGTATGTGTCTGGGGGGGTGAGGTGTATAGGTGTATGTAGGTGTATGGGGTATGTGGGTGTTTGGTGGGGGTTTGGGTGTGTAAGGTGTGTGTGTGGGTGTGGGTGTGTGGGGTGTTTGAGTGTAGGTGGAGGTGTGGGTGTGTGAGGTGTGTGTGGGAGGTGTGTGGGTGTGGGGGGTTTGTGTGTAGGATATGTGTGTATGTGTGGGATGTGTGGGTGTGTCTGTGAGGTGTGTGTGTGTGTGGGCGGGGAGGTGTGTGTGGGATGTGTGGGGTGTGTCTGTGAGGTATCTGTGTGTGCATGTGTGTGTTGGGGGGGTGAGGTGTGTGTGTGAGTGTAGGTGTGTGGGATGTGTGGGTGTGGGTGTGGATGTGTAAGGTGTCGGTGTGGGGGTGTGCGGTGTTTGGGTGTGGGTGGAGGTGTGCATGTGTGAGGTGTCTGTGGGGAGTGTGTGGGTGTGGGGTTGTGGGGTTGTGTGCGTGTGGGTATGTGTGGGACGTACTTGTAGGTACCTAAATCAGCAACAGAACCCAAAAGCGCTTTTCAGAGCTACCCTACCTCTAATCACTCAAAATGATTATTTTACACTACTATTTTCACTATTTTTCACCAAAGTACGCACCCTGGTACACTCCCCGGTGCGCGTACCGGGCGCTTCCCCCGTGAAAATCGAAAAAAAATGAATTTTTTTTTTTACCCAAGGGACCCTTTTATGGCCCCCACATCAAACCTAGGGGGTCAGGGGGGGTGTACCCTGCCCCCTTTGGGTCATTTTCCCCTTTGTTTTTCGCCACCTCTTGTGTCTCGATCCTACCGAGACACAAGATGGCGGCCGCTGCGGACTGTTTCGAATGTTTACAGACACCCGAGAGCCAATCAGCTTTCCGTGCGCAAGTCGCGTGGCGCACCCGGAGTGCTCCCCGGTGCGCGTACTGGGGCGCGCTTACAGATATATACATTTTTTTTAACCTAAATTACTCAAAATCCTCTGGAGCACATATCTTGAGACATAGCAAAGGCACATTGTGTGATGTTTTGCATACTTCCCCTTTAATTCTCCATGTCCTTACCCACATTCTGTATTCTGAGAATGTACTCGCTTGTAAGTTCTTACTGTGTCAGTTACTGATGGCTGTTCCTGGGATGAGGTTTTAATAAACCCACCTAATCTCTCTATTACAAGATTCCTTGTTTTATTACATTTTTAACCAATGTTACACTGGCGACGATTGGACACCTCAACCAGAACAACTTGACAAAAGAAAATTACCCCTCTTTCTCCTCCAGCGGCAGAACTGAAATACAAGAAGAGAAGCGTCGACTTCCCAGCGGCTGATTTGACATCAATTACTCGGTGAGGAGAGCGGGAGGAATATTAATAAATTAAAATATCCAGGGAAATTTAGTTGACTTAATAAATTAAAAGAAAAGGGATTTTAACTGATGCGCGAGCTCAACGTTCCTCTTTGCTCGCGCAACACACAAGACAGAGCTGCGCGTACATACGTCAGACGCTGCTCTTTTGGAAACCGTGCGCTGCGCTTCAATCCCTCGACTACGCTGCGTTTCAGCGTGAAGCGATTCAACTCGTCAGATACGATGCGTTTCAGCGCATTAGAACGAGCGCAGTAGAACACTTCATAGGAATAGATTCTATTTGACACAGATAAAGATTCCTTTTCTTTTGGAACACCAATTACAATTTAAAGAACGTTAGACAAAAGAAAATTCTAAAAAATAGATCTTATCTTTTGTTAATGTGTTCCACTCCCTGAGGACATTAGTAGAATGAGAAGTACTATGATCTCACAATCACATGTGTGAATACTACTCAAATGAACACTCTCTATCATTTATTAAACTAAAGAGACTGAATTCTGAGTTACAAAGGTAATTCTATGAGACAAAACAAATAAAATATACTTATAGAGAAAGAAAGCAGAAGATTATTTCAACCTGTTAAACAAATTATTTATCACATACCTAGATATTGAGATACACTCTCCGATACAAAGATGCAAAATGTTACTCAGCCGGCATTTTTTCTGGTCAGTCCTGGTGCACAAAATGTAAAATGGAAGAAATGAAAAAAGATTTTTGCAAACTATGCGAGAGTATGTGGAACAAATCTCAGTGCGGAAAGAAAACATTCACTTTTATTGCATTGCTTAGGAGGAGAGGGTCAAGATGTTCTTGAACATTTACCTGACCTTTCAGCTGCAGAACAAAGAAATTTAAATGAATATGAGATAGCTATCCTACAACTAGACAGACATTACTTACCTAGACTCAGCACGATTATGGAAAGGTATCACTTTGGTCTAAGGGAACAAAAGAAAGATGAGTCCGTGGAAGACTATGTGTCGTCTTTGAGGAAACTTGCTTCCTCTTGCAATTTTGGTCAATCCCTTGATGAGAGAATTCGTGATCAGTTTGTTTTAAGATGTGCCCATGATGACATAAGAAAAGAACTTTGGTTAAAAGATGAACCACCTCTCGAAGAAGTACTGGAGATTGCCAAACAAGTTGAACATATGACGAAATGTGTCGGTGAACTTAAAAAAGAGAAGGATAAACCTTCTGTTGCTGATTCAAAAGAGGAAGTAAAAGTTGATGAAACGATTTGTCAAGTTAAAAAAACAGATGGAGCAAATTTTGAAGAGAGAACATTTAGGCAAATGAATTCTTCTAATGTTAGATTTTCTTGTTTTAGATGTGGTCAAATTAACCATCTAGCTAATTCTCCTATGTGTCCTGCTTTGAAAACAACTTGTAATCTATGCAATAGAAAGGGTCACTATGCTAAATTTTGCAGGTCAAAACCACAAAACAGTGATAATCCTAGGAGAAGGTGGCCACAGCCTCAAGTAAGATCCATTTGTTTTGAAATAAATGATAAAGAATCTGATCATCCTTCGTTTCTGGTCAAAGTAGAAAATAACATGATAAACTTAAAATTTGATTCATGCTCAAAGATAACTATTATAAATGAGAAAATGTTTAATGAATTGTTTGCGAAATATGTAAAAATGTTTAAATGTGATATTGTTCCTTTAGGTTATAGTGAAAAACCAATCTCTATGTTGGGATATTTTTTCGCTGAAATTGAACTGGGCTCTCGTATAATTGTGGGAAAAGTATATATTTCAAAAAAAGGAGATGCATTGTTAGGTTGGTTGCATCAACGACAGTTGGGAGTCACTCTTGATCCCAATGCTTCTCCTCAAGTCCAAATTCAAGAAATATCTGATACACCTAGTACAACAAGTGATGCAAATTTATCTCTGACCTTAGCTAAAAAGTTTCCCAATGTCTTTAAAGATGATTTAGGGTGTTTGCGTGGATATAAACATTTGATCAAGTTGAAAGATAATGCTCTCCCTGTTGTAGCCAAAGTTAGGAGAATTCCCCTCTCAGAACAGGCTAAGGTACAAGATGAGTTGGATAAGCTTATCAAGAGCAACATAATTGTTCCAGTTGAAGCTACAGAATGGCTTGCTCCTGTTGTCATAGCGAAGAAACCCACAGGTGAAATTCGCCTTTGCATTGATTTAAGGTCACTAAACAAGGAGGTTGTAGTTGACAGGTTCCCACTTCCTAACATTGATGAAATGATTTGTACTTTAGAAGGAGCAAGATACTTTACCACTCTTGATCTTGCCTCTGCCTACCACCAGGTAGAATTAGATGATTCATGCCAAGACTTAACTGCCTTCATTACAACGATGGGTACGTTTAAGTTCAAAAGAATGCCGTTTGGCTTAGTTTCTGCGGCCTCTGTCTTTCAGAGAATTATGTCAAGAATTTTGAAAGGTTTAATTGGTGTAAAGTGCTACCAAGATGATTTGTTAATTTATGGTGGCAGTGCTTATGAACATGATTTTCGTGTTTCAATGGTTTTGAAACGGTTAGAAAGTGCAGGCATGACTTTAAAAAGGGCAAAGTGCAAATTTGGGGTACAAGAGGTTAATTATCTGGGTCATCGCATCACGTGTAATGGAGTTTTTCCAAAAAAGGAGTTAGTAGAAACTATTGATAAAGTTAAGGAACCCACTTGCAAAGATGAACTTCTCTCTTTTTTGGGTATGGTAGAATTTTATGGAAAATTCATTTTTAATTTTGCAGAAAAGACACACAACTTAAGAAAATTAACAGTAAAAAATTCTGTTTTTAACTGGTCATCTGATTGCAAAACTGAATTCTTGAACTTAAAGAAAGATTTGAATAAGGCACCTTCACTCCATGCCTTTGTCCCTGGTTTACCTACTATTTTGTTTACTGACGCAAGTGATAAGGGACTTGGTGCGGTTTTAGTTCAAAAGAAAGATGGGAAAGATTCTTTGATATGTTGTTCTTCTCGTTGTCTCAGAGGATCGGAGTTGAATTACTCTGTAATAGAAAAGGAGTCTTTAGCAATTTTTTGGGCACTAAGAAAGTTAAAGAATTTGATTTGGGGGACCAAAATCTGTGTTTTGTCTGATCACAAACCTTTAAAAGAGGTCTTTTCAAAAAAAGGTTTAGACGCAATCTCATCTAGGATAAGACAATGGATTGTTTCCTTACAGGAATTTGAATTTGAAGTTGAGTATATTCCTGGGGTTGCGAACAGATCAGCAGATTGTTTATCTAGGTTGGTTGACAATTAGAACTCTTAGCAAGATGAAGTGTGTGATTCTGAGGAGTTTGTAAATGTGTGTGAAGTGACTGATGGTACCATTATTGAGTCTGAATGGAGATCTGAATTGGAGAAAGATGAGGATATTTCAAAGGTTATTCATTCCTTGAAGAATAACTCTCGTTTGGACAAGCCATGGTTGTTGGTTGCTGATGAACTGTCGGTAAATGATGGTCTTTTAACCCGTGGAACTAAGCTTGTTCCTCCTTACTCATTAAGGAATAAATTGTTGTCTCATGCTCATTGTGGTCATCTAGGCATAGTTAAGACTAAAGAGTTTCTTCGCATGCAGTTCTGGTGGCCTGGCATGGACTTAGAGATTGAGAGAATGGTCCGTGAATGTCCAGAATGTTGCTCTAGTGACAAAATTTTAAAAACAAGACAAATGCCTATGGTGAAGAGGGCCTTACCTGCTCATCCATGGGATGAGGTTGCAATTGACATTCTTGGTCCTCTCTCTGGGGTTTCAGATACCCCTTATCTTATTGTCTTAATTGATCTATACTCAAGATGGATTGAAGTTTCTGCTGTCAGGGAGATTACTTCCAATTCCGTCATCAAATTTTTAGAGTCTATATTTAATAAGGACAGTTTTCCCAACAGTCTCTTGTCTGACAATGGTCCCCAATTTTGTTCCTCCCTGTTTACTGACTATCTGAGAAAGTGTGGCATAAACCATAAAAAGTGTTCACTTTATCATCCTGAAACAAATGGTGCAGTGGAGAGATTTAATAAGACTCTGAAAGAGTCCATACAACTTGCTCGCTCTTCTGGTTTAGATTGGAAGTCCACTTTACAGGACAGAATTAATGTTTATCGTTTTGCCCCCCCATTCCACTACTGGTAGGTCTCCATTGGAGCTGTTCAAAGGGAGGGCTCCCAACACATTGTTGTGTCCTGGGTGGATGTGTCTTAACAAAGGTTTTGTTGATAATAATGTTGGTGATTGGAGAACCAAGGAGGTCCTCAAACAAGATGCTCGGAAGACAAACTTTGATCTCAGGAAACGTGCATTTCCATGTGAGGTCAAGGTGGGTGACTTTGTAAGAATAAAGACCCCTGTAGGATGTAAACCTTGGTCCAAGTACACTGACATTAGATCTGTTGTCAAGATTTTTAAAAATGCTGTTAAAACTGATGATGGTAGAATCTGGAATAAGAGTCGAATTGTAGTTGTTAATGCTGAACTGGAATTTTCTCATGCTTCTGCTTATAATGATAATCTATGTACTGGTGCTCGTTTAGGCACTAATCTTTCTTCTCACAGGTCCTCTGTTCCTTCCAGGAAAAGTCTAAGAGCACGGAAAGCTCCCGCTTATCTGAAGGACTATGTTTATGTTTGAGTTCTACCGAGCCTTCACTCTTTGTTGTTTTTTTTAGTGTTTATTTACTTTTCTGTATAAGAGGGAGATGTGTGATGTTTTGCATACTTCCCCTTTAATTCTCCATGTCCTTACCCACATTCTGTATTCTGAGAATGTACTCGCTTGTAAGTTCTTACTGTGTCAGTTACTGATGGCTGTTCCTGGGATGAGGTTTTAATAAACCCACCTAATCTCTCTATTACATGATTCCTTGTTTTATTACATTTTTAACCAATGTTACACATTGCGCTACCAGTCCCTACAATTTTGCCAAGTTTGGTGAAAATCCATTCAGCCATCCAAGCAAAAAGTGTGACAGACCGCCCTATGGAAATTAACATGGGGAAAACACGTTTTGGGACCCCCTTTTATCTCGGCCCCCGCTTGACGAATCCCTCCCAAACTCTCAGGGAAGGACCGGAGCGCCGCGAGGCAAAGTTGCTGAAAAATTCAGGCAGATTCCTCAACCGGCGCCAAAGTTATTCCCAATAGAATGTTGCGATTTCCCTATGGAAATCAATCCTAACTATAACTACCTACTGGCGACCGCCAGTAGGTAATATATACATATATATTCATTGAAAAAACCATAGGTTTCACATACGTTATAGTTAGGAATTAGCATTTAAAAAAACTATGCAAATTCATTGAAAAAACCATAGGTTTCACACGTTATACTTAGCTGAACATTTCTCCCATACAAGACCTTTGAACCTCCTCCGTTATAGTTAACGCAGCTAGCTATAACTTGCGCGCCCGCAATGCACTGCTGATGACGTCACATATTACATCACTTATGACATGGTTAGTGACATCACTCATGATATCACTGATGACATCTCAAATGACATCCCTGATGACATCACTGAGGACATCATCCAGTGAATGTGTGTCTTTCTGAAAAATATTTTTTTTTTATATATGTATATCTAAAGGTCGATGGAAGAATAAATGGGTAAATAAGTGTCTAAATGGATGTTATTTTGTAAAATTGATTGTATAACTGACTTATTAAGTATATCTTAGTGAACAGGTGTACTAGCGAGTAATCTTTAAATATTTAAATATCTGTATCAGTGTCTCACTTTGTATATAAGTGGCTGCATGGGTTGGTGAATAGCTACATGAGTGTGTATATGGGTTAATAGTTGTTTTTTTGAGTAACAAAATGAGTGTTCGGTGGGGAGTATTACTTAGTGCACAGATGCATGAATGACTGACTCACCGTTTGTATGTGTTTTGAAGACAGTATGTGTGCAGGACTGTATGGGTGGATGAGTGTGTGTATGGCTGTGTTAGTGAGTGAATAACTGTCTCAATAGTATCTTTATGAGTAACTACATACGTTTTAAACTAGTATATGTGAGTATTGATGTATATAAGTGAGTATATCTGAGAGCGAGAGATTCTAAGACTTCCTGTATAAATAAGTATGTGTTTCTATAAGTGATTGTTTAAGAGAGTGTATAGCTGTATATGCAAGTAAATGGATATTTGATAGTTTATTTGCATGTGTGAGTATGTGTGTGAGTAATTCTATAGATGAGTGTCGGTGTATAACAGGATATATAGGTGTATGAGTACATATGATGAGTGACTATATAGAACTGTTGGTGAATGAGTGGAGGTGTATGGAGATTTTGGGTTTACTCAATAGGTTGTTCTAACTGGAATTGGTATCTCCATTTTTTTGAAAATTTTTGTTTCTATTTTTGATCGTGTGTATCAAAGGTTATATTACAGTGAGAGGAGGTCTGCCACAAGGATGATGTCATCAGTGATGTCATCAGGGATATCATTTGAGATGTCATCAGTGATGTCATGAGTGATGTCACTGACCATGTCATGAGTGATGTAATATGTGACGTCATCAGCAGTGCATTGCGGGCGCGCAAGTTATAGTTAGCTGAGCTAACTATAACGGAGGAATTTCAAAGGTTTTGTATGAGAGAAATGTTCAGCTAACTATAACATGTGAAACCTATGGTTTTTTCAATGAATTTGCATATTTTTTAAATGCTAATTCCTAACTATAATGTGTGTGAAACATATGGTTTTTTCAATGAATTTGCAAGGTTTTTTAAATGCTAATTCCATACTATAACATGTGTGAAACCTATGGTTTTTTCAGTGAATTGCAAAGGTTTAATAAATGATAATTTATAAATGTATTAATTATTATGTCTTTCTTTTTATACTAATTTCTTATATTTTTAATATAAATATTTATATTTATTTTATTTTTTAGAATATATTTCATATTCTTATTATAAAATAATAACAAAACTAAATTGCAAAGTAATTTTTGGATGAATTATTGCTTGACATCGGTTGCAAGTATAACACAGCTCCAGCAATTCTCTTGGGGCCCTATGCTCACAATGCTGTATTAATCCTTGGCAACAAAATGATCACTGCTTTATCGGCAGCAAACTGCCGCTAAAGTGGCCATAATAGGTTTGATAATATGCTCTACGGAATTCCAATCGAAGCTCATGTTAGATGTGAAGGACATCTAACATGAGCTTCGATTAGAATTCCATAGAGCATATTGTCAAACCCATTATCGCCACTTTAGCGACACTTTCCTGCCGATAAAGTGGCAATAATTTGGTCCCCCCAGGCTTGATATTATGGCCCAGAGTGCGTAGTGTACAGCAGCTTCTCTGTAAAATCTATAATTACCTCCGAGCAGTGACAACAGATACGTTACAACAGTCTGTCAAACAGACCCACAACATTATTACGCCACTTGTGAGTCACTTTTAACATGGGTAAAGTGACGCAAGGAGCTAGTAAATATACGTCTAACTTTTCTAGTAAAATTCTCAACTCCAGACTCTGCAACACAGTTTTAATGTTGTTTTCTCTCTCTTTCTCTCTCTCACTCTCTGTGACATCATTTCTCTTTCTCTCTTAAACTTAGACACTGCAGTCTCCTTGGACGTGTAGAAGAACAGCCCCAGTGAAGTTGGAAAGTCTACTTCTTTATGTGTTTGGCCGCAAGGTTTATACAACAGCAAGCAGAGAGGCCTAGATCTACAAATCCTTCATAGGAATGCATTAGAAATAATTCAGCATAACGGGCGTTAGTAACGCAGTAGGCACTTCCATATGGACACCACTTGAATGCGGCACTATAACAAGTAAAATGTACCAGGTACACTGCACTCGTAAAACTGTAGTGTAACTTTTATTTATGATAGTAGAGAGGACCATGTTATCAAACCTTGGCAACAAAATTATCGCCACTTTATATGCAGCAAACTGCCGCTAAAGTACCCATAATAGGTTTGATAATATGCTCTATTGAATTCCAATGGAAGCTCATGTTAGATGTGAAGGACATCTAACATGAGCTTCGATTGGAATTCCATAGAGCATATTATCAAACCCATTGTCGCCACTTTAGCGACACTTTCCTGCCACTAAAGCGGCGATAATGGGCTTGATAATATGCCCTTGTGAATTCCCATAGTAGCCCAGGTTAACACCAGAACCTGGACTGCTATGGGAATTCACAACAGCATATTATCAAGCCCATTATCTCCGCTTTAGCTGCAGTTTCCTGCTGCTGAAACGGCGATATTTTATCGCCGTTCTTGATAATATGCCCAGTAATGCTTCAGCTCATTTACTCACATCTACATAATTCTAAACTCTAATTTTCTTTTTTCTTTTGCAGATTACCAATCGGACACCTTTTGAAATCCATTTCACAATTTGTTGATAACATTGTTTAAGTTATTTTTCCAGTTCTAATATAGTTATAATTGAGTTTCGTTTATATTTATTGTTTAATAAAAGTGAATTAAAAAAACTACATACTTTGTCGGGGAGGGGTATGTCGGCCCACAATAAAAATAATGTTGAAATACTATAGTAAGATATTCAAGACTAGGATTGAAAACTACTGAGTTCTAACTAACAGATATAATAAAAACAACGGTGAGAAACTACTAAAATGGCGGTGGACGGAGTACGTAATCAACATTTGGCACCTCGGCACTACCTTTCAAATAAATATATAAAAAATATGATAATTAATACTGTACACAAGTACAGCAGCGGATGACACACACGAACCGGGAAAAGAAAGCGACACATTTACTAACTGATATAAAGAAAGGTTTGCTTGTTGAACTTGAAGAAAAAGAAAACGTGGGCTTCGAAACAACGCTGAGCATGGGAAGAGAGTACAACTGCTACACCAAAAAAAAAAAAAGGAAAGCTTTACATACTATCATAGAAATCAAGGAGCATATTATCAACAAAAGGCGATACATTATCGCCGCTTTTTTAACGACAGGAAACTGCCGATAAAGCGGCGATAATGAGCTTGATAATAGGCCCTTGTAACTTCCCATAGCAGCCCAGGTTCTGGTGTTAACCTGGGATCCTATGGTTATTCACAAGGGCATATTATCAAGCCCATTATCGCCGCTTTATCGGAAGTTTCCTGCCAATAAAAGTATCGCCTTTTGTTGATAATATGGCCCATTGCTCTTTTTTTTTACCAGTAAACTTAGGTGCATATTATCAAGGACCGGTGTTAAAATTATCGCCGTTTTATTGGCAAGAAACTGCCGATAAAACGGCGATAATGACCATGATAATACGGCCTTGTTGTTTCCCATAGAAGCCCATGTTAACACCAGAACATAGGCTTCTATGGGAATTTACAAGGACGTATTATCAAGCCCATCCTCCCAACATTAATAAAAAACTTCAGACAATGCAGGTACCCGGAGCTTGAAGGTCATTTTACATATCACTGCCCCAGAATTATGGCGTTCCCCGCGACGTGTACGGGGAGGGAGAGAGAGAGAGCTCAAAACATTTTTTTTTTTTAAAAGACCCGAGGGGTGCCGCTCACCGAGTCTGCGGGAAGTATGGCCGTAACCCCCCCGCATACTTCAAAATAAAACCAGAGGAGTGCCGTTCCCCAGTGCTCAGGGCACCTTACAAGCCCCCATGATGCAGAAAAATTGCCCCCGTAATATCCCCCCTGGGACCTAATGAATAAAACGGACTTCTACTTTTTTTTCACCTTTTCCACCGCGTACAAGTACTGCATGAGTACCCCGCCATTTTTTATTTAAAAAAAATAAAAATGGAGCCTAAAGATCCATATACCACCCCCTGACCAAGACTATAGGCACAGAATATTTCTACCCTGCCCCGTTTCCTTATTTCTCAACTTTGTTTTACTGTTTTCTTGTGACTCTGCTCTCCTGACAAACAACATGGCTGCCAACACTTCCTGGTTTGGAGTATTGACAGCCAATCAGCATGCAGCTCCGGCTCGTAATTGTACGTATTTCCATATGTGTACGCCGCGATTTTTCTTTAAATAAATTAAAATAACAAATAGAGCCTAAACATCCATATGTGACCCCCTGAGCAAGCCTAGAGGGTCAGAATGTCTCTACCCTACCCCCTTCCCTTATTTCTGAACTTTGTTTTACTGTTTTCTTGTGACTCGGTTCTAGCGAGGCACAAGATGGCCGCCAACACTTCCTGGTTTTGAGTGTTGACAGACAGTTTACAGCCAATCAGCAGGCAGCTTGCGCTCGTAATTGAACAGATTTCAGTACGCGTGCTGAACTCCGTCTCTAGATATCGCTATGATTTTACTTGCATGTTTCTCCAAAACTACTGACCGGATTTACACTATTTAACAAAAAGCACAATCTGCGAACAGACCTCTACCTCTCTGCCAAATTTCGTGTAATTCCGTTCAGCCGTTCGGGCTGTAGCCCTGGCTAAAGGTCCATATGGAAAATTGCATGGGGGAAACACGTTTTGGACCCCCCTTTTTTCTCGGCCCCCACTTGATGAATCACCCCCAAACTTTCAGAGAAGGAGCAGAACCGAGCAGGCCATATATATATATATATATATATATATATATATATATATATATCCAACCATGCACTCTCCTCCGTGAAAGAAAGAAGTCCGGGCCACTTTAGAGTTGCAAAGCGTGTTTAATTGGCTTTTTCTCGACGCGTTTCGCAGGTGAAACCTGCTTTCTCGTGAGAAAGCAGGTTTCACCTGCGAAACACGTCGTGAAAAAGCCTTTTGAATTAAACACGCTTTGCAACTCTAAAGTGGCCCGGACTTCTTTCTTTCACAGAGGAGAGTGTTTGGTTGGAAATACAGGGATTCGCTACCCCATCCGAGGCCCGCCACTGAAAGCGGCAGGGATCCGAAGCGACTTTGTTTGGCTTGATATATATATATATATATATATATATATATATATATATATATATATATATATATATTGTTTACCAGTCCTTTACCCAGACGATTGAAGGAAGGCACTGACACCGTGAATTCAAGTCAAGGAAGGTATTTATTCCAACATGCTGCACAAGACGCGTTTCGGCGGAAGCCTCCGCCTTGCTCACTCACTCTGCAAAAAGTGATGCTGACATATATAACCATATTGACACATACCAACAACGCTATGGCTTGACTGGTTGTTTGTTGCCATAGTAACCCTGAGTCACGATATTATCCAGAGGTAGACATAGAAGAGTTTTAAACATTGTAAATATTCTTCTCACAGTCTTTCTCATTTGACCACTTAAACAATATAAACTAAACTTTGTTTAAACATATTCTGTGATACTCACAACAGTGAAAATTTTCAAGTCGATAATGAACGCAAATTAGTCAAACACCCGATCTGTGCAATTATACATTCCTTACACATACGGACTAATCATTCTAAATAGAAAATAAGTGGTTAGTTCAACCCTGGATACTGAGTCATTTTACTACTCCTTGTATATAGAGTTGCATTGCCTCGAAATACTAAACGGTGCAGATAGAAAAATTATAGAAAAATTATTATATCTTAAATCTCTGATTTAGGTTCATAGAAGTACCTTGATAAGGACAAATTATACAGATTACTGGTGCTGGTCGCCTGACTTCACTACACCACAGCAGTCTATAGTAGTGAATTACACATGCCATCTGTTAAATTATAATATAATTACAAATACACAGGACCTGGACTCTACTCCTTCGGTATATAGGCACCTTGCACAAGCCTCGTCTCCAAGTGGAGTAAGGTAAATTGTTCCGTACATTAACACATTATGGCTCATTGTTGCTAGATGAACCTTGTAAATATCTACTGCACTAGTTAATTTTAGGTAATTTGACTCTTTATATACATATTTGGTGAGAGCAGACTCAAGGTATATATAATGGGTACTGAGTCAAACCTTTGGCTTAACTAATGAAACAGCAAAAAAACTAAACAAAAGTATTTACATCTATACAGTTGCAGATATGTTACAAGAGCGGGTTTCAGATTGGGAAGAGGTTAAAGCTGGATTATAAGTGTACATTTAGCGCTTCGTCCGAGTTTAAACCATTGGGGATCTTGGAATCTAGTAAGATGATGTACCTAGATTCCAAGGGTCTAAGGGCCAAGCTGCGATTTCCCCCTCTAGGATTTTTGGGGACACTGTCAATGACAAAATAGGAGAGGTGTTTAATATTCCCTTCATGCATTGCGTTTATATGTCGGGCCACTGGGTAAGTTTGGTCATCGTTAGTTATGGCACGCAAATGCTGTAAGATCCTGATATGGGCTTGGTGTATTGTGCTCCCTACATATCGTTTGCCACAGCTACAAACAAGTACATAGACGGCATACTCGGTCTTACAAGAGTAGCCGCCCCTTATAGTGTAAGGTTTGTTTCTGAAAGGCACTGTTACCTCTTTAGTATTTACACCTTGTTTGCATGCTTTGCATTTGGTGCACTTTCAAAATCCTTTCTGGCTGGGCGGCCATGTGACAGGTTTAACAAGTACTGGTGCATTGCAGACTAGCTGACTTCGCATTGACTTTGCTTTCCGGAATGTAATTGAAGGTTTATTTCCATTCAAGTGTCCTATCACTAGATCATTCCGTACTAGTGGCCAATGTTTCTGCAGGATTCTCCTAACATGGTTATGATATGCATTATATCCCGTTATCATCCTAATGATGTTAGATGTGGATTTTAGTTCTTGTTCTTATTTGCTTCTTCAGGAGAAAATAAGAGATCCTTTCTATTCTTGGTTTTACATTTCTGTTCTGCCTTCGCCAAAGTTTGGGGTTTGTATCCTCTCCTTTCCAGTCTTACAAAAAGATCCGCTTTTGCCTTCACCTGCACCTGCTTCTGTACTACAGTTGCGGGTCATGCGCAGACATTCCGCATAGGGGATGGATTCTTTGAGTCTAACAGGGTGAAAACTTTGTGCATGAAGCACCGCATTGCCCGCCGTGGGTTTTCTGTATTTTCTTGTGTGTATTTTATTCAGTTCTACATACAGTTCCAGGTCAAGGAATTGGATCTTCTCTATGCTAGTGGAGCATGTGAATCTCAAGTTAAGAGTATTTTCATTCAATTCTTTGGCAAACGCTTCTGCACTATCTATTGACCCCTTCCATAGAATAAAAATATCATCTATGAAGCGCTTGTAGAGTATAACGTGTTCTGACATGTTCGTTGCCTGGGTGGTTGCTAGTACTTGCTCCTCCCACCAGCCCATATGCAAATTAGCATAACTGGGGGAGAAGCAAGTACCCATAGCTGAACCTTGTAGTTGTTTGTAGTGCAGTTTATCAAACAAAAACAGATTATTATTTAAACACCACTCTACCATTTGCAATATCATAAGGGAGTGTTGATACAATGATATAGGTTTTTTGTTTAGGTAATATTGTAAAGCTTTCAGACCATCTGTATGTCGAATGCTTGTATATAATGATTGAACATCTAAGGTCATAAAAACATATTCATCATTCCAATCTAGATCATACACTTTTTTCAAAAAATCAACACTGTCTTGTATGTAGGCTGGTAAGTCTTTTACAAACGGCTGTAAGAAATGATCCACATAAGTACTGGTATTCTCGAACAAACTGCCAATGGCAGAGATAATTGGTCTGCCTGGTGGTCGGGTTGGATTTTTGTGTATCTTGGGTATCAAATATAATTGAGGCATGGTGGGATAATCGTTTTTCAAAAAGTTCAGTTCTTGCTTGTTAATTAAACCCATGTTTCTCCACCTGTATAGTTCAGCATGATACCGTTCTTGTATTCCCACTATCATCGTGGGACTCACTCTACAGTAACAATCCTGTAGTTGTACCATTGCTTCTTCATTATACATTTTGAGCAGCCATAACACAATATTTCCACCTTTATCAGACCATCTCACTACAATGTCTGATCTGGCTTGAATTTTAGATATAAGATATATATACATGTATACATGATCTATTTTGATTTATGAATTGTGCCTTTTTTTTTTTTGTTTTTATTTGCAGGTTTTCAAATTGAGTCCTCTGTAGCCCTAAATAATATTTCATTTAAATATGATTTTTTTTTAAATACACTTGCACTTTAGCACTTAGGCACTTTTTTTGACACATGGACATACAAGACATCAATGATAGGGGATTAAAAATCTTTTTGGCTAGGAAGTATGATGTGTCTGTCCAACCATGGAAAAGATTGTTTTGATGCACTGGCATTGGACGTATTGAGCACACGTTGTATTTTCATTATTGTTTGAGAATATTTACGAAGTGTTTTTTCACTATGGTTTTATTATTCATTCCAATGGATGATGTGATTACGACACAATCAATTTACTGTAGTTGATTTACTTTCTTAGACTGCCTTTCAGGTATATCATTTGATCCTATCCCCATATGCCATTTGAGCACTATGCTCTAATTGTGTCTTTATGTTTATATACAAAAAATATAATCTGTTTGCACTGTAGTTTGAATTGTGAAATGGTGGCTTATCTGCTTCGTTGCAACCCTTGTGTCCTGTTTCTTTAGGCGCTTGGGCTTTTAATTTCAATTTATTGCACTGCCTACTCCTGACGCGTCATGTGATCAAGCTCCGCCTGCGGAGCGAAACGCGTCAGGGAGGGCACTCGCTCTTGCACTTTGCTGGAATAAATATGGATTGCTGGCACTGGAATTTGTGAGGGGGCTACTTTTTGATGTTTGATATTTGACTAAACATCGAGTTTTGGAGTGGAGGTCTGCGCCTGTTGAAACCGCTACCTTTGGCGGTCAGGACTTTTCGTTTCATATATATATATATATATATTACCTACTGGCGGTCGCCAGTAGGTAGTTATAGTTAGGATCGTTTTCCATAGGAAACCCGCAACATTCTATTGGGAATAACTTTGGCGCCGAATGAGGGATCCTTAACTTTGCCTCGCTGTGCCCGCTAACTCCCTGAAAGTTTTGGGGGGATCTGTCAAGCGGGGGCCGAGATAAAAGGGGGGTCCCAAAACGTGTTTTCCCCATGTTCATTTCCATAGGGCGGTTGGACTCACTTTTAGCCCGAACGGCTGAATGGATTTCCACCAAACTTGGCAAAATTGTAGGGACTGGTACCCCGATGAGACACAGATACAGATATTTAAACATTACTCGCTAATATATGTATTCACTAAGATACATTTAATAAGTCAGTTAACCAATCAATTTTACACAAAAAAACATCCATTTAGACATTTATTTACCCATTTATTCTTCCATCAACCTTTAGATATACATATATAAAAAATATTTATTTTTCAGAAAGATACACATTCACTGGATGATGTCATCAGTGATGTCATTTGAGATGTCATCAGTGATGTCATGAGTGATGTCACTGACCATGTCATGAGTGATGTAATATGTGACGTCATCAGCAGTGCATTGCACGCGCAAGTTATAGTGAGTCCAACTAACTATAACGTGGGAATTTCAATGGTTTTATGCGAGTAAAATTTCCACCTAACTATAACTGGTGTGAAACCTATGGTTTTTTCAGTGAATATATATATATATATATTCACTGAAAAAACCATAGGTTATACACCATATATAGTTAGGAATTAGCATTTACAAAACCTTATTTTACTCACACAAAACCGTTGAAAATCGCATATATAGTTAGTTGCACTAACTATATATCGCGCACCCGCAATCCACTGCTGATCATGTCACATATTACATCATTCATGACATGGTCAGTGACATCACTGATGACATCACTGATGACATCTCAAATGACATCACTGATGACATCACTGATGACATCTCAAATGACATCACTGATGACATCACTGATGACAACATCCAGTGACTGTATGTTTCTGTAAAGTTAAAATATGTCTTACATATTGAAGAATGAGTGGATTTATAAGTGTCTGGATGAAGGATTTAGTAGGTGCATGACTGACTATGAGTGAGTGATTAAATGTGTCTCACTGAGTGCATGGGTTAGTGACTAAACTGTCTTAATTTGTGCATCATTATATCTATTGTTTTGTAAACTGCTGCATGTGTTGATCAGTAGCTATATGAGTAACTATATGGGTTATTGATTGGTTGCCCAAGTATTTGTATGGGAGACTGAGTGTGTGTGTGGGTGGCTGGGAGGTGTATGACTCTGTGCATAGATGTGTGAAAAGTTGATTCACTAGATGTATGGGTTCAAAAGTGCATGTGGAAACAGCTGTATGGGCGGTTGACTGTGTGCATGAGTGTATTGGTGAGTGAATGGATATCTCAGTGCTACATGTCAAAGTAAGTACATATGTAAAACACAGTACATTTGAGAGTTGACATATATAAATAACTGTGCATAAGAGCCAGTGAATGTGTGAGTGGCTGTATGGATCATTGTTAACTTGTATCCGGCATTGTATAAGAGAGTAAATATGTGTTAGTATATGTTTGAATAAGTAAGGTGTGTATAACTGTATAGTTGAGAAAATGGAGGTGTGATTGATTCTTTGCATGACTGACTAGGTGTGTGTGTAACTCCATGGATGAGTGACAGTCTGTGAGTGTCTGTTTACACTGAGTGTATCTAAGGTTATATTAGAGTCTGAAGAGGTTCATCGTATTATCACATGAATGATGTCATCAGTGATGTGAGCAGTAATGTCAAATGAGATGTCATCAGTGATGTCATCAGTGATGTCATTTGAGATGTCATCAGTGATGTCATCAGTGATGTCATTTGAGATGTCATCAGTGATGTCATCAGTGATGTCACTGACCATGTCATGAATGATGTAATATGCGACATGATCAGCAGTGGATTGCGGGTGCGCGATATATAGTTAGTGCAACTAACTATATATGCGAATTTCAATGGTTTTGTGTGAGTAAAATAAGGTTTTGTAAATGCTAATTCCTAACTATATATGGTGTATAACCTATGGTTTTTTCAGTGAATTTTCAAGGTTTTGTAAATGCTAATTCCTAACTATATATGGTCTATAACTTATGGTTTTTTCAGTGAATTTCAATGGTTTTTTAATAGCAAATATCAAAAGCTTTAAAATGTGTTCTTCTTTAAATCGAAAAATATATTTTGTATGTTTTTAATACAATTTTTTTATGTATATATATATATATATATTTTTTTTTTTTGTTTCGCTACCGGTCCGCGCACCGGGTAGCTTCCCGTTAGCTCAATTTGGTGCCGCGACCTGGTCCGCGAACCGGTAAACGTTCCGTTTGCGCAACTGCCGCGTTAGAAAAACAACATCGTGACGCGTCGCGTAAGCGCGACGTATCGCGTTGTCGCATAATGCGTCTTATGACGCGCCGCGTTAGCACACCCGGAAGTGCTCCGGAGAGCGAACCGAGGCGCGAAGCGCAGCACCCCGGAAGCGATCCGGGGCACGGCGCGGAGCGCGTAACGTAAGCGTAACAGGTCATGTGACTTGTTAATAAAACTTTTCATTGGTTCATTTCACTTTTGGTTTCCTAATGATGTAAGGCTAGGTCATGTGACCTAAAAATAACACGTTTCATTGGTTTAGAACATTTTTTTTCCCAAATGATGAAAGCCCCCACCTTTTTTCTCACTCTGACTTTCAACTTTGTGAGAGGAAGACCTATTTTGATTAATAAGAAATGGCTTCATTAGTAGCTGCAGCTGGTGCACCCCCACCACCACCACCACCTCCTAGGAAGGAAGGACCACCTCCTCAGGTCATCCTTAATCAAGAGGAGGAAGAAGAGGAAGAAGAGGAAGAGGAGCATGTGAAGGATAGTTATATCTGGCAATTCTATACATTTCCCCGGGGCCAAAAAAAAGTAAATGCCCGCTACGTCACATGTCTGATCTGTGGCAAAACTCTGTCCAGAGTGACTGATAAAAAGTACAGGTACGGGAATTACACCATGCATCGGCACATGGAGAGGTGGCACCCTATAAATTATAGTGCTGCGCAGGTACGTGACCAGCAGGAAAACCCCCTCCTGTGGCCAGTACATCAACTGAACAGGCAGTGATGGGACCAGAGGCGAGGGAGATGGTCCCAAACATTCAGATGAACTTCGGGGTTGTGAAGCAAGTGTGCATTTTTTGCGGCAAATTAATTTGCTATAGGGAGAGCAGCATCAATTTAATCAACAGAGCTATTGAAAATCATAAATGTCCAAAATGACCCAGAAAGTAAATTATCTTTTTTTTTGTTGCTCCTGTTGAGCTCTTTATAATGAATCATTTTCGTTTCCCCCCCCCCAAAAAAAACAAAAAAAATATATAACCGTTCAAAAAATACAAAAAAAGTAAAAAAAGTTCCGAAAAAAATATATATATATAAAACAACAAAAACAATAAAAAAAAGTTATTTTCAGAACTACCTCCCATTTATAAAAAATTGCTAGAATGTTTAGCACTCTGGCAACCTCTATTTCTTTTGATTCGCTTCCCGGTTCGCGCTCCGGTACGCGAACCGGAAGCGAAACAGAAAAAAAAAAAAAAAAAAAGGAAGAGTGAGTATAAGGGAAGGAAACAGAGAGTAATGTTAAAAGAAAGACAGCTAGAGGGAGTAACACAGAGATACTGTTTAATAGATCTATTTACCAATGAAAAGATGTAAGAGGGTATAATTGAGAAAAACAAAATAGATAAGGAAGTGAAAGAAAAAAAGGAGAGTAGAAGAACAATAAACAAGAGTTTCTTGGAGAATGTGAGTGAATGTTCAAATTAAGAAGAAAAACAGTAAAGTATGTGGAATGAGAGGTAGGGATAGAACCGGACTAAAAGAACAACCCTGAGGGAAAGTGTTAAGAAAACAGTGAGCGAAAGTAAATAGGAATAAAACAAGATGTATGACAGTGACTAAGGTTAAAACATGTGGAATAACAGAGAGAAAAAACAGAGAGCAGAAAAGAAGAAGTGACAGAAAAGGAATAATTGAAACAGCAAAGAAATGTAAATAACATAGTGTGCTTGAACTACAGGGAGAAAGCATAATGAACAAGTAGTGAAAGAGTGATGAGTCAGAGACAGTGAGAGTAATAGAGACGGAGTGAGTGAACAGGAGTGAGGAACTATGAGAACAGAGGGACTGAGAAAAGGAGTGGAAGGAGTAGAGTAAGTAAGTAATAGAAAAAGGAATGAGGGAAGTAGCAAAGGCAGGAAACTGAGGGTTAAAGAAATAAAGCAGTGGAACTAACAGAAGTTAAAAGTGATAGAAATGTAACGAAAAGAGTACAAAACACTTACCTTATAATTGTCGTTAACTTAGTCACTTGTTATTTTTATACTTTCAATCTGTGAAAGAAAGAACAAAAAATAGGAAAAAAATTAAAACATGTATTTAAAAATTAGAAAAGACAAGAGAAAAGATTGAAAATCATCCAATTTTACAAAGAAATAAAGTTAGAGATAAACATGCAGAAAAAAAGAGAAAGAAACGGTGATAGACAGTCAGAGACAAAAATAAATTGTAATTGAGTAAATTGCTAAGAGAAAAAAAGGAAGATACTTTCAGTGACAGAAAAGAAGGATAGAAGAGAAAACTAAATTGAAGTTGTGTAAGCTACTAAAAGAAAGTGAGTAAGGTAAACTATATAAGGAAAGGGTGAATAAGGAAAAGAGAGTGAGGGAGAGAGGAGACAGAGGAACTGAAGGAAAGAGTGTCAGATACAGACTGAGTGAGGCAACAAAGAAAGATAAATGAGTGAGGGTGAGTTATACTAACTGATTGCACCAAAAAAGGAGAACCCAAAAATATTTAATTTAGAAAACAAAGGGAGGAAAGATGGAAAAGACAAGCGAAATAGAAGGTTTAAAAGCTGGAAAATAGTGCAAGGGAGAAAAGAAAAAAGCAGAGTTGGAATAGGGAAACAAAAGTTGAAAGATAAGTGGAGTTAGAGAACAAGGGTGAAAGAGAATAAAACAAAAGGCAATGTGAGTATGTGAAGAGGATTGATAGAAGGTAGTAAAAGACGAGTGAGCATGAGAGAAGACGGGTACAAATTAAAATTCACTATACAAAGTACAGAATTAATTATACATGTTAAATGGTTTATTTTTGCTGTTCTCAGAATGTATCAAATTTCACTAAAAATAGTGAGTTGAAGGTATTCATCATATAACAGCGGGGAAAAAAACCACAATCAAAATGATTGTGTTTAAAAAACCCATATAACATAACCAATCAGAAATCAGAACTCCTCAAAAGTAACTTACTTTCCATGACGTCGAAGGATGTCCTATGAACAGCTTATACTCTGTTGTGCTGTTATTATTTTCTGCCCTCCACTTTCTGAAAGAAAAGCTCCATCGTTTTGACAAATATGTTACATACAATAAATGACTTCTCGCTCTGTACCGCACTTCTCCTCAAGGCCAAATAGTGTAAGAGCCATTTCTAACTCTTGGAATTCTTCTAAGCAAATCCCGTCATTTTCTTTTTCCACAACTTTCAGAAAGAAAACGTTCAAGATCATTTTCACAATCCTGTACTAGTAATATCTCACCCTTCTTGCTCACTCATGTTCCACATTTCTTATGACACTGATACTGCTTACTATGAGGCACACTTACACTACCTCTATGACTAGTACAATTATTAAATTCTCTTGATCACTGTTAATCACAAAGCAATTTAAAACAGTACATAAAATTATATCAACTCCTAGAATCATTATAGGCCAGTTACCTACCCTAAATTCTCTCTTTTGAAAACACAAAGTAAGAATATTTTAAGTCAAAAGGCAACATTGTATCATAGACAAATGGGAATCATTTCCGAAACACCAGCTTTTTTTACATTTTAAATAAGCTGTGTAATAAGCGGATGTTGTCAAAGGACCATCATGTCATATAATAGCTGCACTTACAAATGTTCTTCCTAAAATCAACGACTGTGTAGCCACAACATTTGTAATTAAAGTTGAAAACTTACTTTCATCAGGTTTATATAGTTGAAATTTTAAAATGACATTATAACCAAAAGTTTGTACAAATAATGTGGACAGCATTGCAGACTTACATTACCTCTACTCTATGTTTTGATTGGCTGCTTGAATTAGCTTATTAAAAGAAACAGTTTTTCAGAACTCATTCAAAGTGCAGTTATTTTTCCATGACGTCAAGTGTTATGGTAAGAACACCGTTTGGTTTGGGAAATACTCTGTTGTCCTTTAACTAATCCGTGCCCACCACTTTCTGTAAGAAAACCTTCTTTTTTTTCAGGAACTACTCAAAACTCAAAAATAACTTTTCACTCTGTACTACACTTATCCTCAAGGCCAAATAGTGTAGGAGCCATTAGAACCTCTTGAAATTCCTCAGACCAAATCCCGAGATTCTTTCCCTAAAATTTTGGTTGTAAAAACACCAGGTAAGAATTTTTAAGGTCAAAAGGCAATTTTTTTTTTAAAGTTAAAACAGAATCATTGCAGAATGACCAGCCGTTTCTAGACTTCAAATAAGCTGTGTAATGTCCTGATGTTGTTGAAGGACCGTCATGATATATAATTGCTGCAGTTACAAAAGTCCTTCCTGATATTGACAACTGCGAAGCCACAACATTTTTAATTAAAGTTGTCAATTTCGTTCCATCAGGTCTACATCGTTGGAACATTAAAATGACATACTGGCCATAACTTCGTATAAATAATGTGGACAGCATTGCGGACTTACATTGGCTACACTCCATGTTTTGATTGGCTGCTTTTACTAGCTTATTAAAGGACACTGATTTACTGTCTGGCAAAGTTAAATATATAAATCTTTCTGAGTCTACACTAGTAGTACTTGATACCCTACAGTTCTCGCAGTCATGCTGCCATTAATAAGAAAGGCCAAACAGATGATCTACATCTACACCTTCATCTTGCAATACATCAAGCATATACATTAAAAATTCCTGACAATCTTGCTGAATATTTTGAGAGAATTGCGTTTGACCTGAACATTTGTCTAACAGATTTCGAATTTCAGACACACTTTCTATTTTTGTTCTATCAGTGCTACATTTCTCTAACACAGAATTCAATAAACAGCAAAAACTTTGATCCGAATTGATCACAATCTGTTCTTTTAAAGTTTCTAGAGAAAAGACAACATTAACCACTACATTAGCATAGCAGTTGACACCAGAACTATTTTCAAATTGAAAACCAATAACATCTTCAACAGAATCCATTTTCTTTCTGCTTATAATTTCGGGTTCATCGACTTTTCGTCTTTTTGCTACAACCGCCCTACTATTGGTCACATTTCTTCGTTTCCGGCCTACCACACGTTTCTCAAACAAAGGATATTGAGGCAAATGTGGCGCATACTCTCTTCTTAACCTATTGTATTCCTTAACACAATCTAGATCCGCACAAATGTTTGTGACATCACACTCAATCAAGTACACTCCCGATAAAGTTCTGACTCGTGACAATGCCACATATGCCATACCTTCCTTGAACACAGAACTGCCAATTTTCACCAATGCACTGTCTACACTTAAACCTTGCGATTTATGGATTGTCACCGCATATGCCAAGCAAACAGGAAACTGCTTACGGCGAACATATAAGTCTTTTACAAGCAAAAACCTAGCAGAGCAACGACCAATTAGCTGTACTTCCTCAATGCCATCAAATTTAATTTTTAAAAATTCAATTCCATCTCTATTTCTGTATTTATCAAAATCAACAACATTACCCATTGATCCATTTACCAGACCTCTTTCAACATGTAAATTCCTTCTCAAAATGATACGGCAATTTAAGCACACATTCAGAGTCTTTTCAAAACCAGCAGTTTTAGATATAGTCATCTCTAATGAATCCAATTTAGATTTCAAATTCTCAGACAAAATAATTGTTGCTCCCATATGCTCTATTCTGTCAATAGCTTCCAGTTTCACAATCTCTTGGTTTTCTAAATTCAACATTTTGTTGTTGAAGATGGCACATTCTGTAAGAGTTGGCATCAAACATATTCCAGATTTCTTCTCAGTAATTTTCCGAAAAATATTCTCTGGCAGAACGTCTTCTTCTGGATACAAATTTGACAGTAATCGTGCATGTAAAGCTTCTTTCCCATGCTCGGTCACTTTTCCGATTCTAACATCTTGTAGAATATTCTTATAATCTTCATCCTTCGCTTGACGCATATTTTCACGCAGTTAAGCATAATTGAAGTTTAACCATATATTAACGTTGCCAATGCTCCCTAGGCACCTGGTATCTTCATGTGTAAGTAGTTTAAACACTGGTTGTCCTTTCACTGGTGTCAGCTGCAGAAGATCACCGAAAACAATGATGTGTTTGCCACCAAATAACACATCATACTCTGTTTTAAGAACTTCTTGCATTCTCAAGTGCACAAAGGCAAGCATGACATTGGAAACCATGCTTACTTCGTCAATGATAAGAAGTTTCATTTTCCTCAAGACTCTTGAAACTTCACAACAAGCATCTCCAGATAACTTGTGGTATTGTAATTTGTTATCATGCTCCACTGGCAGCATCAGTAGACGATGCAAAGTAATACCTTTAATGTTATGTGCTGCCAGTCCAGTTGGAGCGGTGATAACACAAGACAGCGATGACTCAGTCCTTTTCTGCAAATAACATGAAATTGCTTTATTGAGGAAACTTTTTCCAGTCCTGCTTCTCCACTCACGTACAGTCGGACAGGCTTCAACGACGTACATGAGCACTCTTTCTTCTCATGACTTAATCCATGATCAATTTGGTTGGTAACTTCGTCATATATTTTCCTCTGCTCAACGTTGAGTTGTCTTTCCAAATCTTCTAAGTTAACCGCATCCTCCTGAGCATGTGCCATGGCTCTTTCCACTTCAATCATGGCAGTGGCAGCTTCATTTTCGATAACTGGTCCTCCTAGTGGATCCTGACTCAATGAAACAGAACTCTGACTGTCCTGAGAACTGTCTCTAGCAATCTCGGCTGCAATTGTTGCTTCCTGCTCGATTTCCGCATTCAACATTTCTAGATATTTTGGAAAAACAGGACATTCTATGGTCTCCTTGGCTGCATTGAAAGAGTCTTCGTAACAGAGGAAATCTCCAAGCAGTTCCTCTTCTGCACGCCAAGGCTTGAAAAGTTGCAAAAGAGCTAAATAGAAACACTCTTTTCTTTCAGGAGATTCGCCACTCAATTTTCGATGATTTACCAATTGGCATTTTCTTTGCTTGACCAGACATCCCTCACTTCCAATTACAGCAT
Source organism: Lissotriton helveticus (assembly GCF_964261635.1). Classification (NCBI taxonomy): domain Eukaryota; kingdom Metazoa; phylum Chordata; class Amphibia; order Caudata; family Salamandridae; genus Lissotriton; species Lissotriton helveticus. The sequence continues at coordinate 918,799,668 of NC_136065.1, read as the reverse complement.
ACACTCCTTTATCAATATCTTCTTTGATGTTCCTCTTGAATATGTAATTTTGTAGAACCTCATACAGACAAACATTCTCGAGGTGACTGCTTCTATTTGGATAATATGTATCCAACATGTTGGTCTTCAAAATATCTGTACTGTTTGGCTCCTTTTCCACCAAATACTCAATTTCCCGTACAGGTTTCAGAACTCGATTACGCGTTGCAGCAAGACCAAGACTCGCCCAAATGATACTCCTAGATTTGGCATAGAGACTTGCTGAAGATAACCGGTCAGAACATTCGTAAGCTCCGATTTCTCGATGCGACAACATCTTCAGACTGAAACTGTACAACTTCTTACTGAGGCTCTTTTCATGGGAAATGTCCTCCCACATATCCTTCAATTCTGTCTTTTCTTTTTTTGTGATGTAAGATGTCACATACCGAGCCACTGCCATACAGTTATGAGCCACAAACTGTATATCCATGTTAGCATTCCACATATTTCTGCCCATTTTCCCTTTCTCTCCCTCTGCTCCTTCACTCGTTTTCACTCGTTTTTTTTACCCTTTCTATCTTTCACCTTTCTGCTCTTTTCTGCATCTCTGCTCTTTTGTGCCTTATTTCTGCTTATTTTCCCTTTTTTCTTTATCCCTTCTTTCCTCCCTTTACCTTTCCCCGCCGCTGCTGCCCCCGCGGCCCCTCCCCCCCCCCCCTAGCACGACCGGCCCAATCCAGCTCCCCTCCCCGCTCCCGCCTCCCAGCTGTCCAGCCCTCCCCGACCCCTACCTAATGGCGGCCACTGCGGGGACAGGCGAGCAATACCATTGACTCATTGTCAGTGAAATTGCTCTCCCACCCTCGCAGCTCCACCATTAAGTGAGGTGCCCCTGCCCCTGCACTCTTGAGTGTTGGTGATCGAGGCCCTCCTCCACCCGCAGGTTTCCCTGCGCCTTATCCCTGGTGGTCCAGTGGACCTCTGTCTCCTTTCTTTCTTTCTGCTCCTTCACTCGTTTTTCTCCCCTTTCTATCTTTCACCTTTCTGCACCTCTGCTCTTTTGCGCCTTATTTCTGCCCATTTCCCTTTCTCTCCCTCTGCTCCTTCACTCGTTTTCACTCGTTTTTTTCCCCTTTCTATCTTTCATCTTTCTGCACCTCTGCTCTTTTGTGCCATATTTCTGCCCATTTTCCCTTTCTCTCCCTCTGCTCCTTCACTCGTTTTCACTCGTTTTTTTACCCTTTCTATCTTTCACCTTTCTGCACCTCTGCTCTTTTGTGCCTTATTTCTGCCCATTTTCCCTTTCTCTCCCTCTGCTCTTTCACTCGTTTTCACTCGTTTTTTTACCCTTTCTATCTTTCACCTTTCTGCTCTTTTCTGCATCTCTGCTCTTTTGTGCCTTATTTCTGCTTATTTTCCCTTTTTTCTTTATCCCTTCTTTCCTCCCTTTACCTTTCCCCGCCGCTGCTGCCCCCGCGGCCCCTCCCCCCAGCACGACCGGCCCAATCCAGCTCCCCTCCCCGCTCCCGCCTCCAGCTGTCCAGCCCTCCCCGACCCCTACTTAATGGCGGCCACTGCGCGGCCGCGCAGTGGCCGCAGGCTGCGGGCGCGCTGCTGGTGCACCGAAGGCGCGTCAAAGGCAAGCACGTCTGCGCCCATCTGCGACCCGTCCGCGACCAGCACCAGGAACCCTGGACCTCCGCCCCGCCAACGCTACGACCCAGCAGCACTCCATGCACTCAACCCAGGCTGCAACAACAACTGCAAGCTAGCATCACCAGCCGACACCCATGGACCCTTCAGCTGTCACCGCTGCCGGCACACCTGCAGCACCGCCAAGAACACGGATCCAGCACAACCCGTCCACAAGAACACAACCGAACCGAAGACCCTGCAATGCATCCTCCTCAACGTCCGATCCCTCCACAAACACGCCACAGAAATCTGGGACCTCCTCGACAGCACAACCCCAGACGTAGCATTCTTCACCGAAACCTGGACCAACACCACCTCGGGACCGGACATCGCCATCGCCATCCCCCAAGGATACAAGATCTCCAGGAAGGACCGCCCCATCCACCCAGGAGGAGGAATCGCCATCGTCCACAAATCCAGCCTCCGCCTGAGCACACTCCCTGACGAGTCCACAGAACTGATGGAACACCTTCACTTCAAGATACTGGCCAGCCCCACCGCAGCCCTCCGAGGAACCCTCATCTACCGACCCCCTGGACCCTTCGCCAACTCCATCACGGACATTATCTCCCCGCAGGCCATCGCATCCACCAACTACACCCTGCTGGGAGACCTCAACTTCCACCTCGACAATCAACTGGACCCCAACACCACATCCCTCCTGGACAACCTCCACAACATTGGACTCCGCCAGATCGTGACCGAGCCCACGCACTCAGCAGGACACACCCTCGACCCCCTCTTCACTACAGGAAACTCCATCACCTTCAGCCACACCACCGAACTCCCATGGACCGACCATCGTTGCGTCCACTTCACCTTCAGAACACCCACCATCCACAGACACCAGCACCTGCTTCCACAAAGAAACTGGACCAAAATCACCGATGACCAGCTCACCTCCTCACTCAACAACTCCACCCCAACCATCGCGGAAAACGACGACCCCAACACCGCAGCCCGAACCCTGCATAGATGGATCTCGGACAGCACCAACACCATAGCCCCCCTCAAGAAAAACAACAATACCCGTGCCAAGAAAGCCAGATGGTTTACCACCGAACTTCGAGAGTCCAGGCGCACATGCCGCCGCCTCGAAAAGGCCTGGAGGAACACCAAATCCACAGAAGCCCACAACAACTTCAGAGCCGCCACCAACGCCCACCATCAACTCATCAGAGAAACGAGGAAAAAAGCGATTGAAGACAGAATCTCCACCCACGCACACAACAGCAAGGAACTCTTCAGCATCATCAAGGAGTTTGCCCAACCCACCAGCGAGTCTACCGACATCCCTCCCTCACAAGACCTCTGCGACAAACTCAGCATCTTTTTCCACCACAAAATCAAGAGCATCTACGACAACTTCGACGAAGACAACCAACACACTGAACCCTCACCAAAAACCCCCGACATCCGGAAACCAGCGATTGATGACTGGACAGCCCTCACCACCGAAGACACACTGAAGACAATGAAGTCAATCCACTCAGGGGCCCCCACGGACCCCTGCCCCCACCACATCTTCAACAGAGCCGCCAACACCATCGCACCCATGCTCCGCCAAACCATCAACCGCTCCCTGGCGACCGCCTCATTCCCCGACGACTGGAAACACGCCGAGGTCAACCCCCTCCTAAAGAAACCCTCAGCGGATCCCACCGACCTCAAAAACTACAGGCCCATCTCCCTGCTCCCGTTCCCAGCGAAAGTCATCGAGAAAGCCATCAACAGCCAACTCACCACATTCATTGAAGAACACAACATCCTCGCCTCCTCCCAATCCGGCTTCAGAAAAAAACACAGTACGGAAACCGCCCTCCTCGCCGCAACAGACGACATCCGCACCTTACTGGACAAAGGAGAAACAGTAGCCCTCATCCTCCTCGACCTATCAGCGGCGTTCGACACAGTCTCCCACCGCACCCTAATACGCAGACTCTACGATGCAGGAATCCAGGACAAGGCCCTCGACTGGATCTGCTCCTTCCTCTCCAGCAGGACGCAGCGGGTCAGACTCCCCCCTTTCCTCTCGGACCCCACACCTATCACCTGCGGAGTCCCCCAGGGCTCCTCCCTCAGCCCGACGCTCTTCAACGTCTACATGGCTCCACTTGCCCCCATCCTCAGAACCTACGGACTCAACATCGTGTCATATGCAGACGACACCCAGCTCATCCTCTCCCTATCCAACGAGCCCAACACCGCCAGACGCAACTTTCGAGAAGGCATGGAAGCCGTCGCCAAATGGATGAAAAACAGCTGCCTACAACTAAACACCAACAAAACAGAAGTACTCATCATGGGCCCAAACCCCGGCGCCTGGAGTGACACCTGGTGGCCCACCGCCCTCGGAAACCCGCCAACCCCCACAGACCACGCACGCAACCTGGGAATCATCCTGGACTCCGAGCTCAAAATGGACCGCCAGATCAACTCTGTCTCATCTTCCTGCTTCCACACCCTCCGCCTCCTTCGTAAGACCTTCAAATGGATCCCCCTCGAACACCGAAAGACAGTCACTCACGCCCTGGTCACCAGCAGACTCGACTACGGCAACGCACTCTACGCCGGAATAAACAAAAACCTCATCCGCAAGCTACAGAACATCCAGAACGCCGCCGCAAGACTGGTCCTCAACTTGCCAAAACACTGCCACATCTCCCAGCACCTGCGCACACTCCACTGGCTCCCCGTCGAGGCGAGAATCACCTTCAAGATGCTCACCCACGCACACAAGGCCCTCCACGGCACCGGACCAGCATACCTGAACAGCCGACTCAAATTCCACGCACCCCAAAGGACCCTACGATCAGCCCAGCTTTCCTACGCTGTGGTCCCCCGCACTAGAAAGACCAGATCGGGAGGCCGCTCCTTCTCCTTCCTCGCGGCCAAAGCATGGAACGCCCTTCCGCTCCACCTCAGACAGACAACATCGCTCCCCATCTTCGCAAGAAACCTCAAAACCTGGCTCTTCGACAGACCCCCTCCTTGATGGAATGGAACCTGCACCCCCCAACTCCCCCCCCACCCCTAGCACCTTGAGACCCTTACGGGTGAGTAGTCGCGCTTTAACAAACTCCTGATTGATTGATTGACATGGACAAAACCACTGGGTTGTAGTAGTTGATGTACTTGGACTCTTCGTTTCTTTTCAAATTGTATGTATTTTTGGGTGATTTCCTCGTCACATTATGTCGCAGCGAAGACATCAAACTGTTCACTCTTCCTTTAGAAATCACCGGTCGTGGAAAGCTGAAACGACATTTTGTGTAGAACTTGTCCTTGTTTCTGAATTTACGACGACAGTACTTTCCACAACGATGGCTTTGAAAGCGTAAAACTTGTTCTCTTAGGCTTTTGTCTTCCTTTGTCTTTGGAACAGCACATGTAGAATACTGTTCTATGAAACTCATCACTAAGTCATCCGGATCTGTTCCAAATTTGGGTGCATCTTTGATCCATAGCAGCATATGTATATGAGGAGCACCTCTTGCTTGATACTCCTTTCTCCAGAAGAAATCCAACACCTCTCCAAGAGGTGGATTTTTCTTGTTCATGATGAAAGACATCATAGCTTCAAATCTATGATTGAAGTACCTGCATACATTCACTGGATCCAAAGAGCACAGTTCTCCGGGTGTCTTGAATTCGATATTTTCAATGTTTCCATTTGCCTCTCGTAGAAATTCAAGTAAGTCTTCCCAGCCATACTCGGCACAGCTGAGAGTGAGGAACCATGTGGGAATTCCTAAGTTCCTCAGCATACATTTTAAATCACCATGATGACGGTACCAGTACTCATTAGTACCATGCTGACATGCCATGAGATTAATCAGGTGAGAATCCAAAATACTGTCTTGCACATTGACTTTATCCATAAAGTACCTTGCCGAGATATTTTGCATCTGTACACCACTTTTCAAGATGTGGTTCACTGCATATGGCACTCCAGACAGATCACTTTCAAACAGTAGATTAAACAAATAGGGAATGCATTGACGAAACCGAGGATCTTCTGCATACAATCGTAAAGTCCGGTATTCAGAAGCAGGAATTTGATCAGGTCGCTCATCATATCTTCCTCCTTGACCTGTTGGAAATAGCTGTGGGAAACACCGAGCTTCCAAACTTTCCTCCCAAACACTAATGGGACTCCCTTTGGCTTGTTTAATTTGAAACAACTCAATAGCATTCCCCATGACTTCCTTGGAATGCAAAGGATGAACACTATAATGTTCATATATTTCTTCATTTTTAGAGGCTTCTACTTTCTCAATTTGTCCAGCACACAAATCGCTGTCCTCTTCTTCACTTACTTCCTCTTCTGCAACACATACATTCTTGTAGTACTCATTGTTTTTCATCAAATACAATGTTGCCTTTTTGACTTTCCTAACATCCACTAAATCTTGCCAGATTTTCTTACTCTTTGTCGGAACCCCATTAACTAAGATAACCAGAGGTTCCTCTTCCACTTTCTCTACTCCAATTGTATTAATATTTTTCTTCAAATCTAGAGGCAAATAAACAACTCTTCCCTTTAATCCTCTCTTTAAATCTAATGGAGGCAATTTCCCTGTCTTTGGCTCCATTCGTACAATAGCCTGAAAGGGATGGACACTTTGAATCAAAATAGATTCATAAGTATTTAAATCCTTCAATTCAGAAGGAATGTCAACCAATTCCAGATTATTATGAACCGCTCTAGCAGGCATCCGGTTTTGATTTAATTTGTTACAACAATAAGTACACACACGTTGATCCGATCCCAAATCAAAACAATTTTCTACCATCAAGTATGTTGCGAAATCCTTCCATTCACTATTATTTTCCCTTTCACTTTTTGCATATAAATCCACTAACTTAGTCTGATTCTTATAATAAGTGCGTCGACAACACACACAAGTGAAATTAGGCCTCTCACTTGATTTCACCTGAAACGTGGCAATTTCCTTCTAAAAATTATCTGTACTGGAAACCTGTACACTCTCTTCCACATTACCTTCTTTTTCTGGGTCAATTTCAACATTCTCCTCTTTACTTGCAAAGTAACAAAACTCAATTTCTTCACAAATATTCTTCACATCTACATCAGAACCATGCAAAGAGCACTGCTTAATTGTTTAAGCTTAATTGCTGGACTCTTAGCAAAATACAACATTCTCACTAATTTCCTCACTTTATTATGATGGACTGCTAGCATCCTGAAATGATGAAAAACACTCTGGCATACTCTCCTGGAAAGACAAGCCAGTGAATGACCATGCAAACCTGTCACTTCTCTCACTCTGCATGGATCTAATTCCTGCAACAACTTAATTTTCTGTTTTAAACTTTTCTTATTAAATGTCCGTACAAAATCACAAAGCAAATTGATGGAATCCTGTCGCACACTGCAAATACTACTACACTTCCAGGTGTACACTGGACCCTTAGCACGTCTCCCTAAAACTTCATCACCTAACACCTCTTCTGCCTCTGTTGACACAAGTTTTTCTTTTTCAACCGGACAACCATCTTTCACCTCATATGCTCGACCACTGGTGTCAACTGCATGCACCAAATCATTATCCTGAAAATAACTCTCCTCATTAAAAAATGCCTCACAACTTGAACTATGCATCCATTCTCCAGAAAAAACTTCACAAAAATTACTACGATTAACTGTTCTCTTCCATCTACTATTTGATTTGAAATCCTAAATTGCCTTGCTTAGTTTCCTAATTCTATTGATTATCAAAATAAATAACTTTTGCTTAATTTCGAAAGCCTGATCAATAATTTTCTCTACATTTTTCTTTCTCTTATAAAAAGCCACTTTCTGTTGACCTTTCTTAATATTTTTTAACAAATTGCCAATTATCCTGTTGCGGAACATTCGTCTACGAATGTCCCTAAACAGATTTTTCCTTCTACTACCATGCACAGAGTTATCTCCTGCTCTAGCAGTAACATTTTTGAGTGGCCTTTCCTTCCCATTTAAATTGGCTCTCTTCTTCTGGACTAAAACATGTTCTGTAGTGATACTTTTTCATCTGCAAATGTTTCTTAAAAAAGATTTTGTTGTCTTACCCGGAGTTTTTCTGGTGACTTGACAAGTTTTTATTGTAGAGGACTGCTGCAAAGGTTTACCAAGGTGGGGTGTAAGTCGCTTTGCTTCTTTTCTTTTTCTTTGCCTTGAGGGCATTTTTGAATTTTTCAAAAGATCTTCAGTTGAATCTGTGGTAAATATTTTTTAAAAAAAGGTATTAACCACTATTACCAAACAGTAAATCAATAACAGTCGTCAAAAAATTAACACACTAGTTGTCAATTCTACATACAATAATTTTTAGTGCATTGACAAATTTAAAACTCACAAATAGTAGCAAAGAAATGGAATGCTTCTACATTTGACCTGTGCTCTTTTATATGTGAATCTGAACTAATTTTATTAGCATATTTCACTATTTTATTAAAGACACTTCACACAAGCTGTTTTTGAAGTTGTATTTAATTTTAAATAAAACGGTTAACATGGTTACTTTTCATTTCCAGTAACTTAAATTTATTTTTAAAAGTCTTTATAATTCAATAGGCTCGAGCAGGTCAGCTTCCCACCCTATGTCATACAATTCTGACGAATCGGCATCCTCATCATATTCTTCATCATCCACAGGATATAAATCATCCAAGGGATCTACTTCCACTGACGTTTCAATGACAAGTTCAATGATAAGATCGAGATCAACAGATTGCTCATTATCACTCATGGTTGATGTTGTCGTTATCTTTAAAGAAAGAGAACAACAATGAGATGTTGCAGAGTAAGAGACAAATCTCAGAGACTATAATAGTAAAATTGTTTAACAAGAGTAACATTTTGCAGATATTATTTAGCCATGTCCAGCGATGCTGAGGAGGTGAGGCCTATGTCCAAGTTTTCAGTGAACAGGACTCATCTCTTCTTAACCTTGGATAAGCCTCACCGACTCTGTGTCCCCTGCTCATACTTAAATGTAAAGGGGCAGATTTATGTTAACTGGCGCATCTCCAGGGAGGCACCAGTTAACGTGCGTCGCTGCTCTGCCACCCATGGTGTGCAGCATTTACAATGCGGAGCACCATGGGGCAAAAACAGCACAGATGCGTCACGCATCTGTACCGCAAAAGTGGCGCATTGCAGGAATCACGTCGCAAGCGCAACATGACTACTGCAATGCACAGGGGCAAGCCACACATTGCATGGTGCATCACTCCTTATGCCTGTTTCAAACAGGCGTAAGGATTTGATTCAGCAATGCCATAAAGCTGACTCAGTGAAATCTTGTAAATTTCACTGTGTTAGTTTTACAGGGCTTTCATGCAAGTGAACGCCCACCCTGCAACAAAACGCCCACATGAAACCTGACGCAGGTTTCATGTGGCGCAGGACTTTACAGCGTGACGCATCTGCCTAGATGCATCAAGTTGTAAATATGTCGCAACATAGCGCATCTTTTGCGCCGCTGCTGCATCACAAAAGTGACGCAACGGCGGCGCAAAAGAGGCGCACGGCCATCATAAATCTGCCCCTAACATTTTAAATGATTGGTTCAGGATGCTGATAAGGTGTGGCCTATCCACAGGTTTGTTTGAGGTGAGGCCTACTCAGGGTTGCAGATGAAATTTAGGCTTGTTGAAGAGTACAGAGGAGATAATACATGTGCAGGCCTACCAATGAAGTGAGTCATGTCCACTGCACTCTTGAACAAAGGCCAGACCTCCTCTGTCTCCCTGGACAGGCCTAAACCTCATCTGCACAATGTGATTCGTAATGTTAGGAAACACAGGTGATGTAATTGAAAAACGTGCAAATTCTTTTGCTCATTTCACAATCACATCACCTGTGTTTCCTTTGCTTAGGTATCTCATTGTGCAGATGTAGTCTAGCATATCAAAGAGTACGCAGAAGGTGAGCACTGTATGCAACAAATTTGACATTTACAGAAGCCTCAGCTTCTCCATGCCCCCTACACAGTCCTAAATGTATACAGTTTAAACTGACGGTATCTTGTTGCAGATGAAGTGAGGCCTATCTTGCAACATGGTGCATCTATTGCACCGCTGCTGCGTCACAAAAGTGACGCAACGGCGGCGCAAAAGAGGCGCACGGCCATCATAAATCTGCCCCTAACATTTTAAATGATTGGTTCAGGATGCTGATAAGGTGTGGCCTATCCACAGGTTTGTTTGAGGTGAGGCCTACTCAGGGTTGCAGATGAAATTTAGGCTTGTTGAAGAGTACAGAGGAGATAATACATGTGCAGGCCTACCAATGAAGTGAGTCATGTCCACTGCACTCTTGACCAAAGGCCAGACCTCCTCTGTCTCCCTGGACAGGCCTAAACCTCATCTGCACAATGTGATTCGTAATGTTAGGAAACACAGGTGATGTAATTGAAAAACGTGCAAATTCTTTTGCTCATTTCACAATCACATCACCTGTGTTTCCTTTGCTTAGGTATCTCATTGTGCAGATGTAGTCTAGCATATCAAAGAGTACGCAGAAGGTGAGCACTGTATGCAACAAATTTGACATTTACAGAAGCCTCAGCTTCTCCATGCCCCCTACACAGTCCTAAATGTATACAGTTTAAACTGACGGTATCTTGTTGCAGATGAAGTGAGGCCTATCTTGCAACATGGTGCATCTTTTGCACCGCTGCTGCGTCACAAAAGTGACGCAACGGCGGCGCAAAAGAGGCGCACGGCCATCATAAATCTGCCCCTAACATTTTAAATGATTGATTCAGGATGCCGATAAGGTGTGGCCTATCCAGAGGTTTGTTTGAGGTGAGGCCTACTCAGGGTTGCAGATTAAATTTAAGCTTGTTGAAGAGTACAGAGGAGATAATACATGTGCAGGCCTACCAACAAAGTGAGTCATGTCCACTGCACTCTTGAACAAAGGCCAGACCTCCTCTGTCTCCTTGGACAGGCCTAAACCTCATCTGCACAATGTGATTTGTAATGTTAGGAAACACAGGTGATATAATTGAAAAACGTGCAAATATTTTTGCTCATTTCACAATCACATCACCTGTATTTCCTCAGCTTAGGTATCTCATTGTGCAGATGTAGTCTAGCATATCCAAGAGTACGCAGAAGATGAGGACTGTATGCAACAGAGCAATGTACATTACTCACCTCCCTTGACACTTACAGAAGCCTCAGTTTCTCCATGCCTCCTACACAGTTCTAAATGTATATCATTATCATCATAGTGACTATGAAACTCTAGCAGTACATATTGTGAAACCTAAATGTCTTAAAGTAACAATTTTTTAACCGACAAACAGGTAAATTATTCTCCCCGATTGATGGTGAGAAGTGATATATTTATTTAAAGAAGCAGACACCTTTTTGTCATTGTCATAAATGTAAAAACCATTCCTTTTCTTTATGAACCATTTTCATGTCATAATTTGAAAACACAACACAGCTCCTATGTACAAGCACACCCTGTCAGTACTTAAATTTGCCAAGCACACATGGGGGCGTATTTACAAGGACCTTGCACCACGGGGAAATGACTTAAATTTGCAAAGCACTCATGAGGGCGTATTTACAAGGACCTTGCACCACCTTTAAAGTCACTTTTAACGTGGGGAAAATAACGTGAACGTGGCTCAAAGGCCTTGTAAATATGGTCCATGCTGACTATGAAACTCTACCAGTACGTATCAAGTACCTTAAATGATTTCAAGAAACGTTCTTAAACACATCAAGTAAGCAAGTTATTCAGCCAGATTCATGGTGAAGTGACTTAAAATGCCCTAACACACATGAGGGCATATTTTACAAGGCCCTTGCACCACTTTTGCGTCACTTTTAACATAGGGAAAATAACATGAAAGTGGCTCAAACATGAGAGTGTATTTACAAGGCCCTTTCATCACTTTAGCGTCACCTTTAACATAGGGAAAATAAGTTGAAAGTGGCTCAAAGTCCTTCTAAATATGACCCATGCTGGCTATGAAACTCTAGCAGCACATATCAAGAAACCTAATTGACTTCTAGAAACGTTTTTAAACACATCAAGTAAGCAAATTATTCACCCAGATTCATGGGGAAGTGACTTAAAATGCCCTAACACACATGAAAGCATTTTTTAAGGCCCTTGCACCACTTTTGCGTCACTTTTAACATGGCTATGAAACTGAAAGAAACTAAATCTATTTGTAAAACACTTGACACAAAGCAACATTTTAAATACACAACTTTCTTCATAATTTTCTCCCAAAAGCATACTATTCTCTATCTAAATTAAATGAATCTTTTCTCACCTTAGCAAATACTTTTTGAGTTTCAAAACAGTCTCAGACACACACCAATTTTTCTTTAGCAGAGCAAAGAGTATGCACTCCAGAGGCTGCAACCAACAAAGGCACAGAAATGCTGTAATTCATCACACATATCTCTGATGTCACCCAATCAAAACTCTTCCCTCACTTTTTTCAAATCAACACCCTTCCCCCCTCTGCCCTTTCTGCCTTTTTTCCATAGCAACCACCTCCTGAAAGACCTGTCATGTTTACAAGTTCACACAACAATGTTTCAATTGAACTCTGAACTCTCAGTACACCTGCGTATCCAGTGCAATCTTTCATAAAATGATTTTTTCTTGACCATTCAAATTACATCTTTCAAAGAACTCATCCATGCACCCTAACTTTCTGTTTTCAGCAATCAAAATCCACCAATCACTGCTACTGAATCATTAGCACAGAAACTCCACAGTTTTTTTCATAACAAACTCCTACTGTTTCAACTGCCATTTCATTCCCACACTTCATCTGACTGCAGCAGAACCTCCTCTCACCATGTTTTCTGTCTGGATTGTTGGACATAGTTACATCCACTGGGCTCAAAGGTATGCTGATAACAGACATTTACACAACCTCAATTTACAAAATGTGGAAATCAACTGGATTGGTCACAGAGGATTAAGATGTCACCAATTGATACCATTGGTGAAAACCTTTTTGCATTTGCCAAAACCTGACCTGTTAATTGTGCACTGTGGAGGAAATGACTTGGGCACTTTGACTGGGGTAGGTCTGGAAATGCTTTTAAAGGACACCTTTGAGCAACTGATGGCACTTTTTCCTCAAACTGCCTTGGTATATTCAAATATATGCCAAAGACAGAAATGGAGGTGGTCCATCCAATTTTGTCCACAAATTGAGAAATCGAGGAAGCATGTAAATAAGTCTGTTTCAGCTTACATGAGAGACCATGGAATGGGCTCCATCTACAACAATAACTTGCGTTACTACATGCAAGATACCTACAGAGGAGATGGAGTTCACTTCTCAGATGAGGGGAACAGAATTTTAATTCTATGTATTGGTACCTACTTATAAGTACCTAGAACTTACACAGAACCCAAAAGCTCTTTTTAGAGCTACCTTAACTATGATTACTCTTTAAAAATTTCAAATGTACCTTTTTTCACAAATTTTCACTTTTGTTCGCTTCCCGGTTCGCTACCCGGTTCGCGTACCGGCAGCTAACCTCGCGAAAAATTAATTTTTTTTTTCTTTTTCGACATATATGAGCCTCCTCAGCCACCCTTAGAAAACCTAGGGGGTCAGGATACGTCTCCCGTGCCCCCTTATACCCATTTACCACATTGTTTTTCCTCCATCTTGTGATTAAATTCGACCGAAACACAAGATGGCGGACTCCCGTTACGCTACCGGTTAGCTACCCGGTTCGCGTACCGGGTAGCGCCTCTACCGCGAAAAAACTGATTTTTTTTATTTTTTATTTTTTGCCCCGCGGGACCCTTTAATAGCCCCCTCATCAATCCTAGGGGGTCAGGAGGGGTCTACCTTGCCCCCTTTCATTAATTTCCCCCTTCGTTTTCCTTCACCTCTTGTCTCTTGATCCTACCAAGAAACAAGATGGCGGCTGCTCCGGACTGTTTAGAATGTTGACAGACACCGGAGAGCCAATCAGCTTCGCTTCGCAAAGTTCCGTTACGCGTCAGGTATGCGAACCGGGCGCTAACCGGAAGTTTCGTTACGCGTCAAGTACGCGAACCGGGGCGCTAACCGGAGCGTTGTTACAGATATATATATTTTTTTGAACGTTAATTTATCAAAATCCACTGGAGCACATATATTGAGACCTAGCAAAGGCACATCGGGCAAACAATATCTACAATTTTCCCAAGTTTCGTGGAAATCCATTCAGCCGTTCGAGCTAAAAGCGAGTCCAACCGCCCTATGGAAAATTGCATGGGAAAAACGCGTTTTGGGACCCCCCTTTTTTCTCGGCCCCCCCTTGACGAAACCCCCCCAAATTTTCAGGGGCTGCTCAGAAACAAAATGTTCCATTTTCCTGAAACTTTCAGCCAATTCCGTCCTCAAACGCCAAAGTTATTCGACATAGAATTTTCAAAAATCCCATAGAGAAAAAATCCTAACTATATATACCTACTGGCGACCGCCAGTAGGTAATATATATATATATATATATATATATATATATATATATATATATATATATATATATATATATATATATATATATGCGCCAAGGTGTATTGAAGTATGAATGGCTGTAGGAGTGTCTGAATGGATGATTTAGTAGGTGTGTGACTGACAGTATAAGTGAGTGGTTACATGTGTCTTACTGAATGCATGGGTTAGTGACTAAACTGTGTGAATGCCTTTATTAGTCTGTTAGTTGGTCTGTAAGCGGCTGCAAGGCTTGGTAAGTAGCTACTTGAGTGTCTATATGGGCTATTTATTGGTTGTTTGAGTATCTGTATGGGTGTATGGGTTCAAGAGTGCATATGGAAACAGCTGTATGTGTATTTCCAATTATCATTCAGAGGAGCAAGATGGCGGACACGGCTGTGTCCGAGTGAGTCAGGTCTGAGTGCTCTCTGCTCTTTTTTACCCCTCCATGCTGGACGATACCGAGGGAGCTTTGAGGATGTGTGAGACTTGTGAGAAGGCTCCGCAATGCTGAGGCTGCTTACAACAATATTCAGACAACGTTGCACATACCGGCATTTCTCTGTCTCCTGTTGCCGTCTCGACAGCGGCTCTGCGGCCAGCGTTTGGCGCTGGGAGGATGGAGGCGTGGCAGCCGGACGGCTATCGCAGGGCTGCATGAGGGAACCGGACCGGAATTTTACCAAGCCAAGTGGAATGGGGCCCAAGAACGCTGGCATGACAGCCGCGACAGCTTCCAGGGGATCGAAGACTCGCCCAGCGGCGGTGGTCGCATCTTCAGCAATCACACCCGCAATTACATCTGCAGGGGAGGCCTCGTGGCAGCGGCAGGACTCGTGGCAGCGAGGTCGCCTACTCGTGGTGAAATGCAGGCGGCTGTGGCAGTGGCTCCAGCAGAAAATGACCTCAGTGATGCTGGTGGGGGCGCCCATGGAGAAAAACATAATCAGGTAACAATCCCGGGATATTCAAGAAGAAACCATCGACCAAAAGTAAACTGTAGCACTCTGAGCAGGGGGTGGTTGTAACACCTCCGCATAGCTTCTTGTAATGCTCCTAATGTGCCCAGCGCTCCCGGTCTTCCAAATGTGCCTAGTTCTCCCAGTCTCCCAAATGTGGTGCATAGTGGCCTCAAATCTTCTGCTTGTGCACATGTCCCCAACTGATTACCAAGCCGAACTGTGTTGGGGAAATGAGTCGGAACAAGTCAGCTAAGACAGTATCGGATAAAAACCATGCGAACCTAGCTCCATCCCAAGCAGTTGGCGGGGGCATTTCCGATACTCTCCCCTCTCTATCATGTCACCTTGCTTTGCCTACCTGTGTTGACTCGGCTCTAGAGGGGGTGGCGTCTGGGGGAATCCATAATAGCGAAGCTAGCACTGAGGCTGACTCTGGGGATTCATGTGAACAATTCTATTCTCTGTTGGATGCATCTATTACCTCAGAGGCAGAAAGCGTGGAAGGGGACTGGGCTGACGATAGGAGTCTAACTGGCTCGGTTCCTTTTGAAGAAGAGGATAATACCTTATTAACCTCTGAATTAACTTTTGGAGACAGTAGCACGGTGCGGAAAGCACAGGGGGCATTGTCGGAGCGGGTATTAAGTTGTGACGGATCTCCCATTTTGGATCCTATTACTCCACCACAATTTGAAGGAACTAATGACAGTAGAGGGGCTTTAGATCCCAATCTGGGATGAACTTTCAATGACAATGACATTGACATTTCCCTCACCACTATCTATCAGGCCATTATGTCGCACCGGGAGGAGACAAAGGCAGAAAGTCTCCGGATTCAAGGTGCAGTTAGGAAACTACAGAACATGGTGCGGCGTGTTACCAAGTCATGTATGGAGTTGTCAGTAAGGATTGGAGAAGCTGAGGGAAGAATCTCGTCTATAGAGGATGACTTGGCCCTAGAGAAAGCTGATGTCTCTTCCCTTCACTCGATTCGTGACGATATAAACTGGAAATTAGCTGATACTGAAAATAGGTCACGAAGGAACAATTTACGCATATTGGGCATTCCTGAAAAGGCTGAGGGGAAAGACATTCGTAAGTTTGTCATTGACCTTTGCACCGAGGCTTTCCCTGAATTGACTGAGTGGAAGTGGGACTTTGAGCTGCAAAGAGTTCATAGATTTCCGTTTCAGTTGCAGGGGGGATCAATTGGGGCTGGGGCTAAACCTAGAGCAATTTTGATTTGTTTGAGTAATTTTTTACTTCGTGAGCGTTTATATGATCTAGCGCGCACAGATCGTAAAAGGAGAGCAAAGGGATGTGATTTCTTTGTCCGCCCTGACTATTGTCAGGCAACTGTGCAACAAAGGTGGCACTTGCGCCAACTGATCTCGCTGTTTCAAGAGAAGGGGGCGCAAGCCTTCCTACTTAAATCCCGCTAAGTTTAAGGTCATTCATAAAGAAAAAACACTATTCTTTACCTCAGAGATAGCGGCAAAGGTTTTTTTGACAACACTTTAATGGGTAGTAGATGTCCTCGGAGATTATAAAGCTTCTTCTACTTCACTCTTTTTTTTCGTTTGTCCTAACGTGGAGGGGTGGGGGTGGGCAGGGGGCACTTAATCCTTTCTCTTCATCACCAATTGGGACCTTCCAGTCCCTTTGCTCCATTTGGGTGGGTTTGGGGAATGGGGGGAGGGGCCGGGGTGGGAAGAGGGTGGGTGGTGAGGGGGGGTGCAGCAAGGAGTAACCAGCGGGGGTCAGTGTTTTTCAAATTGAGTAAGGCTTGGTTGAATAAATGCATTTCAGCATCACTATGTTTTTTTGAGTTCATGGTTTTCAGCATTGTCTCACAATATGGCTGGGGGCGGAAACTCGTGTGCTTTGTTTTTGTAGCTATGATAAATTTCATTGTTAATGATGGGTAAGCTCACTATTTGCTCTTGGAATATTTGTGGCTTAAATAGTAGGAAAAAAAGAGGGATTATGGCCCAGATACTCAAAACAATGAGGATAGAATTGCTTTGTGTCCAGGAAACACATATAGCTTAGAATAATAGGGCATGGTTAAAAGTTCTGGGCTTAGAACTTGTATGTTGTACACGACAAGGTACAACCACAAGAGGAGTTGCTATCCTAAAATAATATGGATGGGGAGAGAGTAAGCGGATTTAGGTGGACCCTCATGGTAAGTGGGCGATTATAGAGATGAGGATAGAGGGATTGGCTGTGACTATCTGTTCATTGTATGGTCCCAACTCTGACGATCCCACCATCTTGAACGACCTTAGCATTGAGTTGGCTAATTGGCCATCTTCATTAATCCTCTGTGGGGACTTTAATCATCACTTGGCTGGCGATGTGGACATTCGGGGTAATCATGAGGGCAAAAAGAATAAAGTATTTAAAGCCACTAGGAGTCTATTGATCGATTTTGGGTTAGTAGACGTCTGGTGGCTGAGAGGGCGGGGAGCTCCTGAAAACACTTTATATTCTGCCCCTCACCATAAGCACGTACGATTGGAATATTTTTTTGTGTCTACGGGAATGTCAACTAATGCTAGGTTTGAGATTCACCCAAAAATAATATCGGACCACAACCTGATTACTGTAGAATTAGAAATAGAAGTAGGGTATAAGTCTCCACGAAGACCTTGGACATTTGAGCGCCAGCTATTAGTAGATCCGGGTTATTGCGAGCAAAAGAATAAGTGGATTGTAGATTTTTTTGAGTTTAACTGCGGCTCTGCTTCAGTGGGTACGGTATGGGATACTTTCAAATCAGGAGTGCGGGTAGAGACCCTTAGCTATTCCATCAATAAACAATGTAGATTAAGGGAAGAATATGCAGAAGTATTAAACAAACTTTGGCTTCTAGAAATTGATTTTATGACGGCCGTCACTGCTGGTCGGGATTTTGAACAAATCTTGACTGATCTCGCTGTCCAGAAAATGAAGGTGTACCAGAACTTTGCAACAAAGTTAGCCGCCCTTATTGCAGTACATCGCACTGACCTTTATGAGGTGGGGGAGAACTCGGGTCGGCTCCTAGCTAAAAGGTTGAGGCAGAAAGAGGCAGCTAGTAGGATCAATTCTATTCAGGACAAGCAGTGGCAACTCCACGAGAACCCGGCAAAAGTATTGGAGATCTTTTGCAAATTTTATAGCCCGCTGTATACTAGTGATAATACTAGTGATGATACTACGCCAGTAGTAGGGAAACTAGCAGATTTCTGGGGGGGACAGGGAATTCTCTAAAGTCTCCATTGAACAAAGAGAAGAGTTAGATGCTGAAATCACTTATGAAGAACTTGAGGCAGCAATAACATTGCTTGCTGTCGGAAAAGCGGTGGGTCCAAACGGGATTCCCCTTGAATTTTTTAGAACCCTTTTCCCCGCTCTGAAAGAACAAATGCTGGCAACGTTTTTGTGTGCACAAAGAGGCACCTCCCCAATATCTTGGCGGAATTCTATCATTATGGTATTTAAAAAAAAAAGATAAATCCCCTCTTTCACCATCCTCTTATAGGCCAATTTCGCTAATCAATGCCGACAGCAAAATGTATTCCAAAATTTTGGCTGGGGGTCTGTCTAGAATCATTTCAAGTTTAGTATCACAATTTCAGCACAGGTTTATTCCTGGTCGGGATACTGCCGATCATGTTCGGCGGGTGATAGATGATGGATTGGGCAGAAGCCACAAAGAATACAATTGGAATCACCCTGTCGGATGCCGAGAAGGCATTCGACAGGGTGTCTTGGCCATATTTGTGGGAGGTGCTTCATTTGAAGGGGGTTGGTCCGGTTATGGTGCAAGCATTGAAGTCCTTATATCATCTCCCCACTGCTAGCATTCGCTTAACTGGTAGAGAATGGGCCCCGTTTTCAATCAGTCGTGGCATGCGACAAGGTTGCCCCTGCTCCCCTTTATTGTTTGCCCTTTACATTGACTTTTTTTTACCAAACTAAATCATTCTGTTGATATTAAACCAGTTAAAGTTCGTGATTTCAAATATAGAGCTCTGGCTTATGTGGATGATATTGTTGTTGTCACTACCGATTTGGCTTCCGCATTGCCAATAATTGAAGATCTGGCATCAAAGTTTGGGCTCTTTTCTGGTTACAAGCTGAATCTCACCAAAACACAGATCCTATGTATTGGCGGAACCCTTCCTGAGGGCATATCCACTGTTGCAGAAGCCACCTACTTGGGAATCAAGCTATCCTTGCCAATAAACAAGATTCCAAAGATAAATATGAACCTGGTATTAAACAAGGTGAATTCAACTTTACAGTGAATAGATCACCTTCATTTATCATTACATGGGAGGTCAAATGTTTTAAAGATGCTTGTGTTACCCACATTTCTTTACATATTTAGAACCATTCTGCGTGAATTTCCAACGTCTTGCTTTAAAAAACTTGAGAATATTTGCTCTAGATTCCTCTGGGGGTATAAAAGGCATAGAAGGGCGTATAGGAAGATGGTGCTGCCCAGAGCTGAGGGGGGTTGAGGAATTCCATACTTTTTGTTTTATTATTGGGCGGCGGTCCTGGAGTTCATATCTCCGCTGATAGTTGGGGATAGGGCTAGGCTTTTGTCTTGTCATACCCCTTCAATCTATGAATTTGGGTTGGGGGACGCAGCTAACAGCTGCCTGGTCAAAGTGCTGGAACCAAGTTACTTTAAAAAAACGAAATTCAAGATTTTGAAAGCCGCCTTTTTGGTGTGGAGACAGGTTAAGCGCCATCTAGGCCTTATGAATCTAAATGCTTATACCCTTTGGAAACCGTTGGTGTTCTTCCTTTGATTTTTTGAGACCAAACGGTTTATAGGTGGCGCCAGAAGGGAATTTGTCGCTTGGGAGATATTGTCCTGATGGCACACTTCCTGCTTTTACAGATTTCCAAGCACAATGCTGCTTGCCCAGACATGATTTTTTCAAATATCTGCAAATTCGCAGTTTTTTGAGCACGCTTGGTCCTGGTTTAGAGTCTCAATTTAGAAAATGTTCATTAATAGATCTCTTGGAGAAACGAACACCTATTGGTTTATTGTATTCTAACTTGATAATGTTACTCCCAGCATATCTAGAGCAATGCCAAGACAAGTGGGCAAGAAAATTAAATATAGAGGGGATTGATTTAACCAATTCCATATCTTTGGCAAATCAAGTTATGTTGACAGGTTGGATGCGGGCACAGCACTATATGTCTATTTATGACATGTATCTCACCCCGGGTAAAATCTCTAAATGGAGCACAGGAGTTGGAACTTAATGTAGTAGGTGCGGTGCTTTTGCTGCAGACGCGATCCATATGTTTTTTACGTGCCCTAAATTGATTGATTTTTTTATCTGGTATTGAACATTTTCTTGCATTGATAATTGGCGTACCAGTGGGTATCACCAGGGAATTGGTGCTGACAGGTGTTAAGACAGAAGCTGTTTTACCAACATCTAAAACAACAACTACTTTTGCATTTATCTGTATGGCCATTGTACGTGCCTGCATTACGAAGGACTGGATTTCTCCGGATCCTCCATCATTTCTCTCTTGGTGGGCAAGACTGCTGGCAATGTATAATTTGGAAGCTGCCATCTATAAAACTAAGGGGAGTAGGAAGAGGCTCTTTGGGGCAAGGATGTGGTCCCCTGTAGCTGATTGGATTTAAGCTACATTTATTTTTTTCTTTTACATATATATTTTCTCTGCTGTTTTTCTCTCTTATTGTCATAACTGTGAGTGTAATGGTGTTGTCTTTTTTCTGACCCATGTATATGTATTCCTTTTTTTTCTTTTATGTTTGTGTCATGCTTGTCTACTCCTTGCATAAAAATTGAAAAATTAACCAAATTGAAAAAAAAAGGAACAGCTGTATGGGTGGGTGAGTGTGTGTTCGGGTGTGTTGGTGAGTGAATAGATGTCTCAGTGGTGTATGTGTGAGTAACTACATATGTTTTAAAACAGTATATGTGAGTGTTGGAGTATATAAATGTCTATAAGTGAGAGTGAGTGATTGTAAGAATATCTGTATGGATGAGTGTGTTTCTATGAGTGATTGTTTAAGATAGTAAGTATGTGTTAGTATCTATATAAATAAGTGTGGTGGTGTGTGTATGACTATATAAGCAAGGAAATGGGTGTGTGATAGTTTCTTTGCATGACTGACCAGGTGTATGAGTAACTCTTTGGGTGAGTGGCAGTGTGTGAGTGTCTAAATGGGTTTATGAGTGGATATATTAGTGGCTGTATAGATGAATGACTGTTTGTATGAGTGACTGTATGGGTTAGTGGGTGGATGTGTGTGTAGACATATGAATCACTGAGCAGGTATGTACTAATTGCTATTGGTTTGTCTATGGTTTCGATATTGTTGGTCTGTATTTTAGAGTGGGTGTATGAAAGGTTTTATTAGGGTATGAGGAGGTGCATCAGATGATCACGTGGATGATGTCATCAGTGATGTCACTGAGCATGTCATGAGTGATGTAATATGTGACGTCATCAGCAGTGCATTGCGGGGGCGCTAGTTATGGTTAGTTCTACTAACTATAACAGCCGAATTTCTATGGTGTTGTATGAGTAAAATCTGCAACTAACTATAACATCCCTAAAACCTATGGTTTTTTCAGTGATTTTCCAAGGTCTTTTAAATACTAATTTCTAACTATAACGTCCCTGAAACCTATGGTTTTTTTCAGTGAATTTCAAAGGTTTTTTAAACGCTAATTTCTTACTATGTATACAAAGGTAGGACATGTGAAGAAAGAGGAAGAAAAGTGCAGAAAGAAGCAAGACAAATGCAGAAAAAGGCAACAGAAGTCCAGAAAGATGAAGAAAAGTGCAAGAAGAAGAAGAGATGTGCAGAAAGAATCAACAGAGGAGCAGAAAGTCCTCCTGTGCCCCCAACTTTTTGCTGATGGGTACTAGTGGTAATTGACTCAAACTAACTAGGCCTAGAGCCAGTGCTCTGCTCAAAGACTCTTAGAATACAGTGAAAACACCTACATACACTAGGGAACACTATGTGTTGGGATACCCCTGTGATTAGCATGACCTCCTCTGTATTTACCATTTGTTAATGCCTGGGTCATTGCATGAGTACATGAGTAGTGACTGGATGATTAGAGTGCTACAAGGAGAGTGCAGGGTGATTTTATAAGTGCTTGGGTTTTGGCGCAGTGATTGGATAAGCACATAGGATTGGCTGGGTGATTGAAGGACTGCATAGATAGTACCAGGGAGATTACTGGACTGCATAGGTAGTCCTCAATGGACTGCAGCAGTGCATGTGTTAGTGATTGGGTCATAGCACAAGTACATGGGTAGTTACTGGATGATTAGAGAGCTGCAAGGACAGTGCATGGTGATTTTATAACTGCTTTGGTTTTGGTGGAGTGATTGGATAAGTACATAGTGCTGGCTGGGTGATTAAAGGAGTGCATGAGTAGTGACAGAGGGATTTCCAGAGTGCATGGGTACTACCTGGGTAATTGGAGGAGTGAATCAGTAGTGTGTAGATGGTTAGAGGTCTGCATGGGAAGTGCTTAGAGGATTGTAGCAGTGCATGTGTTAGTGCCTGGGCCATTCCATGAGGACATGGGTACTGACTGGAAGATTAGAGTACTGCAAGTAGAGTGCATGGTGAATTTATAAGTGCTTGGGTTTTAGTGGAGTGATTGGATAAGTACATGGTGCTGTCTGGGTGATTGAAGGAGTGCATGGATACTGACAGGGCGATGGCTGGACTGCATGGGTAGTGCTCAGGGTATTGTAGCAGTGCATGTGTTTAGTGCATGGGTGATTGCATGAGTGCATGGGTACTGACTGATTAGATTACTGCAAGGAGAGTGCATGGTGAATTTATAAGTGCTTGAGTTTTGGTGGAGTGATTGGATAAGTACACACACTTCACATCAGTCCCGCCTCCTCCCTTCACCACTGTGCAACCGCACCCCCTGCCAGGTTTTAAGTTGGGGGATAAATTCCCCTTGAATCTTGAGGGTCACCGGGGCCCACCTAGCCCACCAGGTACCTCCAGTAAGTGCCACAGAGCTGAGTTTCAGAGAGTTGATCCAAGGCCAGGCCCCTTTTTACACCTCTCTGCAACCCAGCTCTGTGGCACTTACTGGAGGTATCTGGGGGGCTAGTTGGGCCCAAGGGACCCTCAGTATTTAAGGGGACTTAATCCCCCAATTTACCGTGTGCCAGAGGCCCGTTTGCACAGTGGTAAGGGGACGGGGTGGGGCCTGATGTGACAAGTGTGCAAACGCGCCCCATGGAGAGCTTTAAGTTGGGAGATTAAATCCCTTTGAATCCTGAGGGTCCCTGGGACCCAACTAGCCCACCAGGTAGCTACAGTAAGCACCACAGAGCTGTGTTGCAGAGGTCCGAGGCCACGCCCCTTTTTTCACCTCTCTGTAACGCAACTCTGTTGTGCTTACTGAAGGTTCCTGGTGGGCTAGGTGACCCCCAGGGACCCTCACGATACAAGGGGACTTAATCCCCCAACTTAAAACACGCCACAGGGCGTGTTTGCACGCTAGTCACATCAGGCCCCACCCCCTCCCTTCACCACTGTGTAAACGCGCCCGTGGCATGTTTTAAGTTGGGTGATTAAGTTCCCTTGATTTCTGTGGGTCCTTTGGGTCCAACTTGCCCACCAGGTACCTCCAGTAAGCGCCACAGAGCTGCATTGCAGAGAGGTGTAAAAAGGGGCGGTGCCTCAGACCACCTCTCTGCAACGCAGCTCTGTGGCTCATGCTGAAGGTACCTGTTGGGCTAGTTGACCCCCAGGGACCCCCAGTATTTAAGGGGAATTAATTTCCCAACTTACAACACGCCACGGGGCACGTTTGCAGAGTGATGCAGGGAGGGGACGTGACCTCCAGCGCGTTGCTGTTTTTTTTTTCTTCACAAGAGGTGCTGTGTGGCTACCCTTCTTTTCCAATTTTTGAGGCCCTAGGGACCCCATTCCCCAGGGCCTGACCCTATTTTTATTTTTCAATAAACTGGAAGGGGGCTGCGTGGGCCCCCTTCCAAGGCCAATTTTGGCCCCGGGGACCCCATGCTCCGGGGCTGTGCCTCTTTTTTTTGGTTACACTCATGGCCCCAGGGACCCCATCCTCCGGGGCCTGGCCTTTCTGTTGGGGATCATGGGGGGACGGTCCCGCTGGCTCCCCACCTCCTGCGGGAGCCGGCTTTGCTTTTCCACACGGGGAGCTGCTGACCTGCAGCTCCCCTTGTAGAAAAGCAATCTGGTTTATGTTTTGGAAGTGAGACAAAATCCAAACCAGTGTTTGTTATGACAGGGTGGGAGCCACACGGCTCCCACCCTGCCATAGCAAACAGCAGTGTCCCTGGGGTGGGCACCTCGGGCCACTGCAGGAGATGGCCCAAGGGGGTGGTGGTCCCCAGGACCATCAAGGGCTCCAGAGCCCCCCTCCCTTAATTAAGAAAGCCCCGGGGAGGTAGTGGTCCCCAGGGCTTGGGGGTCCGTAACAGACCCCCAAATTTAAATATACAGTGCCCCAGTGCAAATTCGGCTGATTTTTTTTTTTTAATGCCTTTTTGGCCTTGGGGGTCCTTGTGGGACCCCCTGAGCAGGTCTAGGGGGTTTCTACCCTGCCTCCTTTTCTCGCTTTTTCACTGTGTTTCACTGTTTTCTTGTGACCAGGTTCTACCGAGTCATAAGATGGCTGGCAACACTTCCTGGTTTGGAGTGTTGGCAGCCAATCACAGAGAAGCTCGTGCTCAGGAGGGTTCGCTGCCCTATATATCGAAACTTTTCTTTTCCTAATTTCGAGGAACTACTGAACGGATTTACACCATTTAACAAAACGGTCTCTTTCTGAAATAAGGGCTAATTTTTTGGAAAATTTGGTGTAATTTCGTTCAGCAGTTCGGGCTGTAGCTGTGTCTAAAGTTTCCTATGGAAAATTACATGGGGAAAACACGTTTTGGGACATCCCTTATTTCTCAGACCCCGCTTGTTGAATCACCCTGAAACTATCAAGAGAGGACCTGACTAGAGCGGGCCACTAGTTTTGAAAATTTCACAAAGATTCGTCGACCGGCGGCAAAGATATTGAGAAAACAAAAAAAACGCTCTTCCTATGGAAACTAGTTCCTAACTATAACTACCTACTGACGACCGCCAGTAGGTAATATATATATGGTCCAGTAGAAGGCTAGTGGTAGCCGAAACGCGTAGGCCATCCTAATTCTTGCACAATTGC
The DNA here is from genome assembly GCF_964261635.1 of Lissotriton helveticus. Lineage (NCBI taxonomy): Eukaryota > Metazoa > Chordata > Amphibia > Caudata > Salamandridae > Lissotriton > Lissotriton helveticus. The sequence goes on along the minus strand of NC_136065.1, from coordinate 918,774,294 downwards.
ACATGGTGATTCAATAAATGTAATTTGAAACCTACCCTGCTGTGGTGCCGTGACTTTCGCCGAGGAAGGAGGCGAGGGAATCTCAGGAATATATATATATATGTCATGAGTGATGTCACTGACCATGTCATGAGTGATGTAATATGTGACGTCATCAGCAGTGCATTGCACGCGCAAGTTATAGTGAGTCCAACTAACTATAACGTGGGAATTTCAATGGTTTTATGCGAGTAAAAATTCCAGCTAACTATAACTGGTGTAAAACCTATGGTTTTTTCAGTGAATTTAATAGGTTTTTTAAATGCTAATTCCTAACTATAACTGGTGTGAAACCTATCGTTTTTTCAGTGAATTTCAATGGTTTTTTAATAGCAAATTTTTATGGGTATAGAAAGTGAAAAACTTTAAAAAGAATTTTATATTGTATAAATATGTAAAAAATAAATAAAAATAAAATTATTTTTATCCCGGGGGCGCTCCCGGGGCGCGTACCGGTGAACGCACGGGTAAGCGCAATATTATGGCGCGCCCTGGGGCGCGTACCGGGGAGCGTCCCGGGAGTGCTATTGCCGCGAACGAAAACAGCATCGTGACATTTCGCGTACACGCATGATGCGCCATATGACGCACAGCGTAATCGCAACCGAAAGCACGCGATCGCATACGATCGCGAAACGTCCTGACGCGCTTACGCTACGCACCCGCAGGCGCGCCCCGGAGCGCGTAGCGTAAGCGCGTCGGGTCATGTGACTTGAAAATAACACTTTACAGTTTTGCTTTCTAAATGAGTAATGCCTGGGTCTTGTGACCAGCCTGGGTCTTGTGACCTGAAAATAACACTTTCTATTGGTGCAGAACAGTTTTGGTTTCCAAATGAGTAAAGCCTTGGTCTTGTGACCTGAAAATAACACTTCTGATTGGTTCAGCACAGTTTTTTTTTCCAAATGATAAAAAAACCACCTTTCTTCCTTACTCTGACTTTGTCCTTTGACTGAGGAAGACCTGTTTCATCTACAGAGACAATTCTTTTGTACTTTGAAATGGCTACTGTAGCAGCAACACCTGGAGCATCTATACCACCACCACCACCAAGAGGACCACCACAACAATACATTGGTGGTGAAGAAGAGGAGGAGGAGGAAGATGAAGATGAGGAGGGGAGCAGATGGCTGCCTGAAGAAAATAACCCATACAAGCCAAAAGAACACATTGTATGGGAGTTTTTTTCACTTCCAGAGGGGAAGAAAAAAGTTAATGCAGCCAAGGTAACATGTCGAATCTGTGGTGCAGAACTCTCAAGGGGCGATCCAGATAAAAAATATTCATTTGGTAATCATACCATGATTCGGCATATGACCCGGAAACATCCTGCTAACTATTCTCGTGCAGAGATCAGGGAACTGGCCAGTCACCTCCCCAGTGTTCAAGGACCAGCTCCAAAAGAAAGGAACCCAGTCAATCAGGACCTGAAACATTAGAGATGATGCCTTGTATCCAGGAACGATTTGGTGATTTTAAAGTCACTTGTACTGGATGTGGCAAGCTTATGTCCTATGGGGAAAAGAGTATGAAGCTCATTGTCCTTGCTGGTGACAATCACGATTCCCCCAAAAAAAGAAGTAATTTGTCCGATAGTGTTAACGGATACAGTATTGGGTTCTCAACAATGCCGCTGGTCACTTTTCGAAGAGCCAAAAGCATGGGGTCAGTCCTAGACAGAAGCAGCCCAGAGATGAGGCAGAAAACTATGTGGCTGCAACCTGTGTCAGGGTTCCGGAAATGCTCTACATGTAGGGCGTGGAAATTTGGTACTAATAAAACTCACTATCAGATTCCTTTCTGTTCTACTGACATTCCGACCACTGGTAGTTACAATTGCAAGACTGAATTTGCAGTATATGTCCTGACGTGTACCTGTGGCCTTAATTACATAGGCAGTACAAAACTACAGGTACACATCAGGATTTTGCAACATCTCAGAGCCATCCTGCATAGCGACCCTGCCTATCCGATAGCATGGCACTTTAAAAAGAAACACAACAATGACGTAGCTTGCCTAACTTATTTTGTGGTGGCGTCCATTCCTAAATCGCGCAGAGGTGGCAACAGAGAGCAGCAGTTGAGGCAACTTGAGACAAATATGATCTTAGAATTCAACAGTAAATGGCCGAATGGTCTCAATAATACAGAGGCCATGTATAATTTTCTGTGAGTATTATGTCCCAGTTGCCGCCCTATATTGATTTTGAGTGTCTTAAATCTTCACTCTTTAAGAGATGTGTCCAACATGAGTCTCAGTTTTTTCCTTTCCCTTATAGGTAGTAAGGTTCCCTGTTACCTATTACATGAAATATTACTCCATCAGTCTCTTGTAAATATTATGAATTATCGTCCTATCTACATTACACATGGGGTGCGCACCATTTTTAGATATGATGAATTACTGTTTTTTATAATATGTCATTTATATGCTTTTAACAATGGACTGAGGCTTTGACCGATTTTTATTGTTAACAATATTTATACATATTTATACAGATTTTTTTATCATACACTTTGCACTTTATAGTATATATTGCACTTAATTTTGCACAGTTTTTGCACATCAGGCAGAGGTGTTATCTAGTTAGATATATAAAAATGTGATGCACTTTATCATGATAATATCCTCCATGTAATACTGTCCTTAGCTTCTAAATGGATTTATTAACAATGTATATTTATTAGATCAGCTACTCCCTTTATTTTGTAGGATTTATCCTGTTAGAACTTAATTTGTATTTATTCAGATTTTCCATTATTGGGATGATAGACAGTTTTTATGCATTTATGCTGAAGTATATCCGTGTTTACATGAATGATTCCAAAAAGAAGCGGTTACTAAATTGTGGTTTTTAATTTAGCTTTTTTTCAATAGTTGTTATAAATTTATGTATTTAGAAACTGCACGTTTGCACTTTATAACTAATAACAAACCAAAAAAGCTAAACTGTACTCTTCATGGACCACTACGGACAGTATTTCCATCATGTCTATGGTCACATGACCAGGCAGGCGTTTGTTTGGGGGCGTGCACTTTGTATTATATTATATAAACTAAAAAAAGAAGTAAATGCTATGCATGTGATCAAGGGCTTTCGAGCCCAAAACGAGTCATTTGTGTTTACCTGTACCAGTAAAAGAATTGTTTGGTCAGATCCTGTGGTCTGTCTCCTGCTTCGCCGGTCCGTGGGGATTAGAGGTGGCTTTGGGAGTGTTTTCAGGCCGTGGAGGGATCGCACCGTCCAGATACACAACGGATGCTTGCAGGGGAGCCCCTCCCTTTGCATGAAGGCACACAAGGACGTTTAATGAACAGGCAGAGTACGATCCGGGGGCCCAATGGAGGGCTTGGCAAAAAATCATAAACAAACTTGTGATATCGGGACCCACTGGAGGGTTTTAAAATGCAAGAGTAGAACCACAGGGACCAGCGTGCATTGCGAATGAACCTGAAAATAAAAGGACACATCTGAGATCAATTAAACTGTTTCAAAGACATGCTAAGTATCCTGTGGGGACGCATGAAATTACCGATGTTGCAAGAGCCTCTGAGGAAAGAGGGAGACACCCTCTGAAACGCGTCAGGCTAATGAAGAAACCAACACGGGATCGTAAGCTGCCTGTTGTCTTGAATAAAGGAGTTTACTTACTTGTTGTGTTGTGCGGCCTCATCTGCTGGGCAGTTTTGGTGAATATATATATATTACCTACTGGCGGTCGCCAGTAGGTATATATAGTTAGGATTTTTTCTCTATGGGTTTTTTGAAAATTCTATGTCTAATAACTTTGGCGTTTGTGGACGGAATTGGCTGAAATTTTCAGGAAAATGGCACATTTTGTTTCTGAGCAGCCCTTGAAAATTTGGGGGGGGTTCGTCCAGTGGGGGCCGAGAAAAAAGGGGGGTCCCAAAACGTGTTTTTAACATTGAGTTTTCCATAGGGCGGTTGGCCTCACTTTTAGCCCGAACGGCTGAATGGATTTGCACGAAACTTGGCAAAATTGTAGGGACTGGTAGCCCGATGTGCCTTTTGTAGGTCTCAATATATGTGCTCCAGTGGATTTTGAGAAATTAACGTTTTAAAAAAGATATATATCTGTAACAGCGGACCGGTTAGCGCTCTGGTTCGCGGACTTTTCGCGCAACGGAGCTTTGTGAAGCGAAGCTGATTGGTTCTCCGGCGTCTGTCAACATTCCAAACAGTCCGTAGCGGCCGCCATCTTGTCTCTCGGTAGGATCGAGAGACAAGAGGAGGTCAAAACAAAGGGGGAAATAACTATAAGGGGGCATAGTAGATCCTCGCTGACCCCCTAGGTTTGATGTGGAGGTTTTAAAAGGGCCCCGCGGGGCAAAAAAAAATAATAAAAATAATAATTGAACGGCTGAATGGATTTGCACGAAACTTGGCAAAATATTAGGGACTGGTAGCCCGATGTGCCTTTGCTAGGTCTCAATATATGTGCTCCAGTGGATTTTGAGAAATTAACGTTCAAAAAAAGATATATATCTGTAACAGCGCTCCGCTTCGCGTAACGGAGGTTTGCGAAGCTGATTGGTCATTCTGTCACTGGGCTATAGTTGGGCTACATCTGGCTGATATTTGGGCTACATTTGTTTTTTTGTGTGTCTGGCGGCCATCTTTGGGCTACATTGGGCTACATTGGGCTTCATTGGGCTACATTCGGCTAATTAGCAAATAGCTCATCGCAAACTAGGAATGGTAAAGAATCGCTATTTATTCCTTAAAGTTCGCTATTTAGGAAATGCAAATAACTTTGATGATACATATGGCGGTTCATCTCTAACAAGATAAGAAGCATAGGGATAGATTTATGATGACTGGCGCATCACCAGGGATGTGTTAGTCATTCTGTGCCGCTGTTCCGTCACCTATGGTGTGCTGCATTTACAATGCGGCGCATCACGGGGCAAAAACAGCACAGATGCGTGATGTATCTGTGCCGTAAAGGTGGCGCATTGCTGGAGTTGTATCGCAAGTGTGATGAAGGTCCAGCAAGGGTCGGGGGTGCCCCTGTCGCAGGGTTTCTGTTCTCACACAGAACTGTGGACAGAGGATTGGAACCTCGGCGAATTAGGGTGTCCCAAAACTCACGTTAGTAATCAAAAACTATTTAGCAAGCTAGGTACAGTGTCACATTGGATATAACAAACTCTCAATGTTTAGACAATCCAGAATATGAACTTATAGTACCTCAGGATACGTGGAACTCATGAACAGTCGGTCGTTATATATTTCTTAGAAACCAGAACATGGAGTTAAGAAGAACACATGTGTATTTGAAATGTTTATTTACTAATGCCGTCTTCTCAGGCGTAGTACCTTAGATAATAAAAGTACACATATTATCAGTAGCAAAATTACCAGCATAGTTACTAGTACATAAAAAGTGAATGGTGATAGTATGTTAACATGCTGTAAATGAATAAGAGTTAGCAACACTTATAAGCAGCCGCGGGCCGTGGAGGGAGTTACGGTGAGGCAGGGAGGCGGGGAGGGGGAGAAGCAGGGTGGAGAATACAAGTACACATATTATCAGTAGCAAAATTACCAGCATAGTTACTAGTACATAAAAAGCGAATGGTGACAGTATGTTAACATGCTGTAAATGAATAAGAGTTAGCAACACTTATAAGCAGCCGCGGGCCGTGGAGGGAGTTACGGTGGGGCAGGGAGGCGGGGAGGGGGAGGGGCAAGGTAGAGAGGGCTCCACCCTGCTTCTCCCCCTCCCCGCCTCCCTGCCTCACCGTAACTCCCTCCACGGCCCGCGGCTGCTTATATCTCACCCTCCCTAATACACATATTATATTATTTGCTAAGAAGGTCTCTTTGTGTTGGTTTAGGGCGTGCCCATACTTTAGTGTCTTAGATTTGAAGGAATCACATCAGCATACACCAGCTCTCTCTTCATGTGAACCGCATCAACTGTTGTGTATGTGTGTTCGGCAAAGCAATATAAAACCCGCCTCATGCCCAGAATTGGCAGAAGTTGCACTTATGTTATGAGTATGAAGTCGTGGAGATCAGACCTCATAACAATTCTGTATCGTGTTGTTCTTGAAACTTTAGCACTCGCTGTACAGATATAGTTTAACAAGTAAAGCAGATAGTAGACCAATAACATATTATTCTCATGTAAACCACGATGAACTACTAGGTGGAAAGCTAAAGCAACAACTAAATGTCGTGTGCAGAAGTTGCAAAAAAGGAAAAATGGCGTTTAAACCGGTAATGAGCCCATGCTAACTTAACACGGTGTAAAGATATCCAGGACCTAGATGACACCTCCTCATGATCCGGAAACGAACTGAATAAGATAATAGAAGTGCCATCTCATGAGAGCAGATTGCAAGTTTATATGTGGACGGTCCGCAAGGTAAAGCATTAAAAACTAGGAAAATTCAATGCTAAAGAAAAATAAAACAGCCAAGTACTTTATCGAGTCTTAAGCCAATAGGCAAGGTAAATAATAAAAACTTGACAATTAAGTCAATGAATTGTCAATGAAATTCTAGTACTCAGCATATGAAACATGAAAAAGGTCTATGACATAACTGTGTATGCAAAATAAGCTGCAACAGCCTCCAACAGGAAGTCACCGTCTTCATCCGAAAACAGTTCAGCCATCCAATTTAAAAGCGGAAAAGAACATACGTGCTCTCCCAGCACCGGATCCTCTATCACCATCAGAGGACAGCTCGGTGGGTTTTCAAGAAAGCTGTGTTCCAAGAAAGACTGTGCTGCCGCCAGTAAATTCCAGGGACCAAGTAGTCCATGCATCAATGCCACAGCCATAATCCTTTCGCCAGGACAAATCAACTCGTGAGTAATGATAGGAGTCATCAGCTGATTAAAGTCGACGTCAGGAGAAACCGGTCCGCAGAGACACAAATCAATGGGCCAATCGAAATCACAGGTCAGGCAGTGAAATACAGGCTGGACACAGGTGAAGTAGGAGAACCGAAAAGATAATCCATATGCCGTGCTTAATATCGCCAACGGCATTGTGCCATAATATTCTAGCATGCGATTGCGGAACAGTGTCAGCAGCTGCATGGTCGGACGTTGCATAGGAGGGACATCCATATTTAAAAATGTAAAAAAGCACAAGAGCGTCCGCTGGTAATGCAAGTAAAAATGCAATCCACGAACCAGAGTGGAGAAAATGGAATGAAAGGGAGCAGGGATGACTCCAAAGATTTTCTCAAATGAAGTCACGAGACCACTGGTAACAACTTTAAAAAAGTGTGCCAGGGATTTTGTGGAGGATGCGTTAAAGATAGTCGGAAACATGTTGCTGAAATTGAAAGGCAAATCTGTGTACGGGTGTTCGCTATGTGAAGTACGAAAGTTTCACGGGCCGAACTCAAGGCCACCTCTCTCTGAGACAAAAGAGCTCTTATTCTTGTCATGCCGTTGAAACGTGTCCCAAGGTTGGTATTTGTGGCCAGATTGAAAACTCCCTATGTTCATGTGTGGGAGGAAATAGAACATTTCTGCAGCAAATAACCCGTTCACTTACTGTTACGATAAAAGGAATACTTTTAATTAACTCAGAACAATCTTCATTATTGAGCATCAAATAACTACCATTTTCCAACAACTTGAACGTGGGGATGATAGCAGGAACTGGCGTGCCTTGCAACACGCAAGCCATATTTGGTCGGTGTTTGTTGCATGAATCGTGTAACTGTATGTGCCTACACATTAGTGAATGATCTGGCGTCTCAGTGCATTCCTCTCCATTCAGATAAACTTCTTGATCATCTTTGAAACATCTGTATGTGTATGGAAGCGACCAGACCTCATGAACAAAAGCACTACCTAAAGGTTCATAAAGACCTATTGGTATATATTTCATACAATTTGAAAACTTATATAAAGCAAAAGGCAGCGTTATTAAACCGTGGATAAGGCATGTTGCCAAAAAACCCGCAATCCTCTGCTGATGATGTCACTGAGCATGTCATGAATGATGTAATATGTGACATCATCAGTAGTGGATTATGGGTAATAGTATCTCTAGTTTACTCCCCTATAGCTGTCTTTCTTTTAACATAAGTGTGTGTTTCCTTCCCTTATACTTACTGTTTTTGGTTCGCTTCCAGTTCGCGTACCAGCGAGCGAACTAGGAAGCGAACTAAGAGAAATAGAGGTTGGCACAGTTCCAAATATTGTACCAATTTTTTAATAACGGGGAGGTAGTTCTGAAAAGAACTTTTTTTTTTATTTTTCTGAACATTTTTTTAATGTTTTTGAATTTTTCGGAACAGTTTTATATTTTTTGGGGTTTTTCTTGGAGGGGGCAATGAAAACGATTCATTGTAAAGGGCTCAACAGGAGCAACAAAACAAAAAAAAGAAGTATTTATTATTTTGGGCGTTTCGGACAAACTTGCATATGATAGTCAATAGCTCTGTTGATCAGAGTGATGCTTCTTTCTCCGTAGGAAATGAATCCATCGCAAAATACGCAGGTGTGTTTTACTTCACCAAATCTCATTTGTATATTTGGCACCATCTCCCTGCCCTCTGGTCCCGTTACTTCCGGTACAACAGATCTTCTGGCCATAATAGGGAGATTATCTAGGTCGTTCCGAAACTGTGCAGCACTGTAGTTGTTAGGATGCCACCTAGTCATATGGCGATGCATTGTGTAGTTTCCGAAACTGTATTTTTTGTCGGTCCCTCTGGACAGTCTATCTTGACATATAAGGCAAGTAACGTATCTTGCATTTACTTTTTTCTGACCTTTGGGAATTTTAAAAAATTGCCAAATGAAGTTTTCTTTCCGGTGAGACGTCTTGGGCTGCTCAGGCAAAAACTGCCTCTCTTCGTGCTCGTCCTCCTGTTCCTCTTCTTCTTCTTCTTGTTGAATTACAACTTGAGCAGGTGGTCCACTCTTCCTTGGATGTGGTGGAGGTGGTGGGGAAGCACCAGCTGAAGCTACTAAAGAAGCCATTGCTCAGTGATCACAAAGGGTCTTTCTCTCACAATGATGAAAGTCAGAGTGAGGAAAGAAGGAGGGATTTTCATCATTTGGGAAAAACAAGAGTTCTCAACCAATCAAAAGTGTTCATTTTAGATTATATGACCTAGTCTTACATCATTAGGAAACCAAAAGTGAAATGAACCAATGAAAAGTGTTATTACCAAGTCACATGACTTGCTGTGTTTACGTTAAGCGCTTTGCAGGGCCTCCCGGTTTGCTTCCAGAAACCTGCGCTTTGGCACTCGCTTCGCGTACCAGTTCGCTAACGTAGCACGTCATATGACGTATCACGCGACAACGTGGAACGTCATGCGGACGGGAGGCGTCACGATGTTGTTTTCTAACGCGGCACTTGCGGTAAAGAAACGTTTACCGGCTCGCGGTCTATTTCGCGGCATCAAGGTCAGCTAACGGGAAGCTTCCCGATTCGCGAAGCGGGAACGAAGAAAAAAAAATATTTAAAAAAAAAGTTATTAATAAACATATAAAATATATTTTTGGATTTAAAGAAGAATACATTTTACAGCTACAGATATTAGCTGTTAAAAAACCAATGAAATTCACTGAAAAAACCATAGGTTATAGACCATATATAGTTAGGAATTAGCATTTACAAAACCTTGAAAATTCACTGAAAAAACCATAGGTTATAGACCATATATAGTTAGGAATTAGCATTTAAAAAACCTTATTTTACTCACACAAAACCATTGAAATTCCATATATAGTTAGTTGCACTAACTATATATCGCGCACCCGCAATCCACTGCTGATGATGTCACATATTACATCATTCATGACATGGTCAGTGACATCACTGATGACATCACTGATGACAACATCCAGTGATTATGTGTTTCTGTAAAGTTTAAATATGTTTTACATATTGAAGAATGAGTGGATGTATAAGTGTCTGAATGAAGGTTTTAGTAGGTGCGTGATTGACTGTATGAGTGAGTGATTAAATGCGTCTTACTGAATGCACGGGTTAGTGACTAAACTGTCTAAAAGTGTGCATCAGTATGTCTGTTGTTGTGCAAGCTGCTGCATGTGTTGATCAGTAGCTATATAAGTAGCTATATGGGTTATTGATTGGTTGCACAAGTATTTGTATGGGAGACTGAGTGTGTGTATGGCTGGCTGGGAGGTGTGTGACTCTGTGCAGATCAATGTGTACTTGTATCAGTGATTCTATAAGAGAGTAACTATGTGTTAGTATATGTTTCAAAAATGTAAGGTGTTCTGTGTTTAACTGTATAGATGAGAAAATGGAAGTGTGATTGATTCTTTTCAGGACTGACTAGGTGTGTGAGTAACTCCATGGATGAGTGGCAGAGTGTGAGTGTCTGTATAGGTGTATGAGTGCATATGATAGTGTTGTAAAGATGAGTGATTGTATGTATGAATGATTGTATGAGTGAATGTGTGTGTAGACATAGGAATCAGTGAGTGCGTATGTAGTAACTAGTATTGGTGTGTCAATGGTTTCAAAAATGATACTCTCTATTTAACACTGGGTGTAACGGAGGTTATATTAGAGTGTGAGGAGATGCATTGTATTATCACATGAATGATATCATCAGTGATGTGATCATTGATGTCAAGTGAGATGTCATCAGTGATGTCATCAGTGATGTCACTGACCATGTCATGAATGATGTAATATGTGACATCATCAGCAGTGGATTGCGGGTGCGCGATATATAGTTAGTGCAACTAACTATATATGGAATTTCAATGGTTTTGTGTGAGTAAAATAAGGTTTTTTAAATGCTAATTCCTAACTATATATGGTCTATAACCTATGGTTTTTTCAGTGAATTTTCAAGGTTTTGTAAATGCTAATTCCTAACTATATATGGTCTATAACCTATGGTTTTTTCAGTGAATATATATATATATTCACTGAAAAAACCATAGGTTATAGACCATATATAGTTAGGAATTAGCATTTACAAAACCTTAAAAATTCACTGAAAAAACCATAGGTTATAGACCATATATAGTTAGGGAATAGCATTTAAAAAACCTTATTTTACTCACACAAAACCATTGAAATTCCATATATAGTTAGTTGTACTAACTATATATCACGCACCCGCAATCCACTGCTGATGATGTCACATATTACATCATTCATGACATGGTCAGTGACATCACTGATGACATCACTGATGACATCTCAAATGACATCACTGATGACATCACTGATGACATCTCAAATGACATCACTGATGACATCACTGATGACAACATCCAGTGACTGTATTTTTCTGTAAAGTTAAAATATGTCTTACATATTTATGAATGAGTCGATGTATAAGTGTCTGGACGATGGATTTAGTAGGTGCATGACTGAATGTATGAGTGAGTGATTAAATGTGTCTCACTGAGTGCATGGGTTAGTGACTAAACTGTCTTAATTTGTGCATCATTATGTCTGTTGTTCTGTAAACTGCTGCATGTGTTGATCAGTAGCTATATGAGTAACTATATGGGTTATTGATTGGTTGCCCAAGCATTTGTATGGGAGACTGAGTGTGTGTGTGGGTGGCTGGGAAGTGTATGACTCTGTGCATAGATGTATGGGTTCAAAAGTGCATGTTGGAAACAGCTGTATGGGCGGTTGACTGTGTGCATGACTGTATTGGTGAGTGAATAGATATCTCAGTGCTACATGTCAAATTAAGTACATATGTAAAATACAGTACATGTGAGAGTTGACATATATAAATAACTGTGCATAAGAGCCAGTGAATGTGTGAGTGGCTGTATGGATCATTGTGAACTTGTATCCAGGATTGTATAAGTGAGTAAATATGTTTTAGTATATGTTTGAATAAATAAGGTGTGTTTAACTGTATAGTTAAGGAAATGGAGGTGTGATTGATTGTTTGCATGACTGTCTAGGTGTGTGTGTAACTTCATGGATGAGTGACAATCTGTGAGTCTGTGTTTACACTGAGTGTATCTAAGGTTATATTAGAGTCTGAAGAGGTTCATCGTATTATCACATGAATGATTTTATCAGTGATGTCATCAGTAATGTCATTTGAGATGTCATCAGTGATGTCATCAGTGATGTCATTTGAGATGTCATCAGTGATGTCATCAGTGATGTCATTTGAGATGTCATCAGTGATGTCATCAGTGATGTCACTGACCATGTCATGAATGATGTAATATGTGACATCATCAGCAGTGGATTGCGGGTGCGTGATATATAGTTAGTACAACTAACTATATATGGAATTTCAATGGTTTTGTGTGAGTAAAATAAGGTTTTTTAAATGCTATTCCCTAACTATATATGGTCTATAACCTATGGTTTTTTCAGTGAATTTTTAAGGTTTTGTAAATGCTAATTCCTAACTATATATGGTCTATAACCTATGGTTTTTTCAGTGAATTTCATTGGTTTTTTAATAGCTAATATCAAAACCTTTACAATGTATTATTCTTTAAAAAGAAAAATATTTTTTACATGTTTTTAATACAATTTTTTTAAAATTTTTTTTTTGTTTCGCTCCCAGTACGCGTACCGGTTAGCTTCCCGTTAGCTCAATCCGGAGGCGCGACCCGGTACGCGAACCGGTAAACGTTCCTTTTGCGCACCTCTCGCGTTACAAAACAACATCGTGACGCGTCGCGTCAGCATGACGTTTCGCGTTCTCGCGTAATACGTCATATGACGTGCTACGTTCGCGTACCCGGAAGCGCAGCGGTACGCGAACCGGAAGCGATCCGCGGCGCGGCGCCGACCGCGTAACGTAAACACAGCAGGTCATGTGACTCGGTAATAACACTTTTCATTGGTTCATTTCACTTTTGGTTTCCTAATGATGTAATACTAGGTCATGTGATCTAAAATGAACACTTTTCATTGGTTTAGAACTTTTGTTTTTCCCAAATGATGAAAACCCCTCCTTCTTTCCTCACTCTGACTTTCATCTTGGTGAGAGAAAGACCCTTTATTGAGACTTTGAGATGGCTTCATTAGTAGCTTCAGCTGGTGCTAACCCACCACCTCCACCAAATCCAAGAAAGAGAGGACCACCTGCAGAAGTAATTTTGCAAGAAGAGGAAGAACAGGAAGAGGAGGAAGAGGAGGAAGAGCCAAGGTTTTTGCCAGAGGAGCCCAGGAGGTACAATCGAAAGGAGAATTACATCTGGCAATTCTACAGAATTCCTGAGGGGCAAAAAAAAGTGAATGCACGCTACGTGTTTTGCCGTATATGCGGTGATAGATTGTCAAGGGGCACTGATAAAAAATACAGTTATGGCAATCATACTATGCATCGGCATATGAGTAGGTGGCACCCAAATAATTATAGTGCTGCCCAGCTACGTGACGAACAACAAAATCCCCTCCCAATGGCAAGAAGATCGGTGGTTCCAGAGGTGTCGGGACCAGAGGCGAGGGAGATGATTGCAAACATCCAAATGTTGTTTGGGCACGTAAAGCAAGTGTGCGTGGAATGTGGCGATTTCATCTGCTACAGAGAAAGTAGCATCACTTTGATTTTGCGAGCAATTCAAAATCATGTTAATGTTTGTACGAAACGCCCCAAAAAATAAATTCTTTTTTTTTTTTTTTGCTCCTGTTGAGCCCTTTATAATGGATCGTTTTTGTTTCCCCCCCCCAAAAAAACCAAATTTTTTTTTAAAACGTTCAGAAAATACAAAAAAAGTAAAAAAATGTTCAAAAAATACAAAAAAAAATATAAAACAACAAAAACATAAAAAAAAGTTCTTTTCAGAACTACCTCCCCATTATAAAAAAATTGGTAGAATATTTGGAACTCTGCCAACCTCTATTTCTCTTAGTTCGCTCCCCGGGGCGCTACCCGGTACGCGTACCGGCAGCTAACCAAAAAAAATATTTTTTAAAAAAAAGAACAGTAAGTATAAGGTAAGCAAACAGACAGTTATGTGAAAAGAAAGACAGCGTTAGGGAGTAAACAAGAGATACTGTTACCTACAATCCACTGCTTATGATGTCACATATTACATCATTCATGACATGGTCAGTAACATCAACAGCAGTGGATTGTAGGTAACAGTATCCTTAGTTTACTCCCTATAGCTGTCTTTCTTTTGACATAACTGTCTGTTTCCTTCCCTTATAGTTACTGTTCTTTTTTAAAAAAAATTTTTTTGATCAGTCATAAACAGTGACATTAATAGAAACAGAGAGAGTGAACAAGAGTGAAGAACTATGGTCCTCCTCAGCCACCCTCAGAAAACCAAGGGGGTCAAGATACATCTACCGTGCCCCCTTCTACCCATTCTGAACATTATTTGCCCTCCATCTTGTATCTTGATTCGACCGAAACACAAAATGGTGGACTCCCATAACGCTGCTGGTTTGCGAACCGGGCAACTTCCCGGGAAGCGGTCCAAAAAAAAAAGTTGGGAAAGTAATTCACAGACACTAAGAGTAATAGAGATGGAGTGAGTGAACAAGACTGAGGAACTATGAGAACAGAGGGACTGAGAAAAAGAGTGGAAGGAGTTGAGTAAGTAGGTAATAGAGAAAGGAATGAGGAAAGTAGCAAAGGCAGGAAACTGAGGATTAAAGAAGTGAAGCAGTGGATCTAATAGTAGGTGAATGTGATAGAAATGTAACGAAAAGAGTACAACTATTTACCTTGTAATTGCCGTTAAATTAATCAGATTTTATTTTTATACTTTCAATCTGTGAAAGAGAGAACCAACATTTGAAAAATATTAAAACATGTATTTAAAAATTACAAAAGACAAGGGAAAATATTGAAGGACAAATAGTTTTTCAACAACTTTGACACTGACAGAAGCTTCTGCTTCTCCAGGTCCTCTACACAATCCTAAAGATATACATTTTAAACTAACAGTATCTTGATGCAGATGAAGTGAGGCCTATCTTAAAACATGGTGCATCTTTTGCATTGCTCTTGTTTCAGAAAAGTGTCGCTTCAGGATGCCAATAACATGTCTCCTATCCAGAGATTTGTTTGAGGTGAGGCCTACTCAGAGTTCAAGATGAGATTTACACTTGTTGAAGTGTACAGAGGAGATAATATCTGTGAAAGTCTACCAATGAAGTGAGTCATGTCCACTGCACTCTTCAACAAAGTAGAAACCTCCTATGTTTCCCTGGACAGACCTAAACTTGATCTGCACAATGTGATTCGTAATGATAGGAAACACAGGTGATGTAATTGAAATATGTGCAATTTATTTTGCTCATTTCACAATCACATCACTTGTGTTTCCTTTGCTTAGGTATCTCATTGTGCAGATGTAGTCCAGCATATGAAAGAATACGTAGAAGTGCAGCACTGCATGCAATAAATTTAACACTTACAGAAAACTCACCTTCTCCATGCCTCCTACACAGTTCTACATATACATCATAAATGCAAACAGTACAGAATTAATTATACATGTTAAATGGTTTATTTTTGCTGTTCTCAGAATGTATCAAAATTCACTAAAAACAGTGACTTGAAGGTATTCATCATGTAACAGCGGGGAAAAAAAACCACAATCAAAATGATTGTGTTTAAAAAACCCATACAACATCAGAAATTAAAATTCAGAACTCCTTAAAGTTAACTTACTTTCCATGACGTCCAAGGATGTCCTATGAACAGCTTACACTCTTTTGTGCTGTTATTACTTTCAGCCCGCCACTTTCTGAAAGAAAACCTCCATCGTTTTTAAAAACACGTTACATGCAATAAATGACTTCTTGCTCTGTACCACTATTTTCCACAAGGCCAAATCTAGTCAGAGATATTTATAACTCTTGGATTTCTTGTAAGCCAATCCCATCATTTGGCATTTCCGCAACTTTCACAATTAAAATGTTGAAGATCATTTTCACAATCCTGGAATAGTAATATCTTCCCCTTCTTGCTCAGTCATGTTCTACATTTCCTATGACACTGATACTGCTTAATATGAAGCAGACTTACACTACCTCTATGAGTAGTACAATTATTTAATTCTCTACATCACTTTTAATCACAAAGCAATGTAAAACAGTAGACAGCATTGCAGACTTACATTCCCTCTACTCCATGTTTTGATTGGCTGCTTCAATTAGCTTATGAAAAGAAACAGTTTTTCTGAACTCATTCAAAGTGCACATATATCTCCATGATGTCCAATCCTATGATTAGAAGTTATGTCTCTGAACTACACTTATCCTCAAGGCCAAATTGTGTAGGAGCCATTAGAACTTCTTGAAATTCCACAGAGCACATCCTGAGATTATTTCCCTAAAATTTTGGTTTTAAAAACACCAGGTAAGAGTTTTTAAGGTCATACGGCAATTTTTTTTTGAAAATTAAAACAGAATCATTGCAGAATGACCAGCCATTTCTAGACTTTAAATAAGCTGTGTAATGTCCTGATGATATTGAAGGGCCGTCATGATATATAATTGCTGTAGTTACAAAAGTCCTTCCTGATATTGACAACTGCGAAGCTACAAAATTTTTTATTAAAGTTGTCAATTTTGTTCCATCAGGCCTACATCGTTGGAACATTAAAATGACGTACTGGCCATATGTTCGTATAAATAATGTGGACATCATTTCAGATTTACATTGGCTACACTCCATGTTGTGATTAGCAGCTTTTACTAGCTTATTAAAGGAGACTGATTTACTGTCTGGCAAAGTTAAATATATAAATCTTTCTGAGTCTACACTAGTAGTACTTGATACCATACAGTTCTCGCAGTCATGCTGCCATTGATAAGAAAGCCCAAACAGCTGATCTACATCTACACCTTCAGCATGTAATACATCAAGCATATACATTAAAAACTCCTGACAATCTTGCTGAATATTTTGAGAGAATTGTGTTTGGCCTGAACATCTATCTAACAGATTTCTAATTTCAGACACACTTTCTATGTTTCTTCTATCAGTGGTACATTTCTCTAACACAGAATTTAACAAACTGCAAAATCTTTGATCAGAATTGACCACAATCTCTTCTTTTACATTTTTTAGAGAAAACAAAACATTAATTACTACATTAGCATAGCAGTTGACACCAGAACTGTTTTCAAACTGAAAACCAACAACATCTTCAACAGAATCCTCTTTGTTTCTGCTTGTAATTTTAGGTTCATCGACTTTTCGTCTTTTTGCTACAACCTCCCCAGTATTGGTCACATTTCTTCTTTTCCGGCCTACCACACGTTTCTCAAACAAAGGATACTGAGGCAAATGTGGCGCATACTCTCTTCTTAACCTATTGTATTCCTTAACACAATCTAGATCCGCACAAATGTTTGTGACATCACACTCAATCAAGTACAATCCCGATAAAGTTCTAACTCGTGACAATGCCACGTATGCCATACCCTCCTTGAACACAGAACTGCCAATATTCACCAATGCACAGTCTACACTTAAACCTTGCGATTTATGGATTGTCACCGCATATGCCAAGCAAACAGGAAACTGCTTACGGCGAACATATAAGTCTTTCACAAGCAAAAATCTAGCAGAGCAACGACCAATTAGCTGTACTTCCTCAATGCCATCAAATTTAATTTTTAAAAATTCAATTCCATCTCTATTTCTGTATTTTACAAAATCAACAACATTACCCATTGACCCATTTACCAGACCTCTTTCAACATGTAAATTCCTTCTTAAAATTATACGGCAGTTCAAGCACACATTCAGAGTCTTTTCAAAACCTGCAGTTTTAGATATAGTCTTCTCTAATGAATCCAATTTTGTTTTCAGATTCTCAGACAAAATAATTGTTGATCCCATATGCTCTACTCTGTCAATAGCTTCCAGTTTCACAATCTCTTGCTTTTCTAAATTCAACATTTTGTTGTTGAATTTGGCACATTCTGCAAGAGTTGGCATCAAACATATTCCAGATTTCTTATCAGTAATTTTCTGAAAAATATTCTCAGGCACAACATCTTGTTCTGGATACAAATTTGACAGTAATCGTGCATGTAAAGCTTCTTTCCCATGCTCGGTCACTTTTCCAATTCTAACATCTTGTAGAATAGTCTTGTAAACTTCATCCTTCGCCTGACGCATATTTTCATGCAGTTCAGCATAATTGAAGTTTAACCATATATTGACGTTGCCAATGCTGCCTAGGCACTTCCTGGTATCTTCATGCGTGAGCATTTTGAACACAGGTTGCCCTTTCACTGGTGTCAGCTGCAGAAGATCTCCGAAAACAATGATGTGTTTGCCACCAAATAACACATCATACTCTGTTTTGAGAACTTCTTGCATCCTCAAATGCACAAAGGCAAGCATGACATTGGAAACCATGCTTACTTCGTCAATGATAAGAAGTTTCATTTTCCTCAAGATTCTTGAAACTTCAAAACAAGCATCTCCAGATAGCTTGTGATATTCTAATTTGTTGTCATGCTCCACTGGCAGCATCAGTAAATGATGTAAAGTAATCCCTTTAATATTATGTGCTGCCAGTCCAGTTGGAGCAGTGACAACACAAGACAGCGATGACTCTGTCCTTTCCTGCAAATAGCATGAAATTGCTTTAATGAGGAAACTTTTTCCAGTTCCCGCTTCTCCACTCACGTACAGTCGGACAGGCTTCAACGACGTACATGAGCACTCTTTCTTATCATGACTTAATCCATGATCAATTTGCATGGTAACTTCGTCATATATTTTCCTCTGCTCAACGTTGAGTTGCCTTTCCAACTCTTCTAAGTTAACCGCATCCTCTTGAGCATGTGCCATGGCTCTTTCCACTTCATTCATAGCAGTGGCAGCTTCATTTTCAATAAGAGGTCCTCCTAGTGGATCCTGACTCAATGAAGCAGAACTCTGACTGTCCTGAGAACTGTCTCTGGCAATCTCGGCTGCAATCGTTGCTTCCTGCTCAATTTCCGCATTCAACATTTCTACATATTTGGGAAAAGCAGGACATTCTATGGTCTCCTTGGCGGCATTGAAAGAGTCTTCGTAACAGAGGAAATCTCCAAGCAGTTCCTCTTCTGCACGCCAAGGCTTGAAAAGTTGCAAAAGTGCTAAATAGAAAAACTCCTTTTTTTCAGGAGATTCGCCACTCAATTTTCGATGGTTTATCAAGTGGCATTTTCTTTGCTTGACCAGACATTCCTCACTTCCTATTACAGCATACACTCCTTTCTCAGTATCTTCTTTGATGTTCCTCTTGAACATGTAATTTTGCAGAACCTCATACAGACAAACATTCTCTAGGTGACTGCTTCGATTTGGATAATATGTATCCAACATGTTTGTCTTCAAAATGTCGGTACTGTTTGGCTCCTTTTCCGCCAAATACTCAATTTCCCGCACAGGTTTGAGAACTCGATTACGCGTTGCAGCAAGACCAAGACTCGCCCAAACGATACTCCTGGACTTGGCATAGAGACTTGCTGAAGACAACCGGTCAGAACATTCGTACGCTCCGATTTCTCGATGCGACAACATCTTCAGACTGAAACTGTACAACTTCTTGCTGAGGCTCTTTTCATGGGAAATGTCCTCCCACATATCCTTCAATTCTGTCTTCTCTTTTTTGGTGATGTAAGACGTCACATACCGAGCCACAGCCATACAGTTATCAGCCACAAACTGTATATCCATGTTAGCATTCCACATGGACAAAATCACCGGGTTGTAGTCGTTGATGTACTTGGACTCTTCGTTCCTCTTCAAATTGTAAGTGTTTTTAGGTGATTTCTTCATCACATTATGTCGCAGCGAAGACATCAAACTGTTTACTCTTCCTTTAGAAATCACCGGTCGTGGAAAGCCGAAACGACATTTGGTGTAGAACTTGTCTTTGTTTCGGAATTTACGACGGCAGTACTTTCTACATCGATGGCTTTGGAAACGCAGAACTTTTTCTCTTAGGCTTTTCTTCTCCTTTGCGTTTGGAACAGCACACGTAGAATACTGTTGGATGAAACTCATCACTGAGTCTTCTGGATCCGTTCCAAATTTAGGTGCATCCTTGATCCACAGCAACATATGTATATGAGGAGCACCTCTTGCTTGGTACTCCTTTCTCCAGAAGAAATCCAACACCTCTCCAAGAGGTGGATTCTTCTTATTCATGATGAAAGACATCATAGCTTCAAATCTATGATTGAAGTACCTACATACATTGACTGGATCCAAAGAGCACAGTTCTCCGGGTGTCTTGAATTCGATGTTTTCTACGTTAGCATTTGCCTCTCGTAGAAATTGAAGTAAGTCTTCCCAGCCATACTCGGCACAACTCAGAGTGAGGAACCATGTGGGAGTACCTAAGTTCCTCAGCATACATTTTAAATCACCATGACGACGGTACCAGTACTCATTAGTACCACGCTGACACGCCATGAGATTAATCAGGTGAGAATCCAAAATACTATCTTGGACATTCACTTTATCCATAAAATCACTTGCCGAGATGTTTTGCATGTGTATACCACTTTTCAAGATGTGGTTCACTGCATATGACAGTCCAGACAGATCGCTTTCAAACAGGAGATGAAACAAATAAGGAATGCATTGTCGAAACCTAGCATCTCCTGCATACAATCGCAAAGTCCGGTATTCAGAAGCAGGAATTTGATGAGGTCGCTCATCATATCTTCCTCCCTGACCTGTTGGAAAAAGCTGTGGGAAACACCGAGCTTCCAAACTTTCCTCCCAAACACTAATGGGACTCCCTTTGGCTTGTTTCATTTGAAACAACTCAATAGCATTCCCCATGACTTCCTTCGAATGCAAAGGATGAACACTATAATGTTCATATATTTCCTCACTAGTAGAGGGTTCTACTTTCTCAATTTGACCAGCACACAAATCGCTATCCTCTTCCTCAATTACTTCCTCTTCTGCAACATATACATTCTTATAGTATTTATTATTTTTTTTCAAATACAATGTTGCCTTTTTAACTTTCCTAACATCTACTAAATCTTGCCATATTTTCTTATTCTTTGTCGGAACCCCATTAACTAAGATAACCAGAGGTTCCTCTTCCACTTTTTCTACTCCAATTGTGTTAATGTTTTTCTTGAAATCTAGAGGCAAATAAACAACTCTTCCCTTTAATCCTCTCTGTAAATCTGATGGAGGCAATTTCCCTGTCTTTGGCTCCATTCTTACAATAGCCTGAAAGGGATGGATACTTTGAATCAAAATAGATTCATAAGTATTTAAGTCCTCCAATTCAGAAGGAATCTCAACCAATTCCAGATTATTATGAACTGCTCTAGCAGGCATCTGGTTTTGTTTTAATTTGTTACAACAATAAGTACACACACGTTGATCCAATCCCAAATCAAAACAATTTTCTACCATCAAGTATGTTGCAAAATCCTTCCATTCACTATTATTTTCCCTTTCACTTTTTGCATATAAATCCACTAACTTATTCTGATTCTTATAATAAGTGCGTCTACAACACACACAAGTGAAATTAGGCCTCTCACTTGATTTCATGTCAAACGTCGCAATTTCCCTCTGGAAATTATCTGTACTGGAAACATGTACACTATCTTCCAAATGACCCTCTACTTCTTGCTCAATTTCAACATTCTCCTCTTTACTTCCAAAGTAACAAAACTCAATTTCTTCACATATATTCTTCACATCTATTTCAGAACCATGCAAAAGAGCAGCGCATAATTGTTTCAGCATAATTGCTGGACTCTTAGCATAATACAACAGTCTAACTAACTTCCTCACTTTGTTATGATGCACTGCTAGCATCCTGAAATGATGAAAAACACTCTGGCATACTCTCCTGGAAAGACAAGCCAGTGAATGACCATGCAAACCTGTCACTTCTCTTACTCTGCAAGGATCTAATTCTTGCAACAACCTCATTTTCTGCTTCAAACTTTTTTTGTTAAATGACCGTACAAAATCACAAAGCAAATTGATGGAATCCTGTCGCACACTGCAAATACTACTACACTTCCAGGTGTACACAGGACCCTTAGCACGTCTTCCTAAAACCTCATTACCTAACAACTCTTCTGCCTCTGTTGTCACAAGTTTTTCTTTTTCAACTGGACAACCATCTTTCACTTCATAAGCACGACCACTGATGTCAACTGCATGCACCAAATCATTATCCTGGAAATAACTCTCTTCATTAAAAAATGCCTCACAGCTTGAACTATGTATCCATTCTCCAGAAAAAACTTCACAAAAATTACTACGATTAACTATTCTCTTCCATCTACTATTTCTTTTGAAATCAAAAATTGCCTTGTTTAGCTTCCTAATTCTATTGATTATCAAAATAAATAACTTACGTTTAATTTCAAATGCCTGATCAATAACTTTCTCAACTTTTTTTTTTCTCTTATAAAAAACTAGTTTCTGTTGACCTTTCTTAATATTTTTTAACAAATTGCCAAT
The DNA here is from genome assembly GCF_964261635.1 of Lissotriton helveticus. Lineage (NCBI taxonomy): Eukaryota > Metazoa > Chordata > Amphibia > Caudata > Salamandridae > Lissotriton > Lissotriton helveticus. The sequence continues at coordinate 918,751,847 of NC_136065.1, read as the reverse complement.
TATCCTGTTACGGAACATTCGTTTACGAATCTCCCTAAACTGTTGTTTCCTTCTACTATCATGCACAGATTTATCTCTTGCTCTAGCAGTAACATTTTCATTTGTCCTTTTCTTTCCATTTGATTTACTTCTCGTGTTATGGATTGAAACATTTTCTGTAGTAATATTTTTTTTATTACAAATATTTCTTATGAAATATTTAGAGCTCTTACCCGGTGCTTTCTTCGTGGCTTGAGAAATCTTTTTGTTAGAGGACTGCTGCGTTTTTTTTTTCTCCTGCTGTCTTTGACGTTTTGCAGCCTTTACCTGTCTTAGTATTGTAGGCATATTGAAATCTTGAAATGATCTGCAGTTGAATCTGAGGAAAAATATAATAAAAAATGTTAATAAACATTATTATCAAACAGTAAATCAGTAATAGTGATCAAAAACATAACACACTACTTACAATCAGATAGGAGAAAGCTGCTTCAAAACCCTGCGCCTGCTTGAAGCTGGCATAGGTCTTGACGCAGCATTGTAGAGATGGGGCACCCCTGAGCCTTGCTGGAGCTGCATCGCACTTACGATACAACTCCAGCAATGCGCCACCTTTACGGCACAGATGCGTCACGCATCTGTGCCGTTTTTGCCCCATGCTGCGCCGCATTGTAAATGCAGCACAACATGGGTGGCGGAACAGTGGCGCAGGATGACTGTCACATCCCTGGTGATGCGCCACTCATCATAAATCTATCCCTAAGCTTCTTATCTTGTTACAGATGAACTGCCATATGTATCATCAAAATATTTTACATTTTCTAAATAGCGAATTTTAAGGAATAAATAGCGATTCTTTACCATTCCTAATTTGCGATGAGCAAATTGCTAATTGCAAGTTACCCATTCATTTCCATGGCCTAGGAGGCTAATATGAATGAAGGTTTAATTTGCGATTAGCAATTTGCTCATCACAAAGTAGGAATTTTTCCAAGGGTGCAGGGGTGTCTCAAGAACACCTGCTGCACCCCTGAAAAACAAATTTAGGGGCATATGGCACACATACATGCCTTAAGGGCATGTGTTGGCGTCATATGGCACCTTTTCTTTTTTTGAAAAAAAGCTTTTTGAAAAGAATTCACAAATTACCACTAATTTACCACAATAGTTTCCAAATCCTTAATGTCATTTTTTACATAGTTTTTGTTTGATACATTGCATTTAAGTAGTCACAAAATTTACAAATGCTTCAGTGCAATCGCAAAATAAGGAATAGCAAATTTTGCTACTCCTTATTTTGCATCAAAGTTGTTTGATACATACCATTTGTCTAATTAACATTCGCAAAGGCCGAAATTCATAGAATTTTGATCTTTGCAAATGCTAATTAGCTTGATACATATGGCCCCAAGTGAGGCCTGTCTTGCGACATGGTGCATCTTTTGCATTACTGCTGATTGGGTTTTATGTGGTACGTTTTTTTTTTACACTATGACATATCTGCCTAAATGCATCAATTTTTAATGTTGTCACCTCATAGCAAATATTATGCACCACCGCTGCATCATAAAAGTGACGCACAGTGGCAGAAAAAAGGCATACACCTATCATAAATCTATCCCTAGCATTTTAAATGATTAATCCAGGATGACAATAAAGTGTGTCCTATCCAGAGGTTTGTTTAAGGTGAGGCCTACTCAGGATTGCAGATTAAAGTTACGCTTGATGAAGAATACAGAGGAGATAATACATATAAAGGACTACCAATGAAGTAAGTAATGTGCACTTTATTGGGCCAGTCATCATAAATGTATCCCTAAGCTTCTTATCTTGTTACAGATGAACCACCATATGTACCATCAAACTATTTTGCATTTCCTAAATAGCAAATTTTAAGGAATAAATAGCAATTCTTTACTATTCCTAATTTGCAATGAGCAAATTGCTAATTGCAAATTACCCATTCATTTCCATGGGCTAGGAGGCTCATAGGAATTAATGTTGCAATTTGTGATTAGCAATTAGCTCATCACAAAATAGGATTTTTTTCAAGCGTGCAGGGGTATCTCAAGAACACCCTGCTGCACCCCTGAAAAAGAAATTTGGGAGCACATGGCACACCTACATGCCCTAATGGCATGTATGGGCGTCAAATGGGACCTTTTTTTTTTTTTTTAAAAAAATGCTTTTTGAAAAGAATTCGCAAATTACCACAAACTAGAAGTTGGTGGTAGTTTCCAAATCCTTAATATCATTTTTTACATATTTTTTTTTTGATACATTGCATTTAAGGAATCACAAATTTTGAATTATTGACATTTTAAGTAATTTCCACATGTGCAGTGTTTTCAAAATATAATTTGAAAATCGTTTTTGGGGAAAAGTAATGGTTTGCAAATTTATGACAAGGACATAATGGTGTATGCTTCTCTATAAGGCATTTCAGTATCTCTAATGTCATTTTTCCCATATTACATTATAAGACCTTTCCCCATGAAGCACATTCCTTGTAAATATGCTCCCACCTGTGCATTGCAAATTTAGATTTTGACTGTTTCAGACACATAGCCATGTTGAAAGTGACCCAAAAAAATTGCAAACGTTTTAAAATAACACATTCATGTGTCTTAGGGACATTTTAAGTCATTTCCCCATGGACAATGTTTTCTAAGTGGCACAAAAGAGGTATACACCTATCATAAATCTGTCCCTAGCATTTTAAATGATAAATTCAGGATGACAATAAGATGTGGCCTATCCAGAGGTTTGTTTAAGGTGAGGCCTACTCAGGATTGCAGATTAAAGTTACGCTTGATGAAGAATACAGAGGAGATAATTTATTGTAAAGGCCTACCAATGAAGTAAGTGATTTCTACTTCATTGCACCAGTCATCATAAATGTATCCTAAGCTTCTTATCTTGTTAGACATCAACCGCCATATGTATCATATAACTATTTTGCATTTCCAAAAAAGCGAATTTTAAGGAATAAATAGCGATTCTTTACCATTCCAAATTTGCTTTGAGAAAATTGCTAATTGCAAATTACCCATTCATTTCCATGGGCTAGGAGGCTCATATAAATGAAGGTGCAATTTGCGATTAACAATTTGCTCATCACAAATTAGGAATTTATTCCAAAGGTGCAGGGGTGTCTCAAGAACACCCTGCTGCAACCCTGAAAAAGAAATTTGGGGGCATATGGCGCACATAAATTTTAACAACATTCCTTTACCTCAACAACGATTTTCAAATCATAACTTCAAAACACTACACATGGGAAAATTACTTAAATTGTCCTTAAGACACATAAAAGCGTTTTTTGATTGGCTTTCCTGCATGGTAGGGTCACTTTTAACATGGCTATGTAACACAAACATTCAAAATCAAAATTTTCCATGCACAGGTGGGAGCATATTTACAAGCAATTTGCGCCACAAAGAAAGGTCTTACATTAAAATGGGAAAAATAACATCAGGGACAGTCAATTGCCTTATAAAGAACCATACACCATTATGTCCTTCTCATGAATTTAAAAACAATTCCTTTTTCCCAAAAACGATTTTCAAATCATAATTTCAAAACACTGCACATGAGAAAATGACTTAAAATGTCATTGAAACACATGAAAGCGTTTTTTGATTGGCTTTCCTGCATGGTTGGGTCACTTTTATCATGGCTATGTAACACAAACATTCAAAATTAAAATTTTCATGCACATGTAAGAGCATATTTACAAGCAATTTGCGCCACAGAGAAAGGTCTTACACTAAAATGAGAAAAATAACATCAGGAACAGTCAATTGCCTTATAAAGAACCATACACCATTATGTCCTTGTCATGATTTTATAAACAATTCCTTTTCCCCAAAAACGATTTTAAAATCATAATTTCTAAACACTGCACATGGGAAAATGACTTAAAATGTCATTAAAACACATGAAAGCGTTTTTTGATTGCCTTCCCAGCATGGTTTAGTCACTTTTAACATGGCTATTTAACACAAACATTCAAAATCTAAATTTTCCATGCACATGTGAGAGCATATTTACAAGCAATTTGCGCCACAGAGAAAGGTCTTACACTAAAATGAGAAAAATAACATCAGGGACAGTCAATTGCCTTATAAAGAACCATACACCATTATATCCTTGTCATGAATTTAAAAACAATTCCTTTTCCACAAAAACGATTTTCAAATCATAATTTCTAAACACTGCACATCAGAAAATGACTTAAAATGTCATTAAAACACATGAAATCATTTTTTGATTGGCTTTCCAGCATGGTTGCGTCACTTTTAACATGGCTATGTAACACAAACATTCAAAATCAAAATTTTCCATGCACATGTGAGAGCATATTTACAAGCAATTTGCGCCACATAAATCATAATTTTCTCCTTAAAGCACACTATTCTCTATCTAAAGTAAAGAAATATTTTCTCACCTTAGCAAATACTTTCAGTTTGAAAACAGTCTAAGAAACACACCAATTTGTCTTCAGCAGAGCAAAAGGTATGCACTCCAGAGTCTGCAGCTATCAAAAGCACAGAAATGCTGTAATTCTTCACACATATTTCTCATGTCACCCAATCAAAACTCTTCCCTCACTTTTTTTCAAATGAAAACCCTTCCCCCTCTGCCCTTTCTGCCTATTTTCCATAGCAACCACCTCTTGGAGAAACTCTGGTGTTTGCAAGTTCACACAACAATGTTGCAATTGAACTCTGAACTCTCAGTGCACCTGCATATCCAGTGCTTTCTTTCATTTAATGATTTTTTATTGACCACTCAAAATACATCTTTCAAACAACACATCTGTACACCCTAACTTTCTGTTTTCATCAATCAAAATACACCAATCACTGTTACTGCTTCATGAACACAGAAACTCCACAGTTTTTTTCATTTCAAACTCTCATTTTTTCAACTGCCATTTCATTGCCACACTTCATCTGACTGCAGGAGAACCTTCTCTCACCATGTTTTCTGTCTGGATTGTTGGTCATAGTTATATTCACTGGGCTCAAAGGTACGTTGAAAGCAGGAATTTACCTAACCTCAATTTACAAGATGTGGAAATTAAGTGGTTTGGCCACAGAGGATTAAAATGTCACCAATTGATACCATTGGTGAAAACCTTTATGCATTTGCCAAAACCTGACCTGTTAATTGTGCACTGTGGAGGTAATGACTTGGGCACTTTGACTGGTGTAGGTCTGGAAATGCTTTTAAAGGACACCTTTGAGCAATTAATGGCACTTTTTCCTCAGACTGCCTTGGTATATTCAAATATATGCCAAAGACAGAAATGGAGGTGGTCAAACCAATTTTGTCCACAAATTGAGAAGTCGAGGAAGCATGTAAACAAATCTGTTTCAGCTTACATGAGAGACCATGGAATGGGCTCCCTGTACAACAATAACTTGCGTTACTACATGCAAGATATCTACAGAGGAGATGGAGTTCACTTCTCAGATGAGGGCAACAGAATTTTCACTCTGAATTTAAAAATGTGCATTGGTACCTACTTATAAGTACCTAAATGTACCATAAACCCAAAAGCTCTTCTCAGAGCTACCCTACATCTAATCACTCACAATTATTATTTTACTCTAACTTTTTTCACTAATTTTCAACAAAGTACACTCCCTGGGGCGCTACCCGGTACGCGTACCGGGAGCTAACCTCGCGAAATTTTTTAAAAAAATGTTTTTTTTTCGCACATATAAACCTCCTCAGCCACCCTCAGAAAACCTAGGGGGTCAAGATAAGTCTACCGTGCCCCCTTCTACCCATTCTGAACATTATTTGCCCTCCATCTTGTATCTTAATTCGACCGAAACACAAAATGGTGGACTCCCGGAACGCTTAAGGTACGCGAACCGGGGCGCTCAACGGTTCGCGTACCGGGTCGCTCCCTGGGAAGCGCACCATCAAAAAAGGTGGGAAAGTAGTTCACAGAAAAGCCACTTGAGACAATTTCACCAAATATAGATTAGCTCATACTACATACCAATCCCTACCATTTTCACAAATTTGATTGGAATTCCATTTAGCCATTTAGCCTGTAGACCTCTCTAAATACCGTGAGGTAAATTACTTCACAAAACACATCTGAAATGTTGGAATTGACAACCAATTAAAATGTTACTTTCATTTTCTACTTTTTTTACCTGACATTTGATTGGTTATGTACCCGAATATATATAAAGGAAGAGAAGGAAACACAGCCATTTTGACTACTACTTCCTGGTGTACATTTCAATAGGATTTTCATTAATAACTTCAACTTCTTTTTAAAGGTAAGTTGTTATTTTTAAAACTGAAGTATATTGTGCACTTTAAGTTAATATGGCAAACTTTTTCTGTTAGTTATATACTATCCCTCTGTAGTACTTATAAATTTAGATACACTTTTTTATATTCCTACTTCCACTCTGATACTATACACTGCCCAAAGATAAATTCTCTGTTAAAAACTGCCTATCTAAAATTAATCCCAACAGTGCCCTACCTCTACTAATATATATTTTTTTTATGCAAATTTCAGGGAAAATGGAAAGTGAACAAAACATTTCATTTGAAATTGTCCTTCCAGAGTCCAACACAGAAATCATTGATCCAAATGAGATTGAATTTATGGATGAAACTTGGGACCAAGAACTACTGCAATGTGTACAAGCAGTAGATAACCTCCTTGCAAATGAGGACATTTTACAACCTCAGAGACTACAATCTATATTCCATGATTATTATGAAATTTCTGACAATGAAATGTTAGAAAGTTTAATAAATTATGAAACACAATAAAAAAAGCTTAAAAAATTAAAAAAAATAAAAAATAATCAACAAAACCAACAATCAATTAACATACAGCATTTGAAAAGTCTATCATTCATTTTTCATTGTGGTACGCTCCCCAGAACGCTTCCCGGTTCGCGTACCGGGCGCTAACCACGAAAAAAAACAAAACAAAAAATTTTTTTTTTTTGCTTCGCGGGGCCCCTTTAAAACCTCCACATTAAACCTAGGGGGTCAGCGAGGATCTACTATGCCCCCTTATAGTTATTTCCCCCTTTGTTTTGGCCTCCTCTTGTCTCTCGATCCTACCGAGAGACAAGATGGCGGCCGCTCCGGACTGTTTAGAATGTTGACAGACACCGGAGAGCCAATCAGCTTCGCTACGCGAAGTTCCGTTACGCGTCAAGTACGCGAACCGGGGCGCTGCCTGGTCCGCGCTTACAGATATATATCTTTTTTTGAACGTTAATTTCTCAAAATCCACTGCAGCACATATATTGAGACCTACAAAAGGCACATCGGGCTACCAGTCCCTACAATTTTGCCAAGTTTCGTGCAAATCCATTCAGCCGTTCGGGCTAAAAGTGAGGCTAACCGCCCTATGGAAAACTCAATGTTAAAAACACGTTTTGGGACCCCCCTTTTTTCTCGGCCCCCCCTGGACCAACTCCCCCCAAATTTCCAGGGGCTGCTCAGAAACAAAATGTTCCATTTTGCTGAAAATTTCAGCCAATTCCGTCCGCAAACGCCAAAGTTATTAGACATAGAATTTTCAAAAATCCCATAGGGAAAAAATCCTAACTATATATACCTACTGGCGACCGCCAGTAGGTAATATATATATATATATATATATATATATATATATATATATATGTATTCCCTGAAAAAACATAGGTTTCAGGCATGTTATAGTTAGAAATCAGCATTTAAGAAACCATAGAAATTCACTGAAAAAAACCATAGGTTTCAGGTACGTTATTGTAAGTTGAACTTTTTACTTGTCAAAACCAGAGAAATTCGGATGTTATAGCTAGTTGAGGTAACTATAATTCTGATAACGTCACATATTACATCATTCATGACAAGGTCAGTGACATCACTGATGAAATCTCAAATGACATCACTGATGACATCATCCAGTGACTGTGTGTTTCTGTAAAGTTTAAATATGTTTTATATATATAAATGCCAAGGTGTATTGAAGAATGATTGGGCGTATAAGTGTCTGAAGGGATGACTTAGTAGGTATGTGACTGACTGTATAAGTGAGTGGTTAACCATGTCTTACTGAATGCATGGGCTAGAGACTAAACTGTGTGAATGTCTATATCAGTCTGTCAGTTGGTGTGTAAGCGGCTGCATGGGTTGGTGAGTAGCTATTTGATTGTCTATTATGATTTGTTTATGTTGGAAACAATTTGATTTCATAAATACCCCTTTGTCCATGTACAATAGCCCATTGGTGGGCTTGATCTGCACCCTACATGGACTTATATGATGTATTTATACAACTCCACGATGGCGCGTACTGTGACTTTAGTGGGGTTAGTCCTTTGTCACTTTTCATGATTCATGAAAAGTTTATTAACATGCCGGTTGTTGTATCTGTGTAATTAACACTGACGAAGGCAGCACGCCGAAACGCGTCTGTGTAAGTCCCCCCCGCGAATGAAATCCTGCGTGGTTGACAGGAACTCCTTGAGTGCTGTTTTGCCTTCTTTGGGAAAGTAAAGAAGAATTGGAGCGTCATGTAACGCGGCACCCCGCGAGCCCCCAACAGCACCCGTCCGCGAGTGAGCAGCTTTTTTCGTGGGAGAAGAGCGTTTTAAAGACACAAGCTGCGCACCACCGTTACCGCTGATGGGGATTCTTTGCTGACCGGTGAGGACAAAGTACGGAGGAACCGACCGGCGTGACCGGAAGCTTTCCGAGGAAGACGCCGTCCTGGTGAGCATCGACAACAATTCATTAATCCCCATTGCCTGCATGTCATTGCTAACACAGCGGGGTATAACGGCAGGACGTTAGAGGAGAGAGTGTCGACAGCATTCTAGCGGGGGGCTGCATTGGTCCTAGCTACGATTAAGGGCACGGCGTGGGACATCAACACGCATCGGCATGTTTTCTGATACCGAGCGCCAAACGGCAGCAAAGGGCATGTTCAGACGGCGGGAAAAGCCGTTAGAGAGAACGACCGCAGCAGCGGCAGAGCCATCCAACACCAAACTGACAGTTATTATGACCAAGCTGGAGAGGCTCCATGAGCGAGAGGTACGGAAATGGTGGGAGGCGACAAGACTAACAAACTATGTTGAGGAGGAAAGGGTACCCAGAGGCTTAAGGGTCCATACAGTGCCATCATATGAAAATCCGGACCCACAGCTATTGACAGACTGGTTTGAACACACTTCAGCCTATTGTGAAGGGTCTCTCAACATATTGGTAAAGTACGCTTGGAGTGACAGAGAAAGGGCATTGGCTGAGATCGCATTGATCAATGAAGAGCTAGAGAAAGAAACAGACCCCGGTTTGATCACGTTAATTTCGCAAATGAAAGAACAAATGAAAGCTCAGCTTGTAAAATATGAGGCGAAGATAAGCAAACAAGAGAAATATGAACGCGACGCAAATGACTATCTGACAGGACGCGTCTTAACTTATGCGAAAACATTTGATGCTCCTCGTAAGGCTTTACAGAGAGGCACTGGCGTGAATGCTGGGGCAAGAGCATCAGTTGACACGGTCACCTCCGAGTCAGAGGTGACCGAGAACAAGTCTGGAGATGACCAACCCGACCCAGAAGAACGGGGAAAGAACCGAGCCACCCAAGCTGGAAAAAGCAAGAGAACCCCTTTTCAAGAGGAATTTGAGGTAATCAAGAAATCCTGGCTCCGCGACGGGAAGAACAAACCGCCGGACGCGGGAGCAGTGGGATCAGTAGAACCAGGAGGTCCAGGAGGTCAGGGGGCGGTAAGAGGAGGCAGAGGAGGCATGAGAGCCTCTCGCTGGACCAACCGCAACCGCAACAAGAAATAATACCACTCGCATGTAACAGTTCCAGAGATTAAGTTAATCTGACAGTTGTAAATCTTACAGACAGAGTATTAACAGATCAGGAAACCGAAGTCCTTAGCCTGGGACTTACATTCTGTCCCAACAATGAGTTGGAATACACACAAACAAGGATTGACTTGTTCCGCTTCACAAGGAAGTTAAAACTCCACAAGTATTTTAAGCTGCGTCCCCATATGCAAGATCGAAGTAAGAAAGGAGCAAGGATACTTGCCACAGATGCTCTAAGTAGCAGGGATTTACTAACAGTGGAGATCCTTGAGGATCTAGAAATGGAACCATCCTCAGACATTGATCTACTGGACACTGCACAACGAGCAGAATTGCAAGGAGTTGAGCAGGAGAGGGAGGAAAGTGGATTTAAACCCACTTCTGTCTTTGTTCCTCAGTCTCCATGGGACGCCGTGGATGTATTTACGGAGGCAATGAACAACGACCTCATGAGATACCGGAAAGCGGACCACCAAAGCCATAAACACAACATCACAGATCAACAAAATATTACTTAAAAAACCTAATGAAAGACAAGAACATTGTGGTGAAACCTTCAGATAAAGGGGGGAACGTAGTTTTAATGAGTAGGGACTATTATAAGAACGAAGCATTGAGGCAACTCTCAGATGAGAAGTTTTATATGAAATGCACCACTGATGCTTACCAACAGAGCATCAAAGAATATGATATACTGATCCAGAAGTGGTACGACCTCCAGATGCTGGGCAAAGACGAACACTTGTTTTTGCGGAACAACTGTCCCATGACCCCTACCTTTTAGCACCTCCCTAAACTGCACAAAAATAGAGACTGCCCACCAGGCTGCCCTAGCATCTCCTCCATCGGCAGCTTAACTGATAATATGTCTCGATTTGTAGACAACATCCTGTTTCCCTTGGTATTGAACCTGAAATTTTACATTAAGGACACTAAGGATTTCCTTATGAAGATACAAGATCTGGAATGGGACTCAGGGTATCTGCTGTTGGTACTGGACATCACCAGTTTATACACGTGTATTGAACATCGTCACAGCCTGGAAGCAGTTAAACATGCTCTAGATCAGCGTCAAATGCGATTTGCAAGACATAATACAATGATACTGGAATGAGTTGAGTTTTGTCTAACCCACAATATATTTTTATTTGAAGATCAGCTGTATTTACAGAAGTCAGGGACAGCGATGGGCACCTGCTTTGCCCCCAGCTACGCGAACTTGTTCGTGGGCTGGTGGGAGGAGCAGGTGCCCAGGAGCTGCACGGTTGGACATGAGAAGGGGGAAACCGTGTGTTGGCATTGTTACATCGATGACTTGTTCATCGGATGGAACGGTGGAAGAAACACAGCAGAGGAATACATCAGGGTATTGAACAACAACGACCTAAACCTGCATTTCTCAGGTTCAATTAGTCCGGTGGCAGCGGAGTACTTGGATCTGAGAGTGTTCATAGAGGGAGAGCAACTACACACGGCCCTATATAGAAAGGAGACTGCTGCCAATTCTACACTCTTTGCCAGCAGCAGTCATCCCCCTCAACTCATTAACAGCATTCCTTATGGGGAGCTATTAAGGCTCCGCAGGAATTGCTCCAGGGACTCTGATTTCGAGGCGGCTGCCTCGGAATGCCTATCCCGTTTTAAGATCAGGGGATATGGCAATGACTTGCTGCAAAGGATACTGAAAAAAGTGAGAAAGATCTCAAGAGGGGCTCTACTCACTGCCAAACCGACCAGGGGTGGCCGTGAGAAAGATGTAGCCACAAATAAAGGGAAATTCAGGCTTATTACCCCATATTCATCAGGGGCGAATGATCTCAGAATGATGCTTAGAAAAAACTGGCACATTCTACAAACAGACAATGTGCTAAAGGAGGATTTACCATCTTACCCATTATTAACATTCAGTAAAGCAAGGTCAGTAGGAGACATGCTTGTCACCAGCCACCTGGAAAAAACAGTGTCTAAAACAAATACCTTACGGGAACAAAAAGGCTTTTACCCCTGTGGCCGTTGCAAAGCTTGTGTGGGCAGCAAAAGGGTCCTATCGTACATAATATCTGAGACAGGGAAGAAAATTTTCATCAAGAAGTTCATTACCTGCAGTACGCAATATGCAGTCTATTGCTTGCACTGCCCCTTGGCCTTCGCTACATCGGTAGTACACTCAAAGAGTTGAAACTAAGAATATTAGAACACCTCAGGGCCATAGACAAAGCAGACCCCGCTTACCCGGTGGCCCGCCACTTTGCTGAAGTCCATGGGCGGGATCGCAACAAACTACAATACTTTGGACTAGATATCGTGCCACCAAATGTAAGGGGCGGTGATCGCCTGAGACAACTTCGTAGATTAGAGTCGAGGTACATAATAGATCTCTCTACGAAGTATCCGAAAGGCCTTAATAGTGGGGAAGAAATGGCCTTCCATCTAGGAAAATAAGATGTATCCTACATTAGCGCAGGACTAACTTACAGGTTGCAGGGAGTGGAAGTGTAATTGCTTCTATGTGGAATTTTTAGCCTATTCCTGCAATGCTTGTTTCTCTGCTTAATTAATTAATTTGTTTGTTTGATTTATTTTGTGATCTGTGACTTGTGATTTTTGATGGATATTCTGGCATATACAAATTTTGCTAGCAGAATACTTATCAGCTCTATACAGCCATATATATGAATCTGCCACTGGTGCGGGGATGCTTCTATACACATTTTTATATATATATATATTTCTATATATTTTCTATAGTATATAACCGATGAATTGAAAGAACTTGAAAATCTGAACTTAAGATTGATTTACTATAGATATGACTTTGAACTGCCCAACTCACATGAATTTTTGACTGTCGAAATTTGACGCACTTTATTCCAATTCGGTATGAATAAGATATTTATCTTTGTATAAATGTGAAACCATGATGATATGAAATGATAGAGGACATTAGCCGATCCGCGGCTTTATGATTTGTTTATGTTGGAAACAATTTGATGTCATAAATACCCCCTTGTCCATGTACAATAGCCCATTGGTGGGCTTGATCTGCACCCTACATGGACTTATATGATGTATTTATACAACTCCAAGATGGCGCGTACTGTGACTTTAGTGGGGTTAGTCCTTTGTCACTTTTCATGATTCATGAAAACTTTATTAACATGCCGGTTGTTGTATCTGTGTAATTAACACTGACGAAGGCAGCACGCCGAAACGCATCTGTGTAAGTCCCCCCGCGAATAAAATCCTGCGTGGTTGACATGAACTCCTTGAGTGCTGTTTTGCCTTCTTTGGGAAAGTAAAGAAGAATTGGAGCATCATATATATATATATATATACTTTGGAGCTTTTATATATATATATATATATATATATATATTCCCTGAAAAAAACATAGGTTTCAGGCACGTTATAGTTAGAAATCAGCATTTAAGAAACCATAGAAATTCACTGAAAAAAACCATAGGTTTCAGGTACGTTATTGTAAGTTGAACTTTTTACTCGTACAAAACCAGAGAAATTCGGATGTTATAACTAGTTGAGGTAACTATAATTCTGATAACGTCACATATTACATCATTCATGACAAGGTCAGTGACATCACTGATGAAATCTCAAATGACATCACTGATGACATCATCCAGTGACTGTGTGTTTCTGTAAAGTTTAAATATGTTTTATATATATAAATGCCAAGGTGTATTGAAGAATGATTGGGCCTATTAGTGTCTGAACTGATGACTTAATCGATATGTGACTGACTGTATAAGTGAGTGGTTAACCATGTCTTACTGAATGCATGGGCTAGAGACTAAACTGTGTGAATGTCTATATCAGTCTGTCAGTTGATGTGTAAGCGGCTGCATGGGTTGGTGAGTAGCTATTTGATTGTCTATATGGGTTATTTATTGGTTGTTCGAGTATCTGTATGGGAGCCTGGGTGTCTGTGTGGGTGGGGGGGGGGTGACTCTGTGCATAGATGTGTGAGTGAGTAATTCACTGGGTGTATGGGTTCAAAAGTGCATCTGTGAAGGGCTGTATGGGTGGGTAAGTGCATGTATGGGTGTGTTAGTCAGTGAATTGATGTCTCAGTGGTACATGTGTGAGTAACTACATATGTGAAACACACTATATGTGAGGGTTGGAGCATATAAATGACTATATGTGAGAGTGAGTGATTGTGAGAGTGGCTGTATGGATGAGTGTAAACTTGCATCAGTGATTGTGTGAGAGTAAGTATGTGTTAGTGAGGTGGTGTGCGTATAACTGTATAGCTGAGTAAATGGGAGTATGGATGATTATTTGCATGATTGACTAGGTGTGTGAGTAACTCTATGGATGAGTGGCAATGTGTGAGTGTGATAGTGCTGTATTGGTAAGTGATTGCATGTATGAGTGATGGTATGGGTGAATGAGTGGATGCGTGGGTAGACCTAGGAATCAGTGAGTGGGCATGTAGTATATGGTATTGGTGTGTCTATGGTTTCGAAAATGGTAGTCTGTATTTTAGAGGGGGTGTATCAAAGGTTATATTAAGGTGTGAGGAGGTGCATCAGATTATCACGTGGATGATGTCATCAGTGATGTCATTTGAGATGTTATCAGTGATGTCACTGACCATGTGATGAATGATGTAATATGTGACGTCATCAGTAGTGCATTGTGGGGGTACGAGTTATAACGTCCGAATTTCTCTGGTTTTGTACAAGTAAAAAGGCCAACTAGCTATAACGTACCTGAAACCTATGGGTTTTTTCAGTGAATTTCTATGTTTTTTTAAATGCTAATTTCTAACTATAATGTCCCTGAAAACCCAGGTTTTTTTCAGTGAATTACATAAATACATCCATACTTCTATGCTCAAAAAATGACTGTAACAGTACTGTGTCATAACTAATTATTCAATCACGATTAAAACTTACTTTGCACTAATCAAGATATTAAACAATTCTAATGCTAAATGTTTCCTATGTGGTTTTTAATTTTTTGTAATCAGAACCATAGTTTATTCATATGTCTTGTATTCAGAATCATAACAAGTATTAGGCGTTTGCAGACACGAGAAAGCAAATGAGGCGCTTTGGCGGTTAACAGTTTTCAACCTCTGCCAACGTGTGCACATGTCAATCAGTTAACACGTGTGACGATGCAAATGAGAAGCTTTGGCGGTTAACAGTTTTCCACCTTTTCCCAACATGTGCACATGTCAAACAGTCAAAACGTGAGCACATGTTAACCGAAAAACATGATATCTACGTGCGTGCGCAGCACATTGCTCCCATAGACTACTTTGTAACCAACAACTAAATAAACCACACCCAGCCCTTTGACAATCAATTATTTTCATTTTTGCGATTCATTTTCCTGTCTTCAGTCAGCGATCCAGCTTCCCTTCTCCAGCGTCAGATTCTTCTTTTGCGACAACAAAGGAGATTACAGACTTGTAAGGTGTTGGATTAAGGGATAGTAGATATGTAAACAACGTAACTATTTTTCCGAATGGTGGAATTACCCATTGTAATTGATTTTTGTGTTCTAGGAAACAAGTAACCTAAAGTATTCCTTCAAAGAATCATATTTAGTTTAAAGTTTTATTATATATGGGTATCAAGAGTTATCAAGATTTCGAAACTTTAGGTATTTGTATAAAATATTCTAAAAAGTTCAACATGTGTTTGATATTCAGTTGTTACATTGTTTGTTTATTTGCATTTATATCTAACATCAGCAACACCAGTTCACAAACAGACAGAATTCAAGAGATACTTATGTTTTTCTCTCTTCTCGCTCCTATTGTCCTTCGTCCCTGGCTTGAGATAGTGTGACAGTGTATATTCTACCACTGTCTTTCTATTTCATCTCAGGGGAGTTTGCAGCCTGTCGGCCGTAGGACTGAACATTCCACAGTCACAGAGAACACAAACATGAAACCAGTAAGACGCTTGATACCATTTCGTCATTTCTCTCTTCTAGTCCATATTCTTCTTCTGCCCTTAGATGATATAGATGAGCTGTGAATATTCTACCACTGCCTTTCTATTTCATCTCAGAGGAGTTGGAGGCCTTTCGGCTCTAGGACTCAACATCCCTGAGTCCCAACCCAAACAACAAAATGTTAAAAACAGTAAGATGCTTAATAACATTTAGTAATTTATCTTTTTCTCTCTTCTCGCCCCATTGTCCTTCTCCCCTGGGGTGATATAGAGCGGCCGTGTATATTCTACTACTGCCTTTCTATTTCACTTCAGAGCCGTTGGGGGACTGTCAGCGCCTGTACTCAACATTCCCAAGTCCCAGAGAAGAGAAACGTTAAAGATGTTAAAGGCTTGATAACATGTTGTCATTTATCTTTTTCTGTCTTTTCATCTGTATTCTCCTTCTCCCATGAGCTATTATAGTGTCACAGTGTATATTCTACTACAGTGACCCCATAGTACCTCACACAGGTTGGGGGCCTATCGGTACCAGCGCTACTTTATCTGCAATACACATTAGTGGCCCTTAAGCACTGGCGGTGTCATATAGTTACTGCTTATCTATATAATGTGTTAAGTTAGCATGAGCTTATTAAATGTTTAAACGCCATGTTTCCTTTTGCTGCTTCTGCACACAACACTTAATTGTTGATTTAGCTTTCAACCTACAAGAGCGTTGTGATTTACATGAGAATAATATGTTATTGATCTGATATCAGCTTTGCTTAGTAAACTATGTCTGTACAGAGAGTGCTGAAGCTTCAAGGATAACTCGACACAGAATTGTTGTGAGGTCTGATCTCCGCACCTTCACAGACATAACATAAGTGCAGCTCCTGCCAAATTCTGGCTTTAGGCGCGTTTTATATTGCTTTGCTTAGAGCACACATACACACTTGATGCGGTTCGCATGCAGAGAGAGCTGGTGGAAGCTGATGTAATCTCTTCATACTAGGATCTTGAGGTATGGGGCCGCCCTGCTAAAACCCAAAGAGACCTTCTTAGATATTAATATAATATGCTAGTTAGAGAGGGTGAGAATTAGGTGTTGTTAACCCTTATTCATTACAGCATTTTAGTATGCTGTCACCATTTGCTTTTTATGGACTAGTAACTATGCTGATAACTTTGCTTCTGATAATATGTTTCCTTGTATTATCTAAGATACTGCGTTTGAGAAAACAGCATTAGTAAATAAATATTTCAAATGTGCACGTGTCCTCATTTACTCCACGTTCTGGTTTGAAATGATTGTATAACGAAAGAGTGCTCATGTGTTCCACGTGACCTGAGGTATCGTAAGTTCATGTTCTGGTTTGTCTAAACATTGGGAGTTTGTTATGACCAATGAGACACTGTAGCTAGCCTGGTAAGGGGATTTTGGGTACTGAGGTGAGTTTTGGGCCACCCTAATTCGCCGAGGTTCCAAATCTCTATGCACAGTTCTGTAGGAGAACGGAATTCCCGCTACATGGCGCCCATTCGTTGGTGGTCTTATATCATGACACTCGATTAGTATATCATTTAAGCCTTAACCCCTTCACTGTCGTTTCTGAAAAACGGTGGTGTCGGACAAACCTACCTATTTTTGAAATAGGTCTTTTTAAGCTTGAATCTCTCTAAAACGGTTTCCTTGAATTACTACCCAGTTGTGCTACAAAGTTTACTTTGTTTTTCTAAGTTCCTGTGCAGTCATGGCTCAGCCTGTGGACATTCCGCAGCATAGTCGCATTGCGGTGCGCAATCATTTGCAAACTTACAATGTACCCGTTGATGGCTTGGCTGTGATTTTGGTGGTGAGTGCGGAAGCAGCTTACCCATACGAACTCTTTTATTCGTGGGTGACGTTTCCGGCTGTGGACGCTAATTCTGGTGTGTTCCACACTTACACTCCCTCACCTGTGCCGAATGAATATACTCCATACAGGGCACTGGAAGTACCTATTGATCATTGGCAGCATCGCGTTTGGTTTGGTGGCGCCCTACCCCATTCTTTAACCGCTCCAAGGTTAGGTCCTTTGTCCATTCCAGGCGCAAATTGGCCTGTTTTGGCTGGATTTACTCCTCATCCTCAACACGGCAATTGTACCTTAGCGGAGGTTCGTATACTACATGTAGTTTCTATTGCCGTGATTCGTGCGTTAGTGCAATACATAGGTCGTCATCTCCCGGGTGGGCCCCCGGGGGGGTCCGGCTCTTCCAGCGGGACAGGGCGGTTTGAAGCTCAGTCCTGTGATGGTCAATGCAGTGATGGGTAAGCGTCCCCAGGAAAAGGATGATTTTCCTTTCTGGCTTGCCGAGAAATTTGACCAGCTGGAAGCAGTCTTTCCTAATACAACTCCTGGTGATAAACATAGAATCTTAACGATTAGTTTACCGAAGGATTTGGCCCCCGAACTCGTTGACTGTGAGACCTGGGGAAGGACATTTGCGGCGGTCTATGCAAGGTGTTTCGGCACTCCGTCTATGGCTGTCCTGCCTGCGATCATTAAACGTGTTCAAGATGATCACGGACCGGAGGCAGCGGTTGAATTGGGTATGCGCCTGAGTGGCTCCTTTGATATAGTTTGCGATCTCATTCTTGCTAATGTCAAGGGGGATGCAGTGAACTTTCAAGTAGCTAATGCTTTGGAGGCGATTCCCGATGCCGATAAACCCAGGCAGTTGGCGAGGATTATTGTGGCTGCTTATAGAAAAGTGGGTCGCAATAGCAAGGGTCTAAAACCTTTTTCTGTAAAAGAGAAGAAGCAACCCCAAGGGCAGACTTCAGAAACCGAAGTTCAGCCCCAGTCCAAAAAACAAACTTGGCCTAAGAAACAGAAACAGGGTAAGCAACAGCAACAGCAACAAAAACAGGAGTCTCACCCTGCGTCTCAGATGCCTGTGCAGACAGAACGTGTTTATGACTTGCGCGATCGCGCGACGATTAAATCACCTGATCGATTTCAGGTTTCTGATCAACGCTCCCCTCGTTCCTTTCAGGACTCATCGGCCCCGAAGACCGGTGGTGGAGGAGGCGAAAGGGGTCGGGGTGGTCAGCAAGGACGTGACCAGCCCCGCCAAACAGACATCACAGGACAGCAGAACGGCTCAACGCCGAAGAGACCGCAATTTGCCAAAAAGAAAGTCGCGGCTTTAACAGCGCATCGATATGCCACAGATAGTGAGAACGCG
Source organism: Lissotriton helveticus (assembly GCF_964261635.1). Taxonomy (NCBI): domain Eukaryota; kingdom Metazoa; phylum Chordata; class Amphibia; order Caudata; family Salamandridae; genus Lissotriton; species Lissotriton helveticus. The sequence continues at coordinate 918,732,849 of NC_136065.1, read as the reverse complement.
GCTTCGGAATCTGACATGGGCTCTGACTTTGCTGGACAGCGCGGCAGAGATTACCATTGTGAGAGAGGCCCTGCGTCCACTACTGAAGGTGACAGCGACTGATATTTATGTTGTGATAGAAACAGCCGATACAAGAGTTGCTCCCCCTGATAGACTTTATGAAATTGTCCTGTTAAAAGAAGGTGACATACAACGTACCATCAAAGGGGTATTTTGGGAAAATCTTTCGTCTACGTATGACATTTTGCTTTCGGAGGCTGACTGGCCCCCACCCTTTGTGCTCGCAGCGTCGCGAGGGGAGGAGGTAATCCTCCCGAGTTTCGCGAACACTGTCTCGAAGGAGCATGCGCAACATTTTGCAGAAGAGTGGGCTAGGGCTCTAGCACCGGCTCTGTACCGCAACCAATGTGGTTGGGATAAATTGTCCCCATGCCACGAGATTCCTTTACGGTCTCAGCCGTAGCCTCAACCTCAATATCCCATACGGCGTGAAGCCAAGGCTTCCGTCGCGGCAATCCTTGAACAATTGGAATATCAGGGAGTTATTGAAACATGTGTGTCACCGATGAATAACCCTCTTTTTACTGTGACCAAGCCAGACGGGTCATATCATTTGGTATTGGATTACCGGCATTTAAACTCGCATTGCCGTAACTGCGCAGTACAGAATACACACGGCTCTGCTCTAGTGGATAGTCTGGTGCGTAAGCGTTTTAAGACCACGCTTGACATTTCCAACGGTTTTTATGCCCATAGATTGGATGGTCTTAGTTCCCAATGGACCAGCTTTAGTTGTGGCGGTGTCCAAAAACAATTTTGGCGTCTCCCAATGGGCTATAAGAATAGTCCCGGGATTTTCACCGCCCGTAGTGTCTCTCTTAGAGAGAATCGACCCAGATGCTTGCTCGTATGTGGATGACATATATCCCACGGACGACGAAATTTGGGAGCATCTGTGTCGTGTGAACTCCATAATTTGTACCTTTGCAGACATGGGTTACAAATTTAACTTTGCAAAGTCGCACATTGCAGAGTACACAGTGTTGTTCCTGGGCTATGAGCTCAACAATGAAGGTAGAGGTTTGGCTCCTCACTTCTTGGAGAAATGCGCTCAATTGCGCGCTCCTACAACACTGAAAAAATGACGGTCTTTACTGGGCTTTTTAAATTTTGGGAGAACTTACATTCCGGGATATGCCCAGCGTATCAAGCCTTTGTATGCTTTGATACAACCAACTTTTTCCAAGTCATGCTGGCTGCCTGAGCACTCGGCCATCTTGCAATCCTTGCAGGCTGATCTGCTTGCTTCTAAATTTCTGCTGACTCGTGATAACCACACTAACCTGGTGATAAGAATTATTCCTGGGACGGTGGGTTTCACGTACCTCACTTTTAATGAAGGTGATACAGTACCTATTGCTTTCAAGTCACACTTGTACACTTCGGCTGAAATGCGGTTTTCCACTGTGGAGAAAGTTTTGACGGCTGTGCAGATGGCGATTCTTAAGGAACGAGCTCTGTCACAGGGGAAACGCATGTTGGTTATTACACCCTGTCCTCATTTGGAGGCAGTTACGAAAGCCAGTGTACCAAATTCTAAAGCTTTGAACCCTCGGTGGATTCAATAGGCTGCTTCCTTGACGTCCACGGATGTCACGTTTATTTTTGACGCCTCATTACGGTCGCAAGAGTACTTGCAGTATGAATTTGTTCATCCTGCTCCTCTAGCTATGCGACCTTTGGAGGACTTCCATTGCATCATTTACACTGATGGTTCGGCGCAGGTTGCGCATGGCTCTAAACACGCCTACGTTTCCGCATGCGCCATTGTGGTAGGTGCCATGGCGAACGATGAGTTCAAGTCCAGAGTAGTGCACACGCAGACTCTAGGGGACTGCACCGCACAATTGGCGGAGCTTCGTGCTCTCTTACTAGCGTTGGAGTACGCTGATGATTCTTACTACTGTGTCCAGTCTTACAATGAGAACTTGTTCTTTTGGATTCAAAATTAATTTCGTGATTCCAAGGGTAGCACAATAAAACACAAGATGATCTGGGTTCGAGTGGCTGAGCTTAAGGCTAAGTTGCCACTCGTTTTTGTGATTCATAATCTCGGCCATCAGCGTGTGGGAGTTCACGCTGTCGGTAACTCGCTTGCTGATGAAGCAGCGAAATCAGCGGTGTCTACGTATTTAGTTGCAGCAGTTACACGGTAAGATTGATGATGACATCTTGGCGGCTGTTGCTGCCACTGAGAAGGGAGGTAAACATCCTACGGGGTTCCCTTCGAAGTACACATACCACTTAAGTCCCGAAAAGGTTCCTTTTGTGAAAATACCTGATGTTGGTGAACGTTTGATTCCCAACTCGGATCGCAGGTCTAGCTTGATTACAGCGGCACATGAAGTTGTGGCGTCTGCGCATGCGGGCGTCTCGGCCACTGTAGCTCAATTACAACAACGTTTCTGGTGGCGGGGACTGTACAAACAGACGCGAGATTATGTCCTTCAATGTGACATTTGTCAGCAGATTAAACCTTCGACTGCTGCGCGTCCGCCACAGACACAGTTGTACATATCTAATAAACCGCTAGGTTGTGTTTATTTAGATCACTGCGGTCCTTTTTCCTCTGATACTGCGTATAAGTACATCTTAGTAGCAGTTGATTCATGCACACGCTTTGTGTGGGTTTGGCCCCATCGCAGCGCTGATTCACGGACTGTCATAAGAGATTTGCGTGTCTTTGTATGGATTTTTGCCTGTGGTACCTTCCATTCGGATCAGGGTCCGGCTTTCGCCTCTAAGGCGTATAAGGATGCCATGACTTTGATGGGGGTCCGAGTCAAGTTTTCGTCTCCCTACAGACCTGGGGGTAATAGTGTAGTGGAGCGAATGAACCGTGACTTAAAGCAATCATTGACAGCTTGAGTTATAGGCACTGGCAGAAACTGGCTGACCCACCTCAATGGCGTGCAGCGTGCACTTAATAATCTCCCTAGAAGGTCTCTGGGTGGGCGGACCCCATACGAAATGCTCTTTGGCATCAAGATGTACGTCCCTGACCTTGATGGTCTAGACTGCGTGGCTCGCGCCACAACCTTTGACGTAGATGAACATTGCAATGTTTTACAGAATCTACAAAAGACCAGAGACAGTCTTGCTAAGGAATATTTGCCCTCCACATCGGATGATGCTTTGCAGATCCCGGTAGTTGGCTGGCTACCCCAAGTTGGAGAACTGGTTCGCGAAAATATCGATAACAAGAAAGAATTTGGACCTTCCTATCAGGCTCCGGTTCCAGTCCTTGGAGTGAAAGGCACAAGAACAGTCATTTTACCTCCGCTTCCAGGTCATAAGGAAAACAGGTTTATCTCCATTGACAATGTCAAGATACACAGAGTGGCCAATTCTTCTTAGTATGACTCCGGCAGTTTCCTGTCCTTCCATTGTGAGAAATTCTATTTTGCCAACTGCTTCTAATCCTGAACCAGAAGTGGCCATCGAATTGCCTGCAATTTCCAGTCCTTTATTAAGTACTTTGCCTGGTACAGACCATGATGAACTTGATTACACTTACCCCACTGACTTATCAATGCCAGATCTGCATACACGTTTGGCCACAGAATCCAGATTTTCATTTGACACTGTTTCCAATGCCTCGAAGAAGCCCTCACGGTTTGCAGTTTATGCCAGCTTATTTAAAAAACATTTTTTGATTCCCCCTTGGACATATATTTGGCTGGTGCTTTTTTCGTTTTATCTTTTTATGTCAATTGGGTTTGTGTTTTATTTTTTTCGAATTGTCAATGGACACTATGTCGAGGAAAGAACATGCATTCGACATCTCAATGGAACTTTGGCCCCCCTTTCCTCATCGCATTCTGCACACAGACTGAAAAGAGACTTGACATTTGTTAACATCACTGCTTGGCCTGTCCTTGATGGGATAGTGTGGGATGCCGTTAGATTTCAAATTCATGGCCCGACAGAGGTTGTTAATGTCCCTAATGTGCTTAGAGTTAACATGGAGGATGTGAAACAAAACATACGTTCTGATGATTGGGATGTTCAGGCCGTAGAGACTTTGTTTTCTGATTTGAAATACTATGCTGCCTTTGATGCTGAAGATTTGTACTTAGGATCTGCTAATTATGGTGATTTGTTTTGCTATCAACATTTTGGCAATCACTTCTTACATAAAACAACTTCCAGAAGGAATACTGTCAATTATACGCAATGGGAGCATTGCCCAGCACCGAAACAAGGCAGTTCAAGTACTTTTTTGAAAAAGTACACTTATTTTACCAACTTCAATCAGTCCAATCCCGAGTCCTTTTATTTTAAAATGACACAGAAGCCAATGTCCAAGGTTAGACGTACCGATACCAAATTATTGTATTCGAAGTCCTTTCTTGATCAGCTGGCTGTTGGCGGCTATGAATTATGGAAGGAAATAATAGACCTTAAATCAGTTTGGGGTTCTAAGGACTGGCAGGTACAAGGCACTGAGGCTTTGCATTGTGCTTGTCTCATCCTGAATCAAATGTTGTTTTTGAATTCCTCTATTTCACAGACAACATGCTTTGGATTGGCTACTTCTAAAAAATTGAATACACCTACCATCCCTGAGTTGGAAGAATATTCTGGCTAGAGTAATTATACTCAGTTTTCAATTAGGGACTTGCAGACCCTTTTGCTTAACTCATCCTTTAACATATCCAGTTTGGATCCAAAAGGTTGGCTGATGTGGCACAAAAGTGCTGATTCATGTCAGCACCGTTTTCTGGGTGTATCTGATGGCTTTAAACAAGTCAGACCTGATCCACGTTTTGACACTGACCATTCTGTCACGACTTACTCAGTAGGCAAATTATGTCAAACTTGGCTGAAACAATCTACATTGGCTGCAGTTAAATTACATCTATCGAAGCTAAATGAAGATGTGGATTTAAATGATTTCATAAAAGGCCCGGCTAGTGGTAGATCAAAAAGATGGATATATGCGATTTATAATGAAATCTGGAAGACATCACAGATTGAGGCGGCGACACGCCTTAGAGCTATAGATCAAGCTAATCTAGAAAAAGTGCTTGCAGTGGTAGATAATAGTATTAACATGCTTTCTTCCCGCATTTACACGTTAGATAATATTGTGTCCTCTGTAGTGGATATTGTGCAGGATGAAGTGTCTGTGTTGTACCATGGTCAAAATCAGTTGCGTTCTATCATGCAATTTGCGTGGACCCTGCAGATGTTGAAATCTGGCAAGGTGCCATGGACCTACATGAATGTCTCCTCTCTCTTTGCCCCCTTTAATTTAACTGACAAGCAGCGCTTGCTTTCCATGCGCGATGCGTCTTTTTCAATGTTACACATTGAAAGGTTGGAATCCTTGCCTTTCTCTGTGGCAGAAGCCACTGCTGCAACGTGGCTTATCCACGGTTTGATAACATTGCCATTTGCTTTATATAAATTTACAAATTGTATGCGATATGTTGCTATAGGCCGATATGAACCGTTAGGTAATGCATTTCTTCATGAAGTCTGGTCCCTCCCTTTTACTTACAGATGTTTAAAAGTCGGACAAGAAGTTTATCTAAATAGGGAGGAGTGTACAGAGACTCCGGATCACTCCTTAATGTGTAGACACATTCAATTACACGGTTCTTGTAATCAGGACCGGCCGAATTTAGCCTGTGTTTTGAAAGGCACACCAGTTCCCGCTATCATTCCCACTTTTACTTTACTGGCGAACGGTAGTTATTTGCTTTTACATAATGAAGATTGTTGTGGGTTAATTAGAGGTGTCGCTTATGTGGTAACTGTATCAGAGCGTGTGGTGTGTTGCAAAAATGTGCTTTACCAAGCCCCGCATGGAAAAAGGGATGTTTCCATCTGGCCGCGCATCTCAACCTTGACAGCGGAGGTTAATGGCATGAGTAGAATAAGAGCTCTAATGTCCCAAAAAGAAGTGGCCTTGAGTTCGGCTAGAGAAACATTTGTGCTTCACATAGCTAACACCCGCACAGAGGTTCAGGCCCTTTTAAACACTGATTTGCCATTGCATTTCAGCGAACTGGTTCATTCAATCTTTAACGCGTCCTCCACGACTGGCCTGGCGTTTTTTTTCAAAATAGTTAGCAGCGGTCTAGTGACTTCATTTGAGAAAATATTTGGGGTCATTCCTGCTTTCTTCCATTCTATTTTTTCAAGTCTGTTTGGTGGATTCCCCGTTTTACTGGCACTGGCGGCAGGCGTTCTGGTGATCTTTTGTTTCATTAAGCATTAATGCCCTTCCTGTGCAAGAAGCCACGCAGCCCCTCCTGGCACTGTTTCGCAACAGGATGCTTGAATACTATGGCACTTTGCCGCTTGCGACTTTGAGCACGGCATATGGATTATCGTTTCGATTTTCCTATTTTACATGTGTCCAGCCTGTGTTTCATTGCCTGAGCTGTGACTTTGACTGGGCCCTTGATTTGTGTCTCTGCAAGACGGTATCTCCTGACGTCGATTTTAATCAGCTGATGAGTCCCGTCGTTACTCACGAGTTGGTTTGTTCTGGCGAAAGGATTATGGCTTTGGCAGCGATGCATGGACTAATGGGTCATTGGAACGTTTTTGAAGCAGCGCTCGACTTCTTGGCGCATAGCTTTCTTGAGAACCCACCGAGTTGTCCTCTGATGGTGATAGAGGCTCCGGTCCTAGAAGAGCACGTATGTTCTTTCCCATTGTTAAATTGGATGGCTGAACTGTTTTCGGATGAAGACGGTGATTTCATGTTGGAGGCTGTTGCTGCATATTTTGCATTTTCGGTCTTGTCCTAAATAAATTTCACAGTTTCAGATCACGGCCCCTTATTTTCTACTGACATAACTTTTTGCAAATTTTGCTTGAATTAGTCACCTCCCAGACCTATTGGCATGAACAAAAGTGAACAAAGTATTGACATTTTGGATTTTTTGACTCCTGAGAATTTTTTCCCCATCAATTTTTAAATTATAATTATTGCTCATCGTTCTTGAACTCTGTTTTCATGAAGAGGCCCTTATCTTATCTTATCTTATCCGTGCTCGGATCATGGGGGGGTGTCATATAGTTACTGCTTATCTATATAATGTGTTAAGTTAGCATGAGCTTATTAAATGTTTAAACGCCATTTTTCCTTTTGCTGCTTCTGCACACGACACTTAATTGTTGATTTAGCTTTCAACCTACAAGAGCGTTGTGATTTACATGAGAATAATATGTTATTGCTCTGATATCAGCTTTGCTTAGTAAACTATGTCTGTACAGAGAGTGCTGAAGCTTCAAGGATAACTCGACACAGAATTGTTGTGAGGTCTGATCTCCGCACCTTCATAGACATAACATAAGTGCAGCTCCTGCCAAATTCTGGCTTTAGGCGCGTTTTATATTGCTTTGCTTAGAGCACACATACACACTTGATGCGGTTCGCATGCAGAGAGAGCTGGTGGAAGCTGATGTAATCTCTTCATACTAGGATCTTGAGGTATGGGGCCGCCCTGCTAAAACCCAAAGAGACCTTCTTAGATATTAATATAATATGCTAGTTAGGGAGGGTGAGAATTAGGTGTTGTTAACCCTTATTCATTACAGCATTTTAGTATGCTGTCACCATTTGCTTTTTATGGACTAGTAACTATGCTGATAACTTTGCTTCTGATAATATGTTTCCTTGTATTATCTAAGATACTGCGTTTGAGAAAACGGCATTAGTAAATAAATATTTCAAATGTGCACGTGTCCTCATTTACTCCACGTTCTGGTTTGAAATGATTGTATAACGAAAGAGTGCTCATGTGTTCCACGTGACCTGAGGTATCGTAAGTTCATGTTCTGGTTTGTCTAAACATTGGGAGTTTGTTATGACCAATGAGACACTGTAGCTAGCCTGGTAAGGGGATTTTGGGTACTGAGGTGAGTTTTGGGCCACCCTAATTCGCCGAGGTTCCAAATCTCTATGCACAGTTCTGTAGAGAACGGAATTCCCGCTACAGTGGCTTGCCTTGGGGGTGCTGCCGGGTGGTGGGGCACAGTTTCTATGAGTCACAGTGTACTCCCACAATAGTTAAAGAAATACTTCCTTTGTACATCACTGAATGGATATGTCGAAAATACTACTTTAAGCAATTCAAAACAGCATAGTCCCTCTATGAATGCTTCAGTGCAAAAGTACTGCCTCCCTCGCTCATTGCATAACTGCATAAGTAATCCATGATTGATTTCATTTGTGTGGTAGCAGTGCCTACTTGATTCTATAACTGTATTGCTTCTGCCTAAGTAACTATATCATTTAAAAGATTATTCCTTCCTGTTTACAATACTGCACGGAAACCGCCTAAGTAAAAAATGACTTTGACAGTAATTTCTCGGTCATTGTGGGAGTGCATGAGTAGTACCTGGGGAAATCCATCAGTGCTTCCGTACTGCCTCAATCATTAATTTAGTGCAAAAATATAAACGGGGCAATTACATAATTCTTTTGCTAATGCCTGATTGATTGATCTCTGTATACCACAGCCTCCATGATTGCATAAAACATTACCCAGTTTATACATTTAACTACCTTGAAATTACTTTTATTCATGAATCGCATTCCTCGTTTTTGATTCTGGGAACCCGCTATCGTCGGGTCTTCCATGTACGATCACCGGCACTGCGTGTCCTCAACCGCAGTGCCGGTGATCGTACACGGAAGACCCGACGATAGCGGGTTCCCAGAATCAATACGTGATCCTGTTGGACACAAGTATACTGGCAGATAAAGGGGTAGCAGGTATGCGTGAAAGTCGCTAACCCCAGGTGTGTGTTGAGAAAATTGGCAAATACAGTGGGTAACCCCCGTTTGCCCTGAAGAAGTTGCGGAAATTATTTGCAACGAAACATGTTGGCACCCATGACCCACCTGAGACTGCATATGGTGTGAGTCATTTTTAATCTGGTAGTATTCACAGCCCAGAATAAATCCAGAGTGGCCAGTGAATCCTTCCATTTTTAATTGTGTGAGATTCACGTTTTGTTCTCACTGGGGGTTTTGTGTTTTTGTGTTATTTGTGCACATAAGCATAGCAAGGGTAAAACGTCAACCCATGATGATAACAACAATCAGCAGATTGTGGGGCTGATGTTGAGAAAAAGCACTGTTATATGTTGTTGGTCTTTTTCTGGTGTTTGTTTCCTTTTCCCACTGTTATGAGAGTGAGTTACCAATGATGATAATTGGGATTACTGACAATTGCTAGTCAGGTAAACCCGATTGGCGGTTCTTCCGTGAGGGGCTCACTCTCTTCTCCACATTTTTTTCCCATTAACACTTGTGGATGGGTGATGGTAGAGAGATGGTTTGATTGTGTGAGTACCATACTAATCTTCAACACTCGGATGGTTGAGAATAGCCAAAGATTACTTGGCCGGTGGTAAATAAGAATTTTTTCATACCACCTGACCAGTATTATATTTAAACTAAATTAAGAGTGTTTGGGGTGACAGGCCTATAGCTGTGTATTATGATTTGAGTGGGGGGCGGCCTGTCCCCTTTTCTCTCCCCCTGAGACTCCAATTAATTAGATATAACACCAATAGTCAAGCAATGTAAATTGGAGCGATATGTAAGTTACAACTGTGAAGCATATTTACAAGCTCCTACGCCACCACAACATTACTTTTACCGAGGTTATGGTGGCGATGGGGGCCTCGCTTTATTAACAAGGCAGTGTTAAGCTTGCCTTGAATACTGAGGGTCTCTGGGGGCTAACTAGCCCACCAGGTATCTCCAGTAAGCGCCACGGAGCTGCGTTGCAGAGTGTTGTAAAAAGGGGGGTGGCCTCTGAACACCTCTCTGCAGCGCAGCCTCCTGGCTCATACTGGAGGTACCTGGTGGGCTAGTTGGCCCCCAGAGACCCACAGGATTGAGGAGGAATGAATTCTCTAACTTAAAACGCACCACAGGGTGTGTTTGCAGACATATCACCTCAGGCCACGTCCCCTTCCTTCACGACTGTGCAAAGGCGCCCTGTGCACGTTTTAAGTTGGGGAATTAATTCTCTTTCAATACTGAGGGTCCCTGAGGGCCAAGTAGCCCAACAGGTATCTCCAGTATGCGCCAGGGAGCTGTGTTGCAGACAGGTGTTCAGAGGCCAAGCCCCTTTTTACACCTCTATGCAACGCAGCTCTTTGGCGCTTACTGGAGGTACCTAGTGGGCTAGTTTAACCCTAGGGACCCTTAGGATTGAAGGGAACTTCATCTCTCAACTTAGAACAGTGACAGGGCGTGTTTACACAGTGGTGAAGGGAGGGGACAGGGCCTGATATGATGTGTGCAAACACACACTGTGGCGCGTTTTAAGTTGGGGAAAAAATTCCACTTCAAACCTAAGGGACCATGGGGGCCAAGTAGCACACCAGGTGCTTCCAGGAAGCGCGACTGCACTGTGTTGCAGAGAGGTGGTGCAGGCCGTGCCCCTTTTTACATCTCCCTGCTACGCAGCTCTGTGGCGCATACTGGATGTACTACGAATTCTGATTTACTCACCTGTTATCAGGAGAGACCTCAGTGCTGCATCTTTGAGCCCAGCACTGATCCTGAAAAGTAAGTCTAACCGTACTTACCAGTAACTTGTATTTCGTTCCATAGGAATCCATTGTCTGGTTTTCACCTGAAAGGTTTCTGTGTCTATTTTCCAAAGTAAAAATATTCCTAAAAAATCGCCTGTATGACTTAAACGCATACTTTCAACTGTTTACAGGAGATGCACCAGTGCTGGATCCAGCATCCACCACTGAGTAAGAAAAAGTTACGATAACACTACTTACCTGGTAAGTGAATTTCCTTCCATAGGGTAACATTGAGTGTTTTTTTTTAACTTTAAAATATTCCTATCAAATCAGCAGAACTACAAATTCCGATTTACTCACCTGTTATCAGGAGAGACCTCAGTGCTGCATCTTTGAGCCCAGTACTGACCCTGCAAAGTAATTCTAACCATACTTACCAGTAACTTGAATTTCCTTCCATAGGCTAACATTGACTGGTTTCACTTGGAAATTCTTCTAAGTGTGGAGTTTTGGAACTTTTAAATATTCACCTAAAATCATCCGAACAACGAATTCTGATTTAATCAACTGTTATCAGGAGAGACCTAAGTGCTGCATCTTTGAGCACAGCACTGATCCTGAAAAGTAATTCTAACTGTACTTACCAGTAACTTGAATTTCCTTCCATAGGCTAACATTGACTGGTTTCACTTGGAAATTCTTTTAAGTGTGGAGTTTTGGAATTTACAAATATTCCTCTAAAATCAGCTGAACTACGAATTTCGATTTCACCTGTTATCAGGAGAGAACCCAGTGCTGCATCTTTTAGCTGAGCACTGACCCTGAAAAGTCATTCTAACCGTACTTACCAGTAACTTGTATTTCCTTCCATAGGAATCCATTGTCTGCTTTTCACCAGAAAAGTTTCCAAGTGTCTATTTTCACAAACTAATAATATTCCTTAAAAATCGCCTGTATTACTTAAACGCATTCTTTCAACTGTTTACAGGAGATGCACCAGTGATTTATCCAGGATCCAACACTGAGTAAGAAAAAGTAACGTTAAGACTACTTACCTGCTAAGTGAGTTTCCTCCCATAGGATAACATTGGTGATTCTATGTGAAAACATTTCTAAGTGTCAACTTTTAAAATACAATAATATTCCTTAAAAATCACTACTGTAACCAAAACGCTTTTACTCAACTGTTTACAGGAGATGTCCACGGATGAATCTAGGATCTAGTCCTGTGGTTAGAAAAGTAATCCATAAAGTAACTAATTGCATTTAACTAGAAATTCAATTGAGCTCAATGTGGCATTGTGTTTGAAATTGAGTTGCCCATTGCAAAAACTGTAACTACTGTACTTAATAGACTATTGCCTATTTACAAAGTATTTAAACTAAAGTAATTCATTCTGAGAAAGTATATTTTGTAATGTAATGCATAATGTAATTATAATGTAATTTAAAAAATAAAATATCTAAAAATAAATAGTTAAAAAATGGAGTAAATCAGTATCAAGCAAATAAATATAACAATTAATACATTTAAAATTGTCATTTACAAAACCTTTGACATTCACTGAAAAAAACCATAGGTTTCAGATATGTTATAGTAAGGAATTAGCATTTTATTTTTCAGAAAAACACACATCCACTGGATGATGTAATCAGTGATGTCATCAGTGATGTCATTTGAGATGTCATCAGTGATGTCATGAGTGATGTCACTGACCATGTCATGAGTGATGTAATATGTGACGTCATCAGCAGTGCATGGCGGGCGCGCGAGTTATAGTTAGCTGAACTAACTATAACGGGGGGATTTCAAAGGTTTTGTATGAGTAAAATGACCAGCTAACTATAACGTGTGTGAAACCTATGTTTTTTTCAGTGAATTTCAAAGGTTTTTAAAATGCTAATTCCTAACTATAACATGTGTGAAACCTATGGTTTTTTCAGTGAATTTGCAAGGTTTTTTAAATGGTAATTCCTAACTATAACATGGCTGAAACCTATGGTTTTTTCAGTGTATTTCAATGGTTTTGTAAATGATAATCTTTAAATGTATTAATTGTTATATTTTTATACTGATTTACTACATTATTTTAACTTATTTATTTTTAGATATTTTATTTTTTAAATTACAATACATATTTTTAATATAAATTGAAAAAAAAAATTTTTTACACCTCTATGCAACGCAGCCCCCTGACGCATTTGCAGAGGAGGAACTAATTCCCCTTGCATTCTGGGGGTCCCTGGGGGCCAACTAGCCCACCAGGAACCTCCAGTATGCACCAGGGGGCTGCATTGCAGAGAGGTGTAATGAGGCCACACCCTTTTTTACACCTCTCTGCAGCGCAGCCCCCGGGCGCGTTTGCAGAGGGGGAACTAATTCCCCTTGCATAGTAGGGGTCCCTGGGGGCCAACTAGCCCACATGGAACCTCCAGTATGCGCCAGGGGGCTGCATTGCAGAGAGGTGTAATGAGGCTATGCCCCTTTTTACACCTCTCTGCAATGCAGCCTCCTGGCGCGTTTGCAGAGGGGGAACTAATTCCCCTTGAATACTGGGGGTCCTTGGAGGCCAACTAGCCCACCTGGAACATCCAGTATGCGCCAGGGGGCTGCATTGCAGAGAGGTGTAATGAGGCCACATCCTTTTTTACACCTCTCTGCAACGCAGCCCCCGGGCGCGTTTGCAGAGGGGGAACTAATTCCCCTTGCATACTGGGGGTCCCTGGGGGCCAACTAACCCACCTGGAACCTCCAGTATGCGCCAGGGGGCTGCACTGCAGAGAGGTGTAATGAGGCTATGCCCCTTTTTACACCTCTCTGCAACGCAGCCGCCTGGCGCGTTTGCAGAGGGGGAACTAATTCCCCTGGCATACTGGGGGTCCCTGGGGGCCAACTAGCCCACCAGGAGCCTCCAGTATGCGCCAGGGGGCTGCATTGCTTTGACCCGGGGGCGGCGGTCCCCGGGGCAGTGTGGGGGGGATTGGGCCCCCCCCACACTTCTTTATCACTATGCCCCCGCAATTTAGTCCCCCCGGGGGTAATTTGAAAAAAAACAGACTGGGTTTTTAAAAAATATTTCTGGGCCTTGGGGGTCCTTTTGGGACCACCAGGGCAGGCTTAGGGGGTCAGGGTGTTTCTACCCTGCCCCTTTTTGTGTTCTACACGTTTGTTTTTCTGATTTCTTGTGCCTCGGTCTACCGAGCACAAGATGGCTGTCAACACTTCCTGGTTTGGAGTGTTGACAGACAGTGGCAGCCAATCAGCATGCTGCTCGTTTTGATTTTCTCAGGAACTACTGGAGGGATTTACACCATTTAAGCTAAGGCATGATCTGCGAATCAGGCTCTACCATTTTGCCAAATTTCATGTAATTCCGTTCAGCCGTTCGGGCTGTAGCCGTTTCTAAACGTCCTATGGAAAATAACATGGGGAAAACACGTTTTGGGACCCCCCCTTTTTTCTCAGCCCTCACTTGATGAATCCCCCCAAAACTTTCAGGGAAGGAGCGGAACGGAGCGGGCCATCTTCTTTGAGAAATTCGCGAAGATTCATCAACCGGCGCCAAAGTTATTCCCAATAGAATGTTGCGGATTTCCAAGGAAACTAGGTCCTAACTATAACTACCTACTGGCGACCGCCTGTAGGCAATATATATATATATATATATATATATATATATATATATATATATATATATATATATATCGTACTAGCAATTGTCCCAAGATGAGAGGAGCAACAGTGGCTGGTGCTGGCGGCAAGGTTCAGGACACCCTCGCAGACAATGTATTCAGCAAAGACTCTTCAAAGAAGACGCCGCACACTACCTCGATTGTTGATCTTAAGTTTATTTTCTGTAAGTTCCCCACCTACGCGTTTCGGACAAACAAACTGTCCCTGATCACGTTTACAAACATGTGTCCATCATTTGTGTTTACCTTAAGTACCTGAAGACACCACTTGGCTATTAAGATGCATTGTGGGCTCAGTAGTTTAGGTTTGAAATTCTTTTCTCAAGCAAAGCGCTGTGATTCGCCGGATCGCGGCATTTTTGCGGCCCACTTCGAACTATTTAATTTGTACTAATATTTATATTTACGCATAATGTTTATACAACATTCCGTTGCATTACAACATTTTAATGGCGCAAGTTATTGGATTGGTAAAGGACTGAGTGTCCGTATGTTTCAGTTGTGGCTGAGTGCCAAATAGTCTAATTGTGCCGTTTGATGCTTTGATCAACAGCTGACACAGCGCAAGGATAAAGTTATATTGTCACTTATAATGCACTTTAGTAGTTCATAGGAAACAAAGTTCATAGAGAGACACATTGTATCTCCTCAATTGGAAATATTCAGTTCATCAAGATTATAAGTGTACATAAAGTTCTTCATCCGTGTTAAGACCCCACGGGTTTCTAGTTTTGAACCTTATTATTAATTTGGATTCGAGGCATCTTAATCTGGTGACTCGATCGCCTCCTCTTTCATTCTCACCCACCATGGCGATTCCAGCATATTTCATGTCTTTCCAGGTTTTCCCTGGGTGAGTCTTTAGATGTTTTGCTGTCGCATAACTCAAATCATTGTTCTGAATGGCTCTGGTGTGTTCAAGTATTCTCTTTTTGAGTGGGCAGATTGTTGAGCCAATGTACTTTTTGCCGCAGAAACACTGTATTTGGTATACCACGAATTGTGAATCACACGTTATTTTATCCTTTATTTCAAAGGTTCTTCCCTTCGGATCTTTTAGGGTTTTGATATTCTGGCCAATTTTGCATGCCTTGCATGTTGAGCATTTGCTGAAACCCAATTGGCGTTTTTCTAACCAGCTCAAAGTTTTTACTTTTTTGAAGTGGCTGTTCACTAACGTGTCTTGAATGGAAGGGGTTTTGCGATATGAGATTAAAGGTCTGTCACCAATCAACTTTGCTATCTCAGTGTCCTTTTTTAGCACATTCCAATATTTCAACAAAATTTGGCGGATTTTATAACTTTCCTTTGAATATGTCAAAATTAATCGTGGTTTTGTAGATATTTTCTTTGGTATCAGAGTTTCTGCTCTTGATTTTGCTCTTGCTTTTTGTTCGCCTTTTGTTATATCTGCTTGTTTGTATCCTCGTTTGGAAAAACGATCTTTGGTTTCTTTGAACTTATTTTCCATTTCATTCTCTTCAGAGCAGTTTCGTTTCGTTCGTAAGAACTCCCCATAAGGGATACTTTGTTTGAGTGAGACAGGATGGAAACTCGTTCCGTGTAACACACTGTTCGTTGACGTTTTTTTCCTAAATACTGTTGTTTCCAATTTGTTATTCTTAATATAGATTTTTGTATCAAGAAACTCTATTTCCTTCTTTTGAATGTTTGATGTGAATTGCAAACCCACTTCATTTACATTCAGAATCTCAATGTACTCTGTAAGTTTTTGTTTGGTACCCCTCCAAAGGAGGAACAGACCGTCAATAAATCTGAGCCATACAACCACATCCGTGGTGTGTGGCTCGTTTTCTTCTCTCCAAGCTATGTTTTTCTCCCACCAACCCAAGGTGAGATTGGCATAGCTTGGAGAGAAGGAAACTCCCATGGCACATCCGCAAGTTTGTGTGTAGATTTTCTTGTCAAAAGTGAAGACGTTGTTTTCCAAACAAAAGGTCATCATATCCAGTAGCATGTTAGTATGACGTAGTTCTGATATTGGCCTTTGATTCAGGAAGTACTTTGTTGCATTCAAACCTATGTCATGTTGGATTGAAGTGTACAACGACACAACGTCTATGGTGGCTAACCAATACTCAGTTTGCCATTCCACTCCCATGATGATTCTTAAAAAGTCACCAGTGTCTTTAATAAATGAACTGAGAGTCGGTACTATCGGAGCCAAAAAATAATCTATGTAAGAGGCTACATTTTCGCACAGTGATCCACAGCTAGATATTATTGGGCGTGCAGGTGGTTTGATCAAAGTCTTGTGTATTTTCGGAAGAAAATAGATTGTTGGCATTATAGGATGATTGACTACCAAAAAGTTTTTTTCTTCCTTACTTAATAGGCCATTTTCTTGCCATAATTCAATGCGTTTGTGTAGTTTCTTTGTCATATCCAAGGTTGGATTGTGCTCCAGTACTTTATAGTTGGTTCTGTTGTTTAGCTGACGGTAGGCTTCTTCCAAATAATCAGTTTTATTTTGGATCACGATATTTCCCCCCTTGTCTGCTGGCTTTATTTCTATCACTGCATTTGACTGAAGATTTTTTAGTGCAATGCATTCATTTTTAGTTACATTTTCTCTTCTGTTGATGGTATTCTTCATTGTTTTCAGTTCTGCCACAACCAGATCATGAAACACATCTATGCGGTTACCCGGGTATAGAACAGGACAACATTTTGATTTATTCTTTAAATTTGTTTTCGGATGTGCCCCCACCATATGACCCATCTGAGAGAGCGTTTGAGTGGCAGTTAGTTCTGTTTTCTCAACTTGATGAGATAGTTCAAAGGCAATTTGTAGACTAGTTGCATCCGCTACTACGAAGTTTTCTGGTGCTTTATCTGGAATACACTCACTTGCTATAGTGGGTTCTTCTCCACGTTTGTTCCTTGAAAAGAATTTTTTAAGCTTGAGTTTTCGAACATATTTGTATATGTCGATTCTGGTTTCAACTTCATCCTGGTGTTTATCAGGGAAAAAAGTCAAGCCCTTCCTCAGTAGGGTCTCTTCTGCTGTTGTTAATTTGTGGTCAGATAGATTGATTATTAGCTTGGGGTCAGGTTTAGTTGCCTTATTTATTTTTTGAATGTCCTGTTGCGAAGAGGATATCTTTGATTTCCGGCCTCTCTGGGTTTTCCTCCTTGGGTAGGGTTTGTCAATTGTCCCCTTCCACCTCCTCTCACTCTTGTACTGCCACGTCCTCTTCCCCTTGTTTTTGGGGTCTGTTGGTCTTTGTGGAGCATCTCCATCTCCTATATATACATATATTCAAATTCAAATTAGCTTAATTCGATAGCAAGTATCATAAAAGCATTCTGCACTCATATATTATCGTATGGGTGTACATTAAAAAAATTACTTTGAGTTAAAACCCAATAAAATCTTGCTATACATGCCAATTTAATAAATAGACGACTCTTTTTTTAAAGAATAAAAAAATATGTATATGTTGCTAATACATATGGCTCACAATTACTAATTAATCGCTAGTAACATGAGGAACACAATCCTATGCCTGACCTTATTCCAATAACCTTAAGTTGGATACTACTTATTGGGCTTTCTTGTTTAGCATTTTTGTTCGAACAATCCAGGCACAGCCCAGAAACTTGGCAACTCCACATACAAACAGAGACATAGATGAATCAGTTCTCAGAATACGCAGGGCAACTAGATGGTTTGTGGTACCTAATTGACTGCATACGAGCTTGAGCCATTTGGCCCTAGCCTGTTTAAAAGCAGGGCAGGCAAATAGTAAGTGAGCTACAGTTTCTTTCTGAGCATCACAGCAAGGGCCGTTTGGTAAGGTGCGTTTTGGTGAATCCCATTTGGCAGATATAGTGTTTAGGGCTAAAGACCCAAATCTATACTGCATATACAGTGCCCTGTCTCTAGGTGTCCTAATAAAATCTAAATATGGTTCAAAGGATCTGGCCAATTTATGTTGCAGAAAATCCTTGGTTAATCTAGCGAGTTTTGGATTGTGTAAATCCTGTTGGTTGACCCAGTTCCAATAGGTCCTTTTAAGCTTGTCCTTGGGCGGTGGGAGCTGATTTACCCAGGCTTCGCCTGGACCCAGGTTTATCAACATATTCCTTAGATCCCTGAGCCATTTGACCCTTTTATTGGTATCTAGTGTAATGAGCTCAGTAAGGCCAGTCGCACAACTAATGAGTTCTGGGGTGTGCCTTAATCTTACCCAAAATAATAGGGGACGAAGTCTAGCCATATTGCTAAAGGAGCGTCTAACCATGTCAAAGAATAGAGGCTTAAGTGGTGTGCTAATAGGGAGAGATCGAGGTCTCTAAAAAACTTATTTTCTGATCTACCGATCTCTTTGGTTTTTTCAAAACCCCAGAGTTCTGCACCGTACATTGCTGAACTCACAGTCTTTCCTTCGTAAACTGTGTGGCTGGGGCTACCAGTCTACTTGAAGATGAGCGTTGGTCTTTACCAATAGCTCCCGACACCCGCTTGTGATTGAGTAACATTTTGTCCAAATGGGACCGCCATTGCATATTATCCGAAAGCCTGATACCCAGATAGTCAAATGTGTGGACTCTCTCTAATAAAGATCCATCTAGAGTAAGTTTGCTTCTAAAACATTTTCCTGGGTAAAAAGCCATAAACCTTGTCTTAGAAGTATTTATTGTTAGGCCCCTTAAACTGCAAAACAATTGGAAGCGGCTGAGAAGTTTCTGGAGTCCTACTGAGGTTTTCGATATAAGAAGAGTGTCGTCGGCAAACAGGAGGGTTGGCATTTTTTCTCCTACCAGGGTTGGGACATCAGTTGGGTATTCTCTTAAAAAACTAACCACTCCATTCACATAAAGTGAAAAGAGGGTAGGAGCCAGCACAAAGCCCTGGTGGAACCCCCTGTTGACCGGTATCCTCTCTGTGGTTTGCCCCTGCTCCCCCCATCTGACTCGGGCATAATTATCCTCATGGAGCTGTATTAAAAGATTTGAGATATAAAAAGGGATGCCCATTTCTTGGAGCACTACCCATAGCTTTTCACGAGGGACTAAATCAAACGCGGTCTTAAGATCAATAAAAGCAAGGTAGAGGCTTCCCTTGCCAATTACGACCACTTTCCAATAAGTCTAAATGCCTGATCCACTGTGCTAGTGGGTTTCCTAAAACCCGCTTGATAATTGGAGAGAATACCCTCCTCCTCCATCCAGTTATGAATCCTATTTAAAAGGGCTCTGCTGACCACTTTCTGAATAACATCAATTACGCTAATAGGCCTATAATTAGCAGGGTCCTGGCAGTCTCCCTTTTTAAATATAGGTACGACATCTGCCCCCTTCCAAGAATTTGGGACTTCAGCTCCCTTTAGTATAAAATTAATTAGGAGCAAAATATAATGGGCCCACTTCTGCGGCTCTGCAAGGATTAGATCACCTTGGATGCCATCAGGCCCAGCTGCCTTTGCAGGAATTAACCAATTTATTGCCACCTCAATTTCTTTCAATTGGAAGAGATTGGTGGCTTCAATAGCTAGTGGGACCTGTGTGTGCTTTGATGGAATTGTGTGGGGACAGTCATCTGCTTTCATGTACAATTGAGCAAAATGATCCTGCCAAGCCAAACTGGTAATGTGATTAGGGATTAAGATTGTATCTCTCCCTTCTCCCTTTTTTGATTAAATGCCAAAAGGAGGTGTAGTCCCTTGCATTGCACACGTCTTTTAAATCCTGCCAGTGGGCATTATCCCAACTGCGTTTTGCCTGTTTCAAGGATTGGTTATACTCCTTCCTCGCTGTTCGGACCTTGGAGGGATTTTTATCTTTTACTGCTGCAACTAATGCCTGCCTTTTTCCTCTACATGACTTCGTGTACCATGTGTGGGGACTTTTTATTAGCCTCTTTTTGTGTCCATTACTTGGTCGAGCAAGGAAATAAGCACCAATCTGGCCAATTGTTTCTATATATATTGTAGGCACCGTCTCCCTCCCCCAGACTTCAGAGGATGCTGCATCGAGTTCAGCTTTCTTTAACAGTAAAATTGAAGAAATGTTCTTTAGGTTCAAATCTTGCCCCACGACCTTCGACCACCTTAAGCGCCTACCACAATTCGAGGGAGTTAACTCCTTAGTGTGAGAAAAAGGGGTAACTCCTACATTTGTTATAGATGGGGACCACACGTTCTTAATTTTAAGCATTAATGGATTGTGGTCGCTATCAGCGGTTTGGACCACGTCCATATCTATAACATCGGCCCAAAGATGCCAGTCCACCAAAATATAATCCATCTGGGAAGAACATGTAAGTTTGTTAAAATTGTTAGATCCCCGGATGTCTGAAGGAGTTCTACCATTCGCAGCTCTAAGACCATACTCTATTGTTAGAGCATTTACTTGGATTACAATCTGGGTCCTTTTCTTGATAGGAGGCAAGGATAAAGGTGGCACTGCCCAATTACTATCCTCATCCATAAAACCTAGAAAGTCTTCACTACTTAGTGGCTCATATGTGCAGTTAAAATCGCCAGACACAATGACTTTGGAGAGAGGGAGGCATTTGCTTAGTTCTTCTTCCAGCTGTGCTAGGATGGGCGAGGACTTGCCATCCACTGTCCCTCTAATATAAACATTAAAGAGCTCCAATATTTCTCCTCCCTTCGTGTCCTTTATTGTTAACATAATATCGAAAGATGAGGTGTTATGTAGGGAGATCATCCAACCCAGGTCTAATCTAATCCATGCGACCAATCCTCCTGAAGGCCGCCCCTTACCTATAGACACTGCCGGAGCATAGAAAGGGTTATAGCCAGATTTATGTAAATGAATTACGCTCCAAGTCTCCTGGAATAAGCATATGTTGAATGCTTCCACAAACTCGTTCCACTGGGGCAGTAGCTGTTTTTTCTTTAGCCCTGCTATATTCCAGGAGAGGATTTTTAAATGAGATTGATCTTTTGGGATTGAATTTACTATTTCCTTTTGAATGATACTTACTGATGGAATAATATCAAAATGTACTGGAGATGACACAGACTTAATCAATAGAGAAGAGCTAGTACAGATGGAACGACTGCTCCTATTCCCTGCTTTTGAGAGTTTTTGATGAAGTCAATCGTTTACATCTAGGCTTGACTTAATCTCATTTGCCACCAAAGCGGGATCCCTCCTCTTATCCAGCATATTTATAACGGGAAAACGCCTTAACTGTATGAGAGAAGAGTCAGGAGAAGATGTTCGGAACTTTAATGCTATGAGGTTTTCCGCCAACATGGGATTAGCCACGGTCAGTTTAATATTATCCAGTGCGAAATTGGGCATGGTGCATCTTCTTGCTCTAATTATGTCCTCCCTGATAATGGAGTGACACCCACGAATGTGGCGAATCCAATGAATAGATTTATTGATTAATGATTCGCCACTTTTAAATCCCCTTACCTCCATAAGTTTAGGGACGTTTACCATAAATACTATATTTGGAGGCATGTTCTGGTCCTTAGCATTTCTTAACTCTGGTGGTCTTAAGGGACCAGGTGGATCGGGTGTCAGAATTCTGGGTTGCTTAGCTAATATGGCTTGTTTGTTTGCTAGGGAGGTTGGCCTACGAGAGCTCTCGCAGATGGTATGATATTTATTGGGGATATGTTGTTGTAAACTTCCTTTCCCAATAAGTGGCTCCCTCAAAAAACCCTCCCTCCGAGTGCAACATTTTTGGCCCCTCCTGAGTGTATGAGCTGTTTGGTGTAGGGTGGGGAGTTATTCGAAATTGGCTAATATTTTGAGAGATAGAGTTAACTGATGCCGTGAGCTCTATAATCAAGCTTTTCATTTGTTCAATCTCTGCTTTGAGTGCCATAATAACTGCACCCAGTTCGCTGATATAATGATTACATGGACAAGTTTCAAACAGCTTTGGGGGCCCAGGCGGAGGGGATACTAGTATTGACTGTAGGGGGTAATCACTAGGCGTAGCGAGGACAGCATATCTATTCGAACATGGAACAGAGGGACCCATCTGACTCGACATCATATTTATTTCAGACACACCTAGAGGATCGGAATCAGAAGGGGCAGCTTCCACCTGACGTAGACACACAGTCATCCCTTTTTTCTGGGTCGCTTTGTTAAAGATTGTTGGAATAACCGCTTCCTTAGGAAGAGCTACGGGGTTCACGTTCAGATGCTCACTCGGAGTGTCGGTGGACTCCTCAACCTAAATGTCTTCACAGTCCTGTATCAGATCATTAATCATGTCCAACACACAATTAGCAGCGGCGTGTTTTGGATGTTTCCTCAGCCTCTTTCTTTTCCCCAACCCTGCTGATAACCCATTAATTCCCCCAGCACCCTCCATTGCTTTCCTTTTCCCCTTTACTGGCAATAGACAGCCTATATAACTGTCTGTCTATCGATGACCTCCGTTTGCTAACAGATGTGTGTCCAGATTAAGCGGCCGAGAAAGATGGACCCACTAATAGTTTAAATGCCAGATAAAGAAAAATAATAAATGAAGAGTTCTTAAAGGCAGTCCAGAGATTTGAAGTTACAACAGTACCTTGGAGTCGAGGTTCTAAGGCAGATGAACGAGACTGAGCCCAGCCCTGCCTCTTCCTGGCTTTGACGGGCTAGGACGAGCCCGCCCTTGGCCCGGGCTTCGCCTGGGCGTCACTGAAGAACCGGGTTATTTAAAACCCAGCGGCACCAGGGGAAACGCCCTAGTCTCCGGGTCCACCTGTCTTAGAGTACAGAGACACAGGTGATTCTTGGTGACGTCAAAGATCAATTTTATTAGCTGCAGGCTGTAACAGAGATCCTAGAAGTACAACACGGTGTATGTTCTCAGGAGACTGCTCGCTCACAAAAACCAGTCATCCCTTTTTATACCAAATATTATGCTTCAGGCAAATATCCCTAATTTACAGATGGCCACTCACATGTTTTCACGGAAAGGAAAAAGGCAGGATCATGATGACAAGTCCATTTTCAGTTTGTCCAGCCCATAATCAACTATTGGTCAAACCCAACATTCTTGATCAGACAGGTCAATCGAACCCACCATAAAACCGGGCACATCCCCATCGTAAACGGATCATAAAGCAAAGAGTAGAGACAGGTGTGAGCAAGATAAGACATAGTTATGCGCAATAAAAGGGTTTGATGGTGTTTTGTGTCTCGATCCGTAATCTCGATCAGCTACCGGGGAAGGGACTGGTTAAACCAGTTTTGGCTTCAGGCAAGAGGGTCGCTCGTTCAGGTCATTCAGAAGGCAGCTAAAGTGTACGTGTGTTTGGAGACTCGTTCGGCCACTGTCGCCGGCCTATGTGAGGGCAACCACAAAATGGCTGCCGTACGCAAGATGGAACCCGAGGGTTCAGAACGGACTCCCTGATTTCATGGTGATCTCGTCACTCGAATAGGACGAAAATACTCACACATCTAGCACTCGCCATATTCGGTCTGCTGATACCAAATTCGTCATGATACGACGACCTTCACAACAAGGTTCAGAATTTCAATACCTCAGACCCTCCTTTTGCGCTTACATAGGCAATAACCTAAACCCATGTCAGTCTGAGTCCAGGTCTATACTCATCAGATCATCAAGATGTTGCTGTAGCATCATCCTATTACTTAGCACGTCTCTTGATAGGGGTTTCCTTACACACGATGTAGCACAGAAACCACATATAGCAGGGGTACACTGTACACAAAGACAGAGCAGGAAAAGGATGGCTAAGATCACCCCAATTACCATCAGAGTCTTCCATCCCCACGTGGATAACAGTTCCCAGAACCATCCCATCAACGACCAATCTCCTTTATCCACGTGTATAGATTCGGAGATTTTATGCAGTTTGGAAATGGCCTGGTACACTGTCGGAGCATTGTCTGGAATGAAAACACAGCAACTTGATTGGATCACTTTACATACCCCACCTCGATCTGCGAGTATGACATCTAGCGCAACTCTATTCTGGAGAGTCATAAGACGATCCGACTGGAGCTCAGCAGTCAAGTTACTAAGGGCACCGGCAGTTTCAACTACGGTGGACTCAACCACCCTCGTCAGTTGTCATATGTTCCTGCTGTTCACCATAGGTCCCCAAAATTGCAGAAAACCCTTCAAGAAATCTCCCAATTCTTGTCCTGCAGTATCTTCCTTACTGAAGACACCTCTGACTACTCTTGTCTTGTGGTAATCTGCCGCGGCTGTGTAGGTGGGAGGCAACAGGAACGAGACAAAACATGTGCCCGAGAAATCAGGGGGAAACCATGTGTATGCTCCATCATAGCAGATGAAATAGGTACCCTTAGCTGCTAGGAACGATGGGGAAGTCTGGGACGAAAAACATACGTCTCAGTGCAGATACTACTCCCTAACTGAGCTCTCGGATTCTTGCCATTACCTTGCAGACAAAGATGACCCTGATGGGGTACAATCCAAATCGGAGAGGATCTTTTCGCTTGCTGGTTCTTACTCAGACTAGCTCCATATCCGGTCACGTTCCATCCAATATACGCTAGTGTCTCATCTCTCGGGATAGTCTCATAGGAACTAGCTCCTTTAATCATATCGACTATTCCCTTAACTAGAGCACTATTCTTTGGATTATCCTTCACAGAACGTAGGGGGTGGACTTCGCGAGCGTAGATGAACATCGTTCGGTACGCCCATACGGAACCATTGTAGCTAAATGGCAGGACTAGATAAGGAATACTTTTATCAGTAGTATGAGGCATAAGACCACACACCCAACAGTTAGTCGTGTTCACTACTAATTGATGTTGGTGCAGAAGCTGAACGAAAGAGTTATTAACGAACTCCAACCTTCTAACAGTCTCATGTTCAGGCAGAGGATGAAAAGAATGCGAAGGACCAGTAGAAGAAGGTATGGGTTGTGTAGTGGGTGCAAACGTCATTTGAAAAGAGAATATAACATATCCCATTAAAAACATCATTAAGCTAAGCAACATGAAAACGCACAATATTAAAAAACATTTTCTACTCATTATTTCACATATTTTGGCTCTAAAGTTTGTTTCTTCAACAGGTCTCTCCATCTCGAAAAACTCCATCCTCTAACCTTGCTGCTGGCGGAGGTAGGGTGTTCCGTGCTAAGGAATGCGTCTGTCAGTCCAGGGAACGCCCTAGGACCAACCAGAACCGTCGACCTTGTGTCTTCGGCTTGCACTCCAAAGACTTGGCGCCGCGACCCTACAGCTGAACCCGAATGGCGGTCCGAAAAACAAAAATCGGTCAAAACAGTTTCTCAGATGGGAGAGCTGATCTTTCAAAAATAGTAAAGAAAAGGATTTGTATTTTATTAGTCCCATGACTCTTGGTCGCAGATTATAACGGTTCTTGCCGGGTGTTGTGTGGTCGCAGAATAAGAGTTCAGGTAGTGTGATGGTGGCACGGCTTCTTGCAAAAGATTGTCACTTTCACGCTCAGAACTTGTCCCAATTAAACGTGCATCGCTAAAAGGCAGAAAACGAGGCACAGTTTCGGTCTCAGAATCAGGAATGCCCTCCTGGACCCACCGGTCGTACGGTAGAGGCAGAGGAACCCTCTTACAATGTACGCCGTGGATCTAGTTTTTCTTCCCTTGCACTCGTACTGCAGTTCTCGTAGATAAAAGCACCAAGTATGGACCGGTCCAGCGGGGCTAATCGTTCTTTGTCCGCTGAAAATTCTTGATCAGCACCCACGATCTGGGATCGATTGCATGCCCTGGATCTTCAGAAGCCTGAGGCAGTGTATCATGAACCTGTTGGTGTAAGACACGCAATTTAGCCGTCAAATCATGCAGATAGTCAAGCAATACAGGGTGTTCAATCTCGCTAAATTTCGTCGGCCTCGGTACTCCGCATATGTTTGCCGGGCGACCAAAAATTATTTCATATGGACTAAGTCCCACTCGTGAATGCACAGTCATCCTAGTCGACAAGAGTGCTAATGGCAAAGCATCAGGCCATTTAAGACCAGAGCTCGCTTGTATCTTGGCCAGCTTCAATTTGAGGGTGCCATTATAGCACTCCACTAGACCAGCTGATTGGGGGTGATTTGCAGCGTGGAATTTTTGCCGGATTCCTAACCCTTCACACACTCTCTTCATCACTTGACCCACAAATTCACTCCCATTATCACTCCAGACCATTTTCGGCAAACCATACCTAGGGAAAAACTCTTTGACAAGTGCTTTAGCTGTGGACAAGGCAGTATTATCTTTTAGGGGGTATGCTTCTACCCATCTTGAGAAGGCACAAACAACCACAAGTACGTATTTTAGGTTGTTGCATCTCTCCATGTGGATGAAATCTAGCTGCAAAACCTCGAACGGATACGTCGGAGGCGCAAAATGACCAGCTGGAGTTGGAGTTCCTTTACCAGGATTGTATTTCAGGCAAACCATACAATTCTTGACCACATTCTCTGCACACTTAGGAATTCCAGCATTTTGCCATACTGGAGCCAACAACTTACAGATCCCTTTCACACTGATATGAGCCATTCCATGCGCCATTGTAACCACTGCAAGCATGTACGCATCGGGTAACAACCATCGCTGATGCTCTGACAACTCAACCCAGCAACCATTCGCATCCAGTTTACCCGTACTCTCTCTCCATATGCTCAACTCTTTCTCTGTAGCTTCAGCTTGGATAGACTTCACACTTTCTATCGTATCCTCACACATTCTAACATCACCAATCCATCTTGCAGGGCCCGCAACATACATTCGACTCATCACATCCCTCGCTGTTTCTTTCGCAACTTCGTCAGCAAACGCATTACCGTGACCAACGTCGTCAGTAACCTTCTTATGTGCACTGCATTTCACAATCGCAACTTGCAACGGCAAGGTAAGTGATTCAAGAAGCTCATTCACCAACTGACCATTCTGAATCTTCGTTCCATGAGACTTGAGGAACCCACGTTCCTTCCACAAGCGTCCAAAGCTATGAGCCACACCAAACGCATACTGGCTGTCAGTATATATGGTCACTTTGTTTCCTTTCATTAACACACACGCTCTCGTAAGTGCAATCAACTCGGCTGCTTGAGCTGAATTATGTGGGATACGTGCAGCTTCAACAACCGTCTGTAAAGTCGTGACAGCATATGCCGCAGTCGTATCACCATTTGGAAGCTTGAAGCATGAACCATCCACCCATAAGGTACCATCACACTTCTCAAGAGGAGTGTCCCTAAGATCCACTCTCCCTTTCGTTTCCTCCTCTGTCCTGAGAAAGCAATCATGCTGTTCAGAAACATCTGTCTCTGCTACAATCGGCAACAACGTAGCTGGATTCAACGTATTGCATCTCTTTATGTGCACATGACTCGCTAAGAGTGTCAACTCATAACCTGACAATCGAGCACTAGTTAAGTGCTGTGTCTTATTCTTATTTAACAAGGTATCCACTGCATGTGGAACCATTACAATCAACATATTATTCATCACTAACCCAGCAGACTGTCGAATAGAAACAGCTGCTGCCGCTGTGGCTCTCAAACAACTCAGCAACGCTCTAGCTACCGGATCCAAGGTCCACGAGAAATACGCGCATGGACGTTGCTTGTCCCCAAAAGACTGTGTCAACACTGACAACGCGCATCCCTCTCTCTCGTGGACATAAAGCGTAAAAGGCTTACTGTAGTCGGGAGTACCCAACACAAGAGCCGAACACAATGCATCGCGTAATTCAGTCGTCAGACCACGAGAGGGGATTCGGTGTATCTTTACAAGTCAATGCCACCAGAGGTTTGGCCAGCAAAGAAAAATTCAGTATCCATTGTCTGCAATATGCCGTAATACCCAAGAAAGCACGCACTTCTCTTTGTGTAGTAGGCACACTCATTTTCGCAATTGCTTGGATTCGTTCTGGGGTCAATCTTCTTCCCTCCTTCGATAAGAGATGGCCTAAGTAGGTCACTTCTTGTCGACAATACTGCAACTTCGAAAGAGACACTTTGTGATGGAAATCAGACAAATAACGTAACAACAGCAAG
Source organism: Lissotriton helveticus (assembly GCF_964261635.1). NCBI lineage: Eukaryota > Metazoa > Chordata > Amphibia > Caudata > Salamandridae > Lissotriton > Lissotriton helveticus. The sequence goes on along the minus strand of NC_136065.1, from coordinate 918,704,582 downwards.
GTAGCTTCCTTACAAATCTCCTCAGTATCGGCAGCGACTAATAAATCGTCAACGTACTGGAGAAGAGCAGCACCATTAGGTAAAGCAATCGTATCAAGCTGTGTTTTTAAAGCCTGACTATAGATAGAAGGACTCTCGCAATAGCCTTGAGGAGCTCTCTTAAACCGGAAGCTTCGGCCTCCTAAAGAGAAGTCAAAGATATCCCTACTCTCCTCGGCAATCGGGATGCTGAATTATTATTATTATTATTATTATGTTTCTTATATAGCGCCTGAATCGACCCCCGAAGGGGTATCTCCGCGCTTGCCTTGGGAACCCGTCCTGGCTTTTCCCTGTGAGATAGCCCCTACAGGGCATCCCCAAAGTGAAAGCCAGGCATCCCGCCGCAGGGGGGCCGTTGTGGAGATTAAGCAAGCTTAATGCCCAGAGTTGCAGAGTGTGAACCCATGATTAGGTCAGGCACCGAAGCGAGAATTATCGAGTCCATGGACATTTGAGCTCAAGACCCTGCCGCGTCGGGAATTGAACCCTGGTCCCGGGTCTGACCTCTGCTTCAGGGTCTGCCTTCTCTAACCAGTGAGCCACACTTCTCCACATTCTTCAAATCAATCACCGAAAACCAAGTGGCTGAAGCTGGAATCATGGTCAGTAAGGCAGTAATGTCTGGAACAACAGGAAATTGCGGAACTACAATCTTATTCACCTCGCGAAGATCGATCACGAACCTATATACAGGTGGTTGTGATGAATCAGTCCTTTTTAGAACAGGCAAAACCGGACTATTGCACACATAACCTCTCGTTTCTTCAATTACATCTTTCTCAATCAGGTCATGAATGATCGCTAGCAACGCTCTTTCACCTTCACTAGAGATCTTGTATTGGGGAATACGTGGCATTTTAACATTTGCTTTCAACGTCACAACATATGGCGGTATCTCCAATAGACCCACATCATTAGGACCAGTAGCCCAAAGAATATCAGGAAGAGAGGACAATTCTGTCAGAAGTTTATCCTTTGACAAATACATCGGGGAGACCACTTTCTTACCTAATGTAAGTTGTACTCCCGAAGGAGAGCAATACAATGTCGCGTACAATCTTTTCAACAGATCCAGTCCCAACAAGTTCTCACCACAACCTGTCGTCAGAATAAGGGGTGCTTCGAATTCAGAAGGTCCAACAGAAAGAGATATCGGGCTAGAAATCGGGTTCCTAACTGGGGCGCCAGAAAAACCTACTGAAACATTCGTCTCGCCAGACAAAGGTGCGCCAGGGAGTTTAGAGTGCATAATAGAACTCTTTGTAGCACCAGTATTCAACAGAAAAGGCTCTGACACACCTGATGTAATCACCTCAACATAAGGTCCACTCTGATCTACTGGAACTGAAACAACTCCCTCTCTTTGTCTATGGCTGTCATAGCAATCATTACCTTCCATATTCTCACCTTCGACATAGTAGTCGTCAGCATAGTACTGAGTCGTCCTACCAGACGTGTGATTCGCTGATCAAAACTATTAATTGAATTTTGTGGAGGAAAGGGACGTGTGTTCTGGGGGAACCCTCCACGTCCTCCACCTCTAGGAGCTTGTGGAGCATTCCGACCTCTTACGCTAGTAACACCATTCATACGCTGCGACAAAACAGGGCAACTACTCTTAAAATGACCCTCTTCTTTGCAATATGCACACTGATTAGGGCCTACAGGAAATCGCTGTTGGAGAGGCTCGAACCTTTGCGAGTTACGCTGAAACTGCGGAGGCTGCTGATAGTCACGCTGGTTACTACGGGGCGGATATGCTTGCTGTAAAAGAACCTTCGTCTTTAGCTCTTTAGTCTTTTTGTCTGCCCTATCCTTCTCATCCTTATCCCTATTTTCATAGTATTGTGCAGTAGCCAATATCTGTGCCGATGAGGAAACAGCCCACGAACTCTCGGAATCCTTCAACTTTGTACATAACTCGGGAAGCAAATTATGCACAAACTTATCAACAAACAACCGTTGACCACCTTCAGTACTCATGTCTTGACCACTGTGGTCAATAAATGTTTCTTCAAACCTAGTGAAGAAATCGGACACAGTTTCATCTTTCTTTTGCTTACATGGAGACAATTTGTCCCAATTTACTCGCATAGCAGGCATTAAAGTCTTCATGTAAGTAATGATCCTACCAGGAAGTTCTGCAACTACAGCCTCCGGTTTAGCACCACCAACTTGTCGCGCATCCGCAGCACTAATATTGACCCAGGTATCACCTAACTCCTGCACATGGTCCGTGTGCCGAATCAAACCCCATAAAGGTTGTGGAACCACATTTCCAAACAACATGTCTATATCAGTTAGATTCATGACACATGAGTCTGCAGTCTGTGATAATTCTTTATAGTACCCTGTGGGATTTTTACGGGGGTCAGGCAAAGTCGGTTTAAGAGCCAGAACTTCCGCTCGCTTCCACGGAACATGGACCCAAACACGTTGAAAATGAGCCGGTACGGCTACAATACCAGCATTAACATTGGCCTGAACGGCCTCTTTCCACACCGGAGGAACCTCTCTCATTGGATATTGTCGCACTTTCCTCCTAACCGAAGGGTCAGGCTCAAACAATGACCGAAAAGGAGACTCGCTCCTGAACGAAAGCAGTGTCGCTACCGCCCTTTCAACATCGAGACCCACAATTGTGCCTTTCGCAAACTCTGATTGCACATTGGACAACTCAGGTGGAGTTAGTTCCAGATCATCATCTTCCCATTCCTCACGAAGGAACGTGCACATCTTATCAAAGACATATCTCTGCTTCGGCGCTTCCCATTGACGGAAAACATTCATAACAGACTCGACATCGTATCTTAAAGGAAGAGTGACCCATTTATGCGCTAAATGATCTAACACTTCCCTCTCTCAGGAATCAGGCAGTTGACTACGCAACTGTTTACGCTCTGAAAAAGGGGTCGTACTAAATGACCCAAAGAAAGGGGACAAAAGAGTAGTGACAGTATCAGTCATCCTCTGTCGAACAGAAGGGGAAGTTGACAGGACAGGTGATAAAGCGGACTGAGAAAAGGTCAACGTAGGAGCAGAAGCAGAGGATGCAGCGAGAACAGGCGGAAAAGTCGCAGGAATTAAAGGTGGAGCAGGTAGCAAAGTCGGCAGCCCTTGAGAAGGCTGCACCATAGGAGTAGGAGCCAACTGAAGAGGAGTTGGCGGTTGTGCAACAGCAAGAGGCAAAACGCCCGGAGGTTGTGCAACTAAAGGTTGCGGAGGTGCTGTAGCATTCTGAGCATAAGGGGGTGGCGAATTCAACAAATGCGACATCAAAGGATCTTTCACAAGATCCTTCATCGCATCTTGCTGAAGAAGTGGCAAAACTGGATAGTTTTTATCGATCGCCATTTTACGTTGCCTGTGCAACTGTTCACTAGCTTGTTCTTCTTCATTATCTTTAAACTGTATAGCAGCTTGCATTATCGAGATACCCTTTTCTCTTTTATTTTTCTTCGCTAGTTTAATTTCTTTCTGTTTGGCTTCCTTTCGCCATAGGCGGAAAGAGTCAAACATCGCCGGCCGGGCTTTCTTCTTAATAAGTCTACCTTCTAGATTATCTAAAACTTCCGTGTCATAACTACCATATTGGGGCCATTTAAGGACACCGTCCTTTCTTGTGTAACAAATCCACACTTCATTATACGTGATGGGGCCCACGCCATGTTTCACATAGAGCTCATAGGTTGGAGTTCCAATCGGAGGAACCGGACACGAGTCCTCCAATCGGGAATCCCTATTACGACCACAACAAAATATTCTTCCAAGTCTGCTAAGACCAGGCATCTTTGCTCACTAGTCTAGCTTCAAACTTCAAGGGAGTATCGAATACGATAGTCTCGTGAATACACAAGTCCCTCGGCTTTGGTACTTGCAAATCCCAAATCAAAGATCCCAAGGGGATACCCAAAAACTAAACTAAGGACTGGGAGACGCTCCACTCATACTTAACTGAGGTATCGATGTCGGCACCAGAAGACCCGTCTATCGTCTCGCTTTACAAATCATCGAAGGCTCCAAGACAGGGCGACAGTCAGGGCAGCAGTCCTTCGTAGCCGTCGGAAAGCGGGGAACCTCGCAGCAAAGACTTTCGGACCACGACGACATACAGGGGTCGATGAAGTGGTTGGCCTTCCTCCAGAATTTTCACACGAAGCTCCTCACGCACCTCAGGCTTGGACCGGTACCGCTGAAGTCGCCCTACGTTGGGCGTCAAATGAAGAACCGGGTTATTTAAGACCCAACGGCGCCAGGGGAACGCCCTAGTCTCCGGGTCCACCTGTCTTAGAGTACAGACACACGGGTGATTCTTGGTGACGTCAAAGATCAATTTTATTAGCTGCAGCCTGTAACAGAGATCCTAGAAGTACAACACGGTGTATGTTCTCAGGAGACTGCTCGCTCACAAAAACCAGTCATCCCTTTTTATACCAAATATTATGCTTCAGGCAAATATCCCTAATTTACAGTTGGCCACTCACATGTTTTCACAGAAAGGAAAAAGGCAGGATCATGATGACAAGTACATTTTTCAGTTTGTCCAGCCCATAATCAACTATTGGTCAAACCCAACATTCTTGATCAGACAGGTCGATCGAACCCACCATAAAACCGGGCACATCCCCATCGTAAACGGATCATAAAGCAAAGAGTAGAGACAGGTGTGAGCAAGATAAGACATAGTTATGCGCAATAAAAGGGTTTGATGGTGTTTTGTGTCTCGATCCGTAATCTCGATCAGCTACCGGGGAAGGGACTGGTTAAACCAGTTTTGGCTTCAGGCAAGAGGGTCGCTCGTTCAGGTCATTCAGAAGGCAGCTAAAGTGTACGTGTGTTTGGAGACTCGTTCGGCCACTGTCACCGGCCTATGTGAGGGCAACCACAAAATGGCTGCCGTACGCAAGATGGAACCCGAGGGTTCAGAACGGACTCCCTGATTTCATGGTGATCTCGTCACTCGAATAGGATGAAAAAAATCACACATCTAGCACTCGCCATATTCGGTCTGCTGATACCAAATTCGTCATGATACGACGACCTTCACAACAAGGTTCAGAATTTCAATTCCTCATCACCCGCACGCGTCCCGCGCTTCGGGGGGAGAGACAGCGGTATATAGAGTGGTGGACACACCTCCCCCTCACTCGCAGCAGCTGGTAGTGTGCCGGGGCACCTGGAACATGTAGTCTCCCACCCACTGTGCTTGCAGGCTCTTTGGCGCTATGAAGAGAGAAGCGCTTGGTGAAGGCTTAGTAAAAGTTGCGGTGGTCGAGAGAGTCACCCCGGGACTCCGGTCCCACCAGGGAAGATGCGAGCAGACAGGCAGAAACCACAATCAGGAGCGTATATATATATATCCAACAACAAACAAGTGGTGGTCAGTGGTGATCATTTGCATGGAATAAATCCTTACAATATCAACCCTATATTATTTCCTGCCAACGCGTTTCGAGGCGAAAAGCCTCTTCATCATGGGCTGCTGTAACAAATGCAAAGAAGACTCTCTTTCCTTTAAGTTCTTTTCCGGCTTGTTGATTTATTTAATAACCCTCAGGTTGGTCACATTAGGTGCGTGATACTCGTGATGCCTTGTGGGACATGTGGTCCTTTGATGCGAGTATACAGTCGCTCTTTGGTAAGTTCTGTGCACAATGTTCAATTAAACAGCAATTATTTAGTCTTATTCCTTATAGTAAGGTCCAGCTTTTCGGGACAAGTTCAATTAATGGATGGCTTGCTGCGCTGTCACGGTATGGAAATCGTTCCATTCCTCAGCCTTTCATTTTCATGAAATGTTGCTCCTCTGCACGGCAGGGCCGCCGTGTTAGTCAATGTTCCACCAGTTGCCCGAAAGCTTCCAGAGGGCACTCCCAGCATGCCTACCCTCCGGTCTGTTAGTGAGTTAATTTGGGATAATACTACAGATCCCAGAAATCCTGACGAGCACCAAGCCCGGCCCACTGAGGGTGGTACATGGGATTCAAAACTTCCTGCGCTGCCTACATACTTACCTTTGACCTTTGATAAAGAGGAGAACACTCGAAACGTGTCAGGTCATGGATTATGTTACCAAGGAATGCTGATGCGAGTTTCCTGTATGAAAATAAACCTTTGGTTACATCTGCTGTTGTGTGCGCTTCTAAAGCTTCGGGCATTTGGTGAATATCTAATGACACGGCGGCCCTGCCGTGGGAAGCTGCACCATCTACGTGACAAAAGGAGGCTGCGAGGTGAGCACTGTATCATCACCCGGTATGCAGCACAACAGATGGGGAGAATTCAAACTCGTAAGATGCATTCAGGGGCCCACTGAGGGTTTTAAAAGGACTTTAACTGTATGCTTGCAACACGGGACCTACGAAGGAAATGAGTTCATTTGGGATAATACTAGAGATCCCAGAAATCCTGACGAGCACCAAGCCCGGCCCACTGAAGGTGGTACATGGGATTCAAAACTCCCTGCGCTGCCTGCATACTTACCTTTGACCTTTGATAAAGAGGAGAACACTCGAAACGCGTCAGGTCATGGATTATGTTACCGAGGAATGCTGATGCGAGTTTCCAGTATGAAAATAAACCTTTGGTTACATTTGCTGTTGTGTGCGCTTCTAAAGCTTTGGGTATTTGGTGAATATATATATATATATATTAAACGCAAAGTCCCCCAGATTTAGGACCGCACTCCACACCAGATCTGTTTGCAAAACCTTTTTATTCCAGGGCATCCAATTTCTCTTCCCTGTTTGCAGTCCCTGGCCTGACGCGTTTCAAAGCATTTCCGCTTCTCTTCAGAGGCCGTGTCGGGCGGACAGCTTTCAAGGCTCATTAAGTCCTCTCTGCGTGCTCACATGATTAATTGGCCTCTGGTGTGCCATTCCGTTTTCATGGACGCTGGGATCTGTAGTTTTTAAACTGCTAATAATACCCTCCAGTGGGTTTGTCCGTCGCACTCATTTGGGACCCCTTTTCCTAGCCCTCCAGTGGGCTTCAGGAAGGGATCTTGCATGCCCAATTTTAGTTGACCAGTGTGCCCTTCAGGATGTGATGCTGCACTTCCACGGGCCCTCGTTGTTCACGGGAGGTGCGTCGTCCCCGCGGCCGGTGGCGCCACGAAAATATCTTAAACACAAAGTGTTTGCAAAACCTTTTTATTCCAGGGCATCCAATTTCTCTTCCCTGTTTGCAGTCCCTGGCCTGACGCGTTTCAAAGCATTTCCGCTTCTCTTCAGAGGCCGTGTCGGGCGGACAGCTTTCAAGGCTCATTAAGTCCTCTCTGCGTGCTCACATGATTAATTGGCCTCTGGTGTGCCATTCCGTTTTCATGCACTCTGGGATCTGTAGTTTTTAAACTGCTCATAATACCCTCCAGTGGGTTTGTCCGTCGCACTCATTTGGGACCCCTTTTCCTAGCCCTCCAGTGGGCTTCAGGAAGGGATCTTGCATGCCCAATTTTAGTTGACCAGTGTGCCCTTCAGGATGTGATGCTGCACTTCCACGGGACCCTCGTTGTTCACGGGAGGTGCGTCGTCCCCGCGGCCGGTGGCGCAGCGAAAATATCTTAAACACAAAGTCCCCCAGATTTAGGACCGCACTCCACACCAGATCTGTTTGCAAAACCTTTTCATTCCAGGGCATCCAATTTCTCTTCCCTGTTTGCAGTCCCTGGCCTGACGCGTTTCAAAGCATTTCCGCTTCTCTTCAGAGGCCGTGTCGGGCGGACAGCTTTCAAGGCTCATTAAGTCCTCTCTGCGTGCTCACATGATTAATTGGTCTCTGGTGTGCCATTCCGTTTTCATGCACGCTGGGATCTGTAGTTTTTAAACTGCTAATAATACCCTCCAGTGGCTTTTTCCGTCACACTCATTTGGGACCCCTTTTCCTAGCCCTCCAGTGGGCTTCAGGAAGGGATCTTGCATGCCCAATTTTAGCTGGAGGGCTAGGAAAAGGGGTCCCAAATGAGTGCGACGGACAAACCCACTGGAGGGTATTATTAGCAGTTTAAAAACTACAGATCCCAGCGTGCATGAAAACGGAATGGCACACCAGAGGCCAATTAATCATGTGAGCACGCAGAGAGGACTTAATGAGCCTTGAAAGCTGTCCGCCCGACACGGCCTCTGAAGAGAAGCGGAAATGCTTTGAAACGCGTCAGGCCAGGGACTGCAAACAGGGAAGAGAAATTGGATGCCCTGGAATAAAAAGGTTTTGCAAACAGATCTGGTGTGGAGTGCGGTCCTAAATCTGGGGGACTTTGTGTTTAAGATATTTTCGCAGCGCCACCGGCCGCGGGAACGACGCACCTCCCGTGAACAACGAGGGTCCCGTGGAAGTGCAGCATCACATCCTGAAGGGCACACTGGTCAACTAAAATTGGGCATGCAAGATCCCTTCCTGAAGCCCACTGGAGGGCTAGGAAAAGGGGTCCCAAATGAGTGCGACGGACAAACCCACTGGAGGGTATTATTAGCAGTTTAAAAACTACAGATCCCAGCGTGCATGAAAACGGAATGGCACACCAGAGGCCAATTAATCATGTGAGCACGCAGAGAGGACTTAATGAGCCTTGAAAGCTGTCCGCCCGACACGGCCTCTGAAGAGAAGCGGAAATGCTTTGAAACGCGTCAGGCCAGGGACTGCAAACAGGGAAGAGAAATTGGATGCCCTGGAATAAAAAGGTTTTGCAAACAGATCTGGTGTGGAGTGCGGTCCTAAATCTGGGGGACTTTGTGTTTAAGATATATATATATATATATATATATATATATATATATATATATATATATATTATATATATATACATATATATCTGCAATACCTCGCAGCGCTCCACCCCTCAGGTGAAGTACAAGGCATGAATCAACTTTGTTGCAATATACAGTTTATTTCCCAAATAAACAGCTAGTCTTTATATATATATATGAAAAGTTGCCAAATACAGCAAGCGCTCGCTCCTCTCCCAGCGCCACCTTCCGCAGAGTTGGACATGGACCCAATTTCAGTGCTCAAAGGTATTTTATTTAACTGGCAAAGTCAAGACGCGTTTTGCAGCCTCAGCCGCTTGTTCACTCAACAATTTGCACAGAACCGTGAATCAAATTTAAAGTGACAAACACATTGGTGAATGATACCACGTGACATCTCGATACAATAAAACTAGAAGAAATACTACCGAAGTGATAGCACCACAGTAAACAATGAATGTAAAATACATGTAGTGAATACATTTACTTGAATACACATTCTTGATTTGTACTCACTTATTACATTGGACAAATATAAATAAGAGATTCTGTATAATAAATCCACTACATAAATGTATTGAACTGGGTGCTTGACAAAGGAATTGATGTTAAGATTTATGTGTCCTTACTCGGTATGCACTCTTTTTAGTCAGTTATTTCAAATGCTTTTCTCAGGTTGAAAACAAAACCAACTTACTCAACTTTGTGCTAAACCCATAAAGTGCTATGTGCTAAAATCTGTGTTAAAATACAATAAATAATTCTGATAATACTGGAAATAGTACCAAACCTGACAAGAAATAAAATTTGATGTAAATCAAGGCATAAGTAAATAACCGTACTAATGATTCCAAATTATCATCGGGGTTTTGAGCGCTGCTCAACAACTAACCATAAAATACATAATCTGCTAAACTCCAATAAATACGTAAATTAATATTCAGGTTCAAGGCAGGATTTGTAACATTTACTATGCAAGAGTCAGTGAATCAATAAATAAATGAATAAATATATGTAATACAAAGTTCAAATATAAAGACATATATCCTAAAATCCATATAAATCTGTATATAAAAAAAAAAAAATATATATATATATATATATATACATAAATACTCTGTCAGAATCCATTTATATATGAATTAATATATATACAAATTATGATTACACTTGCTCTATTGAACGTGGAAATGATCCTACCTAATTAGAGAATAAAATTACAAGATGTTGATACTCTCACTTCCACCAGATATAATCTGCGGACAAAAGACCTAAGTTATCCGGACGTGGGGGGTTAAAACGTCTATAAAAATAGGAGCTATACCAGATTATCTTACATACAGATAAGCAGTTACTAAAATTGCCCCGTACAGGAATATATACAAATAAGCGGTAAACGAGGAAAGAGATACAGTATGAACATTCTAAAATAAGTTGGACAGTGGGTTCAGTGAATACTATAATGGACTACCTTTACAAGCATGTGTAGAGGTCCTCCGTAATATTAAGACCGCTGGGTTGTTTAGTATCAAGTTGTAAAATGTACCTTGTTTCCAACCTCCTAAGCTTGCTTTCACGGTCACCTCCTCTTCTGCTAGCTGGTATTGCATCAATCAAAAAGTAGCTAAGGCCCTTATTGTTTGATGTATGGAAATCTTTAAAGTGCCTTGCTACCGGATAGGTGTTGTCAGCGTTTGTTATAGCGCGGAGGTGTTGGAGGATTCTCTTGTGTGCCTGTAATTTCGTGCTACCTATGTAGCGCAAGCCACAAGGGCAAGATAGCACGTATATACAGTATTCTGTCGTACAGGTAGGGAGCTTAGTCAACTTATGTAAACGATCACTAAAGGGGGTTAAATACGTGGTGGTATTCTCTCCATGTGTGCATGCTTTGCATGTTATGCAACGTATGAATCCCTTGTGAGTTTTCAACCATGCGGTTTTCTCAATGATTTCTGGGTTAGTGGCTACCAGATTGTCTCGCATAGACGGTGCACGACTAAAAGTAATGGACCGCCTGTGCAGGAGCAGGGGTCCTATTACAGGATCATTGACAACCAACGGCCAACAATATTGAATTATCCTGTTGATTTCTTTATGTTGGTTGTTTTAATTCATGATTAATCTAAATTCAGGTATCATTGATACTATTAAATCCGGAACAACCCCATCACCGCTCTCACTGGTGATTTTGTCTGCTAGGAGGAGGATTCTATCAAGCAAATTGGTTTTATTAATTGCTTGCTTAAAATTTTTAGATGTATAGCCTCTCTCTAGGAAGCGCTGCATGCTCTGTTCCTGTGCTAACTTTAAGTCATGCTCAGCGCTGCATATGCGTTTCAATCTGAGCATCTCCCCATAGGGGATGCTCTGGATTAAATGGCGCGGATGCGCACTGGTGGAATTTCCTGCCGTTTCCTTGCGGTGAAGACGGATTTCCAGTTTGTGATTATGTACAAATACCTGAGTATCTAAGAAATTCACAGTCGTGTCGCTAATGGTTGCTGTGAAGTTTAAGTTGAGTAAATTGATGTTAATGTTACTAATGAACTCCTATGCCTGTTCTCTGGTACCGCGCCACACTATAAACAGATCATCTATAAATCTCAGCCAGACCATGACATTATTCTTCATAGTCTGTGCATAGTGGGTTCTGAGAACCAGCTCCTCCCACCAGCCAAGGTGCAAGCACGCATAGCTGTGGGAGAAGCTGGCCCCCATATCCACACCCTGGATCTGCTGATATAGGAGATTGTTGAACATAAATACATTGTTACATAGACAAAACTCAATCATTTTTATCAACATGGTACTATGCTCAGAGTGTGCAACTGGTCTTTCTGTCAAGTAAAATTGTATGGCGTTGATACCATCCTTGTGTAGTATACTTGTGTAAAACGATGTCACATCAAGTGCTATGAGTAACTGGTTTTCACCCCACACAATGTCCTTGATTTTGTTTATAAAGTCTGTGGTATCCCGAACATAGGAAGGAAGTGCCTTTACAAATCCCTGAAGAAAATAATCAACATAAATGGAGGTATTCTCCAACAGACTGTCTCTGGCCGTGATAATGGGTCGGCCTGGCGGATGTTTGGCATTTTTGTGGATTTTAGGAATGAAATAAATGGTCGGAATAGTAGCATTTTCTTTACGTAGGAACTTGTACTCATCTTCACTGATTAGTTCTGATAGAGCGCGCGAGGTCACCCAACCAATAATTTCGCCGTTTCCGGCTTCGGGCCCATATATTTCAATTCACCATATACATTGACCGGGTGACTTCACGGGCTGCTACCAATTTTGTGTGAATTCCCTACTGTTATTACTCAGCGTACCCGACTTACCATCCACCGACACGGGTACCTATGACCACAACGGATCAGGGAGCTAGCTGTAAAGGAAAGGCAGCAAAATACAACTCAAAATGACATTCAATACTGTTGTAAATGACCACGGACAACTGGAAGTTTTAAAATCTTTATCTAAAGTTCGTTCTCGGTAAGCATTAGATTTACAAGAATAAGGCAATCAATAATCAAGATAACTAAAAGTACATAACTATAGAGAAATAAAGTCAGGGTAATCGTGGAAATGCTAATATGGGATGCAACAGGAAACGCTATGCATTCAGGGTAAAAGTTCTTTAGACAGTTTAAGTAAGGACGTTCTAGACCATATCAGAAAATGACAAACTGCAATGCAAAATATGATTTCTAATAGATAGGGCAACATGGGAACACGTTATGAAAATGCAAATGACTTTACGTTTCAATAATTGCAGCAAAAACATGGAAAAATCAACATATGCAAAGGGGTGTCTTTATTGAAGCAAAAGACAGAAAAATAGAAAGGTGCAAGTTCAAAGAATTTAGAGCGATATTTACCTAGACTGGTGTGAAAACCAAACCCTGGCCACGGGTCAGTTAAGGACAGGAAACCCTCAAGGAAGGATACCCCTCAATGGACAGCAGATGCAGAATAGACACCCAGGAAAGGACAGGATACCCTCAGATTAGGAATCAGGACAGGACCTCAGGACAGGACAGGAAACCCTCAGGACAGGACCAGCACCCGCAGTTTGGAAGCAACGCCTGCGCTCCACCCTCTCTGCGGTTATCGATCAAGACCCCGATTGGGTCAGCGAACTCCCAGCAAAGTGCTTCGCCAGCACTTTAAGGCTCAGTAGAACCTTAGTCTATGGTCAATTTCGGACAGAGTACTCCGCAGTGCTCTGTATCTTCAGTCACCTATTGAGTGCGATGGGTCAGTGACAGGTCAGCTAAACTAGACAAGTCGGACAACTTCCCTAGGTGAACCCAGGGTAGATATACAGTTTGGGGACAGTGTACCACCCCCCAATGTTGCAAAGTGTCAGAATCCCTCAATTTGGATTGGTCCTAAGGTAGGTTTTGGGTAACACACCAATCAGAACACACCATTTGGAGGCCTTATTTCCATCTCAGGGCACCGCCTAGCAAGATTGGGGTTCCCATGAGAAAATTGCGCAGAATACAGGGAAAGAATACATTTTAGCAACATAATAGAACAATATCGTGATGCTGCGGGGCGAAGGTGCTGCTTCCCAGGGTGGCTTCTGGTATCAACCTTCATTGGCAGCAATTCAATGCCAAGATGGCTTCTGGCGAGTCTGCGCACAAGTACCCTCCAAGATGGCTTTCGGCTCAGGCAGACCCCCATTCCCCGCGGTACATGAAAAGTAAGCGAGAACAAATTAATACATAGAAATAACATTATGAAAACACATCACAGGGTTTGTACTTTCAACTTATCACTAAGAAATATACTTATGCAGTGTAAATGTTAGCTACATATATACGAGCACGAGAGCAGTGGCACGAGCAGTACCACGTTACTGGCAAAGCTATGTATTACGCATGCGCCACTATTTCCCTCCAAACCTGCGAACACGTCAGGACACGTGAGTGTGACTGACGCATGCGCAGACACTATTTCAAAGCAGCGGCCATTTTTAGGACTCAAGTTAATTGTATTAAGAATACACATAGGCAAGCTTCATGGACTTTGTTTAAACATAAAATAAACGTTAGTAAGACGTACAAATTATTATTTGGTTATACATGGACGAGGTTCATGACAAAAGCAAGTCGCAAATGCGAAGCTTTGCTTCATCAATCCCCTCTTTGATGATATTTACTATCATCACAAAATAAATGGAACCAGATGCCAACTTTTCACACCTTATACATCTCTATCTCTTCCAGCAAGCTATCCAGCTTTTCTCTCTCATTTTTGGTAGGGTGAGAATTCTTCACCCTTTTGTATATCTGATTATTCATTTCCTCTAATTCAAGTTCATCCACACTTCGTTTCACTCCTCTCGCATTCACTTGATGCTTTCCGGTGTGCTTGCGACATTTGCAACAGGCAAATATGAAAAATAGGATAAGACCTATAATTCCAATTGGCATCAGTATCTTAAACAATAAGCTTTTACCTAAGCTAGCAAACCAATGACCTACATTTGAGAGACCATCTACCAGTCTCTTCCAGGCACTGTCAACCTCGAGTGGTTTGAGTTCCCTTTCCAAATTAGTAATGTTTTTCACATATCTTTTGAGCTGCACACTTTTGTCCGGAATATAAGTGCAACAATGTTGCGCCTTCAACATCCGGCAGACTCCGCCCTCTTTTGCTAATAAGGTATCAAGAGCAAGTCTGTTCTGCAAAACCATTGATCTGATCGCAACCATTTCGGTATTGACCAGCAGAAATCCATGAGCTGTGTCAGTAGACAACGCATCCACTATAGTGGACAATTTGCAAATTCTGTGAGTGTTCAGAACCACTCCCACTCCAGGTATCAGTGCACTGAAAATACTACCCATTATTTCACCTATGCTTTCTCTTTTACTACGCACTAAGCCATTAGTATTTTCACTGCTTCCAGCAACTTTGTTCACATGGTATATTTTCGGGAAGACAATGCCAAAGTAGCAGCTTCCATACCAGTGATCCGGCAATTTGAAATAAGCCTTGTCCCCACATATATAATAAATTCCAGGAAACACAGGCTCTGACCCATTTTTGAAACCCCAACCTCCAATTACCTTGTAATTATGTTCGCATTCACTGGAACCAATGAAAATGTTATTATAATAGCTAGTCTTCTCACGGTGAAGACATAGCTTGCCTTTCTTTTCAAAATCCAGCAACAGAGCAGGACCCGCTCCACCATTTGAGGTGCCTTCCATGTTCTCAGCCCATTTTGGCCTTTTCTGTGTTTCGTCATCTGCCTTTCTTTTTATTTTTATTCTCCTTTTCTCTGCCATGTTCAGGAACATCTTTTCCTGCTCACGCAAAGAACAGGTCAAGTTATCTCTGTGTGCGTCACCTAGGTCTATATTACCTATAGTCAGAAAGTATTCACCCATATAGCGAGTAACGTCACTTTTGGTATGTACAGGATTCAAGTTCCCACGTATAGGAAGTTCAGAAAAGATCACGTCACTGTTTGAGTAATAGTACTGTAACGGTCCTCTTTTGTAAAATAAACTAGCTAAAATGCTACAGGAAATTCCATACGTCAGAGGCAAGTGATGGTATGTCACGCCTTCAGCTACAGAGGTAGGTAGCTTCATGCAGACATAGCAATCTTCAATTTCCATAGTCTCTACATAGTGTATTAACAAGTTTGCGAAAACATTTAAATGCGTTCTATTCTTTATTCCATGATAATGTAGTTCTCCCTCATCTGATGCTTCTAAGTCTCGATTTGTCTGTCTAAGTGCTCTCTCATGTCTTGCTACACTCTGTGTTGTCAGTTCCTCACTGTCAGTATTTACAATTTCAGTTGGGACAATATTAGTATTTTTGCTCACCGCAAAAGGAATGAAAACTGTTAGTCCTACCCAGAGTAATATCAGTATAACTATACTACATACACATACCTTGCAGCATGTTTTGCAACGACTGCAACTAGGTCTACCATTCACGTTTGAATCAGACATTTTGGCTCAGAAGAAGTTTCTCGACCCCTCTTTGTGTCTTTACACCAGTAGCTTACTTTGTGCAAATTCACGGTGGCTCGTCTTCTTCTTCGGCAGAGTACTCAGGGACGGGTTCTCCGTCGCTTTCGTCAGTTAGATCAAGATCTTCAAATTCTTCTAAAACGAGCGTCCATTCAGGAGACTTGTACTTTTTATTTTGTCTTTTTATTCGATCACTCCTTCTCTTGGAAGTATCTTCGGGTTGTTCTGCTATGCGAGCACTTCTCCTTTCTTCTGCACGTTTTTCTTCTACTGTTTTTATTCTCAGTCTCAATTTCTTTATGTATCCAGGTTCAATGTGTTTTCTTTTCTTAAGTCTTTTGGTTGGTACCGAGACTTCGTTTTCTTCTCTTGCCCTTTTGTTTTCATTAGTTTGTGGCAATTCTGTTTCAGTTTCTTCCTCCTCTATCTGACTATTTCCAGGGCTAGCATCTATTTCTTCTGCCTGGTTACTAATCTGGCCTTGTTCAGGAGAATTTTGTTTTTGCTTTTCAAATGTCTCTGTTTCTGTTTCCTGAACACGTTCTTCTAATCCTATCTGATCCTGTTCAAGCACTTCGATCTCTTGATTTTCTTCTGCTCGAACTATTACGCTATGTCTAGTCTGTCCCTTCCCGACATCAGGAGTCAGTGGAGGAGTATCAATCACCTGTTCTGTATCAATCACTTGTTCTGTATCAATCACTTGTTCCGTCCCTGTCTGACCTTCTCCTTCCTCAGTTTTGATGTGAATCTCAAGATCCTGAGTTTCTTCGCCTGTGCCTTGCTTTTCCTCTCTACTCCACTCTCTACCTTCCCAAAGTCGCTCACTTTTTCGAATTGGGTCTTCAGTGAGATCAATCAATGGTATCCACTCCTCTGGCCATATGCTCGGCAGCTCGTCTTCAGCTACTTCTGGCTCAGCTTCTTGGATTCCTTCAGCAGGCTGGACTCTTGGCAGTTTGTCATCAACTACTCCTGGGCCAACGTCTGCTGATTCTGCAGCTCGACTGGTACTGGGCTGTACGTCGTCAGCTACTTCTGGTCTGGCTCCTGCAGAGTCCTCTGCGGGATGCCCCTCTTCTTCAGGCTCTCCGTCTGGTAATACCTTCTGGGTGTGGCTGGCGTGTACTGATGGAGCGAGATAGAAAACAAAATTTTGTTTAATCTCGTGAAGTCACATTTCCATAACATGAATAATAATATTAATGATTTGTGATATGTTGTGCTAATACAACTTAGATTAAACTTTACACATGGGGGGACTAACATGTGTGCTCATAAACGTGCATAATTGTTGCATCTTTTTGTTCGTGCAAAATAATAAAATAATTTATTGTTTTCGTTTTTGTCATTACTAACTGCTGCAAACTTAAGAGAAGCATGTGCTTGTTTTGCTTTTCCTTGTCTGTGTGATGTCATTTCTACTATTCTAGGTGCATATGAGTCTCAAGGAATAACGGAGACTGGTAGATATAAACGCTGCTTTATTTTTTTGCTTTGGCTAGGTAACATTTTGATTAATCGGGTGGGTTAATTAATTAGTAAATCTTGGGGTGGATACAGAATCTACTTTATTTCTCACATTAATACTTTTCTTGTGTTTGTTTTATACTAGAAAGCTTAAGTTGCCTGCTTTTGGGCCTAGTCACTTGAGTCGCAGAAAAGAGCTGACTTGTAATTCTGCAAAAGTCACGAGACGCCCATTCTGAAATAAATTATTCGTCAAAAGCTGCGTTCACAAAGCAAAAACTAACGTGCTATCGTCATTCTGTCGGACATGGCCAAGGTCGAAAAAGAACATTTTGTCAGTGCTTAACTTGGCATCCGCGGAAGTCAATTGAAAGTCAATGGACGCTGCGAGAATGACTTTATACAATTGTTGCAATACAAGGAAGCTCCTGGTTGCACTCGGAAGGGACAATGGTCTCTAAGAAATATGACTTAATGGAAGTTTTGAAAAGTGGGTGACATGTCACTTGTCACTCTCAGCCAATGGGACGTCGAAGATTTCTGAAAACTTTCCTTTGCGTAGTTTAGTTAGCGTAGAAAGGTATAAAAAGTCATGCCCCTAGGGATGGGCTGGCTGCTGCTTTCTGACTTTCCGATGAGGGTGATGTGCTGACGGACTTTGCGTGGAGCACGTAAGAATCCTCAAAGAACTTTTCTTTAATTTCTATCTATTTAGCTCAGTTAGGGAATTAGGTTTTAGAAATGCTAAACTTTAAATATTCATTTTGAATTTGATTCACTTACTTAAATTGTATTTTCTCACATTTCTTTACAATCATGCTTGCTTTATTGCTAATAAAATTCATTTATAAAACTATCAACTTATATACCATAATTTAGTAAATAAAATCTTACTTTTGACAAACAAGCTGGTCTTGGTTATTCAGAAGTGTAGGTTACTATTAGCTAGATCACGTCGCCAATGGTGGTCATTTAAATGGTTAAGTTTTATTCTTATGATAATATTCTTTTCGTAGATGTATAAAAATGTATATAGTTTGTAGATAATGTGTATATAGATTTAATCTGACCACCTGATTCAGTAGGCCCAAAATATATCAGGTTTATAAATGGGTCCATATTTAGTATAGAATTTTGTTTATAGGTTATGAAGTTGGGTAGCGTTGTTTATGATATATTTTCTATAGGCCGCTGGATCAATTCTCTGGTAGCAGAAATTGATGGTTGCTAAGAGTAACCAAGGTAATATGGTGGTTGCTAAGGGTTACTAAAACATTATGGTATGGAAATAGGATCGATGTTTTAACACATGTTGAGTTCGTTTTTCGTGCTATCTGTAAGCTATACCGGTATAGATTGTGTGGCGAGAAATTAGTCACGCAAGCCATCTGTTCTGTTTGTAGTGATATCGCCGAGTATCACAAGAGGTATCGCCGTGTACCATAGTGTTGTCGCCGAGCAGCACAGTTTTAGGGCTAGGTCTGAATCTTGTAAAGTGAGGGTTTTCTAAGAAATTAAAGCAGCATGAGAATAGGGACAAAGCGCCTTCCATAAAACTCACTGTGATGAGAGTATTAGTTATATCCGAGCTTGAGTGAAGGGTAAATTAGCGTCGGTGCATGATTATCTATAAACAGGTTAGAGTCCTGTACGGGTACATGTTTCATATCTATAAACAGGTGAGAGCCCTGTACGGATAACGTCGTTATTTTGCTAACGGTGCATGATTTCTATAAACAGGTGAGAGTCCTGTACGGATTTCATGTGTGTTTGAAATTAGGGAAATTTCAGTGTGAAAGTGCGAGTTTGAATTGTATTTTATGTTCAAGTGGAACTCTTAGAACTTTCACTTCGCGGTGGGTTCAGAGCAAAGCGAGTTCATAATTATACGTGTTAGAAGGGTGGGGTAAGGGTTACTCTACTGACAATTGAATATTATCCTTAGTGTGAATAGCGCCGTCTATTCCGAAGTGTGGATACTTGAATGTATGTAAACTATCCTAAATAGTGAAACGAACAGATGTTGTCTTTATAGTCATTGTTAAGAATTAATTTACACTGAAAAGTGTTCTTAAAATGGCGCTGTGAAAAGATTTTGTGAAGGAGGGGTAAGCGCCAGGAGTGAGAAACGAGAAACCGCAGCTGCTGTGTACGTCACAGAGCCGCGCTGGGATTGGGTGACCTACGTCACAAGCTATATTCTGATTGGCTCTTGAGTCTCTGACGGCCTGTGAACTGATTGGTCTTTCGGAAAAACTCCAAATTTATTGGTTGAGCAGAAAAGTGACGTAGCTCAACTGTCATTGGCTTGTTGGTGTGTTTCGCGCACGGATTGGTTGTTTTTCGGAACATCCCGGAAATATTTTACGAACGATTTTGTGAATTAGATTTAACTCCTAAAAATGAGTTATCATTTTAAACATGTTGAGAAAAAGCCAACATTATTTCAGAAGTTTAAGAATTTATTTTCACCTGACAAGAAAATTGAAACGCGAGGTGGTAAACTACTTCATAAGTATAAAACACCTGCAGCGTATATGGAAGGTGAATATGGATATCATACTGTCTTATGGTTCGATAGTTGGAAACGATATACTAAGAACGACGGTGTTTTAACTTGGCCTGATGATGGTTCATTTAATGTAAAGGTTTTAAGAAATTTACGAGAGAAAATGAATGCTCTTGTTCCGAAACCGAGACCAACTCAATTTGAAGCTTTAGTTGAGTGGGAAGACGAGATGTATCAGTTACAAAGAGAAGCTAGTGGAATTAAAAGACCTTCTAAAAATCCACCTTGGAGAAGAGAAACTCATGAAGATAGATTGCGAATGTGGAGACAGGGAAACATGAGTGAAGGATTGTATTTAATTCATGAAATGGTAATGGGTACTCCTACAGGGAAATCTATGGAAAGTGAATCTGAAGATGCAGTAATGGAAGAAATATATACAACTGCTAGAAAGAATCAGCCTTTGAGACCTCCTAGATCATGGTCTACTCCGGTGGTTTCTACTGAAACTTCACCGAGTGCACCTCCAATTAATGAAGCTCCTAAACTTTATCCAAATAATTGTGAAATCATTGAAACTCCTAGAAGACCAGAATTCGAGAATGCTCGAAATGAAGGTAAACATTTTACAATGGCTCCAAGAGCAAGAGAACCTCCAAAAGATTATACAAGAGAGGCAAGAAATGTTGAAGATGTTGATTATAATGAATATATAAGATCTAAAGAAGAATTAATAAAAAGAATGACAAAAGGCATGGAAGCTGTGACAGTTCCAGTAACAATTGGTCCTGTTCAACCCGTATTTGATCAAAAGGAAACAAACAAAACTGGTTTAACTATTCCTTTAAATACAGAAATTCAAAAGGCTGCTGAAAAATTTTATTCAGACTTATCTGAAATAAACTCTTCTAAATCGAGAATGCCTGATTTAACCTTTAATGAGGATTTATCTCCAAAAACACCAATGGGTGCTATATCAGATATAGGGAGTCCTGAAGTCAGGGTAACCACACCAAAACTAGATGTGGCCAAATTAAAAGCGAATATCGAAGAATTAATAATTGGAACAATTGGTCCAGATAGTTTAAATTACTATCGAGATGATGAACTACTGTTCATTTGCAAAAGCATTCAGTGGAAAACGAAAAACAAATATGATCAACTAGAGGATCTAGCAGCAGAACTTGAAATCGATGTGAGTAAACAAAAGAATTTTGCGAAACATTACAGATTAGACTTTTCAGAAAGTGACATTGAGAGTTTAAACTCAATGGGAAGAATAGTTCATATTAAAGATTTGATTGTCTATATCAAAAAGCTAGGAGAACTGAATAAATGGAGAGTAAAATGGACGAAAAAGAAGGAAGATGAAAGATTGGAAAAATTGTCAAAACAATTTCCAATGAGAGAAATTGCAGGTGAAGGATATGTTCATGTCCCTTGGTCGAGACAGGACATTCTGTTATTTACAAATGACTTTCCAAAATTGAGGGAAAAACCAGTTGAGTGGTACAGGCAAGTCGATAGATTTATCAAAGTGTCAAAAGTTCTGTGGATTGATTTAGATGGATTTTTTGATATTGTCGTTCCATCTGATCTTTGGACAGAATGCAAAATATCGATTAGTTGGCCAAAAACAGAACCTGAGCGAATCAAAGAAACAGGTGCTCCAAATCCACTTGTAATGGATTTTTATGAAAAAGTAATTGTTTGGATGAAAAACAAAATTCCACCCAAAGAAGTCGATTGGGTTAAAATAGAAAGAACAGAACAGGAAACAAAAGAATCAGTTCATTCTTTTTATGAAAGACTACTGTTAATCTTTAAACAATACAGTGGTTATGAAAAATTAGATGAAAAAGACATGAGCCATTTTGTCTATAGATTTGTTTATGGACTAAAACCTGAAATTGGAGAAATGATCAGAAATAGTATTGTCGGATGGCAATCACTATCTGTAGATGATATTCTAAGAAAAGCTAAGTATTGCAGTGATGAAATAGAAGTAAAACAGAAGAAGCTGAAGGAGAAAGCCATGTGGGCTCAGGTAAAGGTGGCTGAGCAACAGATTGCCAGCATGGGAAATAAGAACACTAATTTTGTTCAAACTGGAAATACAAACCAGATACAAGGAAAGTTTAAAAGTAATAATTTCCCAAAGAAATTTAGCCCAAAGATTGAGGAGTTGAAACAAAGATTACCTTGTTTTAATTGTGGCGAAATTGGACATTGGAGAGACGAGTGTCCTCATCCTCCTAAAAACTTAAAGAATCCCTTATTGAATCCACAGATGCAGAATGGTGTTGACCTGCAGCGACAGCTACAGATGCAACAGGGGTTAAACGAATTTAATATTCAGCGACAGTTACAGCAACAGCAACAACAACAGGTGAATAATCGTCAAGACCAATTGCCACAACCACCTTTTCCGAATTGTGGGGGAGTTCAAAAATATAATCCAAACGTGGGATTTCAGGGAAGTGAACAGGTAATAAAACCACAAAAACAGCAAAAGCAGCAA
The DNA here is from genome assembly GCF_964261635.1 of Lissotriton helveticus. Lineage (NCBI taxonomy): Eukaryota > Metazoa > Chordata > Amphibia > Caudata > Salamandridae > Lissotriton > Lissotriton helveticus. Next base: position 918,682,283 of record NC_136065.1, on the reverse strand, counting down.
AGGGTTCAAATGCAAAATGCTTCACAACAATTTTTATTAGCAGAAAGTCAAGACAGCGATTCTGATGATTATTGTTGACGGTGCCCGAGAGAGGAGGAAGAGTGTGTTGTTGGAGCCACTCTTGAGGTTGACCAGTCTGGTCCTTTTGTAAACGGGAAAGTTAATGATGTAGACATCACTTTTCTAGTGGACACTGGTGCTACCCGTTCTACTGTTAGATCAGTGGAAATTGAAAACCTACCTCTCTCTGGGGATACCATCCAAGTTGTCGGAGTAAGTAATCAGCAAATTAAAACTGACTTAACTGATCCAGTACCAGTTGAAATTGGAAATTACAGAGACAAACACAGATTTGTGGTTTGTAATAGTAGTCCAGTAAATCTATTGGGCAGAGACATCCTATGTAAAATGAATTGTAGAATATATTGTTCTCCTGATGGAGTTGAATTACAAACAATGGAGGAAGATGGTTTATACAGAATGACAATGATGATGATGGAAGCAGAAGAAACAAAATTGTTTCCTGCATTTGAAGAAAAGGATTTACCTGAAGAACTCAAAGAAACAGTGAAATCTGAAATATGGGATTTTACTGGAAATGAGATGGGTCTAATGAAAAACGTAGATCCAGTAAAAATTACATTGAAACAGGGAATAGAATTTCCAAACACTCCACAATATAAAATGAAAACAGAAACAATTGAAGGTATTACACCTATAATTGAAAAATTAATCAAGCAAGGTGTATTAAAAGAAATGGAGAGTAGCTCTTGTAATTCACCAATTATGGGAGTTAAAAAGTCTAATGGAACATTTAGAATCGTACAAGATTTGAGAAAGGTTAATCAAATTGTCGTTCCATGTTGTCCTGTGGTTCCAAATCCAGCAGTAATTCTATTTCAGATTCCACATGATGCTGAATGGTATACAGTCATTGACCTTTGCAATGCATTCTTTACTGTTCCCTTACATCCAGACAGTTATGAAATCTTTGCTTTCAGATTCCAAGGTAAGACCCTCGGATGGTCAAGAATCCCTCAGGGCTATACAGAAAGTCCTTCAATTTTTAACGAACTGTTAAAAAGATCATTAGAAGACCTAGACTTACCTGGTAGGTCTACGCTAGTGCAGTATATTGATGATTTGTTAATAGCTGCAAAGACAAGAGAAAATTGTGTAACAGACACAATAATTCTGTTAAATCGCCTTGCAGAAGAAGGACATAAAGTGTCCCCAGCAAAACTACAGTTTTGCAAACAAGAAGTAAAATATCTTGGTCACAGAATTGCAAAGGGAAAAAGACAAGTAACAATAGAAAGAATAAAAATGATTCAAGCAATGTTACCACCAAGAACACAAAGACAGGTAAGAATGTTCTTGGGAATGGTTGGTTACTGTCGACAATGGATAAGTGGATTTTCAGTAATTGCAAAACCACTACAAAGACTGACAAAGTCAGATGTAAAAGATCCAATTATTCTCAATAATGCTGAGATGGACTCTTTTGAGAACCTGAAAAAGAGCTTATGCCAAGCTCCTGCTTTAGGTATGCCAAATTATGAGAAAGATTTTGAACTGTATTGCAGTGAGAGAGAAGGATGTGCATTATCTGTGTTAATTCAGAGACACGGAAATTTAAAGAAACCTATTGCATACTTTTCTGCAGTTCTTGATCCAATTGCAAAAGCATTACCAGGTTGTTTGAAAGCAGTTGCAGCTACAAGTATCAGCCTCGAACAAAGTGAGGGGATCATTATGGGATTTCCTGTGAAAGTTTTTGTGCCTCATTCAGTTGAAATATTACTGACAAGAGGTAAGACTCAACATTTAACAAGTAGCAGATTGACAAAGTATGAGAAAATCATACTGGGAGCAGATAATGTTTCGATTTCAAGATGTTTAAATCTGAATCCTTCTACATTATTGCCTGATTCTGAAATTGTTGATGACATTGAAACAGAACATGAATGTTTAGATGTCATGGAATTCTGCACTAAACCAAGAAAAGACATCAAAGACAGACCTTTGTCTGAATCGGATTTTGTCTACTTTGTAGATGGGTCATGCTTAAGATCCGAAGGAGGTGTCTTAAAAGCTTCATATTCAGTTTGTACAGTCGTAGATGTTGAAGAAGCATCATGTCTTGAAGGAGTTCGTTCAGCACAAGTGGCTGAATTGATTGCTTTAATTCGTGCATGTGAAATATCAAAGGATATAAGAGTTACCATCATTACTGATAGTCAGTATGGATACGGAGTTGTGCATGATTATGGACAACTCTGGTCACAGAGAGGATACATGACATCAGCAGGATCACCAATTAAAAATGCAGTTTTCATTAGGAGATTAATTGAAGCAATACAATTGCCAAAAGAAATCGCCATTGTTAAGTGTGCAGCGCACACTAGAGGAACTGATTATATTTCCAAGGGAAATGCCTTCGCAGATGAAACAGCTAAATACTGCGCAAGGAAAAATTATTCATACAATCGGGAGAGGAGTAAAGAAACTGATTCAAATTCATTAATGCTAACAACTGTTGTAGAAACATGGCATGAGATTAGAGATTTACAAAATGAAGCAGAAGATGAAGAAAAAGACTTATGGTTAAGATCAGATTGTAGACCACGTGAAGAAGATGGAGTGTGGGTTTACAAAGATGGCAGAGTAGTCTTACCAAATTGTTTGATTGCTGACATGGCCAGATTATATCATGGTCCAGCACATCTGGGAAGAGATTCTATGGTTAGACTTTTCAGAGAAACATGGTTCAATACCAAGTTTAGAACTATTGCTGAATCTTTTTGTCAAAGGTGTTTGTCATGCCAACAAATGAATCCAAACAGAAAATCAGTGGTGGGGACAGGAATAATTGGTCGAGAAGGTGGTCCCTTTACCAGGTTACAAATGGATTTCATCGAAATGCCATTACACAATTGTTTGAAATATGTGCTTGTAATTGTGTGCTTATTTTCAAGATGGGTAGAGGCTTTCCCTACACGACATTGTGATTCAATTACAGTGGCAAAACTAATGCTCAGAGAAATAATCCCAAGGTACGGTTTTCCAGTCACTATTGAGAGTGATGGAGGAAGCCATTTTGATAACAAACTGATGAAGTTAATTTGCGAAGCTTTGAGCATTGAGCAGAAAATACACTGTGCATACAGACCAGAGGCATCAGGAGTAGTCGAACAAATAAATGGAACAATTAAAAACAGAATTGGAAAAATGTGTCTTGAAACAGGTATAAAATGGACTGATGCTCTTCCACTTGTTTTGATGTCATTAAGAAGTACACCAGATAAAAAGACAGGTTTGAGTCCTCATGAAATTTTAATGGGAAGAGTTATGAGGCAAGCTTTTGTACCTGTAGGTAAACTGTTGAGCATAAATGACAGTGCTATTTTGGATTACTGTAAAAGGTTATCTGATATGGTAACTTCTGTGTCTAATCAGGTGGGAACTGAAGCTCAATCAGATGAAAAGGTTTTGACACATGATCTGAGACCTGGCGATTGGGTCAGAACGAAAGTACATCGGAGAAGGAATTGTCTAGCTCCTAGATGGCAGAAACCTAGGCAGATAATTTTGATCACTACTAATGCTGTAAAGTGCAGAGGATTGAAACGTTGGATTCATCCTAGTCATACTATTCCAGTACCAACTCCTGAGAGTTCTGATGTTGAAAGTGATACCACAGACGATTCTGATTCTGAGGCAGAAGGCGAAACAGAAGGTGAAATAATTCCAGATTCTGAAGATCGACAAGAAAGTCGACATCTGGAAACTGTGCCAGTGAATGGAAATTTGACAAGAAAAGACTTGGAAATAATTGAAATAGATTCTGAAGGTGAAGAGAATCTGTTAAAAGGAAAGATAACTGAGGATTCGGTTGTCTCCATTGAAGACAAAGAAGCAGAACAAAAAGAAGTTTCAGACCAGGAGAGTATCGAAAGGCAGAGAACAAACTCTGAAGTAAGGAACAAAAATCCGAAATCTGGGAAGTTGGGGGTAATTGAGGAAGAGGAGGAAAACGAATTACCAAGTACCAGTGATGGAAGACAAAGTGAAGTTCCTGAAGGAGTGAAATTGCCGAATAGAGAAGTTCCTGAGTCAATTGAAATTTCAGACTACGAAACTGAAGAAAGTGACGTGGAAGGTGAAAGTGAAAATAGAAAGAAAAGGACTTGGAAGTCAGAATCAAATAATTCTGAACCAAAGAAGAAGTACGTGAGAAAAGCAGACTACTGGCCAGGTGGAAGATTGAGAGTCAGATTGATCAAAAAGCCAAAAGAACAAGTTGAAGAAATCAGTAGTCAAAAGAGTCCTGGAAAAGAAGTTGGAGTTGGAAGAAAAATTGAAGTGATATCGAGAAAAGGGAAGAGAATAATAAGACCAAACCAAAAATACAAGTCTCCTGAGTGGACTTACTTAGTAATTCCACCTGTTATTGACATATATGATAGTAGTGAAGAAGAAAACGAAATCCAAGAAATTAGTGACAATGATTGAAGTATAGAAATATTAAATTGGCAAAAGGCTGAAGAATATTTGTTAGTTGACACAAGGTCGAAGAAAAACTGTTTAGTTGAAGAAAACTTATGTATGACATAAGGTCGAAGAAATCTTGTTTAGGGTTTAAAAAAAAAAAAAAAAAAAAAAAAAAAAAAAATTATTTTAAAAGGGGGGTGTAAATAGAATTTTAAAATTTATTTTTATTTTATTTTGAGGCTAAAATTAACCAAGAATGCCTTATGTTAAGGAGAGCACTTCAAAGTGTTCTGTTTTTAAAAGATGCTGTAAGATGACTCTGGTGTGTCTGCTCATTTTAGTTCTGCTCTGGTTGGTTCTAGCTGTAATTATCCCTTTGGAGATGAATAGAGAATTACACAAAGTTAACTTAACAAGCAAAGCTCTGGTTAGCCAAACTAAACATAGTGCGTCTGCAAAGGTTATTGATCATCAGCCTAACATTCATCAAGATAAATCAATTGGTGATTTCTCAAGTAATACATTCACAAAGCTATTGAGTGAATATGTTAAGGTAATGGATGCAAAAGACTGCTACGTCTGCGTTAAGTTACCTGCTTCTGTTTCTGAGGGAGTAACATATAATATGCTTCCTCTCACTTATGCTGTAACATGTAGTGTATTAACTAGTTTATTTTATCAAACTGGACGTTTAGAATATTACTATTCAAATTATGATGACATTTTTGCAAATATTAAGATTGATAATGCTTTAAATAAGCATAAGAAAGCAAAACAAATGAGAGAATTTTTCCTTGTTACTAATGAACTCACTTACGAGTATGCTTACAAGAATAATCTAACATGTAAATTAAGTGCTGAAGGAAAGAAATTTTTGAACATGGTTGAGGAGAGAAGAGCAATTTATAAGAGGAATGAATTAGTCAAGCAGACTAAGTCAGGTTTCTGGCAAAGAGAGGATGAGAAATTAAATGGCAAAATGCTTGAAAATATTGCAATTCACATAGACAAACCAGTTAGTGGAAAACTTTGCATTAGAAGAGATAATACACTTTTTGATAATTATTTTGTAGGTGCAAGTAACTGTGAAGATACTTATCAGATTTTGGGAGGTTGGGGATTTAAAGGTGGAAAAGATCCTATCTTTCCTGGGATTTATTTTGTTTGTGGTGACAAAGCCTACTACAACCTTCCAGACCACTGGTATGGAACTTGTTATGTGGGAATTGTTTTTCCTAAAGTGTTTCATGTTGACAGAGATTCAGAAGGATTGTTTAAAATTCATAATTATGTAAATAGAGTTAAAAGAGAAACTTTTACTGAAGTTCTGGGAGATATTTTTCAAGCTGTAATACCTTTTGTTGGTATAACCCTAAATGCAGGGAGAATCAGAAAATTGTCCACTATAGTTGATAGATTATCAACTGACACAGCTGATGGATTTCAATTAGTAAATGTTGAAGTTATTGCAATTAGATCTATGGTAATTCAAGACCGCCTTGCTTTAGACATACTCCTAGCAAAAGAGGGAGGAGTCTGTGGCATTTTACATGTACAACATTGATGTACAAATATATCTGATGAAAGTAAGAATATTGAAATGTATATTAAGAATATTACACAAATGCATTCAGAGATAATTCCTTTAGAAGAAGATGATTTTACAGGGAAACTTTCAAAAAGGTTTCAAGCAATTAAAAACTGGTTTCATAATATCGGAAGTTCAATTCTTGGCAAGATTCTGGCACCTTTGATTATAATAGTATTCATTTTTATTTTGACCAAAATAGGTTGTTTGTTACATAAAAGAAAGAAACAGTTGAAAGAAAAGAAAAGAATCTATAAACTCAGAAAAGAAGAAGAAAGGGAGATCGAATTACAGGAGTTACATAGAGAGCGTTATGCTAATTCCAAAGATTATGCAGAAACAGACTTTTAGGTTTACTGATACAAATGAATTTGAATCGATTTCTTAAAAATTTAAATTATCAAAATTTTGAGTGCTGGTGTGGTGATTTGTTAATCACCAGATGAGGGAGTTGATGGAGCGAGATAGAAAACAAAATTTTGTTTAATCTCGTGAAGTCACATTTCCATAACATGAATAATAATATTAATGATTTGTGATATGTTGTGCTAATACAACTTAGATTAAACTTTACACATGGGGGGACTAACATGTGTGCTCATAAACGTGCATAATTGTTGCATCTTTTTGTTCGTGCAAAATAATAAAATAATTTATTGTTTTCGTTTTTGTCATTACTAACTGCTGCAAACTTAAGAGAAGCATGTGCTTGTTTTGCTTTTCCTTGTCTGTGTGATGTCATTTCTACTATTCTAGGTGCATATGAGTCTCAAGGAATAACGGAGACTGGTAGATATAAACGCTGCTTTATTTGTTTGCTTTGGCTAGGTAACATTTTGATTAATCGGGTGGGTTAATTAATTAGTAAATCTTGGGGTGGATACAGAATCTACTTTATTTCTCACATTAATACTTTTCTTGTGTTTGTTTTATACTAGAAAGCTTAAGTTGCCTGCTTTTGGGCCTAGTCACTTGAGTCGCAGAAAAGAGCTGACTTGTAATTCTGCAAAAGTCACGAGACGCCCATTCTGAAATAAATTATTCGTCAAAAGCTGCGTTCACAAAGCAAAAACTAACGTGCTATCGTCATTCTGTCGGACATGGCCAAGGTCGAAAAAGAACATTTTGTCAGTGCTTAACTTGGCATCCGCGGAAGTCAATTGAAAGTCAATGGACGCTGCGAGAATGACTTTATACAATTGTTGCAATACAAGGAAGCTCCTGGTTGCACTCGGAAGGGACAATGGTCTCTAAGAAATATGACTTAATGGAAGTTTTGAAAAGTGGGTGACATGTCACTTGTCACTCTCAGCCAATGGGACGTCGAAGATTTCTGAAAACTTTCCTTTGCGTAGTTTAGTTAGCGTAGAAAGGTATAAAAAGTCATGCCCCTAGGGATGGGCTGGCTGCTGCTTTCTGACTTTCCGATGAGGGTGATGTGCTGACGGACTTTGCGTGGAGCACGTAAGAATCCTCAAAGAACTTTTCTTTAATTTCTATCTATTTAGCTCAGTTAGGGAATTAGGTTTTAGAAATGCTAAACTTTAAATATTCATTTTGAATTTGATTCACTTACTTAAATTGTATTTTCTCACATTTCTTTACAATCATGCTTGCTTTATTGCTAATAAAATTCATTTATAAAACTATCAACTTATATACCATAATTTAGTAAATAAAATCTTACTTTTGACAAACAAGCTGGTCTTGGTTATTCAGAAGTGTAGGTTACTATTAGCTAGATCACGTCGCCAATGGTGGTCATTTAAATGGTTAAGTTTTATTCTTATGATAATATTCTTTTCGTAGATGTATAAAAATGTATATAGTTTGTAGATAATGTGTATATAGATTTAATCTGACCACCTGATTCAGTAGGCCCAAAATATATCAGGTTTATAAATGGGTCCATATTTAGTATAGAATTTTGTTTATAGGTTATGAAGTTGGGTAGCGTTGTTTATGATATATTTTCTATAGGCCGCTGGATCAGTACCCAATGTGGAACCCCTGCACACTTTACTGCTGTGGTTGTTACCAGGATCACCTGACGCTTCTCTCCCCACCTTGGCTCCAGGCAGCTCTTCCGAGTATGCTTCTTTATTTTTACCCAGTCTCCGGGAACCAGTTTGTGGAGAGGAGTCGTTGGATTGAGGATGGCGTCTTCTCCGATCTGGCGAGAGATAGAACGCACTTGGTCACCTAATCTCTTGCAGTATTCAAGCACCAAATCATCAGTAATACTCAACAGTTTGCTTCCTGGTACCCATGCTTGTCTCATCACTATTCCCATCAAGATTTCATGGGGACTTAGGCCTGTCTTGCGGTCAGGAACACTTCGGAGTCCCATCAGGACCAAGGGCAGGGCCTTCACCCAGGTCATACCAGATGCATCACACAGTTTTTCTAGTCTGTTTTTGATAGTTCCATTTACTTGTTCCACTATTCCAGAAGCCTCTGGACGGTAGGCACAGTGAAGTTTTTGTGAGATTCCAAAGGCCTTACAGAGTTCGTCGATCACCTCATTCTGAAAATGTCGGCCTCTATCTGATTCAATAGTGACTGGAACCCCGAACCTAGGTATCAGTTCTTTTAGTAAACACTTAGCTACTGTCATTGCGTCATTTTGGGGAGTAGGGAAAGCTTCCACCCACTTTGAAAATAAACAGACCATGACAAGGACATATCGTTTCCCTTCACAACGTGGCATGGTGATGAAATCAACCTGTATTCTCACAAAGGGACCCCCTGACCTCCCAATTTTCCCCAGTTCCACCGCAGTTTTCTTGCCAGCGTTCATCCTTTGACATGGCAGGCACCTCTGGCAGAGGGACTCTGCTACTTTCCTGAACTTTTTACTGTACCAAGTCTGTTGGAATACTAGAATCATGGCGTCCCTACCAATGTGTGATCCTTCATGTATCAATCTCGCCATTGTGCTAAGTAAGTGTCTAGGTAACACAGGCATACCAGTTGGGCCCAAGATGACACCATCCACACGTCTTGGTCTACACCCATCTTCCTTCCACTTCTCTCTCTCTTGCCAAGGTGCCGCCTGCTGCCACTCTTTCACTTCATCCCATGTAGGCACTTCTTCAAACACTTGAACTTGGCAGCTGGTTCCTGGCCCCCCTGGATTTATGATATACCGATCTCTGGCACACCATTGGGCCACTCGATCAGCAAAATCATTTCCCAGTGATACAGTGTCCATGTCTTTTTTATGAGCGACACACTTTACCACTGCCAGTTCCTTTGGTAACTGGATTGCCTCTAAAAGGTCTTGAACCACTTTTCCATTTCTTATGGGGGTACCTGATGAAGTCAGGAACTCCCTCTGTAGCCACAACTGGCCAAAGTCATGCACAACCCCATAACAGTACTGACTGTCAGTATACACCGTTATGCGTAGGTTTTTCCCAATTTTGCAAGCTTTTATCATAGCTATCAATTCGGCTACTTGTGCAGACTTTACGTCGAATAGATAACCTGCTTCTTCAATTTTTGTTAAGGAGACTACCGCATAGGCAGCACTCAGGCCTCCTTGTTCATGTCTTAGACATGTCTTAGACATGTCTTAGACATGAACCATCCACAAATAATTCCTTGTCATGCACAGGCAATGGTGTTTCTTTAATGTCTGGGCGTGGCTTGGTGTTGAATTCTGTTAAATCAATGCAATCATGCTCATCATCCACCCCACCTTCCATATCCATTGTGTCTGGGAGCAAAGTAGCAGGGTTCAGAATACTGCACCTAACAATGTTTACATTTGCAGCACCCACAAGAATCCTCTCGTATTTAGTCAGCCGACTAGGGGTGAGATACTGAGTCTTCGTTCTGGTCAGTAAAATTACCACTCCATGTGGAACATACACAGTTACAGGATGTCCCATGACAATGGACTCACTCTGCTCTAAACTTGCGCAGGTAGCAGCTACTGCTTTCAGACAACCTGGTAATCCAGCAGCCACTGGATCCAGGGTGGCAGAGAAATATGCCACAGGCCTTCTGGTCGTGCCATGATCTTGTGTCAGGACTGACAACGCGCAATTATCGCGAGTATCACAGAATAGGGCAAATTCTTTGGAATAGTCTGGCATTCCCAACGCAGGGGCTGTACACAGACAATCTCGCAATTTTGTGAAGGCTGTTAAGCTTTCATCATCCCATTCTACAATGTCTGGTGTTCCTCTCTTGGTCATTTTTATCAAAGGCCTAGCCAGGACTGCAAATCCCAGAATCCACTGCCTGCAGTATCCTATCACTCCCAGGAACATTCTGATCTCTTTCTGAGTACGGGGTAACTGCATCTTTTGAATTATTCTCACTCTTTCTGATGTCACTTTCCTGACACCTTTCTCTATCTGGTGCCCCAGATATTTCACTGATTTTGCACAGAACTGTAATTTGTCAGGGGCCACTTTATGTCCCTTCTCACTCAGGTGATTCAGTAGGGCAATGGTGTCAATCACACAATCCCTATGACTTTTAGACGCCACTAAGAGGTCGTCTATGTATTGCACTAGGACAGAGTTCCCAGGTAAGACCAAAGTTTCCAAACATTTTTTCAAGATCTGATTAAAGATAGAGGGGCTCTCTGTGTACCCTTGAGGGACCCTGTTCCAGACATACACGTGACCATTGAAGGCAAATGAGAAAAGAAATTTGCTATCCGGATGCAAGGGAATGGAAAAGAATGCATGACATAGTTCTATCACAGTGAACCACTCAGCATCCCAGGGAATCTGATACAGAATCACTGCTGGGTTCGGGACAATAGGGCAGCAGGGGACTACTATCTTGTTGACTTTTCGTAGGTCCTGCACTACTCTGTACTTGCCACTAGGCTTCTTGATACCCATAATCGGTGAGTTACATGGGCTACTCATTACTTCCTGTATGATGTTTCCTTCTAGCAATTTCTGTATTTCCAGAGTGACACCTGCTCTCACTTCTGCATTCATTCTGTAGGGTTTAGTATTGGGGTATACAGCATTGTCCTTGATGGCTATCTGTATGGGGTCCACGTTTTTCATTAACCCTACATCCTTCCCAGTAAAGTCCCATACTTCTGGCTTCACTGCTTCTTGGAGTTCTTTGGGCAAATCCTGCATGGTCATTCGTTTATTTTCTGAGTCAGGTCTGATTAACATTAATTTATAGATGCCATCTTCATCTGGGGTCTGAATTTCAACACCCTTTGGTGTACAAAAGATGGTACAGTTCATTTTGCACAGCAAATCACGTCCCAGTAAGTTCACTGGACTGGTGTCACAGACGACAAATCTATGCATTTCCTTAAAGTTTCCAATTGAGATCTCCATGGGCTTGGTAACAGGAGTACTAATCAATTGATTAGATACACCTACTACTTGGATGGCTTCTCCCGAGAGGGGTAGGTTTGGAACGTCCACTGTTCTCACAGTAGAACGGGTAGCACCAATGTCCAACAGAAAAGTGACATCATTTCCGTCAACCTTTCCTTCAATGTATGGTCCGGACTGGTCTACCGGCAAGGAGGCGCCAAGTACGCACTCCTCGTCCTCCCCTCTCAGGCCCCGTCAGTACTGGTCATCACAAAGGAAGGTATCGTTTAACAAATACTGCGAAGTTGCTGCATTTCTGTTCTCATTGCTTTCCCAGACTTCTATCTCATCACCCTCTGTCGCTTTTCCCCTATGTACTTGCTTTGGAGCGCGGGGCACCTGAACCGTTTTTACCTGTGGCTGAGTCTTTCTTGGTCTTTCTTTCTGCGTCTGTGGAGTTAAATCAGGTGTTTTGGCGTTATCGTCAGGCAAATAAGGACACTCGTTACGCCAGTGTCCAATTTCACCGCACTGGTGACAGGGAAATTTCTTCATAGCCTCTTCTCTGCTCATCTTGGGCCGGGGCTTACCTCCCCCCCCACCCCCAGGACCTTGGTTCTGAGTGCTTTTAACCATATTACTCAACTGCTTTTCCTGTTGTTCTGCGAGCTTCACTTGAGCCCACATGACCTTTTCTTTGAGAGCCTTTTTCTTTTCTGCCATCTTGTCCTCGCAGTACTTTGCGTACCGCAGGACCTCGTCTATCTTTTTGGAGTGCCAACAAATTTTGTTATCTTTTATCCACTGACAAATTTCAGGCCTTAAACCGTTTACAAACCTGTAAATGAAATGCGTCATATCCTTCATCTCGATGTTATCTATACCACTGTATGTTTTAAACACCTGCAACAGCCTTTCATAATAGGAGTGCACTGTCTCGTCTCTTTCCTGCGTAGTTCTATCTATCCTGGTCCAATCAGTTTCCTTTGCGGGCACCTTATTTTTCAAATGCAGCATTACTTGTTCGTATTTTTTCATCACTTCAATCGACGGCTCCCCTGTGTTAGAGTCCCTCGGGTACTCCTCACTAGGCCAGCCTATGGCTATTTTACACTCGGTCCATAGATCTACCGGGACCACAATGTCGAAAAATCCATCCAGGTCTTTCCACAGGCATTTTTGCACCTTTACGAACCTTTCCACCTGCCGGTACCAGTCAACTGGCTTTTCGCGCAATTTCGGGAAATCGTTAGTAAAGGACACAATATCCTGTCTGGACCATGGAACGTGCACATACCTCCCACCTGGTACTTCACGCATGGGGCATAATGTTTCGGGCTTGTCTACTTCTCTCAAAGAGAACTCAGGGGTCGCTTGTCTGGATCGAGCCTCATCTTTCTTTCGTGCCCACCTGCTTTTCCATTTTTCCACGTCTCCCCATTTTTGCAAAATTGCTAGCAGCTCCTTAATCTGCAACTTTTTCCCTGACACATTCAAGTTCTCTATATCTTTGTCTGAGAATTCAGCTCTGTAAGGTTTTTGCAAGGGCTTGGATCTTGAAATATCTACCCCCATACTAGCTGCAGTGTCTGTCAACTTTTCGTGGAGCACCCTGGTACTTCTGGTAAGGCTCTTACATATAAACAACAACTCTTCTTCAGAGTAGGTATTTAATCTGTCCAATCCCACATTTCCTGCCATTTATTCCTCTATTTCTACCCTCAGTTTGTAGAGGTCTAAAGGTTTCTTTTGCGGAGTCTGTTTTTCTAATTCACGACTCCAATTTTCAATTTCCTCCGGAGTTACCAAAGAGACACTCCTAGTACCTGACGTTGATTCTAATTTAATTTCTTTCGCATTAAAAGGATTTTGCCTCTTCTGCACTCCCTTCCCGGTCGGTTTGTTTGGCAGGTCCAAGAACACAACTTCGGACTCGCACTCACTGGACTGATCGTCTATCAGCAGGGGCTCCTGCCTCGGCGGGGCCATGATTGGGTTCATAACTGGAGGGTTTGGACTTCCTTGATTATTCCCATACAACGGAACCACTGGTCCGATTGTCACCGGAATAGTCAAAGCCTCAGGACTGGCATTTAACTGGGAGATCTTCTGAATTATTTCTGTTCTCTGTCTAGCTAGGGCCTCTTGCTCCCTCTCATCTAGTACTCTTCCTAAGGTTCGGTCAGGTATTATCTGTGGGGTCAGGTGAGGGGTAAAACTTGGGGCAGTAGGATGCGTTTCACTTGGTCCTCCACCATAATTTGGTTTAGGGAACAAAGTTCCTGTGCCAAATGACCTGCGCTCTTCCCCATATGGAGGCTGTAAAAAGGGCATTCCTGAACTTGAAGGTTTCTCTTCGTTTTCATAAAGAGGTCCGGGGAAAAAGGCTCTTTCACGGGAATATTTTTCCTCCGGGCTCACGGGCACTCTAGGATATATATCTCGTACCTCCGCGGGTCCGGGATTCTCAAAATAGGGCAGTACTTGACCACCTCCCCCCCTACTTAGGGATCTGTCCTCCTCCTTAATAGATGGACGCTGGGGATTCCCTCCTGTACTGGAAAGTCGGGCTCCCTCATCATAAGGGGGCGGACTTCTCGTAAAGATGTCATCTAATAATTCATCGTCTGACTCCCCAAGCGCTCCCCAATGCTTACTCTTTTCTGTCCTTTTCTCTCCCGCAGAAGGGGTACCTGCTGGCATCATGGGAAACAGACCCTCAACAATCATGCTCTGTCTCCACTGTTTCATCCTTTTATCCCTGGTCTCTTGTTTCAGCCTTGGGTACCACTTGGTCAGACCTTTGTCCATTCGGGGCTTCTCCCTTTCGAAAGCCTCAATCTCCCATTCCTCTAATGCCTCATACTGCGTTAGTCTCGGTCTGGGATGCAATTCATTCATTCGGGTTCTCAAATTAAATAAAATCCTGCCATTGAAAGTACCGTCTAACGGAAAAGCCAATATTCCGTCATCTTTTGTGTACTTTACCCAATTTTCCAACCACACACAGGTATTGTACCCTCGATCAAACATCATGAATGAGGCGGGAGTGTTGGGTGGTGGAACAATCACGCCCTCTCTGGATTTAATCGGTTTGTCCGTTTTGAAATAATTCTTTACCCTATTTACAAGAGACATTTTTCTCTTAGTCCCGTACATAATATCGTATCTATTGGCTTTCCACTGATCCCTTTCAAACCCTTGGCTTCTTGGATCGGGTCTAGTCTCTGGACAATACGAGTGCCACATACGATTTCTACGCTTAACTTTGTTTACAAAGTTACCTTCAATCAGAACGCGTCTTACAATTCTGCGCGACCAATGGGTGCACGCGTTCAAATTAGTTTCGACCAATGGGTGCGCGACCCCTTCGTGGGACAGTTCTCACTCTTCGGCGCTTCACCCCTCCTTTACAATTCCAGCCCCGCTACCCGCCCGCTGCTTCTACCAATCCCAGCGCGGCACGGAGTGATGTCAGAGACGCTTCGCGGCTGACTCCCTCCCTTCACAAGGTAACGGAAACTTTCTTTCTTTCTAAAGTGCTAGTGCTTGGTTATTTTACAACGAATACACATTCGCCACAGTGCTCAAGTGTCTAGACAGGAAAGATTTCTTTTACTGCAAGTAAACTACTTCCATTTACTTTTCACACGCTGCGGGTAAATCTCTTCCGCCTACCCTTCACTCTAGCATCGGTGAACCTGTTATTCCCCTAAACTGATCCACTTCTCTGGGATATATCCGAGTCTAAGGTTTCCCAGCGGACCCCTCTGCTTTCACCCAAGCTCCGAGGAACCTGCTACTCTTCCGATGTGACCCTTACTAGGTTACGCCACTATGGGAATTTTGCCAATGAACCTCGTTACTGACATTTATTCACACACGTATTCAGAAAACCCTAGTTAGTGCTTCCCGGTTATCCTAACCTGCACCTAACTTTCCTTAAGCCTGCGACCTCAAGGCAATGGATTCTATTCACCACGTGCCTTTTCAATTCCCCGGGGAGTTCGGACAACACTGAACGAGACGGTTTACAAATGCATGGATTAATACATATAACAATATAAGAACAAGAATAACAATGATAAAACAATTCATGAATTTCAAAGCAGCGTATTCTCAAGAGAATAATCAGGTCCCTCGGAACGGCCGCTCTTATAGCAGCATTAATATACTAGCAGCTACCGACTTAACTAGTCTAACTAATCCTGCCTAACCTTTAACTAGTCCCTAACCATCCTCTGCTAGCCAGAAAAACTGATAGAGCGCGCGAGGTCACCCAACCAATAATTTCGCCGTTTCCGGCTTCGGGCCCATATATTTCAATTCACCATATACATTGACCGGGTGACTTCACGGGCTGCTACCAATTTGTGTGAATTCCCTACTGTTATTACTCAGCGTACCCGACTTACCATCCACCGACACGGGTACCTATGACCACAACGGATCAGGGAGCTAGCTGTAAAGGAAAGGCAGCAAAATACAACTCAAAATGACATTCAATACTGTTGTAAATGACCACGGACAACTGGAAGTTTTAAAATCTTTATCTAAAGTTCGTTCTCGGTAAGCATTAGATTTACAAGAATAAGGCAATCAATAATCAAGATAACGAAAAGTACATAACTATAGAGAAATAAAGTCATGGTAATCGTGGAAATGCTAATATGGGATGCAACAGGAAACGCTATGCATTCAGGGTAAAAGTTCTTTAGACAGTTTAAGTAAGGACGTTCTAGACCATATCAGAAAATGACAAACTGCAATGCAAAATATGATTTCTAATAGATAGGGCAACATGGGAACACGTTATGAAAATGCAAATGACTTTACGTTTCAATAATTGCAGCAAAAACATGGAAAAATCAACATATGCAAAGGGGTGTCTTTATTGAAGCAAAAGACAGAAAAATAGAAAGGTGCAAGTTCAAAGAATTTAGAGCGATATTTACCTAGACTGGTGTGAAAACCAAACCCTGGCCACGGGTCAGTTAAGGACAGGAAACCCTCAAGGAAGGATACCCCTCAATGGACAGCAGATGCAGAATAGACACCCAGGAAAGGACAGGATACCCTCAGATTAGGAATCAGGACAGGACCTCAGGACAGGACAGGAAACCCTCAGGACAGGACCAGCACCCGCAGTTTGGAAGCAACGCCTGCGCTCCACCCTCTCTGCGGTTATCGATCAAGACCCCGATTGGGTCAGCGAACTCCCAGCAAAGTGCTTCGCCAGCACTTTAAGGCTCAGTAGAACCTTAGTCTATGGTCAATTTCGGACAGAGTACTCCGCAGTGCTCTGTATCTTCAGTCACCTATTGAGTGCGATGGGTCAGTGACAGGTCAGCTAAACCAGACAAGTCGGACAACTTCCCTAGGTGAACCCAGGGTAGATATACAGTTTGGGGACAGTGTACCACCCCCCAATGTTGCAAAGTGTCAGAATCCCTCAATTTGGATTGGTCCTAAGGTAGGTTTTGGGTAACACACCAATCAGAACACACCATTTGGAGGCCTTATTTACATCTCAGGGCACCGCCTAGCAAGATTGGGGTTCCCATGAGAAAATTGCGCAGAATACAGGGAAAGAATACATTTTAGCAACATAATAGAACAATATCGTGATGCTGCGGGGCGAAGGTGCTGCTTCCCAGGGTGGCTTCTGGTATCAACCTTCATTGGCAGCAATTCAATGCCAAGATGGCTTCTGGCGAGTCTGCGCACAAGTACCCTCCAAGATGGCTTTCGGCTCAGTCAGACCCCCATTCCCCGCGGTACATGAAAAGTAAGCGAGAACAAATTAATACATAGAAATAACATTATGAAAACACATCACAGGGTTTGTACTTTCAACTTATCACTAAGAAATATACTTATGCAGTGTAAATGTTAGCTACATATATACGAGCACAAGAGCAGTGGCACGAGCAGTACCACGTTACTGGCAAAGCTATGTATTACGCATGCGCCACTATTTCCCTCCAAACCTGCGAACACGTCAGGACACGTGAGTGTGACTGACGCATGCGCAGACACTATTTCAAAGCAGCGGCCATTTTTAGGACTCAAGTTAATTGTATTAAGAATACACATAGGCAAGCTTCATGGACTTTGTTTAAACATAAAATAAACGTTAGTAAGACGTACAAATTATTATTTGGTTATACATGGACGAGGTTTATGACAAAAGCAAGTCGCAAATGCGAAGCTTTGCTTCATCAGTTCCTTTTTCCACCATTGTTGCAATTTTCTACAGTACGTTTGGTACATTGCTTTCAGTGTAGTTATGTTGGTTCGCTCATAACATTCTCTGTTGTTAAGCTGGCCCAGAGCTTCAGCTCAATATTCTTTTTGTGACCACAAAACTATATTGCCGCCCTTATCACTGTTACGTATGACCACTTGTGTATTGTTCTTGAGTTTAGTCATTAGTTGTTGGAATTTCATGTCCTGTACACTCGCATTTTTTTTGTCATATTGATTCGTTTATTTAGCTTTTTGATTTTGGTAGTAATGATCTTGTGAAACGTATCAATTGAGTCATGTACTGATATAGGTGAAAAAGTAGATTTCAGTTTGAAATTTGTTACTCCTTTAGATTTCTTAGCCAACATGACTGTAATGGTATTGGTTGAATTACTTGTAGATGGAATACCAGAGAGATCCTGTGACGATGGGTCATTCCACAATTCTTCCAATATGTCAGTCAAAATAATGTTGGTTTGGGGTTGTATGTCTTGACTTGAATTGTCACCTCTTTGCTTGGTATTTTCCTTGGTGCTAGTTGTGCTCCTCATTTGGTGGAATTTTTTCAATTTCAATTTGCGCACCCCTTTGTAAATATCTATTCTGACATTGGCATAGTCAAAATTATTTTTTGGACAAAAAGTAAGACCCAAGCTTAGAGTTCTCATTTCTTCGTTTGACAGGGGTACTGACGAAAGATTAATAACTGTTTGATTTACCTTTTCTTCCAGTGCCCTCTCGTTTTTGGCTTGGAGTTGTTTCCGGCATTTTCTGTTGGCTTTGCGCCTTTGGCCTCGTTTGTAATTGACCCACTTTCGTTTTTGTTGTGCCGTATTGTTGGTCTGAGAGTTGCCAAGCGCGCCTGACATAAAAAAAATCATTTCCTCACCTGGTGACAGTTTATTCTTTATGGCCCCTCCACTGGGGTTCCTCATCTCCGATTCTGATTCACTGCCTCCAGAGGAAAGTAGACCTGTTGATGATGACTCACTGTTAGTATTATTCTTTCTTGAGGTTTTGGCCAAATGCGTCGAGGCACCTTTTTTGGAATGTATTTTACGTACAGCATCGTATTTTTTAGCAAAAGTGAAGATCTGACCCAGATCATAATCTTCCTTATCTCTTTGAAATTTCTGGGTTTTCCTTTCCTTAATTTTTTCCTCTTCTTTATTAATACGAGTCATCATATCTTTACGTATTTTTGCTATTTCCTCTGCCGTTGCCTCTGTGCTTGCCAATGCCTCTAGTTCCTCGTTGATGGTGTCAATCTCTGTATGTAATCGCGCTCTATCGATGTCGGCATATTTAATTAGGATGAGCGTCAGTTTGCGTGAAGAGTCTAGATTACACTCTACCCATTCTCTCATGAGGTCAGGGTTTGGTTCCTCATATGTCGGGGCTGTTAGCATTCGTAATCCACGCGGGATGCGCCCCACTTCAATATACCATTTACTTTGTTCTTGTTTTAGCTTTTTTTCAAGCGTTCTCATTAGGGTTTGTACCGTGTTGTTGTTCCCAGTATCAGTTGGTTCCTTTCTTTTAGAGTATTGTGTCGTTTGAGGGGCATCAGAGAACATCTCTGTAGCAGCCCCCTCCCTCTCACGAACTGTGTCGGAAGACATTGTCCAGTAATTAACTGTTTAGAGCACTTCCTTGCAGTCACTATCTATGCTGTTGACCACGCAGGGAGATGCAGCACACTCCTCACCCCGCAATTCCCACGTTCCTACCTCATAAACACCAAGCAGTCCTCCACGTCAGCCAACACCGGAAGACCTTCGGGCTTGTATTAGGTATGTTTCTTGGGGTTGCTGGAGCTCAGGCGTTTTCAATTCCTTTGCGGACACTAGCTTCCCACCGGGTTGCCCCGGAAGTACTGCCCCACTGGTAACGCCGACCTTGTTGGAGGAGGGGTCCGTGACGACTTAGTAGAGCACATAGCCGATAATATGAAAAGTTGCCAAATGCAGCAAGCGCTCGCTACTCTCCCAGCGCCACCTGCCGCAAAGTTGGACACGGACCCAATTTCAGTGCTCAAAGGTATTTTATTTAACTGGCAAAGTCAAGAGGCGTTTCGCAGCCTCAGCTGCTTGTTTACTCGACAATTTGCACAGAACCGTGAATCAAATTTAAAGTGACAAACACATTGGTGAATGATACCACGTGACATCTCGATACAATAAAACTGGAAGAAATACTACTGAAGTGATAGCACTACAGTAAACAATGAATATATATATATGAAGTACACAAACAGCCGTCCCCGCACTTCCCAGCAGGTGAACAGAGACGACGTGAATCCCAAATTCCAGGCAAGGTTCTTTATTTACAGAGCTCACAAATCTGACGCGTTTCGGGCGGATGCTCTTGCTCACAGACGCATTCATATCACTTTTTGGTTGGATATGAATACGGCAGCCCGGCCGCAGAGGCTACGCCACCATGGGACTTCGTCAACATGGGGCCAATGACTCGACACTCTGTTGGGGCATACTTATGGTACTGCAACGAAGGAGAAAGATGACAGGCCATCCCAGCCCTGCAGCCCACTGAGGCAACACATGTGAACTAAACATTGCAGTTTTACTGGGCTCACGAGGGTGTTATTGTGCTCCTAATACTCAAACTACAGTTACCAGCATGCCGTTATTTTACTCACCTGCAAGCCCATGCGGGACTAATTGGTGGGCGGTGCGCATGCAGTGTATGAGCCCTGACGTGGCAGTCACCAGTTTCCTCTAAGTTCTTTTCCACTGAAGAAGGAGCTGTGATGGCTCTGAAACGCGTCTGGAATTACCTTGACTTTGGACTGGCGAGGTCTGTGTTCCGTGAATAAATGGTTGTTACCAGCTTGCAGTACGGTGTATCCTTGCCTCAGGGCACTTTTTTGGTTGGATATATATATATATATATATAGCCAGCAGCTCAGTTCAGATGGCCCTGCAGCGCAAGTGAACCCGAGGACAAACTGGCATACCGCTGCTTGCAGCTCATTCACTAACCAGGGGACTGGTATCTTCGGTGTCCGCCATGATCGTCCGGGGAAAGTGAGAGGAACTAGGTATTTTACCTGAAGAGGGCGATCTGTCTCGCATTTGACAGCCCCTTCTCATGTATCTTCCGAGCGCATCTGGCTGCTGCAGTATTCAAGGGGACGCGGCAAGGACACTGCCTGTTTCAGCGGCTCCATGACCCACTCGACTCACCTGAAGCCTGCACTGCAAACACAGAGTCCACTCCTCCACACCACCAGCCCGGGATACCATGATGTGGCATGCTGGGAATTGGAGTTCGCTGGCAACTCACGCGGGCTCTGATTGGTGCGCAGACCGCGTTGGAAGGAGGGACACAAGTGCCGGCAATTATTTTAAACAGACTGAGAACATTAGAGCGGATCTTAACAGCTGACGGCGCTGAAGAAGGCACAACCGCCGAAATGCATTCGCCAGAGCTGGGACTATTTGAAATAAAGCTGTGTTCAACCTGAATCCCTCTTGCGGCCTCTGTTCTTTTTCAACGAAAAGGAATCTCTCCATATATATATATATATATATATAGTCATGCTCCTGCATTCAATAAAGCTGTGTCAGTAATCTTCTGTGGAGTGCGCTTTCGTTTTTGGACAACATGTGGAAAGGATATATATATAGACGAAAAGCGTGCGAAAAGCACGACTTGGAAATTAGCGGAAAAACGGAACACAAACCCCGGACGGGTGACCGATCCCGAAGCAACGCGGTGATTGGGGAGATCCGGAAAGGGTGAGTGATCGACGCTATAATTCCTTTGTTAACATTCCGGCAGACCACGTACAGCCTAAGCGAAAGGAAAAAGCCCGGTTCAGAAAATAGACACTTGCAGTGAGAGATGTTCACGGACAGTGAAAGGGAGGAAGCGGCAGATACATTGTTCATACCCAAGACAGGGGCGAGAAAGAAAGATATTCTGTCACTCAGAGCAGAAGCACCTGATCCACTTACAAGACTTTTTTCCACACTTGAAAAAACGTACGAGCGAGAGATTCGCAAATGGTGGGAGGCCACCAGCCTCCAAAAGTATTTGGAAGTAGGGCGAGTCCCCAGAGGGCTGAGAATTCTTCTGGTCCCTTCGTACGAAAATCCATACAACGAGTTATTGCAGGAATGGTCTGAATTCATGAAAGATGTGATGCAAGGGATGCTTAAAATGCTAGTAAAACACGCATGGAGTGACAGAATAAAATTACAAGAGGAAATCAAGGATATTGAGGAGAAGATCAGCGGCGAAAAAGACACTAAGAAATGTGAGGAGTTGCGAGAATACATGAAGAAAAGATTAATAGACTACGAGAATATAATCAAACTAAGGAAGCAATCCAAGTTCATCCGCGACGAAAAAGACTATGCGAATGGGAGAATCCTGACTTTCGCAAGGAAGTATGATGCCCCTAGGAAAACTTTACAACAAAATAAACTAAGGAATACAACCCCGGTGAGCACTGAAGAGTCGGAAATCTCTGAGGACGAATCAATCCGAACAAAAAACATAGGTGCAGAAGGGGGTAGGCATCCCCCGGGAACAGGACCATCCGCAGAGTCTAATTCTTTTTTCGAGGAGTACGAGGTGATAAGAGGACTCAGACAACGACCAGCGGCAACAACACACCCACCCAAACCCCAAAGAGGAAAACGAGGAGGGGCAGGCGGGGCCGCGCAAGGAAGATCTACACCAGTGGTGACAAGGAGCACCCGAGGGAAGAACTGGAAATAAACACAATGCTGATGACACAAAACACCATAATCAACCTTTCAGATAGGAAATTAACCAAGAATGAAGAAAGAATTCTACAGCTTGGGCTAACTTTTTGCCCAACTCCGACATTCGATTACACTCAGACACGGATAGACCTGTTCAGATTCATCAGGAAAATTAAATTACAGAAAATACACATTCTGAATCCAAGGATAGATGAAAGGACAGGAATGAAGGACACTGATCCAAAAGATACACTAACTGGAGAAGATCTACATTCCATTGCTGTGGCACAGACTTTGATCGGAACAAGTGACTCCCAGGATTGGGAAATCCAACCAACACAAATGTTGGAGGAGTGTGGGATCACACAACAAGGCTGCAAAAGCAATATGACAATAAAATCTAAAATCTATCCAAGATCCCCCCATGATGGAATTGATACATTTCAGGAAGTGGTCATTGAAGAATTGAAAAAACTACAAGAGGAGAAATTTAATTAGAAAAGAAAAAATTTGAAAAAAGAAGAATGGGCAGTAATTAAATGCTTAAAAGAGGATGAGAACATTATAATAAAACCCAGCGACAAAGGCGGGAATATTGTCATCCTAAAACGTGAACAATATGAGGATGAGGCACTTTTTCAATTGAACAATAAAGAACATTATATGGAAGTAAAAAAGGAGAAATTTACAGAAAGTATTTCAATCTTTAATGACATTATTTCAAAATGGAAGGATGAAGGGATTTTGGACTTGGAAGATTGGAACAATCTAAAGTGCGAATTTCCACAGATTGCCACTTTTTATCACCTACCGAAGGTGCACAAGAGCAAAATATGGCCTCCAGGTAGACCCATCGTGTCTGCTAAAGACAGCCTGCTAGAGAAAACCTCGACGTATATCGACAGTTTCATCGCTCCATTCGTTAAAGACCTCAGCTCATATCTGAAGGACACGAAGGACTTTTTGAGAATTATACAGGGTGTCAAGTGGGAGGAGGACATGATCCTAATAACTTTGGACATTGCCAGCCTATACACTTCAATCAGACATGAAGATGGCCTATTAGCAGTAAAAAGTTTTCTGGACAATAGACCTCTCAAATATCGAAGCCACAACACTATGCTGTTGGAATTAACTAATTTTTGTCTAAGGAATAATATTTTCTTATTCTTGGGCAAATTATATCTACAACTCCAGGGGACCGCGATGGGCACGTGCTTCGCCCCCAGCTACGCGAATTTATTTGTGGGCTGGTGGGAGAAGCACGTGGCCTGGGCGGGGGACAATGACAGGTGGATGAATAATATCGTCCTGTGGACCCGCTACATCGATGATTTATTCTTGGTGTGGCGGGGCACACAGGATGAGGCTGATAAATACATCACCGCATTAAACAATAATGATTTGAATCTCAGTTTCACCAGTAGCATGAGTAGGAATGAGGTCTTCTACTTAGACCTTCGGGTCTATGTGGAGGATGGCGTGATACAGACTGCAGTCTATCGGAAACCCACTGCGGGAAACACTATTCTGCACTCTCATAGCTACCATCCCCGTAGTGTTATCAACAACATCCCCCTGGGGGAGTTTTTGCGGATGAAACGCAACTGCTCGACCCAACAGGAATTTGAGAAGGCGAAGGGTCAATCAAGGAAGAGATTTCTCGATAGAGGGTACAGTAAAGGGATTCTTGACCAAGCTGAGATCAGAAGCAATGCAGTAGGGAGAGAAGGCCTACTAATAGACTGCAGATTCGAAAATAAGAATGATCACTGACTATTCAGAGAAGTCACCAGAGGTTTTCAATATTATGAAAAGGAACTGGAAAATATTGAAGACAGACTCTGTAATAGGAAAATCCCTATCTGATTACCCTCTCATCTCATATAGAAAAGGAAACTCCTTTAAGGACCACCTAGTTGAAAGCCACTATGTAAGCAGGAAAAAGAAAAAACCGACTGTTTGTGGCTTCTTCCCATGCATGAAGTGCAAGGCCTGTAAAAATTCGAAAAAGGTCAAAGAATATGAAGTACCAGGAAGAAGAACAAAAACCAAAATATCGAAGTTGCTCAATTGTCATTCCGACTACACTGTGTACTGCTTAATATGCCCGTGTGGGAAAAGGTACAAATGGAGCACAGTGAAACAAACCAAACTTAGGGTCCTTGAACACATGAGGGCTATCACCTCGAAAGACCCAAGCTATCCTGTAGCTCGCCATTTTGAACAAATGCATGGCAGCAATAGCAACCTACTGACATACTTCATATTGGACCAACTAGTCAGAACAGAGAGAGGGGGGAATTGGGTAAAAAAGTTGAGAACCCTAGAATCAAGGTTCATCATACAGCTCCAAACCAAGACACCCGGTGGGATGAACAATGAGGAAGAGATGTGGACACACATCTAAAACATCCCCATCCAGGTCCCCATATGAAACTATATGAACTGAGAGAATAAATGGAGGTCAAAGATGGGAATATGTACACAAAATAAAAACGAAAAAGAAAATGTAATCTGCCCAAACCCTTAAGGAATAGGAACAACGAAAAATAATATAACCTGTGAATATGTAACAGGATCGATAATGAATTGCCCATTCAGGGCTTAATTATACTCGATTGGAAAAATACAATTGTTCCCAATATTCCCTCAAAAAAAGTAATGTGAACCATTCGACAGGGCCGATGATGGGATCATCATGGGCTCTGTGAATGAACGGCACTGGGAAAAATAGGCGTGCACAAAGATGTCTGACAATATAATCTACATGTATATACACACATTTGTTGGATTTAATGAATGAATTATCAACACTATATGAATTATGTGCATGAAATTGTCATATATCGTGATAACAAATGAGATAGTAATGATTGTGAACCCACTATAAGATGGACGCCGTAAGTAATGCAGAAATTACAAGTTTTGTGCCGTTTTTTATGTTTATCGTTTTAGAACACGTGACAGGTTGTCATTATGAATTTTATTTAAATCACAAACAAACAAAGTGCAGGTTTACACTGAGGAAGGCGGCAACGCCGAAACGCGTTTGTGACCTTTTATAACTGCAAGAAGTTTCTGTTATTAAATAACTGGGCGAAACCACGCTATATTGGCTCTGAGTGCTCTTTATTTGAAGACGAGTCCCAAGGATCGTGGGACCTGGCGTTGACAATATATATATATATATATATATATATATATATATATATATGAACGAAGATTCTGCCTGAGAAGGAAGAAACAGGAACCCAGGGGGATAGGTAGAGGAAACTTTAATGGACCAAATTCAGCTCCAGTGGCGGCGAATGCATTTCGGACATTTTCTCCTTCATCAGCGCCCTGCACCGGACTCAAGTGTCAGCGTGAATGTTCTGCTGCAATTCAAGGAAAGTTCCAACGGGTCCGCTCCTCCCCCTTGTTGATCATGTCCACCTGTTGCAGTTTTTTCCCATCTTGGAACTGCAAATCCAACAATGCCGTGTGGCAGCAAGGTCGGTTGGTGAAAATAGCGGGGATGGAAGGTAAGTTGTTATGCGCGGTTCCCAATCGCTGTCAGACACGTTGTCACCATCTGCAAAATTCTTCCACTTCAGTCCCCCGTCAAGTCCCCTTAACTGCCACAGCCACCAGTTATCAGAGTCCATGGGGCAGGGACTAAAATGCACAGTGCAGGTTGTCCAACAGAGGTACAGTACCTCAACTGCTGTGTCACTCCTATAACCAGGGCGGGTACCAGGAAATTCGTAGCTGAATTGTCGAGAAAGCCGTGAGGCATGCCAGTAAATACCTGGACCCAAAAACGTGGCAGGGGTTTCCTGACTGCGTTGCTGGCGAACACAGTAATGTATGAACGAAGATTCTGCCTGAGAAGGAAGAAACAGGAACCCAGGGGGACAGGTAGAGGAAACTTTAATGGACCAAATTCAGCTCCAGTGGCGGCGAATGCATTTCGGACATTTTCTCCTTCATCAGCGCCCTGCACCGGACTCAAGTGTCAGCGTGAATGTTCTGCTGCAATTCAAGGAAAGTTCCAACGGGTCCGCTCCTCTCCCTTGTTGATCATGTCCACCTGTTGCAGTTTTTTCCCATCTTGGAACTGCAAATCCCACAATGCCGTGTGGCAGCAAGGTCGGTTGGTGAAAATAGCGGGGATGGAAGGTAAGTTGTTATGCGCGGTTCCCAATCGCTGTCAGACACGTTGTCACCATCTGCAAAATTCTTCCACTTCAGTCTCCCCTCGAGTCCCCTTAACTGCCACAGCCACCAGTTATCAGAGTCCATGGGGCAGGGACTAAAATGCACAGTGCAGATTGTCCAACAGAGGTACAGTACCTCAACTGCTGTGTCACTCCTATAACCAGGGCGGGTACCAGGAAATTCCTTTCTGCATGTTCCCGTTTTCCTGACTGCTGGGCGCCTCTTGGGTGGTGCATAACGAGTACGGCAGGACCAAGTCGTTACAATTATCGCCACACTATCCCTTTGAACAGGGATTACCTCACCGCACTCGTTGCTCCGTTTAGATGATAAAAGACAATGAATCAAATCTTGTCCATAAATAGTTCAAGGGTGTTTAATTTTCAAGCCGCTGCCAACACAAAACCCCAACGCGTTTCAGTCTCAGCCGGGACCTTGCTCACGGGGGACAATCGACAAATCGATGGTGGTCTAACCGTCATTGTAATCCGGCCTAAAGTAAGTAAAATGTATATTTAAACTAAAATGCCCTAGAAGATACCAAGACATACAAGTATCTGAACATGTAACTATGACACATAATGAAGAACCTTTCCTTTTACGTGACAACGTAAATAATGAGAACAAATCCTAAAATACTCTACAGCAAATAACATAATAAAATCTAGTCAATGTCAAATGTGGATGATGGATGAGACCTTCAAAATGTGCCCCAAACCATACACCATACAGGTTGAATATCAAAATACAAATTCAATTTTATATATGTCCTACAATCAAATAAACAAAGAATCACTTAATTCAACCTCTTAAACAACCACACTAAACATAAAACAAATAACTTCTATTCCAAAAATTAATAATTGACTTTGAGGAAGTCATGATTCAATCCATTTAAAAAAAATCCCCCCACATAGCCACAAAGACTGTTACTATCATTTCACACAAAGCATATGGAGACACCACCAACAATCTGCCCTAAGGGCCTAATTATGAGTCTAGTGGTCCACGGACCTCCAGACTCATTAGAGCGTGGCAATGGTAGTCTTTTGGCCACCCTATTACTATTAGGGCGGTCAGCCCGCCATTTCCATGCTGCAGCTGCCAGGGAACAATTGTTGTGGTTGCAGTGTTGCAGCGGTCGGGAGGCTTCAATATGCTTGGCAGGACCACCGTGTTTCTGCTAAGCATACTATAAGTTTCCTCTCTTCCCCGGTTTTCATGGCGCTTCCTCCTCCATGAAACCCGTGGCGCAGAGGAAACAAAGGGGGCCCTACAGTGATCCCTTGAGCTTCTGCACTATAGGGTGCATGCAGGGGGACACAATATATGCCCCCTGTGTGCATGCACCCCAGTTCCTGCATGGCATGGACTTTTCAGTCCATGCTGTGCAGGAGCTGTTTTTGGCGTTGCCATTGTGGTGCCCATTTTCAGGGCACCGCCGTGGGAACGTTAAAAAAAACCTGCCAGACAGGAGAATCACTCGGAATGTGGTGGGCTGCCTAACCACGGGTTTGGCTATGCGGTAACGGGCAGACCCGGCACTGCACCACCAAACTCTAAGTGTAGAATATTCTACAAACAGCTAATTTGCATTTAAAATTTTAAAAATGATAGCACTAGCCGATGTCTCTGTCATCGAGGCAGCCAACCACAACAATTTACTAATTGAAAGCCCTTTCTCCCAACAAAATGAAGACAAACCAGGCCCCTTATTGGATACTTTCAAATACACTTGAGTTGGCAGACTGCATTGCTCCGTACACGGACACCAACCTAAATTCCAAACACAATAGTGGAATGTCTATGACAGCACCTTGGCAAAGGAAGCCAAAACAATCAGCGCTGTGGAAGGATGAGCCAATGCCTTCCAATCCACACTAGGCAAAACCCATCCTACACCCTATACATTTATAGAAACATTACAAAAAAAGCAAGGCTACCAACAACTATTATTGGAACAATCTGTTAGCCAAATTGCCCCTAAACTCAGCAAACAACCCAAAAGACTGTATGACACGCTCAATTAAAAGTCAAACTCTTCATAAATAACAAAGGAGTAGATTACCTAGAATTAATAGCCAAAATTATTATACATTTTATAAATTATCAGAAAAATTAAACCAATTTAAAAAATCACTTTTTTAATAAATAACTATATTATTGTATTACATCAGTCGAAAAATTTAATATAATTCCAATAATAATGAAGACTGAGATAATAAAATATGATTTAAATTATTTAAATAAAAATGTAACCGTAACCAACCAAGAAATACAAAGATAATCAATCCATCACATAAATTAATCACAACACATAAACCACACAATTCCAAATAACAATCGCATAATATTTACACAAAGAATAAAGTATCACATTTCTCATCCAAATAAACGCAATAAATGAAACTTACTGTTCTGTAGCTGCAGATATTCCTGACCACATTGTCTAAAATAGTAATCCTCCAAAAACTGGAAAATATTGTGGAAAAAGTAAAACAAATCTAATAGAGATCCCTCAAAGCTATCCGAAGTATCTAGGAAACATAAAAGAAAACAAAAAAAAATGCTCCTGAAACCCCCAAAAAAGGAAATCAAATTAAAAAGCATTGGCTTATGATAAACCAAAATGATTTCCTTCAACAACAAAAAAAACAGAAACTCCCTATACCCATATCACACACTTGTGTACAAAAAACTGTCAAGTAGAAAAATCCACCTGCAAAACACATTACACTCCCTAAAATACATATAGATCACATTTAACTTTCAAAATATAAATAGCATAACACAATTTAACATAACATAATGATTAATTGCTAAAATAGTGCAAAAGAACCCAAATTACTAACTAGTGAAAAACAATGATATTTATACATCTACATAGCACAAAGTTGCAAACAACACTATAGCTAACTTGTAGACCTCCCCCTAAAACGCCCTACCCTCAAAACCCTTTAAAAAAACTTACAAAAGGACTTACCTGTTCTGACGAACAGCAGCACCTTACCAGGACCTGGTTCTGGGAAAATAAACTAAAAATAACACAAATTGATTACAAAATAGAAGCTAGTGGTGAAAAGAAATACCCACTAAATGAAACTAACAAAAAGACTATCTCACCATAGAATGAATGGGAAATATGTACGATTTTAAAAAAAATTATTAAACATTTAAAACATGTCAAAAAATGATGTTAAAAATATATACATTATAATAATGTTTATGTCGATATATATATATTCAGAAATGTAAAATTATACAATATACAAACTTTTAAAACATAGATAAAATAAGAAACATGTGTTACATGTCTTTATTCTAGAAATAATGTAATTAATTATACTTTTGCCTAGAAACATACAAATATTATGGCCCTCATTACGATGTCGGTTGGAGCTGCCCGGTGCGCAATTGTTATGTTATGTTATGTTAAGGCCGTATTTTTAGAGCGCACGGCTACCCCAGGAGGTGTCCCGGCGCTTTGGCAAAGAGGCCTGAAGTCCTAGAATACAAAGGCAGAAAACGCTACAGTCACAATGGTTACATGGAAAAGAGCATGGTCTTCAGCTCTTTCCTAAAAGCTAAGAGACTGTTAGCTTTACGGAGGGAGAGAGGGAGCTCATTCCAAAGGCACGCTGCCATATATTGGAAGGACAGACCTCCCATCCGAACTCGTTTGACAGTAGGCATCTCCATTTTAGCCAAGTCGGCTGACCGCAGCATCCTCCGTGGCACATAGAAAGCAGTACGCTTTCTAATGTAGTTGGGACCTACATGATGAAGGGCTTTGAACGCCAGCGTGAGAATTTTGAACCTGATTCTTTTAGAAATAGGTAACCAATGCAACGTATTTAAAAGCAGAGAAGCACCGGCTCTCCTTGGCAGGCCAAATATGGCTCGGGCCGCCGAGTTTTGAACGATTTGCAGTCTCGCCAGAAGATACTTGGGCAGACCTGCAAAGAGCGCGTTTGCGTAATCTAACCGTGACCCTACTAGTGCCTGGACTATAGTCTTTCGATATTGCAGGGAAAGCAGTGGCAGAAATTTCCTCAGCATTTTAAGAATGCCGAAGCATTTCCCTGCTAGCCCCATAATATGGGGACGGAACGATAGATCGTCATTAAATACTACTCCAAGATTTTTCACTTGGGAGGATGACTTCTCAGGAGGGAACATGTCCTGAGGCCACCATGACTTCCAGCTCGGGTCGGGGGCACAGCCAAAGAAAAGCAGCTCAGACTTATCCGAGTTGCACTTCAGGCTGTGCCGCTGAAACCACGCAAAGACTGCACTCAGACAGTCTTTAATCCTGTCGCCGTCAAAGACCTCTCCTTTGCTGCACGTGAACAGGAGCTGGGTGTCATCAGCATATGAGATGACCCGGGCCCCAAAAGCCTCAGCTACCATCGCCAGAGGAGCCAAATAGATGTTAAAAATGGTGGATGCGTCCGCACATGGTGCAGTCACACACTTCCATTTTTCAATGGGAGCTTTTGCGGTGACCTGATACTGCCCCACAGCACAAGCTCCTATTGAAAAATGGAAGGCTTCAAACATCCCTGCACCGTGTGGCAGGCACCACATTTTGCCTGCCACATGGTGCAGGGATGTTAAGAGGGGCCCCATAGGTGCCCCCATAGGGCGAAATGTGGTGGGGGCACTGGGTAAGCGGGCACTGCTAGGGGCCCCCAAAGTCAGTTTCTAACAGCCAATCCATGTTGGAAAGGCCAACTTGGATTGGCTGTCAGAAACCGATATCATAATTCCGATGGCAGAAATGCCGTCCATAAGGGATTATGAGGGTTTTTCAATTGGCTGACGAGCTCCTTGAGCCTGTCCGAACCGCATCAGACTCTCCGGACGGTTTAAACTCCAACCGCCATCATCATAATACAGCTGTCAAACTTTAAACATAATCAGGCCCCATGTTTTTATTTTATTTCCAAAAATACAACAATACTAATAAAATAACATAAACTATTTCTACTACATACAAATACAGGTAAAATA
Source organism: Lissotriton helveticus (assembly GCF_964261635.1). Lineage (NCBI taxonomy): Eukaryota > Metazoa > Chordata > Amphibia > Caudata > Salamandridae > Lissotriton > Lissotriton helveticus. The sequence continues at coordinate 918,650,691 of NC_136065.1, read as the reverse complement.
AAAGATTTCCGGCTAAACTCATAAAATGTAATAATCACATTCTAACATAATCTAGTTAAAAAAAAGTGTTAGAGACTCCTGTTAATTAAAATAATGAATAACAGGTTTGGATTGGGAAGAGACGAGGTCCAAACCCATTAGATTACCAATGTTAGACTAATGTTCTGATTTGTTACCTTTGCCTCAAATTGTAAAGCGCTCTGATATCCTTCGGGATCAAGTTTGCGCTATATAAAATTTTATAAATAAATTAATAAGGGCCTCATTATGAGGATACTTGGAAAGCTTGCGACCGCAGGTTGGAGGCTTTCGAAGTCCCACCGTGGGTTTCACTTTCGAACACTGCATTACAATGCAGGAGGTTGAAAGAGAAAATGACCACTGATAGCAGCTGGATTCCGATGGGCCAGTCGGAAGCCTGACAGCACTCCCAATAAACGTGTTTCCGCCGTCGGGATCATGATGTCGGTTTCCGACAGGCTTTCCATGTCAGGCTTTCCGACATGGAAAGCCTGTCGAAAGCAACTTTGGGGGCCCCTAGCAGGGCTTAGTTCTCCCTGCGGCCTTCGGTTGGGGGCCGAGGGGTGTCCCCCTGTTCATCCCTGCACCGGACAGGGATGAACAGATTCTCCTATTTCTCTAAGGAGCTTGTGCTATGGCCTGTTTATGACTGGAGCAGAAGCTCCCATAGAGAATTGGGAGTTTGCAACAGCACCATGTGCAGATGCATTGTATTGCTGCGGTCAGTACCACTGACTGGAGGTCGGTCAATCCAGATTCAGCAACGGTGTCCAACATCGTAATAAGGACTGAAATGGGACACATGTACTATTCCCACTCTAATCTACACCAATTTGGGGAGTGTGTTCGACACTAAAGGAATTACTTTTTACTATTCCCACTCCAATCTAGCCATACTGGGGGAAGGTGTTGGACAATAAAGGGGTTACATTTACTATTCCCACTCCAATCTAAGGCTTTTTGTAGGCTTTAAGCTAAAGAGTTCAAATGTACCATATACTAGGCCTGGACGGAGTTTGCAAAGTCGATCTATGTGGAGCTCCGCGAAGTGCGCAGATTTTTAGCGCCAGGAGTTTCTCCTGGTCTGTAAAATAGGCCTGAATGGCATCATGCAGAGCACCAGGTGGTGCTGCTTCTTTCTCTTGCTCGAGTAGATTTTCTACACAAGATGCAGCTTTCTCCACGCGAGCAGTAGTGACATGCCGCGACCACCCATGTTAAGAACTCTCATTGGAGGTGGTATAGCACGCGATATCTCTCGCTCGCCAAATTAATGTTAGCGAGCCGTGCAAGAGAAAAAACTCTGCTCCGCGTTGCCTTGCATAGTTTTTCGGAACTACGCACCGAGTGGGTAAAACTCTGCGATCCACGCCGGTGGAGGTGAATTCTTCACCGTTCCCTATTATATACACTTTAATCTAAAACATTTTATAGAAGGTAATCAAAATTTAACATTTTATATACACAATCAATGCTCCAAAATCACACTGAATGTCAGCATTTTAAAATACATTAAAAAGTAATCTAAAAATACACTTTCTAAAACTACGAACCTGCATACACATATTCATACATAAAAAAAATTTTTTTTTAATGTATTGCATATACGACTAAATATTAGTAAACATATTCCTAAACTAGCATAAAAAATGTATAATCCAAAATTAACAATCATAAAATGTAAAAATAATGTAAAACAGGTTTTGCTTTAAAAGTTTCAAAATATAATTTTAATATATAATTATAATTTGAAAGCAAAATAAACTTTATATATTTGTATCATTAAATATAATCAAAAATGTTTAATTTTTTATAGTTTATATGACAATCTTTTCTTATTATTTCTATTTTTTCAAATAATGGTCATTATTCAATTTATTAAAAATGTTAAAATAAAAAAGACATTTAAAAATATTTGTATAATAAGAAAATATTTCCCAAAAAAAGTTTAGAATTTGAAACTTCTATATCAAAATAATTTCTGCCAATTTTACTTTATTAAAATTAATGAGAAAATATTTTACGTTTGAATTTTGTCTAATCATTGTTTATTCAAAATGACAGTTAATAAATGAAAATAAGACATTTGAAAATTGCAAAATATTAATTTGCATGTTATGTAAATTATTAACATTCATGATATTTTAAAATATACACTTTCCAAAAATCTCCCTGCTCTTAACCTCTAATAAACACTATTACACTACAAAAAAAGTTTGAAACCAATATTTATATGCATTAATGCAACTAAAAATACAAACGTTAACAATTTTCATAACTAATAAATGATCTTACTAAAAACACAATTATAAAATGTAATAAACATTTACGATCAAACACACTACAATAAATTGCATACTTATTAACACTTACAAACAATATTACATACATTATTTTTTACATCGATATTGTTTTACAAAAATATTTTAAAAAACCACTAAAAATAATATCTTTACCTTCGATATTCCTGGCGACGATATTTCTGAAATCCTGATATTTCTTGACATGATATTTCTGTATCACAATTGTTTTTTTTCCTACTATTTTGTTAAAACACTGGGTTAGAGGCAGTGTTGCATGTGTCTGCTCCCCTTTCCTCCACCACACACTACTGCTTCTAGTGGCAGAACAGAGTGTTTGGGAGGTATTCATCATTTTAAGCTTGAGGGTGGACATAAGTAAATCAAGGAGTAACCCACATTGCACCTTCATAGTATGGTGCAATATAACCAGCTTGCAGTCAGACAAACCATTCCTGCAATCTAGTAAGAATGGGGTCTGGAGCACCTGAAATCCACAAAGCAAACAAGCTACTTGCCAGCAGCAGCAGTCATTCCACTGTTCAAGGCACTCAACTCCTGACTTAAGAGTACCTCGATCTGCCAAACTCTAAGTTAGACTGTAAGTCTGCTCTCAGCCGGCGAGAGGTTTAAATGCCCTCGTCAGCTGGGAGCAGACTTGTGTTCTGTTTCCCTTCCCACACTGATGCGGCACGGAAGCAAAACACGTATTGCTCCCGCCCTGAGGGAGCATGCAAAGAGCAGCTACTTCCTCCGGGTGGGAGGTATGATGGCTCCTGCACCATGTGGGGAGTTAGCTGGGTCCACAGGGGTCCTGGGACTCCACCTAATGTCCCCAACATGTATGTTGGTGGGTGCCCTGGGTAGGCACTTGGCCACCCACCTATTACAAAGAGGCCCCGGGGATGGGTCCCAAGGGCCCGGCCCTTTTTAATAAATTATAGCTCCAGGGATGGGTTTATCGGGGCGTATGAAGGCTCTGGAGAGGACAGAATGGCCCCACTCCTTTTAAAATAGATACTGCTTATCACATCAAATATTACATAACTCATGACATGTTCTGTGACATTATCTATGACATCACTCATGACATCTCAAATGACATCATTGATGACATCACCGATGACATCATCCAACAAGTGTGTTAGTTTGTTTTATAGTTAACGTAGTGGAGGGTAACTACCAAATTAATTCTCTATCTAATTTTGGCTTGCCTGCATTCAGCTTATGGGTGTAAGTGTTCACAAAACACTTGTGCTCCTAATGCATCATAGGTGTGTAGATGTATTGAACAGGTTATATATCTTTGTATTCAGGAGTAACTCTATGTGCAGATGTGCAGGTGACAGTTGACGACTTGTGCCCAGTATGTTCCGCACAAGTAAGCACACAAGATTTTGGATCGGCAGAGAAAGTGTCCAACAGGGCAATTATTCTGTGTAGCAGATACTAGGTATTGCAAGCAACCTTGAGTATTTAGGTACTAACATATGTATTTGTGCTAGATTAGCTTCAGAGGATGGGATATCTGCAAAGTGTTCACCACAGTATGAAGACTGCTGGTAGTATACTCTTTAACACCTTCAGACTCTTGTTATTTTACGGGAATAGTCTCTTTTTGGACAGGTTGCACGTAGAGTGTGCAGTGTTCTTAGTAGATACTCTATTATGCTCTGTTGTGTATTTCTAATGAGAGTTTAACTGTCGGAAAACAGTTTGGTACTAAGTAAACTGTATCCATTGCGTAAATACTGTTTACAGTACGCACTTTTCTACTGATATCCACTTCCTTTTTCCCTGTAAGTTTGATGACTGTGAGAGGTTTGATCGAGGTAAAGACTATAGTATAGCATTAGTTATGCAACAGGGCTTGAGTATCTGGTGGAACTTGGTTTTGCCTGAACAGTTGTATACAGTTTGAACACCATGTGCATTAGAGGTTAACCTTTTATCTGTGGTTGGTAGTACACATGAACTCGGCTGCCCATGAAGTGTATGGTCTAGGGTTAATGTTGCACATAACAGAAGCTTGCGTCACCTATAGGGATTGTATTTATAATAGTATTAATTATGTTTTCCATTATTCTGAGCTATTTTATAGAGCAATGTGTATAAAAGAAACTTGGATGATGTCATCAGTAATGTCATTAGTGATGTCATACAACATGTCATAAGTGATGTAATATGTGAGATCTTAAGGAGTACATGGCAGGTGCACAAGTTATATTTAGCTCTGCTAACTATAACTGGCAAATTTCTATGGTTATATGTACATCAGTAAGGTAAAAATAAATCGTGATTTAAAGATAGAACACTGGCAAAACATGATTAGTGATTAAACTAGTGAGCTTATTAAATAAAATGGACACTGTAGTTTTGGGAAGAAAATTATTTTAATAAAACATTTAATAGAACAATTTTGATTTAAATCCTAGAACACCAAAAGCTATCTTCTGTCTCCTTAGTTAAGAATAGTAAGACATGAAAAGTAAAGTGGAGAACATTTATTGTTCATAAAATATAGCTAAAAAAACCTTGATGATATTAATACTCTTACCAGTGTAATTTTTTGACTGTAAGGTACAGAATTGTGCTTTCAGTTTGTTTTTCTACTGTTTGACAAAGAGAAGCAGATCATGCTTAGTGAAACCTACAGCTTTAAACAAGCACATAACATAGAAGCACATAAGTATGAGGGGGAAGATTCGGAAATTAAAGAAAGACAAAGGGGCTGATTATGACTTTGGCGGTGCTGTGCCAGCTCTGTGCAAGCTCAGCACCACCAAAGCAATGCGGGGATCGCCAGCCAGATTACGAGTACAGCTCATGTCAGGTTGGCTTTTTTGGTCCTTTCGTTTTCTGTCCCTATGGGGGTGCCCCGAAAACCGGCACCGCAATGGCTGAGGTCCAGCCTTGCATAATATATAGACCTGTGTGTTGCGCCAGGGAACAGTGGTTCCCTGGTGCAACCAGCGCAGCGGGCGCAGAGGTGGATGGTTCAAAAAGTCACCTCGTAATACAGTGGCTGCAGGACCACTACCACTGCGCCACTTTGAGTCTGGTGGTCATAGACCACCAGACTCGAAATCAGGCCCTATGAACTAAGCTTTGCCACTTTTGAGTTTCAGACATATTGCTTATGGAATTTTGACATCTACGTCTGCAGTGGGTTCACACCAGCCTTTTTACGGGCTGTTCTGTATATGTATTGTGCAATCTAGAGAAGCCACAGACTAAATCTAAAATGGTAGATACAGCTATTAAATAGAGGATACAATAGTTACTCTGGGGCCTATTATGATGGAGGGCGGACTTATGTCCGCCCGCCACCCTTGCGATGCTGGGACCGCCCGCCAGTGGTGTGGTGGTCCTGCACTGGCAATTAGGATGCCACTGCCATGGTGGCAGTGGCATCCCCCATCCACATCATTGTGGCGGGTGGTGCTGTGTGGCTGCACACTGTGCATTTGCATGCACAAAGTGGCAGGCACCTTGTGGTGCCTGCCACGTTGTACATGCAAATGCAGGGGGGACCATAGGTTTCAACGCCACCATTGAAAGGCTGATCCCCGCACGCACAGTAATATGGATGGCGGTGTCTAACAGACACCGCCACCATATTCAAACCTTTTCTGCCCGGTCGACTCATAGACCGGGCTGAAAAGTGGCAGCCGTCTTCCCGTCCGCCGCGGTACCCCCGCCAACATAATCAGGCGGGGGGGGGGGGTAAATTGCATGCGGGCAGTGGATAATGGCAGGCGGAACGCCCGCCATTATAATAGTCCCCTATGGATCTCAACACTAAGGGCCCAATTACGATGCGGTTAGGAACGCATTTCTAGCTAGCACCCGATTACGATGCAGTTAGGAAGGCCTCCTAATGGCATTTGCTCCTTCCAAATTGGATCAGTAACGTTTGTTCTTGACTGAGGGCCAGATTACGATGCTGTTAGGAACATTTGCTCCCATAGAAGTCAATGGGAGTCCAACCAAATCGTATCTGGAAGCATCCAGATGCATCATACTTGGTCGGTCGGACTCTCCAGATTTGAGATGGTCGAAAACCATTTCCAAACCGATTTGATCGGGAAGATTTCCTAACCGCATTGTAATCGGGCCCCAAATTTTGATGTATTTGGAGAAAGAAAACACTAACAAGCCCTCTTCCTACTGGGTGGTCCAGCTTTTCAGGTGTAGTACTGGGAATGTTTGTGCAAACCAAAAAGTGGTAAAAATTGGTATGTAGGAGTACTTTACTAGATGCAAGTTTATTACTTTCTTTGTAAGTTGCCATCACTAGTTTCTGAAGAGCCTCGTATTCAATTGTGAAACATGCAAGGGAGTAGCCAGAAAAATGCCCCTCCATTTTGAACTACATGGCTGCTACTGCTATGCAGAGTGGGATCCCGACCCTTTCAAGGAAGATCCATAGAAGTTATTCCCCCTTCTTCCTTTCGTTCTCTTTTCTTCATGTTCCATGTTTCTTCCCTTCTTTCTGTTTTTCTTTAATTTCTTAAAATGTCTGTCCTTCGTTGCCTTTTTCTTTCTTCTTTCGTCTCTTCTCTCATGCTCCCCCTCCATCTGCCACTCATGTTTCTTAAAAGATTTCACCATTTCTCATTCTCTTCTAACCACCTTTGGTAATTTCGCCTCCCCTGGCCTCCAACCTCACAACCTGTATCATGGTATATTTTTTCCTGATGTGCTATTTATTAGCGTCTGCTTCTGTCTTCTAATTCACAGTTCAAAGTTAAGAAGAGCATAAAAAACGATGTAATCTGTTCAGTGACCCCAATGAAAATTAAGCAATGTTATTACCATTTAATTTTTTTGTGCTGGGGAAGTTTGCCAGACGGGGCTAGGCTAGGCTGCACAGATGGTGCAGTGGTGGCACCCTCCTAAGTGCACCCTTCAAAGGGCACATGATTGTTTGCCAGCCCTCTGGGGCCAGCCAAACATTCATGACACTTTGCGTTTTCCCTACCGAGGCTGCATTACAGTCTTGGTGGAGAACATGCTTAGGCTCCCATTTGCCATCTGAGTGCTGAGCCATGGCGGTCAGACCAATCACAACTCTGCATTGTAGTGTTGTGATTGGCTTAGGGGAGTCTATCCTGCTTCCTGCTTCCTGCTTCCTGTTCGAACAGAAGCCAGTAAGAGGACGGAAGAGGGGCGCCAATTAAGTGATTTTTTAAATTTATTTTTTCTACCCCTCTTCTTTCTTGTTCCTCCCTCCCCGCCCCACTGCTGCTTCACGGGAGCAGCCGCCCCTGAATGTGGATTTATTTGTGATTAGTTATTGTACAACTACTAGTGGATAAAGAAAACAAGCTAGTGGACATACTTGTTTTATTTCTGAAAGCCTAACATTCTTATGTTATTGTAAGTGTTGTTGCTGGTCTGTTATTTCTATTTCAGTTCTTGCTCACTCTGGTTTTGCAAAGGAACGTTCTTGAAACGGAAAAACTGTAGATTAAAGAAACAGAAGTTACAGTGTGGTCTATTTCAGGAGTTTGCCTCTCAGAACCAATTTGCAATAAAAGCAATACTTTGCCTAATTATTTTGATTTTTTTCTTCCTCTGTGCTTATTGCTTCTTCTAATGGTTCCTTCACAGAATATTAAAGCCCTCAGTGCCATTTTTAACAACATAATGATGACATACTAACCTACTTAGATATAGCCAGTAATTTCAGTGGGATGAAAAATATGGCAGACTCAGTGCTTAATTTGTAAAGGAATACAAAGTACCAGGGCCGTTGTCAAGAGGCACTGCAGCTTGCACCACTCACTGCCTCTGCTAGCACTGGCAAAGACAGAACCAGCACAACAACTAACAATCACACCCTACAAGTGTGACAATTTAATTAAACTATTCCAGGACCCCAAAGATATAAAACAGGCATGGTTTGAGATGTCTTTACATGAGGAGTGACCGATGTAATCACACATTTGAAATACCTTGCTTTGTTGAACAAATTCATGAATGGGGTCTCATTGTGCAACGCATTACCAAAATAAGCAGGACATTATTTTTCGCAGTTTATATAGCACCCTCATCCGGAGCAACAAGCAATAACAATTTGACAAGGCAAGTTTAAAAGAGGCACTACTTTAGCTATTCAGTTGAAATAAAATAGTGCTGCGCATCCTGGGACACCAATTGTAAACAACAGTAGTCATGTGTCACTTAGACCCTGTACCGCAAAATGGACTTCTGGTGACTTTGCATTGCTTCACTAGCATGACAGGCAGGAAAGTAGGGTTCTTTCTTCAGCCGTAAATTACAGAAATAGAGGGCCCAGTAAAGCCCTGATCACTGTCCAGGGTTTTTTCTTCAGACGTAAATTACAGAAATAAAGGGCCCAGTAAAGCCCTGGATCAATGCCTATTTTTTATGTGGGTTTGTGCACACTGTGTCACTGCAACAAAGCTATATGTTGTACATCGGAAGTCAGGAATCAGGCAGAGACTTCTTGTAGAGATTGAAGAGTTTATTTACGGCACAGGAACAAACGAGCCTCCCACCATCTGGCTAGGCTCCAACTGACCACAACTAGAATACTAGCCAGGTCACTATCAGAAAAGAATATTCACAGTATTCTAATATAGTAACTACTAAGGACATAGAAGACAGACACTCCGTGACAAACAAAGTACAATCATATTTACAACACATCTCTCTCCCTTGAATTACATAAGCAAAAGAGAACTAACAAAACAAATAAATTAGCAAATATAATCATCAAGATATACAGGGGGACGACGAGTACGAGAACTCCTCATACAGTTATCGGTAGAATCATTGTAGATATCAGAGCTGAAACTTTGAACATGTATGCCTCCAGAACAAGAAGCATCACCACCACCCTCTTCACTCCTTATCTCATGTAAAGCAGATGAATTTGGATTGCTATGGGTAGACAACATATAACCACTACTGTTTGAAAATGAATCAAACGTGACATCAGCAGAATTTATAGAGCAACTCTACGGTAATTCCATTTTTCACCATTTTCCAAAAGTATGTAATGAGGAAAAACCTGTTTTCGAGGAAAAAGGACCTCTAAACTTAGAAAGTCCTTTTGATATTCTACCAGGTTTAACTTTGACAAGATCACCAACAGCAATAGGTAAAGAAATCTTGTCAGCAATTTCCTGAGAGTAACACTTTTCATTAACATTTTTTAACCAAGAGGGTGTCAATTTTGAATTGGGAGGTCTACCTCTCATCAATTCAAAAGGAGATTTGAGGTCCTGCTTGTGGGGAGTGGAGCGATAGGCCCACACTATCTCTTGAACTCGATCATCAGAAAAACAACCCACACGTCATTTGAATAATACCCTTTACTAGTCTATTTACCCTCTCACATATGCTATTTCCCTGTGGATTGTACAGACTGGTCCGATGATGAGTTATTCCACAACTCTCTAAGAACAATCTCATCTTATTGGACGTCAGTTGGGTACCATTGTCAGTTATCATCACAGAGGGGAAACCCTCACTACTGAAAACGCTCTTGAGAAAATTAATAGTGAAATCAGTAGTGATCTCTTTGACAAAATTGACAATTAGCCATTTAGAAAAACAGTCCACAACAACGATGGCAAAATGTTGGTTAACCGGTAATTCATCCATTAAACCTATAAAGTCCAAGCAAATACTATACCATGGTTGCTTAAGAAAGGAAATTCCACCAACATTTTGAGTACCCACAATTTTTAGCCTCTTTTCTCGCTCTTTGCAAAAACTACATTGTTCAACACAATCAACAGTATCCGCATCAATGGATGGGCACCAAAAATTCTCTTTAATTCTTCTTTGGGTAAGTGTTTGTCCCAAATGCGCCTCATTAGCCAGAGTAAGCAGTCTGTGTCGTAATGAATAAGGAGGAACAAATCTATCGCCCCTCATCAACACAACACCATTTGAAAGAGATAAATCATCCAACACCTTGATGAAAGGTCGTACAGAAAGCTCAACAGTACTCTCTCTTCTGGTCCCCAACTTGATGAGATCAATAACTTTTTTCAAAACTACATCATTCTCCATACCTAAAGACCACTCTTTCAAGGTGAAAGAACCACCACTAAGAGAGATGACATCCTGCGTAAACGCAACAGCACTTTCTTCGTGAGACTCAAACAAAACCCTAGAACTATCCTCTACTTGAACAGGGAGCCTGGAGAGACAATCGGCTTGAACATTTTTCCAACCTTGAACAAAATGCAATTCAAATTGAAAGTCCTGCAGCCTTGAAGCTAACCTCGCCAACCTGGGTGAACCTTTCCCTGCTCCCCCAGGTGCTAACATATTGACTAATGGTTTGTGGTCTGAACGTAACACAAATCTGGTTCCCCACAAGTATGTCCTGAAATAGTAGGTGCCCCAGACAGCAGCAAGTGCTTCACGCTCTATAACAGAATAATTACGTTCAGATGAAGTCAAAGGTCGAGAAGCAAAAGCTATAGTCTTTTCTTCATTACTAACAGCCTGATTCATGAAGCAAAATTGCGCCCGCAATCGCTGCGAAAATGCAATTGCGTCCGCAATGTCCGTAATCGGCATTCAACATGAAGTCGCAAACACATAATAGCGAATTCGCAATAATATTCGCAGAATCCCGGTAGGAGAGCATTAGCGAATCGGAAAATGCGACAATCCACGGATCCTGCGAAATAAATTGCGAATTCGCTATACAATCGCAATCGGTAATCATGAAAAACCACAAATAGCGAAAAACCCAAAAATCGCAGTTTGCGCGGCGCAAATTAAGGACAACTCAAAGCAGGTGGTAACCATAAAAGCCATTCAAAAATATTTTTCAAAAAACCGTTGGCCAATCAGTAACAGGTTCAGGCCTGACCAATCACACATAAGGACAATCAGCAGCAGCATTAGGAGTTCCACAATGCCAGGAATGTACATGGTGGTCAGGCGGCGAAGGCTACAGCGAGCAGCACGGAGGAGAGGCCGGATCCAGGACAGGATATTCCGCCAGCGGGTCACCTTGCTGGGCCAAACCAGAGAGCAGATATATGCAAAATACAGGCTGAATGGGGAAATGATAATCCAGCTAATACAGGACCTTGACCCCCTGATGCAGCACCCAACAAGGCGTACCAATGCGGTGCCTACACATGTGCAGGTATTGTGTAGCCTGCACCTCCTGGCCTCCGGGAGCTTCCAGGGGATAGTAGCGGCTGCTGGGGGGATATCCCAGCCCACCATGTCACGCTGCCTCAAGACTTTTGTTGACGCTATGCTTACCCAGCTACACCGACACATCAAATTTCCCACCAGCCAACAGGATTTGGACTTGACCAAGCTACAATTCTACAATGTAGCCCATTTTCCACATGTACTCGGATGCATAGACTGTACCCACATCGCCATCTGCCCACCAGCTGCCACGGAGTATATGTTCCGCAATCACAAGTCCTACCACTCCCTCAACATATAGATGGTCTGCAATGCCAAGACATACATCACTGACATTGTGGCCCAGTACCCAGGGAGTACCCATGACTCCTACATATTCCGGCACAGCGGCCTCCACACACGACTGGCCAGGGGAGACTTTGGGGAAGGACACCTACTTGGTAAGTACACTTTGTCGACAATATCACATTGCTATGAAGTAGCAGCGCAGCACAGGCACTCACCCTCTGCTCCTCTCATTCAGGTGACAGTGGCTACGCCCTCCGTGATTACCTCCTCACCCCATACCTCAACCCTGCTACACCCCAGCAACGGCGCTACAATGTTGCACACATTCGGACAAGGAATTGCATAGAAAGGACATTTGGGCTGCTCAAGAGCAGGTTCCACATACTGCACAAGACAGGTGGGGCCATGTATTACAGTCCTGCAGTGTGCTGCCGCATTGTGGCTGTCTGCGCAATACTACATAACATTGCAACCAAGCGCCGGATACCTGTCGACATCTCTGGCAGTGAATCTGAAGGGGACGACAGGCCACCTGCACATGCGCGCCATGCACGCGGGGAGAATCCAGCTGAAGGCCACAGACGTCGCAACCACATCACACTGAACAGTTTCTAATGCACCCTCTTCCCTCACCCCACAAATCACAAATGCATGCAAAAAGTAATAATGACACAACGCCAATGTGTGCTGCTAAAATAAATATTATTGTTTCATTCACAATAATGGTACCACTTTAAATGTTGTCATTGCTAACAGTATTTCAGCATACTGCTGTGTGAAAGGACAGGGCAGGCTTATACTCAGCCTGTGCCTGTAAGAGTCATATGAAGTCATGTGCGCCTCCTGCGCGTACCACCCAAGCGCCTCTGTGGCTCATCCTCATCCAAGGCACGTGCAGCTGCTGTGGGCCTGGTGCTGCGCCTGAGTGCCCCTACGTGTGAGGCAGAGTGGCTGCTCACACTCGATGTCCCCTCACTGGCATCATCACCCCCAACAGTGGCAGGTAGAGCAGGAGGGTGTAGTGCTGTCACGGCACTGGTCAGGTGCTCAAGGACCCTGGCCACATCCTCGCAGCACTGGATGAGCTGCTGCTGCTGCGCAAGGGACCGCCGCGACAACTGTGATGTGGCATTGCCTATGAGATAATTGGACCTGGTGTAGGCGGTCAGCCGGGTCAATAGCTGACGGTGGCGGCGGCGTGCTGCGTTGCGCTGCGATGTATTTGCAGCAGTGCTGGCCTCCATGGCTGCAGTCATGCGGGCCATACCTTCCCCCACACCTGCCATGGCTGCAGTCATGCTGGCCATTCCCTCCCCCACACCTTCCATGGCTGCCGTCATGCGGTCCATCTGGTCCCCCACTCCGGCAACATTGCGCCCAATGTTGTACAGCTGTAGCTGTATGGCACCTTGCTGGCGTGCTTGCAGCTGATGAATACGGAGCATGCGTCTTTCCACGCTCACTCTCACCAGCTCCTGTCCATTCCCCCTCCTGCTGATAGGTGCATTGGTCTGCAGGCGAGGCCTGCCACGCCTGCTCTGCTGGCCTGACACAGTGGGTGGCCGCTGTGTTGCCGCTGTCGCAGGCCCTGATGTTGAAGCACCAGCTGCTGGTGGTGTCACGGCAGGCGTTGTTGGTGCGGCAGGGGCTGGAGGCACCCTGGTAGTGGACCTGGCTGCGGGAGTAGTTGCTGCGCCAGACGCAGGAGGCACACTAGTGGTGGACCTGGCTGCGGGAGTAGTTGCTGGGCCAGACGCAGGAGGCACACTGGTGGTGGACCTGGCTGCGGGAGTAGTTGCTGCGCCAGACGCAGGAGGCACACTGGTGGTGGACCTGGCTGCGGGAGTAGTTGCTGGGTCAGACGCAGGAGGCACACTGGTGGTGGACCTGGCTGCGGGAGTAGTTGCTGGGCCAGACGCAGGAGGCACACTGGTGGTGGACCTGGCTGCGGGAGTAGTTGCTGGGGCAGGGGCTGGTGGCTGTGTATGTGGCGGCACCTCCTCCTCATCCTGTGCCTCCTCATCTATTTGCAGCCTCTCGCTGTCGCTGCTGTCTGCACCACCTGTGAGGGGAAGTGGACGTTCATTAGTTGCATGTATCTGTCACACGTGCAGTTGCTACATGCATGCTGGGTGACATTCCCTGACTGGCTATGGCTTTGCGTACTTTGGAACCTGTCTGGCTGCATTGTGGTACATCTACATTGTGGCCACACTACATGTCCCCCAATGCTTCAGGGCATTACCTGATGTGGAACGATGGCATGACTATGGAACAATATGGGAGGCTAATTGGTCATGGACATTCATAGGGGACAGGGTCGCAGTCGCATGCCACTTACCTTGGTTGTCTTGGGTGGGGCGGGATGAGTCCAGATGAGTCACTCCGATGACCGCCTCTGTCTCCAGGGTGTTCTCTACTTGGTCCTCCATGGGGGTGTTTGGAGGGACTGTAGGTCCTCCCCCTCCAGTGACCGATGACTCTTCAAGGCGCTCAGCCACCCTCTCTTTGGCACGACCTCGGAGGTCGTACCAGCGTTTTTTGAGTTCGTCCAGTGACCTATCAGCCACACCCACGGAGTTCACCGTGGACGCTATACCCTGCCAGATCCTGCGTTTTTCCTGTTCCGGCACCCTCCTAGAGTCCTTCCCAAACAGTTTTGAGTGGTTGGACACCACCCCTTCTATTAAATGCTCCAGCTCCTGCTCGGAGAATTTTAACTTTCTCTTCCTCCCTGTGGTGTTGCTGGGCCCAGGAACTGCATCCTCAGACATTGCTGCACTGTACTTTCTGAGTTGTATCCAAACAGAATTGCAGGAGCTCTCCCAGTTGCTGACTCGAGGTCTGCCTCACTGTGGTGAATGGGGGTGGGCCCTGGCTGCTTCCTGGTTGTGATGTCATCGCTGTGCTCGACATGCGACTTCCCGTTTTCCCGATCTCGCGCTATTTGCGGTCCCGCTATTGACGATCTCGCTATTAGAGATTTCGCAATTCCGACACGGATGTAGCCGGTAATAGCGTATTTTATGCGATTTTCGCAACCAGTATTAGCGGCCACGTGCGATTCGCTTTACTTTCTCTAAATTAATCATGAATACCGTTTTGCGTGTCCTTGATAACGAGTCGCTATTAATCGCTATTAGGGCCACGCAAAACGTCCCGTTGATGAATCAGGCTGCAAGTCTCTGTAAAAGCACTGCACCTAACCCAATGCTACTTGCATCCACCATCAAAATCGAAGAGCGTTTAATGTCAAAAGGCCTCAAGACCTTAGCAGAGGATAACTCCCTCGTGATCAAATCAAAACAGCTCACATGGTCTGCTCCCCACACAAACTTAACACCCTTTTTAAGCACAGCCCTCAATACGGCAGTCTTGCTTGAAAAATCTTTCACAAACTTGGAATAAAATTCAATTAAGCCCATGAAGGATCTCAACTGATCTTTATCAGTAGGATAGGGTGCTAACTCAATCGCTGACAGTAGATTTCTTTTAGGTTTAACACCTTCCGAGGAGAGAGCGTAACCTAAATATTCAATTTCACTAACTAAAAATTAGCATTTTTCTTTACGCAGGGTGAGACCAGCCTCATCAATTCTAAGTAACACACGTTTTAGAATCTCATTGTTTTCCTCCATAGTGTCACCAAAAATCAGTATGTCATCTTGGAAGAAGATGACCTTCTCTATACCTTTGAAGATTTCCGAAAACATTCTCTGAAACACACTGGCTGCGGATATCAGCCCAAATGGCAATCTTGTAAACTGAAATGTCCCTTCACCAGTTATGAAAACTGTGAGATGTTTTGACTCATCGTGAAGTCGTATCTGGTGATATGCATGTTTCAAATCCAGTTTACTGAAGAATTTAGCTCCTTTCAAGGTAGAGACCAATTCACCAATATTTGGCAATGGAAAAACATCAGCCACAACACATCTATGTATAGATCTAAGGTCCACACAAAACCTAATTTTCTTATCAGCCTTTTGGGAAATAACCGCTGGAGAAACCCATGAAGACGCCTCAACGGGCTCAATTATCCCTCCTTGAAGCATCTCCTCCAGTACACCTTTGACTTCCTCCTTGACAGCAAGCGGCACTCTTTTAGCTTTATGTTGGACTGGGATTGCACCTTCTTTCAATAAAATTTTATGTACATAGCCCTGCAATTCACCCAGTTCATCCCTGAAAACCTGTTTGAAGTTCAATAAGATGTCATTGGTACTAAAATCGTCTACAACCATAACTGGTTCTTCAGCCCTGGGGTTGACAATGATGTGAAGGTCGTATTGATGCATCCAACCTAATATGGCTGGGCCATCAGCTGAAATGTAAACCTTCCAAAACGTAGATCTGTTTTTGAAACATATCTCACTCTCAAAATAGCCAAGTAAATTTATCTTTTCACCTTGATAGCCTGTGGGAAAGATATCACATCTCAAAAGAGATCTCTAGCCCCAAATTAGTTTCAATAATGACTCAGGAATGATGGTCCATTTGGATCCTGAATCAACCATTAAATTAATTTTCTTTATATCAATGACAAAATCTGCTTTAGGACGCTTTTCTCTCTTTTCTTGGCAGGAACCTACCATGGTGTCACCTAAGACAAGAATTTTGTTCACATCTCTTTTTAACTCTTGCTGATCATTCACAACAGTCACTCTGGTATTCCTCTTATTTTTACACATTTTGGCAAAATGCCCTATTTTGCCACATTTCAAACACTCCTTGTTGTTTGCAAAGCAAAACTTTGCGTCAGAGGTGTGAGCGTTACTGCCACACCTTGAGCATACCTTGCTCTGCAATTTCCTATTTTGTTGACTGAAATTTTTCTTTTGTAAAATATACCCTTTTTTCTAACAAGAGCTACAGCTCCACTCTCATTGTCACTATTGTCACTGTTGGTTAAACATCTGTGAGACAATTCACCTATTTTCATTTCAGAATTACTTTTTTGTAACTCCTTCATATATTTTTCGGATTCCTCAACAATTTTTGCTAAGTCTATTGCAACCTTCAGAGTTGGGTTTTTCGCTGCCCACAATCTCTCCTGTATTTTACGATTGTTGCATTGACGATAAGTTGATCACGTATGAGCTCGTCAGTCATTTGGCCGAAATTACATTTCACTGAGAGTTCGCGCAATCGAGCAACAAAATCATCAATTGATTCTTCTTCACGTTGTTTATTCTTGAAGAATTTGTCCCTGTTCATTACCAGGTTCTCCTCTTTCGCAAATCTTGTTTCAAGTCTGGCAATGGCCTCTTTAAACTCATCCAGAGCAGATTGGGAGCCAGAAGGTAGCACTTGTGGTAAGTATTTGAAAATTTGCTGACCTTCTTTCCCTAACGTTGTAATCAACAAAGCCTTCTTGCGTTCAGGAGAAAAATCCTCCCCATCTAATGCCTCTATGTAATTGTGAAACATTGCTATCCAATCTTCCCATGAAATATTGGGGTTTCTCGGTTCACTCAGGAATTGGGGTGGCAATGCTACATTGACTTGTTGAGACATTTTACTGGTAAGGAGTAAAGCAAATTACAAGAAAAACACTATAATGATGTCACACTCAAAATAACTGATTGTAATAATGTTTTGCTACAGTATGACAGATATTTTCAAGAATATAAAAGAATAGTCTTACTTTTTTTTTTTTTTTGAAGTTCAAAATGCTTTATTAAGATTTCCAAGTTGCGAAAGAACACAGCTTTTGCCTACAACCCTGGGGCCGGCAGCAATGAACATACCATTAGCGTATGGAATTATACAGGTGCAATGGCCATCCCCCTTGCAAGCATAATGGCGAATCCGCAGAATGCCACTCGCCATAGGTGCACTCCTTACACATGGCACTATTGACGCAGTGGTATAGAACTTCATTTTTAGCATAACGGAATTAACATAAATAAGTTGATCAAACCTCAAGGTACAGTGCCATACTACATCCTTTATCCACCTTTGTTCAGTATGTAAATTACAAAATCATTCATATGGCCTAGTCCGACAGTCTATGAGTATCAGGAGTGCAGCGAGTTGTGAGAGGGCATCACATATCAAACAGTAGGTTAGCAGTTTCTATTGTGACTCATCAGCCTCCACAGTTTGCAAGAAGTCTGTCAAATAACACCAGTAGTCCTTAGGGCGTGATTTCACTGGTAGTTCCTCTTCATACGTAATCAGTCTGTCCCTGCAGTATGTCATATCATGCAGCCAGGCCTTTGTTTTCGGACACAATTTGCCCCCCCAGCATTTTGACACATGCCTTTTGGCTATCAGTAGGGCTACCGCACAGAATTTACATTTCCCCGCCTTAACATTTGGTAGCAGCCCCAATAGGCACACCTTCATAGAGCATTCAATCTCTGTATTCACCATAGTACTCAGCGTGCTCGTAACGGTTTCCCAATAGTCATGTATTTTGGTGCAATACCAGGCCAGGTGAGCAAAGTCGGCCTCCCGGTCCCCACACCTCTTACACGTAGCCTCTTCACTCATCCCATATTTTTGCAGTCGTTGTGGGGTGTAGTATGTTTGATGTAGGTATTTCAGATGTGTTATGCGTAAGTTACCATTTGGTGTCAGCAGTTTGATGATCGTGCACGCAGCCGACCATTCTTTCTCCGATAGCGGTACTGGCAATATTTCGCTCCATCTTAGCATTGACCTCTCCGAGTTATAGGGGATTTCACTCTGTGCCACTGTGTACAATCTGGACACCAGGTGAGATGTGTTTGATGTAGTTAGAATCAGCTGCAATGTGTTTAGACCGGGGGGTTCTGACGGGTAGTCCGGGTATAGGTCACGAATCGCCCTCTGCAGCCTATAGTACGTGAAGCGAAATAACTGTGTCGGGTTGCTAATGTAGGCCAAATCATCAACTTGGCGAAAGGTTCCTTCGTTATATAAATCCACAAATCTATCTATTCCTATCTGCTTCAGAATGTCCATCCCGACTTTTTCAGTAGTAACCGAAATATCAGGATGATGGTGCAGCGGGAGCGCTGGGGCATACAATGGTAATTTACGCGCTAGTTTGCCTAGCAATCGCCATGCATGTGTAGTAGTGTCTATACCATTTATGTCCGCGGAGTGCAGTGGTGGCCTTTTGTGCGTGATAATCGTTGTCAGCGGCACTGGGGCAGCATCGCCTTCCTCAACCGCCGTGTGTGTTAAATAGGCCGTTGGGTGATACCAATACGCTGCATATTGCGCCTGTGCACATAGATAATACAGATAAAAGTCTGGGACACAGAAGCCACCTTTTTCGTATGGTAATGTCAGCGTGCGAAGTTCAATGCGTGCCTGTTTTCCTGCCCAGATTAGTTTCAACACTAGAGATGTGATGCGTTTGAATACTGCCTTCGGTGGTGTTATAGGAATGTTATTAAATAGATATAAGAATTTAGGGAGGATGTTCATTTTTACTATGGCAATACGGTCAGCCAGGGACAATGGGAGGTGGATCCATCTATCAACTTTCTCCTCTAATTGTGAGATCACTCTGCCATAGTTAGTCCGTATGACTTCTTCTGGGTTCCTACTGTACCAGATGCCCAAGTACCTAATTGGATCTGTTTGCCAGTCTAATGGGAAGTCTGGAGCATGTGGCGTCGTGGAGTCTGTAAGAGGAATGATTATCGACTTGTCCCAATTTATTTGTAGACCCAAGTGTCTGCCAAATTTCACGTATTCTCTCAATAATAGGCTAAGGTTTTGTTCCGGGTCACGGACGTACAGGAGCATATCATCCGCATATAATGATATGTGTAGCGGCCTTCCCGGGAAGTGTAGGGAAGAATGATTATGTGTCTGTCTTATAATGCACGCTAGCGGTTCCAGCGCAAGCGCAAATATTAATGGTGACAGTGGGCATCCCTGTCTAGTGCCCCGGTTTATACTGAGGGGTTCTGAGATGTATCCATTAACACGGACTCTGGCCATTGGTTTCGTATAGAGCAGAGTGACCCAGGTGATGTACCTCACAGGGATGCCCATTCTTTGTAATATCGTTAGCAAATAAGACCATTCGATGGAATCAAAAGCCTTGGCGGCATCTAACATCACCGCCGCCGCTTTAGTTTGCGGATTTAAATAATGAGATAGCGCAAACAGTGTTCTGGTGTTGTGAGATGTGGCCCTGGATGGAATGAACCCAGCCTGATCGGGTAGGATCAGGTTCGTCATCAGGGGCTGTAAGCGCTCCGCCAATAGTTTGGCCAGTATTTTAGAGTCTACGTTCAGTAGGGATAGTGGCCTGTATGAGTCACAGAAATCCGGGTCTTTGCCCGGTTTCAGCAGTGTAATTATTACGGCTTCCCGCAGTGTGGGGGGTAGAGCTGCCTGGTCAAAAGCTGCCCCATACATTTCCACCAGATGCGGGGCTAGTGTGTCTACATATTGTTTGTAAAATTCACCTGTAAGGCCGTCAGGCCCGGGTGCTTTACCGTTGGGAAGGGTTCGTATAATGGCTGTCACCTCCTCTACTGTGATAGGTTGTGCAAGATATTCCCTTTGGTGATCAGATAGCCATGCAATAGCTATGTTATGTAAATATTCCAGAGTTTCACGCTGGGGCGCAGCCTGTTGTGCCGTGTATAATGATGCATAATTGCGGACAAAACTTCCCAGTATGCCCTCTGGGTGTGTGTGAACCTTGCCCGTGAAATCCTTTATCTGTGTTATGGCCTGGGGTCGCCTACCTTCACAGATTTTCCTGGCTAACACTCTACCTGGTCTCCCGCCTTCACCAAATTGTCTCGCTATCGGCCTTTTGGTTACATATTTTAGCTCATCTGCAGCGAATGTCTGATGGTCAGTGTAGAGTTGTCTAATTTCCCCCAGGCAGTTCGACCTTATTGGTCCGTTCATATTCTATTTCAAGGTTTTTCATACGTTGCTCCAAATTCGTGATCTGTGTTCTAATGTCTCTCAGGATACCAGTCGCCATGCTCATGCACACTCCCCTAATTGTTACTGTAAATGCTTCCCATAGTGTCCCTGGGTCCTCAACGGTACCCACATTTAAGTGAAAGAATTCCTTGATGGCCTTATCTATGGTGTCTGCAAACAGTGGGTCTAGCAACGCCCTTGCATTAAATCTCCAGCTAAATGGTGGAGGCGTGTAATGTGGGATGCCCAATGCCAAGAGTACCGGGTTGTGATCGGAGATAGTTCTAGGCAGTGTTTTAACTGATTTAGCCCAAAGGACCGCGTTATCTGATCCCAACCAAAAATCTATTCTTGACCAGCTGTTGTGTGCCATGTTCACATGTGTTGCACCGGGGGTAGTCGGGTATTGCACTCTCCAGATGTCTCTAAGATAGAGGTCCTCCATAACGTCTTTAACCTTACCCCTAGCTTGTCTATGTGGTTCTGTGGATGCAGGAGAGCGATCTATATTATTGTCAAGTGCCAAATTGAAATCCCCTCCTCAGACAATAGTCGTATCACTAAATTCCACCAGATGAGTCCATACCTCCTGAAAACATTCTGGGGAGTCTATATTGGGTCCATATATATTTACAAGGCTTAAACAGTGACCTCTGATCCTACCTGATACAATCACGTACCTACCATTAGTGTCAATTATCGAACGATCAATGTTGTAGTTGCTACCTTTCTTTATTAACGTCATAACTCCCCGTGAATATGTGGAATAATGTGCAGCATAACTGGCTTCAGCCAAACGAGCCCCAATAGTTCTGTGGGAATTTGGACCAATGTGTGTTTCTTGCAACCTGACTCCTGTCCAGACATGCGAAAATTTGCCTGATTTTTTGGGGTTGTGTGAATCCCCTCACATTCCAGGTTAGTAAATTCAAGTTGTCACTACCTGATGTACCTGTTGGTGGTCATGGAATATACTTTGTTTCGTTCAACCATGTACACTTTAAATATCATATATCGTGACTCTTCTGTGTCCAACTCTGACCCTTTGACGTGTATTTCTATGTGGAGTCCAGCGATGCATCTTAACTGCACTGATCCCTTGAAGAACATAACATCCCAACATCCCCCCCCCAACATTTCCCCAACCCTCCCACTTCAGCAGCCCAATTTTGCCGAAGCCATGATCCCCAGTTAACTTCATCAGACAACATAACCTTGTGGGGATCTCCCAAGTAGAGGTCTTCCGGGGGTACATTCCGACACCCAAGTTAAAGGGTGTGGGCAGATCACACAAATATTAAACAGAACATACGTAGCTTCAGAAAGGGGGCTCAGGCCCCGCATTCAAGATCAGTAACTGTCATTCCTGAGCACCTTGAGGTCTTGTATACTGTTATGGACCGTTCCAACCTGTGAAAAGGTGATCGCCTGTCCCGTGTATAGGTAACAACCAGTGTCTCTATTCATCCTCTTACGTGAGTCATCACTTAGTCTTAGTTCCGTACTAATTCCCACTATATAGGGTTATCAGTGTACTTCGGTATTTCCACAGAGGGCGTCACCACCTAGGGTCACGTCGGGCAATGGTGCAAGCACAAAAGTCTGTGCCTAACCACGTGTTACCATCACTTTGCGTCACATCTAGTGTCTGAACGTGTTTGCGTGGTGCAGCACTTATTAGTAGGGTCCAAGCCGACCAAGCTAGATAGGGTGCAGCAGCACTCTACGCCCCCAGGCAGGGGATACTGCTAAGTTCCACAGTCTGCACCCTTTGTGTCCCCATGAATAGTCTCAGGGTGTGAGCGTCTTTAAACCTGCACCATCCCCGACCCCCCAGACAATCCGCCCTCCAGGCGAAATGGTGGCAGCCAGTGCAGGTCACTGTTCGTGATGTAGGCTTACCTTTTAGTCGGAGTCTGTGTGCTATTCCTTGCGGTTTGACCTTTTACCTGTGTTCGCCGCCTTCTTCAAGAAATCCATAGCTGCCTTAGATGTAGTCAAAAACACTGGCTTGTCATCCCAGGTGATTTTCAACCGTGCAGGTTACAGCATGGTGTATGGTACCTTTAACGCACAAAGTTTAGCTTTGACTTCATTGAACTCCCTACGGGCCTGCTGTACCGCAATCGTGTAGTCCGGGTAAAACTCCAGTTTGTTCCCTTGGTGTTGTATCTCGCCCTTTTCATGGGCCAGCCGTAGGATAGTGTCTCTGTCCCTGTAGTTTAGGACCCTCGCCACTATGGATCTCGGCGGAGCTCCTGTTGCAGGCCGCGGGGCCAGGGATCTATGTGCCCTTTCAACAATAAAGATTGGCGACAGTTCCTCTGTGCCGAAGAGGTCTCTGCATAGCTGCTCAACATAGGGCTCCATACGGCCAGTGTTGGTAGACTCCGGCAGGCCCGCTATTCTTATGTTGTTACGACGTGAACGAGCTTCCAACTCCTCCGATTTGGCCTTGATGACTTCCAACACTTTCTCCATGCCGGTACATTTAGCCGTGGTGGTGCGTGATTCATCCTCTACATTAGAGATTCTAGTTTCTGCTGTGTCTAATCTTTCCCCCTGCTTGTCCAGTTTGGCTGCCATACTATCCACCCGTCCCGTAAGGTGATCGAGCTTGCCATTGATGTCTTGCAGATTGACTTGTATGGCCTTCAGAATACTTTCCACGGCGCTGCCTTCCAATGGTTCTGACTCCGGGTTTTCCTCCGTCGGGCCGCCTTGTCCCCTTGGCGTTTTCCGAGCTTCAAAAGTCAGTTTAGGCTGTTGTTTATCTGGTTTCCCCATTGTGTGCGGTTTCGCCTCTGAGGTACTCTCGGGGGAATAATTGTTCTCAAAGCAAGTGAACTCGGTTTGCCGTTTAGATATTCAGTTGTGCGTGACGTGGGGCCCAGCGATCTTGCAAGTTGCCAATCGTCTATAAGGAAACGTGTAGGAAGTCTTAGAGGTGGCAGTATGTCGGTATCATCACACTTATGCTACGTTATCACAATGATGCGTGCCTGTTAACCATATCAACCGCTAATTTCGGGTGCCTAGGCGCGTTCGGGGCCTCGATGACACAACCCCATTCCTCGATAGCTGTGGAAGGGTCAGTCCGTGCTTCACCCCCCGACGTGACTTTCTGAGCAGCCTCTGCAGCCGTCCACCCGTTATGCAGTCTTTGTGGGTATGTGGGTGGCTCCTCCACCAACACTTTCCAGACGCCGCCGCAGCATCTACACCTCCGGACAATGCAGCCCAACCCTGAGGGGGATATCCTTCTATGTCAAAGCACAGTTGCTGGTGCCAGTGCGGGGGCAGCGGGGACGTGCAGCTCCGTGGGGCACCATATGGTTAAGCTTGAGACTATGGTGTTATTGGCCTTCATCCAGGGCATCACATAAACATCCGTTATTGAAACTCATGGGCTACGTACATGGTTCACGCTGTGCAAGGTCGTACTTAATCACCATGGTTCATTGGCGTCTCCGTGACTGGGGCGCCTCCATTTTGCGTTCCGTGGCTTTACCGACCTGCGCGCGCTAATAGCCTTCCTCCCCAAGCACATCAGCGCCTCACTCCCGCCCAGCACCAGGACCATACACTGGGTGCCGCCGATATGGCTGTGCTGGAGGGATACTCCCGGTGTGTTTCATTGCGACTGTTTCAACCTTCCAATTTCGGACATGATTTTGGGCGCGAACTGCAGCGGGCGCCTGTAGTGTAACTGTCGCTTGCAATAACTTTAAAACGCCCGTGTCGACATCCATAGTGGTTTATTCCTGGGGCTACCGCAGGCAGTAGGCGTCCACTCCATGCGTGTGCTATTGGGATTTCAGGCGCACGATACCTAGTCCGCCGACCTGGTTCATGGGCGCCGCCATTTTGGCCTTCGCGTATAGCAGCCTGTAACGGCCGCCGATGCGTCTATTCTGTGATTCTCCTGTCCCTTCAGCCCGCCGTGATCATCCAGCCCCGTGTATTGGGGTCGCAGGTTATTTTGGGAGCCCACTGCAGAACCGTGAGTATAGGTGGAAGCCTTGCATGTTAATCTATCAGGGCCGGTGCCGCCATCTTGTTTGGTCACTGTCCCTTATGTTGGATCCCAGGTCAGTGCTCCTGCTAAGCTTGTTGTGCCGTCCAGCGGGAGGTTAGGCGCTCATACCTTCTGTGTAGTTGCGGTGTGGGTCGCCAGCCGTGTCGGGCCGTGAAGAACACCTCCTCCGTCAGCCTTAGGCGTGGGCCCCCAAGCCGGCTGAGATGGCAGCCGCCATGATGGCTCCCTCCGATCGTCCGTCTCCTGCAGTCCAGTCAGGGGCCAGAGCACTCGCAGCAGCTCCGTTCACCGTTCGCTACACGCAGTACACCTTCCGATCATCAGGGATGTGTTTGAACCGCATATTCGATCTATTTAAACGCTATTATAGTTCGTTATTGGCATCCACCCGGCGGAGCTGCTCTCTCAAGCAGCCATTCCGCTGTGCGCCCCCTAGCGCCTTCAAAACAATAGTCTTACTTTTCTTTTTTTTAAGTGATTCTGACGTTTAAATGCAGGATATCAATGGATGAGTTGGTGTTCCTCTTTATTTATTATTGATTTCCTCCTTGAGTATTTCCGATATTTGTATGCGAAAATAGCGAATATAGTTTAGAAAGTGTTATAAACGATTAAACATTACCCTCCAATGGTGACTCTCTTCTTAATTATGATGACAGATAAGAGTTGCACAAGTTTGAAAGCTCCGTCTGTAAACCGAAGTGCTGTGAGAAATGATGTCTAATACCAAAGATGGCCGCCGACGTCCTACGCGATCACGCAAGGGTCAAAAGTCACCTCCTTACGTTCGCGCGATTCCAGGTTATCATTGTTGCTGGGATACCTCACTATGAAGGGTGCTTGAAGCTGGCTGGCAGAAGCGTCACTGGCTTCACGGAGATCAACAATGACACCGTAACCTAGCAACGTTGTAGGTAATGGCAAAGGAATGCTCGTGCTGGAAGCTCGCGCTAAATGTCGCTTTGTAATAAATGTTGTCCTTCCGCTTATCAAAATTGCTAAATTTCATCCGCGCTGCATTTCCACCGGTTGTGAAACGTAAGAGTACTCACAATTGCACGCTGTAATTTAATTCCGCTGTATTGCTCATCAACCGGACTGCCAAGCCGATATTTATCACGTCCTCTTCGCCAAATTGTTGTACATCGGAAGTCAGAAATCAGGCAGAGACTTCTTGTAGAGATTGAAGAGTTTATTTACAACACAGGAACAAACGAGCCTCCCACCATCTGGCTAGGCTCCAACTGACCACAACTAGAATACTAGCCAGGTCACTATCAGAACAGAATATTCACAGTATTCTAATATAGTAACTACTAAGGACATAGAAGACAGACACTCCGTGACAAACAAAGTACAATCATATTTACAACACTATACCTGGCTGATGAGGCCCTTACTAGTGCGAAACTGGTCCTGGGTTCAGTGGCAGCCCGCCATTATTGGGGAGGAGCGTTCCCACACTGCTTTCTTGCAGTGCGAGATGCAAAAACATAAAATGGTAATAACTTTTAGTTATTGCCATTTTATGTTTTTTTTGGCAGTGCTGCTCTGTCTACGGAGCTGGGCAGGGGAGGAGTGGATTGCCCACTCCTGAGTGCACAGTGACTGTTTGGTCAGCCCTCTTGGGCTGCCCAAACCAGTCATGCGCACATGCAATGCATGTTCTCAATGCATTGCAGTCTGCATGGAGAACATGCCCACCCCTTCAGCCACTGGCTGAGCGCCCTGACCAATCATAACGCTCCATTGGAGCGTTGTGATTGGCTTAGGCGTGGGTGCCTGGCTTCCTTCTCCGTCCTCAAGTCGGACACAGGCGAGCAGGATTGCCTGGGTTGCTTGAGTTCCAATTCAGGGAGGACCCTGCTTTGCACTTTGGGCTGGACTGTTAAGATTGGAGCAGGATCAAGACTGTTGTGAATATAGCTGAGTCCAAACGAAGGTGACATGGTGTGTAACATAATGATGGACTGGGATACGGCCCGAGTAATTACCTTTGGCTGAGATTATTCCAAGCATTCCATCCATCACTTTATTTGTATACTTCAGTGTTCTGTCCTTAGTAGGACGGTTTTGCCCAGGCGTGGATCCCATGCGCACAGTGTCACAGGAACCAAGCTGTACCTGGGTGTTGAGCCCATAACTAGTGCGAAACCGGTCCTGGGTTGCTTGAGTTCCTATTCAGTGAGGACCCAGCTTGGCAGTTCAGGCTGGACTGTTCAGATTGGAACAGGGTCAAGTTGAATATAGCTGGGTCCAAATTGAGGTGACATGGTGTACAAAATAACGATGGATTGGGATGCGATCCAAATAATTACCTGTGGCTAACTTTAATTCAAGCATTCCATGCATAGCTTTTTTCATAATGTTTGGAGACTTTTACAGGGCTCCCAGAGCAGTATATTGCAAATTGTCTCTTGGACAACATCAGTTTGTAACTATTACTACTTCAAAACTAAGAATTGGAAGACACAAGTCTTAAAACCTGCATTTGTAGCCTTTGGAAAGAATGTGTAAAATACATAAAGTTAAACTAGTGTAGTGTACAGAAGATTTAATTTAGTAAAGTTAACATATCTCCCCCATGTCAAGGGGAAAAGTGTGCAAATTAATACTGTTGGGCAACTGGGCCCTATCGAGGCAGCTGGATTTCAGGTGCCTACAAAAGCAGAAGGGATTAGTCAATGTCCATTTATGCAGTCACTGTCAGAAGTTATGATATGGGCATCCATATTTTGGTGGGATGAAAAGGTTTTTCAAAGAGGCCATCTAAAAAATAAAGACACAACAGGGCCAGATAACATAAATGTGCACAAATGTAAGGCAGCTCTGCGTTTCATTTTCACCAACTAGCTAGTCGGTGTAAATTACATTTGTGCAGTAATGTGAGGGTGCAAATGCTACTTGTTCATTGGAAGACACCTATACATTATGGTGCAAAATGTCTGACATTGATAAATATATATGTAACCTTGTTTAACACTCAAGCAGTCATTGTTAGAAATTTCCCTTTCTGTATGGTCCCCCCAATGTTTTCGTCTTCCTCCTACTTTTTGCTGAATTGTTTTTGCTGGCCTTAAGACTCTGAGCACTTTACCATTGCTAACCAGTGCTAAAATGCATTTGCTCTCTTCTCTAGATGTGGAAATATTAGCTCATACCCAATTGGCATATTTAATGTACTTGTAAGTCCCTAGTAAGGTAAGCAACATGTGCCCCGGGTATGTAAATTAACTTTTGACCAGGCCCAAACCTTCCTTTTTAATACAAATCTGACCCCTAGGGTAGGCCCTGGATATGCCAGACTGCAGGGTGCAAGGTATTTAAAAGGCAGGACATGTATGTTTTATGTTTTACATGTCTTTGTAGTGAAAACTCTCACATTCAGATTTCCCTACTGCAAGGCCTATCTCTCCTATAGGATAACATTAGGATCACCTTATGACATTTTATACGTTTAATTTCCACTTGGAAAGAGATGAACCCTGCAAGTCTGGTGTCTCTCTACTTACAATTTAAAATCCAAATGTATGGTGAAGTCAGATTTTAAATTGCAACTCTGAAAATGGCACTTTTAGAAAGTGCTTTAGCCATTTAATGCCTCTAGCCTCTCTCATCACATGACTGGGTATAGTTGGCAGCTGGGCTTTGTGTATTCCTCTTAGACAGCCATATACACTGGGAGCTTTGGTGTTTCTTAATGGGCCATCTCTGGCAGGATGGGAGAGAGGATCTGTGTAAAGCCTCACTTACACCTGAATAGGCTGTGTCCTGTCCACTCACAAAGGGATGCATACCCCCTGTAGTGAGTTTGGACCCAGGCCAGGAATGGAGGACATCTGTGGACTTCAAAGACATGTCAGGCACTACTGGATATAAAGACTGAATCTCAGACACTACCACTTCAGTACTCTTCAGGACACATGGATACTCTGCCAGGAAGAAGGACTGTGGTGCTGCTGAAGGACTGCTACTCTACTGGGCTGCTGCTTTGCTGAACTCCTGTAGAGCTGTGCTGACCTACTCTCTGCTGCCCTCTTTCCTGAGAGAGAAGGACTGGACCTGCATCTTTCTTGAACCCAGAAACCAGAGTGACTCCAAGGGCTAGCTGACTGGCTTCCTGATCTGAAGTCTCAGGGACATATCAGACTTCCAACAACCCTGCTCCTGCACCTAGACTCTACCATCTGTGATTTTACCTTGCCCAGTGTGCCACCCCAGTCCTGGACACTTGGAAGTGGGCCTAGGGTGCATTCTTTTTGGTGGACTCATCAAAACTGATGCATCCTCTCCTGCACGGCACAATCCCAAGCAGAACCAATTCATCAACACCGCTGCATAGATTAAACCTGTCGCAAAGACTGCCATTACCGCAACTCCCTGCATCTTGGGACAGATGCATCACCTTTGGAACTGCTGCTATGTAACACTTTTCCCAG
The DNA here is from genome assembly GCF_964261635.1 of Lissotriton helveticus. Taxonomy (NCBI): domain Eukaryota; kingdom Metazoa; phylum Chordata; class Amphibia; order Caudata; family Salamandridae; genus Lissotriton; species Lissotriton helveticus. The sequence goes on along the minus strand of NC_136065.1, from coordinate 918,621,550 downwards.
CCCAAACTCCTCTTATTCCTCGTCAATGGCATCCTTGATGACGACCACAAAACCCTGCATCGCAGCTTCACTGCTCATCACCATTGACACATCGCCTCTGCTGCACCTCGCATCCTTGACACCAGACTTTGCATCAAAAGCCCCGTAGACAAGATCCTTGATGTCGACAGGAATTTGCACTGCGGCCTCCCCGCATTTTTGAACCGATACATAGCCTTTGCAGCATCGCGCATTTTTAACGCAGAGCCACACAACGCTCCACAACCTAAGCTTTAAGGTACAGAGGCCCACATGCATTATTGAGACATTTTGCACTTCTTAATTTGCGAAAAATAAGGAATCGCAAATTAAGAATTGCAAAATGCTATGCATCATTATTTTCGGTATTTATTTGGGATTCGGTAAAAATTGCGATTTTTACCGAATCCCAAATAAATACCGAATTCTTAAGTTAATTTTCGCAATTCCCATTGATTCCTATGGGCCAAAAGGCCCGTAGGAGTCAATGGGAAGGCATTAGCAAATTGCGAGTGGCACTTTGAAAATTTCATGGGTGCAGGGGGGGGTCCAAAGGACCCCCCCCATGCACCTCTGAAATGTATTTTTCGCATCATGTTTCACACACACATGTCCTAAGGACATGTGTGTGTGAAACATGAATGTTGAAAAAAAAACATTTTCAGCATTTTAAACACTTTTTCCAAATTTACCGAGTGGTTCAATCACTCGGTAAATTTGACACCCTAATTGCGATTTTGCACTTTTAAAAGTAATGATGCATTGCTTTTAAGAAATCGCACATCTGCGACTTCTTAAAAGCAATCGCAATTTTAGAACTCGCAAAAATGTTACGAATTCTAAAATTGCTTCATGCATCCCAAAAAGCACTTTTGGAATCGCAAACGGCCGATTTTAAGGAATCGCACCGTTTGCGACTCCAAAAATGCTTGATGCATGTGGGCCTTTGTTCCAGGGGGCCTAACTGGGTTCCTTTTGCTGGCCTGAGCTCCATCACGGTTAGTCTAAATGTTTGGCTTTGTCTCAGTCCAGCACGACCAGATATCATCGGTTGGCGCTTCATGCTTTGTTTGAGCACCATTTTACTTAAAAACTCTGAAATTCAATATGTCTGGTTCTACTAATTGGAATTTTTTTGTGTGTCTTGTTTTATTTATTCAAATCTGAGCTATTTTTCTAACCTAGGGTGGAATCATTTTGTGTTGTGTTTTCACTGTTTTAAGGTTTAAAGTGTTGCACAAATACTTTACCCATTACCTCTAAGTTAAGCCTGACTGCTCTGTACCAAGCTACCAGAGGGTGAGCAGGGGTTAATTTAGGGTTTGCCTGAACCTTACCCTGTCTAGGACTGTGGTTGCTGCTTGACCAGGGCTCACACGCCATTCAACCGGTAACCCAATGTCTAACAGTCATCATGAAAGGTACGTCCTGAAATCTCTATTGCTGATGATACAGGCCTGTACAGCGAGAACGTTTTTCTGTTGAAGGATCTTTATTAGTTACCTAAACATAGGGGTCTGTTATTCGTTTAGGTACCAACCTACACTCGAGTGAAAAGCATGGCTACATAAACCGATGCATTTATTTATTTTCCACTAAAAAGTGCACATTTTATTAGTAGATTTTACAGTTTCGTTTGTGTTCAAGATGGTTGAAATTATGACTAAATATTAGTTGAATACTTTATTATTATTATTATTCATTAACAGATGTCCATTGCTGGAGGCCTTAACATCATAGCTCTTTTCTTATATCAATAATTAAAAAAGTTTTCCTTGTGTCATACCCGTACACTGTATTCTGGATATTTGGAAAATCTGAATATGATTTTTCTTTGTCATTGTCAAAGAAATATGAAATACCGAAACCATAATAGGCATTCATTTTTAGGCGCCACTGCGCCACCATCGATCTGGGGCACAGCTGTAATAAATGCACATTCTCCTGTCCTAGATTCTGCTGCAATAAAGCAACAAATCGTACCAATTGAGGTGGGGGATTTAAAAATAGCCGGCCTTTTAATGCTGACGTTCTGGACAAATATTACACTCCACAAAGGGAAGATAATCTTTGTGGTGGGGTACTTTTGAAATGCCAGCTTTGTTCAGTCTGCCTGGTTCTTTTTGGCTCTTTAAATACAATTTTAAATAATCGTTGCAAAAAGGGAACAAAGTAAGTGTTCACTTTTAAGCACAAGTGAAATTACAACACATACGTGTTAACCTACATCTTGGTTTATAAAAGCAGCACAATACACCATCACAGCAAAAACAAAAAAATTAAAATTAAATTAAATGGCCCTGACCTAACTGTGAATCTGTTTGAATTGTGGAAGCTGAGGAGATTGATATTATTGTTCTTTCATTAAATTTTGAAAAAGAACAAAAACATGATGCGTTTAAACAATAAATGCAAAAGGCAAAAGTGTATGCAAAAGACAAAAGTAAAGATACACATTTACGAGTGAGCGGATAAATAATGTACAACTGAGCCGCTCGTTATGAATTGACCAGTAATTTGTGCAAAATATATCACACATGAAAAAAATCAGACTCCACTGGGTTGGAATTTATTGACCCTGATAATTACCTCCCAACTATTGGCCTGGTTTTGAGTTTGGGGATACAGGAGCCGACTCCCATGCCGGCGGGCCGCCCTCGCACCGCCAAACCCAGGGTCAGGCCGCTCGCCAGATTAGGAGCTTCCGCCTGTCTGGCGGGCTGTTTTTTGCTGTTTCCATGGCAGACCCTTGAAATGGGCACCTCTATGAGACTACCAAAAACATTTACTGCATGGTATGGACTGTAAAGTCCATGCCGCGCAGGAACTGGGGTGCATGCATAGAGGGGCCCTTTAGGGCCCCCTGTGTTTCCGCTCCACCACGGTTTTCATGGGGTGGAACCGCCAACTGCGGTAGAGAGGAAACTCATAATATGCTTTACGGGATAGTGGTAGTTCCCCCAAACATATTGCGGCCTTAAGTCTGCCATGCCACCACCAGTCAACTCATAATGGGGTAATTAGATGGCCGGTGCAGTGGTGGCTGGACCGCCACACCACCACGAGTCTGGCAACCTCAGACCGCCAGACTTTAGGGCGTAATTAGGGCCTTTGAGTCTTTCCCAGACATTGAGGAATTTTTTTATTTATTTTATTTTAGCGATTTCTAAAGCGCCTGGTGACCCAAGGGCATCCCCGCGCTATGTAACTTGAAGTCCTATTGAGAGGGAAGGCGGTCGAAGGGAGTTATTTGGGAAACAGATGGGTCTTTAGTTTTTTGCGGAAAGCGAGGTAGTTGGATTCCAGTCTGAGGGCGCGAGGGAGTGCGTTCCAGCCCTTAGCCGCCTGAACGGAGAATTGTCGACCTCCTGTGCGGGCTTTTTTGAATCTGGGGATGCAGACTAGATTCTCATTTTGAGATCGTAGTGATCTGGTTGCTGTATAAGGTGTGATCATTTTGCTGAGGATCGCTGGACCAGATCCGTTGTAAAGCTTGTGTGTTGTACACATTGCTTTAAAGTGCACCCTTTGGCGCACGGGGAGCCAATGCAGGGTTTTGAGGGCTGGCTTGGCAGATATTCTGGAGGGGGTGTTGGTAATAAGGCGTGCTGCCGCGTTCTGTGTCCGTGCAAATTTTGGTCTTCACTGCGCCAAACTTCTCTTGTCCCAGTATTTACTGGGCCTTATTCCCCTGATAAATATTGACAGTTTATCCTTTGGATGTGATGGTTATCACACTAATCGTAATTACCAATAAGTGTGGTCACAGGAGGTTCTGAGGATATTGCAATGTACATCCTAATGAGGGCCTAAGACGAAAGGTCAATAGCTCCCTCAACCTCCCCATGAGGGTTTGAATCTGTTCCTTTAATCGTGCCATTGAAACAGAAGTTATTACATTCTAAAAAGAACTCTTAAAACATTATGGGAGAAACTGTTTCTCCCTACCCCATTGTGTCCACTCCACTAATGATCTTCAAGTAGCTGAACCTCGGCAGCTCATCATTGGGGGTATGTTGTCACAAACTCTTGACTGTTGTTGGCCCATGCCTTAGGCCAAATCAATCTAGTGATAAAGATAAATGTCTAAAAGCAGAACCCTTCAGATCTTGATTCGATTGAAAGAATTTATTTGGTCTGTATTGGGTTGAAATACTCTGGGGCAGCAAATCTGTGCTGCCCTGCTCCTAATGTCACCATTACTGTCTGATTCTGCATGTTTTCCAGCACAGGAGACTTTGCCATAGGTCCCCCTGGCAAGAGATCAATAAGATTTAGACCAGTTGCTCACCAGTAGATCACTAGACTCTTCTGCTGGATATTGATCTCCACCACAAAGAAGACGTCTATTCAAAGGGGTGGCTACTATATCACGCCCTGGCCATTAATGGACTGACGCTTAGTGAAAACTGCTTGATCGCCATATGATTTATAGTGTTTGTTTTACTTGTACCACAGGTTCGACCTACTGGTCCTCCTGGTAAATCCAGGCTGTCGGTCATTACTGTGCTTCCTCATTTCCCCTTGACAATGTTAGAGGCATGTGTGTGACATGCTTGTGAGCACATGAAGAGTTTCCCCTGGCTGTGGGCCCCATATGTGTAAGTACATTTGTTGACTCCCACATTAAACAGTTTTAGACTTTCAGTAGCTGCCTCCATGTTTACCCTGCACATCTTTGTGCTCCTTTTTCCTCTACAATCTCTTTACAAAGGCAGTTGCAACCTAGGTTGTATGGAGCTGGATCAGATTAAAAAAAAAACGTAAATGGAGCAAGGGATGTCTGCCTGTCCACCCCAATAAATCTGATCCGGTTTGCACATGTGTGTCTGTGGCATGCAAAATGCAACATCTTGACAAAGAGTGTAGTAAGAGCGTGGCTGCTCCTATCACCAGAAAATAGGATGTGCTGCTTTCCCATTCCACTAAAGCCCTGTGATTTGTTCCAACAAAGGGAGCTCACACCCAACAGCTACACTTCATTGACTCAGGTACTGTTAGAAATAAAAACAGATTCCCGTCTAAGTTGCTTCAATGCCTGAAATCCCATTCGAACTGAAGTGGATATGATCTGAATGGAATACTAGCTGTAAATGGCCTAGAAAGGAGATGCAATTGGAAATTATTGTTTCCACCCACAAAGTAAAATGCTGACTGGCTGGTTTGCTTTGTGTTATAAATGGGTTCCTGGTTGACTGGGGTGGAAGTCATGGTCAAGCAGTAACCACAATCCTACTCAGGCTAAGTCACAAACACAGCCTAAACTGACCTCTGCTCACCTTATGGTTGCTTGGCACAGAGCAGTCAGGCTTAACCTAAGAGTCAATGTGTAAAGTATTTGTGCAACACTTCAAACAGCAAAATAGTGCAAACACCTCTGAACAGATTCCACATTAGGTTACAAAATTAGAGCTTAATATAATGAACCAAACAAGATCAAAACAACAAAAATGCAATAAGTTGAACCGGAGTTATGAATTTTTGAAGGAGAAACTGATAGTGTTTTAAATCATAAACTGACAATCGGGTTCCTCTGGTTGCGCTAACTAGGTCAAATTCAAAGTTAAAGCTGACTGTGATGGACCGTGGTTTGGGGATACAGTACCAGATTAGTCCAGCTTAAGTTTTAGCTTCTTAAGTGTTGTGCCAAGAGTCATTTTCGAGTGAAGGAATATAAAAAAAATTAAGCTTGATTTAAGTAGCCAAAAACCACTTCCAAAGACCCATGATCTGAGAGGCACCTCTTGGGGGTTAGCAGCTCCTTGACGGCATTTCTAGGAGTGAGGGGAGTGTGTTATGTCCCTGAGGTTTAAAAAAATAAAAAAAATAAAACTTACATTATCGCCTCATTGCTCCATCTCTCATCTGTGGGCTGGAACAGGAAGCACCCAGGCTCCCCATACAAATTACAATGCTGCAATGCAGCTTTGTGATTGGTCTAAGCAGGGTGGTGCGCCGCTCAGACTGGTACTAGGGGCTTGGGCATGTTCTCCACCCAGGCTGTAATGCAGCCTGCGTGGAGAACATGCAAAGTGCGCAAGACGGTTCTTGAGCCAGCAAAGCGTCATGCACACTTGGAGTCGGCAATTGAAATTTCTCTTCGCCTTTCCAGCGCAGGAGCTCCCACTGAATTTGCAGGCCCTGGGTACATGTAGTGCACTTTACTAAGGACTTATATGTAAATAAAATGTAGCAATTGTTTATTTGCCAATGTTGCCATCTTTTCCGTAAAGAGCACAAGAATTTCAACACTGATTACCAGTGGTAAAGTGCACTGAGTGGTAAAGCCAACAAAAACGAATTCAGCAAAATGGGGAGGAGGAAGGCAAATGTTTGGGGTGACCCTGCAGAAAGGGCCATTTCCAAAACTTTGCATCAGCTGCTACTTACAACCTACACGCTGGTCCTGTGAGTCATGCAGGTAATTTGCCGGTTGACTTTGACATAGGATTATACACCAGTACAGTGAGGATGTTTGATTGCTCTCCTGTAAGATTCCGGCACAGACTCTCTGGTGGATGAAGAAATGCCTATTGTTGTTTGCATCTGCAGACGGGATGCGTTTCCATGGTAGTTCATAATGTGTCTGAACAGACACATTGAGCCGCTTCCCAGTGCACCAGTGGGCCAGCAGTAGGAGAACAACCACATCTCCATGTGTCCTGTGCTGCAGGAAGCGTTCGTCCAGTGGAGGAGGCGGGGGCCATTGAAAGTCAGCCAAACAACAGGCTTGTGGTGACTCTTTTGATCCCTTATGAGGAAAAGATTAAATTAGATACAAGGTACTGGGCCACACGCAGTGTAGACATCGCGTTTGTCTATCCATAAAGATAGCAATGCAGCAGTGGCTAATGCAACCAGGTTTTCACCACTAAACCCAGCCCAATACCACAACAATAGAGAGACGAAAAAAAAGAGAAATATATCAAGGAAGGTCAATATTTTAAAGACAAGAAGACATATTTAGATGGGAATAAATCAGCACTAAGCATTAAACCAGCATTAAACACACCTACAGTAGTCACATCTCCAGTCAGATAAGAAAAAACAATTATACACTACCCTCAAGATGGAGGATGAACCAAATGTAGCTCAACCACCCGGCCAAACCATCACACTGCACGCACTCAAGGGTGTATATCCCCGGTTCAGTAAACTGGCAGACCCCGCATCTGCCTCCCCCAGGTGGGACACATGTATAGGACGTTTGGACAATTACTTTATAGCAATGCAGGAAGCCGATGACGCCGTAAAACACTCCTAACCCCTAAACTATGCAAGGGAAGAAATGTACCTTCTATTCAAGGACCTACCAAATACAAGCCTACCCACCGACTACGATGCCGCAGTGAGAGTACTCAACTCTCATTACGACCCACAATTAAACCTAGACTTTGAGAGGTGTGTGCCAAGCAATGCCAGCAGGAGGGTGAATCAATTGACACATTCTATGCCAGGCTATGTGAGTTAACAAGCACCTGCACAGCTGACGATCAGCTCAATGAGCTCTGTGCTAAGTTGAATCAGGGATGTCACAACAAAACACTGCATGGTTTAAAACTGAGACTGCCGAATATAAGCCTAGATGACATCTTAATCCTCGCAAGGTCGCACGACCTGTCCACCGCTTGGGCCAACGAGATGGACTTGGCACTAGTACAAACAGCTAACAAGAATGTGGTCATCAAGCCTGAACGAGCCGATGCTGTGAGCATGAGGGAAAAGGGGACTGCCCCCAGAGGGTGCTCTTTCCAACCCCGCAGAAACAAGTGCGGCTACTGTGGGTGGAAAGACCACCCAATCAATGCTTGGCCCTCACAAGGCCGAACATGGTCATTCCCACTCTCTACACCTCAGTCTGCCAAAAGAAAATCCAGAGAGAGGACCCCTGAGGCAACAAGCCACAGAGATAATCAGTATGCCAACTATCAATTACAAACCTCACACACCCAGGTGACTCGAAGCCCCCCTCTCAAACTACTTACAGGGTGGAAGACTCTTCACCTGAAGAAGAAGAAGAAGAAGAAGAGTAAGAAACATTACTTATATTATTCACAACAGACCTGAAGCGGCACCACAGGCCACAACCTACTTGCATTGTCTGCATAGCAGGGTCCGAAGTAAAGGCCGTCATTGACACCAGAGCCTCCGTAAATGTCATGGGAGTACAATACAACGTCCTCAACCTAAGCCACAACTGTTCCCGTCCAATACCAATATATTTGAATATGATAGTCACCTTTACCTTCACGTGGGCAAATGACAGTGCCCGCCCAGTTGGAAGGTCACCAAATCATGACAACAATCCATGTCATCAACCAAGAAGCTGACACAATAATCAGCAGCCACTCCGTGGAGGACCTAAGCCTAGTATCATTTGCAAAAAGCGTAAAGTCAAACCAGCCTGATGACCTACTGGATTAATTCTCAAACCTCTTGAAAGGGTTCCGGTGCCTCAAGCATGCACCGGTGAAGTTGCACATCGACCCGACGATAGCACCAACAGCACTCTGGCATCGCATGTCCCATTCCACCTTCGACCACTGGTTGAGTGCGAGCTGCAAAAACTCAAAGAACAACGGGTAATAGAAAAGGTATCTGACCAACTTCTGGGTCTCTCCAATGCTAATTGTTGAGAATCCAAAACAGGCGTGGAAGATATGGCTATGCATTGAAATTCAGCTCCCAAACCGAGCCATCTGGAGAGAATGCCACATAACCCTGACCTTGGACTAGATCGTGGCTGACGACAACGACTCCCAGTGGCTCTTAAAGCTGGACCTAAACGCTGGGTATCACCAACTGATCCTGACAGAAGAAAGTAGGTACATAACCAATTTCAGCACACATCTGGGACTGTACCGCTATAGACGCCTCAACTTTGGTATTTCTTCAGCTGCCGAGGTATTCCAAAATGCCATGCACTAAACTCTATCAGAATTACCGGGGGTCCTAAACATTAGTGATGACATTCCATACATTCGACCACTCTGAAGTACCTCAATACCATGGCATCACCTTGCATCAAGAAAAGTGTCTGTTCTTTCAGACAAGAATTGCATTCTTTGGATACACATTAAAACAAAATGTAATACAAGTTGACCCTTGGAGGTCCCAGGCAATCAAACAGGCACCACCACCCACAACCATGTCTGAGGTAGGAAGCTTCCTTGAGATGATCACATATTGTGGCTGATTCATCCCAGACTCGGCCACCATTGTGGAACCATTAGGGCTCTAACCAGGACAGACAACAAGTGGCACTGGGGTCACCATGAAGAAGCAGCATTCTAACAAGTCAATGATGCACTCCTCAACAACACCCGCTGGTGTATTTTCCATAACAAATGTTATTGTTGACATACACAAGAGACCTGGCGACACCAGAGTAATACATTGTTTGAGTATCATGGCAATGGCAAATATGTCAACTTTTACAATATATATTTGAGAAAAAAAACATCAGTGCAAGGATGTATATGTTATCGTACAAAATCTCTGATGGTAGTATTTGGAAACTGGCATAATTACTATCTGCGTTGGTACCCAGCATTAACTCTTCATAACAGATCTTCATTGTGTGATGCAGGGGGAATAGGTTCATGATAAAGACCCAGATAATCCGCCCACCGCTTCCATATCTCCGGGTGTTTACAGGGGCATCCTGTGCTTAATAATTAGTATTTCCAGCCCCATTGAAAAGTCAATACCCCGTTTCCAGGCTCCCACAGATGGCAGGGAGGCATCTTTATAAGCCCTAGCAATGTCCCTCTTAGCCAGCATAGAGCCAGATGTAGCAGATGACGTTTGTACCTATTGCCGCCAATTTCCCCCTAAAATGGAGAAAAACCAAGCACGGCGACCCTGGGATGTCCCACCCCAGCACTTCAGAGAGACTTGTCAATACTCCACGCCAAAATCTCGACAAGGCAGTGCATTTCCACACCGTATATAGGAGAGTACCCTCGACTGCCATCATCCCGGCTAGTCACAGCCTATAGTGGGTGAAGTAAGGCAGATGGACCTAAATCTTTCTGCCAGGTGTCTCTAGTTTTACTGAGTGTGGTGTGACTATTAGTAACCAATGTACGATAAATTGCTGTAATTTTTTGCACCCTCATTTCTCCCATAAATACCCTGGTCTCAATAGGATAAAAACTCATTTTGCTGTGTTATATAGGGGGAGAATGCATGGTGGAATTGTAGGTATTTGTAGATATGCGACCGGGGCATGTGGTATTCAGCCTGTAACTCTTGGAAGGATTTTAGGATCCAGTCGTGGAGGACCACCCCAACCGTTGAAATACGTATGCAATCCCAGCTCCCAAAGCCCTGCAGTTCAGACAGCCATGGTAGGAGTCCATTGCACCAGAGAGGAGTCTCCCTAGTCAGCCTGCCCCACCATTCCATCCTGCGCAACGCCGGTCTCCATATCACAAAGACCGTCCTGGTTGTGGGGGGCAGCAATTTGAAGGTCATGCTAGAATATAGAATTGTGTGTAGTGATTTAGTATCCATTAACCAGTGCTCGAGGGCCTAGGCAGAGTCACGTCTATCCTCATACCTCTAGTTGTTTAGGATGAGAAGGTGTGAAGCGGCATGATATGCCTGGACGTCTGGAGTCGCAAGCCCCCCCCGCAATGAGTGGATTGGAAGCCCGTGCTTAGTGCTACCCGCGCAGAGTTCCCACCCCAGAGTCAGTAACTAAGGACAGCATTCATCTGCCTAAACCATGTGTGTAATATTGGGTAGGGGTAATTCTGGAGTTGGCTGAGGAGACGGGGCAACAAAAATTTTAAATATGGCTGACCTACCAAGGAGTGATAAAGGCAAATGTGACCAGGACAGCACCTGCTCCTTGTCCTGGCTCAACAGAGGGGGCAGATTCTTGTCCCAGGAGATGGATAGGGACACCAACAAGAACACCCCAAGATGCTTCAACCCGTCCAGAGCCACCGTATCCTCACCCGCCCTAGCCCCGAGCTGGGCCCCTCCCCGTAGGGGCCACAGAAAAGATTTATGGGCATTCATTAGAGGTCAGAGTTTTCGCCAACAATTTGCATTATCAGGTGCAGATGTGGGCCGGATCTATGCGGGTGTGTTAAGAAAAATAATACTTCATCTGCATACAGACCTATGCAGTCAGAGAACTCCCTCGACCATGCAAAGTCATAAACTTGGGCGTCCATTCTCACCCAAGCTGCGAGTGGCTCCATAGCGAGTGCGAAAAGGTAGGGAGAAAGAGGGCTTTGCTGCTGGATACCCCTCACAATGGAGAATGGCAGCGAGGTCGAATCGGCGACTCTAACCTCAGTGGTGATATCAGTGTATAGTGGACGGATGTATTTAGTGAGTAGGATGATTTTAAAGCTGCTCAGAAATGTAAAGAGATAAGTCCAGTTAAGGAAATCAAAGACCTTGTCCATATCAGCAAGTAGGAGCGTGGCTGGCTCGTCCAGCCGATCCAACGAGGCAATAATATTGTGTTATTGCATCGTTGTTGAAGTTAGGGTAAGTGGCACGACCTGGCATAAAGCCGGCTTGGTCCGGGTGAATTAGCGCTGTGATATGTGGGACAATGCGGTTCGCTATGATTTTAGCAAGAAGTTTCGCCTCAACATAAAGTAAGATATCGGTCTGTATGATGTATGTAGGTCTGGGGGCCGGCCTGGTTTTAAAGAAATCACTATTTCAGCGTGACACCAGTCAGCTGGGAGATGGCTATTATCTACTGCTGCGTGCAGCGCAACCAAGTAGTGGGCTGACAGTTGAGATTGGTATTTCTTATAGAACTCACAAGTGAATCCATTCGGGCCCGATGCTTTGCCCGCGTTCATGTCATAGAGAGTACTTTGAATCTCCTCTGTCGTGACCGGGACATCCAGGTCGTCCTGCACCAAGTCTGACAGAGACTTCGGGGGCAGATCAGCCAGAAACCGGTCAATGGTGTACTTCTGGATGGTCTGGCTTCATCCAACAGGTCACTAGCATTCAGCTGTTGTATCATGCAGAGTTGACGGCGGATCGTGCCACTATCCTCATCTCTACTCTTGCACCGTAGATCAATGGTTTGGTCCTCAGCGCGTGGCAATTTTTCCCAGTGTTGTTTACATCGTGCAGAGCAAAAGGCAATATCTACCCCCCTTGGTGTTGGCTTCATGGCTTCCCACAGGGTCCCGGGTGAATCAACTGTGCTTACGTTGTGGGAATAGTATTCAAGAATGGTGGTATGCATCTGCTGGTGGTATTGTTCGTCCTGTAGGAGCCACGGCAAGATCCATCAACGCGGCGGGGAACGCCTGGGGTCTAGACACATCAGTAATACTACTGGGGAGTTATCTGAGAGGCCCCGGGGCAGTATCGCTACTGTCTTGACTCAGTGTAGGTGGGAAGCGGGGATGAATATATAGTCAAGCGAGAAAATGAGTCATGAACGCTCGAGAAGTGTAGTAATGAACTTTGTTGGGTGTAGTTTCTGCCACGTATCGACCCATCCCATCCCCTGGGCCAATGTCTGGAGTTTCGAGTCACGCACATCATTCGGCTGACCTGTACTGCACCATCTGTCTATGGAGGGGCACATTATATCGTTCCAGTCTCCCCCGGCAACCATCAAGCCCTGTGGAAACTCCGCCCAGAGGGACGTTAAGCGTTCCACTACGTTCCAAGATAGATGTGCGGGCCATATACACCAATGGGAGAAAGGCGCTCCCCATATAGTGTACCCGTCCCAACTGTATATCTACCCTGGATGTCTGTCCAAGTCCTGTCATGAACAAAGGGTAACCTGTGGTGAATTCGTTTTGCCAACCCCGAGAGCCCCTGGTGAAACCAGAATGGAAGGTCTGGACAAAGCCAAAGCGTGCAAAACATGGCGCCTTGTTGCCTAACAGGTGAGTTTCCTGTAAAAATAGGATATCTGTTTTGTAGCACTTGGCCTGACGGAGTACAGCCCCCCTTTTGATCTTGTCCAGCCGGCTGTGGACATTCCAGCTAGTAATATTCAATCCCTGCGTCTGGGTCTCTGTCATGTCGGGTGTCTGACGTGCATGAAGGCTAGCATGTGGGTAACATAATACGGTTCACTCTATATAGGAGATATATGATCGTGGCACTAAAAATCAACGTGAACTTCCCATTAACCCCCCTCTCCCTCCCCCAATACCTCAACAGTTCTGAAGCATCTGTCGCGGCATGGTGAGCATCCCACCCCCAACTGGGGGGTAGGATCCACTCCCAGCCAATGCATCCCCAATGAACGTCCTGTGTACATTGAAGCGTCTTCGGGACCACTGAAATGTACTTGTAGTTGTAGCCCAGTTTTATATCAGCCATCTAAGTTGGTGTGTCAGATATACGATTCTGCTAGCATGGGTTAAAATGGTGTAGGAGGTTGTTGACCCTCCAATACACATCTCCGAGAGCTGCTGCGAGTCTTGGATCTCCTCTTAGAAAGTTGTTGTTTCCTGCTGACCCTTGGATAGTCCAGGTCAGGACCTCCAAATGAAGTGTCAGAGTTTATGCCGGGGTAGCCATGATTCCTCAGTTTCACCGTTTCGTCTGTCCAGCTGAACACTTCTTCTGGTGACTCAAAGAATTAAGTCCGTGATTGAAAGGAAACCCACAGGCAGGCTGGAAACAATAGGGAATATTGGATTTTTAGTCCCCGCAGACGGGCCTTAGCTGTGGCAAATGATTGTCGGCGTTGCTGGACCACTTTGGTGTAGTTTGGGAAGATCATGATGGATTGAGAGGCGTAGGTAAGGGCCCCCTTCAGACTTGCCTGTGTCACAATCACATCTCTGTCCTTATAAACAAGGAATCGAGCAATAATTGGTCGGGGATGTGCCCTGGGTTGCGGTTTCTGTAGCAGAGGTCAATGTGCATGCTGAATTATAAAGCATGGAGACAGGAAATTAGCTGGAAGCCACACTATCAGCCATTTGGTGAGGAAATCAGCAGTATTATTGTTCTCGTAGCCCTCAGGGAACCCTACAAATCAGAGATTATTCCTTTGGGCGCGGTCTTCCGCATCTTCAACCCTTGCTGCCTGGCTGCGCGTTAGTGACTCCAAGCTGGACATCCGCTTTAGAAGGGTGTTCACTGTGTCTTCGGTTGTGGCAATCCGCAATTCTGTTTCAGTAATCCTCTGCACCACATTGGGAAGGTCTTGCTAAAGGAGCATAACGTCCAAGTCAACTGCACCGATTTTGGCACCTAATGCATCCCTGGATTGGGTAATAGCGGCCAGCAGTGCTGCATTGTCAGATATGGTAGCTGCCACCTTCTCTGGGTCAGACAGTTGGGCCCAACTATTTGTCCATCGTGGATTGTTTGGATGTAGCTCCGGGTGGTTTGTCTTTAGCCATTTTTGTCTGGGCTAGCAGGACGACTCCGTAAAGTGTACATCTTGGCAACTCCACCGTCGGGAGGTAACTGAAGCACCGCCGGCTCCTCCAAGTCTTGCCAACATACGCCCAGGGGTGACGGACGGGGGAGGGTACCATATCCACAAGCCGCACTAGGTCCTAGCCCGGCCACCTCTGCAAATGGGAACCCCCCACACTCCATAATGGGTGTCTCTGGCCCCCTGGCCTCTTGGTCCCAGCCGGTGATTCTGTTTCAGATTATGGTGTGCTTTGGTGACCCTCAGGGACAGGTGGGTACTGGTTATTGGGCACTAGGCTGCGGCGCCACAGGGCCAGTGGGGCACCCCACTCTATGGATTTACAGCTGTCCGGGTAAGTCTCAGGGTTAAGGGAGGTGCTCTAGTCTCCACACCTGGAAGCGACAGCAGGGGAAATATCAGGGGCCCCAGCATACTCACCACCTGACCATGCATTCTCCGGGTCTAAGTCAGGCCAGTCCAGCTTCATCTGCACCGTCCCCCGGATCAGGCCTGTTTCGCCACAGGCCGGCCGCACGGCCACGCCTCACCACTTCTCAACAATCGGGCCCCAGTGGGAATCGTGGTCCAGTGTGTGGCTGCCAAGCCGCGGGCTGTCCGACGTCCACCAGGCGCAAGCACACAGCTCCAAGCGGTCTCAAACCCACCAAGTGTTTGCGGATCCTCCTGGATAGCAGACTGAAGATGGCGGGCCCAGTCAGGGAGCACCAGTGAATCCCAGGCTCGGCAGGCTGCCTCTACGCCGTGGCCTGAGTAGGCTGCCCAGATCCAGTCTGGGCATTGGCTACAGGGTTGCGTCTCCAGCCTCACATTCGATGTGGCTCCCGCAATGCGCCCATTCGGCCACACATCGGGGGGCCCACTGTGTCCCAGGACCATACGTGATCCATTCAACCACCCACCGTTCTCTCAGGCGGATCAGTCATGGGCCGGGCACCACGGCCTGTCTCCACCGCAGCTCCAGAGGTCAGAACCCAAAGGGGCACCGTGGTCTGATATGACCACCGAGTCCCCCAGGCATCCGGGACTCCCCGAGTGGGAGCCAATGGCTCCAAGTGCCTCTTAGGCCACGGGTGACTGCGGCCCCGCCAGGGCAGTATAATCAGCAGCAGCGCCATGTGGCCAGGAGCGTCACCATGGCCTGGGCCTACCAGATCTCTTCAATGCCGCAGCCCAATTAGCCTGCCAAGGCCAGGTCCAAGTATTGGCAACGGGGGGGGGGGGTATATTCTGGCCACACCACCAGGCATTGCCCCCGGGATAACACGCATGGGCTACTGTAGCAGGCGGCAACTCACCCAGCCTTCAGGCTGCACCATGATCCTCCGGCAGTGCGCCAGCTGCCTCAGCATGCCGAACTTGTCCAGGAAGGCGCACCGGGCCCCAGTTCATCCGTGGGTATGGCCACACAGGAGCATCAATCGGATCCTGAAAGAAGTTCCCCAGCTGCTTCGAGGTTTCTCCGTCTTCTGCTGAGGGACAGATTGGCTGCAGATGCATCAATGTGGCAGGATTAATGTAGGATTATGGTGGGCTACGGGAGCTTCGCTAAGGCGCATCCGCCATGTTGGACCACCAGGCCATGACCCCCACGCTGGTGTATTTTGACCCGGACAAACGCACTGAACTACTGGTAGATGCTAGCCCAATAGGTCTCAGGGAAGTGCTTGCATATGAACAGGAGCCCAAGCATTGGGCAGCTAAAGCCTTCGCCAGTAAATCATTATTAACCATTGAGATGCAATACACCCAGATTGAGCGAGTAGCCCTAGTTATTAAATGGCCATGCAGGCATTTTCACCTTTATGTGAGTGGTCAACCTTTCAAGGCCATCACTGACCATCAACCTCTAGTCTAGCTGTTCTGAGGATCAGCCCCACATCCATCCCCAAGAATTAAGCGGTGGGCCATCCAGATGCAACAATGCTGAAGGTTATCTCTCCCGCCACCCAGTGCCTTCAGAACCTCAAGTCAACAGCCAAGAGTCTGAGGCAGTGGAGGCTTACGTCAACATGATTTTGTGCACTGCTTGCCCCTGAGCCCTAACCTTGGCTGGAACAAGGATGCGGCTGAAACAGGCCCTTTCCTCACCAAGGTGCGCAACGCCATCCAAAGCGACACATGGCAAAACTTTCTACAGGATACTAATGACTGGTCATGGAAAGATGGAGAATGTCTCACGATAATGTGGAGAGTGAGAATGGAATTCAGCCTGACCCAGGATAGGATCATCCTGCGTGGGTCTCGAATTGTCATCCTGGCGGCCCTGCAGCGTCACATCATACAACTAGAGGACACAGAGGACATCAAGGGCCGATGAAGATGAAATCTAGGATGAGGGAGAAAATATGATTCCCTGGGGTTGAAGACCTGGCTGAAGGTGCCCCACATGTCAAATGATGTTCCAGAAAGGCCAGCACTGATAATCACAGAGGACTCATGCAATACCCCATGTCATAAAGTAAGCATAGATTTTGGGAGCTTCCTGGAAGAGAGTCATGCTAGTCATGATGGATACTTACTCCAAAGACCCCATCGTGAAAGTCATCTGCTCAACTGCATCACACATGTGGCTCCCATTTAGGAGAAGGCATTCACAATGTTTGGCTTTCCCACCGAGTTCAAAAGTGATAATGGACCACCATATCAAGGATGGGTGTTCAGTGATTTTCTAAACCATCACGGACTCTGTCATCGCAGAATCACCCCTCAATGGACAATGGGTATATCAAAAGATTCATGCAAACCTTAAATGAATCACTCTGGATTGCAGTGACAGAACAGATTGACACGGAACACCACCTCAAGTCAATCCTTAGGGATTATCGTGGCACAGCCCACCACACCACCCAACAGGCTCCCTGGACCTTAGTGTGTAATGGGCCTTGCCAGGACACGATCCCCGCATGCCCTGGGTGGACGCCACCCCTCATGATACCCACGAGACTTGTGCACACAGTGAAAGGCGGAATGCGGCAACCAGCTATAAGAGAGGGGCAAGATCCTGTGACCTCAGGCCGGGTAACAAGATGTTCATCAAAGACCAAAGACCTGGCTGGAAGCTCAGGACACTGTAGGAGCAGGGAGTCTGGACAGTGGTGAGGAGAGACGGAACCATGGTAACAGTAATGAAGGGACAAGAAGCAGTGGCCTGGAATGTCTCATGGTACAAGAAGATAGAGTTGCCCTTCAAGACCTAACTCGAAAGAGAGGAGGAAGAGGCCTGGCCCCGGTATGGAAAAACCCTCTGTAGCTGACATGGGGCCAACCAGCCAGCAGTCAATGACAACAGAAAAAAGTCTGTCATGCAGTGCATCACCTGGGCATCACACCAGGGGCCGCCTTGTCGTGATCAGCATCCCTGGTACTGCCTTTGGCCCAACACTCAACCCAGCCTGCAGCTCAAAGACCCTGCATGTTGCCTGGAAGAACTTGTCTAATACTTCACAAGGACTGAGTTGGAATGGGATGTAAAGGGTCAGCAGTCGTGTTGTTGCACTGCTGGGGTGCCCCGGATGTAGTCACACCTCACCTTTCCTGCATGACTACCCTCTCTTTTTCTCTTCAGTGAGATGCACAACTGGCTTTCTCATGCTTTTCCACAGCCTGAGTCAACATGCCTACCCGACAGAAAATGATGCATGGGGAGTTACCTCACTTTCAATGGACTTCAACTTTTTTTGTTGAGTAAGTGATTTACTCTTGCTTTTACTGTTTGTGTGTTATGTAATTTTCAAAATGGACCAACAAAAGTGGAAAGCTGGCATGCGTCAGCATCAGTGGCAGCTGGTGGAATTTGAAACTAGTGGGGCGTAAGAGCAATTAATGAGCTTTGGGACACATGTGAGCAAGCTGGAATTTGTTTTAGGAAAGTTTCTCCCCCAGAGAATCTTTATTGAAAAGGGTTGTAAAAAGGTGCATTTTCCAGCTCAATGTCTATAATAAATTACGAAAATGCATATTTCTTACAGGCATTTTTTTTATGGGCTTTAAAATAACATCATGAAAAGTGTCCTTGGTTTAGCATGACGCACATTTCATGAGGCTATTTGGTAGCTGTGTCCCATTTATTTTACTACTACAAAGACATGCCCTTGAACTATGCACTTAGCTTTTAGGGGTTGTGAAGAAATGTTGCCTGTGTGATTGAAAAATGCAAGACGTAGTAGTATTCTGCACTTTGCAAATTAATAGCATACAGAAATCTGTGTTAACTTGTGTCAGGGCTTGCTTGTCTCTTTGTATACTTTAATGCTACCAAGAAAGTCCTCAACATTCCAAGTACCTCCCGGCTAATTGTTCTCCTGCCTTGTGCCTCTTTTAATTTGGTTCAACACTATGCTAGCATGGAGGGCCCAGATATCCCTTAAAGCAGGTTCTCTTTTCACGGAGAGCTTGCCTACAATGAGATAATTTCCTGTCTGTCAGAACCCAGCACTCGGTGACCCCTGAGCATATGGCCATGTCTCAGACTCCAACTTCACAGAACTGGTGTCACAGGCTCCTAGATATCGTTACATGACAAGTGTCATAGGGTCCTGGCTGGTGGCACATGGCCAGTTTCAGATGACCCTGACTAACCTCACAGGGCCCTGGACTGTGTCACAGGACCCCGACCTGTGTCACATGACCATAACAAGCACACAAGACCTTGACCGGTGCCCCAGTTTCCCGATCTGGCTAGTGTCACATCACATACCCCTGCCGAGGTGCAGTGAGATCCATATGGTGACACATGCCACTGACCAGAATTCAGTCCCGCTACTGTGGCTCCGACTTGGCAGAGCTTTTCACTGCTCTGAGCCAGGCTCGTGCTGCAATAGCCAGATGCAAAGAGAGAGCCAGGTTTTGCGTTCGCATGCTTGATTTTTAATTACAGGCTTCGATTTGATGTGCCCATTAGGATGAAATGCAGAGTTGGCAGGACCCTCGGTGACCCAACTCTTCCGCACTCACTTATTTGCTGATGTAACATTTGTTCTTCAAAGTGATAAATAAAAAAATACACACAGATGATTGACTCTGCTCGGGCACTGCTTTTTATTTTTGAATAATGCTGCACCTTCGTTGGAGTATTTTCACGATCCGACAGATTGAATGTGACTTATGCTTTTACTGGTGCTGCCTACACTGAGTGAACTTCACATAGGCCGGAGCATAAGATGAAAGGCAGCGCCATTTAACACTTTGAGACTGAAAATGAATATTTATAAGCATGGTTATGGCGCCAACAATGCTTATATTTGACTGCATGCAATTTGCCGGCATGACGGGCGGGTGGGAGGTGGGGTGGAATGGAAATGGGGTAATCGCGGGAGAGATTGGGGGGAGGCGGGAGGGGTTTAATTAAAGAAAACTATTAAAAAAACGTACTGTCCTGCTTCTGTGTGGGTCCCAAGTCCGACTCCCGCTCCCGCCGTTCACCATTTTCTAATTCAGACCTGCAGCCCTCGTCATAGAACAGCCTCCCTCCCTCCCCTCCACCAATCACAACGCGCTGTGCACCACATTGTTGCTGTGCCACTGCCAGCTACAAAATATAAATTATGTATATACTAACTATTAACTAAACTCACTATGACTATGAGGAGGAATCCTCGCTCCATCCGTCTGACTCAGAGTTCAGCCGTATCGGGTTCAAGGGGGAGCGCGTGCCATCACTCTCCTTGTGACTCTGGTGTTCTTGTTGTAGCAGTCCTGTCCACGCCAGGGCGTGGTGACGTCCCAACAGCGCCGGCCAATCATTGACTACATGGAGCAGGGCTAAAACTGCCCATAATGAGACCCGGCTCCCCCGGGTCTCTGCCTGTGTGAGTGCAAGGAGAGGAGGAGGAGGCATGGGGCTACTGCGTGTGTGCGCATGCGTGGGAAAGTCATAAAAATGACTTGTCCTAAATGCGCACACACTGCTGCTGCCCCCTGCCACGCTGCTGCTATCTGCTAGCCCAGCCTGCCACTCACTGCCACAGGCCCGCCCCCCACACCCTTCCGCGATGACGTCACTATAGTTAGTGACTCCGACCGACCTCAAGTCTCAAAATAAAGGCATTATGACTCGGTAATTGGTATGTATGGAGTGACGGTCGTCCATGGCTAGTGGGGCAACGCCCCAACGCCCCCAATGGACGAACCGCCACTGGTCAGCATTATTAGATATCCTCAGTGGTAATAAATGTGGTGCTTGATCCAAAGAAATTTTACCACTGAATCATGAAAGTAGATTTCAAGTAGTGTTAATATGTGACTAGAATATTTGTGCATATTTAAACAGCTGATGTACAACAACAATATAAGAATACAGCATCACAGCAACACAACATAATTTTACACAAAGGCGAATAACAACAGCCATAATAATGACCAACAGCACACAGCCCATACAATAACACGATAATAAAGCAGAAGACCTACACCATAAGTAAGAATAAGTAAGAAAACTGCACAACACAATCTTACACACCAACAAAATACAAGCACATGACAACACAATAAGACCAGAGAATAATACAACACAACATTAGAGCAATCACAACACACTAAAATGCAATGAGACAACTGCACCAACAAACCAACAGCATATTAACACAACACAAAAGTAAACCATCTTAGAATACCAAAATAAAACATGCAATTGTACTCCATTTTTGTTTTTTTTTCTACTGTTGCGTTGTTAAGACTTTTTTTGTGTTGTAGATGTGTTTTTATTGTGTTGTGTTATTCTGGTGTATCGATATTATAATGTTTTGTCTTGTACTATATCACTCTGCTGTTACTTTGCTGCTGTATTGTAAAAGTACTGATGTGTTTTTTTCTGAAATATTGTTCTGTTCTTGTGCTATGTTCTGGTGAGTCTTCTTTGTTAGATTATTAGGTTGCCTTCTTGTGTTATTTTGCACTGCACTGCTGAGTAATGTTTTCTGTTTTGTTTTCTTTTCTTAGAATAGAGTTGTGTTTTTGAGGTGCGTCTTTTTTTTAGTTGTGTGTTGATGTTTTGTTATTGCATTGTGACTTATATTTTGTTGTCTTGGGGGTGTGTTGTTTTTGCACAGTTGTGTTGTATTTGTGTTTCCTGTTTGAGTTTGTTGTTGTAATGTTTTATTATATTTGTATTGAGAGTGCCTTGCCAATGTGCTGTAGTTATGTTTTGCTCTATTTTGTAGTGGTGCTTGGTTGTTGTGTTTTTGTTTTTCTGGTATTTTGCTGTGTTGTCTTCTTGTGATGTGCTATTGAGTTGTGATAAGTGCTGCAATTATTTGCACTCTTCAAATAAAGCTGCAATGCATTCAGACAAAAGTGACAATTATCATTAAAGTTGCAGAGACAAAACAACCATTTCATGGTGCCACAGAACATGGCAAACATTTATTTTGTTCAGCCCGTGTGTATCTTCTCTTAGATGTGACAAAAATAAGGAGAGGATGAATGGAATGTTTGAACACTTTTTATCCAGTGTGCCACTCCTGACAGAGATCAACCATAAGCAAGCCAGACTGATACTGTCCAAGTAGGGACACTGAGGTCCTAACTGCCAGGCCAGGTCCCCTCAAGACTGGAACACATGCAACCCCAGATTGGTCCCATTCGTTTTGGGCCCTTATTAGTGAGGTATAGACTTGTTGCAGTATATATGGGATCCACTTCTGGAACACTAATTTAACATAGAAAAACGAAAAAGTGTTGTGGGAGTGCCTGAATTACTCTCATCCATTGCTTATTACTCTGGATGCATTTCTAATATACTGTTCTCTCTCCCCCCTGCACCTCACTAGACAGTGATAAGCATTTGGAAATCAGACTTCGTGCTGTTGCAACAGCAATGGTTCACCCTAGAATTCAAGGAGAGGTCCCTTCTGGATGGGAATGTAAACACCCCCAGACTGTTCTCGACCATGTTCTTCGTATATAGGCAAATATAAATGAGGAAACATATTCAACTAAACTAAATACCAAGTTCATCTGCATATATTTTTTACATGTAATAAGCACAGCAATTAGAGGGGTCGTAAGTGTTATATTGCACATAAAGAGATGGCAATTGTAAACAGAAATTATTTATTCAAGATTCTTCATTGTTTTAAGAATTCACATAAAAAAAACTATTCAATTCTAAAAGTTATTTTGCCATACTTAAAAAAACACTAACATATCCAGCAATCCTCAGTATTTTCTCTTTTCACTATTTTATCCATTAACTTCTAAACGGTACTTACCTTGAAAACCTCATAAAATTGGATTTTTTTAATAATATGCTTCAAATGCTAATGGCTTCTCCATTATTATTTATTGCTTCTCTTACATCGATGACTATTGTATACTAGCTCATCGCCTTCATCCATGCTGTGAAATATTCAAATAGGTCGAGCCTTGCTTCTTTCATTGCAACAATCCTCTCTTCATAAATTGATTTCGAATGTTCAGAGTGAAGTAGCAAATCAGCATCAAATGCATCAAATTCTATAAAGAAAGTTGCTTTGTGACACTGCACATACAGCCCTCACGATCAGAAATTCTATATTATTCGTCATGAAAAAGAAATATCTGTACAGTGGTAAAAAGCATACACGCTTTACCATCTTAGAGTCTGATTTAGAGTTTGGTGGATGGATACATCGGTAGAAACATGACGCACATTCCAACCGCCTTATTACAAGTGGATTAGGATATAATTAATGCTCCTGGTTTCCCGTCTTTATAGATCTATTCAGATAAATACATAGAAAAAACAATCTGTGTTCCTTGTCTAAATGTATTTGTATAAACAGAAAAATACTGAGCAAGTTTTATTTCTGAGTGGGGTTGTGTTGGAGCGGGGCAGGGGGTGCTTCTCCGTGAGAGCAGAGGAGCGCCGCTCCACTGCCAAAAATGCCCCCTGGAGAGCCCCAGAGATGAAAAAATGGTAATAAACGTAATTTATTACCATAGTATTTTTCATCGACCCGTCCTTAACTGAGTGCCAGGGCGGGTCGAGCTGCTGACGCACTGCTGCTAAGTGGCATCTTTTAAGCTGAGCACTTCAGTTTAAAGAGCGCATGTCTTTTTGACCAGCCGTCTTGGGACGCCATGCCAGACATGCACATTTTAAACTACTCAAACCTAGCTGTTTTAAGACAGCTGGGTTAGAGCAAGCCTCCAGTGCCCTCCCATCCCGGCACTGCTTTCAAGCTGGTGAGAGCAGCCTCAGGATTGGTTAGGGGGATTTGCTGGAGAAAGCAGAACACAGATAGGGTGAGGAGACTGAGAGAGCGCAAATCGAGAAAAAATTAGAAATGCACCATATTTACAAGCACGTTGCATTAGTTTAGTAAAGATTACATAAGAGTGTCGAATTTATAGAGTGAAAATACATAAGAGTGTTTAACTAGAATAGACTGTATATATCAGTGTGAAAAGCTAATGTAGAAGTGTGTAAAGATGTTATAATGATGTTGAAATACCATGTTATGTGGCTGTTGTAGAGGAGAATGTAACACTGCTAAACGAAGAAATGTGTAGGCCACATGGCAGTTCACAGAAGATGAAAGGTGATGTTATACTTTCACGTGATATGGATTTTAATGTTGTTATAATTCAAAGTATTATTGATCATAGAACTGAAATATATGTTTTATAGAAGTGTTTCATATAACCATTGTGTGTAATAAGTTAGAATACTGTTTAAACTAAGAAATTAAAGGTTTATAGAGTGCACACGTTTCATGTAATTCTAATAGGCCTGAATAGATAAGTTCGTTTCTTTTGATCTGCATGTGTTAGTTAGAGAAATGTCATGCTAAGCATAAATTGCAGAGACTGCTTGATGGTTTACGACTTAGAAGATATGGTGGAGGCTGGAATTTGGGGCCCACTGCACAAGTGTTTGTTTGCAGGTGTGAGGAGGTTCCAATCAAGAGAGTGATGAATAGGGTTTTGTTCAGGGCGCCAGGCACAGGCCTGGATGAGGCTTCAGGAATTTCCTGGGGGGTACCGTCCTGCCGGAGAAGAGTCTGAGAAGCAAGGTCAACGCTAACGATGGGCCCAGAGGAGTATCAGCATGGAAAATGCCAGAACTGACACCACGTGAGGGGCGTCTCTAAAGGGCGTTTCTATTGTAAATGTGATTTTGTATTAGGGACAGCACCCCTGGGTGGAGTTAGGGCAGATGGTCTGAGGAACCTAAGAGAGCGGATGGGTAGGCAGATAGGTTAACTGCGAGACACCGATTTACAACGAAGACTAAGGGAAGTGAGTGATCTTCTTTGGAAGTCACCACTGCTGACACCTTTTTAGGTTAAGATTTTACTAAGTAGGGATGTCACTTAGTCTAGTGTAGGGACAGTCTAATCTGGATTTTCTTCCTTTCTGTAAATGACTCATAAGCTACAGCTTGTGTCTATTCTTGCAACTCTGATGATTTTTGAATTGGTTTTGGTAATATTCTTCTGCCGACTAAGAGCTTTTAGAAAATGTATGTTTGTATTGATACCAGTATATCTTTTGAACCTTATATTGAGATGTTTGTATCTCCAGTTAACTTTGGCTTTATAATAAACTTTTAAAACTTATTTGTAGTAGGTGGTTCTTTAGAGTGGTGTAAGTCTTTATTAATTGACCTAGTAGTGGATTGCCTTTTACTCTATGACAGGTATCAACGGTTTAGTCGACCTGAGTTGGGATCCAGACCTATAGCCATAGATCAAAAATCCCGCCGTAACAGTTGGTAGCAGAGACGGATGGTTACCTTCTAGAGGAAGGTGATCTAAACTAGGTTAAGATTACCCCAAGGTCCCTAGAGATCGAGAGATGAGCAGCGGAAGAATCGCCTGCCGAAGAAGGTGCTGACGGTGCGAGAGAAAAGCAGCAGGGTCGGACGAGAGTGAGTATAACAAGGGTCATGCGTTGACAGATTGCGGTGTTTTGTGTTGTATCTGTATTGTAATGTTATGCGGAGTTGAATGCCTGTAGTGTGAGTGAGAGAGGGTTGTGAGCGCGCGCAACCTGGCAAACTGGGAAAATCTTAAGTTCGGAGAAGAGCTTAAGTGGTTCGGGTGTATCGGACATCCAGAGTAGTTGTCGACCAGAGAAGGGGGTCATGAGGTACCATTGATCGCCCGCTGGACCGAGATAGGGGGAACGCAAGAGTGAGTGTGTGGGTAACGGACGCTGGTCGAAAGTTACCGTGTGTAAGTAACCTATCAGTTAAGGCGATTGTCTGGACGTACACGGAAAGACATTTCGTCAGTTAAGGTGACAATTACAGTTAGACTGTGGGCGTACAGTCAAGGAAAGTGATCGCTTGGTCGGAAGTAATCATTTTCAGAGTATGAATGGGACGCATGCATGACCGGGAGACGAGCGGAGAAAGGAGGGGAACTGCTGCGAAGGGGGACGAGTGACGTCAGCGAGAGCCGCGCTGTGATAGGCCGGTTGGTGTGAAGCCGCGCTGTGATGAGCCGGTTGGAGTGACGTCAGCGAGAGCCGCGCTGTGATAGGCCGGTTGGTGTGAAGCCGCGCTGTGATAGGCCGGTTGGTGCGACGTCAGCGAAAGCCGCGCTGTGATAGGCCAGTTAGCGAGAACCGCGCTGGGATTGGTGGATTGTCATCAGGAAGTAAACGAACGCGGAGAAAATAGAAATTTTGTAGATTTTGAACATGAAGTGTTTTAAATGTTTGAGAGCGATCTTTAAGAGAAAAAGAAGAGAATCTTATTACGGGGAAGAGGCACCGCCAGAGGGTACACCAGCTCACTATATGGCAACGAATGTTGGGTTGCATACTATACTGTGGCTTGGTACTTGGAGTAAGATTACAGAAGGGAATGAGGAACTGACTTTTCCGAAATACGGAACGTTTAGACTAGAGGTGTTGCATCAGCTGAAAGCAGTTATGTCCTCATTGAGACCTTTGCCTAGACCAACACAGTTTGAGGCGCTTAATGCGTGGATTAGGGCGGCGCACGACAGGAGTCAGAACAGACGCCAGGAAAGGGTAAGGCGATCAGTAAGGGCAGTGCAAGATGCCAAGTGGGATGCGGAAGCTAAGAAATGGAGAGTACAGACGATTGAGGTGGATAAGTTGTACCCAGTGAGAGAGGTTACAGGAGAAAAGAGACCCATAGAAGAGGATGATGAGAGCGAGTCGGAGGATGGTCTAATAAATAGGCTGTTGATAGATAGACCACCTCCGGACAATAGGGAGATAGAAGGTACTGAACTCCCAAAGCAAGATAGGGTTGACATAGAAGAGAACAGGCCACTCCCTATAACGGATTGGGTACCTACCAAAGGTGAGGAGACGCCTCAACATAGTCCTGTACAGAGAGTAGTCGGAAGGGTTGTGGTGCAGAAGATGCCAGCGACAGAGAGGGTTGAGTCTTATGGATTGCCAGATGCTCTTCAAGTACCCGTTACCATAGGGTCTATAGTGTCGGTTTATCACCCAGAGAAAGGGAGAGAGGAGGAACAGGTACGGCTAGACAGAGAAAGAGTTGAGATGGAAAGAAGGAATAACACGACAAATGCCTGGAGGAAATTGCCAGAACCGATAACGTGGAGCACAGCATTGGATTCAGCAGTGGATCCCGTAGCAGATCAGGGGGGTCAGAGAGGACCGATGGACCTGAGGGGACCACGGCTGAAATCCTATAAAGAGTTGAGGGCTGACTTGAGGGAATGGGATAGGTCCACAGAAGCACCGAGCGACAGGTCAAGAGCAGAAGCTGGATGGGGAAGTCGAGGCAACGGGACATTATCTCACTGCGGGGCTAGCGAAAGCAGTCAGGAGTGGGACGGTAAAAGTCAGGAGAGTAGAGGAGTTACACGTCATATTGACGGTGGAAATGTGCAGGAGCAAAAAGGTAGAAGTGCGGAGTGTGGAGAGACGTCTCGTCTCATTCAAAGTGAGGGAGACCAAAGGACACAAGAGTACAGGGATAGATTTAAGTGCACTCCCCACGCACCTGATGGTAACGTACAGTACTGGAATTGTGGGAACATGGGGAACCGCGAAGGATCTTGCCATGCGTCGAGTGATCAGAAATCACAGGCAAATTGCGAAAGCATGGGGAATAATGGAATGTCTTACCATGCACCTAGAGAAACCAGGCAGAACGGGAAATGTGGGACTATGGGAAATAGAGAAGTGTTTCACTATACACCCAGAGAGGATGGAACTGCATGGGACCTGGAGAGATGGGAGCATGGGAGGACTCCCCATAACACGCCTGAGCCCAGACGTAGGACTCAGAGCTGTGATGGGAGAGATGTAAATGGACTCTCTAGAGATAGCATACTGAAAGCTGTGATAAAAGCCAAAAGACTCGATGTGACCAGCTTAAAATCTGACCTGGACGAGATAATTGATGGTGTGTTGCCTTTAGAAAGGATTGACATGTACGAACAAGATGAGCTGCTGTTTATAGCAAAGGATGTCACTAGAAAGGCAAGAGCAACTCATGAGAAACTGTCTGAACTGGCAGACAAGTATATGGTAGATTTGTCCAGAACAAAAGCATTGCAGGGTAACCAAAGGTTGCATTATTCAGATCAGGACTTAGATGGGAGGAGGACAACTGGATTAAAAACACACATTAGGGAACTGATCACAGGAATAAGAGCATGGAGAGATCTGGACAAATGGGAAGAGAGGTGGTCCAAAAAGGGAACTGTCAGGCGGAGCGCGAATGTGATGTCTCCGGAGGGAAGGCTACTGCGGATGGAAGCATTCCCTTTGCGTGAAATAGCGAATGGGAGTTATGTACACGTGCCCTGGAGTAGGGGAGATTTGGCTGCATTTACCAACTCATTTCCGAAGTTAAGGGAAAATCCCGTAGAGTGGTACAAGCAGGTAGAGAGGTTTGTCAAGATTTCAAAAGTATTGTGGATTGATTTGAACACCTTATTTGACATTGTGGTCCCAGGAGACTTGTGGATAGCATGCAAGGTTAGTGTCGAATGGCCAACCGCAGAACCAGAAAGGGATGGACGTACTAATGGACCATCAGAAACAGTAATGTTAAAATATGATAGGGTGATGACGTGGCTGAAGGAGAAGGTGCCACCACAAGATATAGATTGGGTAAAAATAGACCGAACAAGACAGGAACCCAAGAAGACAGTTCATGAGTTTTATGAGCGATTGCTGAAAACGTTCAAAAAATACAGTGGGTTAGATGTAATGGATCCCAAGGATATAGGACAGTTTGTATCGAAGTTCGTTTTGGGGTTGAGACCTGATATTTGTTTGATGATTCAGCAACATTTAATTTGTTGGCAAAACAAACCATTGGATGAAATTTTGAGATACGCAAGGTATTGCAGTGATGAAATAGATTCCAAAGCAAAGAAACTAAAAGAGAAACTGATGATGGTGCAGATGCAGTCGGCTGGAAAGGGTGGACAGCAGCAACAGGGAACAGGGACAATGGGACGGAAATCAATTAGTCAGAATAAGGACAACGAGGAAAACCCGAGACCTAGAATAGACATTGCTACCTTGAAAAAAACAACAAAGTGTCACCAGTGTCACCGGGTGGGACATTGGAAACGCGAGTGTCCCTATAACGCTGAAAACGGAGAGCTAGAAGTAGAGGAGGAGGAAGTACTAGAAGTTCCAGTTCAAAGGGTGATAGTGCCAAAAAGTAAGGTGGTCAAAGGGGGGACTTCGGCTCCACGAGCCCAGTTCCCGCAGCCACCAAAGATTACGACAGGGGGAAAGATCTATAGACAAATGCCTCTTTTTATAGACGAAGAAGAGTGTTACTACATTGATCCATTGACGGGACAACGTGTAAGTAGAGAGGAGGACTGTACCCTCGGGGCAGTTCTAGAGGTGGATCAAAGAGGACCGTTTGTTGAGGCTGAAGTGGCAGGGTGTCCTACAACATTCTTAGTAGATACCGGAGCTACTCGATGAACTTTGAGATCGGCAGTGGTTCCAGATCTACCAATGTCGGGGGAAACTATTCAAGTGGTAGGAGTCACAAATAGGAGAATGACCAACCCTTTGACGGAACCAGTGCTAGTCCGAATAGGAAACCACAACTATGAACATCAGTTTGTAGTATGTGATTCTAGTCCTGTGTGTCTGTTAGGAAGGGACTTATTTTGCAAACTGAACTGCACAATATACTGCACACCTCAGGGAGTAGAGGTACCGACTACAGACGAGGATGCTACCTTTAAAGTTGCAAATTCGAGAGCGTGTGTAGAACTGTATCCTACCCTGACTGTGGGGGACCTTCCTCGGGACTTACGAGATACAGTGTCATCAGAGGTATGGGATTTTACTGGAGAAGAGATAGGATTTATCAAAGGAGTAGAACCAGTACAAATTGACCCCAGAGACGATTGCAGGAATAAAACCCGTAATCGACTCTATGATTCAACAGGGAATACTGAAGGAAATCGTGGGTAGTCCATGCAACTCCCCGATTATGGGTTTGCAGAAACCTAGTGGGAAATTTAGAATAGTGCAAGATCTTCGAAAGATTAATAACATAGTTGTTTCATGTTGTCCAGTGGTACCGAATCCATCAGTGATATTGTTTCAGATACCATTCCAAGCTGAGTGGTTCACCGTGATAGATCTTTGTCAGGCTTTCTTTTCAATTCCATTAGATGAAGAAAGCCAGTATCTTTTCGCTTTTAAGCTGGAAGATCGTGTCCTAACATGGTGTCGTATCCCACAAGGGTATACAGAAAGCCCATCAATTTTCAACCAGCTATTGAAGAAAAATCTTGAAAGTCTAGTACTGCCACAGAACTCGGTTCTGGTCCAGTACATAGACGACCTACTTGTTGCGTCAGGAACGGAAGAAGCTTGTAGGATAGATACCATCGCCTTGCTGAACCATTTAGCTGAAAATGGGCATAAAGTATCTCCGAGCAAATTGCAGTACTGTCTGACAGAGGTACAGTACTTGGGGCACCGGATAGAAAAAGGAAAGCGCAAGGTGTCACCAGATAGGATAGAGGCGATAATGAAGATGAATGCGCCTACGACACAGAGAGAAGTCAGGATGTTCCTAGGAATGGTTGGTTATTGCCGACAGTGGATAGCAAACTTTTCCCTGAAAGCAAAACCCTTACAAAAACTGACGCAAAGGAGGTGAGTGATCCAGTACCATGGGACAAGGATTGTTTGATGTCGTTCCTACAGCTGAGAGAGGACTTGTGCCGTGCTCCAGCTTTGGGGATGCCTGATTACGAAAAACCATTTTCACTTTACTGCTGCGAAAGAGAGGGTTGTGCTTTGTCAGTTTTAGTACAAACTCATGGAAATGCCCGTAGACCAGTTGCATACTTTTCGGCTACTTTAGATCCGGTAGCCGCAGCGTTGCCCGGATGTCTCAAATCCGTTGCTGCAACAGGTGTCAGCATTGAAAGGTGTGAAAATATCGTCATGGGACACCAATTAGTGGTGTATGTACCTCATTCTGTAGAACTGTTAATGACCAGGACAAAGACACAGCACTTAACCAATAATAGGCTCACGCGCTACGAGCAAGTTATTCTCGCTGCGGAGAACGTGACCATTAAGAGGTGCTCTGTTTTGAATCCTGCTACATTGATGCCACTTCCTAATGATATAGAAGGCGAAGAATGTGAAGATCACGATTGCCTTGATGTGACTGATCTATGCACCAAGCCAAGACCAGATATTGTGGATGAGCCGTTGACTGACCCTGATGAAATTTTCTTTGTTGATGGCTCATGTTTAAGAGACGATACTGGTCGGTTGAGAGCAGCTTATGCTGTTTGCACCATTACTGGAGTTGTGGAAGCCGCTTGCCTGGAAGGAGTACACTCCGCTCAGGTAGCCGAAATCATTGCATTGACACGTGCCTGTTTAGCAGGTAGCAAAATTAGAGTCACCATTTATACCGATAGCCAATATGGTTTCGGTGTAGTTCATGATTATGGGCAATTGTGGTCTCAGAGAGGTTACATGACCTCCTCTGGTTCGCCTATTCGAAATGGGGAATTTGTGCGATTGTTGCTAGAAGCAGTTGTTAAATGTGTAGCCCACACCAAAAATACAGATTTTGTGTCGCAAGGTAATCGATATGCAGACGAAGTTGCCCGCTACTATGCGGAGCAAGGATATTTTTTCACGGAAGTGGAAGTAGGTGGGACTCAGGAAAAGACAGAGTTAAACATGATGCTAGAAACAGTCGATACTTGGGATGATTTAAAAGATCTGCAAGAGAAAGCACCTGATACTGAGAAAAAGGCATGGGAAACAGCAGGTTGTGTGAAAAGTGACATGGATTTGTGGGTTTCAGCAGATGGAAGGGCAGTATTACCTGATGAACCAGTGAGTCCAATGGCACGACAGATACATGGTCCAGTACACTTAGGAAGAGATGCCATGCTGAGGTTATTTAGGCAGACTTGGTATAATCCTAGGTTTAGGATAGCAGCAGAAGCAGTTTGTCGGAGGTGTGTCACCTGCCAGCAATTGAACGTAGGGAAAAGAACACCAGTTACAATGAGTCACATTGGGAGGTCTGGGGGGCCTTTCAACAGAATGCAATTAGACTTTATTGAGATGCCAAAAAGCAACCGCCTCAGGTATGTTCTGGTGGTTGTATGCATATTTTCCAGATGGGTCGAAGCATATCCTACACGCAGGTGCGATACACTCACAGTAGCAAAGTTGTTGCTTAGAGAGTTGATCCCACGCTTTGGGGTGCCGACCTCTTTGGAATCAGATAGAGGAACTCATTTTAACAGCGAAGTTGTGAAGATGCTTTGCTCTGCATTGAACATTGATCAGAAGTTGCACTGTAGCTATCGACCAGAGGCTTCAGGTATCGTGGAGCAGATAAACGGAACTCTAAAATCCCGAATAGCCAAAGTATGTTCATCGACGTCCTTAAGCTGGCCTGATGCTCTGCCCTTGGTACTCATGAGTATGCGTAGCACACCAGACAGGAGGACAGGTCTCTCTCCACATGAGGTGTTAATGGGGAGGGCAATGAGACTTCCGTCTGTTCCAACTACAGCTTGGTTGAATATTACAGATGACCTGATCTTGGATTATTGCAAGGGACTTTCTGATGTCATTCATTCTGTGTCTCTTCAGGTGCAGGCTGCTGAAGTTCCATCTTCAAGAGACCTATGTCACGACTTGTGCCCTGGAGACTGGGTGCTTATTAAAAAGCATGTGCGGAAGAACTGCCTAGATGTGCGTTGAAAGGGGCCCTACCAAATAATCCTGACAACGAATACTGCTGTAAAGTGTGGAGGGCTGCCAAACTGGATTCATGCTTCCCATACTCGAATAGTTCCAGCACCCTTAGAAGAAACAGCTCCTCTCACAGATGAAAATCCAGCTGTGGGCGGCGAACCACTAGAGGGGATCAGTCAAGCTGTGGGGGTGTCAGAAGAAGTTGGGAGTGCTACAGATCCAGAAGAAGAAAGACAGGACGACAGTGGAACTGAAGTTGCCACCGAAGGAGAAAGTTGTTGTGAATACGGCTCAGAGACAGATCAAGACAAGAGTGATCAAGAACCGAGTGTGAGGACAAGAAATAGGAGAACAAGGCGTGGAGAAGCTACTTGGCCTGAAAGAAAGAAGAGGCCGAGCTTGAAGCCAACTCCAGAGAGAACTCTTGCTCCTATCTCTGAAGACTCGGATCTGGACGATGGTGCACAAGGACAGGAACAGGAAGGTCCGAGAAGATCGAGGAGGGTACGAGTGCCCTGCAGAAGATACGCTACTCCTGAGTGGACCTACCTAGCTACAGATGTTCAGTGCACGGAGATCTGGGAGGTTGAGGGAAGTGACATTGATCAGTACTGACCCAATCATAACAGTGGAAATAGTGTTGGTGATACCCGGAGTGGAGGTCGAAGGGTTGCTGACACTCACTATCCCCAATCCTCCTTATCTGAGCGGGATAAGAGACATGGTTTTAAACAGAATAGAATTTCCGACTTTTTGTCCAACGAGGCCAACGCATGAGGAGATCACTCTTCGTTTGGAAATATTAGAATACGTGATTAGAGCCGCTGGAACACGCTTGATTCCAGATTGTTAAAGACTTTGTAAATAAATAGATTGAAAGATAACCTAGCGCCAAGTGGAAGAAGAAGAAATTTAGGGATTCCCATTTAGTGGACGGAGAAGGGCTAGGGTTGTCTTTTGCTTTATAACTCAAAGACTGATCTTGCGGAAGGGATTATCAGCTTCCAGATGTGGTTCGGAGAGACTGAATAAGCAAAGAAAAGAGACTTTGTGTTGTGAAAGAAAATCAGAACTACACTGTCTTGAGATCATGGAGGCTGGCAACCCAAACCGCAGGACAAAATGCATAGTAGGCACACTTTTAGTGGGAGTAATTTTTCTTATAGTTTTAGTAGTTACCATATCATATGTAGTGGGACATGAAAATGAAGAAAAGGCAACAAAGGAAGCAAAAATTGTATTGACACAGAAACCTAATACTGCTGGTAAAAAGGGGGACAATACAGAGAAAGATAAAGCTTTGCTAGCAGCAGAGACTCGTAGGTTGCATGTGGATGAATCACAGGGAAATTTCAAATCAAATGCATATGCTAAGTTGCTTTATGAATATATTGATGCTATGGAGGCTAAAGATTGTTATGTCTGCATGCATTTGCCAGCCTCTGTAGACGAAGGTGTTAGATATCATCATTTTCCATTGACTTATGGAATTACATGTAGTTTGTTGCTTAGTATATTCTATGAACGTGATGGGTTTGAATATTATTTTTCAAACTTTGATGCTGTTTTGCCAGAAGTTCCAAACTACAAGCATATGAATAAGTGGGATTATTATAAGAGTGAAGATAGATTAAAGAAATTTTTCATTCCTTGGAAAACGTTGGATACTTCACATGCCCGAAGAAATAATTTGATTTGTAAAGTGTCAGAAATTGAGAAAAGGTTTATAGGGCAGGTGGATGATCGGTACAGGAGACAGAAGATCTTAAAAGCTTCAGGCCAATGGAAAACAGATTGGACAGAGGAAGAAAGGTCACACCAAAGAAAGGGTAGTAATGGTCCAATAGCTTTAGATCGAGAGAAGAAAGGGAAACTGTGTATATATAGGGGTAAAACCTATGATGAGAATGTGTTTGTGGGAGAAGTAAATTGTGAACATGCTTTCCAATTAGAGTATTATACAAAAGATTTCTTGAAGGGCATGCAGGTGATCCCGAATGTATATTTTGTTTGTGGAAGAAATGCATACGTGAAACTACCGGATAATTGGTATGGATCATGTTACTTAGCAATTGTCTTCCCCAAAATATACCATGCTAAGGATCTAGAAATTATAGAGGGAAGAACCCAAGCTAGAGGAAGAAGGGATGTAAGCGATGAGGAGGTAGTTGGAGACGTATTTGGTGCTATGTTTCCTCTTTTAGAGATAGCACTGGATGATGTCAAGATCAGAAGATTGGCAACAGTTGTAGATAGGTTGTCCGCCAGTACTGCTAGATCATTAATGCTGGTGGAGGGAGAGATGCAGTCGATAAGGGCAATGGTTCTTCAGAACCGACTTGCTCTAGATGTTCTGTTAGCCAAAGAGGGAGGAGTCTGTAAGGCTTTGAAGGTTCAGGAATGTTGTACTTACATTCCAGACAATTCAAAACCTCTAGAAAAGTATATACGGAACATCACTGAAATTCATCATGAGATTGAGGATTTGACACAGGTAAATGTGTGGGAAAAAGTAGGTCATGGAATGGGTAAAGTTGGAAGTTGGTTTGCCAACCTAGGAAAGGGTTTCATTTGGTACATACTGAAACCTATTATCATAATAGTGATTTGTATAATCACTTTGTGGGGATTGGTGCGGCTGTACCAATGGTATAGATCAAATAGGTTGCAGAGATCCATGAGAGAGCAGGAAAGGAGATAAGCTGCGATGCAGGATAATCAGTACCGGAGTCTGAGGGCTCTAGAGATGATGAAACGAGAGAGTACTGTAACGAGTTCAGTTTGATTTAGGTCATACTTCAAGGATGGTGTTGTGATGGTGATGACTACTAAAAGTCATCAAAGGGGGGAACTGAGAGAGCGCAAATCGAGAAAAAATTAGAAGTGCACCATATTTACAAGCACGTTGCATTAGTTTAGTAAAGATTACATAAGAGTGTCGAATTTATAGAGTGAAAATACATAAGAGTGTTTAACTAGAATAGACTGTATATATCAGTGTGAAAAGCTAATGTAGAAGTGTGTAAAGATGTTATAATGATGTTGAAATACCATGTTATGTGGCTGTTGTAGAGGAGAATGTAACACTGCTAAACGAAGAAATGTGTAGGCCACATGGCAGTTCACAGAAGATGAAAGGGGATGTTATACTTTCACGTGATATGGATTTTAATGTTGTTATAATTCAAAGTATTATTGATCATAGAACTGAAATATATGTTTTATAGAAGTGTTTCATATAACCATTGTGTGTAATAAGTTAGAATACTGTTTAAACTAAGAAATTAAAGGTTTATAGAGTGCACACGTTTCATGTAATTCTAATAGGCCTGAATAGATAAGTTCGTTTCTTTTGATCTGCATGTGTTAGTTAGAGAAATGTCATGCTAAGCATAAATTGCAGAGACTGCTTGATGGTTTACGACTTAGAAGATATGGTGGAGGCCGGAATTTGGGGCCCACTGCACAAGTGTCTGTTTGCAGGTGCGAGGAGGTTCCAATCAAGAGAGTGATGAATAGGGTTTTGTTCAGGGCGCCAGGCACAGGCCTGGAGGAGGCTTCAGGAATTTCCTGGGGGGTACCGTCCTGCCGGAGAAGAGTCTGAGAAGCAAGGTCAACGCTAACGATGGGCCCAGAGGAGTATCAGCATGGAAAATGCCAGAACTGACACCACGTGAGGGGCGTCTCTAAAGGGCGTTTCTATTGTAAATGTGATTTTGTATTAGGGACAGCACCCCTGGGTGGAGTTAGGGCAGATGGTCTGAGGAACCTAAGAGAGCGGATGGGTAGGCAGATAGGTTAACTGCGAGACACCGATTTACAACGAAGACTAAGGGAAGTGAGTGATCTTCTTTGGAAGTCACCACTGCTGACACCTTTTTAGGTTAAGATTTTACTAAGTAGGGATGTCACTTAGTCTAGTGTAGGGACAGTCTAATCTGGATTTTCTTCCTTTCTGTAAATGACTCATAAGCTACAGCTTGTGTCTATTCTTGCAACTCTGATGATTTTTGAATTGGTTTTGGTAATATTCTTCTGCCGACTAAGAGCTTTTAGAAAATTTATGTTTGTATTGATATCAGTATATCTTTTGAACCTTATATTGAGATGTTTGTATCTCCAGTTAACTTTGGCTTTATAATAAACTTTTAAAACTTATTCATAGTAGGTGGTTCTTTAGAGTGGTGTAAGTCTTTATTAATTGACCTAGTAGTGGATTGCCTTTTACTCTATGACAGGTATCAACGGTTTAGTCGACCTGAGTTGGGATCCAGACCTATAGCCATAGATCAAAAATCCCGCCGTAACAAGACCGTCGGACGTTGTGCAGAAAGCAAGGGTTTGTAGTTATTTCTTTTTATTCAAACTTACCACTGACCTTGCATGCATGCACACACTGATCACACATTTGACACGCCTCTGGCTACTTGCCAGCCACAGCTGGAGCAATGAAGGGTTTTGGGATGTTTGTGCCAGTGGGAGGAAAGCATTCTTGAAGCCAGTAATATTTATCCATGCTTTGAGGTGTGTGTGTTAAAAGAAAAGAGCTTGGGAAATGTGTCGGTGGAGTTGAATACATCCCACAGAAAGAGTCAACTTCAGGTAGTAGGCTTCATTCTCAAAGAAACTGCCCAGTTAACTGAGATTCAGCTGCTATGATCTGAGTGTAACGTCAATGCATATGGTTGCAATCCCAGTAAACTCGCTTAGCTGGATAATGCCCCTGCTGTAAAATGTGTTTGTGTGCTTGTTATAAGATCACAATTATTTATATTTTATGTTAAATAGTTGGTGTAACATGAATGTCATTCCAGAAAACATGTAGTGACACTGTACCTTTTCACTCCTTCAGGTCTCCCACTTTCTCTTAAAAAAATAACCAGGTGAAAACGACGTAACTTGTGAATAAAATGCTGTGAAGTACTGTTCTGAATGTGAAAAGCTTCTCAGTAAAGGTGTCATCTGCTCTTCACTAGTCCTAATTACTAACTGTGTATTCCACTGTCCTTTGAAGACTATGATGTACTCTGATATTTTATGGTTTTTATATTTCCCTGACACACTGAGACCTGGTGGTTCTCATGCATAAAAGGCTTTTTACTTTTAAAAATTAAGTTTCACATTCTTCCTGCCACTAGTGAAAATGTTACACTAAAAATGTAGAAAGTTTGTTTGCATAAAACCATCAAGCCTTCGTGCTTCTTGATTCAACCGAATACATGTTTGCTTTGGCCCTCATGTATTATGCCATTTAACCGTGCTTAAGGCTCTGATTTGTAAAATCAGAGCCTTTGTGATCACAAAATGGCATTTTTAAATTCACAAAAGCTCAACAGCGATTCTGTAAGATGCTACAGAATCTTACCAAATCGATAATTGGGTTTGGGAATAAATAACAATCTGGTATTTTGAAGGAGCGTGTTAACAGCATCCCTTCTAAATACCAACTCTATAAGGTCTTTTTTAATGTTTTGCAACTGAAATCCTGTCACAAAACATTCATATTTTACAACCTTCTCAAAAGGAAGTGGTTAGACATTCGCAAATGGGAGGGGATCCTCATGGACCCATTCCCTTTTGTGAATGTTCACAAAAATGTTTTTGTGAGTAGGCAGTGGCCCATGAAACCACTGCCTACTCATATAAAGGTTTGCGTAATTTATTTATTTTAAATGCAACCCTATTTTCTTTTTAGGAAAACAGGTGGCATTTAAAAAAACAAAAATGCTTTATTTAAAAGCAATCACAGTCATGGTGGTCTGCCGACCCCATCAGGCAACCATGCCTGTGAATGTAGCCAATAGTAGTGGTGATGGAGCAAGGTTTCATATGTAACAAAACTTGCTTGAATTCAATCCTCTCGAAATAACATGTAATAAAGTTAACCAACATGTTTTGTGAGCACTAATAATGCACAACACAACATTTCTGTATCTAGCAGAAGCTTGTCTATGTGCTTTACTAACTAGTAACCCGAGTGTCTTAATATGGCTGCCGAAAACGCGGGAACTCTTCTGCGCATGCGTCTACTGCATCTACGTAGTATGACGTACTTTGCTTTTGGTGGGAATTCTTTGCAGCTGCCCAATGCCATAAATGGCCACTTTGAATCTCACATGCTAATGCATATGCTTTTGCCTAAACTAAACCTAGTGTGTTTTGCTTAACTACTAATGCAATAGATAAAATAAATAAATGAGATTACAGTAGGAATAAGTGGTATACAGTGCATTCATTTATTTTTGTTTTCTAACTTGTCCTACTTTGACTTTATTATCAGCTTGAATTTTGGCCTGAAGGGTGTCTGAATCTCCATCTTGAATTATCTCTGCGTGCGCACTTGAACTTTGAAAGCCTTGAAGTCATCGCATTGTTACCAGAGATGTGCCTGAGAAACTCACCGTTTGACCTGAAAAGAGGAAGTCGTTTCGAATAAAATTGTTATACATTGTATATTAAATAATGTGAATGTTGCTGAGAGGAATAAAAGCATGGGGAAATAAAATTATGAGTGGGAACATAGAACAAATAAGTCAATGAAGATGTTTTCATACTAGTATGGTGTGATGACCTCTCCCCGTCCCACTGTCCAATCAAATGAAGGGAATACACAATATTGAAACATTGGGGGGGTGGTATATACCCTGGAAATCGGTATCACTAAGATAGGCTCAATCAGTTAGATTATCCGCCTTGTCACAGACCTGTCACTGACCCAACGTATGCTGAAGGAGAATCGAGACAAGAGGGCTGGTCGAGCATTCTGACAGAAGAATCGGGAATTTGCTGAGGGAGAAAAATCAATCTACCCAGTCGGGGTCCAAGAGTAGCATCAGAGAGGGGTGTAACACTGGTGTTGCACTTAGAAGATGTTACCTATCCTGTCCTGCACCTGTCCTGACCTGTTGGCTCCTGTCTAGTCGGGAACCCTTTCTTTTCAGCCCTTTTGGGTGGGGTTGGTCCTTGCACTATCTAGGTAAATATAAATTTGTGTGGTATGTCCTTGTACTGTCTTCCCTTTCTCACCCTTCCCAGGTACCAATGTCTAGAATTTTAACTGTCTCCAAAGATTTTTGCTTTGATCATTATTCTTATTATTGAGAAACTGTTGATTAGTATGTGCTGGTATTCGACCTGCAAAATATTGCATAGATAAAGGTTTTAAAACTTTCCTGAGTCTGTGGTTATTCTATGAAAATAAATTGTTTTAGTCATACCTATATTATAACTTCCTGATCCAATCCCGTCATTAATTGCTGTGCCAAGAAATTGGTAAGTTATGGTTTACAGGTATATGTAATTATGACTAAATAATTCCTGATCAACAGCAGCAAGAAATAGATTACCGGCTTATAGTGTGTATGTTTATGGGCACAGGTGAGTATGTTGTGATATGAGTAAACTAAGTTGGTAATCCTGCACCATCAGTAGGTTCTTGGTAGCAGAGCTATGGTTAGGTTTTAGTTAAGATAGGTAGTTAATAGTAATTTGTATATATTATTGATTTTATGTATCTAATCAAACCCGTTTGTATTCTTATTCGTTGTCCAGAATTCCCCCGGGATATTGAATAGCGGGTGGTAAATGGAAGCCACACTGCAGTGAGGTTACTTGCCTTGATGAAATAAGTGTGAAAAGTTAGGTAAAACTTGAAGCACTAATTAGGGATTATTTTTCTTTGTGTAAAAGTGAGTGATTAATAGCAAAGAAGTTCGCTGGTAAAAATTTGGTCTTATATCACCTTGAAAGGGTAAGTCTAAAAGCGTAGCACGCCCTTCGATGCTTGAGTGAAGGGTAAGCGGAAGAGGTTTTACTCGTAGTGTGTGAAGGGTAAACGGAAAGGTTTTACTCACCGTGAAAGAAATGGACTTTTCTTTGAATTTAGTCAATCAAACACAGTAGCGAATGTTTTTATGTTGTTAATTAATGAAATGCGTAAGTGAAATTAAAAGAAATTGAGTTGTCGTATTACCTTGCAATGGAGGGGTCAGTTGGGGGTGCTGCACTGACATCACTGAGAGCCGCGCTGGGATTGGTAAAAACAGCGGGCGTGTAGCCGAGGTAAAATTGTAAAGGCGGGGTGAGTGTAGAGAGGAAAAACTCACTTCACAGAAAAGCAGCGCAAGCATTGCTTAGAAGTATTCTGCAAATCAAATTTTGATTGGTCATTAGAATAAGAGTCGCACTGGTACTGGAGAAATGTTTTAAGTGAAAATAAACAATTGATTATTTGCCAAAATAGGATTTGCAGTATTAATGAATAGTAGAGAGTATATGTGGAACCCTGATCCAACCATAATAGGGTCTCGACCAGATAGAAGATTTATAGGTTTTACCCACGAGCAGTACATTAGAGGAAAACCAAGAACCATGTACGGAGACAAAAAGAAACATTTTGTTTATTCAGAAAATTTAGATTTTGTTTTACAAAGGATGAACCCATTAAACCTAGAGAAGGAATTATTATTCCTCCCCCGAATACCCCCGCATCATACACAATGATAGAAAGAGGCTACCACACTTGTGTATGATTAGAAAATTGGATAAAATACAAAAGAGATGACAGAATATTAGCATTTCCAGAGTTCGGAACATTTCATGGTAGAATATTGCACAATTTACTAACTCACATGAATGAATTAGAACCAAGGCCTAGACTAACCCTGTATGAAGCTTTGGAAGAGTGGGAAACTGAGGCTTTTGAACAAGATAGGCCATGGTGTGATAGGGACTTGAGTAAATTCTATCCTAAATTCCCCGAGAAACTAGAGACAAGCAGATGAAGCAATGGAGACAGGCTATGGTAGTAGAAGGGTTATACACTGTACTGACCACAGAAGAAACAACAGGAAGTAAATGTACAGAAAAGACAAAGCATTTAATGACTGGTACTAGAGATTCTGAGGACGATTATCTTGAAGACTTTTTAACAAAAAATCCTCCACCTTACCAGGAGGAAACCAATAGAATTATCCCTAGTGCCCCGTTTTTTAAAACTTCTTTGGTTCCGCAGATTGTACATGGACATACTATCGAGAAGGTGATACAAGAAAAAGAGAGAGAAGCAATAAATAAAAACAGAAGCGAGGTA
The DNA here is from genome assembly GCF_964261635.1 of Lissotriton helveticus. Taxonomy (NCBI): domain Eukaryota; kingdom Metazoa; phylum Chordata; class Amphibia; order Caudata; family Salamandridae; genus Lissotriton; species Lissotriton helveticus. Next base: position 918,579,866 of record NC_136065.1, on the reverse strand, counting down.
ATTTAGAAAATAACTCAATTAAATACAAGCCCTGAAGCATTAACGATCCCAGTGACTATAGGTCCTGTAGTTCCCTTATATGGGAACAAGAAAATTGGTCCTAAAACTCCTGTTCTGACTACTCCAATCACGCAAACCAGAAAAGAAAAAATATTAATGGATTACCAGGACAGTGAGTGTGAGTTAGTGATTTCTTTAATGGATTTACCAATAAGAGAGCCAATAAATAATTCCTTTAGAAAAGTTACCCCTGGGTGCTCAAGAGAGGTTAAGATTGAAACATTCACAGGAACGAGGAATGCTACTGTAGTAACCCCTGAAGAAATAGAAAGATGGACACGGACATTGAAGAACCAAAATCACAGCCTAAGGTATTAGATATCTTTCAATTAAGGATAGAATTGGAAGAAATGATAGCAGGGACTGTAGGGCTAGAAAGATTACATTCTTTCAACGAAGAGGAATTGTTATTCATATGCAGCAGTATCACTCAAAATACATGAAAAATTAATGAATTTGGCATCAGAAATGGGAATTGACGTAGGAAAATCTAAAGTTTTGCAAAAACCATATAGAGCAGAATATTCTAACAAAGATTTAGAAAATATGAATGTGTCAGGAAGAAAATTACAAATAAAAGAATTATTGACATTGTTACAAAAATGGGGAGAAAGCCAGATGGACAAAGAAAAAGGAAGACGCACAGGCAAATCGAACGACATGAGTACGTAATGAAAGAAACATAAAAGGTTTAAAGGTTGTGCCCAATGAGAGAAATTCCCGGAGAAGGTTATGTACATGTCCCATGGCCCAGACAGGATATTTTGTCATTCACAAATGATTTTCCAAAACTTAGAGAAAATCAGTAGAATGGTACAGGCAAGTCGAAAGGTTTGTGAAGGTTTCAAAAGTGCTACTAAAAGATTTAGATGGTTTGTTTGACATAGTTGTTCCTGCTGACTTGTGGAAAGAATGTAAAATTTCAGTTGATTGGCCTAATGATGAATACCCACAAGATGCAAAAACAGGAGCCCCATCAGATGATGTAATGAAAAAATATCACCAAGTAATAACTTATTTGAAAGGAAAGGTCCCCCCAAAGGAAACTGATTGGATTCAAATAGATAGAACAACCCAAGAGAAGGTTTAACCTGTACACACTTATTATGAACACCTTTTACAGGTATTCAAACAGTACAGTGGATTGGAAAACATTGATAATGAAGACATGACACATTTTGTATATCGTTTTGTGTCTGGGTTGAGGTCAGATATATCCCAAATGATTAAAGATCATAAGTTATGCTGGCAAGCAAAACCCATTGACGAGATACTCAAGTATGCAAAATACTGTGGGAATGAAATTGATAACAGACGAAAGGAATTAGAAGAAAAGGTCATGTGGGCTCAAGTAAAATTAGCAGATCAACAGGAACTCAAACTTAGTAATCAGGCAAGTAATCAAGGAAAAGGAGAAGGACAAGGCAAAGGTAATCGGGGCAAACCAAGAGGGTGAATGAGCAAAGAAGTGGCAAAGAAAAAGTTTCGCTGTCACGGGAGCGGAAAATTGGGGCACTGGAAAAACGAGTGTAAACTTGTATAGAATAATAATGTCTACAATCAAACCTTAAATCTGCAGACGCAGAATGAGGTGTTAATGGGGCCATCGCAACAGGTAATACAGAATCAATTGCCACCTGCCCCTATGCCAGATTTTGTGAGTCAAGCCAAGTACAGTGTGGACACCGGATTTCGGGAGGGAAGTGGCAAGAAAAATTATATAACCCAACAGTTTCTTTTACAGAACACAGTTTTTGGAAACAAGGATCTATGACGGTGCCTGAGAGGGGGGGAAGAGGAATGCGTACTTAGCGCATCCTTGCTGGTAGGCCAGTCAGGGCCATATATCGAGGGTAAAGTTGAGGGAAATGATATTACCTTTTTATTGTACACTGGTGCTACCCGTTCTACTGTGAGAACAGCAGACATCCCAAACCTACCCCTCTCGGGGAATATATAAGATCATGTTAGCCAGAAAGAGAACTGCAGTAAATGACCCAGTTAAAAAGATGACCCCGATGAATTGCCAGAAGAGGTCCAAGATACCGTAAATCCTGATGTATGGGATTTTTCCGGAAAAGAAGTAGGATTAATGGCAATGTAGACCCAGTGAAAGTAACTGTAATGGAAGGTGCAGTTTACCCAAATACCCAACAATACAAAATGAGCGCAGAAATAAAAGCAGGTGTTGCAGCAGAAATTGAACGTTTGCTCGAACAAGGCATATTAAAATAAATGAGTAGTCCCTGTAATTTACCTATAATTGGTATAAAGAAGCCTAATGGAAAATATAGGGTGGACCAAGATTTGAAGAAGATAAACAAAATAGTTGTACCATGTTGCCCGATAGTACCAAATCCAGCAGTAATCTTATATCAAATACCATGGAGTGCAGGGTAGTTCACTGTAATTGATGTATGCCATGCCTTTTTCTCAATTCCAGTGCATCCAGACAGTCAGTTTTTATTTTTGTTTAAATTTGACAAGCATGTTTATGTTTGGTACCGTGTTCCGCAAGGGTACACAGAAAGTCCATCGATCTTTAATCAAATTTTGAAAAAGTGTCTTGAATCTCTGGTGATGCCCAGACAATCTGTCTTGGTGTAGTACATTGACAACTTATTAGTCGCCTCTAAAACTCAGGATGATTGTATTACTGATTTGATTGCATTGTTGAATCACCTGGCTGAAGGTGGACATAAGGTGTCACCTGAGAAACTACTATTCTGCATCACTTCAGTTAAATATTTGGGACACCAAATAGAAAGAGGTGTCAGAAGAGTGACTTCAAAAATAATCAAAATAATCAGAAATATGAAATAACCTCAGACTCAGAAAGAAATCAGGATGTTTCTCTGAGTTGTAGGATATTGCAGGCAGTGGATTGTGGGTTTTGCAGTACTTGCTAAACCACTGATACAAATGACAAAGAAAAAAGCAAGAGATCCAGTAGAATAGGATGATAAAAGCATGACAGCCTTTGTGAGATTGCACAACTGTTTGTACGAAGCACCTGCATTAGGTATGCCAGACTATTCTAAAGAATTTGCATTATTCGGTGATGCAAAAGACAATTGTGCTCTCGCAGTCCTAACACAGAGACATGGCCTGATGCGACGTCCTGTGGCATACTTCTCTGCCACTTTGGACCCAGTGGCATCCGCATTGCGAGGGTGCATAACATCTGTAGCTGCCACTTGCATGAGTCTGTAACAAAGTGAATCTATTGTAATGGGACACCCTGTAACAGTGTATGTCCCACATGCAGTTGTGATTTTGCTAACACAAACTCGTACTCATACCTTACTCCTTGTCGGCTGACTAAGTATGAGCGAGTTATACTAGTTGCATAAAATGTAACGATAGTCAGATGTACTGTCTTAAACCCAGCAACTCTGTTACCTGATTCACCATTCAAAGAAGTAAAAGATGAGGTTGAACATGATTTCCTTGACCTTACTGAGATGAGTACTAAACCATGCCTCGATATACAGGAAGAACCTTTAAAGGGTGCAGAACATGAGCTGTTTGTAGATGGCTTGGGCATGCGTCATGAGGTAAGAGGATTGAGTGCTGCTTATGCTGTTTGCACATTGGCTGAAATAGTCGAAGCATCCTACTTACCAGGAGTCAAGTCTGCACAAATAGCCAAATTGGTAGCTTTGATCAAAGCTTGCAAAATTGGAAAGTAACCATTTACACTGACAGTCAGTATGGTTACGGAGTTGTGCATGACTTTGGCGAGCTCTGGATGCAAAGGGAGTTCATGACTTTTTCAGGAACCCCTATTAAAAATTGACATTTTGTAAAATAATTATTTGAAGCAATTCAATTGCCAAAAGAAGTGGCCGTGGTCAAGTGTGCTGTTTACCAATCTGGAACCGATAAAGGGACAGCTGGTAACCGTCATGCTGACCAAGTGGCCCAACATTGTGCTGAATACGAAATAGCAGTAAACAAGAAAATTGATGCATGTGGAATCAGCTGGCAACTTATGCTACTTGGGGGTGTAAGAACATGGAAGGAAGTAAGCGATTTACAAAATGAAGCAGAACCAAAAGAGAAAGAAGAATGGGAGAAAATAGATTGTTAGAGAAGTAGTGAGGATCGCGTAATAATCTATTTAGATGGAAGACCTGTTTTACAAGACTTTATGCTTGCACCCATGGCTAGAATGTACCACGGAGACACTCACATAGGCAGTGATGCAATAATTGGACTTTTCAGACAAGATTGGTTTAATACAAGGTTCAGGAATAAAGCAGAGAGTCTTTATACTGATAGAGCGCGCAGGTCACCCGTCTATAACTTTACCACAAATACTCACCTAGGCCCATATACAAATTTAATAATAATTTCTCAGATCAGGTAACCTGGGCACTGGCTATCAGATATTGTACTTCCTAGGTCCTATACCCTCAACTTACACTCCTGGTCACTGGTATCTGTTGACCTGTGGGATCAGGTAATATAGCATAATAGGAATGGTAGCAATACGATAATATGCACTCAAATAATAACCACAGACTCAAGAAGTTTTGAAAACCTTTATCTAATCTTCATCAAAAGTCATAAGCCAAAGGTTCACAGCAAGCAAGCTATCAATAATTAGAATCATGAAAAGCGTATAACTATGCAAAAGATATATTATGCCAACCATTTAGAAGTCTAAAGGGAAGGTAAGAACAAGGAACATACTGAAATGAACGTATAGAAATCAGACTTGGAATGGTATTTTCTAAAGGATGGGAAAAATAAGGCACATGCTAGAAGTCACAGTTTAATCGTTTCTAAGAGGGTGGGTAAGAAAAGGGAACACAAATTATAATGACGTAACTGAGTTTACCATATATCTATAGGGAAGGTAAGAATATGGAACACACTAAGAATTCAGAATAACCACTTTAGCTTTTCTAAGGGAGGGTAAAGAAAAGGAACATCTATATTTTCATGAACAGTTCTTTATCTTCAATTCTAAAGGATGGGAGAAAATTGGGTCATGCTAAAATAGCAAGAATCACAATTTTATTAATTATCCCAAAGGAGGGGAAAAGAAAAGGAACATATGCAATTATGACTTTATCAAGATTCAGGGAGGGTAAGAAAAGGACATAAATATACTATTCGTTACCCACACAGATTAATATTTACCAAGAACGGTGTGAAGACCAACCCTGGCCACGGGTCAGTTAAGGACAGAAACCCCAAAAGTTGCAAACACTAGTAGGCCAGCAAGTGCAGGTCAGAGATAGGACAGGAAAGCCAGATTTGTATCAGAACCGGACCACCGAAAGTTGAGACCAGCACCCGCAGTTCAGTTGCAACGCCTGCGCTACTCCCTCTCTGCAGCTATCAGTCAAAACCCCGATTAGGTTATCGATTTCCCCAGCAAAGTGCTTCGCCAGGACTTCAGGTCCCAGAACCCCGATTGGGTCAGCGAGTCTTCTGACAGAGTGCTCCGCAGCACCTCTGTTCTCGATCAGCTATTGAGTGCGTTGGGTCAGTGACAGGTCAGCTATTCGGACAAGTCGGACAATTTCTCTAGCTAAACCTAGGCTAGTTATACTATTGAGATCAGTGTACCACCCCCCAGTGTTGCAAGTGTAAGAATCCCCAATTTTGATTGGACAAAGGAATTGGACAGGTCATCACACCACCTAATATTTTAGAATTTCGCTGTCTCCTATTCAAATTAATGTTCCCGGCCATTGAATCAGGTTCTCATGATGTCTTCATTTCATATAACAATGAACAGTCTATTGACAAATACATAGTAGTCTTTTGACTGCTTCTTAGTGGGGGTCAGACGTGAGTTCCCAGGCACATCTTGGCTGGTGTTTCCATTTGGCTTGCGTTCAATAACACAGAGTTCATCCTCTTTCTGTGGACTGTCATGCGCAGAAAGGATTTTCAAAATTGAGTAAACAGCACCTCCCAGGCCCAAAGATTACGATACATGAAAAGTAAAAAGAAACAATTTTAGAACACAGAATAAAATGAATACACTGTATACCATGAATCTCTACTCTATACCCATTACTTTATAATAAACTATAGCATTAAGATTAAGCAGAACGAATAGCTTTGCAAAAGCAGCAGTGCAAGCTTTTTGCATGTGAGAACACAAAGCAGCCATTTTAGCTCTAGTGTGCAGATGCAAATAATTTCCTACCAAGACAACAAATACGTCACGTCACATAGGTATGACCGACGCATGCGCGGTCTAAATTCCCGTGTAGCAGCGGCCATTTTAGATGCAAGCATATTAATATTAGTAAACACATAAGCAAGCTTTTCTCGGACACCCGGTATGTAGGGAAAAAGAAAGTTTAGTAGGACAAACAGGTTGGTTATTTATTAATACTGTTATTCGAGGTTCATGAATACAAGCAAGTCGCTTTACGTGCAAATCCTTGCTCCATCAATCCCCTCTTTGATGATATTTTATATCATCATAATTACTGGAACCAGATGCCAACTTCTCATATTTCACCCATTTCAATCTCTTCCACTTTCTATTTTGCTTTTTTTCAGCATTTTTATCAGGATGAGAATGTTTCATCTTTTTATAAATCTGGTTATTCAATTCTTCTAATTTGAGCTCTTCAATATTTCTTTTCACTCCTCGCTTATTCACAGAATATTTCTTTTTGCGTTTTCGACATTTGCAGCAAATTATTATTCCGAATACTAATAAACGTATTCTCGCTATTGGCATCAATATTTTGCCCACAAAACTTTTGCCTAAATTATAAAACCAACTTCCTACGGCGGAGAGACCATCAGTAAGCCTCTTCCATGCATTGTCAACCTACAGTGGTGTAAGCTTTTTTTCCAGAATTCTAATATTTCTCACATACCCTTTAATTTCCACACTTTTGTCTGGTATGTAAGTGCAACAGTGTTGCGCTTTCAACATTCTGCAGACTCCGCCCTCTTTTGCCAATAACGTATCAAGAGCAAGTCGATTTTGTAAAACCATTGATCTGATCGCAACCAATTCGGTATTGACCATCAGGAAACCTCCAGCAGTGTCAGTTGATAACCGATCCACTACTGTTGACAATTTGCAGATTCTGTGTGTATTCAGAGCCGCTCCCACTGTAGGTATCAGTGCACTAAAAATATCACCTACTATTTCACCAACACTTTCTCTTTTGCTACGCACTAATTCATTCATTTTTTCATTGCTTCCAGTGATTTTCCCCTCATGGTATATCTTTGGGAAGACCATACCAAATTAACAGCTCCCGTACCAATGGTCAGGCAATTTGAAATAGGCCCTGTTCCCACATATATAATAATTTCCAGGAAACACAGGCTCTGACCCATCTTTAAAACCCCAACCCCCAATTACCTTGTAATTGTGTTCGCATTCACTGGAACCAATGAATATATTGTTATAATAACTGGTTCTTTCTCTGTGAAGACAAAGTTTCCTCTTCTTTTCGAAATCCAGCAATATAGCAGCATTAGCCCCACCATTTGAGGTGCTCCCTATGCTTTCAGCCCATTTAGGAGTTTTCTGATTCTTGTCATTTGCTTTCTTTTGGAAACTTTTTCTTCTTTTCTCTACCATGTTCAGAAACATTTTCTCTTTTTCGTGTAACAAACATGTCAGGTTATTTTTGTGTGCGTCATCTATGTTTATTTTACCTACAGTTAGAAAATATTCACTCATGTATTTTGCTACATCTCTAGTTGTATGTACAGGGTTTAGGTTTCTTCGTACAGGAAGATCAGAAAATATCACGTCTAGATTAGAATAGTAATACTGTAATGGTTTTCTTTTGTAAAATAAGTGTGATAAAACACTACAGGAAATTCCATATGTTAGTGGCAAATGGTGGTATGTCACACCCTCAGCTACCGAGGTAGGCAGCTTCATGCAGACATAGCAGTCTTCTATCTCCATTGCTTCTACATAATGTACTAGCAAGTTAGCAAATACATTCAAATGAGTTCTGTTTTTAATTCTATTATAGTGTAGTCCTTCCTCATCTGGTGCTTCTAAGTCTAGTTTTGTTTGTCTAAGGCTAAGTACTCTCTCTGGTGTATCTACTCTTGTTGGTGTGTTTCTCGTTTGTAGCTCCTCAGTGTTTTTTGGCAATTGACTAGTAGGGTACAGATTTGTGTCTTTACTCATCATGTAAGGAATACCTATTGTTAGTCCTATCCAAAGTATAAGTACTATTGCTATACTACATAAACATACTTTACAGCATGTTTTTAAACAACCTCGTTTCGGTCTTCCATTAACAGAAGGATCAGCCATTTTGATTCAAAGGAGATTCAAGCCCTCTTTGTAACTTTACACAGCCTCTTTACCCTGTGTAGATTTCAGGTCGGTTTCACTTCTTTGTCAGTCTGGTCAGTGATTAATTCTTCATCACTCTCGTCACTTATTTCCAAGTTTTCAAAGTCTTCCAATACAAGATAAGTCCATTCAGGGCTTTGATATTTATTATTCAGTCTTTTTATTCAGGAACTCCTTCTTCTGGGTTGTATTACAGGTGGGTCTGTTTGACTTGAGACTTCATTCACCTGCTCAGGTTCTTCATTAATTGTTTTTAGTCGTAGTCTCAGTCTTTTGACAAACCTAGGCACCTGATATCCTTTTCTTAGTCTTTTAACTGGCCCTGTGTCTTGGCCCTCTTCAAATGCTCTTTTATTTTCATTCAGTTGTGGCACATTGGTTTTAAGATCGTCTTCTGTTTTCCTCCCTATCTGACTAGGTCCAGGTCTTATTTCAGTTTCTTCCGCCTGGTCACTAAACTGGCCTTGTTCAGGTATATGCTGGATTTGGCTTTGGTTTGTTTCGTTTTCTTCTTCCTGAACACAATTGTCTATTCCTATCTGGTCCTGTTCAAGCTCTTCGAACTTTTGATTTTCTTCCGCTTGAACCTCTGCCCTAATTTCTATCTGTCCCTCTTTTGGCTCAGGAATTTTCAGTGGAGTGTCGATTACTTGCTCTTTCCCTATCTGATCCCCCTCAGTATCAGATTTGATTTGGATTTCGATGATCTGAGTATCTCCCTCTACACCTGTCTCGTCCTCACTCTCCAACTGTCTATCTAAATAGGTTTGTCTTCTTGGTCTCACAGGGTCTACAGTCAGGTCGATTACTGGGACCCAATCATCTTGACTGGAGCTCGGTTGTTCCTCTTCAGCTACTTCTGGATCAAGTTCTTGGGACCCTTCAGCTGCACAACCTTCAGCCTCAGTTTCCTCAGGTTCAGTCACTTTCTTCGTATGACTGGCATGGATCCAGTGTGGTACACCTGCACATTTCACAGCTGTGGTGGTAACCAGAATTACTTGTCGTGGTTTTCCCCACCTTGGTGCAAGGCAAGTTTTCCGAGTGTGTTTCTTTATTACTAACCAATCACCAGGGTTCAGGTCATGTGCTGGAGTTGCCGGTCTGGAGACAGCGTCTTCCCCAACCTGGTGAGAGATAGAACGCACTTGGTCAGCACTTTGCAGTATTCTAGCACCAAATCATCAGATATGCTTATCAGTTTGTATCCTGGTTAAGGGTGGGCGTAGTTCGCGGAGTAGCGCTACGCGAAGCTACGCGAAGTGCACTTCGCACTACGCGAACTTCACGTAGCACTACGCGAGCTGCGTAGTAGCATGTTCGCACTGTGCAAGATGCGTTTTCAATGATTGCACAGTGCGGACAAGCATCCGGCACTGTGCAAGCATTAAAAACGGCATCTTGCACAGTGCGAGCTGTAGTTTTCTGCTGCTCGAGGAGATTATTACTCGAGCGGCAGCTTTCTCAACGCGAACAGGTAGTTTCTCATTGAGAGCGGTCGCGAGCATGCGCAACCACTCACAATGAGAAACCTGACCTCCTTGCGTTGAGAATCTCGCCGGGATGTCATTTTGCTTGCTCGCGGTCGCGAACATGACGTTCAGGACCGCGAACAAGCAAAAATGAGCGCTGCACTACGCTACGCTGCACTACGCATGTTCGCACTGTGCTACGTGCCGCTCGCGTAGTGCGAAGTTGCAAAAACTTCGCAAACTCCGCGAGCGGAGCGTAGTGCTTCGCCCAGGGTTAATCCTGGTACCCATGCTTGCCGCATTGCTCTTCCCATCAGTATCTCATGGGGACTCAAGCCTGTGTTCCGGTCTGGAATACTTCTAAGTCCCATCAAAACAAGGGGCAAAACATCTGGCCATTCCATTTGAGTTGATTCACACATGTTTCCCAATCTTGATGTGATAGTGCCATTCAATTGTTCCACCACTCCAGAAGCCTCTGGGCGATATGCACAGTGCAGTTTTTGCGTAATTTTGAATGCTTCACAAATGTGATTTATTATTTCACTATGGAAATGTTTTCCACTGTCTGACTCAATTGTTACTGGAAAACCATACCGAGGTATACGATCCCTAAGTAACAACTTAGCTACAGTGATGCTATCATTCCTGCGTGTGGGGTAGGCTTCTACCCATTTTGAAAATAGGCAGACAATGACAAGTATGTACTTCATGCCTCGACAAGGGGGTAACTGAATGAAGTCAAGTTGTAATCGTATAAAAGGGCCCTCTGCCTTTCCTATCTTTCCTGGCAACACTACTGTTTTCTTTCCTGGGTTAAATTGTTGACAAACCGAAAACCTCTGGCAGAGTGCCTCTGCTATGTTTCTGAATTTCGAGTTGAACCATGCCTGTCTAAATATGCGTATCATAGCATCTCTTCCCAAATGTGTGTCTCCATGTATCAACCTAGCCATAGGAGCAAGCAGACAGTCTGGTAACACAGGCATACCATCAAGGTAAACATTGACACCATCTTCAACCCTTCTCTGACAACCAAATTTCTTCCAATTATACTTCTCTTTTGGCTCTGCTGTGTCCTGCAAGTCTCTCACTTCTTCCCACGTATTTATTCCTTCTAGCATCATAAGTTGGCAGCTGTTTCCGTTCACTCCGACCTTCTTATTAATTGCCAATTTGTATTTTGCACAATGTTGGGCTAACTGGTCAGCATATCGATTACCTGCTGTCACTTTGTCGTTGCCAGATTTGTGAGCAGCACACTTGACCACAGCCAATTCTTTTGGTAACTGGATTGCTTCCAGTAAATCTTGTACATAATTTCCATTCCTTATGGGAGTACCCGAAGAAGTGAAAAACTCCCTTTGCATCCACAATTGGCCAAAGTCATGCACAACACCGTAACCATATTGACTATCAGTATATATGGTTACTTTCCAGTTCTTCCCAAATTTACAGGCTCTTGCCAATGCAACCAATTCAGCTACTTGTGCAGACTTTATTCCAGGTAAATAGGATGCTTCAACTGGTCCTCCCAAAGTGCACACTGAGTAAGCAGCACTTAGGCCTCCATCCTCATGTCTCATACAAGAGCCATCTACAAACAGCTCATATTCTTCATTACCTAAGGGCTCTTCTTTTATATCTGGACGTGGTTTTGTACTATACTCGGTCAGATCAATGCAGTCATGTTCAATGTCTCCCTTTACTTCTGCTGAGAGTGAATTTGGTAGTAGGGTAGCTGGATTCAAGATATTACATCTGGAAATGGTTACGTTCCCTGCACCTACAAGGATTCTCTCATACTTAGTCAGCCGACTAGGTGTGAGATACTGGGTTTTTGTTCTTGTCAGCAAAATCACAACTGCATGTGGAACATACACAGTTCCAGGATGTCCCATAATGATGGATTCGCTCTGCTCAAGACTCATGCAAGTTGCAGCTACTGCTTTCAGTCATCCAGTTAATGCGGCTGCCACTGGGTTCAATGTGGAAGAAAAATATGCCACTGGACATCTCGTTAAGCCATGAATCTGGGTCAGGACTGAAAGTGCACAATTGTCTCGTGTGTCACAAAACAGTGCAAATTCCTTTGAATAGTCAGGCATTCCTAATGCAGGAGCTGTACACAGGCATTCTCGTAATTTTACAAAAGCAGTCTTGCTTTCGTCATCCCACTCCACTGGGTCTTTAGCTCCTTTCTTTGTCAACTTTATCAATGGCCTTGCTAGGACTGCAAATCCCACAATCCACTGCCTGCAGTATCCTACAACTCCAAGAAACATTCTGATTTCTTTATGGGTGTTGGTCAGCTCCATGTTTCGAATTATTCTAATTCTCTCTGTGGTAACTTTTCTGACACCCCTTTCTATCTGGTGCCCCAGATATTTTACTGATAAGGTACAGAACTGTAATTTCTCTGGTGACACTTTATGTCCTCCTTCACCTAAATGGTTCAGTAATGCGATGGTGTCAATCACACAGTCTTTCCGACTTTTAGACGCCACCAAGAGGTCGTCTATGTATTGCACCAGGACTGATTTTCCCGGGCAATATCAGAGATTCAAGGCATTTTTTCAAAATTTGATTAAAAATCGAGGGACTTTCTGTGTACCCCTGAGGAACACAATTCCAGACGTAGACATGACTGTCGAATTCAAACGAGAAAAACAATTTTCTGTCTGGATGCAATGGAATCGAAAAGAATGCATGACATAGGTCAATGACGGTAAACCATCCAGCATTCCACGGTATTTGGTACAGAGTCACTGCCGGGTTTGGCACGATTGGGCAGCAAGGAACAAACATTTTATTAACCTTGCGCAGGTCCTGTACGACCCTGTACTTACCACTCGGTTTCTTTATGCCAATTATGGGAGAGTTACAAGGACTGCTCAATACTTCCTGCAAAATGCCTGCTTCCAGCAACCGTTTTATTTCAATAGCAACCCCTGCTTTTACTCCTGCAATCATTTTGTAGTGTCGAGTATTTGGGTAGACTGCATCTTCTTTTATTGCTATTTTAATTGGGTCCACATTTGCCATTAAGCCTACGTCCTTTCCAGTAAAATCCCATACCTCCAGTTTCACTGTCTGTTGGAGTTCCTCTGGTAAGTTATGTATTGTCAGCCTTTTAATTTCTGTCTCTAGTCTTGCTAACATTAATTTGTAAATTCCATCTTCGTCTGGGGTTTGGATTTCAATGCCATTTGGAGTGCAAAAGATGGTACAATTCATTTTGCACAACAAATCTCATCCTAATAAGTTCACAGGACTTGAATCACAGACAACAAATCTGTGCATTTCTTTAAAATTACCTATTCTGACTTCCATGGGCTCTGTAACTGGGGTACTAATCTGTTTATTAGTAAAACCCACTACTTGGATGGCTTCTCCCGAGAGGAGTAGGTGTAGAACATCCACTGTTCTCACAGTAGAACGGGTAGCACCAGTGTCCAACAGAAAGGTGACATCATTTCCTTCAACCTTTCCTTCAATGTATGGCCCTGACTGGCCCACCGGCAAGGAGGCGCCAAGCACGCACTCCTGGTCCTCCCCCCTTAGGCACCGTCAGTAAGGTTCGTCACAGAGGAAGGTGTCGTTTAGCAGAAATTGTGAAGTTGCTGTATCTCTTCTCTCCCTTCCTTCCCAATTTGTGGAATCTACACTCTGTTGTGCTTTGCTCCTATAATTCGACAAAGGTGCATGAGGCAACTGATTTTGCTTTACCTGCTGCTGGGACTTCCGTGGCACCTCATTCTGCGTCTGTGAATTTAAATCATTAATTTGCACATTACCACTCTGCACAGCCTTACACTCGTCCTTCCAGTGTCCCAACTTTCCGCACCCGTGGCAGGGGAACTTTTTCTTTGCCTCCTCTCTACTAATTTTTCCCCTTGGCTTTCCCCCATTTCCGGTTCCCTGATTCTGGTTACTAGTCACTTTGCTTAACTGCTGTTCTTGGTGCTCGGCTATTTTTACCTGTGCCCACATGACCTTTTCTTTTCAACTCTTTTAGTTTATTTTCAGCTCATCCTCACAGTACTTAGCATATTTAAGGACCTCGTCAATTGGCTTGGCCTGCCAACAGATTTTATTGTCTTTGATCCACTGCGAGATCTCAGGCCTTAACCCTAGCACAAATCGATAAAATGGGTCATGTCTTTCATTTCGATATTGTCCAGGCCACTGTATGTCTTGAAGACCTGTAACCGACGTTCATAGTATGAATGAACAGTTTCATCTTGGTTCTGAGTGGTTCTATCTATCCTGGTCCAGTCAGTCTCCTTTGCAGGCACCTTTCCTTTCAGGTACAGCATCACCTGATTATATTTTCTCATAACATCCTCGGAAGGTGCCCCTGTCTTTGGGTCTCTGGGATATTCCTCAGTAGGCCAGTCAACAGCAATTTTACATTCTGTCCACAAATCTACGGGAACCACAATGTCAAAAAATCTGTCTAGATCTTTCAGAAGGCATTTGGAAACTTTTACAAATCTTTCGACCTGCCTGTACCAGTCTACAAGTTTCTCACGTAATTTTGGGAAGTCATTTGTAAAGGATACAATATCCTGTCAGGACCAGGGCACATGTACATAATCTCCACCTGGTACTTCTCGCATAGGATATATTTTTTCCACTTTTTCTGCTTCTTTTAAGGCATATTCTAAAGTCATTTGTTTTGATCTTATTTCTTCTTTTTTCTTTGCCCACCTGGCTTTCCACTTTTCTAATTCTCCCCAATTTTGTAACAGGTTTAGTAATTCTCTTATCTGTACTTTTCTTCCTGACACGTTCATGTTTTCTAAATCTTTGTCAGAGAATTCTGCTCTGTAGGGCTTTTGCAACACTTTAGATTTACCAATGTCTATTCCCATGCTAGGTTCGGTGTCCATTAATTTTTCATGGTACACTCTTGTATTTCGGGTAATACTTTTGCAAATGAATAATAATTCATCTTCACTGAGAGTTTTCAGTCTGCCAATCCCACATTCCCAGCCATCAATTCCTCCAATTCGATTCTTAGCTTATATATGTCTAACGGCTTTGGCTGGGGTTTGGGTCTCTCTATTTCTCGAGTCCATCTGTCTATTTCTTCAGGGGTCACTACCGTGGCACTTCTCGTACCAGAAGATGTCTCTATCTGGACTTCTCTTGAATTTAAAGGAGTGTTCTTTCTCATTGAACTGCCTTTGGGTTCCCTTATTGGTAAGTCCATTAAGGATATTACAGACTCACATTCGCTTGCCTGGTCGTCTATTACCAAAGGCTCTTTTCTTGGCTGCACTACGGATGTAGTTATAACTGGAGCTTTTGGACTAGCTTGCTTATCCCCGTACAAAGGAAAAACTGGGCCAATAGTTACTGGGATTGTCAAAGCTTTGGGACTTGTGTTTAATTGGGAAATTTTTTGAATCAATTCAGTTCTTTGTTTGACTAAAGCCTCTCGTTCTCTGTCCTGAAGTACCTTTTCCATGGAGGTTTCATGTATTATTTGCGGAATCAAGGGGGGGTTTAAACCCGGAGCACTTGGATTTACCATACTTGGTCCCTCATTATAATTTGGGTTTACAAATGGGTTCCTCGGGTTTAGAGATCTGGGTCCTCATTATACGGTGGTGGATTCTTCATTAGTAAGTCCTCCAAATAATCATCGTCTGAATCACCACTGGTAATTAAAAGCTTTGTTTTCTCTGTCCTCTTACCTCCTGTGGGCTCTCCTAATGTTAGTACAGGGTATAGCCCTTCTACTAACATGTTCTGTCTCCACTGTTTAATTTTTTTGTCTCGTGATTCTTTCTGTACCTTCGGATAGAATTTACTTAACCCTTTGTCAATTCTGGGCCTCTCTCTCTTAAAAGCCTCTATTTCGCATTCCTCTAAGGCCTCATATTGCGTTAATCTAGGTCTGGGATGTAAATCATTCATTCGGGTCCTCAGGTTGAACAAAATTCTTCCATTAAATGTACCTTCTAAGGGAAATGCTAAAATTCCATCATCTTTAGTATATTCCACCCAATTTTCCAACCATACACAAGCGTGGTAACCTCTATCAAACATCATAAATGACGCTGGAGTGTTTGGTGGTGGAATAATGACTCCTTCTCTAGTTTTAATTGGCTTGTCTTTCTTAAAGTAATTCTTAACTCTGTCTACGAGTGACAATTTTCTTTTGCTTCCGTACATATTGCTTGGTCTGCCTCTTATCATATGCTCCCTAGCAAACCCTAAATATCTTGGATCAGGTTGAGTTTCTGGACTATATAATTGCCACATATATTTTCACGAATTTCAGGATCACTTAACTTTGTTTACAAATTACTTCCAATACTAGCGCGCCTTTTATTTTTCTGTAACCAACCAACAATGCGGTTTCAAATAATTTCAACCAGAGTGCGTGGCTTTTCTCGTGAGACAAGTTCCCACGCTTGTGCGCTCACCCCTCCTTTACAATGCTGTCTCAGGTAGACGCCCGCTGTCTCGATCCAATACCAGCTCGGCACTGAGTGACGTCAGCTCAGCTCCGCAACTGACTCCCTCCTTCACAAGGTAATGGAAAACTCAATTTCTAGCTTTTTAAAGTGCAAGTGCTTTGTTTAATTTACAACGCGAAACATTTGCCACTGTACTCGAGGGTCTACAAAGGAAAGATTTATTTCACTGCAAGTAAATCCCTTCCGTTTTACTTTTCATACACTGCGGATAGATCTCTTCTGCCTACCCTTCACACAAGCATTAGAGAACCTGCTACTCCTCCGGACTCATCCACTCTGGGATATATACTACGGCCAAAGTTTCACTAGCGAAACCCTTTGCTATCAATTAAGCTCAGATGAACCTGCTACTCCTTCCGTGTGACCCTTTCTAGGTGATATCACAATAGAAGTTTTGCCAGCAAACTCTTTGCTATCATGCATTCATACAGAAACCCTAATTAGTGCTTCCGGTTCTGCCTAACCATGCACTAGCTTCCTCGAGCCACTGGCCTCACTGCGATGTGGTTTCCCTTTACCACCCGCTATTCTGCCCCCAGGGATTCCAGACAAACATATAACAGTCACAATCAGGTTTGGTTAATACATAAATCAATACAGCATAAAATCAGTAAAATTTTCTAAACATTTCAGAACATTTCATATTTGAACAAACATTTTATATTTGCTCGATCAATACTTTCATTTAGCAGCAATTGACCTACCTACCTATCTTAACTAATCCCTAACCATCCTCTGGCTACCAGAAAAATATACTGATAGAGCGCGCAGATCACCCGTCTATAACTTTACCACAAATACTCACCTAGGCCCATATACAAATGTAATAATAATTTCTCAGATCAGGTAACCTGGGCACTGGCTATCAGATATTGTACTTCCTAGGTCCTCTACCCTCGACTTACACTCCTGGTCACTGGTATCTGTGGACCTGTGGGATCAGGGAGTATAGCATATTAAGAATGATAGCAATACGATAATATGCACTCATATAATAACCACAGACTCAAGAAGTTTTGAAAACCTTTATCTAATCTTCATCAAAAGTCATAAGCCAAAGGTTCAGAGCAAGCAAGCTATCAATAATTAGAATCATGAAAAGCGTATAACAATGCAAAAGATATATTATGCCAACCATTTAGAAGTCTAAAGGGAAGGTAAGAACAAGGAACATACTGAAATGAACGTATAGAAATCAGACTTGGAATGGTATTTTCTAAAGGACGGGAAAAATAAGGGACATGCTAGAATTCACAGTTTAATCATTTCCAAGAGGGTGGGTAAGAAAAGGGAACACAAATTATAATGAAGTAACTGAGTTTACCATATATCTATAGGGAAGGTAAGAATATGAAACACATTAAGAATTCAGAATAACCACTTTAGCTTTTCTAAGGGAGGGTAAAGAAAAGGAACATCTATATTTTAATGAACAGTTCTTTATCTTTAATTCTAAAGGATGGGAGAAAATTAGGTCATGCTAAAATCGCAAGAATCACGATTTTATTAATTATCCCAAAGGAGGGGGAAAGAAAAGGAACATATGCAATTATGACTTTATCAAGATTCAGGGAGGGTAAGAAAAGGACGCAAATATACTATTCGTTACCCACACAGATTAATATTTACCTAGAACGGTGTGAAGACCAACCCTCGCCACGGGTCAGTTAAGGACAGAAACCCCAAAAGTTGCAAACGCCAGTAGGCCAGCAAGTGCAGGTCAGAGATAGGATAGGAAAGCCAGATTTGGATCACAACCGGACCACCGAAAGTTGAGACAAGCACCCGCAGTTCAGTTGCACCGCCTGTGCTACTCCCTCTCCGCAGCTATCAGTCAAAACCCCGATTGGGTTATCGATTTCCCCAGCAAAGTGCTTCACCAGCACTTCAGGTCCCAGAACCCCGATTGGGTCAGCGAGTCTTCTGACAGAGTGCTCCGCAGCACCTCTGTTCTCGATCAGCTATTGAGTGCGTTGAGTCAGTGACAGGTCAGCTATTTGGACAAGTCGGACAATTTCTCTAGCTAAACCTAGGCTAGTTACACTATTTTTCAGGTCAGTGTACCACCCCCCAATGTTGCAAGTGTAAGAATCCCCAATTTCGATTGGACAAAGGAAGAGGACAGGTCATCACACCTCCTAATATTTTAGAATTTCGCCGTCTCCTATTCAAATTAATGTTCCCGCCCATTGAATTCAGGTTCTCATGATGTCTTCATTTCATATAACAATGAACAGTCTATTGACTTGACTCTTTCGACTGCTTCTTAGTGGGGTCTGACGTGAGTTCCCAGGCACATCTTGGCTGGTGTTTCCATTTGGCTTGCGTTCAATAACACAGAGTTCATCCTCTTGCTGTGGACTGTCATGCGCAGAAAGGATTTTCAAAATGGAGTAAATAGCACCTCCCAGGCCCAAAGATTACGATACATGAAAAGTAAAAAGAAACAATTTTAGAACACAGAATAAAATGAATACACTGTATACCATGAATCTCTACTCTATAGCCATTACTTTATAATAAACTATAGCATTAAGATTAAGCAGAACAAATAGCTTTGCAAAAGCAGCAGGGCAAGCTTTTTGCATGTGAGAACACAAAGCAGCCATTTTAGCTCTAGTGCACAGATGCAAACAATTTCCCACCAAGACAACGAATACGTCACGTCACATGGGTATGACTGACACATGCGCAGTCTATATTCCTAAGTAGCAGCGGCCATTTTAGATGCAAGTGTATTAATATTAGTAAACACATAAGCAAGCTTCTCTCGGACACCTGGTATGTAGGAAAAAGGAAAGTTTAGTAGGACAAACAGGTTGGTTATTTATTAATACTGTTATTCGAGGTTCATGAATACAAGCAAGTCGCTTTATGTGCGACTCCTTGCTCCATCACAAGGTTCAGGAATATAGCAGAGAGTCTTTGCCAGAGATGCTTAATTTGTCAACAAATGTACCCAGGCAGAAAAACTGTACTTTGCCCTGGGAAAATTGGGAAAGATGAAGGTCCATTCATAAGACTGCAGATTGATTTTATTCAGATACCTGCTTGTCGTGGGTTGAAATATGTACTTGTCATTGTTTGTTCATTTTCCAAGTGGATGGAGGCATTCCCGATCCAGAGAAATGACAGTTTGACTGTGGCCAAGCTCCTCTTGAGAGAGCTCATTCCTAGATTTGGTTTTCCAGTAACGAGTGAATCAGACCAATGGTCTCATTTTAATAATGAAATAATTTGATTAATTTGTGAAGCATTTAAAAGTGAGCAAAAGCTGCACTGTGCATACCGCCCAGAGGCTTCTGCAGTGGTAGAACAATTAAATGGCACAATCAAGTCACAACAGAAAAGTGTGTGCATCCACCCCATTGGAGTGGCCTGATGCTTTACCTCTTGTCCTCATGGGACTCAGAAGCATTACAGACAAGAGTACAGGCTTGAGTCCCCTTGAGATACTCATGGAAAGGGCAATGAGGCAAGCATGTATACCAGGACACAAGTTGTTGAATATATCTGATGATTTTCTATTAGAATATTGCAAAGAGTTGGCTGACCAAGTGCATTCTATCTCTCACCAGGTTAGGGAAGACACTGCTGCCAGGCAGTCGAACCATGCATATGATCTGAATCCTGGTGATTGGTTAGTAGTGAAAGAGCACACTTGAGAATCTTGCCTACCACCAAGGTGGGGAAAACCACATCAGGTTATATTGATTACAACAGCTGTGAAATGTGCAGGATTGCCTAATTGGATACATGCCAGCCCCACAAAGCAAATACCAGCTCCTGAAGAAACTGAATCTCAACAAGCTTGAGTGATTGAAAGGGCAGATTGTTGTACAGCTGAGGAATCACAAGTAATAGATTATGAAGTAGCTGACCAAGAACAACCTAGCACTAGTCAGGATGACTGGATCCCAATAGTGGACATACCTGAAACACCTGTGAGAACAAGAAGCCAAACATATTTAGATAGACAGAGGGATAGTGAGGACGAGACAGGAATAGAAGAACACACTCAGATTATAGAAATCAAAGCTAGCATCAAATCTGAGGAGGACCAAATAAGGAAAGAGCAATGCACTCAGACAGATGAAATTAGAAGCAACACTCACGAGTCTGAGGAGGGACAGATAAGCACTAGAGAAAACGCCCAGGCAGAAGACAATAAAGAATTTGCAAGACCTGAGCAGGACCAGTTAGGACAAGAAAAACAAGTTCAGGAAGAAGAAGGAGAACAAAGTCAAAGCAAGCAAACTCCTGAACAGAGTAAGAATAGAGTAGAAGAACACATCCAGGCAGAAACAGCAAAGGTAATAAGCCCTGGACCAGGCCAGATAGAGAGGAATTCTGAAGATAAGAATAAACAAGTTGCGCCACAAATCAATGAAAATAAAAGAGCATTTGAAGAAAGTGAAAGCACAGTGCCAGCTAAGAGAAAAGGTGATAATTGGCCTAATGTTATTAAAAGACTGAAATATCACATTAAAACAGTAACTGAAGAACCAGACCAAGTAGATGACGTAACAAGTCAAGCTGGACCATCAACAGAAAAGCATAAAAGGAGAACTCCACGTTTGAAAAGACCAAATAATAAATTCAAGGGTACCGAATGGACATATGTGATTCTTGAGGACTTTGAGAATCTAGAGATAAGTGGAGACAGTGATGAAGAATTAAGTGCTGATCAAATTGACGAAGAAGTGAGACCAACTTGAAATAATTAAATTTTAAATTGTGTATTCTATACAAGTTACAAAGAGGGGAACACGTCTCCTTAGTCAGAAATGGCTGATAATGGAGCTGCTGGAAAACTGAAAAGAAATTGTATAAAGACATGTTCGTGAATATGCATATGTAGTATATTCATAGTGCTCATAGCATGGTTAGGACTGACAATAGCCATAACTTATCTAATGACTGCAAGGAAGCAGAATGACACTAATACACATGGAAAGGTAGCTAACCTAAAACAGAACAGAATAGAGTTAGAAGCACCAGATGAGACAGAATTACACCATGGTAACTATAAATAGAAATGAGACGGATTTAAATGTTCTCGCTAATCTGTTAGTACATTATTTAGAAACAATGGAAGTTAGTGATTGTTGTATTAAATTACCGACATCAGTAGCAGAAGGAGTGACATATCATCATTTACCACTGACCTATGGTATTTCATGTAGTATTCTAGCTAACTTATTCTATAGAACTGGAAAACTGCAATATTATTATTCTAACCTAGATGTGATTTTTTCTGAAATACCCGTGCGTAGAAACATGAACCCTGTCCTTAGCAGTAGAGATTCACAATTCATGGGTGAATATTTTCTAACAATGAAAACTATAGATATAGCTGAAGCACATAAAGACAATGTAAGATGCAAGTTACATGAAAAAGAAAAGATATTTTTGAATTTAGTAGAGAAAAGAAGACAGGATTTCCATGGAAGGACTACTGAACTGAAACCTCAAATACCCAAATGGGCTGAGAGGGAGGATTTTATTGCAACTGGCAAGGCTCAGGCTGCTATGTCCCTGGATATTTAAAAGAAGGGGAAAATCGGTCTCCATAGGTTAAAAACAGAGTATAAAAATGTATTCATTGGTTCCAGTGAATGTGAACACAACTTCCTAATAATTGGGGGATGGGGACTAAAAGGGGGAACTGATTCAGGATTTCCTACAGTCTATTACATTTGTGGAAATAAAGCTTACTTTAAGCTGCCTGATCATTGGTATGGTAGTTGCTATTTTGGAATAGTATTCCCAAATGTATACCATGTAAAAAGAATCACTGGAAGCAATGACAAAAATGATGGACTAACACGAAAGAAAAGGGCTAGTTTTTCAGAAATTATAGGAGATATTTTCAGTGCATTGATACCTTCAGTTGGAGTAATTCTGAATACACAAAGAATTTGTAAATTGTCTACATGGTTGTTCGCTTATCGACTGACACTGCTGGTTGATTTTTATTGATCAATACCAAACTAGTTGCGGTAAGATCTATGGTTTTGCAAAATCGACTTGCTCTTGACATATTATTGGCAAAAGAGGGTGGAGTCTTTAAAATGGTGAAGGCGCAACATTGTTGCACCTGCATACCTGACCAAAGTATTGAAATTGGAAGATATGTCAGGAATATTACGAATTTGGAAGAAGAATTGAAACCACTGGAGGTTGATAGTGCCTGGAAGAGGCTAACTGATGGTCTCTGTTCTGTAGTTAATTGGTTTTCTAAAGTTCGGAAAATATTGGAGGTAGAGATGCCAATAATGGGAATAACACTATTAGTAGTAATGATAGTGATTTGGTGCAAGTGTTGCAGACACAAAAAATGTTATGCAGTAAATGAAAAGGGAAGGAAAAGAAAATTTGATGAAGTACAACTAGAAGAACTGAAAGGAGATATTTACAAGAGAATGGAAGGCTTCCAAAAGAAAAGGAAAATACAAAAATGATAGAAGAAATTGAAATGGGAAACAGCTAAAGGTGGCATCTGGTTCAGCAATTAGTGATGGCATATCAAAGAGGAGATTGACGGAGCAAGGTTTTCATAGGTAATGAAACTTGCTTGGATTCAATACTTTCGAAATAACATGAAATAAAGTTAACCAAAATGTTTTGTGAGTTCTAATAATGCACAACACAACATTTCTGTATCTAGGGTAAGCTTGTCTATGTGCTTTACTAACTAGTTTCCCGAGTGTCTTAATATGGCTGCCAAAAATGCAGGAACTCATCTGTGCATGTGTCTACTGCATCTACGCAGTATGACGTACTTTGTTTTTGGTGGGAATTATTTGCAGCTGTGCAGTAGTGCCAGAAATGGCCGATTTGAATCTCACATGCTAATGCATATGCTTCTGCCTAAACTAAAGCTTGTGTGTTTTGCTTAACTACTAATGCAATAGATAAAATAAATCAATGGGATTAGAGTAGGAATAAGTGGTATACAGTGCATTCATTTATTTTCATATTCTAATGTGTCCTTCTTTGACTTTATTATCAGCTTGAATGTGGGCCTGAAGAGTGTCTGAAAGGCCATCTTGAATTTTCTGTGCGTGCGCACTTGAACTTTGAAAACCTTGAAGTCATGGCATTGAAAGACTGCCAAGTCCCATCTTACCTGTGATGCGCCTGAGAAACTCACCATATTCGTATAAAATTGTTATACATTGTATATTAAATAATGTGAATGTTGCTGGGAGGAATAAAAGCATGGGAAAATAAAATTATGGATTGGAACATAGAACAATTAAGTCAGTGAAGATGATTTTATACTAGTATGGTGAGATGACCTCTCCCCGTCCTACTGTTCAATCAAATGAAGGGAATAAAGGAATATTGAAACATTGGGGGGTGGTACATACCCTGGAAATTGGTATAACTAAGGTAGGCTAAGTCAGTTAGTTTGTCCGACTTGTCACAGACCTGTCACTGACCCAACGTATGCTGAAGGAGAATCGAGAGCAGAGGGCTGGTTGAGCACTCTGACAGACGAATCGGGAATTTGCTGAGGGAGAAGAATCAATCTACCCAGTCGGGGTCCCAGAATAGCATCAGAGAGGAGTGTAAGGCTGGCGTTGTACTTAGAAGAGGTTACCTGTCCTGTCCTGCACTTGTCCTGAACTGTTGTCTCCTGTCTAGTCATGAACCCTTTCTTTTTGGCCCTTTGGCCGGGGTTGGTCCTTGCACCATTCTAGGTAACTATACATTTGTGTGGTATGTCCTTGTACTGTCTTACCTTTCTCAGCCTTCCCAGGTACCAATGTCTAGAATTTCAACTTAGTCTCCAAAGATTTTTGCTTTGATCATTATTCTTATTATTGAAAAACTGTTGATTAGTATGGGCTGCTATTTGACTCACAAAATATTGAATAGATAAAGGTTTTAAAACTTTCCAGAGTAAGCGTGACTTGGCGCCGCTACGACATGGCGGGTCGCGCTTGAGCTCCAGGGTGACGAGGACTGTCGGGACGATTTTAGGATCCCGTTTCTACGTCTCTTCTCTCCAGTTTCCAGCATGGGGTGTCGGAAGGTGTCGTGAGCGCTCTCATGTATGTTTTCACAGCGAATGACATCCAGAACTGTACTTTTTTTTGCTTGCTACCCTCTACACCGGCACTTCAGTGAGCGTCCGCCATCTTGTTTTTGTGGTGGCGTCGCTCGTTTCTTCGGCAACAGACCCACGTCTTCAAGCGCAACATGTTTGAACAGCTGTTTTGAGGTGAAATGTATTATCTTTTTGTCCTATACAGTTGTTTCTATGCATACCAGGCGCAATATCTACTGGCTGGCTTCTGTGGATCTCTGACTGCCGTTCTTCGCCTCATGAGTCTCGTTCATGTTGATTTCCTGCCTTACCTGAGGGGTTTGTGCTATGTAACCTGACTGCTAGGTTGCTTGCTATTTGGCAGAATCTATTTTTAGCGCTTTGGGGTCTTTTTGGCTTCCTTTTTTTGTGCCAAAGGGTCCTGGACAAAGGGGGTCAGCTCCCTCCTGTAAGGGGAGCCAGAATTGCATTTCAAAGGTGGTAACTTCTTAAAGCTCACCTATCTTGGAATGCTAATCAGGTCATGTTTCCTAACTCCTGAGAGCATCAGCTCTCACCTTTGGGGATCGGACACTTGTCTTTGTGCGCTAATGTCCCGGGCATAATCTGCGCCTACAGAGCTTCTGGTCAGTGGCAGTTGGTGAGCTATTGTTTTCTGTGTAACTCTTGGCCCTTGCTCTTTTAGTCTACGTCAAATTCTTTTTGAACTGCCTACTGTGGTCTGTTCTTATGGCGGACACCATGGGGCCTTCCCCTACTGCGAAAGACTCTAAAGGGACTTTAAAACGATCTAAACAACAGTCCCCCTCCCCTGAATCCTCTCAGAAAGATACTAACTCCACTTTAGATGCTATTTTGGCGCGTTTAAATACTGTCCATGATATTGCGCAGTCTACTAAAACTAATACAGACTAACTACAAGTTGAGGTGGCTGCTATCAGGAGTGACTTTAAAGCCTTATCTGTTAGGGTTAGGAATACTGAATCTCGTATCAGCGTGGTGGAGGATACTACACACCAACATTCGAGGTCTCTTCTTCAGATGGAACGTTCGATGGCGGCTTTGTGCAGTGACCTTACAGAGCAGGAGGATCGTAATCGGAGGTCTAACTTGCGTATTTTTGGTCTTCCTGAAGATGCAGAGCAGTCAGCCTCCTCAATGATTGATTTCCTCTCCAAATGGTTACCTTCTACCCTACAAATCTCCTTTCAGAGAGACTTTGAAATTGAGAGAGCTCATCGAGTTCCTGCGTTTAAACGTAAAAACTCCACTTACCCGAGAGCAGTAATCCTTAAACCGCTGCGTCATCAGCATTCAGAACAGATTTTGGCTCACATGAGGAAAGTTAAGTCGGTATCTTGGGAAGGTCATCGGATTACTATCTCCCAGGATTTTGCCAGAGACACTGTAATTCGGAAAGGATTTCTCAATCTGCGGAAACGTTTGTTAGACATGCATATCCCTTTTTCCTTTGCTGGTCCATCCAAGTTTCGTATAACTTTCAAAGGTCGATATCGGATTTTTTATGAACCTGCTGATCTATCCTCTTTTTTGGATAACCAACTGGAATCTCAGATGGATTCTTCTCCGACTCCTGGCTCTTCTGGGACTTGAGTTTCTCTTCTTGTTGTTCCACGTGGTTTAGTGCGTCTTGCTGTTTCACATCTGTCATTGTTTTTTCGCGCCTTATGTTGGTCGTTGGTTGCTATTCGTTCTCCGGATGATTTGTCCGTTTCTTGTCAGCTTTATGTTGACTAGTATTGTTCTTATTCTTTCTCCGTCTCAGATGGATTCTTCTTCAGCTCCTGGCTTTTCTGGGACTTGAATTTTTGTCTCTGTTGTTTCACGTGGTTTAGTAAGTCTTGCCGTTTCGCATATGCCTTTGTTTTTTCGTTCCATATGCTGATTATTGGTTGCTACTCGTTCTTCACATGAGTTGTTTGTCACTTGTCTGTTTTACTTTCACTTGTTATTGGTATTTATCCACTTTTTCTGATATTTGTCTGTGACCTTTTTGACTTTCTTGTTTATTCTCCTTGTTGTGGGCGCTTTTTGGTTCTTCGCTCATGTGTCTCACATCTTCTGATACATGTTTCACATGTTGTTCACTGGTTGATATTCGATTTCCAATTGATTTGTCTGTCTCTTGTCAGCTTTAGCTTGTCTTATTATTGATATTTATCTACTTTCTCCCGGTATTTGTCTGTGGCCGTTTTGTCTTTCTTGATTATTCTCTTTGTGATGGGCGATTTTTGGCGCCTTGTTTATGTATCTCATATCTGCTGATCTTTGTTTCAGGTTGTCTTTTTATTTTTCTTTAATTTTCTTATCTTTTGATTCTGTACTTTGCCGTGCAATGATCTTCTCTTTTCTTACGTAGGTTACGATGTTTGTTTTTGTCAAGCCGTTCGGTCCGTTGTGTCAGTTTTCCTCTTTATGTTCATTCATATGGTCTCTTTTTCTATATTTGCCTTTATTGTACCTATTTTATGTCTCCCATGCTAGTATTTCTTTTTGGCACTTGGTGGTATTCTGTCTATATTTTCGCTATGTGCTTTTCACCCTGCAAATTTTGTTCCTGGTCATATCTAATAATGCTTCTCATTTTAGCTGCTTGATTTTACAATGTACATATTTCTTGCTTTTCTTACCTCTATCTACATATCATGTATTACTGCCTTTTTATTATATTTTGAGAGTTTCTTGTTTTGCACCATCTTTTGCTTTTTATATTTACTTTTCTGGCTCTTCGTATTGCATTCATGGTTTTTTGCCATTTAATTGTTACCATATAGCTAAGATCCTGTTATCTCAATTTAACTTTTATTCAAGCGCTTGTTATTGACTATGCCTCAATATCATATTGTATTTTTTTGTCTTTTGTTTTTCGCTCATTGCTCGGATTTGATTAGTCTGGGCCTCTTTTGTATAACTTTCATTTCCCGATTTCTAGTATGTTATTTGGTTCACTTATATTGTTTTACGCTCATTGCTTACTGTTTCCTTTTCTCCAGTTTGGGATCTATTGCTTTCTTTACTGTTCTTTTTCCTGACGGTCTTTTGTTTCCCTCTCCATGTTCCCCCTGGTATAAGTCGGGTCTCCCATAGACCTACCCTGGCGGGTCTCTTTTTCTCTCTTTTTCCACTGTTTTTTCTCCTTTTCTTTTCTTCTCTTTCCCTCTCTTCTCCTCTCTCATTTTTCTCTTGGATCTCCTGGTGGCGTTTCTCTACTGTGTGTCAGATGGTGGTGTTCTATTTTTCCGTCCATCTGTCTCCCTTATGTGGTGTATTTTTTCTGTGCGTCTATGCCTGGCTTAAATGTAGTTTCCCTTAATGTTAAGGGTTTGAATCATCCGGTTAAGAGGGCTAAAATTTTAGATTATTGCAAATCTTTGTCTTCGGATCTGGTCTTTTTGCAAGAGACGAAGTTATCCCATAAAGAGGCTCTGTGGTTGCGGAATGGCTGGGTTATGGATGTAGTATGCTCTGATGCTCTTGGTAAACGTAATGGTGTGATCACCTTTATTTCTAAAAATTCTGGCTTATCAATCCTTTCTTCTGACCATGACTCTGAGGGTCGTTGGATTTTATCTAGATTGTCTGATGGTATTCATGATCTTTATGCTTTGAATATTTATGCTCCAAATAATGATGATCCTCTTTTCTGGCAAAATATCACTAAATTACTCTCCCGAACGCCTCATAATGGTAATTTAATAGTTGGTGGTGACTTTAATTTGCCGTTGGATCCTCTATTGGATAGGAACTCTGCTTTTTCTTTTCGTCCTCCTAGAGCTCACAAATACTTATTACACATGTGTTCTTCCGCTAATCTTCATGATGTCTGGCGTCTTCATAACCCTACTGGCAGTGATTTTTCTTTCTTTTCCTCTCCTCATTCTAATTTCTCTCATATTGATTACCCCTTGGTTCATTCGTCTTTGCTAGAATCTTCGTCTTCACCGTACATTCATCCAATTCTTGTCTCAGACCATGCGGCGGTTTCCCTCTCCCTTTCGGGGCTCTTTATGATGACGCTGCGATCAGTGCCTTGCAAACCGAAATTGAACAGTTTTTTTCTGATAATGAAGGGTCCGTTGATTCTCCAGTGGTTTTGTGGGACGCCTTTAAATGTACTCTTCACGGTTACATCATTAAAGTTATGGCACGCAGGAATGCTGCCATTAAGAAGGAACTTTCTGATTTAGCAGATGATATTAAACGTAATGAACTCCTTTTTCGTCAAACGAAAGATTCACAACTTTTACAATCTATTAAAAATCTAAAATATTCGTATAATGCTCTTGTCACTAAGCGGGCTCATATTGGTGTTCAAGCACAAAAGTCTAAACGGTTGTTGTTAAAAAATCGTGCTGGTAAAGTTTTAGCAGCCACATTGAAGTTCCAGGACTCTGGTTCTAAATCGTCTCAAATTTCTTCTATCTCTGATAGATCCGGCGTTCTAAAATTTCAGACCAAGGAGATCCTTGCGGTCTTTCGTGATTTTTATGATAATTTATATACTCCTACTAATCCATCGTCCTTGGAGGCTTGTCAGGAGTTCTTAAGCACTATTCCTATTCACTCTGTTTCTGACGAAGTTGGGGAGAAGCTAGGCACCTCAATTACAACTGAGGAAATTACTCTTGCTATCAAGGCTACTCGTTCTGGCAAGGCTCCGGGACCTGATGGCTTTCCCATTCTGTTTTATAAAACTTTTCTCCCTTTCATGGTCCCTCGCCTCAAAACCCTTTTTGATGCATTCATTCAACATGGTGCGGTTTCCGGTACAGCGGCGGATGCTACTATTGTGGTTATCCCTAAGGAGGGGAAGGATATCACGGACCCTAAAAATTTTCGTCCTACTTCCCTCCTTAATATGGAGGCGAAAATCTATGCCAAAATTCTGGCTAAACGTTTGGAGTCCTATATCCCTTCTCTGGTTCATCCATCACAGACTGGGTTTGTCAAAGGTCGGCTTACTAGGGACAACATTCGTACCTTTTGCCATATTTTGGGGGCAGCTAAACAATCCACACTTCCTGCTGCAGCTTTAGCCCTTGACGCCGAGAAGGCTTTTGACAAGGTCTCTTGGCCTTTTTTACAAGCCGTTCTTCGTGCTCACAATCTTGGGGACTCTTTTGTTAATATGGTGATGTCTCTTTATGCCCACCCTCGAGCGAATATTAGAGTAAATGGAGCTACCTCTGAGTTTTTTAGTCTTCGTCAAGGTACTCGTCAGGGTTGCCCCCTGTCCCCGCTTTTGTTTTTACTTGCTATTGATCCCCTTCTGAGACTAATTGATCTTCATCCGGATATTAAGGGTTTTACGTTTGGTTCACAGTGCCTAAAATCAGCGGCATATGCAGATGATGTCCTTATTTTTTCTGACGATATTGTTTCAGCTATTCCTGCGATCACAGATACGATTGCCCTTTTTTCTAAGGTCTCTGGTTATACTCTAAACAGAGACAAGACGGAGATGTTTCCCCTTAATGCTTGTTGTTTTCCAGCACATATGGGTTCAGCGGGTTTCAAATGGCAATCTAAACAGCTCAAATACTTAGGGGTCTGGTTTTTTAGTACTTTATCGGATACCGTGGCTTATAATGAGACACAGACCTTAATTAAAGTCCGTCATCTTTTAGAGACTTGGTCTCCTAAACACATTTCTTGGTGGGGCCGAATCCAAACTTTAAAAATGATGGTCACTCCTATTGTTAACTTTATTTCGTATATGCTCCCGTTGAATCTCTCTTCTTCCTTTTTTCGTGAGATTGATTCCATCACTTCCTCATTTCTTTGGAATGACAAGAAAGCTCGAATTGCCTATAAATCCTTGAGGAAACCCTACGATAGGGGTGGCTGTAATTTCCCAGATTGGGGAAAGTATCAGGTCGCTTTTTTAGCCTCTGAAGGAGCGTTGTGGTTTTCTTCTCTTCTGGGCCATACCCCTTCTTGGATGTGCATCGAACAGGCCCTCTCTTCTCCTCTTCCGGTATCCTCATTTTTAACCATGCCTTCATTATCTATTCTTTTTTCTCGTGCTATTATATTGGACACCATTGCAGCTGTTAAATTGGTCGATCGGATATTGGCAACTCCGATTCATAAATCTAGGTGGTCGTCTTTGTGGCGTAATCCCCGCATAAAGGTTCTTATTGACCCCCCACTCATTCAATATTGGTCTGCCAAAGGTATCACATTGGTACGACATCTCTATAATTCCAATGACGACCCGTTACCCTTTTCTTCTTTAGCTCGGCAATTTTCACTCTCTAATATGAATTTTTACACTTTCTTGAAAATTAAAGTCGCTCTTGCCAAAGTGTGTCTTGTTCCTAACTCCCCTCTGGTTACTTTATTATCTTTGTGGCTCAAGTCTGGTCACATTGCTTCACGCATCTATAAATATTTGTCCTCAACATCTTCGGATTCATGCACTATTGCGCAGCAAAAATGGTCCCGTCACTTTGGTACGGAGATAACGGAGCACGTGTCGTCGGACACCTGGCAATTGATAGGTATGTTCTCTCTGCGCAATAAAATTGCTCCTTCTTTATTTCAATCCAAATTTTTCTCCATCAACCTTCTTCATTGGACTCCTAAGCGACTTTGTTCTCTTCATTTAAAGGATGATGATTTATGTTGGAGTTGCGGATTGGAGGTTGGTGACTATCCACATATGTTCTTTCATTGTTCACTTCTCCAGCCCTTTTGGGATCTTATTCATAAACATCTCATGTTAATCTTTCAAATTAAATTTCCTCTTTATTTTCCTATGGTCTTATTGGGACCCTGGGCTTCTCAGGTACCTCTGCCGTTAGATACCTTGGATATGCAATTGTTAGTTCTTTTATTGACTGTGGCTGTTAAGGTGATTCTTATGGAGTGGAAGTCTTTTGCTTCCGTTTCTTACCACACATGGTGGGCATGGGTATCCTTCTTGAGAAGTGCACACACTTCTGTGGATAGGGCTCATCTCACTCCCATTATTTCTTTTAATGTTTGGAGAACTTTAGATACCTATATGTATTTGGCCTCAAGGGTGTTGGTCGATCAATATCCCTTTGTGACGTCTGACTGACTGGTGTCTGTAGTGTTTTGCTTTGTTGCGCCATCCAGTGAGATCCTTCCTTTTCCTTTTTCTCTTCTTTCTTCTTTCTTCTTTCTTCTTTCTTCTTTTCTGTTTTCTGTCCTCTTTCCTTTTCTTTTTCTCCTTTATCTTTCTGTTTTCTTAATAATGATGCCACTCATGGGTTCCTTTGATTCACTAATGCCACTCTGTTTCTTGATTTTTTATTCTTGCTCTACGTGATATGAGTTGGGGCAATTTATTGGCTATTATTGTCATATTTTGATGAACTTGTGGATCTTTCCTTATTCTTCATATTGGTATCATTATGAACTGTACCTAATTGTTTTTATCTTTTTAAAATCTTAATAAAATTATTGAACAGAAAAAAACTTTCCAGAGTCTGTAGTTATTCTATGAAAATAAATTGTTTTAGTCATACCTATTAGTCTAACTTTCTGATCCAATCCCCTCATTAATTGCAGTGACAAGAAACTGGTAAGTCATGGTTTACAGGTATATGTAATTATAAGTAAATAATTCCTGATCGGCAGCAGCAAGCAATAGATTACCAGCTTATAGTGGGTATGTTTATGGGCCCAGGTGTATAGTCCGGCATGAAAAAGATAAATGCAGACAAATACTGATAACACTAATGAATAAAACATATGGACAAATACAGGCAGAAATGTTAACAAGCATTTACAATGCAACGGTTTCGCCTTTGACAAAGTTACAGCTATTGGCATTGTAAATGACACATTGTTTATTTATGTGTTGGTTTTGAAAACAGATAAATAAATGGCATTGTCATTTACAATGTCAATAGCTTAATCTTTCGCAAATGCGAGACCTATTGCATTTGCACCCACACACACACAGCCACACGCACACAGAGCCACACACAGAGCCCGCACCCCCCCCTACGTTCCTAAGAAAAGACCAAAACATGCCAGAGAAGTCTATAACATCACTGGTACTCGGTATTGGTAAGTGGTAACAAACCCAAATTTTAGGGTCAAAAGTAACAGAAGGCAGACAAATCACTGTTTTACTATGAATGTGTATAGTCGAAAAACACAGCGTGTAGTGAAATTTCAATGGTTAAGATGCGGTGTAGAGAGGACTAGGCAGAATGGGGTGCACACAAACTAAAACAAAGGTGCTTATTAGGGAAAGGTTGTGTGTGAACACATGTATAAATGTGCACTACAATTATTATAGGTGATAGCAGATGGCGCGCTGAAGAGCTCATGGGCGCCTATCAACTGTGGAGATAATGCGGATCCATAGGGCATGGGCACTCACTGGGTACGTCAGTTCATTAATGCCAGGAAGAAGGCAGGTTCCATATAGCAATTGCAGGACATCTTCCTGTGTGGTAATGCTCTTACACTAACCTCTGGAGGCAATGGTCAACTGAGAGCCAAGTACACCCCCTGAATTAATGATACACCCTAAAAACAGGGATTTCCCTGTGCCACCCACCCTTGGCTAACTCCGTACCCGAGGTAAACGGAACCATCGCTGGGCCTGAATTTATTTGGTACCGAGGACAGCAAGATTGCTGAATAATGCTTAAATGACCAGTCCAAACCAACTGTAAGCCTTCAGTCATTTTAGTTCCCTTATCCATTCTATCCACCATTCCAACCGACAAATGGTTACTACCAGGTTGCTGTTATCAATTCATATTTCTTGACATAGAGTATCATTTGTATTTGCTTGGGTCCTTTCACCCCCGAAGAGGAGGGCATCTTGGTGGTGAAAACCAGATGCTTATTCTTCTAACTGAATGGTGCTATTTGTCCCCCTCCGCAAGATGCAAGGCTAAGCGTACCCAGTGGGAATTGCACCTGTTGTATGGGTTATGTTGCACACTGCACCGACATATGTGGACGAGAACGCCAAAATTATATCAACCATGAAATGTTTTGCCTGAGGGCTGAAACCACCATCCCAACCGGTAAGGGGTCACTAAGAAATGTTTTGCCTGAGAGCTGAAACCACCATCCCAACTGGTAAGGGGTCACTCACTACCAGGTTGCCGAAGCCCATCTATATTCATGACATATTTACACTGTGCACTTTAAGCCCCAACGGGGCATGTTGGCGCTGAATAAATAAGGCCAACTGAATGGCGTTATATTGTCCGCCTCTGCCAAGTGGGAGGGCTAAGTGTACATGGCCGGGAAATGAATCCGTGAACAAGAGGTGAACCAGTGAGCAAGAGGATGATCCCCGGGCTGTGCCATGAATGCGTTACTCCACTAATCCCCCCAACCCAGCAACAGAACCAGTGTTTTAATTAATTTATTAGATAAAACGTGTTGATGGCTTGACTAGTACATTTGGAATCATTAGTGGACATACACTCGTACGTACCTTAGCCCATGCTCCAGATTTAAAAATTCCCCACACAGTAAAATATAGACAAAAAGGGGGATAAGCATTGTCGTATAATAACGCATCTTTTAAACTAGAATGATTTCTGAGCCCATGGGGAAGATTCATTATGCACTATAGAAGTGCCATTACATTTGTTGAAGTACTAACCCGGAACTGCGCTTCACACACCATTAAAATGAATAAACCCAGACTGCGCTTGAAACACACGGTTGGCTGCCCACAAAGTACGGCGTGCCATTTAAAAATTCCAGGCATCTTACATAGGCCTAAAGAACCCACAGACCCATCCGTTCCGCACAAAATGGCCATTCCCTACGATGCCTAAAAGTACCTGTAATCGAAAAATCGTGGGCTACTTCTTGTGCCCCTAAATAACCAAGCTAGAAGTGGGGGAATGCAGATTGCGCAAACCGCTCCTCCCCTTTAGATGTTTGTGTCAGCACGCAAACTTAAGTACTCATCATACCGCAATAGCTGTGGGACACTGTGACCATAGTCCCCGAGTCTTAAAAAAAGAAATGTTCTAATCCCCCAGACCAGTGTAACCAGCCTCCCCAGTGAACACGTGACCCACTAGGTAAGAAGTCAAGCAACAAAATATCCTGCTCAGGTGCCAGTGCTAAATGGAGACTGACCCACGCTGAACTTTTGTTTCAAATTAGCGCAGAAAATTACCGAAACCCATTTTACAAGGAATCCACCTTGCCAACCATGTTCCCCTTCATCTTCACAGACAGGGAAACCTCCAGTAAGGCGCTATAACAATCTTCGTGAATGCAGTGGTTAAGCAAGTGAACGCACTGTGGAAACTTCAAAACTGTATATAAATGCTGTTTATACCGGAAGGCTAGAGGCTCATGTTGCTTTCACTTGCTATAAGTTCATTGAAGCAGTGTCAATACACATCTGCGTAGGTGTAGAATCGCATCCCAAAGTGTGCTTGAAAGCAACGTGTGGCCCAGAATGAAAGTTATTATGTATACACGAGTACGCTCTACGGAAACACCACCTGCTATTTACAAAGTGCAGAGGAGTTAAATGGGTAAAATATGGCTGTGAAACAAACCCCACCTTTCAAATAAATGTAGCGCACATTAGACAGTAACCAGACGCAACGGGGTATGAGAAAACATGTTTTTCAAAAGAGTTTCACCCGATGGCGCCCATGTGATCACACGGAATCCACAACACACTACCTCTGAAGTTACAGCGCAGAACAGCGAAAATATGATAGCAAGCGCTTCATTGAAAAGACCTCATTCTTCAAACTTCTGCCATTCTGGGTGAATCCTGACCCCGAGTATAGTAATGCCTACACCCCAGTGAGAATTAGGAGAAACATGATTTTATGTCCCTAGTCTTAGGTGAAGAGGCACCCCGCAAAAACATTTACCGCCCCTCCCACCAGCCAGTGCTCGGCTCCTCATTTTTGCAGCAACCTCAGATGAGCGAGGTGCCTCCCCCTCATGTGGCAGCTGGAGGCCTCACACCGCGAGCTGCATCTCTCCTGTAACGGCACAGCCCCCACTCCGGTGCGGCCCCTTAAACCACCGCGCGCTTTGGGACACGTTTAGACGGAATATTTTAAAGGTATTCTGTACATAATAGTTCGCTATGCGCCACATTCAGACGGAATATTTTAAAGTGTTCTGCACATATGAACCACCTTTAGCCATAAAGATAACAGTTAGCAACGCAGTGCTCATCAACTTTGTTTAATGCCTCGCACCGCTGTGGGAAAGAGGCGCGTCCCCCACCTATGGCAGCTGGATGCCTCGCCCACCCCGCCACATTTCTTCCAGAAAGGCGCGGCCCCTTAAACTTAAAAAGACATGATTCATATATATGTAAACCGACACGCACTCCATGGGGGAGCGTGCTCTGCGAACCAGGCGTGGCCTCCACTCCGGCGCGCAAACCTTCATCCTACCAAGACATTATTTAATCATCTATGTCGACCAGAACTCCATAATTGAACGCCGTGAGAATGAGGCGCGGCCCCGCCTATGGCAGCTGGATGACTCGCCTGCCGCACTGCAACTCTTCCAGCACGGAGCAGCCTCTTAAACTTCCAAAGTCATTTTTCATTTACATCTACCGACACGAACTCCACAGGGGAGCGCCGCTCTGTGAACCAGGCGTGTCCCCCGCATATGACTGCGAGACGCCTCGCACTGCGAGGTGCTCAATACAATTATTGTAAAGTAACCTCGATCTGAAAGAACGACTCGCACACAAACTCAGTCTAAAAAAAAAACCAAGATCATTTTGGGATTCGGGGGCGGGATTCGGGGGCGTGTTTGTGTGTTTTTCGTGCTCTCCCCTTCCCATTGGCTGGAAGGTAAAATTCCAGCCAATGGGATGAGAAGAGGGTGGGGCTTAAAAAAACACACGGAAACGCCCCCGAATCGCGTCAAGGCGGGCCCTGAACTCAGTGACGCTCCTCTCCTCCAATGGCTGGCCAGCATTTACGAGGCCAGCCAATTGAGAAGAGGGGCGTGTTCAGGCACCATACTAACAACAAAAGATTTCGGCTCCGCCCACCCACTGCTTACGCAGTGGGACGGTAGCCGAAACCTAAAAAACAACTTCCATAAAAACCCGGAGGAACAGCCTATAACATACAGGAGCCTGCAACCCATGTATAAAAGTCCATCTCTGATTTCCTTATTACAGGTGACTTATGATGTATCTAGTCCCATGTAATAAAGACATGACAGCTGCTGAACTTTAAAAAGTTATTACAGTTGACTTATGATGTCACAATGCCTGATGCCAGAGCCATCAGTATGGATGAATCACTGGGCATACACTAGAAAAATTAGAACTGCCTTTTCCTTCTCCTGGTTTCTTTTCCTGAAAAGATAAAGTCATCAGCAGAAAGGAGATGTTTATGGCAACACAATAAAGGGCATATTTACAAGTGCATTGAGCCACCACAGAGTCACATTTTTTGATGCTCCAATGGCGCAATGGCCTGCTCCGTATTTACAAGGCGACGCTAGGACACTATATCGTACCCTTCAACAAACTTTTTTGCATCAAAGGGGCGTGCAATGGGTGTTGCTGTGGGCAATCCTATGCAACACACATTGCTTTTGACACTGCCCCAGACTTACAAGAAATGGTAAATCTGAGGCAGAACCACAAACTAACGACTTGTTAATGGTGGCATTAGAATGGCACAATGAAGAGAAATACTTTTATTTCTCCTCATGTTTTGCTCTTTCAGCACATATAGAAGGAGCACATCGCCATTAAAGGTTGTTTATATTCAGGAAGGTGTCCCTTCCTGCGTATAAACAATCATCCCTGCAATGCTGGCACCCTTACACCGTGGTGCAAGGGTGCCTGATCTGGCTCTAGGCAGCTTTTTCAGCGCCGGAGCAGGGGAAAGCACAGGGGTGTGCCGTATTTTTGTAAATACGGTACATCCTTGTGTTTTTTTAAATAACGCAGCGTGGCACAGCTAAATTGCTTGCAGTGCAGCGCTGTATCATTTCTTTGTAAAAATGCCTCTATGTTTTTCCACACTATAGGTAATTGCAAGAAAGAGAATATTTAAAGGTTCCTACATACGTTGTTCAGCCTCGGCATTTACAACCTGATCTCAGAACCATAACTGTAGATAATCGTTCACCAAATAGGACTTTCTGAATTATACGCATGTCTTTAAGGAAATCAGCAAGGGAGACGGGCGTCCGCAGGGGGGGGCAAGGAGGGGCACTTGCCCCCCCCCTGGAGCGCCCCTCCATGCCCCCCCTGCGGACGCCCACGGCCGAGTGGTCACTGATAGTTAAGAGAAACAGTTCCTTTCATCTCCGTGTGAGAGGCCCTGGCCTGGGAGGGGCACAGGGGCTGAAGCAGAGCCAAGCCTGCCTTGTCTCACTCAGGAGGCCATGAAGGATTCACTTAACACCTATTTTACAAACGCCTTTTGTCGGTAATTATGGGCCCTGCAGGGAGCAGAGCTGCTCCCTGCCAGAGCCCTCAACTCCCTGAATGGGTGCCTCGCACTCCTCCTCGCAGCCCATTGTCATTCTGTCTGTGGCCGATTGTCACATACAGAATGACAATGGGCAGTTTGAGCTGCCAAAGCATACTTCCCACCCGAGAACCTCTAAAGCGGCTGGCAAGTGCTTGTTTTTTTAACTTGCCTAAGCGCTTGGCTGGGGTTCCTTAAATAACTTATTTTGCTATCACATTTTCGAACAACGAAGCATATTTGTGTCGGAACCATGGTTAACTCAGCTGCAGCCAGTAAATTAAAGACGGAGACTTTTTTTATTCCTTTCTTAGATGCTAAATTAGCTTCATGTAGTATGAGAAATCGCCCGTACCCCGTAAATACCTTTATGTTGCTGTCACCTTTTTACGATTCCTGCCCGTGCTCTAACGGCATTTCTGATCGAGTCAAGGTGCATTCTTCCATAGAGCCGCCATTGATTGTCTTCATATACTCGGCATAGGTTCAGCAATCTCTGGAAGCCGATTACCTATTTCCGTGTGTTTGAAGTTGCAGTACTTGCTTTTTGGCTGCCATTCTCTATTCTCTCAGGTACTATATGAAGTCATTTATTTTTTTGAATAGTTTAATCACAGACCTGTTCTTATTTGCTACAAAGAACTTGGTATACGTTTGGTTAAAGGTTTAGAGGGATTGCCAATCTTGCACACAGGGTCGCTGCTGTCGGTAGCGTGGGTGGTACTAATAGGGGGAGAGGGGTAAATGGAGGACTACAGGGATACACAGGCAGGTTATATGCATTGTACTGGCAAGGAGAAAGAATACATGGAGGGATTCCATTTTGATGTGTCCTAGGGTAAGGGGGGGTATATTTCACCCGATATTGGGGTTAGACACCTGAGATATTTGTTTATATTTGAAGATCATCTTCTGCCCCATTCTACCCAGCTTACTGTTTAGTAGCAACTCTCTTGGTGCACATCATGCTGCGATCCGGTATCCAGATGCCTCTCCTAGCTGTACCCACCACAATGGAAAGGCGGCAAATAGTGGTTTTCTTAATACAGCTTTAATTAAAATTAGCTGGCGGCTGCCATCTGGTCTCGGGCACCCTTTGTGGACCCATGTTAATGGCGGTCGCCGGTAGTGACAGTAGTTTGGGTTTTATGAAGAAAGAGTGGATTTTGATAATATTCGCACAATTTCCTTCACCTTTATGAGGCACCAGCTTAGTATTTGAGTTATTACCGTGGATTGCCTAGGCCACCCTCAGAGTTGCGCTGAGCAGGGCATACTTTGGGGCAGATTTACAAGCCCCTTGCACCACTTTTGCGTCACTTTTCCCATGTTAAAAATTACGCAAAAGTGGGGCAAGGGACTTGTTAATCTGCCCCATTGCTTTTCCTCATTCTGCGCCGACCTTCGTGCTCTTGCTACACAGTATTGTACAGATCCAATGCCCAAGCCCACGCTAGCCCTGAGTGTCTATTTGTTCTTCTAGCCAACTGTGGGGTATATTATCAAGCACGGCGTTAAAATTATCGCCGCTTTAACGGCAGAAAACTACTGCTAAAGCAGCAATAATGGGCTTGATAATATGCCCTTGAGAATTCCAATAGAAGCCCACGTTCACACCAGAACATTGACTTCCATTGGAATTCACAAGGGCATATTATCAAGCCCATTATCGCTGCTTTAGCAGCAGTTTTCTGCCGCTAAAGCGGCGATAATTTTTAACTCCGTCCTTGATAATATGCCACCAGGTTGTTAGGCAACACTTGGGTCAAGTGGGTCAAACTCATTTTTTCATTAAACACAACCAAATTCTTTCAGGACTTGCTATTATGCATACTTTTCATGTAACTTTTGTTTGAACCCGTTTTAATGTCAGCCGAGGCTAGGCCTTTGTGTGCTGTTAAGAACAACACTTTTTCTTATTTGAATGTGCCTGGACACATACTACTGATGCTGCCTTAATGCGACGCATATTCTTCTGGTATCTGTCCACCAGCCCGTCTTTAGAAAGGAGTTACATAATCCATTTTATGAACACAGACTCTGCAGTTTCTATCTCACTGTGACGACATGAATCGATTCATATATGCTTTACAGTCTAGATAAATCCTACTCATTCGTGCGTCAGTTGCATTGTTAACTTTCTTCGTTGTGTTTCCACCATATATTTCCTTTACATGCCGTGTGTTTTGGAAGAAGGTCTAGACAGATGAATTTGTTTTAGCCAAAGGGCATACAGACGCTTTCTGACCTTTGTGTTTTTTTGTGCAAGATTTTACTATCATCTGGCGATTCCATTTTGCACAGGAGATGCAAAATAGATTGCTATACATCTTATGACAAAATAGTCCCCAAAGCCAGCATCGGTAATAATGTTGTCATTTTTTCACAGGAAATATTCCTAATAAACATTTCTGTATGGCCACACCCTGGACATCTGTGATAAGCTGCTTCTCCACTTTAACACTCAACCTCCAAAACTCCTTCACCCGCAAGCAGTTTTACGTCCTAGATCAAAAGTTCGCATGATCATGCTGATTCTAACAAATGCTGCTAATTTATCTGGGTAGATCCATACCAGCTTCTTGGGAACCTCCTCCCCCCAATTTCAAAAGTTAGTTCGTAATCTTATGTTCTGGCGGGCTTCTGGGAACATACTCCAGATACTTCTGACTTTATGTGCAACTTTTGGTATATTGTAAAAAATTGACCTACTCTTACCCGGAATAATGTTTGGGCTTGCATAAATGTATTCCCTACTATGTG
Organism: Lissotriton helveticus; assembly: GCF_964261635.1. NCBI lineage: Eukaryota > Metazoa > Chordata > Amphibia > Caudata > Salamandridae > Lissotriton > Lissotriton helveticus. The sequence continues at coordinate 918,539,232 of NC_136065.1, read as the reverse complement.
GCAATCTACCTACCACCTGCCATCTCAAGAAGGAAATATCTTTCCTCAGTGTTTGGAACGTATGAATGGCCCAGAACGGTACTTTGCAAACTGATCTTTTTCACAATCTGATACAAGCCTGTACCACCCTCACCATCTGCTGGGCAAATATGGAATGTTTGCTTGGCACTATCTAGCTCCAAGGTAAATGTCTAACTTGGTGTGTAGTCTATACATGTTACAGCCAACAGGGGCTTCCTTCATCGACCTACCTGAACTGTGTGCTGCAGCTGAGCTGTTGCATAATATATAACAAGCATTTGCAATGCAATAGGTCTCGCATTTACACAAGTTTAAGCTTTTGGCATTGTAAATGATGATGCCTTTTATTTATGTTTTAAAAACGAAAACAAAAATAAAAGGCATTGTTATTTGCAATGTCAATAGCTCAAACTTGCGTAAATACGAGACCTATTGCATTGCAAATGCTTGTCTCAGCTTAGCCTAAGCATAACCCTATCCTGATTGTTTGCCATTTTAGCCCCGCCCCTATTGATTAACATTAGCCACGCCCCTTCATTTGCCAGGTTTGCCCCCCCCCTGGAAAAATTTCTGCGGACGCCCATGCATCTACTTTGACAATATCATTATCAATTTCATTTTCTCTATGTTATAGTCAGCCTTCCAATGCTTTTGTTTGAGGGAGGGTTGTTTGCCTGTCACATGATTTGAGCCTGAGTGTTATGTTCAATGCAACACGAATGTTGCATTGACAACGCGCACCCGACCAGCATCGTAATCGGCTCCCTAATGTTCATTTATAGTACGTGCCTATGCTCAGAGTGGGACCAGGCCCGTGAATATGCTTATTACCGAGATATAAATGTTTAATATTTTGAAGGAACAATAAAAGTTTCTTGCAACCTACTTTTAAGCAGGCTTTGCCAAAACCGGTAGGTCTGACATTGACTGTAAATATATTGGATTTGCCAATCCTTGTTAACTTTCAATGTTTTTTAGTCAAGTATAGCAAGTGAAGGAGCAGTGTGAAGGGGAGTGAGGGCAGAGGGGCCACACTATCTGAATGTTGCATGCAAGTGCATTAGTTTTTAAACCTCTCTGCACTGGGCTTTCTTAACAAATGTGACAGCATATGCATACCCCACTAAAATGTACCGAAGCAGCCAAACTTTGTAGACTTAAATCCATCAGATCACTGCTTTTAAGCACTTAGACTGGCTCACAATGGAGTGAAAAGTGGCACATTCAAAATTACATCTCTAGCTCTCATGGCCTACGTGTCCCAAATTGCCAGAGTAATTTAACAAAGCGTAATAAATCTTACCAAAAACTCAGACCTACGGCATGCGATAAAATCACACCAACTATACTTACCCAAAATGCTTGCCAAAGGTGGAACATTTTGGAACACTAGACCTACGTGAATGGAACAAACTTAACCTAACCACCCAGATCAAATGGGTCCTGGTGTGCAGTCTTACCAAGAATTAACACTGTTTATTGATCATTTCACCTCTAGCGAATGGGTTACATCCCAATTTCTACTCATGATAAATCCGTGTAAATATGTGAAATGAGTTTGGTGAAGTTATCCTGCTGCTGATAAGTATGCGAGGCTTTTTTGGCTTAAGTATAGTCCCATTTACAAACATATCACTGGACCAGTCTAGCACATGTTGAAAATGTAATTGGTTCTGCTTTAATTGACAACTGAGAAACTAATACTTCTCTATCGCTCTGTTTTCAATGTGTAAATATGACCAGAAGTAGAATGCCTTGGCCCTGGAAAAATGGGGGAAATGTGCATAATAACATTGATGGAGAGGTGGCAGGTAACTTCATCAGTTCCCAATGTGCGGTATCTACTTACTCTGTAGTGCCACCAACACTTAACTCATGGAGAAACCCAGATTTAAACAAGCATTTACAATGCAATAGGTCTCGCCTTTGCGAGAGTTAGAGCTATTGGCGTTGTAAATGGTAATGTCTTTTACCCATGTGTTTTTGTTTGGAGCGTTGTGGATATATGTGGTGTGGAGTGGAGCGGAATTATGTGTGCTGGATTGAAATTCTTAGTTGTGGAATTGTGTGGGGTGATATTCTGTGGTGTTTAGTGTATTTGTGTAGTGGAATTTGGAGAATCTGTGGCATAGAGAATGGATAGGGGTGCGAGAATAGATAGAAAAGGAGATAGAGATGGGTAGGTAGTTTGTGTGTGAAGGGGTTAATGAACTCCAGACAGAAGAGCAGAAAGAGTATGTGAGAAAGAGAGAAAAAAGTGGACAGCAGGCCATAGATGCATAAAGAGGGAGCATCTGTGTACGCAGAAGACACCTGAAAGAGAGGAGGAGAGCATGTGTTTGAGGGATTGAAACCTTGAAAAGGCTCGGGAAAGGGAAAGGCCTCAAGTGAACCACATGACAGAGGTGGGAAGAGTGCGTGAGAGAGAAAGGGAGAGGGGTGAGTGATGGCATGTGAGGGACGGACAAGTGGGAGGGGCAGCCAGGGTTTTGGCAGGGAAAATTGTGGACTAGTGCACAGTGCGATGAGGTACCGGAAGGCAGCATGTGTGAGCAGGTATTATGGAGAAGAGAAGGGAGTGTGAGGAAGGATGAGAGGGGAAAGGGATTGCGAGATGAAAGGGGTAGTGGGAGTGTGAGGGAGAGATGAGAGGGGCAGTGAGCTGCAGTAGAGAAATGACAGCGTTGGTGAAAGTGCGACAGGGAGTTGAGTTGTTTTGGAATTGTTTTTTGTGGAAATGTGTGGTGTGGAATTGTGTGATGTGGAGTTGTATAGTGGAAATATGTGGCATGGTGTGCTGTAGAATTATGTGGATAGTAATTAAATTGCATTAAGTGTAACTGAATTTTGTAGTGCAGTGGTGCTGCACTGGTGCTGAGTGATACTGAGGTGGTGGTATGCTTGTGAGTATGTGGTACTGAGTGATACTAAGGTGGTGCTGAGTGATGCTTTGGTGGTGCTGTGCCCATGCTCAGGTGGTGGTGAATCGAGCTGGGTGTGAGGTGGTGCAGGGCTTTTGCTACAGTGGTGCTGAGGTGTTGGCGCTTTGTTGGTTCTGTGCTGGGGCTGAGTTATGCAGAGGTGGTGGTGTGGTAGTCTTGTGATAGTGCCAGGTGCTGCTGAGTAATGCTTAGGTGGTACTGCTGAAGTGGTGCTGATTGACGCTAACTGGTGCTGAAGTGGTGCTCTCCTGATGATGAGATGATGCTGCGGTGGTGCTGAGATAGTGCTGAGGAGGTGTTGAACTGATGCACTGGTGCTGAGGTGGTGCTGTGGTAGTACCGAGGTGCTGTTGAGTGATGATCAGGTGGTGGTGTAGTGGTGCTGAAGTAGTGCTGAGTGACGCTGACTGGTGTTGAAGAGGTGCTGAGCAGATGCTGAGGTGGTGCTGCGGTGAGTGCTATGGTGGTGTTGCAATGATGCACTGGTGCTGAGGTGGTGCTGCTCTGATGCTGCAGTGGTGCTCAGGTGGTGCTAAAGTGGAGCTGCGCTGGTGCTCAGGCGGAGCTACACTGGTGCTTAGTGATACTGAGGTTGTGATCATAAAGTACACGCCTAATATTCTACTGTACAAGTGATCATTTGACATTCACTGCAAATATCCACAAAAAGTGGCCTTGAAAGTTACAATTATTGCAACAGAGGGTCTTAGTAAAAATGGCCATGTGCAGAGTATATATTCAGAGAAACAAATAATTTAGTTGGTACAAGTCTCAAATGAGAGATGGATTGAGCAAAGAAACAGAACCTTTATTTGTATAAAGCTTTTAGAGGTGGTTACTTTGAAACGTAAACTGCAGTACCCCTTGAATAACCACCCTCAGTGCATGCAACCACTTAAAACATCTTTCACCCTGTCATCACCACCTTACCACTCAAAGACAAACGGGGCCTTTGATGCCCACACTCCAGTGATGAAAAGTGTCATAAACAATTTTAAGTAGCAAAAAGCATCATACTGACACATGTAATTCGTTTCCAGCTCATGTTTACAAGCACTGCGTGCTCAACATGCATTTATATACAATAAATGTAAATGAAAACCATATCCATAGTGGTTGTTTAGAAATTCTGCGGTTAATCCAGGCATTTTGGACCTGTTTTGAATAGGCTTCTTATTATGTTACACTAAATGGATAATGATCCATATAGAGTAACCAGTGCTTAATTTGTAAAATTGGAAGTGCAGGTGCTCAAATGTTTATCGAAGGCCACACCTACTTTTCTCTGGCTCCACCTACTGCCTCCACCCACTTACTTCAATAGCTCCATCCACAACTGGCACTGCGAAATTCAGATGTTAAACCCGATCTGAATTTCAGCAAATGAGCCTTCCTCATAGTAAGGTTTTGATAGGTTCCCCTGCCCTGCGAACATTTTGAAAAAGATTAAATCAAACGTGCATTTAAAGCACAATTTTGGAATAAATGAGCTAAAATCACTAACGCATTGAAAAGGGACAATTCCAGTGCTGATTTGGGGAAGGGTCAATACAGAGGTATGCCATTTTTAACAAAGTCCAGGTGTGCCACCCCCACAATTTATATATATATCCCTAACCCCATAAAGCATATTGAAGGTATGAAATATTGTTACAAGGAACACATTAAAATGGTGAAGAGAAAAAGATGAATAACAAGGAGAAATTTATTTTCTGCTGGAGCAGCAATGAAGAGGAAGTTGTTTCTCATATTTACGACTATTTATCCAAGGACAGTGATGCCATAAGACCCTCTGTGACATGTGATTTTGAACATCTAAGGGCCGATTCACAAAGGGCCTCTGCACTCCCGGCAGACATGGTAGAGGGGCACACTCGTGGTGGGATCTCCCCATTGCGGTTACTCATTGCGGAGGTTCCACAACGAGTGTAGAGACCCCCACCATGAGTGCAGGCACTGTTGACACAACTGCGGGGCCTCTGCCACGACTGTGAAGGCCCTTTGTGAATTGGCCCCCTAGTAAGTTAACTTTACTGAAGTATTGATCTTCTCATGTTTTGATGAATTTCTTAGTTTAAATATGTTTGTGAAATTTTGCTGCTAGAATTTAATGTAATGAAGAACCAGATGTAATTCAGCCTCCAGTGTTGTAATGAAATCATTTTGAACCTGGGCAAAGGACGGCCTTTACAATCAAACTAGGAAAGCTAGAGTGTAACACTTGAATTGTGGGAAAAAAAGTAACTTTGTTAGGATAACTGTGCTAGCTGAGTTCACATCAGCCCTTGAAAGCTTGTGAGAAATGACATTGAAAGCCCTGCACCAACTTTTTCTAGGTCTATGGACAATTTCCTACTGTCCATTCACCCACTCCTCACCCTAGAAGAGGTATGATATAACTGTTGTCTTTGAATTTAATTTATTCTGTCCTCTTCTGAAGGCACTACCCAAAGTGTTCATTTACTATACATATCAAGATTTGAACTATGAACGTCTTTTGCAGATCCACTGTCATCTTCCTGCAAGGCACACATTTGGAGAATACTAAAAGAACAAGACTATTAACCTTAGCTCAGGATGAGGTGCCTTACCTGTGAATTCCTCTTCTGTTTCCACTTGCCAAAAGGGAGGTTAAGCTGACTATTAAACCTTTGCTCCCACTCTAGGCTTAGTTGTTGTTTTAAGAGTGGCCATTTATGCCTGAGTTTAATTCTAGGAGTGAACCCGTCGCCATCCACCTAAAGACCATACTGTAAGGTCTACTGAAAGTGATCGTTTTGTTTTGCAGAAATACAATTCTGAAAAAGTTATCACTGGGAATCCTGGCAGACAGATTCTTCTGTGTAAGGTCCAATTACACAAGGGGAAGTCCATAACCTTCCATCCACACAGCGTGGTGTTACATGAGTGTACATTGTGGTCTTAATGTGCATTATATTTTTAAGGGGGCTTACAGGTTGAATCTTTACAATGCAATGGATGTGGAGAAATGGGGGAAGAACTAATTGTGCACTCAAAATAAGCACTGTGCCTGCAGTAGGACGTGAATGAAAAGCAATTGGCTGTATGCTGTGTGATTCCACAGTGCAGTTAATGACTAGGGGCCCGATTCACAGAACTAACTTAAGACAAAATCCTAAACTTACTCCCATTTTGGTATGCACAGAAGGCACTTACTCAATTTGGTATTTACAGAAGGCACTTACTCATTCTGGTATTCACAATACCAAAAGGAGTAAGTGTCTTCTGTGAATACCAAAATGATTAATGGTAGTAAGTTTAGGATTTTGTCTTAAGTTAGTTCTGTGAATCAGGCCCAGATCTAGAAATTGGCAGATGGTTCTGCGTTCGTCAGGGTGACAGAGGACATTACATCCGCCACCGACGGACATTACGTCTGCCACCCTGACTGACTGCTGTCCATCAGATGTAGAGATCACAGTCAGCCTGCATGTGTAACAGAGTATCCTGTCCACCAAACTCAAAATCACCATCTAGATCTCTAAATAGTTGGCACCAAGTGAGACGTATCAGATTGGCCTCATGCTTCTTAGACAATGGGATTCCTGCTACACACCATTCATGAACTTACAAGTTGAACTGCACAGTTTTCTGATGCAGCCACTGGGTGATGTGTAGCAATGCATTTAAATCATAAATATTTTTTTAACATATGCATTTCCACCCAAGTGAACAATTTGTAGATTGAAGGATACAAGAAACTTCTGAAGATGCCTCTGCTGTAGAGAAATTCCCATCTTTAAGTGATATCAAATAGTGCTTATCATCTTATCCCTTGAGCATAACAAATTCTCCATGCTACAGCACACATGGATCTGCACATATGGAAAGTAAATCTCTCCATCTCTAGGAGCAAGCTAGAAATAGTAATTGACGAGATGTACAAACATAAAAGCTGAGTAAAAAGAGTCGTTTATGGACGAGATACTCATCAAGTGAATGAAGTAACCATTGAGCAGTAAGGCACACAGAAATTCAAGTAGCAATATCATGATACTTTGTATACAACAGAACATGGACAAGGCACTGCAGGTGTCTGCATTGGCTAATCCTATCCAGAATTGAAGAACTTTTGCTATCTGGGGCAGATAGTAGATACCTAAAAGGCATGCAAGGGATTGATATGCAGGAACCAGGTAAGCTTTGAATGTCTCGTGGTCATTTGCAATTACATCTAAAGAGAATTATCATGATGTAATGTAATGTTGCTTGATAGCAGGACAAGAGACTAGAATGAAAGTGAATGGTTGCGCACGTCTGATGTTCTGATCTTGTCTTGAAAGTATGAATCTGTGCTTCTGTTGTGTCTTATGAGGATGGTGTTGACATTAATCTGTTAAATTTCAAAATGTGATCATGTGTTAGTATTTCTCTATAAATATGCTCTCACCTCTGTGCATTGTCCTTAGTGTAAAATTGTTGTGATTACATTATTATTCTAGACCAGTGGTTCTTAGCTTTTGTGACTTCTCTGAAACCCCTCTTAATCATTACTGGACCCTTTGGACTGAAATGAACACTTATTGGAATCATGGGAGCTCTACTGAGGTATCACTGGAAGCTGTGAATTTTTGATCTGCATAAAATACACAGAAAATACAGGAACAAACATCATACAAAGATTAAATGTTTCATTTAAATCACAAAAATTGGCGCTTTTCAATTGAGGTCCTTCATCATTATTACATTCTGTTTGATGCACTTGACCTGCTCCCACAACTCAATCCGAGTATGCTAACCTTATTTTTAGCCCCCAGTTTCAAATACCTTCACAGTAACAGAATGTTTTAAAATTTTAAATTTTGCTTCATCAGTTGTACACACTTTATTATTCTATTAGTATTATTTGTTTTTCTATGCAGTCGTGGACCCCCTCAGAAGGCTTCGGAGACCACCAATTGTCTTCGGACTGCAGGATAAGAACCACTGTACTAGACCGAAAACATGGTCAGCTCCAGCAGGGCACACTATAATGAAGAAAATCAAATGCTATATGCTTCACCATCATCAATTCTGCGATGTAGTAACACAAAGTGATGGATATGACATTAATAGACTGTGGTGGACTGTGAAGAACATCTACTTCCTAATGCACTGAGGAAGTAAATAAACCCTCAGAATGTAGTAAAAAAACAAAAAACTGACAACTCATGCTGTCCTCTCCCAGCCCTTCTCAGGGTCAGCCCCAACTCTCTAGAACTCTATTCTAGGTGCATTTCGGTGGTGAGGGACATTTGTAGATTTAGAAAAAAATGAAACTTTGCTATTTAAATGTCACAGGTACTAAGACCTTCTATAACGTCTAACCACTTCTTGACCTGTCACCCCTCATAGCGTGACCTCGGTCCATTTTCTTTGATCTGTCCCCTAGCCTACTCCGTTCTCCCACTCATGTCTCTTACTTTTTCAATTCACCTACATTGCTATAAACAAGGGTGTATCTTTCAGGGGTGCAGCAGGTGCACTGGCACTAGGGCCCAGAAGCATTGGGGGCCCACTCAACAACAATCATGGCAAACGTTTACTATCGTACTAGCTGACAGTGGCCCCTTGCACTGCTGTCTATGACTCGCTTGCCACACCACTGGCTACAAAGCTAATTCCTCTGACCTTCCTGATCTCTTCGGTCCTCAGTCATGACGAAATGAACCAAGATGTGATTCAGTTTATTTTTAATGCTTGGTTAATTGTTAACTTCTTCACCTCTGCCCTCACCGAGATGCTTTGATGTAACCAACATCTCACTCTCCAGAAAGTACACTGACACCCCCCATGGTAAAGTACTCCGCTGCAGAAAATAGTACAATAAAATAAATAACAAAATAAGTGCACGAATGGGGATGGTAATCTGTATTTTTTTATTTCTGCTTCTCTACCTTCAATATTTTTCATGATCCAAATGTTAATGTGTCATTTGTAGGGCTGGGCATAGTTTGGGAAGTAGCGCAACGTGAAGCTACGCAAAGTGCACTTTGCACTACGCGAGCTACGCGTACCACTACGCGAACTGCGTTGTACCCTTTTTGCACTCTGCAAGATGCCGTTTTTAATGATTGCAGTGCCAACAAGCATCCGGCACTGTGCAATCATTAAAACGGCATCTTGCACAGTTTTCTGCTGCTCGAGTAGATTTTTACTAGAGTGGCAGCTTTCTCAACGCAGACTGGTAGTTTCTCATCGCGAGCGGTCGTGAGCATATGCCACCACTGGCAATGAGAAACCTGACCTCCCCGCGTTGAGAATCTCACCGGGAGGTTTATTTTCCACACTTGCGATCGGCAACTTGATGTTGCTGATCGCGAACGAGGAAAAAGTCTCACCGGGATGTCATTTTGCTTGCTCGCGGTCGCCAACTTGACGTTGAGGACCACGAGCAAGCAAAAAATGACCGCTGCACTATGCTACGTGTGTTTGCACTGCGCTACGTGCAGTTTGCGTATTGCGAAGAAACGCAAACTATGCAAGCGTAGCATAGTGCTTTGCTCAGGGTTAGTCATTTGTTGCTGCAGAAAAATAGTTATGTTTAAGAAACACGTTCCAAACAAGCCAGGGAGCTTAGAGCAACTGCATATCCTGAGCTATGAGGTAACTAGGAAACAGTGTGGTGCTGTTCAGTGACTAAATACCAATGTTAAAACACAGGTATAAGCCATAACGAAAGGTCATCATCCCACCGTGAAATGCCCTCACTATTGTAAACAGAATCACAGGTTACTAGAGACACATACTAGGAAAAAACGGACAGAAAAACAACTAAATGCTGCAGCAAGCTATCTTGGCAGACTCAATGAACTCAATCAAATTGACGGAAGTGTCCTTCTATACATCTCCTTTGAAGAGGTTAAGGAATAATCCGGTAAAGAGACAGACCAAAGACATGCGAAAGACTATTATTCCTACTCAGACCATTTTGATACCCAGGGGTCCATCACAGATGTGCACGTAAAAGCAGGTGGAAACCTGTTTTAAAACAAGAATGTGCAAATGCAATAAATACGATGTACATTTTGAGTTCCGATTAAAACACTAAAAGCCTACGGCACTGAAAAAGGTAAAACATATTGCTCTCTCAATAAAATGAGAAATGAGATGAATAATTCAATGTGTGATTATTCTGTGTACTTTGGGGATGGGAATTGTACATTTTCCGACCACTGGGGAAAATGTGTATTTCTCAATAGTGCAGCGGCACCATGCCACCACCCAAAGGTCGAAGAGGACAGACGAGTTCAAGGAGCTTGAAGTAGTCCTGTGCCTGGTAATAGGCAGCTGCGTTTGTTCCACTTACCTCAGCTTATACCTGCCCAGTGGCGCATTCAGCAGGTGCCCTCAGTATACATGAGGGGTTCCTTTAGGTGGGCCTGGTTCAGCTGCTAATAACTGTTGAACGGATGACTCGCGGAGGAGTGGGGAGGAGTGCGCGCATGCTTGGGCGTAGCAAGTTGAAAAAATTCTGTGCACCCTGCCTGCTGCCTGCTGCTGCAGAGCCCCTGCCCCCAGAAGAACCAAAATCCAGCGTAATGACTCAGTGTCCCACGGCAACACTCAACTTAAGGCTACCAACAATAAAAATGTAATGATTTTTCACTCTGGAGTGGAGATCATGGTCATGAGAACACCACTCTGTGGCTGCTCCGAGGTAAACGTAATTAAACACATCAATGCAATATCCATTATGTCACCACCAAGTGCAGCAGATGGGTGCCGAGTGTAGACCCAGCCCTGATATATGAAAGTGCCAGTGCTAAGCACCGGAAAGCACGGCACAAATTAAGCACTGAGTGTAACATAATAAGAAACTTTAAAAACAGCTACAAATAAAAAGTTCAATATTACACTACTGGAACGTACATTTAAACATGTTTTGTAGACTGTATTCAAAAGAAACATTTAGGCAGTATATTTGGAAGTCCAATATGGTTCAGTACATTATGTAATACCAAAAAAACTTCAAAAAAATTGAACAGCAGTTATGTATTTGCAAAACAGGTAGTGTGCGAGGTCTCCAAGCCAAAATAGCTGTGATGATCCCATACAGGTAACTATAATGAAATATTGCTCTATCCTTTGGAACCTTCAAACAGATTCTGAAGATGACAGTACACCCTTGAAATCCATCAAGACAAACAACGCTGCTCACGAATAGCAAGAACTTACAAAAAAACAGCACAGCAAAGTTACCTTGATCTTGCACTTTCATAGGCGCCTAAAGTGCTGTTTTTAAAACTAAAGGCAACATTATGATGGTGGGCGGATCACCACTGCCAGACCGGCGGTGCTTCTCGCTGGCCCGGGGGTGGCGATCCGCCCGCCATAAGCCCCTGGTGCCTGGCGGGGGGCACTGGGCAGACAGAAAGACCGTCTGCCGCTTTTCCGCCAGTCGACTTCTCGACCACGCGGAAAAGGGACACAATATGGTGGCGGTGTCTGCAAGACACCGCCATCCATATTATGATGTGGCTTATTCATGCCACATTATTCACGCCCACCCCTAATTAAGAGTCCTAGTGTTACTCACTGCAGCATGTGTGGTCATTGTCCTCCTGGATGTACACTTTACTTTGACCTCTTGTTAACCTCCTTTAAGAAGCTGGCAGCATGCAGGCCCTGGAATGACATGGGAAAACCGAGCCCTCTCTCTCGCTGCAACACATGAGAAATGGTGCTAATGGGCACATTAACCAGTTAACCCACTGCCCGTGGGAGGAACTCCAAAACAGGGAAGGAAGATACAAGTTTATGCTTCTGAAGAAGTGTGCAACACTGTGTGTCTTTTTCTAGAAGAGCAGAACCAAATACACATGCAGAAAGCAGAACTGCCTCAGTAAGCTGCACATGAAAAAAATAAATGTGCTTCCATATGAAAAAAGTATTCTTTGAAATGACGCGCTAAGTAAACAAACCCTTGACTCAGCAAGCTGCTTGGGATACAGGTGCACTGGACTGCCCCCTTCCCCCATGCACATCAAAAACAAACACGCTCAGTGTAAGTATTTATTGAAAAAGACTCACTGAATAAATCAATATATGGCTTAGCAAGCCCTCCGCCCAATATTAGGACCTTGTTCACCTCCTAAGCTATAACAAACACCACTGAGGTAAAGGCTAAATGTAAATGTAAATTGATACTTTTATAGCGCACTACTCACCCGCAAGGGTCTCAAGGCGCTTGTACGAATAACACTGTGGAACCCATCCTGGCTTTCCCTGTGAGGTGTCCACTCCTGGGCACCCCCAAGGTGGAGGCCAGGCATCCTTAGCGTTGTGAGTGCCGTTGTGGAGATTAAGCAAGCTATTGCCCAGAGTTGCAGAGTGGGACTCCATGATTGGAATAGGCACCGAGGCAAGAATTATCAGGTCCGTGGAATTTTGAGCACAAGACCCGCCGAGGCGAGGAATTCAACCCTGGTCCTGGGCTAGACCTCTGCATCAGGGTCTGCCACTCTAACCATTGAGCCACACTTCTCCACAGGAGAAAATAAACTGCCCAATTATGTCCACAGTGGGAGGGACGAAGACAGCAATAAAATGTAAGCAGCTACAGGCCTGAATCACCCACTGTGTAATACGAGTGGAAAAAAAGAATAAAATAGTCCCCCCACAAACAGATGAAGACAACAAAGCCTATTGATATTGTACTAAGTCCCTGCTCCTTGGAAGGAAAAAGGAGGGACAAAGAGGCAGAACCGGCCACTAGTAAGCAAAGATTTTCAAAGGACATTGAAACAAACAAATGAGATGCAAGGAATGGCATTTGGCCCACAGAGGGTATACAAGAGGCTGTACGCTTGCACTTGACCTAAAAAAGAAGATCTGCAAAACTTGCTTATACTCTAAACCTTTGTGAGCTAATTTAAATTGGAAGTGGTCTTGAGTAAACTTTATGCTGCAGAATCTCTGTATGTGGAAAACGTGTCGTCGTAATTAAAATGCTCTACTATCAGGATTACACCATTCCTCCGAAGAAGTCTTTGGCACCAGGACTTATGTACAATTAACAAGGGGTGCCTCACTTACAGTGCATAGATGCCTTAACAATGCTATGGGCCTCATTCTGAGTTTTCCATAATTTTACCCAGGGTCATAAATTGCTTTTAGACGATGGAATTATAAAGAAGTATGATTGCTACCTGGGGGCGGAGCTTGTTGCCAAACCGTTGGCAGCATGGCTGCAGAGCTACTCGGTTGGCTCCTACCTCCCCAGCCTGTCACAACCCCCAAAGGTGCCTGATATTGAAGCCCCCTTGGGCCACAGCCTACTGCAATATTGAGGGTAACTTTGGATGCTGCGGCCAGAACGGAGCTATCTGTTTGGAGCCTCAACACATGAGTGCAAGCATAGCTGAAGGAGGGCGTAAGATGGTGGCTGTGATAGCGGCACACAGACCACGGTATTCATCGCCCCGCGGCTGCACTTTCCAGGCCTGGTATGGAGTTGGCGGGCAAGATGCACATCAGGGTAGTAGTGATTTCTCCCCTCTCACAGGCAAACTTATATGGTGGACCAAGAACTTCATAGGTGGTGTCACTTGTGGTCAAGTCGGATAGACGGGGGCTGCAGCAGTGCACCTGAGAGGAATGCTACCCCATCATGAGGCATCATGTTTTGTGCAGGGGCAGCTATGTGGACAGGCTGTTACCCCAGCGCTTGCAGCAGAGGACTCCTTGTGCCCTGTGATTGGGAATGCTGTATAGCATTATTGTGTTTGGCGCCCCTGCGATTTTGATGACTAGTATTAAGCGGGAGGGGGGATTTATGACTTTTCCACTCCCCCCTTTCTTGTTTTGCACAATTGGCTTGCTTTTTGTGGTGGGCTGGCGATACTGCGTGGGAGATCTTACTGGAGGAGAGGGGAAATACCCCATTCAAAGGTAGCTGTTTTTTGGTGCCCAGCCTAGGGGAGCCTTCTTCAGACCCCTTGCTGACCCCACTGTCCTGTGGGTTGACAAATGAGCCCTGGACTGTGGATGATTGGTGGCATAGGGAGCACTCACCTGGCTGGAGGACATTAAAGTTGCCCCTGTAGAGTGCATAGTGTGTGGGACAGCCCTGCCTGTGAACGCCAGTGGTTAAGCCCCAGGGACTTTGCTCGCCCCTGCTGGCCCCCCACTTCCTGTCAATCACTCTGCAAAAGTGCCTACTCCCATTGTGCCCCATTCACTGGACCATGCTGTACTCTGACTTACCTTATTATGCTGCTCATTGGAATCAGGAGAAGGATCGCCAACTCCTGGGTCGCAGTCTCAAAGGGGATTTTTAGAAACAGGGGTCTATAGTTGGCAATGGTTTGCACCTTTGTCTAAGTAGGGACCCTTGGTTTTAGTCAGGGTAAGGGAGTTATGCCTTTAGACAATCCCTGCTCACCCCCTTGGTAGCTTGCCACAGGCAGACACGCTTAGCTCACAGGCAGTATGTAAAGCATTTGTGCAGTGAAAACACTACAAATGAACACCACACCAGTTTAGAAGAATAGGAAATCTTTGAGCAAAACAAGACAAAAACGACACAAAACTCCACCAGGCATATATATCAACATATCACGAATAATAGATTATTCACAAATATTAGGCTTGTAGCAACAAATAGCTCCACCTGGGGCTATTACGATGTCGTGACCAATGAAAATCCCAAAGTATGTCGCCAACCGCGATGTGCTCGACGTCAGGCCCGTAGTCATGCAGACCCCAAAGAACAGTAGCTTGACAAATGATGAAAGCAAAGACAGTGCACAGTGTCGGGGAGGTGATGCTTTGTTGGAGCCGGGTGGCATCAGTTCCTGATGACCACATGGGAGGTGAGTTGTCTGTTCCTTACGACCACTGGAGAGGTGAGGCTTACTGCAATGCAGGGGAGAAGTGGCGTCAGTTCCTTACTGTTGTTGGGGAGGTGATGCATCGGTTCCTTACTGTTGCCAGGGAGGTAATATTGATTGGCGGCGAGGCATCCACTCCTTACCACAGTGCAGGGTCAATGGATTTGGGAGGTCACCTGCGTCAGGTGTCAGCTCTGCGATGATGCGGCACCGTCGTCGGTGAGGCCGTAGCTGCGGTGCGAGTTAGGGTGGTGCGTAATGAGCGTTAGAACCTGTCCCCTTGGCTCTGGTACAGGCAGCAGCCTCGGTGACAGGGTCAGGGTCTAACTGGTGCAGCATCAGCAGGCGGCGGGGCTGTGGTGCAAGTCGGGATAGTGCATCTTGCACTTCACGAGCGGTGCCCACAGCTTCATTGCAGGTCGCTCACCAACGTCGGTGTTATTTTTTCCCTTTGTGGCAGTTGAAACAGCAGTTCCAGGTGCAGGAGGACAGAGGGAGTGAAGTATTTGTGGCCCTGAGACTTCAGAACAGGAGGCAAGCACTACCCCAAGCCCCTGGATATCTTCTTCAAGCAGGATACACAGCAGTTCAGTCTTTGTCCTCTCCTTGGCAGGAGCAGCCACTGCAGGCTAACACAGCAAAGTATCAACAATGGGGCAGTACTTCTCCTTACAGCTTCTCCAGGTTCTGGGATCCGGGCCTCAAAATCTATACTACATTTTCATTTGTTCTCTTGTATCAAAAAGTCTCTCTGCTCAGTCCAAACCAGTTCTGTCCTCTCTGGTCCAGCTTCTTGTAGGAGGAGACAGCATTGTGCACGGGAGGCAGAGCCTATTCAGGTGCAAGGAAAACTCCTCCCACTGCTCTAAATGCAGCCCAGGTCTATTCAGCTCAGCTCTGAGTCATCCAGGAAAGACAAGACACACATCAACCCCCCCCAGTGGCTGTCTACAGTGAATGCTCCTGTCACTCCAACACCAGACAGTCAATACACAGCCCAGAAAAGGCAAATAGGATGGCTATGCAAGAAAATGCCCACTTTCTAAAAGTGGCATTTTCAAACACACTATTTGAAAACTATTTTTACTAAAAGATGTGTTATTAAATTCGGAATTTAGAGAGCCTAAACTCCATGGGCCCAATTCACAAAGGTGAAGTTAGACGAAAGTCTAACTTTACGACTCTCGGTATTCACAAAGGGTATTTACTACTTTTAAATGCCCTTTGTGAATATCGAAAGTCGAACTTTATGACATTCAGTATTCACAAAGGGCATTTACAATTAGGAGGTCCCTTCTGTGAATACCGAAAGTCGTAATCATAGAACTTTGTCTCACTTTACCTATGGTAATTGGGCCCCATTTCTCTATCTTGTCCTAATGGAAAGTTATACTTATAAGATGTTACAAATAAACTCCCACATTACTTTATGGAATAGACAGCCTTCCAATAGGGAAAACCAAAATGCTCAGTATTTCACTATTAGGACATGTCACACACATCAGTACACGTACTACCTTTCACATACACTGCACCCTGCCCATGGGGGTACCTTGGGCCTAACTGAGGGGTGTCTTATATGTAAGAAAAGGGAAGGTTAGGACCAGACAAGTGGGTGCACTAGCAAGGTCCACATGTCAGTAAACATTTTGTGCAGACACTGCAGTGAAAGGCCAGAGACACCTTTGAGAGGCTGCCTGGGTAGGTGGCACCATTAATGCTGCAGGTCCACTGGCAGAATTTGATTTACAGGCCCTGGGCACACAGAGTGCACAGTACTGGGGTCTTAGCAGTTGACCAAATAGGCCAATCATGGAAACACAATTCATACAGTGAGCACTTGCACTTTGGCACTGATGAGCAGTGGCAAAGTGTCTAAAGAATCTAGACCAGCAAAAAAGAAATTCAGCACACAGCAAAGATTCAGGAGGCAGAGGGCAAAAAGACAGAGGAAACCATGCCAAGGATGTCAGGTCTAACAGGGATCAACTTCGAGTTTGGTGAATTCAATGATGCCGGGCTCTAAGAATTCCCTATCTGGGGATACTCCGAGCACTGCCCATGAACTCATTTGACATTATCCTGTACAGTTATATAGCATCAAGTAGCCTAAATCATGAATCTGATATTGTATGCATGGGACAGTTGCATATCCTTGTATAATTTGCTTTCTTTCTTGTGGGACTAGGGAGGAGCTAGGTGTGGGCAAGGAGCCAGTACTATGTGGGATCATCCATTGGACACTCCTCTAGTGGACATTGTTGGGCTGGTTAGACTCCCCTTCGGAACATTCCGTAATTAAACCTTTTCCCCTGGTGAAAAGGCTTTAGTTTGTGGGCCGTTGCCTAGTCAAATTTAGACAGGAGGTTTTTATATCACAGTCCGGGGTGGCGGTTGTGGGTGTTTTGTTGGATAGTTAGGATTTTCTTCCTTGTTCTTTTTACTGTTGATATGAGTGTGGCAGACGAGGCTGTTCAGAATGTCTAGCTGTTGGTGCTGCAGATGAGTAATTGGCAGAGGAGGCCCTGGTGAGCTGTTCTACATTCATAAGTGCGAAAAAGGAGGACTGAATTTGATTGCTTACTTGGAATGTATGGTGATTGAACACACAGTTCAAGGACTACAATGTACAATGCAGCGGGCGCAGATAGCATTTTTATAACAGACATAGTTGACAGACTCTGAGAGTAGGGCTCTCTGAAAGAGGTAGAGGGGGCAACTTTATTATACAGCCTACTCTTCGTTTGCAAGGAGAGCCCAGATTTGGAGTGCCTTTCTAATTGAGTAAGGTAATGGTGGACCCCGAGGGGTGCTATGTTGTGGTGTTGGGCCGGCAGGGTTGTTGCACTGCTTAATCTTTATGCCCAAACTCCGTTCAACACATTTGTCTCGCTAGTCTGACGCTCCTGCTGGAAACTGCATTGCCTTACCCAAATATTATTGGAGGAGAATTTAACTGCGTAGTGGACCTTCACTCAGACAGGTCTTACTCCCCATTGCCAGTGTCCCCACTGTTTCAGCACTTTGATGGGACAATGGGGGCTCATAGATTGGTAGGCAGGTATGCTACCCTGGGGCCCAAGCCTACTCCTTCTGCTTTGGCTTACACAGATTTGACGTTCACTTGAATGTAATGCTCTGCTGTGATGCAATGTATGAGCGAGTGGTGGATATTGAGTACTTGGTGAGGACATATTCAGACATAACTCCTTGCTATGTACTTATCATTGGTCACCCCACTGGGCCTGTGTCCCGACCTGGTGATTAGATCCCACTCTCCTGGAGGACCCGGCATTTCAGCACTCGCTCAGAAAGGTGATTCATAACTACTGGTTGGAAAATGCAGGAATGACCCTCTTACTCAGGTTGAGTGGGAGGCCCTTAAGGTTGTGGTGCAGGGCGTTGTTTTTCCAATAAGCTGGGCATACGCACCAAAATGAATGCCAACATCAAGCAGCAAAAGGGGGTACTGAACGGTTTGTCCCCGGATTTGGGAGCGATGGACTAAGGTAGGGTGCAGTTGCTAGGGGAAAGGGAGAAATTGTTTACTCTGATGGAACACCTGAAGCAGTAGGATTAAAAGCTTCTATTGAGTGGCCTCATGCGGAAAGAGATAAGTCGAGGAACATGCTGGCTTGCCTCAACTTGGAGGAAACCAAGGGACACATTATACTCCAGAATCAGGATTCCACTTGCCAGGATTTATTTTCACAGGAGGAAATGAATGGGGTATTTACTCAGTAATATCACAAGTTGTATGCTACCGGCGCGGCGGGTGCAGAGGAAGACATATTGCAGTACATTGCAGCTTCTTCCCCCATCTCGTGGGCACTGAGATGGCAGAGCAGCTCAGCACTGGATCTCTGTTCAGGAGGTGAGGAGCGTGATTAAGGAGTTGGTAACTCCTAAAAAGGAGTAAGGGTCACAAGTCTGACAGGTTACTCATCGAATTATATGCTATTTATGCTGCAGCCCTGGCCCATAAATGAATGGACATTGTCAATGGGGTGTTGGCAAAGGGCCTGGTCTTTTCTTCACTATGAGACACAATGATTGTGTCTTTGCCTAAGAAAGACAAGGACCGGGAACTTGTAGAATCCTATCACCCCCTCTCTATGCTCCACATGTCTTACACAATACTGCACAAGATTCTGGTAAACTAGATCTTACCTCATGTTGGTAAACTAATACATCTGGAATATACAGAGGTTTTCCCCACTCGTAAAATCTTGCCCAATATATGCCAATTGATCCATATTTTGGACATGTAAGAGCACTTCCCGCTGGATACTTAAGTGCTGTAAATATCAAAAAATTTTGACAAATAAAGCAGTTAGGTCCAAAACAAGGAGTGGGGAGGCTGGACCCTATTCAAATTGAAAAAAACCACAAAATGCCAACACCCACTTTTACCTTTTGAAAAGATGCCGATTATTTAAGGGCAATAGGACAAACGCAACTTCTTTATGTTCGACCTGGTACCTTTATTTGTACCTGTCAACTTTAGTATTTTTTGTTTTTATACTTTTTACAAAGAAGAAAAAGAGCATTCAGCTAATTCACAATAAATATATACATCACTGTTTACAAGACACAAATTATATACAATCCTATTATACAATTACTAGCATTCTACATATAATACAAAACATGTACAACATTCAATTGAAAAAAAACTTATGCATAAACGATCAAATCAGTATTTATACAAAAGAAAAGAGACAAAGTCAAACTGAAGGAAGGAGTAATGATTTGATCTAAGAAATGATTAGTGTTTATGAATAGCTCCTTCCAATATGCAGACGCGTTTCTGGTCCAAAGAGATACATTTTTAGACTGTCATCAGGGCTCTGTCACTTATCTGTATTAGCATGCAGAAAAACAATAAAATGTTTTATTATCTCTGCACTTTATTTCGGTGAGGAAAAATTATAAATAGCACCACCACTTTTACACACTGGGAAATACCTGTTGGTTTTTATTCGAAAAACCGTAATCTGAAGTTGCAACTTCTATGTTGTCGCATTCCTTTTATTTGTTAGAGGGGTCACCACCTACACGAGGGAAACAGATTTTTGACGTTTAATTAATCTCAAAATGACATGAATTGTTATTAAGGCTGGAGTTCACACTCGTATCCTACCTGTCTGATATGTAAAGTAAATTCAATGGCGAATGTCCCTTGGCTTTTTCAGTCTGCCTTTCATCTGTCAATGTTTAAAGAACTCATATTACTCCATTTGTTCATAGTATGTGGGGCACCTCATCTACCAGTGAAGTGTAGAAAGCAAAAGGCCAACGTACCTTCTCGCGGTGCATGGACTCTTATCGCTCGGTCCCTTCTTTAGTTTTGGAAACTCCCTGCGCGGCGTTTCCAAGGGACATTCGCCATTGAATTTACTTTACATATCAGACAGGTAGGATATGAGTGTGAACTCCAGCCTTAATAACAATTCATGTCATTTTGAGATAGGATTAATTAAACGTCAAAAGTCCGTTTCCCTCGTGTATGTGGAGACCCCTCTAACAAATAAAAGGAATGCGACAACATAGAAGTTGCAACTTCGGATTACGGTTTTTCGAATAAAAACCAACAGGTATTTCCCAGTGTGTAAAAGTGGTAGTGCGATTTATTATTTTTTGCTCACCGAAATAAAGTGCAGAGAT
This sequence comes from Lissotriton helveticus, assembly GCF_964261635.1. Taxonomy (NCBI): domain Eukaryota; kingdom Metazoa; phylum Chordata; class Amphibia; order Caudata; family Salamandridae; genus Lissotriton; species Lissotriton helveticus. Next base: position 918,518,768 of record NC_136065.1, on the reverse strand, counting down.
AATAAAACATTTTATTGTTTTTCTGCATGCTAATACAGATAAGTGACAGAGCCCTGATGACAGTCTAAAAATTGATCTCTTTGGACCAGAAACGCGTCGGCATATTGGAAGGAGCTATTCATAAACACTAATCGTTTCTTAGATCAAATCATTACTCCTTCCTTCAGTTTGACTTTGTCTCTTTTCTTTTGTATAAATACTGATTTGTTCGTTTATGCATAAGATTTTTTTCAATTGAATGTTGTACATGTTTTGTATTATATGTAGAATGCTTGTAATTGTATAATAGGATTGTATATAATTTGTATCTTGTAAACAGTGATGTATATATTTATTGTGAATTAGCTGAATGCTCTTTTTCTTCTTTGTAAAAAGTATAAAAACAAAAAATACTAAAGTTGACAGGTACAAATAAAGGTACCAGGTCGAACATAAAGAAGTTGCGTTTGTCCTATTGCCCTTAAATAATCGGCATCTTTTCAAAAGGTAAAAGTGGGTGTTGGCATTTTGTGTTTTTTTCAATGTAAATATCAAAAAGGCATTTGATTCTCTCAGCTGGGACTTTCTCTATGCCACCCAGCTCGGAATGGGATTTGAAATACAATTTGTTAAATGAACCCAGTTGTTATATACCAAGCCATCAGTGAGGGTTAGAACGAGGTCAGTGATATTGGATTCCTAATCCGTTGAATGGGGCACCAGACAGGGTTGCCCGCTTTCCTCACTGTTGTTCGCCTTGGCAATGGAACCCTTTGCGCTGACTGTAGGTCTTGTAGGCCTGTCAACGTTTTGGGAGCTGTCAGGCCTCGCAATCAACTGGCATTAATCCAGTGCCTATCCACTATATCCCAACACTGAGAAGCTGCAGGTCCATCAGGACTTACCAGTGCCACGGTGGGAATAGACTACCACCCGATACTTGGGGGTGGGAATATATAGATCAATGGACCAGAGCTTTGAGGGTAATTATGGCAGGGCCCTCTCTGCTTTGCACTGCTTGGTCACCTTTTGGAGCACCCTCCCTCATTCGGAGAGCAGCTGAATGACTTCAAGATAGTAATACAGCCACGCTTTCTCTACCTGTTGGCTTCTCTGCAGGTGGAAAATCCAGGGGGTGGTTCAGGATTCGGATGGAGTCCTCCTGACCCTGTAATGGGGCTCCTCTAGATTTCAAGTGACCCTGCAGAAGCTGTGACTTTTCCGTGGATGAGAGGGGAATGGCTGCACCGGACCTTAAACTTTATTACTTGGCTGCACAACTACAGTAGGTGGCCCAGTGGCGCTCTTATCCATGGAACGCCTTGGGTCACCGAGAGCATGGCCTGCTCTCTCAGGATCTTTTGAACCAGATTTTGTTGAAACCAATCCCATGTTGATAGCATATGGTGAGAATATATTGATTAGGACAGCAAGACTCATCTGGGCTAGGTTGCTGCAGAGGGTCCCTTATACTTCTGAACTCCCTTTGATGACTGCACAGTAATGGCCAACCCCAGGGACCTGGGGAGGCCAACACACATCGGTCGAGGCAGGTTTTACTATATTGGGTGACCTGTTTACAGGGGTGAACTCACCCCTTTCTTAGATTTTGAAAAGCCCTATGATCTTTCAGCTGGCAATTTCCTTTTATACAAGTCCCTTACGGGCAAGGTGCGCAATTAGTGGGGTTCAAGGTCTACAGAATCTCTGGAGCACAACTGCCTCTGTTACCTCCTCATTGTAAAAGGGCTGTTACACTTCTTTACAGGGCACTTCTGAAGGGAACCCAGACAGGCCTGGCTCCGCTACATCAGCGATTTGTGGCAGACCTAGGTTTAAGTTGATTCAGCTCCATTTTTTGCACAGGGCGTACCTTACTCTGTGGCTTATACATGCCATGTTTCCTGGAGCCCCTGCTGTAGAGCAGAGGATGCTGGCTTTTATCACATGGTCTGGAGCTGTTCTGTGCCGACCCATTATTGCGACATGATGTTACAGGCTATCCGTAGAGGTACGGATAGGCCTTTTGAGAGCACCCTGCAATTGTGCCAGCTGGGCCTCCACTGATGCATTGCTGCTTGCAAGGTGACTGATAGGTTCACAGATTTGCCACTCATCCTTGGCTGTAGACTGCTGAAGATGAGTTGGAAGTTGGCTGGGGGTCCTGATTAGTACAGGTAGTGGAAGGAAGCGATTAAGTGGGTGGTCTGCAAGAGAGAGAGGTGATCCAGAGGGATGAGGACAGGGGGTGCACAGGATCCCTATCTTGCTGGCATGAGATGTGGTGCTGTTAGTCTGCTCTAGACTGGACCCTCAAGGCAGGATTACGGTGGAGGAGGAACCATCCAGGCAGTTCCAGATAGATTTGGCCATACCCCCAAGGCAGTAAAGCGATACTACGGTCATCTGGATTGGGGTGGATCTGGGTCGGGGGACACTGGTGGGCTTGATCGCAGAGTAAGTGATGATTTGGGCAGATGGTGGTGTGACTGGCTTTGTCCTAGTGCCCCAGAACAATTATGTCTGCAAAGTGCTTATGGTGGGTATCGCCGTACCAGTCTCACTCTGCAGATATTTTATTATGATTGCCAATGTCTCTTTTTATCCTAATGATTCCCTTGTCTGCCATGCAAGTACACCTTTTTCTAACTTGTTTTATTGGGGAAGAGTGTTTGAGAAGCAATAATTTTTTTAACAAAAAATATGAGTGTGCCCATGAGGGTCCCCTTAGAAATGAGGAATTACCAGAAGAATTGGTGGTTCATACCCTATTCCCTTGTTTATTTCTAATGTCTCCCCAGTATTTCACCTGAATACTCCACCTGCTTAGCAGAGTTACTGTTGATCACATAGTTCTGATAAGTCCTGTAACTCCTGCTACCACCCTGCGGAACAAACAGGCCATGTATTTCACCCTAGAGTGCCAATTAGGTTGGATGAAGAAGCCTCACCCACTAGTCAAGGCATGCATTATCATTGCCAACTTCATCCCACCCTGGTAAGCTAGTGCTACCAGGGCTGACTCAACCTTGCTATGAGTGAGTTCTTCATAAATATATACTAGATGGGAAGGAATCCAAATCAAATAAAAATACCTTAAGATAAACCCAGGATATCCTTTTATTAGTGGGTACCTTAGGTACATCTATGACAGGAGGGGATGGTAAATCAGTGCAATAACAGATCCAATCCTCTCTACGTCAACATGCTTCTGCCCACTCTCATACTGTTACTGGTCAGGGGCTTTTGTCAGGGAATAAGGGATCCCTAACTATGTATCCTACTCTAGATGAGCTAAGGTGAGATAGATAGTTGAATTCAAAGGATATTTCTACCTTAACTACTGAGGTGTTAGTGGTCCGATAAACAATTTGTAAACACCAATTTAGTAAAAACCATTAATCATAAATAAAAGGAACTCATGTGAATGTACACATGCAAAGTGATGTTTAAATCAACTGTTGTGCGACACTACTCACGTAACAATGCACTCAAAACTAGGAAAAAACCTTGTGCAAGGTTGACACACTGACGCAGTATTAACAATCAGATTACCCTAACTTCAGGGAACTAAAACTTAATGGTGGGGTGGAGATGTTACCCTCTGTAGTCACAAGCCGCCTGTGACCAACATAAGTAACACTAATGTATGGCATGAGAACAATAATTCACCAACACTATCTCAACACCATAAGTACCACTAATGTATGGCATCAGAACAATAATTCGTATGAAGCACGGCACAGTTCTGCACCCACAAACAAAAATCTTAAACCTATTAAATGCATTTTGCTTAACACCAGGTCGATGGTGAAACATAAATTCCAGTTAGAATGCCTGATAGAAGAAGAAAACCCAGATTTGTTTTTTTTTACAGGAAACATGGGCAAATGAAAACAGTGACCCTGACTGGCATGTAGCAATTCCAGCGGGATACATTGTCGCTAACTCTGACAGAATGGGGGCAAGGAGTGGAGGAATTGCCATAAACCATTGTTCTGATTATAGAGTCAGATTCACTCCAGAGTCTATATTAGACGCGGAAGGAATGTCTTTTTCTTTAAAAATCAACAATGCAGAAGTATTTCAAGGTCTATTAATTTATAGACCCCCCGGCCCTAGATTGTCTTTTTTGAATTCCCTCCACACTTATCTGGAATCTTGTCTAGATACAGATTCCTTTACCATACTAGGTGATTTTAACTTCCATCTGGAAGATGACAACAACTCGGACACTGCATGTCTATTAGACAAATTAGCCCATTTTGAACTAAATCAAATTGTCGCCGAGTCCACACATACAGCAGGGCACACGCTAGATGGTATCTGTACCAATAACTCTCACATAGAGGTTAAGAAGGTCTGTCCTGGCAAGGTCAGGTCAGAAGTCCGGCTTCTCTTTTCGAAACTATAAGTACCGCCACAGATCAAGGATCGATTTCATATTGGTCAACAAAAGCTTGGGCAAGCAAGTGAAGGATATAACATATTTACCATCACACCTGTCCGACCACTCGGCCGTACTCTTAAATCTCGAACTACAGTCTCAAACCACGACAAGATCGTGGACAATAGACAGATCCTTTCTTACATCTTCTGAGGATCTGGAATATATTAAGGTGGAGACGCAAGAATTTTTAAAAATCAACATTGGGTCGGTGCGCTCTAGTGTAGTATGGGACGCTTATAAATGCTCTCTGAGAGGGATCGTTAAAAATAAAACTTCATTCCGTAAGAAACAATACACCAAAGAGGTTTCATCAATAGAGGCCAACATATTAAAAGCTCAATCAGACTTAGAAACCTTAAATCACTGCCCAGATCATGTTATACATGCAAAACAGGAGCAGTTAACAAAACTTAAAGGGCAAATGGCTTCTGTATTGAATCAGCGCATATTGCAGAAGTGGGAAGCTAGTAAACTAGCCAATTTTGAATTTGGGGAAGGTGCAGGCAAATTATTAGCCTGGAAATCTAGGACAGACCAAACACGCAATAACATCAGCTCTATAATCTCTGATTCTGGCATAGCATCTTCGGACACAGAAATAAGGTCAGTTTTCAAAGATTTTTTTCAGGCCATCTATAGAGAGGATAACAACATCACCTCTATTGATGTAGCAAATTGGCTCAACAAAATTTCCCTACCAGTACTCTCTAAAGAACAGGCAACTACATTGGATACTCCAATTTTGGTTGAGGAGGTAGCATTTGCTATATTAAATAGTAAATCTGGCAAGGCGGCGGGCCCGGATGGCCTTCCAGCTGAGTTATATAAATATATTGCAGCAGATATTGCGCCTTTTCTCACCATGCTATTTAACCAAATACTGGTAGAAGGGGATTTGCCTCCCTCATCATGGAGCAAAGCTTCCATTACGTTAATATTGAAACCAGGTAAAGATGCTACCGCCTGTGGATCATATCGCCCAATTTCAGTTTTAAATGCTGATTATAAAATCTTTGCATCTATACTAGCCAAACATTTGGGACAAGTAGCCCCTTTAGTATTACATCCAAACCAAAAGGGCTTCGTTAAGGGCCGCCAACTCTACGAGTTAATTTATGACTTGATAAGCGCAATTGACATGGCAACTAATTCATCACAGCCCTTAGCTATTCTTACCTTAGATGCCGCCAAGGCTTTCGACAGGGTTAATTGGAAATACCTGTCGGGGGCCTTGGAAAAATATGGGGTGGGGCGGGCTTTTTGCCGGGCTGTGGAATTATTATATCATGAACCTTCAGCCTCGGTTTTGGTTAACGGCGGACTATCTGAGCCTTTTACCATCACAAGAGGTACCCGACAGGGCTGTCCGCTCTCACCCCTACTTTTTGATATCTATATGGAGCCTTTCGCCCAATCGATCCGCGAAGATATCAACATTGCTCCATTTAGATATAGAGATTGGGGAAAAAAAGTAGCTTTATATGCTGATGATCTCATGGTCTTAACATCGGACATTAACACAACGCTTCCATCAGTTATTAATTTGGCACAAAAATTCGGCAATATCTCAGGCTACGAAATTAATGCCACAAAGACTGAGATCATGGCATGGAATAGTATAAATGCGCCACCCCCAGTACAAACTCGGGACAGCATGAAATATTTAGGTATAAAAATCTTACAAGACATCAACCAGATTGCCCACACAAACTTTACATTAGCAGCCAAAGACTGTAGGAACTTAATGAACTCTTGGAGTCATCTTCCACTGACGCTCCTAGGCCGATCTAATCTGGTCAAGATGTCCATTTTGCCTAAATTGACCTTTGTTTTCAATAGTTTGCCACTATATTTTGAAAAGAAAATGATAACAAAGATGCAGAGTGACATCACCTCATTCATATGGAGGAACAAGACAGCAAGAATTTCTTGGAATAAGTTGAGGCGTCGTAGGGAGAAGGGGGGTTTGGCCGGCCCTGATATTCAAATTTATGCCTGGGCATTTCAGCTGACACACGCCCGAATATTATTTAAAACTCCATCAGATCAGGGAGTCGGCCATATGTTTTCAACACTGCTAAAATGTGAAGGTTTAAATCAGACAGGTTTCTTATTTAAGTTTGGAGACCCAAAATTCTTTAAGAAAATTAAGTTGAAGACATTGCAAGGCCTGGCAAAAACTTGGTACAATGTTAGAACCATTACCAAAATAGGCTATTATTCTAACGGCTCTCCCATATGGGATCTTCCGGCTCCACCGGAGTGGACTAAAGATGCTCTGACAAGCCCGCTAAAAGATGCTGGGATCTTAACTTGGGGAGATTTGTTTTTTGAGGGAGAAATGCTCTCCTGGGAACATCTAGTGAGTAAGGTAGGTCCCAATCTCTCTAGACTTAAATATCTGCAGATCTCTAGCTGGGCGACTGCACAAACATCCGGCTCCACTCGCCGTCAACAACAATTATTGGGAGACAATAGTCAGCTAGAATCTTCTTTATTGGATAATTTTTTAACAAAAAAACAGGTTTCTCATTTCTATAACCTAATTTTAGAGGAAATAGATGGAGTGTTACATCTTCCCGACCAATTATGGGGATCATTGTTGCCGGCGGTAAATCTAAAAGAATTATGGAAGTCATCCTTCACTGTACTATGGGACATTAATAAACCAGCCTGGTTGCGAAGAAACCATCTCTTCACCCTCCACAGGGCTTATTATTCTCCTCAGAGGCTGTCCAAATTTTCATCAGGCATTCCAGTAGTTTGCCCCCGTTGTGGTCAGGTGGCAGCCTCTGATGCTCATATGTTTTTGCGATTGCCCACACCTAACATCCTATTGGCAATCAATAAGCAGCAAACTAACATCTTCAACAGGCACTACTGTGAATATTGATCTAAGCCTGGTAATTTTTTGAGTGACGGACAAAAAACGCAGCGCAAATAATAACCTCCTGTTCTACTCAATCCTGGTGGCTCGACGGGAGATTTGTAGGCGCTGGAAAGAGGCATCCCCCCCGACACTACAAGACTGGAGTTCCTCCATACTTTCTATATCGAAATTAGATCTTTCTAGAGGTGGCAAACCAGAAAAAAGAGCTTTCTGGCTTAAATTTGATTGGTCTCAATAGTCAAGACTGGGGTTTCCCCCCCCCCCCCCCCCCCCCCCCCCCAGTTCCAATGATTACGAAGCCATGTCACACCCCTTTTGCTCACTCATGTTTGTCCTTTACAATTAAGGTCAATTTGTGGTATGAGTAGATGGTGGAATTTGGCTAATGGCAAGCATCATTCCAGGAGTATAAAAGGGCCTGTGATATACTGTGAAACTGACTTTGCTGTTGGGTCCTGGCGTACCCCCGTAAAGATTGACCCTTACCAGTCCTGCACTGAGACAGCATGTCTATTTCTCAAGTCACACTTTTCCTGGTCCGCTGTACTGAAGGACCTGCCATGGTTGAGATGAGGAACAAAAAAAAAAAAAAAAGAAGGTCTGTCCTTTGCCCTGGTCCGATCATTTTTCAGTGCATTTTAACATCACGCCGGTAACATCAACCATTGGACGGAGCCTTCTACCTATGACTGATAAATATTGTGCCTGGATGTCAGTAAGTAAACCTGACTTTGTGTCGGCACTTAGCGACAGGCCTGTAATCTCTAATGACGCTAATCAAGCTGTCACAGATTTTCACAACTGGTTAAATATAGCTGCAAATAAGGTTGCACCTGAAGTGACCATGCAACCTCGACATAAAAAAGTCTTGTCTCCCTGGTACTCTGCAGATCTTAAATTAAAAAAAATAAGTGCAGGCAAAAAGAACGTATCTGGAGATCTCAATATGATGATGCCAAAAGAAAGTATACTGCGCTTGCCTTGAAGCATACGAGGCTGCAATTATACAGGCTAAAACTGCATATTACACAACCAAAATCCAACAAGCCACTAATTCTTCAAAAGAACTGTTTCAAACAGTTTCTGCATTGTTGAAATGCCCGCGGAATGTAATTTTTACAACAGATCAAGAATTTGTAGACAAATTAGCGGGTTTCTTTCAAAGCAAGGTTCAATCTGTATATGAAGGCTTGGAAAAATCAGCTAAGCATATAGGAGGAAATGCTTCAGTTCACTCTGAATATAAGGTCGCGCACAGTGGCTTGCCGTATTTTCCATTACTGACAAGGGAAAAAGTGGCAGATTTGCTGTTAAACATCAAATCAGGCTCTCCCCTGGACCCCCGTCTGTCGCATCTACTACATCTGGCCCCAGAGGAGATTAGTATTTCAATATCTCCGTTATTAAATAAAATTCTGTTATCAGGAGATTTTCCCATGGCATGGAAAAAAGCCTGTATCCGTCCCCTTTAAAAAAAACTAAGTTGGATCCACTTGAAGAAAAGAACTATCGCCCCATCTCCTGCCTGCCGTTGGCTGCCAAAGTTCTGGAGAAGGCTATAAACCTAGAACTAACATTGTATCTAGAGACTAATAACATCCTTGATAACACACAACACGGTTTCCATTCAAAACACTCTATAGAGACAGCCCTGATTATGGCGGCAGAGGAGGTTCGTAAGGTGATGGATGAGGGCGGAAGGGCTATTCTGGTCCTGCTCTATTTAACAGCATCCTTTGATACTGTAAGTCATGCGGTATTAATTCAAAGACTACAGGATGCATGTATTAGCGGTACAGCTTTCGCCCTCTTATCCTCCTTTTTATCGTTTAGAAAACAAATGATCCTCTGGGATGGATATCGATCGGAGGAATTTACACTTCCTGGTGGAGTTCCTCAAGGCTTGGCCTTATCACCTACACTCTTTAACATTTATGTAGCCCCTCTGGCTAGATTAATAAAGAGTTATGACTTCACACTGATGTCATAAGCTGATGACACTCAGCTTATAGTCTCTGTAACTGAGCTAGTGGATGCTATGGCAACTGATTTTTGTAATTGCACCTCAGCTTTGATGGCCTGGATGAGTTATAACTTTTTGAAGTTGAACACTGAGAAAATGGAGGTCTTGGAGTTTGGTCAGAAAGCTTCAATTTGGAATCAGCTTTGGTGGCCTATTACAGCCGGCACCAGTCCTGTGCTGGTTACTAAGGCTAGGAATCTCGAATTTATGTTTGATAAAAATCTTACATGGGCCTCGTAGATTAATCAAGTCTCCTCTGCATGCTTTTTTATGTTAAGGAGCTTGAGAAAGATTCTTCCTTACATCCCCTTCTCCTTAAGGAAAACAGTGGTAGTAGCCACCATCTTGTCTAGAATCGATGTTTGCAACGCTCTCTATTTGGGAGCAGGTGCTGCCCAATTTGCTAAACTTCAATCCATTCAGAATGCAGCAGCTAGAATTCTGCTTGGGTTACCTAAACATCATCCTACATCGATAGCTATAAAACAGCTTCCCTGGCTTCCAGTACGACGACGTATCGATTTTACGACACTTTGCCTGTTGCACAAAGCCTTGTTTGGTGGTGGGGCTGAGGATGTGCAATCCTTGTTCTCATGTTACCTCCCCCTGCGGCCTCTAAGGTCAGCCACTCTTGGCCTAGTACAACTCGCCAAGATAAAAAAAGTAAGATGTGGAGGAAAACGGTTTTCCTTCCTAGCATCCAAACTCTGGAACACACTACCTGTACATTTGAGAAGGAGACCGCAAACCGAGGAAGCAGCACAGAACACTTTTTTTCCCGGTTCCCTGCAATGCCTGAATGCACCCAGCACTTTGAGGACAGTCCCTGGAGGGGCTTTAAAAGAACGGAGGCAGTCCCACTTCGCGGGTGTCCGCAAACCGAGGAAGCAGCACAGAGCACTTTTTTCCCTAGTCCCTGCCCTGCCTGAATGCACCCAGATTTTGAGGACAGTCCCTGGAGGGGCTTTAAAAGAATGGCGGTGGTCCCGCTTTGTGGGACACCTGCGGGGCGCGCCCGGTCTGTGACCGGGCAAAGACCGGGCCAAGACGGGCCCGTCTTAGCCCGTCCTAGACCGACCAAGGTCGGGCTGGGCCATAACTCTCTCATCTACCCCTCGGAAGGTATTGTGCTCAGGGTTTGATTAGAGTACATTTGCACTGGGACTATTTTGCAGAGCTGATATTGAACCATCGCTTAAACTGAACTTGTGCCATAGTGTGTCATCCTCCCCAGGAAATGAGGAAGGAAGGACACAAGCTTGAAGCAAGTTGTTTATCAACTGACTGTACCTTTATGAACTTCGGACTGAGAATACTCACACCCGGGGCCTATTTAATTGATGTACTTATTTTCTGCTTAATCTACTTATTTCCCCATCTATATTGTTTTGCTAATTACATGATTGGAGATGGAGAAGAGAAAATTGGTAACCCTGCAGAATAAAAAATCCGCTAAACAAGGAGAGCACTCACGCCAGACTTTATTAAATTATCTGACGGGAGCTGTGGGGGATATTGAACGACAGATTATAACTGTCGAAGAGGCTTTGAACCCAGTTATTGAGGGGGGTGCATCAGGGGATGTTAGCTCTTTTAATTTAGCGAATGCTCATGAAAGTGATCCGATTCTAAACGGTTGTGTGGTTAATATTTCTGATCCTATATCTGGTTGTGAACACAATAGTGAACACGATCATGGAACACAACCACCGACCAAGCGACCTAGAAATCCTGATACGTGCCCCCCATCCACGACACATTATGTTCATAGCCAAGTAAACCCCCATCTAAACCACATACAGCCCCCCATAAAAGGCCAAGACCCAAAAACCTGAAAATTGGGAAAAATCATTACTTAGCTCCAACGCACGCACTCAGAACGAGGTAGGGAAATTCAAAGCTAAGCTGGAGGCACTAGAAACATATCTCAAAGACAGCCTAAGCAACCTGATGCTGAGATTTGGCCAAATGGAAGCAAGCTTGAATATATGCTTACATAAACTTGAGCCCCTTGGACAGGGGTGCGTTCCCACTCATGCGAGTCCACTGGGTAATGAAGTTAATAGACTTAGCTCTAATATAAATATCTCTGCCCCAGGGACCCATAATGATATGGGACACGGCCCACTAAATGTATTGCCCCAGCCTCCTATTGTAAACATGTGGACGTCCCCCCCTGTTATACCACCAGTCACTATCCCACCTATATGCACTGCCATTGTTAATAACTCTAATATCCAACATGAGAGGAAGAAGGTACAGCATATGTCATACCTGGACCTATCCCCAGCAGCCACGCCTTACATCATGGTGTTGGCAAATGTCCCTAAATTAGAACTTCGGGCAGAAGAATCGTTGGAAACGTAAAAAAATAGATCGCTGCATTGACTTGGCACTAGGACGGGCTTGCAGGGGAACTATTTGATGAATTTAAAATGGCAAGGAGAATAGGATGGCTTAGCAGAGGTCGGAAAACACTTCCAGGGGACTGTGTAGTTTTGACATTTAGGACTCCTCATCTAGTAAATTTGATTATGAGTAAAATAGGCAATCATACTACACTTGTACCAGGAGAGAATGTACTTCCCCTTGGCTATTTCTACTACCCTCTATTTAGCGGTCTGGCAAAGCCAAATTGGGAACCCCAAATGCCATCGTACAGCAAACATTTTAATTTTCAGACACACAACTGCTTCGATGTATTTAATATTCTCGAGGCGGTTGATTGACTGAGACAAGAAGAGCCCGCTCAGGCAATACCATCTAGAATTAAGGTTAATGATGCCATGTTGGGTCCACCAACAACAACTGCTCTAATAACCGAATCAGGCGACACGCAAGGAAAAGACCCTACGGGACATATACACGCGAATATGGACACAGATTTAGGGACCCGGCTGTGCCAACCCAGTCTTCCCCATTACAAACTGGGCACACAAATATGCAGGGGAAGGATGGGCAGAAAAGGAGTAGGGCTACAACAGGAGAGATAAATGTCAGTTCCTATTTTGGAATGTGGCTGGCCTAAAAAGCAAGATCGCCAATAACATATGGTCGGATTTCGTGCGTAATTTCGAGATTATAAGTCTCCAAGAAACCTGGATAGTAGAACCAACCCACATAAATGGATACAAAACGTTCCATACCCCGGCCATCAAATCGCACCACGGCAGAGCCAAAAGGGGGTTTTGTACCTACATTTCCAATTATCTAAACCTGCAAAAAGTTGAATTAACTGTTTCTAATAGGTATTATCAACTCATACACTTACAAGTTGATTTGGGCTTACGTGTGGTTTTAATAAATTTCTATAACAATATTCCATTTCTATAACAATATTCCAACAGATTCGATTGAGGATACACTGCGTAGGCTAATTGGCGATTTGAATAAGTTGGTTCTCCACTCAAATAACAAAATTATTGTTATATGGGGTGGCGATTTTAACTCCCACGATTTGTCAAAGGGACGCTAACGGGGCATGTGGAATGATACTAGATAAAGATACTAACCTACTTCACTTCCCACACACACCTCTCGGAGATCTCCTTAATGAGATCATGTTTTCACACAACATGGGCTTTGCAAACAATCTATGTTCACTGGCAGTTCCTTTTTCCCCAACGTTTAATGGACGAGGTTCTTTTTCCATTATCGACTTCATATAGATGACATTACCTTAAGCGATCATTATCCGCAAAGCATTGGTATTCTAGTGTGCAAACAAGATTTCTATATGAAAGGTAACCCTAATCAGTTGATGAAGAATATCACACTAAGTAGACAAAATGGGTTTGCATTAAAATGGTAGAATTTAGACCCAGAGGTATTTGTCACTAATATTGTCTCCAAATGTAAAAACATGTTTTTTTCATGCCTGGATGAGAAGTCCTCACATCAGGAAATTATTAAGAGCTTTTTAAATATTTCTTTACATATTAAAGATACACTGTGCGTAAAAAGAACACCCGTAATGATGGATGGTTTGACTCCCATTGCACGAAAGCTTATACCAAACTTAAACATGTTCTGAATGCGGGGGTAAGAAACCGGAACACATTAGGGAAGCTAGAAGGAATTATAGGAGGGCTCTAAATACAAAGAAAAAAACTTTGGAGGAAGAAGCCTTGAACGCTTTGTCTGAGGCCTCAACCGACCGAGACCCCACAGCTTTCTGGAAAGCAGTAAATGCTCCTTTTTTGGTTGAGCGTAATAAAGCAAGTATTGAAATTGCTATAACAGAACTGGAGTGGATCTCACATTATTCTAGTCTGTACAATTCTGTAATTAGAGATGAGCAAGAGACTACGGGGCACAGGGTTGCTCCCGAGTTATCCCCCCATTTTCAAAACTCCCTTTGGTTTTTACTCTCAGTGAGGTTAATAATGCCATAAGTGCAAGTCTGGGTGGCAAGGCCCCGGGTCCGATGGCATAACGATGGACTTATTTAAATCTAATCTGGCTTTGTGGGGATCGATTTTAACACAAGTTTTTAACGCATGCTGCTCGCAGGTATTTTTGATTACTTGGTATGATTCAATAATTGTACCGATTTTCAAAAAGGGTGATAGGTTGAGTCCAACCTGTTATCGCCCAATCTCATTACAATGAAGATTCTGGGATGGGTAATACTAGAGAGGCTGCAGGCTTGGGCAGATGAACATAGAATCATAAGTGACCTACAATATGGGTTTCGTAAGAGCTTGGGGACCATTGACCAGGGACTAAACCTATATAGTATATTGGAAAAATACATCAAAGCTAAAGGAGAAAGGTTGTTTTTAACCTTTGTTGACCTAACAGCTGCTTTCGATTGCATTGTCCACGAAAAGTTATGTCCAATTTTAGGGGAGCAGGGGGTAGACCCTGTTTTAATCTCATTTTTAAGGCAGCTTTATATGGGTGCTAGGGCAAAGGTGCGATTTGGGCGGGAGGGGGAATGCACTAAAAGTTTTAGAGTTAGGAAAGGTGTTAGGCAAGGTTGTGTTCTCGCCCGCTTTTTATTCACTATGTATATAAACAACCTAGAGACCACCTTAGTAAGGGAGTGTAGAGAGTTGCCATCAACCACAACCCGCCCTATCCTTGCACTCCATTACACATATGATGCGGTTCTCAAGTCGCGTATATCACTTGGCCTTCAAAGGGTAGTTACTTCTTTTACAAATTTTATGTTTAAATTAGGTCTCAATATTAATTGCTCAAAAACATTTGTCATGAATTGTGGAAATGGATTAAAAAAAAAGAGCAATAATCTTTTTATTAATGATAAGGCAATAGACCGCACTAAAACATTTTCCTATCTAGGGATTTTATTCGAGCAATCAGGATCATGGACTAGTGCAGTTAAATCCAGAAGGCTTCTTTTTAGCAAGTCCCTGATGGCGTTAGTGAATTTTAGTAGAAAACTGGGAAAACGCCCTCCAGGGGAATTACTGCACATATACAAGGCAAAATGTATTGCTATCGTTACCTACGGGGCAGGAATCTGGGGTTTTTCAAATGTTAACTCACTGCAAATGATTGGAAATATGTTCCTTAAATATCTCTTGTCTGTACCGGACAGCACGTACAATTGTATCAGTCATGCCGAACTCGGTCTACCCTATCTGGAGGACGTGATAAAGATCCAGCTTGGGGCTTGATGGAGTAAAAAGTATGAGATGGCTAAAATATGTTAAATCATTTTTGAGACAGTTAGGCCACCAGGAATATTACAACGATCCCCATACTCTATGTAATGTGTCCAGAAAGGACCTAAAGTCTGATTGTATAAGCTATTTGAGCGAAAAGAGAATCTTGACCGAAATGGGTAAAACAACTCTTCAATCGCACCATCTTACTTTGCCTTTTGAGAATACTCAGCCATATATTCTGATGTTTACTAGTGACAATGATAGATTTTTGCTAACACGTTTTAGGTTAAATACCATATTTAGGTCACTAAGTTTCCCAGAACTGAATGGCTGGTCGAGAACATTATCTAAATGTCCATGTGATGATCTTTCTGCACAATCTTTCATACATATTTAGTTTTTTTGCAAATTCTATCTTAGCCCTAGAAAAAGATGGATTGTACCAGTATTAAAAAAGTTAGGATTGACGCAATGCCGTCCTGCTTACTTGGCACTACAAATTTTAGATAGTGAATTTATAATTGCCTCTATTACCGTCTTAAAAAAAAATTATTGCGGAAATCAATTGTGATGTGTTATTAACTGCTTTTTGTAATTCTAAATTGTATAAATCATGACTTGTGCTTTTATGGTATGCTTTGTCAAGTATCTGAATGAAGTAATTTTGATTTGATTTGAGAAGGTTACCTAACAGATCGTTTTTTAGGAAAGAAATTAAAACATGGCTTTTTTCCCAACCCTAATACGTCAGTTGTTATATCTCAGTCATCTTATCCCAGCGACAAGACGCCTCGGCAGTAGTGCGCTTTATAAATACCGTCAGTCAGTCAATAAAATGATGCGAATAGAAAAGTCTGATTAATCTGTTCAAGGGCTGGTTCATCATGGCACACTAGCCAAATGACCCTGCATTAGATATGAAAGTAAAAATGGAGTATCAAATGGTTAAAGGGTTATTGTTGCCTTAATAGTATTGCTAAAATGTTCTACTTCAAACTAATAATCCCTGCCCCCTGATATACCTCTGTAAAAAATTGTTGTCCAGAGATTTTCAATTTTAATTTATGTTTTTGGATCATTAGAGGAGTAATTTAGCTCGGGTACACATTGCTGATCTGGGCTGAATTTTTCTGTATGACTTTTTTCAAAATGGTGGATGTGTTGCAGTGATGATGTAATATTTCATGAACCATAAGACCTATATACTTCATTTTGGTGTCATAACATCGGTTTTGCGGCAGCTCCTCGGCTACTGTTGGTGCTACCTACGGGTGGCTGGTTGCAGCTCTCCTTCTTTGCGAAATGCAGTGGGTGGGTCCACGCCTGATATGCAGCTCCTATGGTCTAACATTTTGTTTTTTTCGGCCGCCTATGGGCCGCCATGAGGGGCGGCTGCGAGCGGTTGCCCCTCCCCTTCTTTCCCCTCGAGCCTCCAATGTTCCCGTTCCACTAACTGCCCCCAATCGTCTCCCCCTACCCCCACGCGGCGCCGCTGGCCCTCTCTCCCTGGGTGCGCTCCCCGACGATCCTCCGTCCCCCCACATTTTCTCCTCCCCTGATGGCGTACACGCTGATTAGATCCCTCCACATTCTCTCCTGGAACATCAATGGTCTCTTGGATCGTATTAAACGCACGGCCATCCTCCGGGCGGCCCACCGCCACGGCAGATGTCCTTCTTCTCCAAGAGACTCATCTCTTAGGAACGCAATGGAACTTCCTGGCCCAGTATGGTTTTGCGATGGTTTGGCACTCTGGTTTACACGCGGGTCCCGAGGGGTGGCAATCCTGCTCAGAAAAGGCCTTCCCTTTACCCTAACCAGGGCAGACACTGACCCACCGGGGCTTTATGTGGCGATCTCGGGCATGGTGGAGGGTTGCCCTCTAAATATCCTGAGTCTCTACATCCCGCCCGCCCTCCTGCCCCCGACACTTCGATGCCTTACATGGGTTCTCTCCTCCCTTCCACAGGGCCTCACGGTGGTTGGGGGTGACTTTAACGCCGTCATGCAGCCTCAACGTGACATGACCGGGACTCCGTCCGCGGTCCGGATTTCCTCGGCTGATGCTCTGTCAGGTTGGGCCTCCACTCTGGGGCTCTGTGATGCGTGGCGGGTCTGGAATCCCGCGCAAGGTGCAATATACCCGCACATCGGCCTCCCATCACACACATTCCCGTATCGACCTTCTCCTGCTTCCAGCCACTGACTGCCACCTTGTCTCTGGAGTGGCTATTCTGCCCCGGGGACTGTCCGACCACTCCCCCATTTCCCTCCGACTTGGTTCTTCCACGTGGGGCCCGCGGGTGGTCTGGTTCCTACAGGACCCCACACTGGTGGACTCGCTGGAGCAGGAACTAGGCCACTATCTCTCCACCAACGAAGATTCAGTTCCCTCGCCTGGGACCTTGTGGGAAGCTGGCAAAGCCGTGATTCGCGGGGTGGCAAGGGGGCTTGTACATGCCAAACGTGCAGACCAAATGGCCCGACTCGCGGAGCTGGAGTTGGAGGCAGAGCAATTTCTTGCTGGGCTCGCGTACCCCGCCCGGCAGTTGACATTGGTTCGAGAGGAAATCCACCAGATTTGATTGGACTCTGCCCAAATGCTGTGGCGAACGTCGGTGGCGCGGGTGTACGGCTGGGGGGACAAAAACGGCAATCTCCTCCATAACTTGGTCTCTTATCCCAAAGTTCTGCGCATTATTCCAGCGGTCCGTGCACAAGACGATACCCTCCAGGTGACCTCCGCAGCCATAGCCGGAACCTTTGGCACACTTCTACGTGCACCTTTATGCGGCGCGACCAGCAGATGCGCCCCTGACCGCCCTGTTGGACGGGGCTCGTGCCCGGCTCCCCTCTCACACGCGGGACTCCGCGGAAGCCTTGGATCGCCCCTTTACCTTGGGCGAAGTTCTGGAGGCCATCCCCCTCCTGCACCCTGGCAAAACGCCCGACCCGATGGGTTTCCGCAGGAATACTAGGCTGCCTTCCGAAATACCCTGGCTCCCCGACTATTGGTCCTCTTCCAGCATGTGGTGGAAACCGGCTCCTTCCCCCTGAGTCCGATCTGGCTTTGATAGTGGTCATCCCTAAGACCCAAATATTTCTAACAAAGGAGGGAGGGAGAGAAAACAAGTGGATTCATTCTCCCCAAGTATAGTACAGAAACAAAGTGGAATCCACTGGGGCTGTTTGAGATGGTCCCTATTATGGTGGGGAACACTCAGTGTTGTTTGAATACCCCTCACACACCAACAGGCCCCTTGGTGTCATGCTTCATCATCGGGGTCTTCGCACCCCTCTATGGGATGCGGCGTGCTGCGACCGACGACAACGTGGGAGCACTTTTAATTGGACTATGTGTGGATGTGTGTGGGATAAAGGACGTATGTGAGTGGTGAGTTTAAACTGGGTGAGGATTAAAAAATACCTGGCTCGTGGGGTAGGAAAAAAATCTTTATTCAGCCCCCGGCTGGTATTGTTAATAAAGGGTGCAGAGAGAGGTTATTAAGTGTAAGGTTAAGTACACCAACCTCGTTTATGCATCGTCTACATGGACATGTTTCGGAGTTCAAAGCCTCCTTCTTCAGGACGGGAATTTGCACATATACCCACCTTACTCACATGTATTTATATGTAAAAGTGTATTATACAAAAAAATGGAAAAAGTGAACTAAAGGTGTAATGTACCTAGTCACTGAATTATTAACGTAGTCTTTATTGCCCAATCGGCAAGTGGAGAAGACCTAGAGGGAGAAAGCACATATTTGTTCCTTCTCGTGTTATAGTTGTCCTCCAGATAAGGGTGACCTAATGAAAAAGTGCGGTGTTGCTATTCTTCACATATAGATCATGTGTATTGTCATGCAACCTGTAAAAAAAGGGACATAGACTAGACAAAGACACACATAAAACATTCAGTGCACACATGTTGGTATTATGTTCATTCCTACTGCTGGTGCCATGAAAAGAAATCAAGGAAAATATCTTACTCAGTGTATAAGGGTAGAATACCTCATGAGCCTTTTGCGTTTTTTAGGAGGGTTCCATCAGGCACAATGGATTGATCTGAAATCATGAGAAGGGCTCGTTAGGATCCACACTCTCCCTAAAGGTACTCGATTGATCCTTACCATTTAGGTGGTTTCATGAACAACTAACTCACGGTTATCTGGACGTATTTCGACCTCCTCCCTTCGACGCGGCTCCGATGATACTGCCAAGGTGTGCGGGTGGGTCTTTTATGCACCCCGTGATTGGTTAATTGTCGGTAAGTGATAGTTTAATTGAGCCCATGTTAGGATTTTCCGGGTTGGGACAGGGTCCGGTCCTGCGCGTATGTTGAGACGCTATTGTCTTGCGCATGCGCCCCGCGAACCTGCAACACAGATCCCAGCGCGGTCCGGCTAGTGCGTGGTGTCGAAACGCTTGCGTCTTGCGCATGCGCAGTCTCCACCGAGGGGCTGATTTTCGTTATTAGTTCAGCGCATGTGTCCGGGCTGGAGCGTAGTGTTTCATATCGATAAGGTTTCCTATTTGGAGGGAACAATATCTTGGTGAGGCGATTTTAAGGTTGGAACACTTTCCGTGTGTGTTGCACAGAAACTATAGCAAAACGATTGTTATTTTTCGATGTCAATAAGGTAGCACGAAAAGCAGGTTTAACATTAGACATATCCAATTGCATAAAACTTGAGTTATCAGCTGGTTATGGTTGCTGGATAAACAGGTAGTGTAGAGGTTGCAGATTCACTGAGGAGCAGGTTGGTCACGTTTTAGGTCTTACTGGATTTGACCCCATGGAATGTCATCATGAAGGCCTAGAATGTGGGTACCAAGACGGAAAACCCATCTCTGTTCTTTTTCAAAGAGGCCAGTCTCAGTGGGTAACTGTTCGATGATAGTCCATTGGAGATCGTTTACACAGTATTGTTCTGTTAGAAAGTGAGTAGCCATTTTGGTAGTAGATTTTTTACATCTAACATTGCTTTTGTGTTCGTTCATCCTGGCTTTTACGGCCCTGGTGGTCATGCCCACATATTCCAGGCCGCATGGGCATGTAATCAAGTAAACAACATTTTTGCTATTGCAGTTCGTGAAGGCTCGTTGTTCCCATTTACTCCCATTTCTGAAAGTAAGGTTCTGACTTTTCTTAGTTAGGTGGCAGCTACCACAAATTCCCGTCCTGAAGAAGGAGGCTTTGAACTCCGAAACATGTCCATGTAGACGACGCACAAACGAGGTTGGTGTACTTAACCTTACACTTATTAACCTCTCTCTGCACCCTTTTTTAACAATACCAGCCGGGGGGCTGAATAAAGATTTTTTTCCTACCCCACGAGCCAGGTATTTTTTAAACCGCACCCACTTTAAACTCACCACTCACATAGGTCCTTTACCCCACACACATCCACACATAGTCCAACTAAAAGTGCTCCCACGTAGTCGTCGGTCGCAGCACGCCGCATCCCGTAGAGGGGTGCGAAGACCCCGATGATGAAGCATGACACCAAGGGTCCTATTGGTGTGTGAGAGGTATTCAAACAACACTGAGTGTTCCCCACCATAATAGGGACTATCTCAAACAGTCCCAGTGGATTCCACTTTGTTTCTGTATCATCCCTAAGACCCAGCCACCCTCCATGAGCTGTACGCACTACCACCCAATCTCGCTTATAACACTGAGATCAAGCTCGTTGCCGCAATATTGGCCCAGAGGCTTAAGCCTCTCCTGCAGGATCTGGTTCATCCCGACCAGTGCGGGTTCATGCCGGCTCGGGACACCCGCCACTGCATTCGTCGCCTCCACCTGGCCCCACCGTGCCCGCCTGTCCCCTTACCTGGCCCTTCTCTTCCTCGACTTTGAGACGGCCTTTGACACGGTGAACTGGGACTACCTGCAGGATGTGCTGGAGGCGATGGGCTTTGGCCCTTTATTTCGCCGCCTCATCAAGGTCCTCTATGCCAACCCTAGAGCCCGGGTGCTTGTCAATGGGGCGCTCTCTGAGGCCTTTCCGATCCGTAGAGGTACGCGCCAGGGATGCCCCCTTTCACCACTCCTGTTTGCGCTAGCAATGAAGCCCCTAGCGACGCCCATCCGGCGCGGCCCCCTTGTCCAGGGGTGGACCTGGAATGGGAGCCATGTTGATAAAATAGCCCTCTACGCTGATGACCTGCTTCTATATCTGGCGGACCCAGCGAGTTCGGGCCCCAGATGCTTGCAGATCCTCGCTGCCTTTGAAAGGGTCTCTGGACTCCGACTCAACACGGCCAAATCCTCATTAGTCCCACTGCATCCCTCCAGGAAGTGCTATGACTAGCAGTCGACAATTCCTCTCAGACACCACTCGGTTAAGTACCTTGGGATATGGGTGGCCCTCCTGCCGGAACTCGAGTGGGCGTTGAATATCACGCCCGTGGTTCTCCGGATGAAGGCTGATCTTAAAAAGTGGCAAACCCTTCCCCTCAACCGCCTAGGGAGAAGCGCACTTTTTAAAATGATGGTCCTCCCCCGCTTCCTTTACATTCTACAAAACACCTCCATCCCCCTCTCCCGCCCTTGGTTCCGCGAACTTGATGGGTTCCTGTCCCGTTCCGCTGGGGAAGCGGACGCCCGCGTATATCCCTGGCGCACACCCGCATCCCCCCCTTCGATGGGGGCTTAGGGGTGACCCACCTCTACCTCTACTACCTTGCCACTAAGCTAATTGTCATCCACGACTGGTATGCGGGCGGCTCGTCTGACCCAGCATACCATGTGGAGCTTGAGGCTACGGACTTTCCACAGATCCAGGCGTTCCTATATGGCAGCCCAGTGCCACAGACCATAGCACCAATCACTAGAACAATCCTCCTGACCTGGCATGCCGCTCTGCGCCACGTGGGTGGAACCGTAAACTCACTCGTCAAATACCGCTCTGGCACGGCACCTGGCTCCGGGAGGTTTTGTCCCTGAATGGATTCCGCCACTGGGATCTGATTGGCATCTCGGTCCTCAGGGATGTCTGGGTGGGGGACCATATCCGTGCCTTCGCAGACCTACAGCAGCGCCATGCCCTTCCCAATGCCCAACACTTCCGATATCTGCAGCTGCACCACGCCATTCATGCACATCTCCCCTCGCCGGTCCCCCCCGGAGTTCAGCCCACTGGAATTCCAGGTGATGATGGGGAACCTGGGAAGAGGAGGAGTATCCCGCATCTATCGCTCCCTAGTGAACAACGGCCCGCGTCTTTAGATAAATTGCGCACTCAATGGGAGGGCTGGGTGGGCACCCTGGAGGGGCGGACTGGAGAGATGCCCTTATGACGCCCAGAACCCTGACCACGTCCTCCAGGCTACGCCTGGTGCAGATATACTACCTACACGCGGTCTACCTCACCCCAGAGCGACTCTTCCGTGCCCGTTTGTGACCCTCCCCAGACTGCCCGAAATGCGGTTCAGCCCCCGTTGATTTTTACCACATGGTGTGGCTTTGCCCGGTGGTAGTGAGGTTCTGGAGGGGGGTGGAACTCACACAAGCCCTGGGATGGGAGATCCCCCATGACCCACTGCGAATGCTGCTGGGGTTCATTGATGGCCTGGATGGTTCCAGGATGGACAGACGCCTGTTGGGGACGGCGGTGGCTGTGGCCAAAAGAGACATAGCGAGGTGCTGGTCGCGTACTGCAGCACCCACTGTGAAGGGGTGGAGGAGGGGGGTTGATTGGTGCGGCACCCAGGAGGAGGCCCTGTTCGAAGTCCGAGGCTCTCCAGAATTATTCCACAAAATATGGGGGAAATGGTTCAACATGATTCCGCCATGATTCTCGATGTACCGATTGTTTTATGTTCCGCTGTTATTGTAATACAGGAGGGGCTGCTGGACTGGAATGGACTGACCCTGCCTATATGTCTTATTGACTCAGATCCGATGTATGTGTTGATTCATGAGCTTTTGCTGTTTTATATACTCAATAAAGTTGATTATCAAAAAAAACATTGGTTTTGCATGGTCAAGTAGTCTTATAGAGACAGAAAATAACTCCTCAGAGCAGCCCTTCTGCCATATTCCAAAATGAGGCTATTATAGAGGAGGAAGAGAAATATATAGAAATGAAATAAATACTAATGTTTTTTAATCCTTTGATGTATACACAAAACAATGTGAATGAACTGAATATGAAAAATAAAAAAATGTTTATCACTCCTGTTTTAGACACATTTTCATAGTTCACTTTATTTATTGTTTTGGCAATGCCCGTGGTGCATTTGCAGACTGTTGGACATTGGAGAAAAGCATATCGACAGGGACATCTTTTTGTAGTACAGGTTTTGCAAGTACATGTATGTGTAATTTCTGTTGGTAGAAGCTTTAGAAATGTTATAGGTTTTAGCACCCCTTCAATATCTTCCCAACCAAATTTACATGAATCTTTCTCTACATATGCATGACACAAAACATTTACACATCTTCTGATCAAGTAGAATGTCTATTTATTGTGTCCATGCACCGAATATGACATCAGTGGACGGTCACTTAGCGAGACTGATCTCTTGAACTCACTGTCCCGAAGATCATCAAATGTGTGACAGTCAGAACTTGTTTTCCCCACATGCACAAGGTGTTTTTCTATGTCATTAAAGTCACATTCTTCTATTGCCTCAGCAAATCCTTTTATAAATTTCACAGGTTCAACATATAAAGCTCCAAGCTTTGTTCCAATTTTGCTCATAGTGTCATTACCAGTAAGATAATGTGCCTTGATAAGAACACTGGCCATTTCTGAATCAAGTTTCCTGTACAGCATATGAAGCAGGATTAATTGCCTTTTCTTACCTGTTCCATAACGTATCCATTATTCTGACAATCCTTGACTTATGAACATTGCAACAAATCTAAGTAGCACAATATTACCATCTGAATCATTTGACAGTACAATGTCTCGTTTGGAACCATTTCTAACAGCCCACTTAACATGTGGCACAATACGAAGGTCAGCTTCCGTCAATTTGCTGTTAAGTTCTTGAACAATATGGCCTGTATCTATGGAATATATCTCTACAGGCACCAACTTCTCATTCCACTCACAATAAATGGAAATTCAGTGTTCACTGAAGCATCAGCAATGTTTTGGTGAGTTAACATCACCAACTTCATCTTGTTCGAAGTTGAATTTATCAAGTTGCACAGGTATAGCAGGCAAGATTAATTGTTCAAATTGTTCATCTGATTTTCTCACATTATTTGACAGTTTTTTCAAGATGACTGTCAAAGTCAATGTGCAGTTATTACAAGGTGCACACTCACTTTGATATCTTTAGAACTGTCTGAACGACCTCTCAGATATTTTGCATTGATGAAATCTTGACCATTCATAATTGTGACATATAGTTCACAACAGTAGCAGTTTTTAATGAGGACAACTTTTCAAATTGAAATTCTTCAAGTGAAAGTTATTTTTTGAGCTCTTGTATGAGTTTGTGCTTCACTGGTTTGGTTGCAGCATCTCTATCAATTTAATGAGTTTGTAGGAAGAAAATCATGCGACAGAATGTCCTTAAGAAATTCACCCCTTTCTTTTGCTACATGCATGTCTCTAAGTACCTGCAAAAGTTGTTTTTTGGTATCCTGTTTTGTAGTGGCCGGTTGGACAAAATGCTTACTATTGCAATTAAAGTGTGGAAGTTTAGCTTTAGTGATTATGTCAAACAGCTTTTTCAATTTCAATATAAATCTATCCTACATCAGTTCTGCGTATAGATACGATCCATGTTCCAGGACATCTAGTAGACATGTCTTTATAGGGTTGTTCACATATTGTTTAGTCACAGTGGTCCATTAATGTTGAATTTTACATCTTTCTGAAAACATTGCAAATAGAAAGGACTTCACGGTAAACTAGCTGTCATTGAGCAACATATTCACTTTTACTTGCCTGACCAACAATTCCCCTGGAGCTTTTTTGTGATCTCTGGATCGTCTGTTCTAATTTTCTATCGGGAGCCTCAGCATTGAATCTTACCTCTCTGTCTTATACCACAACATTTCTTTAGAATTATTTTCTGTAGAGGTATTGTTTTTCCACCTTTAGGTTTTTCACTCTGTCCAAATACCAGGACCTATATCTCAGATAGTTTATGTAATTTAATTTGTGTAACACAGCAATTAGTGACTTCACAGTCTTCATCTGCAGCTCACAATCACCTACCCCATGTACCAAGTTTTTCATTAGATCTATCATGTGTAAAACATTTTCCCAGTACTTGCAAGTTCTGATTTTTCTTCACATTCTTTTACAACCTCTATGAACTTGGCTTTCATGTGTTCTGATTATGAACTGAGTGTTTTGAACATTGCCCAGCTTTGCATTATGTCATTTGAATGGAGTGCACCCTGTGATAAGATATGCAAAACCTAATTGGTCATTCCTGTTCCAGAAAGTATTCCAATGCAATGTTTCAATAGCCTCAGATATGATAAGCATACTTTGTAATGAACAAACATTATAATTTCCAGTTAATACTGACTGGACAGTTTTGCTTCGGAAGATTTCAGCCTTAAGAAGTATATTGTCTATGCCACATTCACTGAGATAAATTATGGCACACCGCAGGACCACTTTTGTCATGTGTAAAACACCCATCATTGGATAAAGATCATCAAATTCTACTGGATTGCTCATAAAAATGTAAGCTACAATATGGAAACACCGTCATTGCAGAAAATGGGCAGTATAGGCTGGTCTTCATGTTGAGCACACACATTTTGGTTTTTTTTTAGAGCTATGTATGCTGTTGCGCAGATTGTGACTGTAGATAGTGTTACTGGAAAAAAAAAACTTCTTCAGTAGGATGGTATTCTGAGAGATCAGAGCATGAATTCCAGCCCATGGAGGAACTGGCTTTTCTTCATCATTCATTCTTCAGTCCGCACTGAATAAGCAATATGATAAATTCAGCAAAATCAGCTTTGCAGACCGCAGCATCAAGTAAAGGAAGATCCATGTCCTCAGCCACTTGAACCTTTCTGGTACACTGGGATGTGTTGATGGCATGTAGTGCTTTTGCACATGTTGCCAAGGCAGTTGTATTATACATTTACAGCTTGATTTGTTCATGCCTACAGCTGACACAGCTTGCTTTCCAGCAGCTACTTCATTGGCACAGTCTTGAAAAGGCACCTTGGCAGTATCATCTACACTGGATGTTCCAGACAAAAAAGAGCTGTCTTCAAAATCTAAATATCAAGAGCAGCAACTGTAAATCCCTTCCTGGTAAAGTGATTTGGAAGTCGTGTGCCTTCGGAATCAAAAATTTTTACAGCATGAAGGGCTAGATGTAGGTAATTCCCATTTACAGACTCTTAAATACCGAATGTTACCGATTCGGTATTTAGGAGTCTGTAAATGGGAAGGGGGCAGATGTAGGTAATTCCGAATTCAGGAATACCGAATCTGTAAGATTCGGTATTTACCGATTCGGTATAATCGGTATTGCCCATTGAATCAATGGGCAATACCGATTCGGTATTTACCGAATCGGTAAATACCGAATCCTGCAAGGGTGCAGGGGGTGTCACTTTAACACCCTCTAGCACCCCAAGTACAGGCTTGTGTGACATGTGGCACACATACATGCCCTAAGGGCATGTCTGTGTGTCACATTGCACAGATGTGCATGCACACCTGAATTCGGTATTTTACCACACAATAGGATTGTGTGGTAAAATACCGACTCTTAAGGGCCTGTGGCACTGTAAACTGTGCCACCTACATTTGGAATTACAGAATCAGTATATTTACCGATTCGGTAATTTGCCGAATCGGTAATTTTACTGATTCGGTAAATATACCGATTCTGTAATTTTCAGCCCCCTACATCTGAAAACCCTAATACCGGTCGGAAACGGCCGAAATCGGCCGTTTCCAACCGGTATTAGGGCTCCTACATCTGGCCCGAATTTCCTTCTCCATGCTATGTCATTATAACTTGTTGATACACCAATCATATTCATTGACATGATTAGCTCTCTATTTCTGCACTTGTCATAGATTGTGCGAGCAGTCACCATGTGTAGCGTAGTTTTTTTGTTGCTGTGATGTAGTTCATAAAACATGATTTGGAAAAGACAGTACATTTGCACAGCATAAGCCTGTCGGTTCATGGGATTGTCTTCCACTTCTTCGCATATATCTTCAAAGCCACCTTCAATGTTGTTAGCTTCTGTTGCAAACTCAAGAACCTAGGGAGACATTCTGATGGCGGTCCAACTTAGGTATTAAAATGCGTGTGGTCGGAGGCAGCAGGCGGAAAGACAGTCTGCTGTTTTCCGATGGGCTAATGGAGCCCGGCGGACTGTCAGAGGGTCTGTGATCCCTACAAGAGGGGTGGTGCCTGTTCAGGCACCGCCATAGGGATTACAATATCCCTTTTGCCTGTCCTTTCATGGTTGTTTTCCCGCCATGAAAAGGCAGGCAGAAAGTAACTTTGGCGGCCCCAATTAATGTCCACTTCCCCCCTGGCCCTCTGCTACGGACCCTGGGGGGGCACCTATGGTGCACCCTAAACATCTCTGCCCCTCGTGGAAGGCACTGCATTGTGCAGGGATGTTTTTAAAGTGTACATTTTCTATTGCAGCTTGTGCTGCAGCTTGCAGCAGAAGCCCCAATGGACAATATACACTTTGCGACAGCCTTGAAGGTAGTCGCATTGTAATAAGAGCAGCGGGACCGCCGACTCCTTGTCGGGCTGTCCCGCTTCCGCTACGGTGCCGCTCGGACGAGAGTCTGACCGGCATTGTAATGATGCTCTTATTATGTAACAGTTTTGCTTTGCTGATATTAAACAACAATGTAAAAAAAGTTAAGACAATATCAGACATTCTTGTTGATTTGTCATTAAGTCCAAAATCTAAATCTTTTAGGAATTTTCCTAAAATGGTTCCTGCTGATTTTACTGCATCCTTGTGAATCTTATTTTGGTAGTAAGAACTTCAAGAATCAAATCAGCTGAGAACATCGTCAATCTTTTTGTTAAAGTAAAAAAATTAATTATGTCATTGTACAGTCTCCCAAGAAAAATATTCATTTTGTTATTATGGACCAATCCAGTTTCACCAATGTTTACCATTATTTCTCTGATCTCACTGAGTATGAACCCGTAGCCAGCACTCAAGAGTGGCTTTAAAACTTCATTTGCTTTTTCATAGAGTGGAAACGTAACTAAAGGCTGACAGTTACATTAATTCTAGGAGCTCATTGTACATTCAGATTTTCTAATGTATGCACGTTTGCAGTTCGGATGGGCATACAAATCTGCTGCAAATACATTCGCCTCACTGTTTGGATCAACTACTCAGCTGGAAACTTCATTTTGGAAGAAACTAGCTGCAGATAAAAACATGTTTGCCATTTAAGACTCTTATACTGTTCTTTCGTCAATCCCTTTGTCCCTTGTTCTGGCTAATCCACAGGTAACACATTGAAGATCCACTGCTTTCTGTTCAGTTGTTGGAGGTGGACGAGGGGTAGTCATCGATCTTCTAAGTGGAAGGGCATTGGGTTTGATTGTCGTCGCTTTCTCAGATGACTTGGATTCTTGCTGTGATTCACTGGTTTCTGACATTTTATGACACATTTTTTCCAGGCTCTTCTCAATTGTATACGACTTTTAGCACTTGTTACAATGATAAAATATTTGATCCTCTTCACCCATCAGTTTCAATCTTTTGTGAACATTGTCTTGCCGTACTGCAGCATCTCAAATTCATTTCTGTCCAGTCGCAGTTGATGAAAGCTTTTCTTTCATATTAGTTTGGCGTATGACACATTTTTCATTGTTGAAAGAATCTTCAGAGTTGTAGTTAGCAACACTCTGTGGTGAGGGTAAGATCCTCTGCTACCCCCTGCTACACTCATATTTACGAATTTGAATCAATTGAAAACCTGAAACAAAAACAATATTAAAATAGATTACCAATATGAAAACACATAATTAAAGAGCCACCATTTTGGAAAATGGCAAAAGGCCTGCTCTGAGGAGTTATTTTCTGTCTTTGTAAGACTACTTGACCCCCAAAAACTATGTTTTGAGATCAAAATTAAGCATATAGGTCTTATAATTCCTGAACTAATACATCATCCCTACAACACATCACCATTTTTAAAAAAATCATGCAGAAAAATTAGGCTCAGATTAGCAATGTCTACCCAAGCTAAATTACTTCGCTAATGATACAAAAACACAGGTCAAAAATTAAGATCTCTTGACAACAATTTTTTTACGGAGGTGTATCAAGGTTGCGGAGCTATAAATAAAGAAATATAATGAGGGGAGCAAAATCCACTCTGTGATTTACCTCTGAACATCTATGGGAATGAAAACACGAAAGTTAGATTTTAGAATATTGAGCAAAATTTGTGTGCGGACACAATTTCAGGAATAAATATTGTGTCAAGAATATCAGGATGCCAAAATGTTGTCGATAGTAATATCGAAGGTAAAAATATAGTTTTAAGTATTGTTTTAATATTGTTCTAAAAACATATCGATTTAGAAAGTATCATGGTGTGTAATATCGTTTATTAGTGTTACTTTGTATGTCATTTATTGTAGTGTCTGTTTGTTTATGATTATTTTTAATTTGTGTTTTTACTGACATAATGTATTAATTATGACATTATTGAAATTTGTGATTTTAATTTAATTAATGAATAAAAGTAATGGATTTATAATTTATTTTGGCAGCAGGATATTGGCTTTTTAGGGGATTAGAGTGGGGACAATATTAAAAAGTAGATATTTTAAAGTAAATTTAATAATAATTAACATAATGATAAGCAAACTAATATTGCAAAATGTATAAATGCTACAATAAGACTTTTTATAAATCATTTATAATTAATTTAAACATATATTAATTACAATGCAATTAAAACTTTATTATGTTATTGTAAATAATACAATGAAAATGTAAATGAAAAAGAATAAAAACACATATAAAAATTAAATCTAAGAATATGTTTCTTTTCCTAAATTTGTTAATAGAGGGTTAAAATGTTATGTTTTTTCAAACAATTATAATTAAAATATTGTTTTTCTCTATAAAAGTAAGTTATTGTAATTTGTCTATATTTTTCAAATTAGTGTTACATTTTTAAATTGTTATGGTTGTTAATTTTAGAGTATGATTTTAGTTTCTTTATGGTTCTAAGTTTAGTAATGTTTGTAAATAATTTAGAGAATATATAATATTATTTATTAATATTGTTAGAAATATTATTCTGTAATTCAATGTTTAAATGTGAATATATTGGTATGTACTTTCGATTAGTGTGTTTTTAAGTGAATTTTACTTTATTTTACATAATCTAAATGTTGTGTATGGAGTAATGATTGTGTAAATAATATTTGTAGTTTGTAAAAGTTTGCTCAAAATGTTTTAGATTGCACTGGAAATAGTAAAGTGCACCCCTTTAGTGCCCAACATCTTCCTCAAATTGGCTTACATTGGAGTGGGAATAGTAAATACCACCCCATTAGTGTCCAACACCTTCCTCAAATTGATATAGATTGGAGTGAGAATACGAATGTCACCTCTATAGTGTCTAACTCCTTCCTCATATTGATATAGATTGGAGTTTGAATAGTAAATGCCACCTCTTTAGTGTCCAACACCTTCCGCAAATTGGTACACATTGTTGTAGGAAGAGTTAATGCCACCCTTTCAGTGTCCAGCAATATAAGCAAACACCTTCCTCAAGTTGGTTTAGAATGGAGTGGGAATAGTAAATGTCACCCCTTTATTGTCCAGCACCTTCCTCGAACTGGTACAGATTGGTGTGGGAATAGTAAATGTCACCCCTTTAGTGTCCAGCACCTTCCTGAAATTGGTGTAGATTGGTGTTGGACTAGAAAATGTCACCACCTTAGAGTCCAACACCTTCCCCAAGTTGCTGTAGATTTGAGCGGGAATAGTAATGGTCACCCAATATGGGCCTTATTACAAATTGTGCATATTTTGTTTCGGTGTTGGAACCGACGGCATTTAGGCCTTCGGTTCCGACCACCTAACTACAATGCAACCAAACATGGTGCGGTTGCAAACTTCCATTTCTCCACGGGATCTTGTGCTGTGGGCGGTTTTCACCCACAGTACAAGCCCCTACAGAGAAATGGGAGTTTGTGTAAATCCCTCCACTGTGTAGCCGGCACCATACACAGTGCGGCAGTCACCAACATGGCGCAGGGATTTACAGCCCCCCAACCGAAGGCCCCAGTGGTATGGGGGCATTGCAGAGGGCCCCCAAAATCACGTTCTGACACGCTTTTCATGTCAGAAAGCCTGACATGAAAAGCATGTGGGAAACCGACATTGTATTCCAGACGGCGGAAATGCTGTACTTAAGGGATTACCTACTGGTTCCGACTGGCCGATGGGCTATTTGAGTCTATCAGAAGCCAGCCGGAATGAACAGCTGGTTTGACCTCCAACGGCCTATATTGTTATTAGGCGGTCGGAAGTCAAACCTTGGAGGTGGGTCGGTAAGCCTCTGACATTCCGACTGACATCCAAATGTGCCCTTTAGTGTTCAACACCTTCCCAAATTTGGTTTCAATTGGAGTGGAATTAGTAAATTTCACCCTATAATGACGAACACCTTTCCCAAATTGGTATAGACTGGAATGGGAAAGGTAATTGTCACCCCTTCTCTGTTTAATATTTTCTTAAATATTTTTTACGTTAGAGTGTGAATATTTAATTTTATAAATTTAGTGTGAAATAATAAGTTTAAATTGTTTTTGTATGTAGTAAACATAGTTTGTGTTCGTTAATTAATAATAGTGGCACTAAAAATATAGTAATAAAAATAGTGGTATCTTTATAATAAATAATATTAATGCAATATTTTTATTTTTCTAAATGTATGTTTTCAAAGTCTATTTTAGTTATTTGTTTAAATATTTATACATATATATTTAAAATTAAATATAAATATTTATTTAGAAATAAAAAATAAAAACTTTTAATACATTTTTATTATTTGCTAAACATGACATTAGTGTATATGCTTTACACTATTTATATTATATTTGACAATTTGTTTTACTGGTATCGTAATTACAAGCCCTCCGCCGGCATTGTAGACGCATAGACGCATATTTAATATTGTATTCAGCCAGGTCGCCAGACATCGCCTTAAACGTGCTACATTTGTCTAAATTAGCATATCCCAGTAGCGCGAGTCGCCCATAGCGCGCTGCAACGCTCCTGTAATCTGTGCTGCATTTATTTCATTGTGTGCCTGCCTGTGTGATTACATTAGCGTTTTTCACCATCTTGTCTCCCAAGCCTGCATCGCTTTTGGCTGTCTGCCATTTTACCTTGTTTGTTGTTGTTTTTGCCCTCCCCAGCTCCACACCCCGCCTCCCGCCTCCCAGCTGCCCCTCCCTCGCCCCTCCCCTTCCACTATCCACATATGACCGATGCAATCACGCGCAGCGGTCGCGCCGAAGGTGCGCCAAAGGTAAGCCCGTCTACGCCCGTCCGCGCCTGGACCGCGCCCAGCGCCAGACCCCCTGGTCCTCGCCGCACCCAACCCCCTAGAATCACATATGATGCCGCTACTCTCCTCGCCCTCAACCCCGGATGCGCACCACACTGCTGCGAAGCCACCCCAGGACGCACCCACGGCCCATTCGCCTGCCTCTCCTGCAAGCTCAACTGTTCCAGGACCCTCACCAAACCCACGTCCTCCACACACAGCTCCGAACCCAACGGCCTGAAATGCATCCTACTGAACACCCGCTCGATCCACAGACATGCAACAAAACTCTGGGACCTATTGGACTCTGCGTCACCTGACATCGCCTTCCTTACTGAAACATGGATGAACACATCTTCTGCTCCCGACATCGCCATAGCCATACCGGACGCTTACAAGATTATTCGAAAAGACCGCACCGATCAAACAGGAGGAGGCCTCGCCATCGTCCACAAAAACACCATCAAAATCACAACCAGTCCCGACGACAATCTCACAACCGCCGAACATCTCCACTTTCAGATCCACACCGACCCCAGAACCACCCTTAGAGGCACCCTCATTTACAGGCCTCCAGGATCCCGCACCCAATTCAGCGATGACATCTCGGACTTCGTATGCCCGCACGCCCTCGCCTCCGAAAATGACATTCTTCTAGGAGACCTCAACTATCACCTTGAAAACATACTCGACAGCAACACCACCACCCTTCTGGACAACCTGGCCAACCTCGGACTCAAACAACTTGTTGACACCCCCACTCATATAGCCGGACACACGCTCGACCCTATCTTCACCTCCAGCAAACACATCTCCTTCGATCGCACCACAGCTCTCCACTGGACGGACCACAGCTGTGTTCATTTCAGCTACAAATCCACCCTGACCCACATCAGCCCACAACCAATTTCCCGAAGAAACTGGAACAAAATCACCTCCGAACAACTCCTAATATCACTCAACCAAAACCCCCCCACCCTCTCATCGGACCCAAACCAAGCGGCAACCAATCTCAAGCAATGGATCACCCACAGCGCTGACGAATTAGCGCCCTTGAAAAAGCACCAGATCAAATCAACCAGCAAAAAGGCTCCCTGGTTCAATGATGACCTTAAAAATTCCAAGAAGCTATGCCGCACCCTGGAGAAAACTTGGAGAAATAACCAAACCACCGACAACATGTCCACCCTCAAGGCAGCCACCCGCAAACACCACCAACTGATTCGTTCCGCCAAGAAATCAGCATTCAAGGATCGTCTTGACAACAACACCCATAACAGCAAGGAACTCTTCAATATCGTCAAAGAATTCACCAACCCCACCGCAGCATCCAACGACATCACTCCCTCCCAAGACCTCTGCGACGCGCTATCCTCCTTCTTCTACAACAAAATTGCCGACATCCACAACAGCTTCAAGAACTCTCCCAGCGATCATCACGCCCCACCCCCTCCAGACCCTACTCCCCCTACTAACAACCTCAGTGCCTGGAACACAATCACCACTGAAGACACCATCCGCCTCATGAACTCAATACACTCTGGCTCGCCTTCTGACCCCTGTCCCAACCACATCTTCAACAAAGCTGACTCCATCATCGCACCCCAACTCCGCGATGTCATCAACTGCTCTTTCAACTCTGCCACCTTTCCAGAAAGTTGGAAACACGCCGAACTCAGCGCCCTTCTGAAAAAACCCACAGCAGACCCCTCAGAACTGAAAAACTACCGACCCATATCCCTCCTCCCATTCCCGGCCAAAGTCATCGAGAAAGCCGTCAACAGCCAACTCGCTACCTTCCTTGAATCCAACAACTCCCTTGATCCATCTCAATCCGGGTTTCGAGCCAAACACAGCACCGAAACAGCCCTCATTGCAGCGACCGACGACATCCGATCACTCCTGGACAACGGTGAAACAGTGGCCCTCATCCTACTCGACCTTTCCGCCGCTTTCGACACAGTCTGCCACAGCACCCTTATACAACGACTCAGCAACATCGGCATTCAAGGAAAAGCCTTGGACTGGATCACCTCATTCCTCGCTGGGAGAACTCAAAAAGTCCGACTTCCCCCATTCTACTCAGAGGCCACCGAAGTCATCTGCGGCGTACCTCAAGGTTCCTCACTCAGTCCCACCCTCTTCAACGTCTACATGAGTCCTCTCGCCTCCATCGCGCGTCAACACAACCTCAACATCATCTCTTACGCCGACGACACCCAGCTAATCCTTTCCCTCACCAATGACCCCAACACAGCCAAATCCAACCTTCACAAAGGCATGAAAGAAGTAGCCGAATGGATGAAACAGAGCCGCCTAAAACTCAACTCAGACAAAACCGAGGTGCTCATCCTAGGATCCTCCCCCTCAGCTTGGGACGACTCTTGGTGGCCTTCCGCTCTGGGCACAGCACCCACACCCACAGACCACGCACGCAACTTGGGCTTCATCTTGGACTCCTCTCTCTCGATGTCCAGACAAGTCAACGCCGTCTCGTCCTCCTGCTTCAACATCCTTCGCATTCTCAAAAAGATCTTCTGCTGGATCCCACTGGAGACAAGAAAGACTGTCACCCATGCTCTGGTCACAGGCCGACTGGACTATGGTAACACACTTTACGCCGGAATCACAACAAAATTACAGAAAAAACTCCAGCGTATTCAAAACGCGTCAGCAAGACTCATATTAGACATCCCGCGCCAAGATCATATCTCCGGACATCTAAAAGACCTTCATTGGCTCCCCGTCAACAAAAGAATTACTTTCCGCCTCCTCACCCACGCACACAAAGCCTTCCACAATATAGGACCCGAATGCCTCAACACTCGACTATCCTTCTACAAACCCAACCGCCAACTAAGATCGTCCAATCTAGCCCTCGCCACAGTCCCACGCATCCGGAAATCCACCATGGGTGGCAGGTCCTTCTCCTTCCTGGCTGCCAAGACCTGGAACTCACTCCCAACACACCTCCGCCTTACTCAAAACCACATCTCCTTCAGAAAAGAACTGAAAACCTGGCTATTCGACAAATAATGAACCCCTTCCCCAAGCGCCTTGAGACCCTCTGGGTGAGTAGCGCGCTATACAAATGCCCGAACTTGAACTTGAACTTTTACATTTTAATGACATGTATGACATGTTTTACATGTTTAATATTTATTAGCACTTCTGAATACATTTGTTCAACATTTGTACCTATTCATTTCGAAGGGGAGATAGTAATTTTTTTGTTTCATTTAGAAGCCTTTTTTTTAACTACTGCCTTCTATTTTTTACTCCATTTGTGTCATTTTAGTCTATTTTCTGGGATCATGGTCCCGATAAGGTGCTGCTGTTTGTCAAAACAGGTAAGACCTATTTAAAGATTTCTTAGTGGTTTTGGGAGTAGAGGATTGTATGGGGAGGAAAAGAGGTTATTCATAATGTTTTTATACTTTTATTGGACACTCTATGGCACATTATTTTGTTCCAGTGCCTAAGAGAGAGCGGAATAGGTGGGACTGCTTTAATTTGGTTTGCTTCTTTTCTCGCTGATCGTTCCTTCCAGGTTGTGTCCCCTCCTTGTAGCTCAAGCTGGCACACCCAACATCATGGCGTCCCCCAAGGCTCCTCCCTGAGCCCTACTTTTTTAAATATCTATATCCAGCCATTGGCTCAGGATGGGAAAGCTCTAGGGTTTGCACTGGTTTCCTATGCTGACGACACCCAGCATGAGTTTTCCTTTTCCATGAATCCTACATTAAATCTGGTTAATTTCCAAAAAGGTATGCTGGTGGTCGCAGATTGGATGTCTGCTAATTATTTGCAGCTGAACTCGAATAAGGTTGAAATACTGCTTCTAGGTAAGGACGTCCACTCCTGGGGCAATCACTGGTGGCCTTCTTTGCTTGGGCCTCCTCACTGTCCCAAGTTGGTGTTTAAAAACTTAGGTATCTGGGTGGATAGTGCCTTAACATTTGAAGCACAGAGGAAATAGGTGGTAGACACCTGCTTTTGTAGTCTCAAGCCTACTCTATTCTCAGTTTGGTTGATCCCCCCCTCATCAAGTTATCATTCAGGCAGTTATCCTCTCTAACATAAACATAGAGAGTGGGAGAAGTTGTGACCCGTTCGTCTTCCCAGTTCAAATAATGCAAAACAAACTTAGAATGGATCAACCACCTATTTGTATTATTGGTGCTCCAGTCTTCCTCCTTCAGTCCATTTAGGTGTTAATTACAGGGACTGGGATCCCGCAGGGTGTTTTAAAACAAACCTCACTCACCTACCTAGTAGGTGACATGCTTCCTCATTGTGTTCCCACCCTGGTTGCCAAATGTTTCCAGGGTGTGCTGCAACGCCAGAATTACTGCAGAGCTGGTTGTTTTTTGTGATTTTGTGCATGTGACGTAATGATTTAAAATTGGCTCAAGAATACCTATGATCCAAGGTATCAATTTTTTTTTTAAACAATAAAGGATTCCCAGTCAATTTTAAAAACAAGTGGTGGATTTATATGGGATGGTTAATTAGTCCCATGTATCCTTATAGTGGTCATCCTGGGTGTTGTGTACATGTTTCAGCCACTTTGGGTAGCCCCTGAGGGAAAAACAAGGCTTTCTTCAGGACCAGGTTACGTAATGCACGTGTACTAAAGCATGCAAGGCGAGGGTCTATGTAGTGAGTACTTACAAAATGTCCTCGCGATTGTTTGATCACAATACAAATTGTATTGTATTGGCATTAAGTAAAGAAATAATTCCTCATGGGCTACTGCTCAGACATGGGCTTTTTTTTAACAAGAATTTTGTACCTGCGCCTCACCACCCGTTGCACCTCTGATGTGTTTGCAGCCTTGTCGTACTGCTTTGAGTTTTTGTTTGCAGATTTATATAGTCGGAACTCGACCCAAAGGTATTGGAGTGCTTTACGTGAGCACCAGTTGAGTTACAGAAGGACACGTTAATTTTTTTGATAGGCACGGGGAGATTAAGTGATTTACCCAGAATCGCAGGATGTGGAGTCGACCCCGAGGCTCGAACTTTGCTTTCCCAGCTTCAAAGTCGGCAGTATAGCCGTAAGACCACATCCTCTCCCCAGAGTTATCCTCTCTAGGCTGGATTATTGCAACATCCTATACCTGGGAACTAATAAGGCTGAGATTAGAAGACTTCAGATGGTTCAAAATGCTGCAGCAAGGTTACTGCTTTCTCCTCCAAAGTACTGCCTGGCCACTGGCCTTATTCACAGATTGCATTGGCTCCAGGTGGACAAGCATGTTCAATTTGAGGCCATGTGCACAGCCCACAAGATTTCTTTTTCCCAGAGGGCCCCCATCTTGTTTAATTTGCTGTTGCCGCACCTACTCTCACGGTCCCTGCGCTCGGCAGATCCTAACCTGGCCTGTGTGCTACATATGAGAAGACTAAGGGTGGGTAACTGGTCCTTACTTGCTAAAGTTTCTGCCCTCTGGAAAGCTCTTCCTCTACCTTTGAGGTGTATTCAGAATCATTGGTCCTTCAGGAAATCCCTAAAGTCCTGGTTGTATTCCATCTAAGCACTCTGTGAGGGACTTTTCCTTCTGGGCATTTTTTTTCACAGTTAGTTCTTCTGAGACTAGCACTCGGACGCCCCATTGCCAGAGCAGCCATGCACTCTATAAATTCTATAACATAACATAAATAGTAGTGTTTTTATCAGTCTGTGATTTGTGTTTTTCGTACAGTGTTTTATTCATGTTTTGTATGTATTTTATGATATTCAGTGTAATGTATATGTATTTTTGGGAATGGTATGTGTTTTGCGGGTGGCTTTTCTTGTTTACATTACAAGATTTTGCGCAGTCCACAGAAGACGAACAATGTAGGAGTTTGCGACCGGCGAGGACAAGGGGCGAGGAAAAGAGACCACTGCGGGGAGGGCAGACGGAGAAGCCATAGAAGGTTAGTGTTTTTTTTTTCTATTTTTTATTTAGCATGGGCTACCTCCACTGTGCCGCAGAGTTTTGCCTGAACTCTGCGTTCCCAAAGGAGCGCAGAGTTGGCAAAACTCCACAAACTCTGCTGGCAGAGAGGAGTTCACCACCCGGGCTTAGTATATATCTGCATGTGCACATATACATAAGTGAATGTTCTCTTTCCCTTGCAAATAATTATTTGAATGGAACCAACTAAAGCAGAATGGAATCGGTTAAATGTATTCAATTACATTATTGTTTGAAGGGAGCTCAAACATATGATTAAGCACAATATTTCAATGTCTACCTTTCTTGTTTTTCTCCCAATAGATGGTTAAATGTGAATCACAGATTGTTTTTGCTCCCCTACTTGTATTTCTTTATTTATATTAAATTGGAATATCGCAACTATACTATTAGGGCAACAACAACCTTTAACCATGTGAGACTTAGTTTTTATTTTCATAATTAAATCAGGGTCACTTGGATAATATGCCATGATGACCCACCCCTTGAACAGGAAGATTATCCAGACCTTTCTATTTGTGTCATTTTATTCACATACAGCATGTGACTAAAGAGGGTACCACCTCCACCACATCATGAAGTTTACTTCCCTGAAGTGAGGGTGATCTGATAGTTAACATGGGTTCAGTGTGTGTCCGCCTCACACAAGTGTTTTGCCTATTTTGGAGTGCAGTGTTGGAGTAGTGTTGCACATTTAAATGTCACTCTGTATGTGAAAATTCACTTGAGTGCTTTTTATTTATGGTTATATGATTTGTACTGAATTGGTATTCTGCAAATTGTTTCCAGGACATCTAATGACTCAGTTGTTGAGGTAGGAACATACTTTGATTACAACTATCCATCTTACCCTAGCTCATCTAGAGTAGGAAATAGAGCTCTAGATCCCTGTGCCATGATGAATGCCCCTGACTGGTAATGCATGAGTGAGAAGAAACATGTTCACCTAGCATGGATTGGTAAGTCAGTATACCTGTTCATCATACCTTCCTGTTTGTAGCCATACCCAAGGTACCCACTATTAGAGGAATTAATCCTGGGTTTACCTTAGGTGTTTGTATTCGATCTGGATCCCTTTCTATCCAGTATATCTTAATGAAAAACCCCCTCAAAGCAAGGTTGAGTCCACCCTAGTAGTACCATATTACCAGGTTGGGATGAGGGTGCTAATGATAAAGCATGCCACGACTAGTAGACAAAGCTTACTCATCCAATCTAATTGGAATTCTAGGGTGTAATACACCCCTCTTGAGATTGTCAGTTGGCTAAAACTGGCACTTCAGTATTTCGCCCCTGCATTCATGTAGTGTTTTCTATTGTCTTTCAAAGGGTGTGAGGTGGAGCACCTCCAACTCTTCCCTTGTGTGATATATGAAATGACAGACCAGCCATAATGAGACCCTTTAAAGTATTTCTTCAACTTGTGATCTTTGTTTAATAGAAGCTGCTTTCAGAAACTGTTTGGCGCGAAACGCTTCATCAGTAGCTTGTCAATGTGTTTTTTCATCCATCGTTTATTTTACGGTGGATAGGTCCAAGTTCATATCAAATAGGATGGCTCTGATCTGTACATTGCAGCGTCAGGGGGCCATAAATTCAAATAGGCAACGCACTTTGAAAATTAGATTGAGAGTACGCCTTGAATTTTGAATTGCAGCTTTAACTCTTGTACATTTATGTGGATGTCTCATTGATGCAAATGCACATTGAAAGATTACCTGATGGATTTTCTCAAATTGAATTTATTGAATGCAATGAAAGAAACCCAATTAAGAAAGAACATCTGCTTCTGCACCTCATAGCCAAAAGTATCTTCAGAGTATTTGTGGGTGGAATTACAAATGAAGGCATAACATTTTTTATTTTAATTGCAGGTGTGGGGTAACTTCTTCAGCTCCTTGCAGGGACTACCCACATAGATTACACTAGTTGTAATATGTGGCTACACCTGGGGGCATGCATATAATAATGTTCCTTTGTTCAGACTTCCCACTACCAACTAATCAGTGCAGATTTCATCCTCAATCATTCAGTAACTGCTGCTGCAAGCTACCAGCTTTATTAATGGATTGTCAAGTGGCCAGCTATTCCACTAGGTCACAAAGTCCTACCACGAGGGCTTCCATATTTAAAAATCTCCACCTCTCTGGCTGTGATCCCTGTGTTCTCAGAGGAGATGCCATATTTAAGGTGGCTGCTTAGCAAAAAACTTCCAAAGCGCTCAAAGAAGATATTGAGTGGTGAAGACTGCAAGACCTACACCCTTAAGTGGCTTTTTTTTATTGAGAACTGTCAGTACCCTGAAGAGGGCAGAACCACTTTCGCCCACATTTAGTAATCCAATGAGATACAGTAAGCATAGAAAGTTGAAACATAATTTAGGTGCAATAAATCTGTGGTCTATGGTTATTTTATCATATTAGTTTATTAAACGTGATTCAAAGCATTCCTGCACACAAGCCAGCCTTAACAAACGTAGTTCAAAGCATTTTTTTCAGAAAGCCAGCCAATATGTATTTCGCCCCTTAGTGGCGCACAGGCCTGGGTCTTTGACAAGGCTGTGTGCACTGTATTAGAATTACATTCATGTTGGTTTACAAAAATTGGTAACAAATATAATAGACATACCATAATGAACGCCCCAGATAGTATTACAATCCAATAACAAGAGTACAAAAAAATTGCAGAAAACAAAAAGCAAAAAGGGATCAAAGAAAGTTGCCATTATTAAATATATTTAGGCCAATGGAATTTCACACAAATTACTTGTTGATACTATTGTGAGGTTTCACTTCAAATCATGGCAGCAATATAATCGTGTAAATACAAAATATATCCCAGCGTCTATATGAGAAGAGAACCAAATGAGGATTCTTAACAAGACTCAAAAGTATAATGTAGCAAGATCACATAAAAGTGTATGTGTGTGGATTCCCATCATTCACCAAACCTGGTGATAAGCTTCATCATTTGGGTATTCTTTTGTGTCAAAATGACTTTCAAGCTCTATAAATATCAGAGCTCATGAATGTCAACGGTATAGTTACCAAGATGAGCAAGTTCGAATGTGTGGCAACACATTGTTAAGTGCAGTGCAAAATGTGAAGTGAGAAAAATATATCAAATTGATGCATGAACAGACAATAAATTTTATTGGTGTCTGTCGTGATCAAAGGTTAAAAACATGACTCAAGGACCAGTTTTAACAAATAGCTGTCCTCAACAAGGGCGGTCAACATGTTTCAGCACTTAAAGGAAAAAGATGAAACCATGTGCTTTCGTCAGGACCATTCAAAATAAAGCTACTGCTATTTACAACCCTTCAAAAAGGATATAGTGTGAGTATGACGTCTCACATTACCGAATTCCTCATGGGATCAACAATTTTCTGAAAGACAAAAAATAGCACAACACACAATTGAATCTTGAAAAAGAAAAAACTCAACAATTCTCTAATTATATGTGGTAAGAAAGTTTTAAACCATCACATAAATACCCAGTTAATGGGGCCACACTCCGTCTTACCTTATTGATACGGAGGACAAAACCTCACCCCACCTGGCAACAGCTCAGGATAAAGGAGGCACCGCTCTAAAAATAAAAATACACCAAACTAAAATTCTTGTGGTGTATCAAACTTTAACGTGAAGAAACAGAGACCACTAACACAGGTGCACGATGCAACCAGACCAACAAGTACATACAGACACCATCTCCCACTAATCAGACATCACTAGTATAGGTAGAGCAGAGATACTCTAACTCACCCATGGGATCGAGTTAACAACTAGCATTAAGACCTAATTACAAGCCTGTTGTTAAGAAACTTGTATGGAAACTACTCTTAGCTTTACTAATATTCGCTTAGACACTGATGACATTAAAGGTATAGTTAAGGAAATAAAGTCCTAAAGCTGTCAAAACAGGCCATATTTGCCCCATATCAATCGTATGCGGGAATAAGACTCACTCTTACCTCTCCGTCGGTACCTCTGACGGTCTTCCAAGCCGTCGGGGAGGTACCGAACGGGGAAACAGAGGTTGTTAAATACGCCTGAGTCTTTCCAAGGCGTTCTTCCGTGTTACTGCGCGAAGTCTCAGGATACACTGGATATCGCGAGGCTACGCTAGGAACTACTGAATGACCTGGGAAATGTAGTTCAGTTTCCACAGATACCGCGGTTCGAAACTGTAGTGATTGAAACAACCAAAATATATACAAGTTGTTTTTGGCATCTAATGCATGAAATATAACAGGAAGTCAAAGTTTATTGAGATAAATCCGTGTAAACTCTGGCAATGTCATGGACTACCACGCTGGATCACGGAGTCTTCAGAATCTCGTGGGACTTTACTGAGAACTTCCAGGTGACATGAAATATGTAGTTAAATATATTCCCCCCACTACAAAGATGTAGAACATAGATCATATATGCAAACATAGTATGCGGGGGCTAATATGTCATCAAGTGCCAAACTTTACACATTGATATTATATGTTTAGCGAACATGGCTACTGACACACTATAACTGCATAGGATCATGACCACAGAAAGATACGTTTCATTTTTTGAAAAATATCCCAGAATCCATCAGTAATGGATATACCCACAGTGCGTACTAGTAAGTATAAATAGTCAACGAAGGATCATCCCTCGACTTATAATGTATAGAGGTCATAAAAAAAATGGATAAAGTATTGTCACCAGACCAAGACCGCAGATAATCACAGCTGTAGACCTAAGAGGTCTTAGTCCAAAAAATGGGCAACGTGTCTAGGGGTTCTAGAGACATCACTCAGGACCAATACACAAAAACAGTAATTATACAACTAGTAGACATTACAAAGAAGACCAAGGAATAGAATCATTCAATCCTTTATCCATTTTTATTATGACCTCTATACATTATAAGTCGAGGGTTGATACTTCCTTGACTATTTATACTTACTAGTACGCACTGTGGGTATATCCATTACTGATGGATTCTGGGATATTTTTCAAAAAATGAAACATATCTTTCTGTGGTCATGATCCTATGCAGTTATAGTGTGTCAGTAGCCATGTTCGATAAACATTTAATATCAATGTGTAAAGTTCGGCACTTGATGACATATTAGCCCCCGCATACTATGTTTGCATATATGATCTATGTTCTACATCTTTGTAGTGGGGGGAATATATTTAACTACATATTTCATGTCACCTGGAAGTTCTCAGTAAAGTCCCACGAGATTCTGAAGACTCCGTGATCCAGCGTGGTAGTCCATGACATTGCCAGAGTTTACACAAATTTATCTCAATAAACTTTGACTTCCTGTTATATTTCATGCATTAGATGCCAAAAACAACTTGTATATATTTTGGTTGTTTCAATCACTACAGTTTCAAACCGCGGTATCTGTGGAAACTGAACTACATTTCCCAGGTCATTCAGTAGTTCCTAGCGTAGTCTCGCGATATCCAGTGTATCCTGAGACTTCGCGCAGTAACCCGGAAGAACGCCTAGGAAAGACTCAGGCGTATTTAACAACCTCTGTTTCCCCGTTTGGTACCTCCCCGACGGCTTTGAAGACCGTCAGAGGTACCGACGGAGAGGTAAGAGTGGGTCTTATCCCCGCATACGATTGATATG
Organism: Lissotriton helveticus; assembly: GCF_964261635.1. NCBI lineage: Eukaryota > Metazoa > Chordata > Amphibia > Caudata > Salamandridae > Lissotriton > Lissotriton helveticus. The sequence continues at coordinate 918,474,669 of NC_136065.1, read as the reverse complement.
GGGCAAATATGGCCTGTTTTGACAGCCTTAGGACTTTATTTCCTTAACTATACCTTTAATGTCATCAGTGTCTAAGCGAATATTAGTAAAGCTAAGAGTAGGTTCCATACAAGTTTCTTAACAACAGCCTTGTAATTAGGTCTTAATGCTAGTTGTTAACTCGATCCCATGGGTGAGTTAGAGTATCTCTGCTCTACCTATACTAGTGATGTCTGATTAGTGGGAGATGGTGTCTGTATGTACTTGTTGGTCTAGTTGCATCGTGCACCTGTGTTAGTGGTCTCTGTTTCTTCACGTTAAAGTTTGATACACCACAAGAATTTTAGTTTGGTTTATTTTTATTTTTAGAGCGGTGCCTCCTTTATCCTGAGCTGTTGCCAGGTGGGGTGAGGTTTTGTCCTCCGTATCAATAAGGTAAGACGGAGTGTGGCCCCATTAACTGGGTATTTATGTGATGGTTTAAAACTTTCTTACCACATATAATTAGAGAATTGTTGAGTTTTTTCTTTTTCAAGATTCAATTGTGTGTTGTGCTATTTTTTGTCTTTCAGAAAATTGTTGATCCCATGAGGAATTCTGTAATGTGAGACGTCATACTCACACTATATCCTTTTTGAAGGGTTGTAAATAGCAGTAGCTTTATTTTGAATGGTCCTGACGAAAGCACATGGTTTAATCTTTTTCCTTTAAGTGCTGAAACATGTTGACCGCCCTTGTTGAGGACAGCTATTTGTTAAAACTGGTCCTTGAGTCATGTTTTTAACCTTTGATCATGACAGACACCAATAACATTTATTGTCTGTTCATGCATCAATTTTATATATTTTTCTCACTTCACATTTTGCACTGCACTTAACAATGTGTTCCCACACATTCGAACTTGCTCATCTTGGTAACTATACCGTTGACATTCATGAGCTCTGATATTTATAGAGCTTGAAAGTCATTTTGACACAAAAGGATACCCAAATGATGAAGCTTATCACCAGGTTTGGTGAATGATGGGAATCCACACACATACACTTTTATGTTATCTTGCTACATTATACTTTTGAGTCTTGTTAAGAATCCTCATTTGGTTCTCTTCTCATATAGACGCTGGGATATATTTTGTATTTACATGTTAGTGTTGGGCTGCGTATTCCAGTTGGTCTTAAAACCCTGGCCTTTGACCCTTTTTTACCTTTCCTGTGTGTTTTTTTTTTTTTTTTTAGCAATATATTCGTGCCAAGGAAAAGAGAAATGAAAGGCAGTGGTGTGCCCTTATATGACAGGGTGAGAAGACAACATTGTTGCAGTGCAAACACACACAGTGCAAAGTAGTGTTTTGGCAAAGAAAATATTCAAAGAGTAAAGAAGTACTACTCTACTCTGTGAGTATTTTGAGCAGTCTCGGACAGCATGATTCGTGGGTGGGGGGCGGGGCACAGGGTGGAGGTTAATTTAATAAAAATACAAATTTGAAAAAAAACGTACCTTCGCCTCTGGTCCCGGACTCCCGCGTCGCGTCTCCTGCTCTCTGATCACAGGAAGCAGAAGCAGGCAGCCTCCCTCTCTTCCTCTATGCCAATCACAACGCTGCAATGGCAGCGCTGTGATTAGCTAGGATGCCGTCCTTACAGGCGTCTACGGGGAGGCTGTTTTCTTCATGCAGGCTGCGCAGCAGACTACATGAAGAAAACGGAGAGTGCTATGACTGGTTTGGTCGGCCCTGGGACCAACCAAACAGTCAGCGCCTATAACATTGGGCTAGCCACTTCTCCCTGACCCGCCCCCAACCAGGCATACCCTTATTATGCTTTCTCACAGTGCTAGAAGCTGAAACATAAAATGGTATTTATACAATTTTACGTTTATGCTTCTCGCACTGCGAGAAAGCAGTGGGGTGACGCTCTGACGCCCACATGGTGGAGCCGCCCCTGATTTTGAGTGGACCAGTAAACATGCTTGTGGTTCATGAGGAATATATGTGAACACTATAGTACCTAGGCATACTTTTTACAGGTATACATTTACTACAGTTTTGTGAATTAACCTCTATATTGGTATATTCTGAAATTCAAGTAAGGTTGTTAGAACTGGGATTCCTGGTTGGCTAAGGTATGCACCTAGGCCAGGCAGGAACCACCACTCTAATCATGTTAAGCTATGGACACACTAAAAGATAGCTTGTACTCACCCTCTGGTAGCTTGGCACAGAGCAGTCAGTCTAATCGAAAGCACAGTGTGTAAAGTGTTTGTGCAACAGACACACAGTAACACAATGACTAGACCGCAAAACATCTCTACATAGGTTTAGAAAACTACATTAATATACCCTGAACAAAACAAGACAAAGATGATAAAAAAAACAATATATAGAGATTGAGATATTGAATTTCAAAAGAATAAGCTAAAAATAGCACTTAGAAGCAAGCAGCACTTTAGGGGTTACTTGAGATTGTGCTGGACTTGGGTACAGTTAAAGTTTGGGACAACGGAGTGCTGACTGGCTACAGGACCCACGAAGGCTCCATTGAATAAAGTACCTTTCCTGGTCACAACAGCTAGATGCGTTGTAGGATGCATTGATGCAGATCCTGTACATCAAGGATGCGTCAATTTTCTCAATGCGATGATGTCATTGCGTAAGTTCTGTATATGGGTGCGGAGTTGAGAGGCATCAAGCGATGCACAAGGTTTCTTCACGCAGTCGACGGGATTTGTCAATCTCGCTCAGCTACAGCGGTTGTGATACGCTGTCCGATGCATCGATCTTGGAGGCAAATCGCTGGTTCCTATCAAATACGCTGATTTTACTCCTGCAACCGGGTTGATGCGTTGGTTCTGCTACATGCAAGCAGGAGATGTGTCGAAGTCTATATTGCAAGTATCTAGCCCACTTCCAATGAGCCATGCACAGGAGCAGAGGTAGAGACTTTGATAAACCAGAGCCTCAAGCAACAGGAAGCAAGCCAACAAGCCCATGGAGCACACTCGAAGGTAAGGTAGAGTTCAGCTCTCTTTCAGCTAAGTCAGAGTGCAGCAGGCAGCGGGGCAACAAGCAGAAAAGCAGGCTTTGCAGACCAGCAGTCCAGTTGAGTCCTTTAAGCAGACCCTCTGTTCTTCCGGCACAGCAACAGTTACAAGTGCAGTAGTGTCTGTTATTAGGAGATCAAATACCCAGTACTTATACTTAAACGTGCCTTTCATGCGGGGTTTTATTCAAAGCAGCTCTTCGAAGTGCATAGGTCCTCCGTTCAATCCATTCTGCTTTCCTTGGCTATCAATGGGGAGTAAACCCGCCCTTTGTGTTGGGACAGCTATTCATTGAATTGTTAGCCCCTTACTTCCATCCTGCCCAGGCAGGGTCATCAGAAAGCTGATGTATGTAGATGGGTACTCAGACACATATCCTCCCTCTGTTTGTGGCGGTCTACAGGAAGTACACAAAGTGTAACTGTCAGCCACCTAAGAAGTGTATTGGAGACAGGCTGCAAGACACACACAGCAGTAAGTGCAGAGAAATGTCCACGTTCTAAAAGTGGCATTTCTAAAACAGTAATGCCAAATACAACTCCACCTGTAAACCTCCTGTGATTCTGGGCAAATCACTCAATCTCTCCGTGCCTAATAAAATGAATGTGTGTCCTCATGTAATGTAACTGGTGCTATGTAAAGCACTCTGATACCCGATTCAGGTCAAGTTCGCGCTATATAAAACTCTGCAAAAAAAAAAGATATAAAACATGAGATAGTTACCACTTAAAGGTGTATGAGGGAATTCCCAACACTAACATATTAGAGGAGTAGGCCTCACAGTAGTGAAAACCAATTTAGTTGTTTTATACTACCAGGACATGTAAAACATAAAAGTACATATGCTATCTTTTAAACAAAATCCTGCCCTTAGGGCTATCTAGGGCCTGCCTTAGGGGTGACATATATACTAAAATGGAAGTTTAAAGTTGGAAAGTAGTTTTAAATGCCAAGTCGCAGTGGCAGTAAACTGCTCACACAGGACCTGCAATGATCGGCCTGAGACAGGTTTGAAAACATACTTGTGTGGGAGGCACAATCAGTGCTGCACACCCATTGTAACATCACAGGCCCTGGGTATATGGTATACCTCTTTACAAGGGACGTAAATTCAATATGCCAATCATTTATACACCAATTACACACATGTTTGGGAGAAAGCACATGCATTTTAGCACAGGTCAGCAATGGTTAAATGCTCAGAGTCCAAAGGCCAACAAAAAGATTCTGCAAAACGTGGAGGGAAAAAGCAAAAGGTTTGGGGGGAAGGCTATCCTAAGGACGACACGTCTAACAGGCTGTAAAAGAATATTTGTAAAATTATATCTTGCACAAAAAGTAAATTTCTACTGAAATAAGGAGATGATTAAAAGAGAGCGTTAGTATTTTGATGACCTGAAGGCAAAAAACTCTTTCTTGGTAATGGAATTTGAAGACTGGTGTACTAGGATTTTAAAAAAATGGTCGCAAATTGCATACTGACTTTTTGCAAATCCACCTAAAACACAGATGACAAGGGGTTGCAGAATAACGTTCCTAATTTCCATTAGGCAGGCCATAATTTGCGACCCCCTGTGATGGTGATTTTAGTAGGGTTTGTAAAAAACATTTTATGAATCACAAAAATGTTTCTGACTTGTAAAATGGATTTGCACATAACATGGAGATTTCACAGACACAATGCCTGTCAATGTTAATAAAATGTATAAGAGGGCTTGATTACCCAGAGTAGTCTTGGCACTAGCTTTGATGCTATCAACAAGAAACCTAGAAACAAGGAGGGTTAAAGCTCAATCTGCATTAAATAACCAGGTTTTCAAAGCCTTCATGAACATAAGTAGATTGGTGATAGCTCCACTTTGCAGAGTTCCAAGCCTTTTCTGCTCTAATTATAAAACTTCTTAAATTTTCCACTTCAGGAAGATCTTTTAAACCTGGAGACTACTGCGCATTTGGCTGTTGTGGACAGTAATGTTCTACATGCGATGTACCAGCGGAAACATTTTGAAAGAAAAACTGGAACTTGATTGTATACTGCTTTATAAGTGGTAAATAGAGCTTGGAACGTAATTCTCTGTCTTACTCACAGCCAGTGTAACTTCCTGATAGATTTAGACACTAACTGATATTTTGGAATCATCAATAATAGTCGTGCTGTGCCATTTTGAAGACTTTGCAACCTATTCAGTAAGGGCTGATGCAGGTTTAGATACAGTCCATTGCAGTAGTCTATTTTCGTTAGTATTTTGTAGACCAGCGGGGATAAATGTTAGGATCTTTTTTATAGTTCTTGATGTATGAAATGAAGATGATGTCACAGTATTGACTTGATCAGTAAAAGCGAGTTTGGTATCAATTTCTACCCCTAAATTCCGGGCGTCATTAAACGGTGACGTAAGTACACCAAAATCCTGTGGCCACCAACTAGGGGTCCAAAAGGACGGATGAGAGCCAGATGGCAAAACCTCAGTTTTTCCAGAGTTCAATTTCAAACAGTTCCTACTCATCCAGGTTCTAACAGCCACCATGCAGTCATGGGATCTGTAGCCTGTCTCATTTTTGTCCCTGGCCAAAGAGACAATTATTTGAGTGTTGCCAGCGTAAGATGTGAGAGAGACACCATGTGATCTAATTACTTCTGCTAAAGTTGTGATCTAGACTTTAAACAAGGTGAGGCTAAGCGAGGACACATGGGGACACCACAAGGAAGTGAGAAAGGCTGGGAAATGTGCTCACCTAATGCCACGGACTGTGCTCTACCCTGGAGAAACAATCTCAGCAAGTCCTGGGCTGCCCCAGTAATGCAAATTGTGGCCAACGGATCTATTAGCAGCCAATGGTTAACGGTATCAAAGGCTGATGATGGATCTAAGAGGATTAGGGCTGCTCTGCCTCCCTGATCAAGGGACCATCTAATCTCATATGTGGCTTTGATCAATGCTGACTCTGTACCAAGGCCACTGCAGAATGCAAATTGGATAGAATCTAATTAACTATTATGCATAATGTAGTTTGACAATTGTTTGTTCATTATTTTGTCTACCATTTTGGCTGGTAGAGATAGCAGCGATATGGGATGGTAACTATTTGGGTCCAAAGGGTTGGAGAGGGCTTTTTAATTAATAGAATCAGTGATGCTCTCTTCCATTTGGTAGGAAAGAGCCCTGTCCTAAACATCAGTTGAAAGAATTAACTTACATTGAAGGTGATAATATCCGGGTCCAGTTTGGCTAGTGATTTTGTGAATCCTTTAGTACAGCTAGTCCTTGGTCCTGCAGAAATGTATTGTGGACCATTTCACTGAAATGGATGTGGCAAGATTGAGGAAAATGTTAAAGTACAGATTATAAACTTTAATCTGCAACTGATCTGCAGCTGCCTATCCAGTGCATGCCTATAATGTAGTGGGGAAACTGCTCCTAGAGCAAAATAGTTGCTTTGGCCTGGAGAAAGGATGAGCTGGGTGTGGGGCATGTGATCCCTACCAGCTCAGGAAGGGCAACAGGGGACGTTTCAGGAGCTACATTAACTGTTCAGGGGCAGAGGTGAGGCCTGCCCATTCATAATTAAGGGTAAGGCGAGACATAATGCTAGTCAGCCTGGTTCTGTCCGAGGAGGAAGAGAGCTGTTCCCATAAACCTGCTCTCTGTGGCGTGTGCAGACCTAAAAGGCTGGGCCTGCTCCCACTTCTAGCCAGAACTGAGAATTGGACTCCAAGGTTCAGTTGGCTGACCTCATGTGTGGCTGCAAGGACAAAAATAGCTCCAAAAGGTCTGACCTACTGCCGTATTTTGAGCTCCATAAAAATGACTAAGTTAGAAAGTAAAATGTTGGACTGAGATGATCCTTACTGGTGTATCTGACCCACAGTCTATCACAGTCAGCCTGAAATCCTAAGTGCAGAACTTCCACTCCCATAGACAATTATTGGCACTATTTTCGTTTACAGCTTTAAAAATACTTATCTCTGGTTCCCCATATTGGATGTTTGTTGTTTTGATGTCATTGTTTTTAATAAAAATGTACCCTATCTTTCAAATTCCATTTTTTATTGTTTGGTGTTTTGACTTCATTACTGTTTTGGAACTTTACACATTGCCCTAAGTTAAGCCTGTCTGCTCTACACCATAGCTACCAGGTGGTTGAGGTTAGGTTAATTTAGTGACTTTTGGGGTTCGCCCTGATGAGTTAGATATATTTTTCCTTGAGATGAGGGACCAACCACTCCACATAATAATCCAATTTCTCACAGACATGGAATGTAAGGCTTTAGAAGAATTAAGCTAAAGGAGCAGAAACATGCTGGGCTTGGTCCTTGGCTCAAGAAAGATGAGAAAAGGAAAGAGAAAACAAGTAAAATTAACATGGAAATTACCTTGGTTAGAAGTACTGTGTATTTTTGCTCCAAAGAAATAAATCTTATAGTTAGGCTGTCCGGAAATCGGTTAAAACCGACTGTGCCCGACTGTACCCTACCGAATTAAAATCGGCTGACACTGATTTTCATAGTTGTTGCGCCACTTGGCCACTTGATGGAGCCAAAGCATTCAAATCATCGGCCTGCCTGTGGTGGCCTGGTGCAAAGGTGTCAGGGAAAAACACTTGTTTTGCACATGGGGATCCGAGGTGTGAATAGCCCAAGGACCAGAGCAACACCAGGCACCCTGCATGACTCACATGGGGGAGAGGAGCTGTTGTGGTCTGCCGGCTGTCTTACTGCGGCCTCACCAAAGTACTTCAGAGGTCTTTAAAAAGACTATTTACTTATCGAGGGAGAAACTGCTGCTTTAGGGAATCTTGCTTTAAAAAGGCATGTAATACGCGATTAAGAGGAAAATAATGGTGTTCAGAAAGAAAAGTGGCAATTTAATATGTTTCAAATTTAAAGTCACATTGCAGTCAAGCTTCAAAGTAATAGACTGAGTGGCTAACCGCAAGCTTTTAAAACAACTGAACCGAGGATAGCACATGGCACATATGGGTCAAGCTAAAGCATGCTGTTTGCACACCGAAAGCCAAATGTGAAAAACAAGCACTGGCTGGCTGGTTCTTTAGTGAGAAGAGATTTTATCAAGCGCTGTAATGTTGTTGGAATTGCCACACTGAATGGGTTTTAAGACTGCGAATTGCGGAAGATCACAAAATGCTAGGGTGACGCTGAGTGTCAAATGTGTTTCTCGATTTGCAAATTTATCAGCTCTGCCTGTAATGCCACACACTGTTCGATATTTTGTATCCATTGAATCTAAACTGTGCCCCACAATGCAGTTACACGCACTGCATTTTAAGAATGAAAAAGCCTGCTAGTAAAATTAACGAACTCCATGAGGCAAGACACAGTTAATAACAGAATACACACACGCACAGACACATTGGCAAAGATTGCATTTGAAATCAGATAAGGACTGGAAGGTGCACACAATCACAGAATGTAAAGGCGATGTAGAGACTCAAACACGTTTCCTAATTTCCTAAGTCAGTTTCTCTAACCGTAATGCCAAAGCCTCGCAATAAAAGTCCCTGAAGACAAAGAGCCTGAGAGTGCAAAAAAAGAACAGCTAACAGTGAAGTGCCTTTGGAGAAAGAATGAAAGCTCCTTGTTGTGTTATAGTAGCTCGGAAATACAACCCATGCTTCAAATCGCTTGTGTAGGAATAAAACTTAGATGATAACTTAGATGATAAGCGCTCCAATGTTGATTAATATTTTTATATACAGTCAAATTTAGTTGAAGTCTTTGCAGCAAGAATATGATTATTTGTGGCACTCCAGGAGGTTGTTATACAATAAAAATCAACAGCTGAATATAAGTTAACGTGAACACAATAAAAATTCTAAATTGAATGGATTCATTGTAAAAGTCAACTGAAAATGTAAAACAAATGTTTGTTATGGCAATTATTGATTCATTGGACTTTTGTATTTATTGAGCTGGAACTGTGCCCCACAATAGTCACACGGACTGCATTTTAAGAATGAAAAAACATACTGGTATAATTAACACGCTGTTAGATACGAAACAGTTAATTACAAAATAAACACACGCACAAACGAAGTGGCACAAACTGGATTTGAAATCAACAGACCTGAAGTTCATGCTTTCCCATTTTCAAAGTTGGAGTCTCTATACCATACCCTTGCAACTAAAGTCTGCATAAACAAAAATTATGGAGCGAAGAAACACAGCTACAAAAAACATGCAGTAGCAAGATGTGCCTGCTTCTAAACAGAAGCATTTGCAATGCAGTAGGTCTCGCATTTACGCGAGTTTGACTATTGACATTGCAAATAACAATGCCTTTTATTTTTATTTTCGTTTTTAAAACATAAATAAAAGGCTTTGTCATTTACAATGCCAATAGCTTAAACTCGCATAAATGCGAGACCTATTGAATTGCAAATGCTTGTTAAATCTGAGCTGCAGAATCAAATGACAATGGAAAGTATTTCATGACTGTATTATGCTTCTGAAATGTAGAGCAGTACACAATTTTGGAAGAAAAATGGAGAAAGCAATAATAAAAGCAAAGCGTTCCATAGACACCGGTAAAACACTGTTTCAGTTGTTTTTTATGGCGCAAAAATGAGTAACAACTGAAAAGCACCGTTTTTTAAAGTATTGAAATCACTGGAAAGCACTGAAAAAACACCACCAGAATTTACCAAAAATAGAAACTGAAAACATGAAAGCCTATTTATAATGTGATGCCTGTTTTATTAATATATGTAAAAAGAATAATTGATGGACAGAATGCAGAACAATGTCATACATTCACCCCAGTACAGCGATCTGGGCCTAAATCCATAGTGTTTTTGCTCACCATGCCATTCCAGTTTGCACCCAGCCATATGCAAATCAGTCTTGACCCTGCGCCCACTGGGAACAGTCCAGCCCGAACTGCCAGATCAGGTCCTCCCTGGACTGGAAACAAGCATCCTAGGACCGGTTTTGGCTTTTCAGCCCTCATCAGCAGGATAGCTTGACTCCAGTGGCATGGAGAGCACGGGATCCACGTCTGGGCATACCCTTCCCACTAGGGGTGACAAATGCAAAAAGGACAGTTGATGGACAGAATGCTCCCTTGTCCACTCCCCATAGAGCCCTTACTGAGGCACCCCCTCTGTCTTAAAGAAATATTTCAACTCACGCTGTTGAAACAGGCCGTTGCATCCTGGTATTTGTAGTCCGTGTGTGGATCAACCTTGAGTAAATGGGAAATCCAAACACCAGGTGGTGTCCCATCACTGTGGCCCACAGACTTCACTCTGTAGCAGCTTCCTGTGCACCATATGTCCTTATGCTGCTCCTCTCTCCCCAGGCAATGATGTATTCACACATTGGTGCTTTGATCTGCTCAGGGGGGCGACGCGTTTGCATTCCAAATACAAACTCCACAAGCTGCTGGCCGCTGCGTCGCTCCTGACCGGGAAGGCGTGTCGGAAAAGCCAGTGCCTGCAATACTGGCTTAATACAAGGTCCAAATCCCCACTCACTGTCAAAGAGGGGTCCGACACTGCTGGGATAAAATCGAGAGGATTTATTCAAAATAAGTTCACAACGCAAGCAATTTAACAACCCGGCAGATGTGCTTCAGCGGTCTCAGCTTTCCTCAGTGCCTGTTACAATGGCAGGTCCTCATACCTGGTGGCCATTTGGATGTTCCCTTGACCACTCCCCATAGAATCTTTATCGAGTCCCCTCCTCTGCCATAAAGAAATATTTCAACTTGCGCTGTTGAAACAGGCCGCTGCATGCTGGTATTTGGAGTCCGTGTGTGGAGCCCCCTTGAGTATGTGGGAAATCCAAATACCAGGTGGTGTCCCATCACTGTGGCCCACAGACTGCACTCCGCAGCAGCTTCCTGTGCACCATAATGTCCTTACTGAGACACCTTGATTTTCCCTAGCAGACAATGCTGCTCCTCTCTCCCCACGCAATGATTTATATATATTATCACTAAAAAGACAAGGGTTACACAGACTTTAAGGGTAAGATCAGATTTCACTCATACAAAACAATAGAAATTCAGCAGTTATAGTTACCTGAGCTAACTATAACTTACGCTCTTTCAATGCACTGCTTATGACCTCACATATTACATCGCTAATGACATGGTTAGTGACATCATTGATGACATCTCAAATTACAACACTGATTAAGTCATTGATAAGATCATCCCATGAGTGTAAGTGTTTCATATATGTTTCTTAGACTTAAAGTTATATACTAATCTAAAGCATAAGTTAAATTACTATTCTTTCATTACTAGTAATTAGTCATACTGTTTCTAACATATCTGAGTGGCTGTGGGACTGTCTCTATCAGTATGTTAGTAGCTGTTTGGGTGTGTGAGTGAGGGTATGGATGGGTTAGTGGGTATGTGAGTAGCTGTAAGGTGGAGTGAGTGGCTGTGTGAGTGACTACATTGGAGAGTAAGGGTGTGTGTAAGCAGCTGTATGGGTGAGTTAGTGTCTGAATGAGTGACTGCATAGGTGTGGGAGAGGGTGTGTGAGTGGCTATATCGGTGACTGAGTGGATATGTGAGTGGCTATATGGGTGAGGGAGTGGGTGTGTGAGTGACTGTCTGGGTGAGTGAGTATCTGTTGGAGTGTGAGTGCAAGTAAGAGAGTGGGTGTGAGTGGTTGTATTAGAGAATGCATGGCTGTAAGGGTGAGTGAGCGGATGTGTGAATGGTTGTATGGATGCGTGAATGGGTATGTGTTGTATTTTCCCATATGTAAGTGGTTTTGAGGATGTATTAGTGGATGAGAGAGTGGTTGTGTGGGTGAGTGAGTGGCTGTGTCAATGGCTTTTTGGGTGAGTGAATGGCGGTGGGTGTGGCTGCATAGGTGAGAGTGTGGGCGTGTGAGTACCTGTCTGGGTGGGTAAATGGCTGTGTGAGTTTCTGTATGGGTGACTGAGTGGGTATGTGAGCAGCTATATGGGTGTTGGAGTAGGTGAGTAAGTGTCTGTATGTCTGGATATCTGAGTGACTATATTGATGAGTGAGTGAGTGCATGAGTGGCTATATGGGTGAGTTAGGTGTGTGAGCAGCTGTATGAGTGAGTGGATGTGTGAGTGGGTCTACGGATGAGTGAGTGGTTGTATGAGTACTGGTATAGGGCTGTCAATGGGTATGTGAGGGGTTGTGTGGCAGTGGGAGTGGGTGTATAAGAGGCTCTACCTAAGGGGTGTGAGTGGGTGTCAGTGGTTAGGTTCTACGGGGTGTGAGTGGGTGTCAGTGGTTTTGTGGATGATGTCATCAGTGATGTCATTTGAGATGTCATCAGTGATTTCACTCACCATATCATGAGCGATGTAATATGTTAGATCTAAAGCAGTGCATTGCGGGGGTGTAAGTTATAGTCAGCTCACGTAACTATAACTGCTGCATTTTTCTGGTTGTGTGCAAGTGAAATCTGAACCTAACTATAACATCCCTGTACCCTTTGTTTTTTCAGTAAACTTCTCAGGTTTTTTAAATTATATTTCCTAACTATAATATCATTGAAACCTTTGTTTCTTAAATGAATTTCAAAGGATTTTAAATTCTATTTCCAAACTATGACGTCCCAGTAACCTTTGTCTTTTTAATAGGCTTGGGCATAAAATTCCACTCTGCTAGCAGAGTCTGCCGAATCTGTCAACTCTGCGTTCCATGGAGAATGTGTAGTTACTGGTAAACTCCACATTCCACAATGGAGCATACATTTTTTGTGCCATAGCCAAGCTTCAGCGACCACGGCTGAAGCTTGTAGTGTGCCAGGAGGCACCCTTTGCTGGGTGGTAGAGAAAGTGGACAAGCCCTTCAATGACATCACATCAATCCTGCAGTGGGGGACTTACTTGTAGCAACAATATGGGCTCTGGACTCCCAACGACCCTCAGCAGCCAAGAGGACTTCATCTCCAAACCAGTAGTGCGCCAGGAGGACTTTTTGCAGGGTGGTTGAGAAAGGGGGCGGGCCTCCAACAACATCACATCAATCCCGCTGTGGGGGACTTACTTGTAGCAACAATACAGGCTCTTGGCTCCCAACGACCCTCAGCAGCCAAGAGGACTTCATCTACCAACCAGTAGTGCACCACGAGGTCCCTTTGTAGAGTGGTTGAGAAAGGGGTGGGCCTCCAATGATGTAGGGGTCTTGGCCCTCAATGATCTTCAGTAGCCAAGGGGACTTCATCCCCCAACCAGGAGTGTGCAAGGAGGCCCTTTTGCAGAGTGGTTAAGAAAGGGGGCAGGCTTGTCATCTCAGCAATCCGGCTATGGGAGACTTACTTGTGGCAACAGTAGGGGTCTTGGCCCCAATTAACCTCAGTAGCCAAGGGGATTTTATCCTCCAACCATCAGTGCACCAGGAGGCCCCTTTGCTGAGTAGTTGAGAAAAGGGGCAGGGTCTCTGATGATGTCTCAGCAGTCCTGCTGAGGGGGACTTACTTGTCTCAACAATAGGGGTTCTAGGCATCGGGATCCTCCTCCCGGGCTGATTTTGGCCACGTGGACCGCAGGCCCGACCATACAAAATGGGAAGGGAGGCCCATTTGTTTATGGCTGGGCCTGGGGGATGGAGTCCCCAGGGCCAGCCTTTACAATGCATATTTGTCATAGGGGAGGGATGCTGCTGCATTTTTGGTCCCAGGGACCCCATCCCCTGGGACCTGGCCATGTCTCTTGGGTGCCCCAGGACACCCAGTGTGCTATGGGACCGCGAGGGGAGTCTAACAGCCTCTATGGCCTCAGCTGGCCCCTGACTCCTGCGGGAGCCAGCATTGCTCCCGCTAACAGGGAGCTGCTTGAAATAGCATCTCCCTTATGAGGGAGCAATGTTTTCATTTGTTTCTCTTCAAGCATATTTGCATGCAGGGAAACAGATAAAACTCTGCTTTCTGCAAGCCGGAGCTGTTTGACAGCTCCGGCTTGCAGAAAGCAGATGTATGTTTGCTTTTGCTTGGTGGGAGCTGTCTGCGAATCCATGTATGTAAAACTGGCCCTACAGCAGTCTAAAATATACAGGAACCTTTAGAATATAATTCAGAAGGAAGAATTCAAACCAGCATCTGAAGAAGCCATCTTTTTTCTCATACTACACAGAATTCAGAGAATTTCTACATCTTTCTCCTGGTGATGAGCCAGTGAAAGAGTTCGAAAATAAAATTACTTCCATAAAACAAATATTATCAAGTCCATGACCATGTTGAAGATGCAATTAAGACACTTATGTCAAACAAAAGATCCCTTTGGGCTCCTTATAAAGCATACATCAAAGCCAACTCACATTCAATCATAAGACACTTGCCAGCACCTAATAGAAACCGAGAGTATAATATCAAAATTATTCTGTATTTATTACTGCGGCAGTTCTGTCTAGGACCCTAATTCGATATTCCTGATTTATGCCCTTATGTGGTTATAATAAATAATATCCTTATAAAGGCATAAGATTCATATCCATATTTAGTCATAGCCCATGCTGTCCAAATTAAGCAAGGCTGCATCCCCAGGCTCCTAGAAAGTACAACGAGTTCTGTAAACAAACCAAACCTCCAGCAACCTGGGAATTCCCCATTGCTTTTGTTTTGATTTCGTCCTAGAACTCCTGTGAGCACTCTAAGAACGGCCAGTTCTTAGTGACATCTTTATTGACGTCTTATGTCCAACCTTACGTCAAACCCGGCACCTTTCAGGTATAAATATACCAGCGTTGCCTTAAGCAAACACACAGTGGTTTTGGAGCAGAGCGGCTCTCTACTTGCCCGAGAGCCCAGCTGATGCGGAGAGCCCACGGACGCCGCCCCTCCCTTTTGACGCACTGAGAGAGACGCTGTCTTTTCTCCTGCCGAGAAATCCAGCTCCGGTGTTTCCAGATACCCTCGCGGGTTACTGGGATATCGAGTCCTAAGAGAGAGAGATACCAGACCTCCTGCTTTCTATTACCCAGGTACGGAGCTGACTAAACCCTTAAAGAGAATTCTTGATTCAGATTCCTTGGCAAAACCAACTTAACTTAAACTGCTACTTACTTACTCCTTCCCACGTATTAGGCTTAGGTCAGGTACACCGGGGTAGGCGTATTTAGAAGCACCAGTTGAGTACGTTAGTCAATGTATATTTGTATGTATATATTTGATCTATTTTAAAGTATCATATGGCTAAGAAACCATATCAATGCTTTTACAGTATTATTTTATAATACTCCTTTTACTGTACGCACTTTATTTTACTCTAAGTATTGCAATTGTGGCAATTCATTTCTCTTGCATGAGAAAGAAGACTGCTCAATAAATAACACCTTTTATTGAAAACGCCCATCTCTCTTTTCTCTGCACTCTGGTGAAACTAAGTATGCACAATTGACTGAGTAAAATAGCTGTCTATTGTTTTCACACGACTCTAGAGATACACTCTTATTCTGAGGGAGCAAAGTTGTCATGTTTTATGGTTGTCAGAAGCTAATCCCTTCTTGTCTATCCAGGGAAGTTAAACTCCTCCTTGTTTACTCGAGTAAGTTTCTAGTGACCTCTGAGCTAGCTGGCAAACCTTAAGTCTAATATAATCAGTAGAGACCTTGTCGACCTCAGTCCTACGTCTACACTGCTGTTTATAATATTCCAATGCGCAGAGCCTATTGGGAATATAGGAAGTACACTACATGGCGCCCAACGTTTGGTAAGGCGATAATCTAACGCAAGACAGTAGAATAACTCAGTCGTGCTTTTCACACAGAACCCTTTTTTCCCGTAAATACTCCAAAAGACGTCTGGAGTGGGTAAAAGGTTAAAAATCCGCCGGAACTTAGTAGGAAGAGATTCCTGTGTATAGTTTTTGGTTTAGTCAACGTTGAAGGATACAGTGTTCCAAAATATTGTGCACCTAATCTTTGTTACCTTGAAACTTGCTCTGCAACAAACACATTTCTGTTAGTAAAAATGACGGAAAGTGAAGACGAAAGGGAGACAGCTAGAATAGCAGCTCAACTCCTAGCGGATGACACAAGTCTCCGAGAAAACGACCCAAATGTTATAATCATTCCGGTAAATGTAAGAAAAACTATAACTATTAAACTTATAGAAAATGGACTGACATCAAGAGGTGGTATAGTCATATTTGTGGAAGAGGCCCATGAATATCGGCAGACAGAGGTATTCTATTCATGGATAAACTTTCCAGCAGCAAACGCTGTAACACACGAATTCCACTATTACAAAGTAGAGGAACCTCCGGATGAATACACTCCGTTCGAGGAGATTGAAATCCCACTAAATTACCAAGAGCACCTGCTCTGGTTTAAAGGCGCCCTCAAACACAAAAATCACATCACCAGGCTCGGTCCACTAGGTAGACCAGGAGCAACGTGGCCGGTTCTAGCCAGCTACACACCACACCCTGACATTGATACAATGACAGATCGGGATCTTTTAGCTCAGCTAAAACAGCTAATTAAAATACATAGACAATTAGTCCAATATGTAATGCGGACGTCAACAGTCCAACCAGCAAATAACATTCCACAGCTGACCCCTCATCAGGGGAACACAAACAAAATAACACGACAGAAGATACAATTCTGTCTTGGTAAAACACCCGTAAAACGGGAACAAATTCCATTCTGGTTAGCAAAAAAAATCACTCAAATAGAGGCAGTATTTCCTGATACTACGCCTACTGAGAAACACAGAATTCTGACTATCTGTCTTCCAAATGGGATCGCACCACATGTGGAGGACTGTGACACTTGGGGCACAGTCTTTGCTTCCATTTACACAAAAACACATGGCGTACCATCCATGGCGGTAATACCAGATGTGCTACGACAGATTCAAAATGAATACAGTCCAGAACCTGCTTTAACTCTGGGTATGAAATTACTGAAAGACTTCAAGCAGGTCTCGGCTATATTATTAGCCAACATAAAAGGAGAAGCAGCATCTGTGGCGATCCGCCAGAAATTGAAAGAAACAGATATAGCAGAACAGCCATTTGAACTTGCCAGAATAATAGAAAAATCCTATGAAGAACTAGGTAGAGATAGTTTGGGTGGGAAACCAGTAAAACCCCAACTAACTGAAAATCCTGAAAAAATCTTTATTAAAAATAATCTAAATAATCCAAAAAAGAGTTGGGATGGAAATAAACAATCCACTCCCAAAGAAAAAAGATTCCAGTCCAGAGGAAGGTCTCCTCAACGAAGAGAAAGATCTCCTGACCGAGGAAACAAGTCTCCTCAGAGGGAGCCCTCTGAGAAAAGATACAACCTTAGAAATAGGGATATTTTGAAAAAACCTGATAGATATCAAGATATTGATACACGTCCCTCTCGATCTTTTCAGACTTCCTCGCAGAAATCGGAAAGAAGAGGACGGTCAGAACACAGGGAAGAGCACGTCAAGTCCAAAGACAAGGAACCTGCTCATCAAAGTAAAAAGTTACAATTTCCAATAAAGAAGGTAGCCAGTATTAAAATAATTAAACATGCCGAGGATACTGAGGACACAACTGAAAAAAGGAGAGTGGGCCCAGACAATGCTAGACTTCGCAGCAGAAGTGACCATAGCTCGCAAGATCTTGATGAATCTTCTGGAGACAGTGGACCCGAATGAATACATTCAGGTGGAAACTGCGGATACCAGGGTTAGCGAACCTCATACAATATACGAGATTACTTTACGTATAGAGGGAGATAAGACCAGGAAAGTAAGAGGTTTCTTTTGGGATAATCTTTCAAAAGGCTATGACATCCTTTTAGCTGGCAAAGACTGGCCACCTGAGTTTGTCAGGGAGTGCCCTCATGGCGAAGCAATGATTATGCCTGCCTTCTCAAATCATATTCCAATTCATAGAAAATATACATATGCAAGAAAATGGGCAGTAGCCCAAGCTCCTGCATTATATAAAAATCATGTAGGATGGGATGAGGACTCTCCTCCTCACAAAATCCAGTTAAAATGTCAACCTACTGCACAAAGGCAGTACCCAATTAAACAAGAAGCTAAAAAGCAAGTCAGGGAGATCTTAGATCAACTTGAATATCAGGGGGTGATTGAAACATGCACCTCACAAATGAACAATCATTTGTTTCCTGTCTCCAAGCCAGACGATTCATATAGTCTAGTTTTGGACTACAGCCACCTTAACTCATGTTGCAAAACATCTGCAGTACAAAACTCACACTGCGCAGCACTAATGAATAACATCGTGCGGAAAAAATACAAAACGACATTAGACATCTCTAATGGATTCTTTTGTCAAAACATTGCACCTGAGAGCAGGTATTTGACCGTGTTCTCAATGATGGGGTTGCACAAACACTTCTGTCGACTCCCACAGGGATTCAAGAATAGCCCAGGATTATTCTCAGCAAGAGTAACAGAGTTACTACAAATATATGATGATGAGGCATTATCTTATGTCGATGACATCTATCTAACAGACGATGACCTGGATACTCACTTGAAAAGAGTGAACACCATAATACTTGGGTTCGCAGCTGAGGGTTTACAAATTCAACTTTAAAAAGTCACAAATTGCCCATCTAACTGTCGTGTTTTTAGGATATGAATTATCAAGTGAAGGCAAAAGCCTAGCAGACAACTTCTTAGAGAAGTGCGCTGTACTCCAAGCACCTAAAACGCTGAAGAACTTACAATCAATTCTAGGTTTCCTGAATTTCGGAAGAACATACATTCTAAATTATGCGGAGAGGGTTAAACCTCTCTATGAATTAATAAAACCTGATTTCAAACCAATCAATTGGACTCAGAAACACACAGAAATTTTGAGATCATTGCAAACAGACATGTTAACTAAAACAAAATTGCAAACTCGCGAAAACATCCGCAACCTTGTAATCCGAGTCATCCCAGGAAGATGCGGATTCACGTACCTGACCTCTAATGAGGGAGAAACGGTACCAATAGCATACAAATCACACTTGTACACACAAGCTGAAAAGACATTCAGTCTTACAGAAAATATTGTAAATGCGGTTCAAACTGCTGTAGCAAAAGAAAGAGCCTAAGCACAAGGCAAAAGGATAACTGTTTTAACAGCAGAATCAGCCTTTGAGGCATTAACAAGCCCACGCAATTTGACTAATGTGGCTTTAGATCCAAAATGGATACAATGGGAAAATTCTCTTGCTGCAGAAGACGTGAAATACTATTTTGACCCGAAAACGAAAAAAAATATCTAACATTTGAAAAAGAGTATCCTCTGCCAATCGAAATTCTGCCTCTCGAACAATACACATGTGTAATCTACATGGACAGATTTGCACAACACTACGATGTAGAGAAAAAATACTACAACGCAGCGTGCGCGATTGTTAAAGGTCACTGGCGCTTGGGTAAATTCAGACCGTTAATTACTAAAACTGAATCACTCAGAAACTGTTCAACTCAGCGAGCTGAAATAAGATCTTTAAAGATGGCGCTCGGAAATGCAGATCGCATTACTGCGTCAAATCTTACAACAATGACTTGCAGAACTGGGTTCAAAACGATTAAAAGATGACACAGGTGCCACAATAAAGCATAAGAAGTTTTGGGAACAGGTAGTTTTTTTACAGAAAGAACTACAAAAGACTCACGTGATCCATACACTGAGTCATCAACGTGATGGCGTTCACATTGCAGGGAATTCATTGGCTGACACAGCCACAGCGGAAGCAGCTCAACCGGCTTCCGTAGCCACAAAAAAGCGTTCAGAAAAATACGTAGACGGGGAAACCATGCTGGCGGTAAAAACGTCTTCAAAAGGTGACTGTGCAGCACTGCCCTTGAACTATCCACTCAATTATACATACATAATTGATGCAAACTACGTTCCTTTTGCTCGAATCCCTGGAGTGGGGGATAGAGTAATTCCAAACACGAACAAGGTTTCATTAAGTGACTTTGTAAAACAGAGTACATTCTCTGATGATTGGGACTTTGAAAGTATTAATGATATGATGTCAGATTTAGTAATGTCAGCAAAATTTACAGAACATGATTACTTACAGGTTCATCAAATTATGAAGAAATGTATTGTTACAATCACTTTGCACATCACTATTTGCATAAATCTGCTCAACCTAGAAATGTTTTAATTATAATCAATGGGAACATTGTGCAACTCCACCTAAAAGCAGCTCGAAATTTTTTTATGAGAAATTCCCATACTTCTCAGGGTTTAACACAAGTGATGCAGAAACGTTTTATTTTAAAATGTTAAATAAGACAGGAATGAAAACAATGTTGACAAATACTAAATGGATGTATTCTGAAACATTTTATGAAAAAATGAATACATTCGGTTTTGATTTCTGGAAGAACAACATTGAAACAAAAACCAACTGGGGTACAAAAGATTGGCAGGTACAAGACCTGGAAGCATTATTTAGAGCCTGCATGATCCCAGAACAAATAATATTCTTGAATGATACCATTCAACAGACAACCTGTCTTGGCCTAGCCAAAATTAAAGACTTAAACAAACCGTCTATTCCTAAGCCCATACCTGATAATAATAGCACTACAGACATGGAGATAGACGTACCTAAAATTTTAAACCAAAACAGAACACATCCTGATTGGAAAAAATGGTTGATCTGGCCCACAGACACAAATAACTGTCAAGATATATTCCTGAACAAACTACAGGGGTTAAAACTGAACAGGCCAGACCCAAGATACTCCCAGAGACAACATCCAGGGATAGTAACAACATACAGTGTAGGGAAACTCTGCCTCGAATGGCAACAGAAATCCACACTGGCTGAAATTAAGCAACACTTGACTTTACTTAAAGACGGTGCTGACTTGCGTGATTTCATAATGGGACCACGCAAACAGCGTCAAAAACGTTTCATAGCGGCCGGTATATACGCTGCGTACAACGAAGCTTGGAAAGTAATGCAAATTGAAACAGCAGAAAAAATACGAGAAATTGATCCTATTAATTTGGAAAAATGACTTTCTGTTGTGGACAATGGGTTAATGACTCTGTCCTCCAGAATATATTCACTAGACAGTATTGTATCATCTGCTATTGATATAATAGAGCAGGACTTACTAATGTTACAACACGGTCAGTCCCAATTGCGTTCTATTGTACAGCTTGGCTGGACGTTGCAAAATCTGCGTTCAGGCTACGTACCATGGCGTTTAATCAACACAACGTCCTTATTCTCTATCTTTAACCTTACTGATAAAGAAATCAGTTTGGTACAAAAAGGAGCAGACTATACGATTCTGAGCATTGAAAAACTTGAGAGATTACCATTGACAATGTCAGAAAGACCTGTTATTGAATGGATAATACACGGAATAATTACAGTTCCGATAACAACTTTCCAAATTAAATACTGCCAAGAGTATATACCAGCGGGCCAGTATGAAAGGTTGGGTAAAGGGTACATCAAGTCAACATGGAAATTACCTTACACACACACATGCTACAGTGAAAAGAAAAAGAATGTATTTCTTAGTGGTAACAAATGTAAAAGATCACTGAGCGGTACACTCCTTTGTGAAGGCATTAACTTACATGGGGCCTGCGATGGGTAATTCAAATAACCTTTCATGTCACCTGCACGGCACTCCTACAACACAGAGCGAGCCATTCTTTAGACAACTTTCTAATGGGAGTTATATTCTAATAACGGACCACAGCTGTTGTGGCATGGTGCCAGGAAAAGCTTATCTCGTCAGCGTGAGTTCCATGGTCACTTGCTGTATGCAAGTATTGTATCCAAACAGCACTCCTGATACGGAGGCAACAATTTGGCCTTCTTTGAATATCTCTTCTATTCGAATTGATACTTTAAGCAGAATAAAGTCTGTTCTTTTACAGACAACTGTGCCCTTAACGTCATCAAAAGAAACGTATGATCTGCAAGTCGCAAGGACAACGGCAGAGATACATAACCTTTTATCAACAAATTGCCCCGTGCATTTTGTAGAAATGCTAAGCCAAATCCTAAATATGTCAGATACCAGTGGTATCCAACATGTATTTAAGACAATTTTTTTCGGGACTGTTAACACCCTTCGAAACAGTTCTGGGCATTTTTCCTAATTTTGTCCATTCTGTCTTTGGCGGCCTACCTCTAATTTTGGGACTCGTGGCAGGAATTCTATTTTTGATCCTTCTGCTCCGTTATGGCAAGCCAAGTCGCAGACAAGACTCCAGCAACGATGGAAGAAATGATCCTAGCTATACGCTATCAGGACCGCATAACTAAAGTCCTTGGATTAGCCCGGCTAAGAGATCTGAAAATGACCTGGTTTCTTTCATTCAGACCCATCTGGCAGAATTGCATCTTACCTGTGCTTCGATGTATGCTATGCGGAGAAGAATGCGTGTTGGACGTCTGTCTTACACTACCATCAGCAGTACCATTGGATACAGATACTTTGCTAAGTCCTATAACGGCTCATGCATCGTGTTGTCCCCAGCGGCTACCCATTCTGATGACGGCATTCGTTGAGACTTCACCACTACGATTAGGTGGCAGTGAAGTTTGAGGTGAGAGCAGCATCACCCAGGTACGACCTTCTGTGAGCATTGCTGATCCTGACATCGATGATAGCAATCATTCTCACGACTGTACTGTTGCGGCATTTTCAAACTTGGTCGAACTTAATCTGAAGCCGTAGACCAATTTTTTGAGAGTCTGTCTGAAATGATGTTCTCCCCTGAACAGAAAGAATATTTTTTTTTAAGCAACGAGCACACATCATTCCGTGAACTCTGAATTCGGCCTTCAGCTTTGATAAACAAAAGCTACTGAAAATATTTGAACTATTTTTCGCCTGAATGCAAATTATTTTTTTTTTCAAATACAAAATATTTTCCTTTCTCTGGCACATGTACTCTGCTTAAAGTAGAACTATTCTTAGAGAACAGAGCTTCTATTTTAGGAACTCTAGAGACAATATATTACCTCAGCCTCTAGCATATGTACAGAATTTGTATTATTATGTGAGGGAATGGTCTCGACCTTCTCTTCTGTATTAAGAGCCATTCCATGTGTAAATTTTCGCAATTCATTGAGCTGATATATATGCAATATTTAACTGAATGATACCACTGCTTGAAAAGCGTACAGTACCAATACTCAATTTCGTATGTTTACCATATACCATTTCATATGCAAATTTATGTATTTTGGGGTGGGTTGGAAAACACATGCACCATTATATGTTTACTATTGCTTAGTTTTAAGTAATGAGGGACATTAGATCGTGGAGTGAGTATTGTAGTTCTATCTAGGACCCTAATTCGATATTCCTGATTTATGCCCTTATGTGGTTATAATAAATATTATCCTTATAAAGGCATAAGATTCATATCCATATTTAGTCATAGCCCATGCTGTCCAAATTAAGCAAGGCTACTTCCCCAGGCTCCTAGAAAGTACAACGAGTTCTGTAAACAAACCAAACCTCCAGCAACCTGGGAATCCCCCATTGCTTTTGTTTTGATTTCGTCCTAGAACTCCTGTGAGCACTCTAAGAACGTCCAGTTCTTAGTGACATCTTTATTGACGTCTTATGTCCAACCTTCCGTCTAAGCCGGCACCTTTCAGGTATAAATATACCAACGTTGCCTTAAGCAAACACACGGTGGTTTTGGAGTAGAGCGGCTATCTACTTGCCAGAGAGCCCAGCTGATGCGGAGACCCCACGGACGCCGCCCCTCCCTTTTGACGCACTGAGAGAGACGCTGTCTTTTCTCCTGCCGAGAAATCCAGCTCCGGTGTTTCCAGATACCCTCGCGGGTTACTGGGATATCGAGTCCTGAGAGAGAGATACCAGACCTCCTGCTTTCTATTACCCAGGTACGGAGCTGACTAAACCCTTAAAGAGAATTCTTGATTCAGATTCCTTGGCAAAACCAACTTAACTTAAACTGCTACTTACTTACTCCTTCTCACGTATTAGGCTTAGGTCAGGTACACCGGGGTAGGCGTATGTAGAAGCACCAGTTGAGTACGTTAGTCAATGTATATTTGTATGTATATATTTTATCTATTTTAAAGTATCATATGGCTAAGAAACTATATCAATGCTTTTACAGTATTATTTTATAATACTCCTTTTACTGTACGCACTTTATTTTACTCTAAGTATTACAATTGTGGCAATTCATTTCTCTTGCATGAGAAAGAAGACTGCTCAATAAATAACACCTTTTATTGAAAACGCCCGTCTCTCTTTTCTCTGTACTCTGGTGAAACTAAGTATGCACGATTGACTGAGTAAAATAGCTGTCTATTGTTTTCACACGACTCTAGAGATACACTCTTATTCTGAGGGAGCAAAGAGGTCATGTTTTATGGTTTTCAGAAGCTAATCCCTTCTTGTCTATCCAGGTAAGTTAAACTCCTCCTTGTTTACTTGAGAAAGTTTCTAGTGACCTCTGAGCTAGCTGACAAACCTTAAGTCTAATATAATCAGTAGAGACCAAGTCGACCTCAGTCCTAAGTCGACACTGCTGTTTATATTATTCCAATGCGCAGAGGCTATTGGGAATATAGGAACTACACTACATTAATATTTGTAATTAAACAGATACCATAAAATATGTAAAAATCAACACACGCATTACATCAATACATTCATAATTTAAAAACATTTCATTCCTATAATCAAGGGAGAACCTTATATTTAAAAAAAGCTAGCATACAACAACCTGCTGCATATCAAAAGCACATTAGATGTTCTCAGTTTGATGTATCAATAACATTCCTTTCCTCCTATATATATAAAACAACCAAATGTGTTTTCAAAACTTTCTTAAACCGCAAACTGCTCTATACAAGCCAGGTGTTGTTTGAATGCTTTCACAAAGAAGCGACGCGTTTCGATGGTATCGTGTTGGTCACCACCTTCTTCAGGCTTACAATTGCATAATACAAATCTCCCAAATCATTCATCTAAAAACAATAATACAGAAAAACAAAAAAATATGTATGAGATATTTGTACACAGAAATCAATTACATGCAACTCATATTTGCTAATCACATTATATTGCATTGATTAAAAAAGGGGGGAGAACAACTTTTCTCTTCATTAAAACCTTAAAATGAACTTTTCTTAGATTACAGTCTTGGTTCCTCAAATGGTGCTTTACATACTGATTCATTCCACTTATCCAACAGACTGGCTCAACAACTCACACGCACATTCACCATACAAATATGGTATCCAGGGTATTACCCACCAGATGCTGAAATGACTAAAGGACGGTATAGCTTTCTTCACAGTAAGCTTTTTCTTCACGCGAAAACCTCGCTAGTGTCACTCAATATGGGGGTGCACAACGAACACATTAGAAGATATAATACATAACTACAGGCAACATAGTATGTGGTAATATCCAGTAACGCCTCTCTAAATTCTCTGTTTTTGCTTTATCCTTATTAAACAGTTTTTTGTTAATTTACAAAGGATTTTTCTACCTTGACAGCCTTTCTTGTAATGTCACTTGGTTCTTTAGGCTGCCGAACATAAAACAATGACCAGGGATCGCAGCCTCATAAGTTGAACTATAAATAGAACAACATGAATTCTACTGGTCAATATAGCTTTTCCTCAGCTATTTTGTTTCTGATCAAAAAAACTTGCATAGGGTATATAGTGCCTGTGTCTCAGATCCAAACTTTTGTGGCCACCGGAGCTATGGCCCACAGTTGTCCAGATATTTTAAAAAAGTAGATATGGGTTGCACCTCATTAAATATATATTATACATCGATAATTACTTGATGTTAGTAATCATGGCCTATCACTAACTTCATGATGTGCTTATATAGGTATATATAGAGTTTAGGCAACCCCTTAACCGTGGCCTGAATTCTCCCGCAGTGCTGGAGAATTAATGAGCGGGCGGGGCTTCGACGTCCAACGTACCAGGGCGGTAGTGCTTGCGTCAGCCAGCGGCCGGAGCAAGCACTGAATTGGTTAAGAACAAGCTCAGAGACATTTCAAGGAAAATATCAGATTAGGGAATTATCAACACTAGCTTGTAAAATATTTCTGTTATCTCACAATCCTCTAGTCAATATTCTTAGTTTCAAAACATATTTTCTAACAAATCCTTTGCCAGCTGTGCACTCATGATCTTGAACATCATCCCTGACCCATCAGGACCACTCTAATGATGCTCTAATTTGTGAAAGAGTTTAAGATACGCCTCTTTAAATAGCACTAAATCACAATGCATTAACCCCCTTGCCGCGGACGGAATTTCGCGCCTGTGCGGGACATTCCGATTGCGGGTGTGGTCATGACGGCTCCCGGCCGTCATCAGCACATGCCCACCGTGATGCATGACGGCCGGGATCCGTCATCAGCACCGAAGGGGTTAAACGATCTCAACCCAGCTACCTCTCCTAACACTTGTTGATTTTATTTTTAACTCAGTACAGTGCTCTTGTTGCCTTTTGGCTAAGTTGGTGCTTTGAAATATCACATAATACATACATTTTCTCATTCTTTAAATACAGAGGAAAGAGGTGTCCATACTTGCATTGGAAGCTATTAATATACTTAGTTTCTAACAATGGCATCTGCAACTTACATAGATGTTATGATTATTTCCCCTTGCTTTTGTGCCCGGTAAATATAAATGGAAGCATGTCTTTTACCTTGCCACATTTTTAATGCAAAAAATCTGCACACACATTGTTAAATACTGTTCAACTATTTTCAAAATCCTTTAATCTGATTTATTTCTGGACTTTAATTGATGCTGCATTATTAAATCTTCATGTGCTCCTAGATGAGCAGCCATGAGAAATGTTACAGTCTTCAGTAGAAGCATGAGAAGTTAGCAGGTCTTTCAAGTGTAAGTCACTGAAATTGGGAAAAAATGGTAACTAGGATTACTCTTTTCTAACATTGGCAACAATATGGTTAAATATGCCATGAGCAATTACACTGTTCATACGAGCCTCCTGCTCTCACAGAGTTTCTAAATGTTAGTATCTGTTAGAATAATGAGCGTGTGTTACTCAGATTACAAATAGCGGTGCATGTGAAACTGTTTCCTGCAGAGTCCTGCTTCAGTGTGTGTGTGTCTGCCACTCTAGATAGTGTGTTTGAGGCAGTTATCTGGACAGCTTCGCTGATAACACACTGCTCTCAAGTGAGAATGAGGCCTAGACAGGTGCAATAAGTGCACTATTTGAAAAGACGCAGCTCAAGATTTCTTGTCAGAGTCACACATTAGTCTTCATCCCTTTCAACATGGTAAACCCAGCAGAATTATAGGGTCATTTTCAGGGTGAAGTGTATTATATGCTCTTAAACCTAGCCTAATTACAACAGAAGGGAAATATTAGACCTGTCAGCCTTAGGATGGTCTTCCCCCAAACCTTTTGCTTTACTTCTACATTTTTTCTGATCTTGTTTTTCTCAGTTTAGGACTGCAAACCAGTGCTAAAGTGTGTATGTGGTAAAGTGCATGTGCTCTCTCTTTTATGTATAGTAAAATTAGCGCACACCCATTTGCCACATTTAATTTACTTGAAAGTCTCTAGTAAAGCGGTCCCACATGTACCTAGAGCCTGTAAATTAAATGCTACTAGTGAGCCTGCATCACTTAAGTATCCCTTTTAAATATGTCTCAGACCTGTTATTGCAGCCTTTGTGTGCAATTTTGAATTGCTATTTTTACCTCACAAAATAAACCTGTTGTCAGGCCTACCCCTCTTAAATTCGTGTTTCCCTACTGCAAGGCCTGCCTCCCCCATATGATAGCATTGGGTTAAATTATTACATTTAATATGTGATAACTTTTAATTGGGAGCAGGTGGGAATATTGAGTTTGGTTTGTAAAGAATTATAATTTAAAGACCTCTTTAATGTTAAAGTCGGATTTTAAGTCACAGTTCTGCAAATGCCACTTTCTAAAAAGTTGGTATTTTCTTCTCCGGACTATTTGGTATCTGCAGCAGTAACCCGGATCACATGACTAGGTGCAGCTGACATTTGGGCTCTGAGTATTGGTCCCAGACAGTGAGATAAAGGGGGTTAGTAGCTGGCAGGATGGACCATCTCTGACTTATTGGAAGGGAGGAGATATCACCTACCACAATTGCACATCACAAACACTATGCACAGCAAATTCACAAAGTCTTTTGACCCTTAGTCTTTTGTGACCCGAGATGAGCTGGTGCCAGGGTAGGGAAGCAGAAAATCCTAACCACCTCAATCATCGGAAACCTCCAGAACCTTCTCCTACTTCAAAGTAGGCATCATGTATAAATTGAATCTATGATATAATATCGACAGACAGAATATAGACATACAAAAATATCGACACAAAAATATCGAAATCAAAAATATCGGAGTTCTATCTACATAAAGGTAAGTACAAAAATATCGAAAAAATAATATAGTAGTACAAAAATATCGAAGTTAAAAATATTGTTTTTTTTATGTATTAATAATAATGTAAAAATAATTTAAAAATACATATAATTAAGCAAATTATAAATATAAACATTAAAACATATAAAAAAACTAATAACTAATACATACACATTTAAAATAAATAAAAAACGACATATAAATTAATATATATACTTACTCTACATATTGCAACAGTAGGAAAAGCGTTGGATAGCGTAGGGGTAAAAATTACTATTCCCACTTCAGAAAGTGCAACAGTATGGAAAGCGTTGGATAGCGTAGGGGTAAACATTACTATTCCCACTCCAGAGGGTGCAACAGTAGGGAAAGCGTTGGATAGCGTAGGGGTAAAAATTACTATTCCCACTCCAGATAGTGCAACAGTAGGGAAAGCGTTGGATAGCGTAGAGGTAAAAATTACTATTCCCACTCCAGAGGGTGCATCAGTAGGGAAAGCGTTGGATAGCGTAGGGGTAAAAATTACTATTCCCACTCCAGAGAGTGCAACAGTAGGGAAAGCGTTGGATAGCGTAGAGGTAAAAATTACTATTCCCACTCCAGAGGGTGCAACAGTAGGGAAAGCGTTGGATAGTGTAGGGGTAAAAATTAGTATTCCCACTCCAGAGAGTGCAACAGTAGGGAAAGCGTTGGATAGCGTAGGGGTAAAAATTACTATTCCCACTCCAGAGGGTGCAACAGTAGGGAAAGCGTTGGATAGAGTAGGGGTAAAAATTACTATTCCCACTCCAGAGAGTGCAACAGTAGAGAAAGCGCTGGATAGCGTAGGGGTAAAAATTACTGTTCCCACTCCAGAGGGTGCAACAGTAGGGAAAGTGTTGGATAGCGTAGGGGTAAAAATTACTATTCCCACTCCAAAGGGTGCAACAGTAGGAAAAGTGTTGGATAGCATAGGGGTAAAAATTACTATTCCCACTCCAAAGGGTGCAACAGTAGGGAAAGCGTTGGATAGCGTGGGGGTAAAAATTACTATTCACACTCCAGAGGGTGCAACAGTAGGGAAAGCGTTGGATAGCATGGGGGTAAAAATTACTTCCCACACTACTCCCCCTTTAACACACCACACACTACACATACAAAAAAACACAATTAATATAATATCAATTAATCAATTAATGACAATTAATATTAAATTGATGTAATTATAAATTAGCTAATTAACAAATAATAATTACCAATGAATAATTTTTTACCAATCAATAATTAATCAAGATATTTACAAGCATAAACAATATTTATTAATAAATTATTTATAATTTTTATTATGAAATAATTAAAAAAATAGCAATTAATTAATTAACAATTAATTAACAATAAATACCAATAAATAAATACAATCTCTTTAATTAATTTAATTTAATTATGTCACACCCTATTCCCCTATAAACACACAACCCACGACACATAAATAAATCACATAAAAAATGTAATTTTCATTTAATCACTTAATAATAATTAATTACCAATTAATTATTAATTAGCAATAACAAAAAATTAAAAATATTAGTACATTAACTTTAATTATTTTAATTACCTAATTAATAATAATTAATTACCAAATATTTATTAATTAACAATAAGAAAAAATAATAAACATCACTACATTAACTCTAATTAATGTAATTAACTAATAATAATAATTAATTACCAATTAATTATTAATTAACAATAAAAAAAAAACAAATACTACTACATTAACTCTAATTCATTTAATTAACTAATTGATAATAATTACCTATTAATTATTAATTAATAATTATTTATTAATAAAAAAAATAAATATATCATATCTGGGTGACGTGAGGACCATGGCGGCGGGTTAACTCCGGTCGCGGGAGCTATCGCAGCAGCAGCGAGATATGAAGAGTACGTGTTAATGCACATCGAGTATAGAAGCCTTCCGAAGCCTTCTGAACGGTAATTACAGAGATGCGCTGGTCGCGGTAAAATACAGCACTTTTAAAAAAAAAATATCTTTTGTGCTTTATCCCCGCTCGAGAGGCTCGTGTGGAACGGATGCAACCGCAGGAGTGCGCAGAGCAGAGGCGGAGTCGGCTGCTCATTCACCGCAGCTGATTCTAGTTGTGGAGTAGAACAGAGAGCAGAATTGTGGTGGAGAGCGTCGGAAAGCCTCGTCTCGGATTGCAAGACCGGGGTCTCAGGGTAGAGGGGGGCTTCAAGCATTGGTTCTCTGTGGCAGCATTCGCTGGGGGAACGGTAAAACCTTTCCTCTGAGGAGAACAGCCGAGACTCGGGTAAGCCCTAAGACTGTTTTTGTTGGTGTCTGTTTGAAACTCGGCAGATGGAAATTTCGCCATTCATTTTTTGTTCAAAGAGGAAAGACAATAACGAGGAAGGAGCCGAAATTTGTGCCGAGGTTTCCCCCGGGAGTGAGGGTCGGTCCCTGGCAGGTTCACAAAAATCCCTAAAAAAGGTCCCTCTGCCTCTGCTGAGTGGAGGGAGGGGGGGCCAGCTCCCTCTAAGGAGTAGATACAATCTCCGTTCACAGCCTGAATTGAAGAAGGGGGAGGGTGGGAGATTAGTAGCAAATTCAGGTGGCTTTGGTGAAAAATATATCCCATTAACCCCGAAGGAGAAAGTTACTAAAGCAGGGGAGAGTAGGAAGAAAAGAGTGGCTAAAGCTAAAGTTAAAGCCGCAAGTTTTCAGGTTAAGCCCACCCCATCCCTAAAAACATACTTCAAGGTTATGGAGCGGGCGGTAGTTTCACCAGGGGGCGAGCTGGTCTCATCACAGTCCTTTACTCCCCTCCCTTTAGAGAATCGATATACCCCACTAGCACGCAGCGGGGCTATAGGGGCTATAGGAGAAGATAAGGAGAAGGAGAAGGAGAAAGATGAAGCTGAATCAGCGGGAGCGTCTATACAAAATACACAAACTATATCTGTACCCCAGATTTCATTGTTAAAAGATCGTAGCTGTGAGTCCAGGAGCGAGACAGAGATAGGTCCTGCACAGAAGTCAGAGGGCGGAAACCAGGGTTTAGAGTCTATTTTGTTGAGTTTGAGGAAAGAGCTGTTTCTGAAATTTGAGATCTCAGAGGCTAATCAAAAAAGTATACAAGATAAATGTGAGGTTCTGGAAAATAAAATAGATGACATTGCCTGCCGCACAGGGGTTTTGGAGTCCGAAGTTAAGAGTCTTTCTGAATCTGTAACAGTTAATACCAGAGAAATAGAAAATCTAAAGATTCAAAACAAGACTCTACAGGATGACCTCGAGAGGTTGGAAACGCAGGCAAGACGGAATAATCTTAGGCTTTTAAAAATCCCGGAGGGGGCTGAAGGGGGAGATATAAAGTCTTTCATCTGCCGGATTCTTAAAGATGGAGTACTAAAAGATAGACCAGATATTGACTTGGATAAAGAAGTCCAGAGAGTCCATAGAGACCCCTTTAAATTGAATTCAGCAAGGAAGGCACCGAGGAAAATCTTGATGAACTTTTCATCATACTCAGTGAAAGAACTGATTTTGGGAAGAGCCTTGAGAGAACCTAAGCAAGTATACGGCGCCATAACGTACCAAATAAGGTCAGACCTTGGAAAAAGAACGGCACAGAGGCAATGGGAACTTGGTACAAGAATGCCAGAGCTGAGAAGTCGGGGGGCACAAGTTCAGATGAGATATCCGGCTATGCTCAAGATAATGTGGAAAAACAAAATGCATAACCTTAGTTCCATAGAGGAAGTTGATTCTCTTTTGAAAACAATGCAGCAGGACTAGGACCAGGGGTAAAGACTCCTAAATACGGTCAAGACTATATGGAATGAATAAGGAAAGAATAAGGAAAAATAGAATGGAAAGAAGAGGGGAAAAAAAAAAGACCCCAAAGAAAATAGGTCTGAATATGGGTTATGTAATTACAGGGGGGAAGAATAGATGGGTGGAAGTGTAGGTATTTGTATATATATGTATATATGATGATTTCGGGAAGGATTGTTGAAATAAAAAAAAAAAGGATGTGCTAGGTATTTTTTTTTTTATTTGAGGTCTCGGCTGTGAAAGGTAGATTCCGAAGGCGGTTCCTAGACCGCAAAAGGGATGAGAGGGGGGTTCCTTATGGGAGGGGAGGGTGGGAAATGGGAAGGTGGGGATGAGGGTGTAAGCAAGGGGGGGGAATAGAAGAGAAAAAAGAAAGAATTTTTTTTTCTCATATATGCCTAAAAAAGTTTTTCTTTATACATTTGTAAGCAAGGTATATGGATAGGCCACGCAGCATTAAGGTAATGAC
Source organism: Lissotriton helveticus (assembly GCF_964261635.1). Classification (NCBI taxonomy): domain Eukaryota; kingdom Metazoa; phylum Chordata; class Amphibia; order Caudata; family Salamandridae; genus Lissotriton; species Lissotriton helveticus. The sequence goes on along the minus strand of NC_136065.1, from coordinate 918,441,981 downwards.
TTGGAATGTTAATGGTTTGCGGAATAAAAAGAAATTACATAGAGTCAGGGAATTCTTAAAAAATAAGATGGCTGATCTTTTTTTTTTTAGAAGAAACTCATCTAGAGTCTCAAGAGTGTAGATTGGGGTTTGAAAAGGAGAGATGGGTACAGGAGGTTCTTTGTTCAGAGGATCCTTGACCCAGCCCTGAGGCGGAAGCCGGGTGCTGGAGGTACTACAAAAATTGCATATTTGTCTGCATTTTAAAACTTGTGTGTGGTGTCACTTACCTGATAACTTGTTGTTTTTAAAAAGCAAATACTGCCAACTGCACGCAGCTGATCTAAAAGCTTTCGCGTACTTAATCACCCTTCAGCCGCCGCCATCAGCCCAGGCGTGAGCGCTAAACCACGCCCACCTGATAGGCCACGCCCACTTGACCGCCTACTTAAACGCCAAATACTAGCGTCCACCCATTGATCCTTGACCCAGCCCTGAGGCGGAAGCCGGGTGCTGGAGGTACGACAAAAATTGCATATTTGTCTGCATTTTAAAACTTGTGTGTGGTGTCACTTACCTGATAACTTGTTGTTTTTAAAAGGCAAATACTGCCAACTGCACGCAGCTGATCTAAAAGCTGTCGCGTGCTTAATCACCCTTCAGCCGCCGCCATCAGCCCAGGCGTGCGCGCTAGACCACGCCCACCTGATAGGCCACGCCCACTTGACCGCCTACTTAAACGCCGAATACTAGCGTCCACCCATTGATCCTTGACCGAGCCCTGAGGCGGAAGCCGGGTGCTGGAGGTACTACAAAAATTGCATATTTGTCTGCATTTTAAAACTTGTGTGTGGTGTCACTTACCTGATAACTTGTTGTTTTTAAAAAGCAAATACTGCCAACTGCACGCAGCTGATCTAAAAGCTGTCGCGTACTTAGTCACCCTTCAGCCGCCGCCATCAGCCCAGGCGTGCGCGCTAAACCACGCCCACCTGATAGGCCACGCCCACTTGACCGCCTACTTAAACGCCGAATACTAGCGTCCACCCATTGATCCTTGACCCAGCCCTGAGGCGGAAGCCGGGTGCTGGAGGTACTACAAAAATTGCATATTTGTCTGCATTTTAAAACTTGTGTGTGGTGTCACTTACCTGATAACTTGTTGTTTTTAAAAGGCAAATACTGCCAACTGCACGCAGCTGATCTAAAAGCTGTCGCGTGCTTAATCACCCTTCAGCCGCCGCCATCAGCCCAGGCGTGCGCGCTAGACCACGCCCACCTGATAGGCCACGGTCACTTGACCGCCTACTTAAACGCCGAATACTAGCGTCCACCCATTGATCCTTGACCCAGCCCTGAGGCGGAAGCCGGGTGCTGGAGGTACTACAAAAATTGCATATTTGTCTGCATTTTAAAACTTGTGTGTGGTGTCACTTACCTGATATTTTGTTGTTTTTAAAAAGCAAATACTGCCAACTGCACGCAGCTGATCTAAAAGCTGTCGCATACTTAATCACCCTTCAGCCGCCGCCATCAGCCCAGGCGTGCGCGCTAAACCACGCCCACCTGATAGGCCACGCCCACTTGACCGCCTACTTAAACGCCGAATACTAGCGTCCACCCATTGATCCTTGACCCAGCCCTGAGGCGGAAGCCGGGTGCTGGAGGTACTACAAAAATTGCATATTTGTCTGCATTTTAAAACTTGTGTGTGGTGTCACTTACCTGATAACTTGTTGTTTTTAAAAGGCAAATACTGCCAACTGCACGCAGCTGATCTAAAAGCTGTCGCGTGCTTAATCACCCTTCAGCCGACGCCATCAGCCCAGGCGTGCGCGCTAGACCACGCCCACCTGATAGGCCACGCCCACTTGACCGCCTACTTAAACGTCGAATACTAGCGTCCACCCATTGATCCTTGACCCAGCCCTGAGGCGGAAGCCGGGTGCTGGAGGTACTACAAAAATTGCATATTTGTCTGCATTTTAAAACTTGTGTGTGGTGTCACTTACCTGATAACTTGTTGTTTTTAAAAAGCAAATACTGCCAACTGCACGCAGCTGATCTAAAAGCTGTCGCGTACTTAATCACCCTTCAGCCGCCGTCATCAGCCCAGGCGTGCGCGCTAAACCACGCCCACCTGATAGGCCACTCCCTCTCCTCCTTTGCTAGAAATGTGTGAGTATAGGAAGCGCAGCGGACGAGCGCAGCGGGAGCGCCTAAGGCAAGCCCGTCTGCGCCCGTCCGCGCCAAGACCGCGACAGGCGCAGGAAACTCTGCCCACACCTCCCCCCACATCCGCTACCAGTCCAGTGACCTCTATCAACTACAGAGCTCCAAGCACTGTCCCTGCATATTAGACCCAACTTCCCTAGCCGGCTCAGTCAGCTGCAAACTCTGCCGCTGGACTATTATCCAACACCCAGACTACACACCCGCCGCCCCATCACACCCCAAGGCTCCCCAGCCCCTATTCAAAGGAGGACTAATTAATGCATGCTCCATGTGCAAGCACAATCAAGATATACACGATCTCATCTACAATTCCGATCTTGATTGCCTAATGATAACCGAAACATGGCTAACGGAAGACAGCAACCCCGATATTGCAGTCTCCCTACCCCAGGGCTACTCATTTTTCAGACATGACAGAGTTAAGGGAAGAGGCGGAGGTGTCGCCATTATACTTAAGAACACCTTCCCTTGCCATACTTTCAATCTAGAGCCCTTAAAAAATACAGAAGGCTTAGGCTTTTCAATTAAATTGAATGAACATACCTCCTTCTCAGGTGGTCTTATCTATCGCCCGCCCGGCAATGCCACCAAGTTTCTTGACTCACTGTGTGATTCCCTGGGACACTTTTTACTAAGATACCCACACTTTACCCTACTTGGGGATTTCAACCTACATCTTGAATCCAAATCCGATGCTCAAACCACCAACTTCTCCCAAACCCTCGAGATGTTCAACATCCAGCAATTGGTCACCTCACCCACGCACTCTCTTGGTCATACCCTTGATGGTGTGTGCACCAACCTATCCTCCCTAACCACCCTGCCCCCTTTGCCACAGATCTGGTCTGATCACTCTCTGATCCCATTCCACATTAAGAATGTGCTTCCGCCTCCCTGCAATAAAACTAACTCTCACCTCACCAACACAATCAACTGGAAAAAGGTCCAAGAAAACATTAGTCTCAAACCCCTAATGCAATCCCAATCCCCCACCTTATCGGGGAACGTCGAAATCGACGCCGACCTTTTCCATAACTGGATCACACAAGAAATGAAATCTAGAAACCCTCCCAAACGTCCTTGTACCTCCCTGAAAAAACCCAAAACCAATGCTCCTTGGTTCACACCTGACCTAGCTACCGCTCATTTACTATGTAAGAAGGCAGAACGTAAATGGCGCAAGTCTTACGATAAAGTCAATCGTCTTTCCTACATCCTTATAAGGAAATCTTATCTCTCTAAAATCAAAACGGCCAAAAAAGCTTTTTACGTTAACGCCATCAAAGATTCCAGCCAAAAACAAAAGACGCTGTTTGCAATAGTTAAATCGTTTACTCAGCCCAAAGCACTGCTACCAGAAATACCCCCATCTCAGGATCTGTGCGACCAAATCTCTGATTATTTTGAAGACAAAATTACCTCCATCCAAAACAATTTCCCCACTTCGGATACCCCTCTCGTTCCCCCCCTCCCGGACTCTCGTGTCGGTAAACTTAGAAGCTTCTCTCCGGTGACTTTAGCGCAAACCAGAGAAGTTATCCTGGCCTGCAAATCGGGCTCCCCGTCTGACCCCTGTCCCCCTAAAATACTCCACCAACTAATTGAGGTGTTGAATCCTACTATCAACAACATAGTCAATTCTTCACTCCTCACAGGATCTGTCCCCCGCCGCTGGAAGAAGGGAATTGTCAAACCCCTCATGAAAAAGGCCAACAAATCCCCGACAGACCTGACCAACCTTCGCCCGATTTCATTACTCCCGGCCCTGGGAAAAATAACGGAACAACTAGTTTATAGAGAGCTAAAACGCCACCTTGAAGATAACAACATTCTTCACCCTCAACAATCGGGTTTCCGTCCAAAACACTCGACCGAAACTGCACTGATAGAATTGTCTGATACCATCAAACTGTTACAAGATCAGAGGAAAAACTCAATTCTTATCCTCCTCGACTTAACGGCGGCGTTTGATACCATTTCCCACTCCATTCTTATCAGCAGACTTATGGACATTGGCATTTCTGATTCCGCTCTGTCCTGGATAAAGTCATTTCTCACCGATCGATCACAAACCGTCGCTCTTGGTCCCTTCCACTCCAAAGAGAAAACGGTTTCCTCAGGTGTACCGCAGGGGTCCATTCTGAGTCCCCTCCTTTTCAATATCTATCTCATTCCACTCCTGTCCCTAATCGAATCATTTGGCATACCAGTCACCTCGTATGCCGATGACACACAACTCATTGTGCCATTAGAGGACAACTCCACCTCAGCCGAGCTCAACCTCAAACATTGCCTAACTGAAGTCTTCCGCTGGATGGACAGCAACCACTTAAAGTGCAACTCTAGCAAAACCGAGATCCTTCCGATTGGAAAAAACACCTCCTTCTGTCCAGCCCTCTGGTGGCCAGACGATTCAGCCGCTCCCCCCCAGACAGTCACATCGGCCAGGAATCTAGGCATCATTTTTTACTCTGACCTCTCCTTTGATCAACATGCCAGAACTGTAGCCGGCAAATGTTTCGGAATAATCAAATCCCTCAGAAAATTCTTTGACTTCCTTCCAATCGAAGCCAGAAAAACCGTGACAGTAGCGCTTATACTTTCACGCTTAGACTACTGCAACGGCCTTCTTGCAGGGGCAAAAAAGAACACGCTATCGAAACTTCAAAGTGTGCTTCATACAGCCGCGCGACTGGTCCTCAGGCTACCCCGCAGAGCCTCCATCTCTGCAGCCCTCTGGACCTTACACTGGCTACCCCTCCACAAAAGAATTCTTTTTAAAATATTGATCATTGCCTTCCGTGCCTTCAACAAAACCGGCCCTAAATACCTCTCCAGACGCTTTCCCCACTACACCCCCAGTCGCTCCCTCCGCTCGTCCCTTGACAATCTCATCCTCCCTACTAAATACAACCTGAAGACAAAGGGCGGTAAAACCTTAAGCTTTCTGGCCACGAAAGCATGGAATAGCCTGCCCAAAACCCTCAGACAACAGACCCTTGAAAAACCCTTTAGAAAGCTCTTAAAGACCTGGATTTTCAACCTCTCTGACGACTATTCCAAAGCAGCCATCTAACCTCCCCTCTACTCTAGGACTTCTACTTTAGGACGGGTCACCCAGGATCTTCAGCACCAAGATGCTCCCTCCGGAGCGAACGTCGCGCTCTATAAATAACCTCACAAATATCACAAATAACGAGGGAGTACTAGAGGAGTGGCCCTGATTATTAAAAATAACGCCGGCATTAGGGTAGTGAAAAAGGAGACTGATTATTCAGGAAGGTGGTTGGTAGCCACGTTAACAGTTAATGACCTACCCGTAGTATGTGCAGTCTACTATGGCCCAAATGAGGATAATCCAGGTGCCCTAGCTAGAATGGAGGCCTGTCTGATGAATTCGACCGGGCCAATAATAATGGGGGGAGATTTTAATCTGGTGTTGAATAAAGATAAAGATCGTACCTCCAGAGTAAAATATAATTACCCACCAAAAATGTTTTCATTATTAAATAATCTAATTAAAGAATTCAATGTAATAGATATATGGGGAAGACGGAATGTTGCATTATATGATTATACTTTTTATAGCAAAAAATATAAACATCATTCGAGAATTGATTTTTTTTTGATAGACCACTCACTGGGACCCGATGTTGTGGATATAAAACATGTACCAGCAATGTTATCAGATCATTCTGCAGTCGAAATGACTCTTGGAATTAAGCTTAATGAAGCACAAAAGAGATGGACTTTAGATAGAGTCATCTTATTGGAGGAAGAAGTAAAGATAGAGGTGATAAGTAAAACTGAAGAATATTTTAAATTTAATATGGGTACAGTAGAAACACAGATAGTATGGGAGGCGTACAAAGCATTTATAAGAGCGGTTCTCAGTTCGATATCAGTTGGTAGAATAAGGGCGATGAGAAAAGAAGAATCTGAGAAGATAATTAAGATAAAAAACAAACAGACAGAATTACAGATAGCTTCACGGGAAGAAACGGGGATACGAGCACTGGTTGCTACCCTAGAAAAAGACTTAGATATACTACGAGCAGAATATCAAGCTATGATAGACAAGAAGCTAGCAGATAAGTGGAGAGTTAGTAAGCTCCAGCATTTTTCATATGGAGAAAGGTGTAGTTCATTGTTGACTTGGAAGGCCAGATCAGATAAGGCCAGGAATGAGATAAAGAACTTAACCTTGAGAGGCACCGGTAGACAAACAAGTAGTGAGGGAGAGATATTAGAAGAAGCAAGACGCTTTATGAGTGACTTGTATACAGAAGTAACAAATGCAGAACTAGATGTTGAGAATTGGCTAGATACTGTAACGCTTCCTAGCTTACCGGATGAATGTAAGGTATTTTTACAATCTGCAATCACAGAAGAGGAAATCCGGATACAGTGTAGAAAAGCGGCCAGGGAGAAAGCTGCAGGACCGGATGGTCTTCCTAATGAATTCTATTTATTCGCCCTAGAAGGTTTAGTCCCGATACTGAAAACCATGTTTAATGAAATATATGTGGAAGGCAAAAGTACCCCTAGCTCCTGGGGAGAAGCCACAGTTACATTAATTTTAAAGCCTAATAAAGACCCAAAACTAATAGAATCATATCTTTACTTAATTCAGATTATAAGTTGTTTACTGGAATTTTGGCGGGAAGAGTGGCAAAAGTCATTAAAACGATAGTGTATTCTGATCAACGAGGCTTTATACCAGGGAGACAATTAAATGAATTGACATTCCAGGTAATGGGAGCCATCGACATAGCTGTAGAAAATCAAAACCCACTTACAATAGTAGCCATAGATGCTGGTAAAGCATTTGACCAGGTTAGGTGGCCTTATCTATGGCAAGTCATTAAAAAAATTGGATTCCCAGATAACTTTGTCCAAACTCTTAAGAATGTTTATTTGAGCCCAAGGGCAAGGGTCTTAGTGAATGGTGTATTGACAAATTGGTTTAGTGTCGAGAGAGGGACAAGACAGGGGTGCCCTCTTTCACCATTATTGTTTAATCTTTATATTGAACCTTTTGTTAATAAGTTGAGGCAAGAATTAGATATACATCCCTATTGGATGGGAGTGATAGAACTTAAAACTGCTCTTTATGCAGATGATTTGCTTTTATATACAACAAATCCTGTGCATTCTATACCAAGGTTATTCGAGTTGGCAGAAGAAATCGGGCATGTTTCAGGATACTCAATCAATAAAGATAAAACAGAAATAATGGAATGGAATCAAGTTAATAATTATCCTGGGGTAAAAACTGAGATGAGATATTTAGGGGTCCATTTAGAGCAGAACCTAGAAGATATCCCCCAAAATTTTTTGAAGAGGATCTCAAAGGAAGTGGTAAACCTTTTAACTAGATGGGCGAATCTCCCTCTAAATATATATGGAAGAGTGAACTTAGTCAAAATAATTATTTTGCCTAAGATAACGTTTTTATTTAATACTATTCCCTTAGCCTTTAACAAAAAAGATATTGCGAAACTGCAAGGTAGAATCAGTACATTTATATGGGCAACAAGGGGTTCTAGGATAGCCTGGAAAAAGCTGAGAAGAGGCCTAAGAGTAGGCGGGCTAGCTCTACCAGATTTATTATTTTAGTGTTATGCTTTTCATTTTAAAAACTTTAGAATTCTGTTGAATAACCCAGATACTTCACCATTAGGTCTTTTATATAAGGCCATGTTACGAAACATACCTCAAGGTCAGGTCTCCTTCTTATATAAGTATGGCAATCCCAAATTTTACAAAAAAGTAAGATTAAAGATATTAAGGGCGGCCTTAGAAACATGGATGTTTATAAGGAAAATAATGGACATACCATACTATGCGACGCAAGCACTGGTGTGGGATTCACCTGGGACTCCTGAATGTTTTAAGGACCAATTGAGTGAACCACTTAAAAGAGGGGGAATAAAGTGCTGGGGGGATTTACAAGTAGGTTGTAACCTGATGAGTTGGGAAGCATTATGTAAACTCACCGGTATTGGAAGCCTGACTCGATAGCGCATGACTGAGCGCTTGTGCGGAAGGGAGACGCTTTGGTGGAAGCTTTGGTGCTCGCAGTCCGCGAAGTAGCTGCGCGAGGTCCACGAACCCACAGTCAGCAGCCTGCATCTGCATCTGCGCTACCGGTGCCGCCCGCCTGCCCCGTTGTAACCTCTGGCAGCTACAGCTGAGCATCAGCGGTTTCCTCGGAGCGGCTCCCGGGTCTCGGCGGCGGCAGTGGAGTTCGGTTCTCGGTGGGAGCGGCCCGAGAGCAGCGGTCCGTTGACTGGAGGAGGGAGCCAGTGAGCCACAGAACGCCGTTATCGTCAGAAACGCCATTCCTCCACCATCCGGAGACGGGAGCGGGCTACTTGTCTTGTCACCTTGTCACCTTGCCACCCCATCTCCAACCCACCCCGTCGCCATCCAGTTGCCACCCCACTGTGCTCACCAAAAGCAGGGGTGCAAGAAGCAGCGCAGCGGTATGAGAGCGAGAGCACCGTCAGTCCTGCGGTAGCAGAGGCAGTGGCATCCCGATCACAGCTGACCACAGCTGACCACAGCCAGTAAGCGGTGAGCAGGAGCTGAGGACTTGAGGAGGGCGGGTGAGACTGTGGAGCAGGCAAGCCGCAGGCGGGTGTGAGCGGGTGTTAGCGCTGCGCTGGGATAACATCAACACCGTCTCCACTCTGTCGCCGCCTACCCCACCGCCATCTCCTCCAAAATCATCGTCACAATCTGTACCAAGAGCCCCGACACCGAGCCATGAGTCCTAAACCCCCTGCAAGGCGCAGGCTACCACAAAGGCGCCGAGCGCCCAACGCCAGCCCCCGTTGCTGACCTGCCGGCGTGAGTGGAAGGTGGAAGGGGAGCCTGTCCAGCCAAGCTAGCCTTGCCCAGTTCGCCTGGCTCCCTGAAAAACACTCCCAGGGGGAGGCCCAAAAGCCGATCCGGTTCCCTGTAGTCGGAAGCTGAGGAAAGGCGCTGGGAGGACAGCTGGGGGGACAGAGAGCATCGGAGCCAATGCCAACGCCGAAGTCAGACTCGGAGGGCAAGTGGACCCACCCACTCAGCCACCCCAACCTGCGGTGTACTAAAACAGAAGCATCCAGACAGCAAACACCTGCCGGGGACAGGGCAGGGGGGTACTCACAGCGCACACACGCAGGCAGAGGGAGATCAAGACAAAGTGCGAAAGCTCACTCACCTTCAAAAAGTCGTGCCGAACGGAGTAGTGGGCTAAGAGCCCTAACCGGGGGACAATGAGGTCAGGGAGAACTCGACGACCGGTGGAAAATAAGAAACCCCCTAAAAATTCAAAGAAGTCAAACGTAGCAGACACATCTTTTGGGGCTCAAGCCGACCAAAGGGAGAGGTTGGTCTCAGCGCCCACCCCTGAATCAACGTCAAAATTCGCAAGTAAGTCGGGGCTCCTAAAATTCTTCTATTTAAAAGATCCAATTGCAGCGATCTACACGTCAACAGCTGAAGCCAGCAACTTACCAAACCCAATTTCCCCAATCAACGTTTTACCCTCTCTGGACAAAAACAAGTCAAGCATGAGCGACGGGCCAAATCCCTGTATACAATCCAAGGGTCCCCCACCCAAGGGAAGCACACTGACAATTACCGCACAAGTACACCATCTAAACCCCCATGCAGGGGAATACGACCATTCAGAAGCTCAAAAGCACACCTTGACGGACGCCACCTCAAAGGACAACAGCCGGAAAACAACTGACAGTACAACACTTACCAATCAGAGTTTAATAAACAACAGCTTTGCTGCGGTTGTGGCTCAATAATTGAAAAACTAGCAAGTCTGCCTGCAATTCTGATGGACATTTTACGGGAGGTAAGACACCCTCACAATTCAGTTGGAAAAATCAGAAACCTTACCCCGGAAAAATCACACTCCCCCCACAGGTCAATCATAAAGGAGCTCTCACCCAGTAATTACTTAAAGGACTTAGAATACATCTCGAGGGAAGTGGGGCTAGAAAGATCAGCACAAGACCAGGAACCAGCATTGCCGCCCCAAATTTTAGTTGAAGAGGAAAAAATTGTCGCTAAGGAGGAAAAAACAGCAACCAAGAGACAAAAGAAAAAGGCCAGGAAAGCCAGATTAAAGTATAAGCAGCAACAAACTTCAGACCCAGGGAAGCTGTTTCCGATCTTTAACGCAAACACCGCTCAGGACTCCAATTCCGTTTCTCCCACCATGCCCCAAGACGGCAAGGTCGGTCTAATGCAAATGCCAGTGAATCGAGAGTCCCAAATACCCTCGAGGGAGGACAAACCTAGGCAGAGCGCAACAATAACATCTGTTAACCAACACAGCACAATGAACTTGGTACTAGCCGAAGCTCTAGGCGCCCCAAATGAAAAAACACCAGTACCAAAGAACATCCAGATTCACATGGAAGGAATCGCCGGTTTTACCCGGATTACCGAAATGGGAGGCCCAGACCAAATAAGGCCCAGAGAAAACACGGGAGACTACATAGGGGGACAAGGTCTGTCAAAACCGGCTGATAATAACAGTCCGAAGTCCACCGGAACACAGTCCAGCCGCCAGAAACCGGAATCCCCCCAGAATAAAAAGTCAGGAGAAACTCAAGGACCACAGTTAAAAACTGTGCCTACCCGCATGTGCGTTACCGTTTCGGAAAAGCAGCGAACCTGTGCCCTACCACAAACTCGACAAAACTCTTTTTCAAAGGGGCATCACAAGCGAGGTCCAAACCAAAGTCCAACTAATCTGACATTGTCAGCTAATACGGACCGGGAGCGAGACCTCACCTCTACAATTCCCAAACTCAACGAAATTACGAAACTTCAACAGCCTAAAGATTCCAAAGAAATCCTTCATCATTCTGAAACGACACTCCACAATCTAACATTTATCCCGGAATATCCATCAAAGGGGCCTCAGGACTTCTTAAACCGAGGCAACCTGCTAAAATTATTCCAGGAAATAGAGAAGTTAAATGAGATAACGTCACAGGACCTTCTGACAGTTGAATTCAAAAGAATCCTCCATCATACTGAAACTGAAGTCACCGTCACAACGTGGGCCTCAAAAGCCATCGCTGACAAGATATTCTCCACAAAAGATCACTTCGAAATATGGGGAATCTCGCTTGTAAGAAACACAAGTCCAAGATATCCATTTCCGCTACAAATAAACACCTACAACGAATCACAGGGTAACGGAAAAAAACGTCCTCCGTTCTCCTGTCTACTAGGAGCACGTGCTACCTCTCCAGTCACTGCAAGCGTAGCGGAAGGGGTAATCTCGATTGATTCCAACCAACCAACTAGGCAGCACGATCGGGACAAAACAGATTGGTCCTGGATCCCAATGTTCCTGTGTAAAAAGGGACCATAACACAGAGAAACATTTCTTATCGTCTCCATGTAGGAGGGAGGAAAGGCAGAGTGCCAAAATAATCTCAACAAAAATCTCAGTATGCACATGGAACGTACATGGATTCCAAGAAATGGATCTGGACCACGAAACACAACTCTTTTTTTCCAACCAAGACATAATCCTGATTCAGGAGACATGGAAATTAGCACCAAGTGTAATACCAGGCTTTAAGACCCACCACATCCCGGCAGAAAGACACTCAAACTTTGGGCACCCCCGGGGTGGTCTATCAACTCACATCACTCAAAAATTCAACTGGTCATCAGAAACACTGGATGTAGGCCTCAACTGGGTACAAGTGACCAGAATCACTGAATCCATGTCAGCTGGGCCCAAACAGTGGCAAATCATAATCCTCAATGTCTATATACACCCGGATCGGAAGTTGCAACAAGAAAAACAAATGTGCCTGACGTCGCTGATTAAAACGATGCAAAAAACCTACCTAGGATGTCCACTACTAATCTCAGGGGACTTCAACTGTGATCTTATTGGTAAAGATAGGGCAAAAAGAATCATGCGACAGCCCAAAGGAGGGCTCAGGTTAGCCTTCGATCCAAAAGTCCTGGGTCTGACGATTTTAAACGGCAATATGACGGGGGATAGGCCGGCAGGTATTACGTACCTGAGTGGAAGGGTCCACTCAACAATAGACTACACAATAGTAAGTGACGACTTAATTCCAGACATCGAGACCTTCAAAATCGTCCAACGGTCAGAAAGCGACCATTTTCCCCAAATAACTTCCCTAAACACTGCGCCCAACGTGGCACCGAAAATAACAAGTCTGCTCCACCAAGCCTCTAAATTCAATTTAAAGAAACTAAAATGGCGAGGAGAAATGCTGGAAAAGATCCAGCTTGCCGCAACTGCTCGCAAATCCGAGTTAGGGCTTCAAAAAAAGGAGGAACTGGTAAAAAATTGGGAGCTATTGGTCCTGGACCTTCTTTACAAATTTCCAGCAACTTCAGGTGTACCGAGAAAGTCTGCCCTTAAAAAGGAGCCCTGGTTTTCCAACGAATTAAGAATAAAAAAAAGGAGGGCAGCAAATTCGGTCCGAGTTTTAGCGCGGCAAAAAAAAATGGGGTTACAAACCAATAAAGGGGATCTGACAGAAGCCAGAAGCGCTTATAGGAAGTCTCTAAACATCGCAAAATCAGCCTACAAGGAGAAGCTATGGTATAGATTGCTAAGTGCAGGAAAACATCCCAACAGTCGAGAATTTTGGGGCATCATTAACGCCCTAAACAAAGGACAAAACTCTACCAGGAAGCGGGAGTAGGAGCCGACTCTTGGTCTCAACACGTGCAATCCCTTTACAGTATAACAACAGCGGGCCTCCAAAACCACACACGGGTAACAAATACAGTAGAGAATGGCCAGTTGGGAACTTACAACACAGGTACAGTAGGACCGGTGATAAAGGATTGCTCAAAAGAGGAGATGACAGTCCCAGAATTAACAACTAGAGGGGCACTCTGTAAAATCATCACGAGGCTAAAGGCTGAAGGAGCACCAGGCCCGAATGGACTGCCCAACGCCATCTTTAAACATGACCCGGAATTCTGGGCAGAAATCCTAACGCCACTGTTTAACCAAATCTATCATGACACACAGGTACCTGCATCATGGAAGGGAAATGTGATACATCCAATATTTAAACATGGCGACCATGGCAACCCAACAAATTACAGACTCATATCGCTGATAGACGTTGAAGCAAAACTCTACGCCTCTTGTATCCTCCTAAAGCTGCAAGACTGGATCGAAGAATCTCACAGAATCCCCTGGTTCCAGACAGGATTTAGGCGGAATATGGGGACAATTACCAACTTAACTTGCCTGTCACTATTAACGGACAGAACAGCAGTAAAGGGTGCACGATTATATGCCTGTTTTGTTGACATCAAATCTGCCTTCGACAGAGTTAACCGAGAGCGTCTATGGGGTCAATTGCAGCTTTGGGGGACGCCAACAAAATTAATACAGGTAATAAAAGTTTTGCACGAAGATACATGGGCAAAGGTTAAATTGGGAAATGGAGCTTACACAACTAGGAACATACCAACCTACCAAGGCCTAAAACAAGGCTGTGTTTTAGCGCCCACCCTTTTTAACCTTTTCCTTTCCGATCTCGCAATAGTGCAGGACACAGATAAAGTGCACCCTCCTTCATTGGCAAACCGGCGAATTCCCTGTCTGCAATACGCAGATGACATAGTCCTGCTGAGCAAAACCCCAGTTGGTCTACAAAGAGCTCTAAACATCTTATCAGAGTACTTAAGACAAGAAGGTCTGGACTTAAACAAAAACAAAAAAAGTGGTCCGTTTAGTAGACCCAAAAAAACTTAGTTACACATGGACGTTCAACGGGACGAAGGTGAACGAACAAGGTTCGTATAAATACCTCGGAGTAACAATATCCCAGGGAGCAAAACTAAGGGAGCATATAACTACAATACGTGCAAAAGCCCAAAGTCTAATCTTTGCTTACCCGTTGCTAAAAACAAAAATGAATTGCCCGAACTACAATCACCTCTTGAAGGTCATGTCGGCACAAATCTTACCATCATTGTCATACGGTCTCGTCACCTGGTGTGGCAAGGAAATAGACCTACTAAATGAGCTCCAAACCAAAATCTATAAAGCAGTTTTTAATCTTCCAAAGAGTGCTTCAGCCCCGCAAGTAAGGCTGGAGTTCGGTCTGCAAAACCAGAAATATAGGAGCATGAGCGGCTTCATAAAACTGTGTCACAAGTTAAGATCTGCAGATCCGGATTCAATGGATTGGTTAAACTGGGAAGCCATAACAAATCAAGGAGTGAAGAGAACCCTGTGCCCTTGGGGTAAACATTTGAAAACCTGCGTAATAGAGCTTGGGCTGGAAGGAGCATGGGAGTCTGTGACGGATAAAGCAACCATAAGTAGATTAGCCAACAAGGCAGCAAGGATGAAATCTTTCCAAGATGACAAAGCGTTACTTCTCAAGAGGCGACATGGCTGGACCATAATCAACTCCTTCAAAGCTGGACGACCGCATGCATACTTAACCTCTCACTTCAATGTGCACACAAAAAGAGCCTTTACAGCCTATCGGATGGGTATGCACATTTCGAAGGACTTAGTACCATCCTGGAAAGGTAATCACCAGACCGAGAGTTGTAGACTTTGTGGCTACAAAACAGAATCACTAGCTCACTTTTTGTGCGTCTGTCCGGCTCTCCTGGAACAACGTCGTCGATTACTAAAACAGATCTGCAACGAGTTAAAAATCCGCACCTGCAGGCAAGCGGTAACTTCTTGGCTGGGAGGGAGCTCAATTATCTTGGCATGCCGGGGAATAAAATTCCTGGCAGAAGTGAAAAAATGCCTGAGTCTTGTGGAACAAGGACAGGGTGAAAGAAGTGGGTTAATTAACGCTGCCTTGATCCCAATGACTGGTAATCCTTGCACAAACATGTAATAACATTCTGACCTCCTAATGCCGGTGGGAGTTTCCCCGGAAGAAACCCCTTTTTAAAACTGTGTTACATCATTTTAACAAAGGAAGAGTCTAATCTTTTTAGTAAGCATTTTTTGTACAATAACATTAACATGTGGAAATTGTAATGATTTTAATTAATTATGCAATAAACCTTTTGACTTTGATGTAAACTCACTCATGGATTATTGGCAAGATTTAAATATTATCAAATAGCTTCATGGTGGTCAACCCAACTTTGGCAAAAGGAAGAAACTTATTCTGAAGTTTTAGACCAAATAGTGAGAGGTGGAACCCGGAAAAAAGAAGTGGCATATTGGTATGGTGCATCACTTAATCAGGAAGACCAGGCAAAAACTGATGTAATTAGATTATGGGGGGAGGACTATAGAGAGAATGCGGGGAACACAAGAGACATATATAAAGTTTGGTCTGACTCTTTCTTAATGCTACAGGAATTAGTGAAACTGGCTGCTCTGAAGAGAAATCACCTTTTTACGGCTTATAGAGTATATTGGTCTCCAGAAAAGCTGACTACGGTAATAGGGACAGTATACTGCTGTCCAAGATGTAAATTTCCAGAGGCAGATGATATCCACGTATTTATGGAGTGTGTAGAGATTAAACCTTACTGGAAAGAAATATGTTCTTTTTTGAAAGTTGTTCTGATGAGACCAATAGATTTAAGCATTGGAATGGTTTTCTTCGGTCTACCAAATGATTATCAAATGAATTCACCTATGTATAACTTTATATTTTATGTGATCCTTTTAGCTAGGAGAGAGATTTGCCGGCTTTGGAAATCAGAAGATCCCCCGGTATTTTCAGAATTGTTAAGAAATGTAATATCTATAAGTGAGAGTGACATGGCATGTGATATAAAAAGTAAGGCGAAGATATGGGTAAACTTGTTATGTTGGAGAGAAAGTGACAATGGGTCCAATGATTAAGCAAAAAAGAGAACACCGTGGACCCGATTTTCCCTAGTAACTAAGAGGGCTGGAACCGGATACAGTGAACGGGATTGGAGAAGGTCTCGGTGGAACTAAGAAAAGAACGCCCTATTCTTCTCTGAGGCCTATTCGGAGGGTTGGCAAAAGGCAAGGAGTAGATGGAGGTATTCTATTATGAGTTTTTCTTTTTTGGCAATATGAGGACAGAAAAAAAAAAAAATCAAAAATATTTTAAAAACATAATAATCAATTAATTATAATTAAATTACTTCCCACCCTATTCCCCTATAAACCCACAACCCGCTCTGATACTAAAAGGCAAAATGTAAACAAAATTACTAATTTCTAAACATACATTAAAAAACATGTTTAACAAACATATAAACAACATAATAAAATACATAACACTAAACAAAATTTCGATATTAGTAACATACATACCTTAATATCGATATTCTGTCTATCGATGTTATTGCACATCGATATTCTATACCATCGAAATTAAAACATCGATATTATTATATATCGATATTTTATTTTCGATATTTTGTCTCTCTACCGTATAAATTATTGACCCTCAGGCCCAACTCATCAGTACACCTCTAGACTTGTGGAGGACTCAGAAGGACTGCTCTACCAGAAAGACTGCTAATATGTTTCCCTGCTGCACTGCTGCCCTGCTGCCCTGCTGCCTGAGTAAGAAGGAATGGACCTGAATCTTGATACCAGGACCACCAGAGTGACTTAAAGGACAAGTTGTCTGGCCTCCTAATCAGAGCTTCTGGGATAGAAAAGGCTCCAGCCACCTGAACCCTGCTTCGGGACTCTACTTGCTGTGTGTCTTGCTCTCTAAGTTGCGCCACCCCAGTTCTGGACCGTAGGAAGTGGGCTTGAAGGTCCTCTCCCATCCCAGCTGTAGTCCTGTGAGCAGACCCGGTGCAGCACATCGCATCTCCCCACAGCAGCCTTGTATCCACCGCAGCATTACACATCCCCGATACAGGAGCTGGCATTGCAGCCCACAGCTTACTCAAAACAGTCTCCTAATCCAATGCTTAAAGACTTTGCTGTAAAAACAGCAAGACACTTTGGTACTTTCTAGCTTAGTGTGGATGGCACTGCAGCGATTCTATGCCTAAAAACGTTGCCTCTTGACCGCTGGTTGAAAAGCAGTGGTGTAACAAAACTTGAGGGGGCTCGCCTGCATGGTACGCGGAGCGGCCCCCTTCGAGCTCCATCAGGAGCTCTCTGGCTGAAGTATTGTGCTGAGGGGGCCCTCTGGAGCTTGGGGGCCCCCGCACTGTGGGGGCCTGTGTCACGCCCCTGTTGAAAAGGCTGATTAAGCAGCCAAACTGCATTCTGTGTTCATGCGCTAATTTAGATAAACAGTGATTACTTACATTCCAAAGTGCAGGTTTTTTTCCTGATGAGGAAATATTATGTGCATCCATAAGCGTCAGCAGTGGAACTCTCTACCTGCACCACCAATGGTCAGGATGTCCATCAACAACCCTCAAATCTTCTAATGTGTATTAAGGTTGGAAAGCCAAAGTGCCCCACATTCGAATATCTGGAGTAAGCAGGGGCCAAGGCAGAGGGGCTAGTTCAAAGATGGGAGCTGAAGGGCTGCCCTTTGTGGCAGCTCTCATTCGGCTTCAATCACCTTTACTTTTGGACATTGAGGCTGCTCGGAGTTGGGCTGCGTAGGCAATATTGCCAAGCAGAGGGACAGTAAGACTGTAGTAAATTAATTAATTCAGCAGTTGTTATGGAAAGTCAGTTGTGCCATGCAGTCCTACAATGAAAAACAGAACATATTGGATTTACGGTTATTCAAACAATTTGGGTGGCATTAAGTTGATTATGCAGAAACATCACAATTTACGGCAGGAACTGCTATAAGTTGCTGATTTTTACATTTAATAAGTGACTTTACAATCTGCAATTCAACATTTTCAAGTATTTTGTTCATGTTGGTCTGATTGGTATCACACGAAGGGATCAATTGCTTTCAAATACAGCATACTACAGTTGAGAAAGGCTGATTAAGCAGCCGATATGAATTTTGTGTTCAAGCACGACTTGGAATAAACAGTCATTACTTACGTTCTCGAGTGCAGGTTTTTCTCCGGCTGGGGAAGAAATATTGTGTGTGTGTGTGTGTGTGGTTGTGTGCGTGTGTATTACCTACTGGCGGTCGCCAGTAGGTATATATAGTTAGGATTTTTTCTCTATGGGATTTTTGAAAATTCTATGTCTAATAACTTTGGCGTTTGTGGACGGAATTGGCTGAAATTTTCAGGAAAATGGCACATTTTGTTTCTGAGCAGCCCCTGAAAATTGGGGGGGGTTCGTCCAGGGGGGGTCGAGAAAAAAGGGGGGTCCCAAAACGTGTTTTTAACATTGAGTTTTCCATAGGGCGGTTGGCCTCACTTTTAGCCCGAACGGCTGAATGGATTTGCACGAAACTTGGCAAAATTGTAGGGACTGGTAGCCCGATGTGCCTTTTGTAGGTCTCAATATATGTGCTCCAGTGGATTTTGAGAAATTAACGTTTAAAAAAAGATATATATCTGTAACAGCGGACCGGGCAGCGCTCCGGTTCGCGTACTTTTCGCGCAACGGAGCTTTGTGAAGCGAAGCTGATTGGTTCTCCGGCGTCTGTAAACATTCCAAACAGTCCGTAGCGGCCGCCATCTTGTCTCTCGGTAGGATCGAGAGACAAGAGGAGGCCAAAGCGAAGGGGCAAATGACCATAAGGGGGCATAGTAGATTCTCGCTGACCCCCTAGGTTTGATGTGGAGGTTTTAAAAGGGCCCCGCGGGGCAAAAAAAAATAAAATAATAATAATCGAACGGCTGAATGGATTTGCACGAAACTTGGCAAAATTGTAGGGACTGGTAGCCCGATGTGCCTTTGCTAGGTCTCAATATATGTGCTCCAGTGGATTTTGAGAAATTAACGTTCAAAAAAAGATATATATCTGTAACAGCGCTCCGCTTCGTGTACTTTTCGCGTTACGGAGCTTTGCGAAGCTGATTGGTTCTTCGGCGTCTGTAAACATTCCAAACAGTCCGTAGCGGCCGCCATCTTGTCTCTCGGTAGGATCGAGAGACAAGAGGAGGCCAAAGCGAAGGGGCAAATGACCATAAGGGGGCATAGTAGATCCTCCCTGACCCCCTAGGTTTGATGTGGAGGCTTTAAAAGGGTCTCGCAGGGCAAAAAAAAACAAAACGTTTTTTTAGTTTTTTTGCGTGGAGTGCGCCCGGTTCCCGAACCGGGAAGTGCCCCAGGGAGCGTACTTTCTTGAAAATTAGTGAAAAAAGTTAGAGTAAAATAATAATTGTGAGTGATCAGATGTAGGGTAGCTCTGAGAAGAGCTTTTGGGTTTATGGTACATTTAGGTACTTATAAGTAGGTACCAATGCACATTCTTAAATTCAGAATGAAAATTCTGTTGCCCTCATCTGAGAAGTGAACTCCATCTCCTCTGTAGATATCTTGCATGTAGTAACGCAAGTTATTGTTGTACAGGGAGCCCATTCCATGGTCTCTCATGTAAGCTGAAACAGATTTGTTTACATGCTTCCTCGATTTCTCAATTTGTGGACAAAATTGGTTCGACCACCTCCATTTTTGTCTTTGGCATATATTTGAATATACCAAGGCAGTCTGAGGAAAAAGTGCCATCAATTGCTCAAAGGTGTCCTTTAAAAGCATTTCCAGACCTACCCCAGTCAAAGTGCCCAAATCATTACCTCCACAGTGCACAATTAACAGGTCAGGTTTTGGCAAATGCATAAAGGTTTTCACCAATGGTATCAATTGGTGACATTTTAATCCTCTGTGGCCAAACCACTTAATTTCCACATCTTGTAAATTGAGGTTAGGTAAATTCCTGTTTTCAGCGTACCTCTGAGCCCAATAGATGTAACTATGTCCAACAATCCAGACAGAAAACATGGCGAGAGAAGGTTCTCCTGCAGTCAGATGAAGTGTGGCAATGAAATGGCAGTTGAAAAAATGAGAGTGTAAAATGAAAAAAACTGAGGAGTTTCTGTGTTAATGAAGCAGTAAGAGTGATTGGTGGATTTTGATTGCTGAAAACAGAAAGTTAGGGTGCATGGATGAGTTCGTTGAAAGATGTATTTTGAGTGGCGAAGAAAAAATCATTAAATGAAAGATTGCACTGGATATGCAGGTGCACTGAGAGTTCAGAGTTCAATTGCAACATTGTTGTGTGAACTTGGAAACACCAGAGGTCTTGCAAGAGGTGGTTGCTATGCAGAAAAAGCAGAGAGGGGGCAGAGGGGGGAAGGGTTTTGATTTGAAAAAAAGTGAGGGAAGAGTTTTGATTGGGTGACATGAGAGATATGTGTGAAGAATTACAGCATTTCTGTGCTTTTGATAGCTGCAGACTCTGGAGTGCATACCTTTTGCTCTGCTGAAGACAAATTGGTGTGTTTCTGAGACTGTTTTGAAACTCAAAGTATTTGCTAAGGTGAGAAAAGATTTCTTTAATTTAGATAGAAAATAGTGTGCTTTAAGGAGAAAATTATGAAGAAAGTTGTGTTTTTCAAATGTTGCTTTGTCTCAAGTGTTTTACAAATAGATTTTGTTTCTTTGAGAAATTGTAATTGGAGAAAATGTGAAGTATTAGTACTGACAGGGTTTTTATGTGCATAGGAGCTGTGGAGTGTTTTCAAATTATGACTTGTAAATCGTTTTTGAGAAAAAGCAATGGTTTTAATATTGATGACAAGGACATAATGGTGTCTGCTTCTTTATAAGGTAATTGAGAGTCTCTGATGTTATTTTTCCCATTTCAATGTAAGAAGTTTGTCTGTGGAGCAAATTGCTTGTAAATATGCTCCCACCTGTGCATGGCAAATTTAGATTTTGAATGTTTGCGTTACATAGGCATGTTAAAGGTGACTGAAACATGCTGCAAAGGCAATCAAAAAACGCTTTTATGTGTCTTAAGGACATTTTAAGTCATTTCCCCATGTGCAGTGTTTTCAAATTATGAGTTGAAAATCGTTTTTGAGGTAAAGGAATGTTTTCAAAATTTATGTGCGCCATATGCCCCCAAATTTCTTTTTCAGGGGTGCAGCAGGGTGTTCTTGAGACACCCCTGCACCCTCGGAAAAATTCGTAATTTGCGATGAGGTAATTGCTAATCGCAAATTGCACCTTCATTCCTATGGGCCTCCTGCTGCATGGAAATGAATGGGTAATTTGTAATTAGCAAATAGCTCATCGCAAACTAGGAATGGTAAAGAATCGCTATTTATTCCTTAAAGTTCGCTATTTAGGAAATGCAAAAAACTTTGATGATACATATGGCGGTTCATCTCTAACAAGATAAGAAGCATAGGGATAGATTTATGATGACTGGCGCATCACCAGGGATGTGTTAGTCATTCTGTGCCGCTGCTCCGTCACCTATGGTGTGCTGCATTTACAATGCGGCGCATCATGGGGCAAAAACAGCACAGATGCGTGACGTATCTGTGCCGTAAAGGTGGCGCATTGCTGGAGTTGTATCGCAAGTGTGATGAAGCTCCAGCAAGGCTCAGGGGTGCCCCTGTCGCAGGGTTTCTGTTCTCACACAGAACTGTGGACAGAGGATTGGAACCTCGGCGAATTAGGGTGCCCCAAAACTCACCTTAGTAATCAAAAACCCCTTAGCAAGCTAGGTACAGTGTCACATTGGATATAACAAACTCTCAATGTTTAGACAATCCAGAATATGAACTTATAGTACCTCAGGATACGTGGAACTCATGAACAGTCGGTCGTTATATATTTCTTAGAAACCAGAACATGGAGTTAAGAAGAACACATGTGTATTTGAAATGTTTATTACAATTCTGTATCGTGTTGTTCTTGAAACTTCAGCACTCGCTGTACAGATATAGTTTAACAAGTAAAGCAGATAGTAGAGCAATAACATATTATTCTCATGTAAATCACGATGAACTATTAGGTTGAAAGCTAAAGCAACAACTAAGTGTCGTGTGCAGAAGTTGCAAAAAAGGAAAAATGGCGTTTAAACCGGTAATGAGCCCATGCTAACTTAAGACGGTGTAAAGATATCCAGGATCTACATGACACCTCCCCATGATACGGAAACGAACTGAATAAGATAATAGAAGTGCCATCTCATGAGAGCAGATTGCAACTTTATATGTGCACGGTCCGCAAGGTAAAACATTAAAAAGTAGCAAAATTTAATGCTAAAGAAAAATAAAACAGCCAACTACTTTATCGAGGCTTAAGCCAATTGGCAAGCTAAATAATAAAAACTTGACAAATAAGTCAATGAATTGTCAATGAAATGCTAGTACTCAGCATATCAAACATGAAAAAGGTCTATGACATAACTGTGTATGCAAAATAAGCTGCAACAGCCTCTAATAGGAAGTCACCGTCTTCATCCGAAAAGAGTTCAGCCATCCAATTTAAAAGCGGAAAAGAACATACGTGCTCTCCCAGCACCAGATCCTCTATCACCATCAGAGGACAGCTCGGTGGGTTTTCAAGAAAGCTCTGTTCCAAGAAAGACTGTGTTGCCGCCAGTAAATTCCAGGGACCAATTAGTCCATGCATCAATGCCACAGCCATAATCCTTTCGCCAGGACAAACCAACTCGTGAGTAATGATAGGACTCATCAGCTGATTAAAGTCGACGTCAGGAGAAACCGGTCCGCAGAGACACAAATCAATGGCCCAATCGAAATCACAGGTCAGGCAGTGAAATACAGGCTGGACACAGGTGAAGTAGGAGAATCGAAAAGATAATCCATATGCCGTGCTTAATATCGCCAACGGCATTGTGCCATAATATTCAAGCATGCGATTGCGGAACAGCGTCAGCAGCTGCAGGGCGGGAGCTTGCACAGGAGGGACATCCATATTTAAAAATGTAAAAAAGCACAAGAGCGTCCGTTGGTAATGCAAGTAAAAATGGGAATCCACCAAGCACAGTGGAAAAAATAGAATGAAAGAAAGCAGGGATGACTCCAAAGATTTTCTCAAATGAAGTCACGAGACCACTGGTAACAACTTTAAAAAAGTGCGCCAGGCCGTTTGTGGAGGATGCGTTAAAGATAGTCCGAACCATGTCGCTGAAATGCAAAGGCGAATCAGTATTTAAAAGGGTCTGCACCTCTGTACGGGTGTTCGCTATGTGAAGCACGAAAGTTTCACGGGCCGAACTCAAGGCCACCTCTCTCCGAGACAAAAGAGCTCTTATTCTTGCCATGCCGTTGAAATGTGCTCCCAAGGTTGGTATTTGTGGCCCGATTGAAAACTCCCTATGTTCATGTGTGGGAGGAAATAGAACATTTCTGCAGCAAATAACCCGTTCACTTACTGTTACGATAAAAGGAATACTTTTAATTAGCCCAGAACAATCTTCATTATTGAGCATCAAATAACTACCATTTTCCAACAACTTGAACGTGGGGATGATAGCAGGAACTGGCGTGCCTTGCAACACGCAAGCCATATTTGGTCGGTGTTTGTTGCATGAACCGTGTAACTGTATGTGCCTACACATTAGTGAATGATCTGGCGTCTCAGTGCATTCCTCTCCATTCAGATAAACTTCTTGATCATCTTTGAAAATCTGTATGTGTATGGAAGCGACCAGACCTCATGAAGAAAACCACTACCTAAAGGTTCATAACGACCTATTGGTATATATTTCATACAATTTGAAAACTTATATAAAGCAAAAGGCAGCGTTATTAAACCGTGGATAAGGCACGTTGCCAAAGCAGCCAACCTTTTGGATTTATACTGGAAATGTTAAAGGAAGAATTACGGAGTAGGGCCTGTAAATCTTTAATGGACAACCGAGTAAAATTACTCCAACCATCATATTCCTCTAACTCCGGGATAGTAGGGGTGTTTAATTTTTTAGAAGTAGCCAATCCAAAGCATTTGGTCTGGGAAATTGTTTCATTCACAAACAACATATGATTTGGGATGAGACATGCACGGTGCAAAGCCTCAGTGCCTTGTACCTGCCAGGTTCGTGAACCCCAAACTGATGTAGATCCTGGATATCTTTACACTGTGTTAAGTTAGCATGGGCTCATTACTGGTTTAAACGCCATTTTTCCTTTTTTGCAACTTCTGCACACGACACTTAGTTGTAGCTTTAGCTTTCAGCCTACCTGCGTCAAGATCTATGCCTGCTTCAAGCAGGCGCAGGGTTTTGATGCAGCTTTGTCCTATCTGATTGTAAATGTGGCACACCGTGGGTGGCAGAGCAGCGGTGCACGTTAACTGGTGCATCCGTGGGGATGTGCTAGTTAATATAAATCTGCCCCTTTACATTTAATTATGTGCAGGGGACACAGAGTCGGTGAGGTTTATCCAAGGTTAAGAAGAGATGAGTCCTGTTCAGTGAAAAATTGGAGATAGGCTTCACCTCCTCTGCTCCTCAGCATCGTTGGACATGGTTAAATAATAGCTGCAAAATGTTATTCTTGTTAAACAATTTTACTATTATAATCTCTGAGATTTGTCTCTTACTGTGCAACATCTCATTGTTGTTATCTTTCTTTAAAGATAAAGACAACATCAACATGAGCGACAATCAGCAATCAGTTGATTTCGACCTCATCATTGAACTCGTAATTGAAACATCAGTGGATGTTGATCCCTTGGATGATTTCAATCCTGAGGATGAAGAAGAACGTGATGAGGATGCAGATTTGTCAGAATTGTATGACATAGGATGGGAAACTGACGTGCTTGAGCCTATGGAACTATAAACATTTATTTTATAAATTTATAATAAATAAAAAGTAAATATGTAAACCGTTTAATTTAAAAATAAAGACACCTTCAAAAACAGGTTATGTGTAGTGTCTTCAATAAAATATTAAAATATGGTCATAAAATTAGATCAGATTCATATATAAAACAGCACAGGTAAAATGAATATAAATTCCATTTCTTTTCTGCTATTTCTGTATTCTAAATTTGCCATGTACAAAAAATTCTTCTATGTAAAAATGTTAAGTAGTGTGTTAAGTTTTTGATGACTGTTATTAATTTACTGTTGGGTAATAGTGGTTAATAACATTTTTTATTATATTTTACCACAGATTCAACTGCAGATTATTTCAAGATTTTAGGATGCCAAGCAAAGAAAGAGTGAGAAAGGCTGCAAAACATCAAAGACAGCAGGTGAATGAGAAAAAGCAGCAGTCCTCTAACAAAAAGATTTGTCAAGTCACCAAGAAAGCACCGGGTAAGAGTACAAAAACATTCATAAGAAATATCTCTAGTAAAAAAAATATTACTACAGAAAATGTTTCAGTCCAGAAAAGGAGAAGCAATTTAAACGGTAAGGAAAGGCCAATGAGAAATGTTACTGCTAGAGTAAGAGATATCTCTATGCATGAAAGTAGAAGGAAACAACAGTTTAGGGACATTCGTAAACGAATGTTCCGCAACAGGATAATTGGCAATTTGTTAAAAAATATTAAGAAAGGTCAACAGAAAGTGTTTTTTTATAAGAGAAAAAAAATAGTTGAGAAAGTTATTGATCAGGCATTTGAAATTAAACGTAAGTTATTTATTTTGACAATCAATAGAATTAGGAAGCTAAACAAGGCAATTTATGATTTCAAAAGAAATAGTAGATGGAAGAGAATAGTTAATCGTAGTAATTTTTGTGAAGTTTTTTCTGGAGAATGGATGCATAGTTCAAGCTCTGAGGCATTTTTTAATGAGGAGAGTTATTTCCAGGATAATGATTTGGTGCATGCAGTTGACACCAGTGGTCGAGCTTATGAAGTGAAAGATGGTTGTCCAGTTGAAAAAGAAAAACTTGTGACAACAGAGATAGAAGAGGTGTTAGGTAATGAGGTTTTAGGGAGACGTCCTAAGGGTCCTGTGTACACCTGGAAGTGTAGTAGGATTTGCAGTGTACGACAGGATTCCATCAATTTGCTTTGTGATTTTATACGGTCATTTAATAAGAAAAGTTTGAAGCAGAAAATGAAGTTGTTGCAAGAATTAGATCCTTGCAGAGTGAGAGAAGTGATAGGTTTGCATGGTCATTCACTGGCTTGTCTTTCCAGGAGAGTATGCCAGAGTGTTTTTCATCATTTCAGGATGCTAGCAGTGCATCATAATAAAGTGAGGAAATTAGTTAGAATGTTGTATTATGCAAAGAGTCCAGCAATTATGCTTAAACAATTATGCGCTGCTCTTTTGCATGGTTCTGAAATAGATGTGAAGAATATATGTGAAGAAATTGAGTTTTGTTACTTTGGAAGTAAAGAGGAGAATGTTGAAATTGACCAAGAAGAAGAGAGTAATGTGGAAGATAGTGTACAGGTTTCCAGTACAGATAATTTCCAGAGGGAAATTGCGACGTTTGAGGTGAAATCAAGTGAGAGGCCAAATTTCACTTGTGTGTGTTGTCGACGCACTTATTATAAGAATCAGACTAAGTTAGTGGATTTATATGGAAAAAGTGAAAGGGAAAATAATAGTGAATGGAAGGATTTTACAACATACTTGATGGTAGAAAATTGTTTTGATTTGGGATTGGATCAACGTGTGTGTACTTATTGTTGTAACAAATTAAATCAAAACCAGATGCCTGCTAGAGCAGTTCGTAATAATCTGGAATTGGTTGAGATTCCTTCTGAATTGAAGGATTTAAATACTTATGAATCTATTTTGATTCAAAGTATCCATCCCTTTCAGGCTATTGTAAGAATGGAGCCAAAGACAGGGAAATTGCCTCCATCAGATTTACAGAGAGGATTAAAGGGAAGAGTTGTTTATTTGCCTCTAGATTTGAAGAAAAACATTAACACAATTGGAGTAGAAAAAGTGGAAGAGGAACCTCTTGTTATCTTAGTTAATGGGGTTCCGACAAAGAATAAGAAAATATGGCAAGATTTAGTAGATGTTAGGAAAGTCAAAAGGGCAACATTGTATTTGAAAAAATATAATAAATACTATAAAAATGTATATGTTGCAGAAGAGGAAGTAAGTGAGGAAGAGGATAGCGATTTGTGTGCTGGTCAAATTGAGAAAGTAGAACCCTGTACTAGTGAAGAAATATATGAACATTATAGTGTTCATCCTTTGCATTCCAAGGAAGTCATGGGGAATGCTATTGAGTTGTTTCAAATGAAACAAGCGAAAGGGAGTCCCATTAGTGTTTGGGAGGAAAGTTTGGAAGCTCGGTGTTTCCCACAGCTTTTTCCAACAGGTCAGGGAGGAAGATATGATGAGCGACCTCATCAAATTCCTGCTTCTGAATACCGGACTTTGCGATTGTATGCAGGAGATCCTAGGTTTCGACAATGCATTCCTTATTTGTTTCATCTCCTGTTTGAAAGCGATCTGTCTGGACTGTCATATGCAGTGAACCACATCTTGAAAAGTGGTATACACATGCAAAACATCTCGGCAAGTGACTTTATGGATAAAGTCAATGTCCAAGACAGTATTTTGGATTCTCACCTGATTAATCTCATGGCGTGTCAGCGTGGTACTAATGAGTACTGGTACCGTCGTCATGGTGATTTAAAATGTATGCTGAGGAACTTAGGAACTCCCACATGGTTCCTCACTTTGAGCTGTGCTGAGTATGGCTGGGAAGACTTACTTGAATTTCTACGAGAGGCAAATGCTAACGTAGAAAACATCGAATTCAAGACACCCGGAGAACTGTGCTCTTTGGATCCAGTCAATGTATGTAGGTACTTCAATCATAGATTTGAAGGTATGATGTCTTTCATCATGAATAAGAAGAATCCACCTCTTGGAGAGGTGTTGGGTTTCTTCTGGAGGAAGGAGTACCAAGCAAGAGGTGCTCCTCATATACATATGTTGCTGTGGATCAAGGATGCACCTAAATTTGGAACGGATGCAGAAGACTCAGTGATGAGTTTCATAGAACAGTATTCTACGTGTGCTGTTCCAAACGCAAAGGAGAAAAAAAGCCTAAGAGAAAAAGTTCTACGTTTCCAAAGCCATCGATGTGGAAAGTACTGTCGTCGTAAATTCCGGAACAAAGACAAGTTCTACACCAAATGTCGTTTCGGCTTTCCACGACCGGTGATTTCTAAAGGAAGAGTGAACAGTTTGATGTCTTCGCTGCGACATAATGTGATGAAGAAATCACCTAAAAACACATACAATTTGAAGAGGAACGAAGAGTCTAAGTACATCAACGACTACAACCCGGTGATTTTGTCCATGTGGAATGCTAACATGGATATACAGTTTGTGGCTGATAACTGTATGGCTGTGGCTCGGTATGTGACATCTCACATCACCAAAAAAGAGAAGACAGAATTGAAGGATATGTGGGAGGACATTTCCCATGAAAAGAGCCTCAGCAAGAAGTTGTACAGTTTCAGTCTGAAGATGTTGTCGCATCGAGAAATCGGAGCTTACGAATGTTCTGACCGGTTGTCTTCAGCAAGTCTCTATGCCAAGTCCAGGAGTATCGTTTGGGCGAGTGTTGGTCTTGCTGCAACGCGTAATCGAGTTCTGAAACCTGTGCGGGAAATTGAGTATTTGGCGGAAAAGGAGCCAAACAGTACCGACATTTTGAAGAGCAACATGTTGGATACATATTATCCAAATCGAAGCAGTCACCTCGAGAATGTTTGTCTGTATGAGGTTCTGCAAAATTACATATTCAAGAGGAACATCAAAGAAGATACTGAGAAAGGAGTGTATGCTGTAATAGGAAGTGAGGGATGTCTGGTCAAGCAAAGAAAATGCCACTTGATAAACCATCGAAAATTGAGTGGCGAATCTCCTGAAAAAAAGGAGTTTTTCTATTTAGCACTTTTGCAACTTTTTAAGCCTTGGCGTGCAGAAGAGGAACTGCTTGGAGATTTCCTTTGTTACGAAGACTCATTCAATGCTGCCAAGGAGACCATAGAATGTCCTGCTTTTCCCAAATATGTAGAAATGTTGAATGTGGAAATTGAGCAGGAAGCAACGATTGCAGCCGAGATTGCCAGAGACAGTTCTCAGGACAGTCAGAGTTCTGCTTCATTGAGTCAGGATCCACTAGGAGGACCTCTTATCGAAAATGAAGCTGCCACTGCTATGAATGAAGTGGAAAGAGCCATGGCACATGCTCAGGAGGATGCGGTTAACTTAGAAGAGTTGGAAAGACAACTCAACGTTGAGCAGAGGAAAATATATGACGAACTTACCATGCAAATTGATCATGGATTAAGTCATGACAAGAAAGAGTGCTCATGTACGTCGTTGAAGCCTGTCCGACTGTATGTGAGTGGAGAAGCGGGAACTGGAAAAAGTTTCCTTATTAAAGCAATTTCATGTTATTTGCAGGAAAGGACAGAGTCATCGCTGTCTTGTGTTGTCACCGCTCCAACTGGACTGGCAGCACATAACATTAAAGGGATTACTTTACATCATTTACTGATGCTGCCAGTGGAGCATGACAACAAATTAGAATATCACAAGCTATCTGGAGATGCTTGTTTTGAAGTTTCAAGAGTCTTGAGGAAAATGAAACTTCTTATCATTGACGAAGTAAGCATGGTTTCCAATGTCATGCTTGCCTTTGTGCATTTGAGAATGCAAGAAGTTCTCAAAACAGAGTATGATGTGTTATTTGGTGGCAAACACATCATTGTTTTCGGAGATCTTCTGCAGCTGACACCAGTGAAAGGGCAACCTGTGTTCAAAATGCTCACGCATGAAGATACCAGGAAGTGCTTAGGGAGCATTGGCAACGTCAATATATGGTTAAACTTCAATTATGCTGAACTGCATGAAAATATGCGTCAGGCAAAGGATGAAGTTTACAAGACTATTCTACAAGATGTTAGAATTGGAAAAGTGACCGAGCATGGGAAAGAAGCTTTACACGCACGATTACTGACAAATTTATATCCAGACGAAGATGTTGTGCCTGAGAATATTTTTCAGAAAGTTACTGAGAAAAAATCTGGAATATGTTTGATGCCAACTCTTGCAGAATGTGCCAAATTCAACAACAAAATGTTGCATTTAGAAAAGCAAGAGATTGTGAAACTGGAAGCTATTGACAGAGTAGAGCATATGGGATCAACAATTATTTTGTCTGAGAATCTGAAAACAAAATTGGATTCATTAGAGAAGAGTATATCTAAAACTGCGGGTTTTGAAAAGACTCTGAATGTGTGCTTGAACTGCCGTATAATTTTAAGAAGGAATTTACATGTTGAAAGAGGTCTGGTAAATGGATCAATGGGTAATGTTGTTGATTTTGTGAAATACAGAAATAGAGATGGAATTGAATTTTTAAAAATTAAATTTGATGGCATTGAGGAAGTACAGCTAATTGCTCGTTGTTCTGCTAGATTTTTGCTTGTAAAAGACTTATATGTTCGTCGTAAGCAGTTTCCTGTTTGCTTGGCATATGCGGTGACAATCCATAAATCGCAAGGTTTAAGTGTAGACTGTGCATTGGTGAATATTGGCAGTTCTGTGTTCAAGGAGGGTATGGCATATGTGGCATTGTCACGAGTTAGAACTTTATCGGGATTGTACTTGATTGAGTGTGATGTCACAAACATTTGTGCGGATCTAGATTGTGTTAAGGAATACAATAGGTTAAGAAGAGAGTATGCGCCACATTTGCCTCAGTATCCTTTGTTTGAGAAACGTGTGGTAGGCCGGAAACGAAGAAATGTGACCAATACTGGGGAGGTTGTAGCAAAAAGACGAAAAGTTGATGAACCTGAAATTATAAGCAGAAACAAAAAGGATTCTGTTGAAGATGTTGTTGGTTTTCAATTTGAAAACAGTTCTGGTGTCAACTGCTATGCTAATGTAGTGGTTAATGTTTTGTTTTCTCTAGAAAATGTAAAAGAAGAGATTGTGGTCAATTCTGATCAAAGATTTTGCAGTTTGTTAAATTCTGTGTTAGAGAAATGTAGCACTGATAGAACAAACATAGAAAGTGTGTCTGAAATTCGAAATCTGTTAGACAGATGTTCAGGCCAAACACAATTCTCTCAAAATAGTCAGCAAGATTGTCAGGAGTTTTTAATGTATATGCTTGATGTATTGCATGATGAAGGTGTAGATGTAGATCACCTGTTTGGGCTTTCTTATCAATGGCAGCATGACTGCGAGAACTGTAGGGTATCAAGTACTACTAGTGTAGACTCAGAAAGATTTATATATTTAACTTTGCCAGACAGTAAATCAGTCTCTTTTAATAAGCTAGTAAAAGCAGCTGATCACAACATGGAGTGTAGCCAATGTAAATCTGAAATGATGTCCACATTATTTATACGAACATATGGCCAGTATGTCATTTTAATGTTCCAACGATGTAGGCCTGATGGAACAAAATTGACAACTTTAATTAAAAATTTTGTGGCTTCACAGTTGTCAATATCAGGAAGGACTTTTGTAACTGTAGCAATTATATATCATGATGGTCCTTCAATAACATCAGGACATTATACAGCTTATTTAAAGTGTAGAAATGGCTGGTCATTCTGCAATGATTCTGTTTTAATTTTCAAAAAAAAATTGCTGTATGACCTTAAAAACTCTTACCTGGTGTTTTTAAAACCAAAATTTTAGGGAAAGAATCTCGGGATGTGCTCTGAGGAATTTCAAGAAGTTCTAATGGCTCCTACACGATTTGGCCTTGAGGATAAGTGTAGTACAGAGACATAACTTCTTACCATAACACTGGACGTCATGGAGAAATACGTGCACTTTGAATGAGTTCAGAAAAACTGTTTCTTTTTATAAGCTAATTGAAGCAGCCAATCAAAACATGGAGTAGAGGGAATGTAAGTCTGCAATGCTGTCTACTGTTTTACATTGCTTTGTCATTAAAAGTGATGTAGAGAATTAAATAATTGTACTAGTCATAAAGGTAGTGTAAGTCTGCTTCATAGTAAGCAGTATCAGTGTGATAGGAAATGTAGAACATGATTGAGCAAGAAGGGGAAGATATTACTAGTCCAGGATTGTGAAAATGATCTTCAACATTTTAATTGTGAAAGTTGCGGAAATACAACATGACGGGATTGGCTTAAAAGAATTCTCAGAGTTATAAATGGCTCAGACACGATTTGGCCTTGTGGAAACGTGTGGTAGAGAGCGAGAAGTCATTTATTGTATGTAACATGTTTTTGAAAACGATGGAGGTTTTCTTTCAGAAAGTGGCGGGTTGAAAGTAATAACAGCACAACAGAGTGTAAGCTGTTCATAGGACATCCTTGGCCGTCATGGAAAGTAAGTTAACTTTAAGGAGTTCTGAATTCTGATTTGTTATGTTGTATGGGTTTTTTAAACACAATCATTTTGATTGTGTTTTTTTTTCCCCGCTGTTATATGATGAATACCTTCAAGTCACTGTTTTAGTGAAATTTGATACATTCTGAGAACAGCAAAAATAAACCATTTAACATGTATAATTAATTCTGTTCTGTTTGCATTTATGATGTACATGTAGAACTGTGTAGGAGGCATGGAGAAGGTGAGGCTTCTGTAAGTGTCAAAGTTGTTGCATACAGTGCTCATATTCTACGTAGTCTTTTATATTTCATTACTTTCACTGTTTCTGACTGATCTAAAACATTTTTTTTTAAAAGAACAGTAAGTATAAGGGAAGGAAACAGACAGTTATGTTAAAAGAAACACAGCTATAGGGAATAAACTAGGGATACTGTTACCCGCAATCCTCTGCTGATGATGTCACTGAGCATGTCATGAATGATGTAATATGTGACATCATCAGCAGTGGATTACGGGTAATAGTATCTCTAGTTTACTCCCCTATAGCTGTCTTTCTTTTAACATAACTGTCTGTTTCCTTCCCTTATACTTACTGTTCTTTTTAAAAAAAAAAAATTTTTGGTTCGCTTCCGGTTCGCGTACCGGGGAGCGAACTGGGAAGCGAACTAAGAGAAATAGAGGTTGGCACACTTCCAAATATTGTACCAATTTTTTAATAACGGGGAGGTAGTTCTGAAAAGAACTTTTTTTTATTGTTTTTGTTGTTTTATATTTTTTTTATTATTTTTCTGAACATTTTTTTACTTTTTTTGAATTTTTCTGAACAGTTTTATATTTTTTTGGTTTTTTTTCGGAGGGGGCAACGAAAACGATTCATTGTAAAGGGCTCAACAGGAGCAACAAAACAAAAAAAAAGAATTTATTGTTTGGGGCGTTTCGGACAAACATGAGCATGATTGTCAATAGCTCTGTTGATCAGAGTGATGCTACTTTCTCCGTAGCAAATGAATCCACTGCAATGTACGCAGACTTGTTTTACTTCACGAAATCTCGTTTGTGTATTTGGCACCATCTCCCTGCCCTCTGGTCCCGTTACTTCCGGTACAACAGATCTTCTGGCCATAATAGGGAGATTATCTAGGTCGTTACGAAACTGTGCAGCACTGTAGTTGTTAGGATGCCACCTAGTCATATGGCGATGCATTGTGTAGTTTCCGAAACTGTATTTTTTGTCGGTCCCTCTGGACAGTCTATCTTGACATATAAGGCAAGTTACGTATCTTGCATTTACTTTTTTCTGACCTTTGGGAATTTAAAAAAATTGCCAAATGAAGTTTTCTTTCCGGTGAGACGTCCTGGGCTCCTCAGGCAAAAAGTGCCTCTCTTCGTGCTTGTCGTCCTGTTCCTCTTCTTCCTCTTCTTGCTGAATTATAACTTTAGCAGGTGGTCCACTCTTCCTTGGATGTGGTGGAGGTGGTGGGGAAGCACCAGCTGAAGCTACTAAAGAAGCCATTGCTCACTGGTAACAAAGGGTCTTTCTCTCACAATGATGAAAGTCAGAGTGAGGAAAGAAGGAGGGATTTTCATCATTTGGGAAAAACAATAGTTCTCAACCAATGAAAAGTGTTCATTTTAGATTATATGACCTAGTCTTACATCATTAGGAAACCAAAAGTGAAATGAACCAATGAAAAGTGTTATTACCAAGTCACATGACCTGCTGTGTTTACGTTACGCGCTTCGCAGGGCCTCCCGGTTTGCTTCCAGAAACCTGTGCTTTGCGACTCGGTAAACGTACCAGTTCGCTAACGTAGCACGTCATATGACGTATCACGCGACAACGCGAAACGTCATGCGGACGGGAGGCGTCACGATGTTGTTTTCTAACGCGGCAGTTGCGGTAAAGAAACGTTTACCGGCTCGCGGTCTATTTCGCGGCATCAAGGTCAGCTAACGGGAAGCTTCCCGATTCGCGAAGCAGGAACGAAGAAAAAAAAATATTTTAAAAAAAAGTTATTAATAAACATATAAAATATATTTTTGGATTTAAAGAAGAATACATTTTACAGCTACAGATATTAGCTGTTAAAAAACCAATGAAATTCACTGAAAAAACCATAGGTTATAGACCATATATAGTTAGGAATTAGCATTTACAAAACCTTGAAAATTCACTGAAAAAACCATAGGTTATAGACCATATATAGTTAGGAATTAGCATTTAGAAAACCTTATTTTACTCACACAAAACCATTGAAATTCCATATAAAGTTAGTTACACTAACTATATATCGCGCACCCGCAATCCACTGCTGATGATGTCACATATTACATCATTCATGACATGGTCAGTGACATCACTGATGACATCACTGATGACATCTCAAATGACATCACTGATGACATCACTGATGACATCTCAAATGACATCACTGATGACATCATGACACACCAATACCAGTTACTACATACGCACTCACTGATTCCTACGTCTACACACACATTCACTCATTCACCCATACAATCACTCATACATACAGTCACTTATTATTACAACACTATCATAAGCACTCATACACCTATGCAGACAGTCACACACTGCCACTCATCCATGGAGTTACTCACACACCAAGTCAGTCCTGTAAAGAATCAATCACACTTCCATTTCTTCATCTATACAGTTAAACACAGAACACCATACTTCAGTGACATCACTGATGACATCACTAATGACATCTGAAATGACATCACTGATGACATCTCAAATGACATCACTGATGACATCATGACACACCAATACCAGTTACTACATACGCACTTACTGATTCGTACGTCTACACACACATTCATTCATTCACCCATACAATTACTCATACATACAGTCACTTATTATTAGAACACTATCATATGCACTCATACACCTAGTCAGTCCTGTGAAGAATCAATCACACTTTGATTTCCTCATCTATAGTTAAACACAGAACACCATACTTTTCACACATATACTAACACATACTTACTCTCTTATACAATCACTGATACAAGTACACATTGATATGCACAGAGTCACACACCTCCCAGCCAGCCACACACACACTCAGTCTTCCATACATCCAGTCATTCTTCAATATGTAAAACGTATTTAAACTTTACAAAAACACACAGACACTAGATGATGTCATCAGTGATGTCATTTGAGATGTCATCAGTGATGTCATCAGTGATGTCACTGACCATGTCATGAATGATGTAATATGTGACATCATCAGCAGTGGATTGCGGGTGCGCGATATATAGTTAGTGCAACTAACTATATATGGAATTTCAATGGTTTTATGTGAGTAAAATAAGGTTTTGTAAATGCTAATTCCTAACTATATATGGTCTATAACCTATGGTTTTTTCAGTGAATTTTCAAGGTTTTGTAAATGCTAATTCCTAACTATATATGGTCTATAACCTATGGTTTTTTCAGTGAATATATATATATATATATATATATATATATATATATATATATATATATATATATATATATATATATATATATATATATATATTCACTGAAAAAAAACATAGGTTTCACACTAGTTATAGTTAGGAATTAGCATTTAAAAAACCTATTAAATTCACTGAAAAAACCATAGGTTTGACACCAGTTATAGTTAGCTGGAAATTTTACTGACATAAAACCATTGAAATTCCCACGTTATAGTTCATTGGACTCACTATAACTTGCGCGCCTGCAATGCACTGCTGATGACGTCACATAATACATCACTCATGACATGGTCAGTGACATCACTCATGACATCACTGATGACACCATCCAGTGAATATGTGTCTTTCTGAAAAATAAATATGTTTTATATATGTATATGTAAAGGTCAATGGAAGAATAAATGTGTAAATAAGTGTCTTAATGGATGTTTTTAAAAAAAAATTGATTGGTTAACTGGCTTATTAAGTGTATCTTAGTTAATACATATATTAGCGAGTATTGTTTAAATATTTAAATGTTTGTATCAGTGTTTCACTTTGTGTATAAGTGGCTGCATGGGTTGGTGAGTAGCTACATGTGTGTGTATATGGGTTATTAGATGTTTTTTTTAGTATCAGTATGAGTGTCTGTGTGGTTTGGTGGGAGTGTTACTTAGCACATAGATGCATCAATGACTGACTCACTGTTTGAATGTGTTTTGAAGACAGCATATGTGCAGGACTGTATGGGTGGATGAGTGTGTATATGTGTGTGTTAGTGAGTGAATGACTGTCTCACTAGTGTCTTTATCAGTAACTACATATGTTTTAATCTAGTATATGTGAGTATTGATGTATATAAGTGAGTATATGTGAGAGTGAGAGATTGAAAGAGTTCTTGTTTAAATAAGTATGTGTTTCTATAAGTGATTGTTTAAGAGAGTAAGTATGTGTAAGTTTCCTTAGAAGTAAGGTGGTAGTGTGTGTATAGCAGTATATGCAAATAAATGGATGTTCAATAGTTTATTTGCATGTGTGATTATGTGTGTGAGTAACTTTTGGATGACTGTCGGTGTGTAACAGGATGTATAGGTGTTTCACTACATATGATGAGTGAATATATGTATGAGTGACTATAAAGAACTGTTGGTGAATGAGTGGATGTGTATATAGATGGTGGTATTACTGAATTGGTTGTTGTAACTGGTATGGGTATCTTTTTTTGAAAATTTTAGTTTCTAATTTTGAATATGTGTTTCAAGGGTTACATTACACTGAAAGGAGGTCTGTCACTCTGTCACAAGGATGGTGTCATCAGTGATGTCATGAGTGATGTCACTGACCATGTCATGAGTGATGTAATATGTGACGTCATCAGCAGTGCATTGCAGGCGCACAAGTTATAGTGAGTCCAACTAACTATAACGTGGGAATTTCAATGGTTTTATGTCAGTAAAATTTCCAGCTAACTATAACTGGTGTCAAACCTATGGTTTTTTCAGTGAATTTAATAGGTTTTTTAAATGCTAATTCCTAACTATAACTGGTGTGAAACCTATGGTTTTTTCAGTGAATTTCATAGGTTTTTTAAATGCTAATTCCTAACTATATAAGGCCTGAAACCTATGTTTTTTTCAGTGAATTTCAAAGGTTTTTTTAATGCTAATTCCTAACTATATAAGACCTGAAAGCCCACCAGGAATCTCCAGTATGCACCAGGGGACTGCATTGCAGAGAGGTGTAATGAAGCCACGCCCCTTTTTACACCTCTCTGCAACGCAGCCCCCGTGCATGTTTGAAGAGGGGGAACTAATTCCACTTGCATACTGGGGGCCCCTGGGGGCCAACTAGCCCACCTGGAACGTCCAGTATGCGCCAGGGGGCTGCATTGCAGAGGTGTAATGAGGCTATGCCCCTTGTTACACCTCTCTGCAACGCAGCCCCCTGCCGCGTTTGCAAAGGGGGAACTAATTCCCCTTGCATACTGGGGGTCCCTGGGGGCCAACTAGCCCACCAGGAGCCTCCAGTATGCGCCAGGGGGCCGCATTGGAGAGAGGTGTAATGAGGCCACACCCTTTTTTACACCTCTCTGCAACGCAGCCCCTGTGCATGTTTGAAGAGGGGGAACTAATTCCCCTTGCATACTAGGGGTCCCTGGGGGCCAACTAGCCCACCTGGAACCTCCAGTATGCGCCAGGGGGCTGCATTGCACAGAGGTGTAATGAGGCTATGCCCCTTTTTACACCTCACTGCAACGCAGGCCACTGGCGCGTTTGCAGAGGGGGGACTAATTCCCCTTGCATACTGGGTGTCCCTGGGTCATATCTGCCCAAACACCGATATTCCGAACGATTGAAAATGACTTTTCTTGGGAAACATTTGGATTTGGATTATCATGTCCTATACTTTGGAATTTTTGAAAGACTGACTTTGAGGATGCTATAAATTACTCAAGTCTGCCCGAATTGTGTGGGCAAAATTGATACCTAGTCACTTTGAATGAGAATGTACTTACGTCTCGTCTAACATTTGGAAGAAATATCTAGTTATATGACAACAGGATACCGACATAACTTGAAGGAAATAAGAACGCCCTGAAGAAGTTCTGTTGTACAGAACGAAACGTTTCGGCTGGCTGTGGTACATAAACTTAAGGAAAATAAAAGTATTTCAATATACACCAAGATTCAGCGCTTCAATAAGGACTTTAAGTGATATGATTTGATTGGACTTATTGTGCAAGTGGTGCTGTGCCAAACTTTGGAATATTCTCCACTACTCTCTGCTACTTACTCTCTCCTACTCCACTACTCTCAAATACTCACTCTCTACTACTCATTCTCTACTACTCTACTACTCTCTACTACTCTCTCTCTACTACTCACTCCCTACTACTCACTATCTACTACTCTCTACTACTCACTCTCTACTACTCTCTCTCTACTACTCACTCTTTACTACTCACTCTCTACTACTCTCTACTACTCACTCTCTACTTCTCACTCTCTACTACTCTCTACTACTCTCTCTCTACTAGTCTCTTCT
Organism: Lissotriton helveticus; assembly: GCF_964261635.1. Classification (NCBI taxonomy): domain Eukaryota; kingdom Metazoa; phylum Chordata; class Amphibia; order Caudata; family Salamandridae; genus Lissotriton; species Lissotriton helveticus. The sequence goes on along the minus strand of NC_136065.1, from coordinate 918,403,088 downwards.
ACTCACTCTACTACTCACTCTCTACTACTCTCTACTATTCTTTCTCTCACTCTCTATTACTCTCTACTACTCACTCTCTACTACTCTCTACTACTCACTCTTTACTACTCTCTACTACTCACTCTCTACTGCTCTCTACTACTCACTCTACTACTTACTCTCTACTACTCTCTACTACTTACTCTCTACTACTCATTCTCTACTACTCTCTACTACTCACTCTACTATTCACTCTACTACTCTCTACTACTCACTCTCTGCTACTCTCTCTACTGCTCTCTACTACTCTCTACTACTCACTCTCTACTCTCTATTACTCACTCGCTACTCTCTACCTCTCTACCTCTCTCTACTTCTCTCTCTACTAGTCTCTACCTCTCTACTGCTACCTCTCTACCTCTACCTCTCTACCTCTACACCTCTACCTCTCTACCTCTCTCTACACGCACACATATACACATATATATATATATGCATATATATGCATATGCATTTATATTTATGTATGTGTATGTATATACATACATATATAAACATATATAATCTGTATATCTATATAAATACAAATATAAAGGCATGCATACACATACATATATGCATACAGATGCATGTTATTTACATGAAAGTTTAAAAAACACTAATAAAAGCAAAGCTAAAAAGCCACCTCATTACAAACAGAATGGCTTTAACTTAAACGAGGGAGAGATCTATTGCATTTTCAATGCTTGTTTACTTTGGTTCCATCAAGAAGGCATTCAGATGTGTCACACATTTGCCATAAATTCTGAATGTTAGCACTCTAGTTGCTCATTAGATCACTGTAGTAAAGCTACTGCTCACCAGGGAAGTCTGCTGCTGGTATTCAAAGTGCATGTTTCAGTCTGCATGTCAGAATTTCTTTAATGAAATTGAAGAGGATTTGAGAAGTCACTCAAAATGTGCCCTAATTTTTCTTTCTGCAGCACTAATCATACTTTCTATGGCAAAATATACCCCCTCATTTTGTTACTTTTTAAATTAAATGTTTTAAGAGTTACCACTTTATTCCAATCAAGATGGCTTCAGGTGTGCCATACCTTTCTAATAAGTAGGACTGTTAGCGCTCTAGTTGTTCTTTAGAACACTCTGGGACATTCTGTCATTGGGCTATACTTGGGCTACATCTCGGTGATATTTGGGCTACATTTGGGCTCTTTTGTCTCTGGTGGCCATCTTGGGAGACTGCATGTCAGAATTTTTTAATGAAATAGAAGAGGATTTGAGAAGTCACTCAAAATGTGCCCTAATTTTTCTTTTTGCAGAACTAATAATACTTTCTATGGCATAATATACCCCCTCATTTTGTTCCTTTTTAAATTAAATGTTTTAAGAGTTACCACTTTATTCCCATCACTATGGCTTCAGGTGTGCTATACCTTTGTAATAAGTAGGACTGTTAGCGCTCTAGTTGTTCTTTAGAACACTCTAGGAGGCTGTAGTAGAACAGAAAGGAATCAACTGACAGTCTCTGTCCTTGTTGGATGTACATGCTTTACTGAGAATGTCAGACTTCATTCTCACATGACTGAGAAAGATAATGTGAATTTACAGAAAATATGCTTTCAGTTTAGCTTATAGATCCCCTTCCAAACCACTGTGGGAAAATCATGAGATATTAGTTTTCTTTCAAACATGATTCATGATATCAAACCAGAAGGCTTTTTCACATGGTAAAATCACCTTAGAACACACCACAATTCCTAAAATGAGTATGGTACCATCAACAAATGATTTATAATGTAACTAAAGTCCTAAAACCCTCTATTAACTACAATGCTTTTTAATGAGGTGCTATCATGTATATTGGTCCCAAGATGGCTGCCAACACTTCTTTGATGAAGTGCTGACAGCTAATCAGATCAGATGTGTGGTTAGGCTCCGCCCAGATATATATATTTTTTTGAACCTAAATTACTCAAAATCCACTGGAGCACATATCTTGAGACATAGCAAAGGCACATTGGGCTACCAGTCCCTAAAATTTTGCCATGTTTTGTGGAAATCCATTCAGCCGTTCGGGCTAAAAGTGAGTCCAACCGCCCTATGGAAATTAACATGGGGAAAACATGTTTTGGGACCCCCCTTTTATCTCGACCCCCGCTTGACGAATCCCCCCCAAACTTTCAGGGAAGGAGCAGAGCGGAGCGGGCCATCTTCTTTGAGAAATTTGCGAAGATTCGTCCACCGGCGCCAAAGTTATTCCCAATAGAATGTTGCGGATTTCCTATGGAAATCAATCCTAACTAAAACTACCTACTGGCGACCGCCAATAGGTAATATATATATATTACCTACTGGCGGTTCCTTCAATAGATATATGTGGAGTACACATCTGTAGTAGTGATTTATTTCTACTATCCAAAGTGATATGTGCTTTACCATGATCTAGACAAGCAAATTGATTACTGAATATTTGGTAAAGTCCCATGGGATACTATGATCAATGATATCCCACTTGGTATTATTATTATACATGATTTTTTAAAAATCGTTTGTATTTATACATAAATTTACAATGAATTTTAAAATATTTAATTATTTATATATTTTATAAATTGTACAAATGTGTAAATTGCATTCACGCTCGAATTCCTATGTACAACATGGTTTGACAGTATTTCTTCTATGTTGTTGTTTGTACTGTGAATTTGCCCGCGCACTAGCACTTTAAATACCGACACCAGCTCTAAGCAACTTGCCATGTGATCAAGCTTTGTGAAAGGAGAAACGCGTAATGGCGGCTGGCTTGCTGGATGAAATAAAGCACCTTGACTAAGCACTTACTTATGGGTCTGTTCCTTTGTCATTTGGAACTAGGCTGGAGCGAATGCTCGAGTCAGTTGGCGAATTGCATTCATATATATATATATATTACAGTTAGGACCTAGTTTTCATAGGAAATCCACAACATTCTATTTGGAATAACTTTGGTGCTGGTGGACGAATCTTCGTGAAGTTCTCCAAGAAAATGGCCTGCTCGGTTCCGCTCCTTCCCTGAAAGTTTGGGGGTGATTCGTGAAGTGGGGGCCGAGAAAAAAGGGGGGCCCCAAAACATGTTTTCCCCATGCAATTTTCCATAGGGACCTTTAGCCAGGGCTACAGCCCTAACGGCTGAACGTAATAAGAACAAAATTTGGCAGAGAGGTAGAGTTCTGTTCGCAGATTGTGCTTTTTGTTAAATGGTGTAAATCCGTTCAGTAGTTTCTGAGAAAATTGCAAGTAAAATCATAGCGATATCTAGAGACGGAGTTCAGCACGCGTACGGAAATCTGTTCAATTATGAGCGCGAGCTGCATGCTGATTGGCTGTAAACTGTCTGTCAACACTCGAAACCAGGAAGTGTTGGTGGCCATCTTGTGCCTCGCTAGAACCGAGTCACAAGAAAACAGTAAAACAAAGTTGAGAAATAAGGGAAGGGGGTAGGCTAGAAACATCCTGACCCTCTAGGCTTGCTCAGGAGGTCGTACATGGATGTTTAGGCTCTATTTTTTATTTTTATTTTTTTAAAGGAAAATCACGGCGTACGCGTATGGAAATACGTACAATTACGAGCAAGAGCTGCATGCTGATTGGCTGTCAATACTCCAAACCAGGAAGTATTGGCAGCCATCTTGTTTGTCGGGAGAGCAGAGTCACAAGAAAACAGTAAAACAAAGTTGGGAAATAAGGAAAGGGGGCAGGGTAGAAACATTCTGACCCTATAGTCTTGGTCAGGGGTGGCACATGGATATTTAGGCTCAATTTTTATTTTTTTTTAAATAAAAAATGGCGGGGTACTCGTGCAGCACTTGTACGCAATGGAAAAGGTGGAAAAAACTAGTAGTCCGTTTTATTCATTAGGTTCCAGGGGGCAAATCACGGGGGCAATTTTTTTGCATAATGGGGGCTTGTAAGGTGCCCAGAGCACTGGGGAACCGCAATGCTCTGGTTTTATTTTTTAGTATGCGGGGGGGTTACGGTCCTACTCCCCACAGTCTCGGTGAGCGGCACCCCTCGGGTCTTTTCTAAAAAAAAATATGTTTTGAGCTCTCTCTCTCTCTCTCTCTCTCCCCGTACACGTCGTGGGGAACGCCACCTTTCTGGGGCAGTGATTTGTAAAATGACCTTCCAGCTCCGGGTACCTGCATTGTCTGGAGTTTTTTATTAATGTTGGGAGGGTGGGCTTGATAATACGTCCTTGTCAATTCCCATAGAAACCTATGTTCTGGTGTTAACATGGGCTTCTATGGGAAATAACAAGGCCGTATTATCAAGCTCATTATTGCCGTTTTATCGGCAGTTTCCTGCCAATAAAACGGCGATAATTTTAACACCGGTCCTTGATAATATGCACCTAAGTTTACTGGTCAAAAAAAGAGCAATAGGCCATATTATCAACAAAAGGCGATTCATTATCGTCGCTATTATCGGCAGGAAACTGCCGATAGAGCGGCAATAATGGGTTTGATAATATGCCCTTGTGAATAACCATAGCAGCCCAGGTTAACATCAGAACCTGGGCTGCTATGTGAATGTACAAGGGCCTATGGTTTTTTATTAATGTTGGGAGGGTGCGCTTGATAATACATCCTTGTTAATTCCCATAGAAGTCTATGTTCTGGTGTTAACATGGGCTTCTATGGGAAATAACAAGGCTGTATTATCAAGCTCCTTATCGCCGTTTTATCAGCAGTTTCCTGCCAATAAAGCTGCGATAATTTTAACACCGGTCCTTGATAATATGCAAGTTTACTGGTCAAAAAAAGAGCAACAAAGGGCGATACATTATCATCGCTTTTATCGGCAGGAAACTGCCGATAAAGCGGCGATAACGGGCTTCATAATAGGCCCTTGTGAATAACCATAGCAGCCCAGGTTAACACCAGAACCTGGGCTGATATGGGAAGTTACAAGGGCCTATTATCAAGCACATTATTGCCGCTTTATCGGCAGTTTCCTGTCGATAAAACCGGCGATAATGTGTCGCCTTTTGTTGAAAATATGCTCCTTCATTTCTATGATAGCATGTAAAGCTTTCCTTTTTTTGTGTAGCAGTTGTACTCTCTACGCATGTGCAGCGTCGTTTCGAAGCCCACGTTTTCTTTTTCTTCAAGTTCAACAAGCAAACCTTTCCTTATTTCAGGTAGTAAATCTGTTGCTTTCTTTTGCCGGTTCGTGTGTGTCATCCGCTGCTGTACTTTTGTACCGTATTAATAATCATATTTTTTTAATATTTATTTGAAAGGTAGTGTCGAGGCGCCAAACGTTGATTACGTACTCCGTCCAGCGCCATTTTAGTAGTTTTTCACCGCTGTTTTTATTATATCTGTTAGTTAGAATTCAGGAGTTTTCAATCCTAGTCTTGAATATCGTACTATAGTATTTCAACATTATTTTTATTGTGGACCGTCATACCCCTCCCCCACAAAATAAAAGAAGTATGTCGTTTTTTTCATTAACTTTTATTAAACAATAAATATAAACCAAACTCAATTATAACTATATTAGAACTAGAAAATAACTTTAACAAACAATGTTATAAACAAATTGTGAAATGGATTCCGAAAGGTGTCCAATTGGTAATCTGCAAAAGAAAAAAGAAAATTAGAGTTTAGAATTATGTAGACGTGAGTAAATGAGCTGAAGCTTTACGGGGCATATTATCAAGAATGGCGATAAAATTATCGCCGTTTTAGCGGTAGGAAACTGCAGCTAAAGCGGCGATAATGGGCTTGATAATATGCTCTTGTGAATTCCCATAGCAGCCCAGGTTCTGGTGTTAACCTGGGCTGCTATGGGAATTCACAAGGGCATATTATCAAGCCAATTATCGCCGCTTTAGCGGCAGTTTCCTGCCGCTGAAACAGCGATAATTTTATCGCCGTTCTTGATAATATGCCCCTACAAGTTTTGGTAACTCTACGGTTTTACGTGTGCAGAGTGACTTGTACATTCCAGTTCTGTTATAGTGCCATGTTCAAGTGGTGTCTATATGGAAGTGCCTATTGCGTTACTGACGCACGTTATGCCGACTTACTTCTAATGCATTGCTATGAAGGCTTTGTAGATCTAGGCCTCTGTTCTTACCGTTGTATAAACCTTGCGGCTAAACATTTCAGGCAGTTGGTGTCACAACTTGTTTTCAACAATTCTTATACACGTCCAAGCAGACAGCAGTGTCTAAGTTTAAGAGAGAAAGAGAAATTATGTCACAGAGAGTGAGAGAGAGTAAGAGAGAGAAAACAACATTAAAACTGTGTCGCAGAGTCTGGAGTTGAGATTTTTTCTTGACAAGTCAGACGTAGATTTATTAGCTCCTTGCATCCCTTCACCCATGTTAAAAGTGACTCAAAAGTGGAGTAATAAGGTTGTGGATCTGTTTGTCAGACTGTTGTAACCTATCTGTTGTCACTGCTCGGAGGTAATTATAGATTTTACAGAGAAGCTGCTGTACATTACGCACTCTGGGCCATAATATCAAGCCTGGGCGACAAAATTATCGCCACTTTATCGGAAGAAAAGTGTCGCTAAAGTGGCGATAATGTGTTTGATAATATGCTCTATGGAATTCCAATCGAAGCTCATGTTAGATGTCCTTCACATCTAACATGAGCTTCGATTGGAATTGCATAGCGCATATTATCAAACCGATTATCGCCACTTTAGCGGTACTTTGATGCCGATAAAGTGGCGATAATTTTGTCACCAAGGCTTGATAATATGGCCCTCTCTCGTTTCACAAATAAAGCTAACACTACAGTTTTAGGAGTGCAGTGTACCTGGTACATTTCAGTTGTTATAGTGCCGTGTTCAAGTGGTGTCCATATGGAAGTGCCTACTGCGTTACTGACGCCCGTTATGCTGACTTATTTCTAATGCATTGCTATGAAGGCTTTGTAGATGTAGGCTACTGTGCTTACCTTTATAAACAGTGCGGCCACCGGAGTTCACCACTCAACTTGAACTCTGCTTCTATACGTCAAAGTATATTCAATACGTTGGAGACAATTCCATTGCTGTTGCTCGATAGACCGTGGTTGCTTCTGAACGATGTTTGGTGAAGAAAACAAAAGGATATTTTGATTAGTCATCGTAAACTGAGTTGCGTAACTACTATCAAAAGTGAATTTTAATGTGAGTTCTTAATATTCCGTAGTTAGACTGTTGCAGCTTCAGCAAACAAAGGAAGATCAATAACTTAATACAGGCCTGGGACGGCCTCATGACGCAGGAAAGAAAATGCTATCATGGACGCACAATTAATAATAATAGAGGCCTAAGCACGTGGCGTAGTACAGAAATACGACACAGAAATGTATGCACGCACAATTTTTAAAATTAGAGGTGTATAGGACCTTGTGACTTAAAAAGAAATATTTCAATTATGTAAGCACAATTTAAAACCATTGAGGGGTAGGAAAGCCATATGAAGGAGAAAAAAATAGCATTATGCATATACAATTTACAGTGGAGGCTGATGTTGTGACGTCTACTCTTACCTTTGCTTTTGTCGTCTTTTGTCGTGTCTTCAAAGGCTGCGGTTTCACTGAGTCTGGGGTGTTTTCGACAGTCTGTCTGTCACCGCAGCACAGGCAGGCAAAAGAGAGCGTGCTCACGTCAGTGCCCGCATTATATGGGAACCGCTGGGGCTGACCAAACAAAGCCCAGGGCCATCATTGGTAGCGTTTTCGCGGTCTGCAAGAATGACGGCCCTGGGGGACATCCCATTGGGTAATGTATTGGTTTCCAGGCTTAGTGATAGCAAGCATGCTAGGTGGTGGCATGTGGGTAGTGTGGGCGGGCGTTCACCGCACATGTGCAAGTATGAGTGTGTGCACTAACAATTAACAACAGAGAGAGATGGGGGCGGTGTTATAATGTACGCAGAGGCAGGCCCAGAATCGGATCTGCAATGAGTGAACACTTCTAATCATTCTCCTTAGCACGCCCTGAGCTCTGATTTGTCACTGAGAGGGTGATCGCACCATAGTTTGTACTGCTTATCATACTCAGCGTGTACCCGCGCATACGGTACGAATATGCTTTGACGTTACGCGTCGCATTAAAGCTTCCGTGTGACGTCATGTACGGCGTTCTGTACGCGAAAGGGGGCAATGTTTCTACTAGGTTTAAAACATTTATTTATGTATTTAATGTACATACTAAGGGCAGACATTTGGGATAACTATGAATTTTTTTTAATACTTGTAATAATCATATATTATTTTTAAAAACAATTACACAAATCGCGGTAGAACATCATGCGTTCTGGTATCGAAATAGCTGCGTAAGCACATCATAAGCGTACGCAAAGGCATGTGACTTTAAAAGTAGAGATTTGATTGGTGCATAACGTTTCCTATTGCGACTGTTGAAAGTTCCGTCCCATTATAATTATTCGACTTTGAGTTTCTAAGAAGAAGCATTTCTTCTGAGAATCTTCTCAAATAGACGGAAGATCACAATAATAAGAGCAATGGAGTCATCTTCCAGCAGTTCTTCAGAGGGAGATTTCATTCCTGAAGAACGTCCAAAGAAGGGCAAAGAAGCTCTAATTTGGAAGTTTTTTACTTTTCCAGAAGTACAATAAAAGGTTAATGCTCCAAAAGTAACTTGTAAAATTTGCCAAACAACTCTTTCAAGGGGTGATCCATCTAAAAAATACTCCTTTGGCACAGCAAATATGGTGTGACACGTGAAGACCCTGCACCCCAAGAACTTTGCTCGAGCTGCAAGACGGAGGTTGCACGAGAACCCACCTGCTGCTACAACAAGCACATCAACTGCGGCAACAGCATTTTCAGCAAGCAGTCCACACCCACGTATTGATTCTGACTTTGCTAAAGTTAAAATTCTATGCATTTTTTGCGATAAACTTTTGTGTTATGGGGAACAGTCTATAGACCTGATGAAACCCAGGATGCAGGATCATTGCTGTCCTCGACATTAGTTGTTTTTTTTTTCATTCTTTTGTTCCGCTTGGAATTTGTTGACAAAACACAAAAAAAACTACAAAACAAAAAAAAAAAAAAAAAAAACTGTTCTTTTTAGAACTACCTTCACTGGTCAAAGAAAGAACTATATTTCTATGTTAGTGTGTAAAAGTTTGTCAGAATGAATGTGTAGTTCATAAATGAATGAATGAATATCTTACGGAGAATGTGAAAGTGTCAGAACTATAAGGAAGTGCTACAGCATAAATCTATAAGGTGTTTATCTATAGTACACTGTAGTATGTCCGAAGCACTAGAATGTAACATATGTACATAAATATGTTACAAGTCTATGCTTCAATTTGCGCTGCTGGTGAAACTGCCTGGGTGAATTTGTATGTGTTAGGGGAGGATTTACAATCCCCTTGTGCCTTTTTTACACAGCCGTTGCGCCACTTTTGTGACACAGCGGTGGTGCAAAAGATGTGCCATGGTGTGTGCTACTAACAATGTGACGCATCTGGAGGGTGTATTACATTGTAAAGAGCTGCGCCAGAAGAGGCTTTCTTGTGCAGAAGGGGGTGCAGCAACGCCTCCTGAAAGTGAAATGTATAACATTTCATTCAGTCACTTTTGAGCTTATGCTGCGTCAAAACCTTGCACATGCTTGAAGCAGGTGTAAGGATTGATACAGCATTGTGAGCATAGGGCCCCAAGAGCATTGGTGGAGCTGTGTTATACTTGCAACCGAAGTCAAGCAATTATGAATCCAAAAATTCCTTTGCAATTTAGTTTTGTTATTATTTTATAATAAGAATATGAAATATAATCTAAAAAATAAAATAAATATAAATATTTATATAAAAAATATAAGAAATTAGTATAAAAAGAAAGACATAATAATTAATACATGTATAAATTATCATTTACAAAACCTTTGAAATTCACAGAAAAAAACATAGGTTTCACACACATTATAGCTAGGAATTAGCATTTAAAAAACCTTGCAAATTCAAAACATAGGTTTCACACATGTTATAGTTAGGAATTAGCATTTAAAAAACCTTAGAAATTCATTGAAAAAACCATAGGTTTCACATGTTATAGTTAGCTGAACATTTCTCTCATACAAAACCTTTGAAATTCTTCCGTTATAGTTAGCTCAGCTAACTATTACTTGCGCACCCGCAATGCACTGCTGATGACGTCACATATTACATCACTCATGACATGGTCAGTGACATCACTCATGACATCACTGATGACATCTCAAATGACATCATTGATGACATCACTGATGACATCATCCTTGTGGCAGACCTCCTCTCACTGTAATATAACCTTTGATGCACACAATCAAAAATAGAAACAAAAATGTTCCTAAAAATGGAGATACCGATTCCAGTTAGAATAACCTATTCAGTAATTCCAAAATCTACATACACATCCACTCAATTTCAATTTCAAAAATCTTTATTCAGTTATTCATACAAACAACCATAAAAGCACAATTCGATAAAAACACAGTTATAAATTAGATCAAACTAAAAACCACATCCAGAATTATCAGTCACAGTTGATCATGTACAGTGCAATATTTAAAACAGCCATTCTAAACAATTAACCCTCCATGCTATTTCTGAATCTTAAGGCTAGTTTTAAAAAAAAGTTACAAATAAAGTGCAATCGTGAGTTAGCAGCTGTAAATAACAAAGTGCAGGTCTGACCTGGGTAAAGTTCAATTTTTTAAGAAGAGGCTTTAGATAAAACCTCCGAGGTATATCATAAAAAGGACAAACAAATAAAAAGTGCACCAAGTCCTGCGGAGACACATTGTCGCAGCCGCAGGGCGGTAGCACTTGACCTCGTGGTTACCCTTTGGAACAGCAAGCAATAGGTGGAAAAGGTCCAGACGGAACCTGGTTTAACAGGAAACGATCAAAGCCGGACATCGGCCAAGACAAATAAGGTTCCATATTTGGTGTAGATTTCAAAACAACATATTTACGGACACTTCTTTTATTCAGTTCCACCTCCTCACGATGCAAATACTGTGAGAGAGAAAAGGTTTTCCTCACATACTCAACATCAGCTCTGCTGATAGAGTCTGGGCTTTCAAAAAGCTCTGGGCGCCCCAGTTCTGAGAAGCAATCTTTCAGATATTTTAACCACGGGATTTTAAACATATTATCCCAGGATAGTGCTTCTCTCAGTAGTTGCTGATTAAGTGGCAGATCTTTATTTAGCCAGCATTTTAACCAGCAAGTTAATGGCCGTAGTGCTATGGTATCACTTAAGAAGGGAATGCCTAGTTCTTCGTGCACTATAAAGCTGGCCATTCCCCTTGGGACCCCCAGCAGCTGTTTCAGAAATTTATTTTCTGCCACCACAAGATCGTTGACTGCCGTATGCCCCCATAACTCGCTTCCATAGCACCCTATCGCCACACTCTTAGCCTGATACATTTTTAACAATGCAGCAATTGGGCGTTTTCCCATTATCCTAGCAAAGTTAAAAATGGGCGCATTTGCCCGGGTTATCTCCCCCCTTTTCCTCTGGACTGCAGGGCACCATTTCAACTGATTATCAAACAGGACACCTAGGTATGACATTTTTTTTATGGTAGGTATCTTCTCCCCATTAACATGAAATTAGAACGTCTTCTTATAACCTTTCCCTACGTTCATTACAAAAGATTTTGTGTTGTTAATGGTGAGATCCCGGGATTTCATAAAACTATAAAAGGTGTCAAGTAGCAATTGAAGCCCTTTTGCGGTCCTTGCCAACAAAACGGTGTCATCCGCATAAAGTAAACAGGTAGCCCTTTACGTCCAACATAGGGATAATCTGCTCCAGTGTTTAAAAGGTTCTCCTCCAGGTTATTGATATATAAATTAAAAAGAAACGGGGCCAGAATACAGCCCTGTCTGACTCCCCGATACACTCCGAAGTCCCTTGTTACCTTTAACTCCTGGGAGTAGCGTACATTGGCCCTCGTGTCCTGGTGTAGATCCGCCAGCAGGTTAACAAGATTTTGTTCCACACCCATGTTGCCCATGGCCTCCCAAAGCTTAGCCCGATTGACACAATCAAAGATCAATGAGAGGTCCATAAAGGCCATGTGAATTGTACCCTGACATGCTAAAGTGTATTTTCCTAGGACCATATACAAGTTGAGACACTGTGAGGTGGTGGAGTGACCTGGCCTAAAACCATATTGAATCGGGGAGATTATGTTATGCTCTTTCGCCCAGGCTGTTAATCTATTCAGGATTACTCCCCCTGCTACTTTAACCACGGAGTCAATTAAAGATATTGGTCTATAACAGGAAGTACTGTTACGGTCCCCTTTCTTAAACACTGGAACTATCCTGTACCATGTACAACGGCTGCGTTAAGCACAGCGGTAAGAACAGGTGCCCACAAAGATACACGTGATTTAAAAAGGTCCGGGGGCAGACCATTAGGCCCTGGAGCTTTATTACTTGATAAGCCCTTAATTCCCTTTTCAACCTCACAAATGGAAAAGCACAGAGGGTTGTCTTCTAAAACACCTTTTTTAGGTTCTGGTTGTGACATTTTACTATTAAAAATAGAACTAGAATGAGAGACCCACACTTCTTCTGATATATTAGTACCCATAGAGGAATCGCCTGGTGATTCAAATAGCGGTTTGTTTATAATTTCCCAGAACTTCGCACTATTTCCAACAATTTTGGGGTCTAACAAGTTTTCCCAAATAGAGGCCTTCACTTCTGTTTTACATTTAACTAAGGCTTTTTTATAAGAAAGGCGTGATGCCCTAATTCGTGTTGGGTCTCTAGGCCTGGCTTTTAGTGCCGCCTTTAAATCACGACTTGCCTTAGAGCAAGAATGATCAAACCACTTTGGGCCACTACGAGCCTTGCCCCCCAGATGGTACAGTTAACATTGCCCCAACTTTTGATACAATACCATCAAAAGCTGACAGGATCTCGTGGGCTGCAGGTACTGAAGACCCACAAAGTGTCAATTCAGTGCCACACGTATTATTAATTGTTTCATACAATTGGTCCGAGTTTACCATTGCCCACTTTAAATGTCGTTCACCATCTGTGCACTTTAGAACCCCACCATCAAGCCTCTTCCTACGGGGTTCTAAAATCTTACCACCCAGTTGAATACAAACTGGATTGTGATCGCTGAGTTGGTTCTCCTCGATTTTAAAACCTAATATAGAAGTACCAAGGACACCAGAAAGAAGTATGTGGTCAATATAGGATCCTCCTGTCTGGCTTTTATAAGTGGGAACATCATGAAGAGTGTGGTCATCCATCAAAGACATGGCCGAGGTTAGATCAAATTCATTCAAGAGATCATTCAGCAGGTTGTCTCGGCGAGTATGGTCACAGTGGAAACCTCTCAGTCTATGACAACCCAGTAATCCCTTTACAGTATTCATTGGGTTCCCACAGGGATGTACATTGAGGTCCCCTGCAATAAGAATATGATGTGAAAGTCTCTCCAGGTTATTCCTAAGAAAGTTGCCAAGGTCCTCAAGCCTACACTCCCCTTTTTGGTTTACAGCATTATAGAAATTGATCAGGGTTAGTGATTCTTTCCCTCTCTTGACCATCAGCACTTGAATGTCAGTGTTACAAAAGGGATATCTTTTGACTGTGCAAGTTAGTGCTAAATCGATGTACACAGCCAATCCTCCTTTGGCTCTGTCAGTTCGTGACAGAACGGCTGGTACAAAGAAGCTTTTATACCCTTCTATGAATACATTGTTACCGACCAGCCATGTCTCCTGGAGACATATCACCGGAAAGGATCTTATAAAAGTTAACCAAGTCGGGTCACTAACTTTGCCCGCTAGCCCAGCAATATTCCAAGAGATTACATTAAAACTAGAGGCCGTCAATTCTGCTGGGGCTGAAATTCGTGCCCCTATATCTTTTCCTGGGGGAACAAGAAAACTAGCTTCAATACTATCCCCTGCGACTATATTCAGATTAATGTCATTACTCTGCTTAATTTTTAGCGCTTGAGGAGGTTCGCAAGCTTCTAGGGGATAAACTTTATCTAGATCATTATGATTCAGTGGTTCATTATCTACCACCAATTGCCCTAGGTGATTCTCAGCCTCATCTGTTACCCTAGCAAAGTCAACTGTCATTATTTTTGAGCTATCCCTTGGGGCAGGTAAAGGGTCCGGAGTTACCTGCGCCCGATCCCTATTTACTACCCTACTTCGCGATTCAGGGAAATTATATCTTACTGGTGTCGGGGTCTTGTCGCAGAGCAAGTCCACTCCATCAAGGCCTTCCTGGAAGTGGAAGGCATCAAATTGGTTGGAAATAGGAACCCTATATTAGTTATCATAATGATCATAGTACCTACTTTCTTGGGTATGATTTGAATGCATATTACCATGGGCCACATATTGGTTATCAAGGAGATCATAGTACCTACTTCCTTTTATATGATTTGGAAACATATTTCTTTGTGCCATGAGGGGCGGTGGATAGAAGTAACTAAGTTCAACTGTTTGGATCCTGCTTTCTAAATCACCTTCCCTCCAGCCGCTGATATAATTTACTATGCGCCTGTCTTTAAAATTTATAATGATGCAATCGCCTTCTAGGTCCTTTTTCCTCTGGCCCACCCAATGTAATCTTCTGACATGAAGTATTTGCCCATTTAGTGATGGGGGAATTGGTCTATATCTGGTTAGCCAATGGCTAACCTTGTTTTTTGATTCGCGGTAATTTTCTGTCTTCCCCTCTCTTAGAGTTGGTACACCTATCATGACCACAATAAAAGGGTGGGATTCAGGTGGCAAATCAATGCGTACATTCTTGTTAACTGGCCTTGGTTTTTTAGGTTGCTCCGGCTGACTATTGCTATTATTATTATTCAGGAACTCTGCTGCCCACTCGCTCTCATCCCTCCCATTTGTATTTTCCGATCCTACATCCCTAGGCTGTGCACTAGGAGGAGGCGTCTCAACCCTACTCCCACCTGTATTCTTTTGAGACTCCTTAGATAGTTCCTTATGCCCTTTATCTAATGGTGTCGGTAGCTGTAACTGTTTGGCCGACTTACATGTAACTGAAACAGGTTCTTTGATGTTTTTATTTTTTACTGGGTTCGCTGGCTTATCGTTAGGTTTATGTTGAGTCTGTATTTCGTGGGATTTAGCGAGTTTTATCAGGATTTCATTATTTTTCTGTTGCACTTCTTCTATTTTCTCTAATTTCCCCCCTAACGCTTTCACCCTTTCACACATGGGGAGCATAAAGGACCTCATTAGGTGTTCCATTCTTAACATAAGGGTCTCTACACAAGTAGTTAGTTCAGTAATAACATGTCCTGTGATTCCCTGAGTGTCTATTGTCTGTGTTTGGTTTGCTAATGTAATAGGTTGTACTACCCTATAAGTGTTCCTCTGTGTGTGTAACTCAAATTTCTCCTCTGCCCAGATCTGAATTTGTGCCTTACATCTTTCGATTTTGCCCTGGGTTTTTTAACAACCCTCACAGTTCTTCTTGATAATAATTTACCTGTGTACCCTTTCCCTCTCAGGCCCCTATTTGAGTGGGTCACTTTATCAGATAGTATGCTGACTTCGTTAGTAGTGCAGACATCCATCCCTTCTGCTCCATCTAACACATTGATGAGATTGGGGGGTTCTACATTTATCTGCATGCTAGGAGTCAGTGACAACCGACTTTTCCGGTTGTCAAAATCAGGTGGTGGGGTTTGGTCTAGTGAAATTATCCGATTGTTATCTTTGTCTGGGAAACCTGCAAATGATTGCATGAGGATAGAATCCTGTGAGTACGCTGTGGTAGTAGAAGTGTTTGCGTGCATATTTGTACCCTGGGTTGACTGAATAGGTAGGCACATACTTGGGGGCAAGGAAAGGCGTCTCTCCGTGCTCTCTATCGCATTAACCACAACTCCTATGGTCTTTTGGAGCATTCTGTCTATAGCAGTAAGACTTGGTAGTGGTGTGGTGACTTGTGCCTTTTTCCTTGAGGTAGATCTAGTCGACATTGGTGTACTTTTAGTCTTGTTCATGGTATTTTCCCCATGTACAGCTATGAATATACTATACCGTACCCCCCTTAATTGGGGTTATCTTACAGACAGAATAAATACACTTGCATCAAAAAGGAAGTCCGATTACCAAATCCTAAATCAAAAATATAAACTATGAGTTTGTAAAAGTCACCTTAATCAGGGTTCCAGGGGGCGCGAAGAAAAGGGGAATGGCCCAGCCCAGCCTCCACGTGCCTCTGAGGGCCACAGAGGGCCCGCCCTTTGCCCGGGCTTAGCCCGGCGCAGACCCGCACGCGATCCCGCGACGCGGGTACTGCAGGAGTTTTAACTATCCTCCGGGCGCAGGGATGCGGTCATCAGGCGGCGCCCCAGCAAAGGATCCTGGGTAATGGAGTCCCCCGCTCGGCGGCCGCAGGTGACAAAGAGCGGCGGCGGGAGGACTCTCGAGTCACCGTCAACGCAGGAACCAGGTGTAGGGAAGAAGAGCACTCGGGGCACAACAAGGTAGGCAACACAAAGAAAACACCACCCGCTCCGTCGGGACTGCAGGGGTTTTAACTGTCCTCCGGGCACAGGGATGCGGTCATCAGGCGGCGCCCCAGCAAAGGATCCTGGGTAATGGAGTCCCCCGCTCGGCGGCCGCAGATGACAAAGAGCGGCAGCTGGGGGACTCTCTAGTCACCGTCAACACAGGAACCAGGTGTAGGGAAGAAGAGCACTCGGGGCACAACAAGGTAGGCAACACAAAGAAAACACCACCCGCTCCGTCGGGACTGCAGGAGTTTTAACTGTCCTCCGGGCGCAGGGATGCGGTCATCAGGCGGCGCCCCAGCAAAGGATCCTGGGTAATGGAGTCCCCCGCTCCGCGGCCGCAGATGACAAAGAGCGGCGGCGGGGGGACTCTCGAGTCACCGTCAACACAGGAACCAGGTGTAGGGCAGAAGAGCACTCGGGGCACAACAAGGTAGGCAACACAAAGAAAACACCACCCGCTCCGTCCGGACTGCAGGAGTTTTAACTGTCCTCCGGGCGCAGGGATGCGGTCATCAGGCTGCGCCCCAGCAAAGGATCCTGGGTAATGGAGTCCCCCGCTCCGCGGCCGCAGATGACAAAGAGCGGTGGCGGGGGGACTCTCGAGTCACCGTCAACACAGGAACCAGGTGTAGGGAAGAAGAGCACTCGGGGCACAACAAGGTAGGCAACACAAAGAAAACACCACTCATTCACCAACAATTCTATATAGTCACTCATACATGTACTCACTTATCATATGTACTCATACACCTATACATCCTGTTATACACCGACACTCTTCTATAGAGTTACTCACACACATACTCACACATGCAAATAACCATTTCCTTGCATATACAGCTATACACCCACCACTACACTAACTTCTACAGATTCGTACACATACTTACTCTCTTAAACAATCACTTATAGAAACTCATACTTATTTATACAGGAAGTCTTCGAATCTGTCGCTCTGACATATACTCACTTATATACATCAATACTCACATATACTAGTTTAAACATATGTAGTTACTCATAAATATACTATTGAGACAGTCATTCACTCACTAACACACCCATACACACACTCATCCACCCATACAGTCCTGCACACATGCTGTCTTCAAAACACATACAAACAATGAGTCAGTCATTCATGCATCTGTGCGCTAAGTAATACTCCCCACTGAACCATACAGGCACTCATTTTGGTACTCAAAAAAGCAACTAATAACCCATATACACACTGATATAGCTACTCACTAACCCATGCAGCCACTTATATACAAAGTGAGACACTGATACAGATATTTAAATATTTAAAGATTACTCGCTAATACACCTATTCACTTAAATATACTTAATAAGACAGTTATACAATCAATTTTACAAAAAAAACATCCATTTAGATACGTATTTACCCATTTATTCTTCCATCGACGTTTAGATATACATATATAAAAAAAATTTATTTTTCAGAAAGACACACATTCACTGGATGATGTCATCAGTGATGTCATCAGGGATGTCATTTGAGATGTCGTCAGTGATGTCATGAGGGATGTCACTTACCATGTCATGAGTGATGTAATATGTTATGTCATCAGCAGCGCATAGCGAGCGCGCAAGATATAGTTAGCTGAGCTAACTATAACGGAGGAATTTCAAAGGTTTTGTATGAGAGAAATGTTCAGCTAACTATAACGTGTGAAACCTATGGTTTTTTCAATGAATTTCTAAGGTTTTTTAAATGCTAATTCCAAACTATAACGTGTGTGAAACCTATGGATTTTTTAAATGAATATATATATATATTCACTGAAAAAACCATAGGTTATAGACCATATATAGTTAGGAATTAGCATTTAGAAAACCTTATTTTACTCACACAAAACCATTGAAATTCCATATATAGTTAGTTGCACTAACTATATATCGCGCACCCGCAATCCACTGCTGATGATGTCACATATTACATCATTCATGACATGGTCAGTGACATCACTGATGACATCACTGATGACATCACTGATGACATCATCCAGTGACTGTGTGTTTCTGTAAAGTTTAAATATGTTAGATATATTGAAGAATGAGTGGATGTATAAGTGTCTCGATGAAGGATTTAGTAGGTGCGTGACTGACTGTATGAGTGAGTGAATAAATGTGTCGTACTAAATGCATGGGTTAGTGACTAAACTGCCTGAATGTTTGCTTCAGTATGTCTGTTGTGATGTAAACTGCTGCATGTGTGGATCATTAGCTATACGAGAGGCTACATATGTTATTGATTGGTTGCCCAAGTATTTGTATGGGAGATTGAGTTTGTGTGGGGGTGGCTGGGAGGTGTGTGACTCTGTGCATAGATGTGTGAGCAGTTGATTCACTAGGTGTATGAGTTCAAGAGTGCATGTGGAAACAGCTACATGGGTGGTTGACTGTGTGCATGAGTGTATTGATGAGTGAATGGATATGTCAATGCTACATGTCATAGTAAGTACATATGTAAAACACAGTACATGTGAGAGTTGGCATATATAAATAACTGTGCATGAGAGCCACTGAATGTGTGAGTGGCTGTATGGATCATTGTGAACTTGTATCAGGGATTGTATAAGAGAGTAAATATGTGTTAGTATATGTTTGAATAAGTAAGGTGTGTATAACTGTATAGTTGAGGAAATAGAGGTGTGATTGATTCTTTGCATGACTGACTAGGTGTGTGAGTAACTCCATGGATGAGTAACAGTGTGTGAGTGTCTGTATACACTGAGTGTATCTAAGGTTTTATTAGAGTCTGAAGAGGTTTATCGTATTAGCACAAGAATGATGTCAAATGAGATGTCATCAGTGATGTCATCAGTGATGTCATTTGAGATGTCATCAGTGATGTCATCAGTGATGTCACTGACCATGTCATGAATGATGTAATATGTGACATCATCAGCAGTGGATTGCGGGTGCGCGATATATAGTTAGTGCAACTAACTATATATGGAATTTCAATGGTTTTGTGTGAGTAAAATAAGGTTTTCTAAATGCTAATTCCTAACTATATATGGTCTATAACCTATGGTTTTTTCAGTGAATTTTCAAGGTTTTGTAAATGCTAATTCCTAACTATATATGGTCTATAACCTATGGTTTTTTCAGTGAATTTCATTGGTTATTTAACAGCTAATATCTGTAGCTGTAAAATGTATTCTTCTTTAAATCCAAAAATATATTTTATATGTTTATTAATAATTTTTTTTTTTATATTTTTTTTTTCTTCGTTCCCGCTTCGCAAATCGGGAAGCTTCCCGTTAGCTGACCTTGATGCCGCGAAATAGACCGCGAGCCGGTAAACGTTTCTTTACCGCAACTGCCGCGTTAGAAAACAACATCGTGACGCCTCCCGTCCGCATGACGTTTCGCGTTGTCGCGTGATACGTCATATGACGTGCTACGTTAGCGAACTGGTACGCTTACCGAGTCGCAAAGCACAGGTTTCTGGAAGCAAACCGGGAGGCCCTGCAAAGCGCTTAACGTAAACACAGCAGGTCATGTGACTTGGTAATAACACTTTTCATTGGTTCATTTCACTTTTGGTTTCCTAATGATGTAAGACTAGGTCATATAATCTAAAATGAACACTTTTCATTGGTTGAGAACTATTGTTTTTCCCAAATGATGAAAATCCCTCCTTCTTTCCTCACTCTGACTTTCATCATTGTGAGAGAAAGACCCTTTGTTACCAGTGAGCAATGGCTTCTTTAGTAGCTTCAGCTGGTGCTTCCCCACCACCTCCACCACATCCAAGGAAGAGTGGACCACCTGCTCAAGTTATAATTCAGCAAGAAGAGGAAGAAGAGGAACAGGACGACGAGCACGAAGAGAGGCACTTTTTGCCTGAGGAGCCCAGGACGTCTCACCGGAAAGAAAACTTCATTTGGCAATTTTTTAAAATTCCCAAAGGTCAGAAAAAAGTAAATGCAAGATACGTAACTTGCCTTATATGTCAAGATAGACTGTCCAGAGGGACCGACAAAAAATACAGTTTCGGAAACTACACAATGCATCGCCATATGACTAGGTGGCATCCTAACAACTACAGTGCTGCACAGTTTCGTAACGACCTAGATAATCTCCCTATTATGGCCAGAAGATCTGTTGTACCGGAAGTAACGGGACCAGAGGGCAGGGAGATGGTGCCAAATATTCAAACGAGATTTCATGAAGTAAAACACGTCTGCGTACATTGCAATGGATTCATTTGCTACGGAGAAAGAAGCATCACTCTGATCAACAGAGCTATTGACTATCATATGCAAGTTTGTACGAAACGCCCCAAATAATAAATACTTTTTTTTTGTTTTGTTGCTCCTGTTGAGCCCTTTACAATGAATCGTTTTCATTGCCCCCTGCAAGAAAAACCCAAAAAAATATAAAACTGTTCAGAAAAATTCAAAAAAAGTAAAAAAATGTTCAGAAAAATAATAAAAAAAATATAAAACAACAAAAACAATAAAAAAAAAGTTCTTTTCAGAACTACCTCCCCGTTATTAAAAAATTGGTACAATATTTGGAACTGTGCCAACCTCTATTTCTCGTAGTTCGCTTCCCAGTTCGCTCGCCGGTACGCGAACCGGAAGTGAACCAAAACATTTTTTTAAAAAAAAGAACAGTAAGTATAAGGGAAGGAAACAGACACTTATGTTAAAAGAAAGACAGCTATAGGGGAGTAAACTAGAGATACTATTACCCGTAATCCACTGCTGATGATGTCACATATTACATCATTCATGACATGCTCAGTGACATCATCAGCAGAGGATTGCGGGTTTTTTGGCAACGTGCCTTATCCACGGTTTAATAACGCTGCCTTTTGCTTTATATAAGTTTTCAAATTGTATGAAATATATACCAATAGGTCGTTATGAACCTTTAGGTAGTGCTTTTCTTCATGAGGTCTGGTCGCTTCCATACACATACAGATGTTTCAAAGATGATCAAGAAGTTTATCTGAATGGAGAGGAATGCACTGAGACGCCAGATCATTCACTAATGTGTAGGCACATACAGTTACACGGTTCATGCAACAAACACCGACCAAATATGGCTTGCGTGTTGCAAGGCACGCCAGTTCCTGCTATCATCCCCACGTTCAAGTTGTTGGAAAATGGTAGTTATTTGATGCTCAATAATGAAGATTGTTCTGGGTTAATTAAAAGTATTCCTTTTATCGTAACAGTAAGTGAACGGGTTATTTGCTGCAGAAATGTTCTATTTCCTCCCACACATGAACATAGGGAGTTTTCAATCTGGCCACAAATACCAACCTTGGGAGCAGATTTCAACGGCATGGCAAGAATAAGAGCTCTTTTGTCTCAAAGAGAGGTGGCCTTGAGTTCGGCCCGTGAAACTTTCGTGCTTCACATAGCGAACACCCGTACAGAGGTGCAGACCCTTTTCAATACAGATTCGCCTTTCCATTTCAGCAAGATGGTTCGGACTATCTTTAACGCGTCCTCCACAAAGTGCCTGGCGCACTTTTTTAAAGTTGTTACCAGTGGTCTCGTGACTTCATTTGAGAAAATCTTTGGAGTCATCCCTGCTTTCTTTCATTCTATTTTTTTCCACTGTGCTTCGTGGATTCCCATTTTTACTTGCATTACCAGCGGACGCTCTTGTGCTTTTTTACATTTTTAAATATGGATGTCCCTCCTGTGCAAGCTCCCGCCCTGCAGCTGCTGACACTGTTCCGCAATCGCATGCTAGAATATTATGGCACAATGCCGTTGGCGATATTAAGCACGGCATATGGATTATCTTTTCGATTCTCCTACTTCACCTGTGTCCAGCCTGTATTTCACTGCCTGACCTGTGATTTCGATTGGGCCATTGATTTGTGTCTCTGCAGACCGGTTTCTCCTGACGTCGACTTTAATCAGCTGATGACTCCTATCATTACTCACGAGTTGGTTTGTCCTGGCGAAAGGATTATGGCTGTGGCATTGATGCATGGACTAATTGGTCCCTGGAATTTACTGGCGGCAACACAGTCTTTCTTGGAACAGAGCTTTCTTGAAAACCCACCGAGCTGTCCTCTGATGGTGATAGAGGATCCGGTGCTGGGAGAGCACGTATGTTCTTTTCCGCTTTTAAATTGGATGGCTGAACTCTTTTCGGATGAAGACGGTGACTTCCTATTGGAGGCTGTTGCAGCTTATTTTGCATACACAGTTATGTCATAGACCTTTTTCATGTTTGATATGCTGAGTACTAGCATTTCATTGACAATTCATTGACTTATTTGTCAAGTTTTTATTATTTAGCTTGCCTATTGGCTTAAGACTCGATAAAGTACTTGGCTGTTTTATTTTTCTTTAGCATTAAATTTTCCTAGTTTTTAATGTTTTACCTTGCGGACCGTCCACATATAAAGTTGCAATCTGCTCTCATGAGATGGCACTTCTATTATCTTATTCAGTTCGTTTCCGGATCATGGGGAGGTGTCATCTAGGTCCTGGATATCTTTACACCGTGTTAAGTTAGCATGGGCTCATTACCGGTTTAAACGCCATTTTTCCTTTTTTGCAACTTCTGCACACGACACTTAGTTGTTGCTTTAGCTTTCAACCTAGTAGTTCATCGTGGTTTACATGAGAATAATATGTTATTGCTCTACTATCTGCTTTGCTTGTTAAACTATATCTGTACAGCGAGTGCTGAAGTTTCAAGAACAACACGATACAGAATTGTTATGAGGTCTGATCTCCACGACTTCATACTCATAACATAAGTGCAGCTTCTGCCAATTCTGGGCATGAGGCGGGTTTTATATTGCTTTGCCGAACACACATACACAACAGTTGATGCGGTTCACATGAAGAGAGAGCTGGTGTAGGCTGATGTGATTCCTTCAAATCTAAGACACTAAAGTATGGGCACGCCCTAAACCAACACAAACAGACCTTCTTAGCAAATAATATAATATGTGTATTAGGGAGGGTGAGATATAAGCAGCCGCGGGCCGTGGAGGGAGTTACGGTGGGGCAGGGAGGCGGGGAGGGGGAGGGGCAGGGTGGAGCCCTCTCCACCCTGCCCCTCCCCCTCCCCGCCTCCCTGCCCCACCGTAACTCCCTCCACGGCCCGTGGCTGCTTATAAGTGTTGCTAACTCTTATTCATTTACAGCATGTTAACATACTGTCACCATTCGCTTTTTATGTACTAGTAACTATGCTGGTAATTTTGCTACTGATAATATGTGTACTTGTATTATCTAAGATACTACGCCTGAGAAGACGGCATTAGTAAATAAACATTTCAAATACACATGTGTTCTTCTTAACTCCATGTTCTGGTTTCTAAGAAATATATAACGACCGACTGTTCATGAGTTCCACGTATCCTGAGGTACTATAAGTTCATATTCTAGATTGTCTAAACATTGAGAGTTTGTTATATCCAATGTGACACTGTACCTAGCTTGCTAAGGGGTTTTTGATTACTAAGGTGAGTTTTGGGGCACCCTAATTCGCCGAGGTTCCAATCCTCTGTCCACAGTTCTGTGTGAGAACAGAAACCCTGCGACAGGGGCACCCCCGACCCTTGCTGGAGCTTCATCACACTTGCGATACAACTCCAGCAATGCGCCACCTTTACGGCACAGATACATCACGCATCTGTGCTGTTTTTGCCCCATGATGCGCCGCATTGTAAATGCAGCACACCATAGGTGACGGAACAGCGGCACAGAATGACTAACACATCCCTGGTGATGCGCCAGTCATCATAAATCTATCCCTATGCTTCTTATCTTGTTAGAGATGAACCGCCATATGTATCATCAAAGTTTTTTGCATTTCCTAAATAGCGAACTTTAAGGAATAAATAGCGATTCTTTACCATTCCTAGTTTGCGATGAGCTATTTGCTAATTACAAATTACCCATTCATTTCCTTCATTTCCATAGGGCGGTTGGACTCACTTTTAGCTCGAACGGCTGAATGGATTTCCACGAAACTTGGCAAAATTGTAGGGACTGGTAGCCCGATGTGCCTTTGCTATGTCTCAAGATATATGCTCCAGTGGTTTTTACGAAAATTAACTTTGAAAAATATATATTGGGCTACATTGGCCTATATATATGTTGGAGCCCAAATGTAGCCCAATGTAGCCCAATGAAGCCCAATGAAGCCCAATGTAGCCCAATGTAGCCCAAAGATGGCCGCCAGAGACAAAAAAAACAAATGTAGCCCAAATATCAGCCAGATGTAGCCCAACTATAGCCCAGTGACAGAATGACCAATCAGCTTCGCAAACCTCCGTTACGCGAAGCGGAGCGCTGTTACAGATATATATCTTTTTTTGAACGTTAATTTCTCAAAATCCACTGGAGCACATATATTGAGACCTAGCAAAGGCACATCGGGCTACCAGTCCCTAATATTTTACCAAGTTTCGTGCAAATCCATTCAGCCGTTCGATTATTATTATTATTTTTTTTTGTTGCCCCGCGGGGCCCTTTTAAAACCTCCACATCAAACCTAGGGGGTCAGCGAGGATCTACTATGCCCCCTTATGGTCATTTGCCCCTTCGCTTTGGCCTCCTCTTGTCTCTCGATCCTACCGAGAGACAAGATGGCGGCCGCTACGGACTGTTTGGAATGTTCACAGACGCCAGAGAACCAATCAGCTTCGCTTCACAAAGCTCCGTTGCGCGAAAAGTCCGCGAACCGGAGCGCTGCCCGGTCCGCTGTTACAGATATATGTCTTTTTTTGAACGTTAATTTCTCAAAATCCACTATAGCACATATATTGAGACCTACAAAAGGCACATCGGGCTACCAGTCCCTACAATTTTGCCAAGTTTCGTGCAAATCCATTCAGCCGTTCGGGCTAAAAGTGAGGCCAACCGCCCTATGGAAAACTCAATGTTAAAAACACGTTTTGGGACCCCCCTTTTTTCTCGACCCCCCCTGGACGAACCCCCCCCAATTTTCAGGGGCTGCTCAGAAACAAAATGTGCCATTTTCCTGAAAATTTCAGCCAATTCCGTCCACAAACGCCAAAGTTATTAGACATAGAATTTTCAAAAATCCCATAGAGAAAAAATCCTAACTATATATACCTACTGGCGACCGCCAGTAGGTAATATATCTATATATATATATATATATATATATATATATATATCAAAACAAAACTCTTTCAGGCATAGAGTGACGCATAAATTATGCAAAAAAGAAGGAGAGAACTCTGGGTAGTTCGCAAGTTTAGGTGGAAAGCAGCTCCTGTTAGAGCACTCTCAACACCAGCGACACTCTAGATCTGCTCACCTCAAATGTCTGTTTTTCTATCAAAGTTTTGTTGTCCACGCCGAGATAGAAAAGGACAAAGTCTTTTGCCATTTATACAGGAAAATCTTTAAGCATAGGACTAGTACAGTGCTGTCCTTGCCGAGCTGTAAAATGACAAAAGCCATTTATCACTCCAGGGACAATATTACAGCTTTATATACATATATATATTTACCACAGGTTTCAGGGCGTTAGTTGGACATTTCACTCATATAAAAACAGAGAAATTCGGCTGTTATAGTTAGTTGAGCTAATTATAACTCGTGCCCCCGCAATGCACTGATGACTGAGTGTTTTTTTAAAGTTTAAGAATATTATATATATGTGTATGAGTGTCTGAATGGATGATTTAGTGGGTGCATGACTGACTGTATAAGTGTGTGATTAAACATGTCTTAGTGAATGCATGGGTGAATGACTAATCTGTGTGAATGTCTGTATCAGTCTGTCAGTTGGTGTATAAGTGGCTGCATGAGTTGAGTAGCTACATTAGTATCTATATGGGTTAATGATTGGTTGTCTGAGAAGCTGTATGGGTGCCTGAGCGTCTGTGTGGGTGTTTGGGGAGTGTGTGTGACTCTGTGCATAGATGTGTGAGTGGGTGATTCACTGGGTGTATGGGTTCAAGAGTGCATCTGTGAAGGTCTGTATGGGTGGGTGAGTGTGCGTATGGGTGTATTGGTGAGTCAATGGATGTCTCAGTGGTCTATGTGGGAGTAACTACATATGTGAAAGGGAGTATATGTGAGTGTTGGAGTATATATATGACTATATGTGAGAGTGAGTGATTGTGAGAGAGGCTCTATGGATGAGTGTATGCTTGTGTTATTGATTGTATAGGAGAGTAAGGGGAAACATCATTTACAATGCGGTGTTTAAACCACACTACCTTTACAACGATGCCATTACAACGCAAGTCGTTACTACGACTTGAGTTGGATGGCGCTGTTGGATAAGGAATATTGTAATTTTATATTCCAACACCTTCCCTACTGTTACGTGGGCTGGTGTTGGAATATAAAATTAAAATAATCCTCAATCCGCGCACACCAACGCAAGTCGTTGTAACGGCTTGCGATGTAATGGCAGCGTTGTAAAGTACCGCGATCTAAAAGATCGCGTTGTACAGACGTACATCCGAGAGTAAGTATGTGTTAGTATCTGTATGAATAAGTGAGGTGGTGTACCTGGTGTATACCTGTATAGGTTAGTAAATGGGAGTGTGATTGATTCTTTGCATGACTGACTACCTGTGTGACTAACTCTATGGGCGAGTGGCAGTGTGTAAGTGTCTGTATAGGTGTATGAGTGCATATGATAGTGCTGTATTGATGAGTGACTGCATGTATGAGTGACTGTATAGATGAATGAGTAGATGTGTGTGTAGACCTAGGAATCAGTGAGTGGGTATGTAGTAACTGGCATTGGTGTGTCTATGAATTCGAAAATGGTCGTCTGTTTTTTAGAGTGGGTGTTTCAAAGGTTAAATTAGGGTATGAGGAGGTGCATAAGATTATCACATGGAGGATGTCATCAGTAATGTAATTTGAGATGTCATCAGTTATGAAATCAGTGATGTCACTGACCATGTCATGGCTGATGTAATAAGTGACCTGATCAGCAGTGCCTGAAACCTGTGTTTTTTTCAGTGAATTTCGAAGGTTTTTTAAATGCTAATTTCTAACTATAACGCTCCTGAAACCTATGGTTTTTTCAGGGAATATATATATATATATATATATATATATATATATATATATATATATATATATATATATAGCCACACAATCCAACCAATTCGGTCGAGAAAAAACGGCAAGCACTCCGGTGTAAAGATGTTTCAAAGTCTATTTATTCTCCAAACCCCCTTCACCCCCGACAGACGCGTTTCGCAAGTGAGCTTCGTCAGTGTCAGTATGTATATATATATATCTATATATATATATATATATATATATTTTTTTTTTTCAAAGGCGATAGTGGTTCAGAAGGCATACACCAAATCGCTGGTGGTACACGGGATGGCGCCACCGCTGGCACTTTTTCTTTTTTTTAATTTAAAAACCTTTATTGCTAACAAGTCAGATTAAACACAGCGTGGTGCCTACAACCCTGACTGGGACGGCAGGGTAAACACTCAGAGAGAGTAAAGGAGAAGAAGAGCACCCAAGCATGCAGCTGGGTCATACACAGCAAGTCGCCTACAACCACTTCGGGCTGGCCGCATGAGCAAAAGCATTTCATACAACATAAACAGTCTTCAACGGGAAAGCAAGCAAAGTAAAACAGGAGGGCTCAAATCAGGAGCTGCAGTAATAGCTTGAGGGGCTGGCGTCTCCATATAGGCATTTGCGGGGCCGGGCGCTGTCTTGCCTCCCAACCTTTGCTCCTGATGGTGCCCCGGCTCCCCAATAAACCCCATCCTTTGTGTTAGTATGTGTGTCCAGGTGTGTCGTATAGATGGGTGTGCATTCGTTCTGGAGGCCAGAGTGCCTTCGAGAGGAGGAAAAAGAAAGACACTAAGTGTGTCAACTATGCAAAAACATAACTAAACAGGCCGTGATGTGGCATAAGTTGTGGGCCATCAGGCCTATTCCAGATAATGTTCGTGGGAAGGGGGGGTCTTGTGGAGTAAGTGATCCAGGTGTGTCCTGTGGGCCGGGTGTGCACTCAACTTAATCGCTTGGAAAAAGCTGAAGGGCTCTGAGTTTTGGAGGACTGAGGCATGTGAACTCAATACGCATTAGATAGGATATTAACAGATACCATATGCTGAAGCATGTATTATGCCACCCATGAGAGACCATTCAAAATGGAACTACAAGCCAGCCATTGCAGCCTGTGTAAGTTGGTGCATGGACCACTTACTAAAGATACCCTGCGGGTGAAGCCACCATTAGGCGACGTTTGTGCGCCCACCCCTTTATCCAAGGCGTCCTAGTGGCTGGCAACAGTGCTCCAGCCTCTGCCTCCCGCACACAGTGCAGTGTACGTCATTGGCATTATGTGTGTGATGTGTCTACTCAGACCAGTGGTGCAGAGGAGGTGTGTAAATGCATGAAGTGCTGTGGTCACTTCTGCGCTGCCACTTGCAGTTTCTGCTCCCTGCCGACCTTGCATGACCCGTCTCTGACCCACCCGTGAGCTGTAGTTAGGGATTCAGTGTCAGTTTGAGCAATGTCACTCAAGGCCAAGAGAGGCCGGGTAACCTCACTGGTCGGGCACCCATGCCTGACCCTTCCGTCTGCTTGTGACATCTGTGCTGTGTGCATCTTGTGATGTGTGTGCCGCTTGGGAAATTTGTGTACACACTCCAAATAACTGACTAATATCCACCACTCATATTACTTTCATATTTCACCACACTAATTCACCACTAATCCTTTATGGGTTTCCGGAGTAGCGTGCTACTGCCCAAAAAAAGAATAATAAGGCGCTTCAATACCCCATCAGGGATAATAAGCGCTATATAAATACAAACCTTTTTTCCTCTTCAATCTTTCCGCTATCCTTCTGAATCCAAATAACTGACTAACCTATCCACCACTTTAAGTACTTTCATATTTCACTACACTAATTCAACACTAATCCTTTATGGGTCCAGGAGTAGCGTGCTACTCGCTGAAAAAGCACTTTGATGCCTCGTATGGGGTAGTAAGCGCTATATAAATGCAATTACAGTACAATAAAATACAATATGCGCTGGAATTTCTTTTCGGTGTTCCCCAGGCTGTGGGAGAGTAGTTCCATCGCCAAAATGTGCCACACTCTAGCGAACCATTGAGCTACCGAGTGGGGGGAGTTTGCTTCCACACACCTGCTATGAGTTGCTGCGCTACAAGAAGTAGATGGCTGATAAGGGCCCATTCTGCTCCAGTCATTGCCTTCAAGGTCAGGGCGTATGCCTAGGATTGCCATCTGCTGTAGGTATGGAAGCGGGTACCCCACAATGCCCTTAATGTGCCCCAAGACCTCCTTCCAGAAGGTGGCTATAACCTGACACGACCACCAGATATGATATTGTGTGCCTTCACCCTTTCCAGAGTGCCAGCACAGATTGGAGGTCGTGCGCTACATAGCTGCCAG
Organism: Lissotriton helveticus; assembly: GCF_964261635.1. Taxonomy (NCBI): domain Eukaryota; kingdom Metazoa; phylum Chordata; class Amphibia; order Caudata; family Salamandridae; genus Lissotriton; species Lissotriton helveticus. Next base: position 918,373,140 of record NC_136065.1, on the reverse strand, counting down.
ACGAGAGGGCGTGTAATACCATTGGAACATCAATTTGTATGCAATTTCATGGGAGGTAAGGCTACGATACGTTTTGGGGATATCCTGCCATAAGGTGCCCCACTGTTTGGGGGAGATGTCATCCGGGATTGCTTGCTGCCAAGCAGCCTCATAGTTATTGGTGCAAAACGGTGTCGAGTGTTGCAGTACCTGATATGTTTTAGAGATCAATCCCCTAGTGCCTGCAATGGCCCATAGCAGTTTTTCGAACAGTGTAAAGGGACGTGTTGCCGCCTTCAGGAGCCCAGAGGTGGAGAGCCAGTGTCGTAATTGCATGTATTGCAGCCACGCCATAGAGGGTAGCGTGAATTCAGCCCTGCAGGCATCAAACGTCTTCACGTCGTTTCTGACGAATCGTCCGGCAGTCCCCGCTGCTCCAGTTGCTGAACGGGTGCACTGGTAGACCTCGTTGAAATTCCGGGTTGCGTGCAATGGGGGTATTCAGGGACGGAAACATAGTTAATTCATTTTTAATTGCTATTTTATCCCAGATGTCCAGTACTGTTTAGGTAGGAGTCGCGACTTAAGCACTTCGGGGGCGGGCATGTTTAGGTAGCCAAGCAAGGTCCCACAATGGCCTGCACGCCACCGCATGGTCCATATGGAACCAGTGCTTTTTGCTTTCGCATACCACCCACTGAAAGATATCTATTAGGTGAGCCGCCCAGTAATATTCTATCAAATTAGGGCAAGCTAGGACTCCCATGTACCTCGGGCACATCAATAGTGAGTGCGCTATCCGAGGTCGTTTCTTATTCAATACAAAGGCACACAAGTCCCTCTGGAGACGCTGAATGTCCACCTGTGGTTTCGGCATCGACAAGGTCTGAAAAAGGTCTAAGACCCGAAGCAAAATGTTCATGTTAATAATATTAATGCTCCCCAGCCAAGAGATAGAGAGTGGCTTCCATCTTTGAAGGTCGGACAGCACTGAGTGGCGAAGTATGACCCAGTTAGCACTAGACCAGGCGGCGAGCAAAGGGGTAATACAAAGTCCCAGATACTTGATAGAATCTGAAGCCCATTGAAAGGGAGTCAGGCTTTGCAACGTTCTAGCCTCCGTGGCCGGGATGTTAACGTTGAGGACGGAGGACTTAGAGAGTTTTATCTTGAAGGTAAACATGGCTTCAAAGGCCCGCACGCAGTCAACCACACAGGGGAGCGAGAGTTAAGGTTGTGTCAGAGTGGGAAGGAGTTCATCCGCGAACAGGTTGATTTTGTGGGTCTGACCACTTATCCCTTCCATTTTCCTCATTTTTATGGCCAAAGCCTCCACCGCTAACACAAAAAGCAGGGGCGAGAGAGGGCATCCCTGTCGCGTACCCCGTTAAAGTGATATCGGCTGTGTAGTCTGTCCATTCACCCTAATACGGGCGGTTGCGGCCACGTACAATGCCATAACCTTTGAGATAAATTCCGGTCCCAGACTTATTTTATCCAGAACGGTACAGAGATAGGACCAATCTCTCCTATCAAACGCCTTCTCTGTGTCAAGCGAGAGAAGGCAGGAGGGGATATTCAAGCGCCTTGCCTTTTGGATTAGGTGGGCTATATGCAGGACATTGTCTGCACCCTGTCTATGGTGGATAAACCCTACCTGGTCAGGATCAATGAGGCCAGGAAGATAGGGGTCGAGACACATAGCTCGTATTTAAGTAAAAAGTTTTGTATCAGTGTTGAGCAGGGCAATGGGACGGTAGGAAGAGCATTGTCCTGGGTCCTTTCCTGCCTTAGGAAGGAGGGAGAATGCGGCCATCGCCATGGTGGGTGTAAGGCCTGTCTCTCCCGAGAGGGAGTTAAACAGTCTCAGGAGGTGTTCTTGCAATTGAGGAAGAAAGAAACGGCAGAAGAGCACTGGGAGCCCATCTGGACCGGGCACTTTACCCAGGGAGAGACGGGGAGCAGCAGCACGTAGCTCCTCTATCATGATGGGAGCGCCTAAGAGAGTGGCATGTTGGGTGGACAGATGATACCACTCACAATCAACAAGATAAGAGCAAAGCCTTGTGGGAGAAGGGTCTTCCTTAGAGTAGAATCTTTGATAATACTCGTGAAAGGCCTCAGCTTTGTCCCGTTCCGCTGTTACCCATGTAGCTTCACCCGTCTGTATCTTAGCAATATGAGCCTTAACCTGGCGCTGTCGCAGTTGCTGGGCCAATATCCTGCCTACCTTATTCCCGCCCTCATAGTATTTTTGCTGTAGAGACAGGAGAGCTCGCTTTGCTTTGCCCGTGCGATGGGTGCGCAACTGGCCAAGCAAAAGAGCTAATTGTTGTTTTGTCCGTCGAGTTGTGGCTTCTATGTCCTCCCGCTCTAGCTGTTTGACCTCTGCAGTGAGTTTAGCTTCCTCTAATTTCACCTCCCTGTCCCTGGCAATGGCAATAGACATTATCTTGCTCCGTATCGTAGCCTTAAACCCATCCCATAGTGTGTGTAGGGAGATGTCGGAGGAAGCGTTAAGCTGAAAATATTCAGAGATTCCCTTCCGTATTTGGTCTACATTCACCGGATCGCGATTTTCCCCGTGTTACCTGCAGGCGCAAGTACCGTCCCTCCCCATCTCAGGTCTCCGGAATGACAGAGGTATAAAAATTCACCTTGCCCAGTGTTGTGAAGGATATTTTGGGTGAGATATGCGGTGCAAGTGTGCCTTCATTAAGTGGGTTTCCTGAAGCATTATGACATCCGGATCATAGTGAAGGATGTCACGCCATATTTGTTTCCGTTTGTTCGGAGAGTTGAGGCCCCGGACATTTAGTGAAAGCAACTTAATGTCCCCCATGGTAAAAGCGAGTTTAAGAAAGGTATTTGCAAGTGTGGAGTAGGGACCCTCCTCCTAGATCTAGCCCATGATGAGATGTAGGTACGCTTCTCTGCATTCAGGCCCTGTGATGGCCCCCTCCCTGTGGCCATGTCAGGCAAACCTCGATCAGGCAACCCCCATCTGCAGTGAAGTCCCCTCGTACAGGACAGAGGGTGCCCAGCTATCTGTTTCCCCCCCCCTATTCTATATCCACACCTGACCCATCAGTACCCCCATAGATAACAGCTAGGGTGGCCTGTAAGAGAAACCAGAAGAACTTAAAAAACAACAGTGAGCCAACAGGGCCCAACAAGGTCCTCTCAGTCTGTGGAGATTGGCACCAAGGTGCACTAATCCTGTTAGAGGAGTCATCCCCCAAGAGAGAAAGTCCGTGGGATTGGGCCATCCAGTACATGGCTAGAGATTCAGGATATTTTCAGGGCATGCCCAGTATCCCCTCCAGGGTCCAACACCCATAAGCATGTGTCCTGGAGAAAGGGACCATGATTATCCTTACCTGCATTCAGTTCTTCCAGTCGGCCACAACAGGTTTGCTTCCTTTTTGGTATAAAAGTGCACCCTAGTGAGGATGTCCGGGCCGCTACCTTTGCAAGCGGTGCCCACGGAGACTCTGTGAGTCTGATCCAGGGCAGGCGGGGAGGCATCGTCATCTCCTCGGATCGTTTGCAAGAGCTCTGCAGTGAACATTACTATATCTGTGCCCTCCGCACCAACCGGGACCCCCGAATGCGAGTATAGTTGTTGCAACTGCTCCAGTTTTCAATGTCTTCTTGCTTGGTCTGCATCACAATGTGTTGATCCTCCAATACACTTATGCGCTGCAATAGCATTTCATGATCTTCTGATCTGGCATCCACAGACCGCTCTAGGTCGTCCACCCGGTCCCCAATCTCAGTCACCTCTCTCTGGATGTCACAAAGCCCCGACTTGAATTCCTCTTTCAGAGAGGAGATATCAGTGCAGTCCTGCAGGAACCGTTCCACATAAGCTTGGGTGACTGGCGCCGATGGTTCCCTGCCTGTCTGGGCTGGGGTTGAAGTCGAGGACTGCATGGGCCCTTCCGGTTGGGGAGCTTTGTGCCACAATGACGTTACCGGGTTTTCTCTGTTTGCCTTGGTGAGTGGCATATCAAGAGTCTGGAGCCACTAGTGTGTGAGGTCCCACGGGTAAAGTTGCCGCTACGCTGAGTTCCATCCACTCAGTGTGCTGTCAACAGGACATTATCCCAATGCTTCGTAGGTAGCACTCTCGCACGTCCCGGGCCATCATCAGAGCCTCAGAAGCTGTTGTGTCCCCAGAGCATGGTGCAACAACCGGTTCTCCCCGCAGCCACTTAGCACAGAGACCCAACCTCCGCTTGCCAGAGGAGGGCGAATCTGCCTCCAAGATCCCCCGTCCAGACAACTTTTATGCGTCAAGGGAGAGGGAGCCTGAAGTCCAGCGCAGATCTAGTCCAGTAGAACATACAATGCGTGGGTCTACTATGCAACAGCGATATGTGGTGAAAGCTATGCCCTGATGTCGACAGGGTGTCTCAGGGCCCACTCTAGTCTGACACAGGGGGCTTCCGTGCAGTGCTACCTGCCCCAGCACCTCCAATGGTGGTCACCGCGCCCCTCAGTACCCTCATCCGCTGGGGGACCCCTAGAAGAGCAGACGTGAACAAACTCCTGATGTTCATTACTGTGGCTGGGCAACAGGGGAGGGGATGGGCTCACCACTGGTGCTTGTGCAGGGGCAATCGCAGAATTCCTCCCAGTGGATTCAGTGCCAGGCATGCTTGAAGTTGCCTACCGGCTCAGGCGGGAGTCCAGGTGGTGTCTGTAGAGGCCATGGCAGGAACAGGAGACCCTGAGCTCCGGTCTCAAAATGGGACCTCCTGGGGCTCCATAAGGGGATGCTGCTCCTTGCCAGGCGTGTCAGCCCAACGTGCCCCCGCAGCTCTCAGGGGCAGGTCTCGGCGCCTCCGGCAATCTCCTCCAGGGAGACAGACGCAGGTCTATCCCAGGGGCACCATGCAGTAACATCGGCCACGGTGGGGGAGGGGACCGGCGCGCCGCCAACACCCGCTCTGGAACGGCGGGCACCATTCCCCTCTGTAGTATTTTCGGGCTGAGGAGGGCCACCCATTTGGTGCTGCGACTCGTTCTCTGAACGGCCTCAGCAGGCTCTTAATTGAGCCGCTTGCAACTTTGCGATGTGGGAGGGGACCAGCGTCCAGTAACTGGCCTGAGACCACGGGCACCAATCCCCTTTGCAATGTTTTCCGAGTTCAAGGCAGCCGCTCCGGCGGTAGTACAATTCAGCCACTGTGGAGTCTCAGCTGGTTCCCGATCGTCTCTGTAGTCATCGCGGAAGGCTGCTGACACCCTCCCAGGCCCGATCACTGACTGTGGGCTGCAGTCACAAAATATCAGTTGGAGTTCACCACTCCCACTCTCCACTGCTAGTCACCAGGAATCCAACCAGCCCGGGTAAGATCAGCATACAGGTATGTCCCTAACATACTCCGGGAGTCTCCACGAGCACTTCAGGTCATCACCCGCGCTGCTCCGGTGTGCTTTATTTGCTGTGCAGTGGGCCCCGGGGAGACAGAGCTCACCAAATGCTCGTCTCACTCCATTGCTCCCATGGCCACGCCCCCCCCGTTGCCACTTTTAAGATTTCACAAAACCTCCTAAATTCCAATTAAAATTTTTGTTTATTTTTTTCTGAAAGTTCCTCATGTCTCCCAACTCCTGCAACATGGCAAACAATAAAAATGTTAATGGGAGAAACACACTGACCGAAGTCCACTTGGAAACCTGCCTTAAGATATTACGTTCATATTGCCTAATGACCATTGTTTTTCTTGATTGGACTTTGTGAATCTTTTGAAAGATACTATGGGTTATGTGGATTTGGTGACGGTTTTTTAAGGTTGAGGCAAACCCGGCTAGTGACCATAATCCCTTAATTGTGAGCTTTGTCCCTGCCCCCAGAAAAAATCGGCATTTTGATCATACTGATCATCAAATAAAATATACCAAAAACCAGGGGGTCACGCTAAGATGGGATAAAGTAAATGTGGGCAAACTAGAGTCGGATATTTTTAAGGAAAACATCGGAGTGATAGAATTGTGTTTGAACCCCGAGACTGACCCTGACTGTATTATTAAGAATTTTGAAACTCTCCTGGGTAATGTAGCTACACACCTAGTGAAGAAGGCAGGTAGAAGCAAAGGGAAGGGTTTTAACTTCTTCAGCGCGACCGCGATTCCCCCTCCGGTGCTGGGCCCTAATAAAAACGGGCGTGGTCATGACGGAACGGTTCCGTCATGAGCACAGCTCAACCGTAGCTCATGACGGAACCGTTCCGTCATGAGCATCGAAGGGGTTAAATGGTTTGATGCAGAATGTTCGGCCTCCCAAACCAGCCTAGCAAAAGCCTTACGAAAAGTGCCACTTGACAGAGACTTGGTTAGAGCGGCCAGGAAAAAGTACAATGCGGCACTAAACAGACAAAAAAAGGAGTTAAAAGCGAAGGCTTGGGAAGATTTGGAGAAAGCAGTAGACATGAGGGATAATACCCTGTTATGGAAAGTAATAAATCAACCATTTTTAAAAACCGAGGATAGCGAGTTAATGCAGGTGCAAATACCAGAAGATGAATGGGTTGCCCATTACAGTAACATTTTTAATCCAAAAGGTGTGTCCCTAGGAACCTTACAGGGAATAGAGGATTTTGATAGTGAATCAGCTAAAGAGTTAGGGGCGTCTCTCACTCTTTCTGAGGTGAAGATGGCTCTGACAAGGGGTTCTGCCTTAAAAGTGCCTGGCCCTGATGCTGTACCGCTAGATTTCTTTAAATGCAATATGGGTACCTCTCTTATTAAATGTCTTTAGAGCTATAGTTGGAGGGGTCATTCCCAGATCCTGGAAAGATGCAGTAGTGGTACCAATTTTTAAGAAGGGTAAAAAATCAGATCCGTGCTGTTACAGGCCGATCTCTTTAATTGATGCAACCTGTAAATTAATGGGCAGAGTTATTTTGGCGCGCCTTGAAACTTGGGCAGATTCAGTTGGCATCATTGTTGACTCCCAATATGGATTTAGACGGGGTAGGGGAACCACCGAGCAGTGCCTGAATTTAGCACTAATTATGGGTAAGTACATGGGTGCCAAATATAGTTCCATCCATCTGGCATTCATGGACTTATCCAGTGCCTTTGACACCGTATGTAGGGGCAAGCTGTGGCATATGATGGGGTCGATGGGGTTTGAGGAGCAATTGGTATCTCTGCTCCGTAGACTACATGCTGCAACTACAGTAAGTGTGCGTTATGGCCCTGGGGGGGGGGGAAACTAATTCTATCCCGTCCACTGAGGGTGTTCGGCAAGGATGCATTTTAGCTCCCTTTTTGTTTTTGGTTTACACGAACGGCCTGGAAATTTTTTTGTTGCACTGTGGGGCTGATTTCCCAAAGGCAAATGATAGAAGGATTCCTATGCTGTCATATGCGGATGACACGGTTTTAATGACTCTCACTGCAAATGGCATGCAGCTTTGTCTCGATGCTTTTGATTTGTTTATGGGGGATTTGGATTTAAAAGTTAATTTTACTAAATCTTTTGCTATGACCTGTGGTCCTAAAAATGCAAAAACACGAACCTATAGGGTTAAGGACTGCATCATACTGAAAGTGGACAATTTTAACTATTTGGGAAACCTATTTAACAAAAAATTGAATTGGGAACCATTAATTGCATTGCGGGCCCAAAATGTATCAAATATAGCGGAGGGCCTTTTCCGCTTTGCGAGTAAGCAAGGTCAAAAACTAATACCCACATTGTTAGCTCTATATAACTCCAAATGTGTCTCGGTAGCAACTTATGGTGCTGGCGTGTGGGGCACACACAATTGTGAAACACTGCAGCTGCAGGAAAATAAATTTATTAAACGTCTCCTAGCAGTTCCGACAGGCACTTCAAACACCTTTTGCCATGCGGAGGTGGGCACGGAGTTTCTCAGTGATATTATACATCTGGCCCCCTTATTGCTTTGGATTAAAGTTTGGCAATCTGAAGAATTAAAATTGACCCATGGAATTTTACAGGATTGCCTCAAGCTGGACCACACTAGGAAGATACCTTGGCTTCAATATGTAAAGGATAACTTTTATAAGATTGGTTTAAGTTATATTTTCGATTACCCTGAGCTAATCGGTAAGGATTAAAAAATAAAGACCAAAATCGTCTTCCGCAATACTCTGGGCACTCTAATTCGTAGCAAGCATGCAATGCATGTAAGGGGTAAACTTCATAGGCCCCTTTACCAAACCTACATTATTCACACACAATGGCGTTTTTATTTAACACGTTTCCGTCTTAATACGTTAAATTTTCTTTTTGCTTTCCCAAAACAGGGTGGGCGGTGTAAGAACCTACCGCCATGTCCCTGTAATAATATAGTTACTCAGACTACTGTGCATCTAACCCTTTTTTGTGCTTTGTATAAAGTTCCCAGAAGCAGATTTATTAGACCAGTGTTGGTCTCTTTTGGATCCCGTTGTTACAGAGAGTGTTATGAGCACTTACTATCTTTGTCAACCCCTCCCATTTGCAATGCTGTGCTGAATTTTATTAGAGCGGCCCTTGTGATTAGAAAACATTATTAAATATAAAAAGGGAATAGGATATTAGTTAAGGGGAATTTTTCCTGTCAATGAAATGAGCCAAGTGATGATTCTCTTCCTACCGGACTAATGCTTTTTAATATATCTTGTTTTAACTGTAGATATCAACTGTGAATGTTGTTTAAATTTTTTTTTATGCATGTATACTTTTATGACTCCTGCCTGGAATCGAAATAAAGTTGTTTGAATTTGAATTTGATACAAGTGGATGGATGAAGTTGCCCTAGGAAGCCATTGTTAAGGTGAAATGTGATGGCTGCGCTGTAGCTTTTTAGATGAAGAACCTGATTAAAAAGATAAAACACATATAAAAAGGATCTACTAGTCGTATATTGGACTGATTGTTTATCTACACGTTTGGTTATTGCCTCACTTTTTTACTGTAAAATGTTTCTAATGTGCAGCCAATGAGCACCTGGCCGTTAGCGGAGGGCAATAGGGTTGCATTATTACAGTAAATACTCCAGGTGGTGTGGGAAAGGTTTCCCTAGCTGCCATAGTTTGTTTCAATATTTAAAATGGTACTGTACCTGTATCTGAGAGTGATGCTAATAAAAAGCCTCAGAATCTACCAATGTTGTGATGCATACATATCATTCATGTCTCGTGACTACATGTGCAAAACGAATGCTCAATTGAATACCCATAATAACTCTTTATGATGAGCAAAATTGCAAGTGAACCACCCTATAATTAGGCTTTCCTGTTTTCAATTTCTCTTTTTGGTCATTTCTGGTGTTTTTTTCCAGTGTTTTCAAGTGATTTCTATACTTTAAAAAAGCAGTAGTTATCAGTGTTTCCACATTTCTGTGCCATTAAAAACAACAGAAACAGTGTTTTCCAGTGTTTATGGAATGTTTTGCTTTTATTATTGCTTGCTTTCTGCACTGATAGTCAATGGTATATATTACAGCAAACAAAGGATGGACGGAATGCTGACAATGCAAACATTCTCCCCCAGTCAAAAGATCTGGGTTAAATCCATTGTTCTTTTTCCCACTACTCCACCCCAGTTTTGACCCAGCCATATGCAAATCAGCTTTGCCCCTGTGCCCCATGGGAACAGTCCAGACCGAACTGCCAGGCAGGTCCTCCCTGGACCGGAAACAAGCATCTTGGGATCGGTTTCAGGGTATGTCACCACCCTTCTGCAGCCAGGCTGGCTTGAATCCAGTGGCACAGTGAGCAAGGGTCCCACGTCTGGACATACCCAACCCACTTAGGGTAAAAAGTGTTACAGCACACAAATGATGGACAGAATGCTGACAATGCAAACATCCTCCCCCAGTCAAAAGATCTGTGTTAAATCCATCGTTCTTTTGCCCACAGTCAATGGTATATAGACAGTGTACGTACAGTGTATATGAGATCCAAATAGAAAACTTATTGCAGTACACCATACAATACTTTTTCAGTGAGTCTTTGGTCATGTGTACTCACTTTTTCCTTCCCATGTAAACATTTTTCTGTGAAAAGGCCCTCTCAGCATTGGCACTTGAGATGGGCAATGCCAAAACAGCCAGTACACAATTTATTAACTCTGGCCACTGACATAGCATTCCATGCCAATAGCGGTGCGATTCTCTGGGCAGGTTCGGGAACATTTGTGTTGATTTCGGCGCTTATGATCTCAGAGTTATAGAAGCGGTCAAAAATGAAGCAATACTTTTGAAACTACGGAGAAAATTCCCCTTTACTGAAGGGATCTAGAACTTGTACAGAGTACCACAGTGAGGTTTCATTGACTTGAAATGCCATGGTTGGTGAAGGGACACTTCTATGCATCATTGCAAGCCATTTCCCATACATTGTAAAATGAAAGTTCCTGAATTGCTTGTCAACATTGCTTTTCTTACCATGTAAGTGGTGTCACCCAGCCTACTCTCAAGGAGATGTTTCACATCTTCACCAATTATGCTGAACTAACCCTGGGCGTAGTTCGCGAAGCAGCACTACGCTTAGCCACGCAAAGTGCACTTCGCACAACGCGAGCTACGCATAGCGCTACGCAAACTGTGTAGTGCGCTGTTCGCGATGTTTGCACAGTGCCGGATGCTTGACCGCACTGTGCAATCATCGAAAATGGCATCTTGCACAGTGCGAGCTGTTGTTTTCTGCCACTCAAGTAGATTTTTACTCAAGCTGCAGCTTTTTCAACGCGGACTGGTAGTTTCTCATCACGAGCGGTCGCGAGCATACACGACCACTCGCAATGAGAAACCTGACCTCCCCTCGTTGAGATTCTCATCAGGAGGTTTATTTTCCACGCTCGCGATCGTCAACTTGATGTTGCTGATCACGAACAAGGAAAAGGTCTCGCCAGGTGTCATTTTGCTCGCTCGCGGGTGAGGACCGTGAGCAAGCACAAAATGACTGCTATGCTACACGTGTTCGCACTGTGTTACGTGCAATTCGCGTAGTGCGAAGTAGCGGAAACTTTGCAAACTACTCAAGCGTAGCGTAATTGTCCGCCCAGGGTTATGCTGAACACTTGGCAGACAAGGGTTTTTTCAGACTCTAGTTGTTTTAGTATGTCCACTACAACAGATATGTTTTCCTGTAAAACACTAAGAATGAAGTAGAGTGTATTTTTTTCACATCACTATGAATTTGAGACCACAGATCCTCACATTTCTGGCGGTTGGCATCATCAATTCTGTAAACAGTTGCCACAAGGATAACATAGCATTCACAGTACCTTGGACTGAGAACCATAAGCTAAGTGACAGTTAGGATGACTCTTTCCTTGATGCCACACAGCACAAAATGAGAAATATTTGCTTTTTAGTTCCCGCGCATAACAAAACAGTGCACCAGATTGGACTAAAAAGTCAATAGCATTCTTCATTACCTCTGATGATTGTAAAGATGCTTTCAGCATATCATCTAACAAGTTGCAAGGATCTCTTACAGGGAAGCACTTCAGCTGAGGTATTGATTTTGACAGGTCATCACACAACTTTTTCATGTATGTAGCTGAATCACTGCAAATACAACCAATATCACTCCAATCTCTGTTGAACTTGGAAATAACTTTTTTGCAGAAGCATTCCAAGTGACATTGCGTTCCATGTTTTCCAAAGTCTGGTGTCATGTTTTCACCACTATCCCAGATGCTTGGTGATAGCACTGTTTTCACATATACTTGTCACTATACCTTTCATTGAATGTTTAAAGCCTGAGGTGTTGGCAATTCATCTACTATCAATACTGACTGACTATAAACTGGGGGCTGATATATCAAGGGTCTTTACCCATTCTCTGTAGGTAAATGTGATGGCATATTTTGGAAAGATTATTATGAAACCAGCCATTTTACCTATATGTGAAAGAATCAAACGCAGCCAAAATGTCAAATATGATTTTGATATTTCCTGATTCTCTACAGTTCATAAAATCATTAAATAAGACCTAAATCATGCTTCTAAACCCTGCATCCTTAGACCAAAGACCACAAAACTAAAAAAACCTCAATGAAGAAGAAAATATATTTTAGTGACATCCCTAAACAACAAAACTCAAGCAGAATAATGTTAGCCCAGTCTTTCTTGCTGCTAGCTTATATAACAAAGTTACACTGTGTTGGGCTCCTTCAGTACGAAAAAAATGACTCTTTCACTCTTGTTTTCCTTTCATTGAATGGCATTTAGTTTATGGTTCTGCAGGTGTTTTTCAGTGTTTATATGTTTACACTGGTGAGGGCTATTTCCCTTTCCGTGGGGTTTTATCATTTATTATAGGTTTACACCTAAAACCAGACAGCCTACCTATAATATATACAATTGCACTGTGTGTATGCCTGCAAAATTAATACAGAGCCAAAATGCCCCAAACAGAGTAATATGTTTTACTGCTAAGGAAGTTCCATGAGTCATACTCAACGTAAGTTGTTGCAGTGGATCCCACCCTTCAATGAGGGGGGGGGGGTCTGTTACGAGCATGACCCCACATACAAGAGGCAGAAATTCCAAATGTGCAAACGCCCCAAAGCAGATGTCAAGGCGTAAGTGGGGAAAAGTTGGGAAGGAGATCTCCCCTGAGTATAGCAGTACAAAGCAAGGTAGGCAAACCCGAATGTGGTGGGTGGCCAGGATAATGTAGAACCCAATGGACCCAAATGGGCAACACTGAATGTGAAATGGCAGCACTGCAGAACTCCCAGATGGGTGCATCCTTGGTTTGCGAGGATAGGACTTGTGTATTTTACAACCACTCTCATCAAATAATAAGGAACACTCTGTGGGATATGGTAGTTAGGACCCACGGAAAGAAGAGTGGAGTCAATGGGGCAGTTTAACATTTACTTTATTTAGGCAGTAACAGGATATAACAGGGAGAGCCGGTCTGCATACAGCAGTCCGAATGCTAGCCTCGCATCACGTCCTCCTGCGATGCCTTGCCGCAGGTCACGTGACTGCGGGAGCTAGACCGCCACACTACACACTCACGGGTAACTGTAACTGTGCCCACAGGTGTTGGGGAAAGTGAGAGAGTAAGAGAGAGAGAGAGAGAGAGAGGGAGATTCACAACTGAAAGTCACTGAGATGTTTCGGTAGCTTCACCGCACGGTCCTTGCGGTTGTGCTTTCCGGTCCCTTGCTCTCTTCCTCCGCGGGGTCTGTCTGACCTCGTGCCCTCCTCCTGGTCTCTCCGGAAGGCGTTGGGATGTCTCACCCAGAATGCCCCCTTCGTTTGTGTCCTGGCTGGGCGGACACGGCGCGGCTGTCTAGGTGATTGTCCATCCACACTTACTGGTCCGGCCGCACTCAAGTGGTCTGCAGAGGGTGCTGCCGCTCCCGCTATGCTGGGGCTTTTTTCTAGCTCACTGTTGCTCATGCCCCAATGCAGGATCTAGTTGCACTTGCCCATTCTGGATTGGGACAAAACCTTGATATCACTCAATAAGGCAGAGCGGGTATATGCTTCTACCACTCGCAATGGCTCACTGAATTTGCTGTCTCCTTTGAGTCCTGGTTGCCCCTTTTTGACTCGGACCCACTCGCCCTCTGCCAATGAGGCTTCACGCTGATTGTTCCTTTTGTCATAATGTGCCTTGTAAATGCTTTGTGCCTTCTCTATGTTACTTGCGGACAATGGCTGGGGGCCATTTGCTTTGGAGTCTCATGGTCATCCAGGCTGTATTGTCTCTGGTGAAGGGTGCTCTGCCCCTTAGGATCTTAAACGGGCTGTAGCCTGTCAAGGTGGGTGTGATGCGGTAGGCCCATACCGTATTTCTGACTTCGGACTGCCAGTACTTACCGGTGCTGATGGCTGCTTGGATTGAGCCCATGATCACCCGGTTGAAGCGTTCCACTTGGCCTTTGCCCGCTGGGTGGTAGACCAGAGTGCGTTTCGTCTGGATTCCGATTCCGTTGGTGAAGGCTGTCCACTTGGCTGATGTGAACTGGGGTCCATTGTCGCTGGTTATGGACTTGGGGATGCCCTCCCTCAAGAAGATGTTGGTGAGGAAGGTGATGACGGCGTCGGAATCAACCGATTCGCATATTTGATTTCTGGCCACTTTGAATAGCGGTCCATGATGACGATGAGGTGTTTGGGTGTGCCCCGGGTGTCTAGGACTGGGCCTACAATGTCGATGGATAAATCCTCCTAGGGGTTGTTGGGAGTAGAAAACTCGCCTATGGGGGGGCCTCATGGTGACAAGAGTTTTGTAAGCTCTGGCTCAATGGGCGCAGTCCCTCACGAACCTTTCTACCTGGATGTCCATGGGGGGCCACCAGTACAGCAGTTTCATCCGCCTTTTGGCTTTTACGATGCCCCGGTGGCCTTCATTGTTGATGTGAAGAATGCGGTCATACAGAGCCTTCGGGGGCACCACTTTGTCACCTTGTAGCAGGAATATGGTGTCCTCGTCAATGGAGAGGTCCGCGCGGACTTCCCATAATTTTCTGAGGTTGCTGTCGATGTGCTTCTTCTCCGGCCAGCCTCGCGTGACGTACCCCTTAACTTGGGATAGTTCCGTGTCCTGCATGTAGGCTTCTTCCCAGTCCTGGGCACTGTTGGTGTGTTCATGATCATGAAGGCGACACTGTATTCATCCCAATCCGATGACGTGACGGGTTCTTCCATGGCTGCTGCCCTGCTCAGGAAATCCGCCACTCTGTTCTGCCTGCCAGGGATGTACTCGTCGTAGACAAAGTCCAACAGGCGCAATGTCATTTTTGCGATGCGTGGAGTTGCTGTCACTTTGCTGCTGGATGTGAGGACCTTGATCAGGGGTTTATGGTCGGTAGGGAGTGTGAATTGTGACCCCCACAGGTACTGTCAGAATTTCTCCATCGCCCAGATGGCGGCTAGCATTTCCTTCTCGATTAAACTGTACTTCTCTTTACTGGGGTTGAGGGATTGCAATGCAAACCCCACCGTGGTTTCGGTGCCATCGGAAGCCCTCTGGGAAAGGACTGCTCCCAGTCCTTCGTCACTGGCGTCCGTGGTCAGGATGCTGGACTCAGCGGCATCAAACCCATCTAAGGGAACTACCTTGTAGATGTCTTCTTTGATGGCTAAGAACTCCGCTTCCGTCTCCACTGACAAAGCAAAGCTATTCTTTTCCTTGAGCAGTTGGCGTAGGCTGTGCGTCTTTGTTGCATAGTTCCTGACAAATTTACTGTAGAACTCCGCCAACCCCAGGAAAGAGCAAACGTCGTCTTTGGTCTTTGGGGATGGAGCTGACATGATGGCCTCCACGTTTGTCAAATTGGGGGTGATTTCTGTGTCGCTGATTTTCATGCCCCAGATATGTGACCTTGTGGAGATCAAATTTGCATTTCCCTTATTCGGCCGTGAGGCCATTTGCTGCGAGCGTGTGTAGGACGGTGTGCAGGATGTCTTCGTGTTCAGCTTTGGATTTCCTCATGACGAGGATGTCGTCTTGAAAGTAGAGGACTCTGTGGACACCTTGGAACAGCTTGTGCATGAGTTTTTGAAAGACGGCCGCCGCGGATGTGAGCCTAAAGGGCAAGTGTCTGAACCTGTAGCATCCAAACGGTCTGCTAAAGGATGTAAGTTTACGGCATGACGGGTAGAGTGATACCTGGTGGTAGGCGGCTATGAGGTCGATGGTAGAGAACCACTTAAAACCTTTGGTCTGGGCGAGCAGTTCGTTGATTTTGGGCAATGAAAACTTCTCCATAATGATGTTTTTGTTAAGTTCGTGGAGATCAATGCAGAGGCGGATCTTCCCGCTTGGTTTGCGTGCCACAACCATGGGTGCGAGTTATTCAGCGCATTCGATCTGTTAAATGATGCCGCTGTCTTCAAAGGGCTTAATTTCTGACTGTACTGCTTCTTGGCAGTTGAACGGGATGTTCCTGACTTTGTGGGTGACTGGTATCGCTCCGTATTTAAGTATGATCTTGTGGGAGAACTTGCACATCTTTCCAATTTGGTTGCTGAAGACAGTGGGGAACTCTGCTTGGAGTGAGGATGGCATGGATGTGTCATCCGTTAGGAGCACCTGTGTGTCACCACCGGGGTTGAGCTGGATGCCGAGCGCTACCTAGTCAGCCCAACCCAGGACCGAAGGGCCCTTTTGTGCCACATACAATTTTGCTGTGGTGTGCCGTCCTTCAAACTCAAACAGGAGCTGCTGGAAGCCTACCATGGGAATCCTTTCTCCAGTGTATGTGACTGGATGGACGTCCGTGGGGTGAAGATGATCGGCCACCACTTGGGTGAAGTCTTGGTCCCAGATCTGTTTCTGGATGATGCTGTAGGATGACCCGCAGTCTGCTACCATGATGACATGGATGCCCCCTATCGATAACTTGCAGGAAGGTTTTGTTTGTTGTGACACCCCCTATGCCCAGGATGTGATCTCCAATGCAAAGAATGCTGTCTGGGTCTGAGAGATCTGCCCCCTCTTGATCATTAGAGATGTCCTGGACGTATTTAACTGCAATGTTTCTGGGCCTCCGACGGCAGACCTTGCCGAAGTGTCCTCTGATGCCACAGAAAGAGCATTTGACATGGAACGCCGGGCATTTTTTGTCATTACCCATGTGGGAGTGTTTGCTTCATCTGTAACAGGCACCTTGTTTACCCTGAGGGGCGCGACCTGGACCTCTGCCCTTAGACGGGTGAGGTTGAGTCTGTCGTGATTTTTGATGGTGGAACCTTACGGTCGGAGATTTTGCACACTGTGGCTTGTGGTGTCATGTCTTTCTTGGCCGCGAGAGCGCATCGTTTGGATAACTCTGCTTGTTTCACTATCGCGATGACCTCTGGAAGGGGCGCTTCACAGCTTACCCAGAGCTTTTCCTGGACACTCGTGTGGGTGGAGTGCATGATGATTTGGTGTCGTATGAGGTCAGTGTGCAAGGTGCCAAACTTGCAGTTGATGGCCAGTTTGTTGAGGGCTGCCACATAGTCCTCCACTGACTCCGCTTCTGCCTGTTTCTGCTGGAAGAAATTGTAACGGTCAATGGCCGCACATATTACGGGCTGGTAATGGCTATCCAGGTTGTCGAGGGCGTGTTGGAAAACGTCATCATCGGTTGCAGCCCTGGTCTTTTTCATCATCTGGTCGTAAAGGCGCAGACCCTCCAGCCCAAGATTATGTAACAGGATTTTCTTCCGCAGTTACCTTGAGAATTCCTCCTTGCCTTCGTCCTCCAATGCTTAGAGGTGATTCAAGAAATACCCCTTCCAATCAGCCCATTTCATGGCCGGTTCCCCGGGCTTAGGCAGGAAGGGCGCTGGGTTGGTTAAGGAGAAGGCCTGGGCACACATGGTGCGTGTGACGAGGACAGCAGCGGGACCTCACGGTACAAGTAGAGACCCGGGGGCCCCCGCTGGTTTGGAGGGGTGCACCCCTGTGTAGGCTGAAAGGGCACCGCTATCAGGGTTGCAGGCTGCCACGTGACACTACGGGGCGCCTCTCGTGCCAGTGGGTAAAGCAGCTGTGTGGCCTTGTAGTTACTGAGGAGTGGACGGCGGGGCACACAGCCCTCTAGAAGTGCAGGTGGTGTGGATAGTGCGCACCGATGTGCGCGCCGAGCTGGCCACGTGCAGAGGGTGGCTCCTCGTGAAGGTAGGCCTGGGGGTGATTTCCCCTGCGCACGTCCTCTCAGTGTAGCGGTTGACTCCTTGTGCACCAAGGCCTGGTGGTGGTTGCTCCTCATGCCAAAGCTATGCAGTGCAGATGCTGGCTCCTCTTGAAATGGGGCCTGGTGGTGGCTGCCACTATGCGTGGGCTGCGCTGTGCTGGAAAGAGCGTGGTGCTCACACCGCGTGCCGAACTGCATGCCGGGAGTGATGTGGGAGTGGGCTGCGCTTCGCGCTGGAATGCACACCGATGCCACACAGCGGTAGGGCTGCCACTTGGAGTGGGGGCAATGAGGAATGCGGGAAGTGGTGTGCCCCCGCCTTGTGACAAGCGCCGGCTCTCCCCTACCTGGCTGAAGTTGGGCGGTGCGCTGGTCCTTCCACCTCGTTACCACTGTGGGATATGGTAGTTGGGCCCCAAGGAAAGAAGAGTGGAGTCTACGGGGCAGTTTAACCTTTACTTTATTTAGGCAATAACAAGGTATATCGGGGAGAGCCGGTCTGCATGCCGCAATGCCGCAGTGCCGCAGTGCGAATGCTAGCCCCTGCGCCACATCCTCCCGCGATGCCTTGACGCAGGTCACGTGACTGCGGGAAGCTAGATCCCCACACTACACACTCACGGGTATTAAAGGTATAATATTCGCAATTCACAGCAGATACGCTTTGGCGTAATGCCTTCTTCCTTGCATTCAAATGCACGTAAAATGGGACACAGATTCTGGATCGCTTAAAAACTCTAACCACTCTTCTCATTGGTGGATTTGTGGCCAATAGGAGGGCTGCAACATAGATATAATTTTTCTTTCAGGCCACCACAAGTGTGTGAATACTGCATTAAAGTTTATGGTCATGTTGATTTTGTATTGGACCAAAATACCCCACATGTCTGCATTTTTCTCTTTTGGTGCAGAGCCGGTCACATCCTCTCACACCGATGTTTTGGCCACTACATTCTTCTAGCCTCCTCATGTTGCACTGCCACGCATGGGCTGCCACTTCCCCAGATTGCTGGACACCACATACCCCTCATCACGGACGTCAGTTGTTAAAGATGTACCCGCAGGGTTCAGTTGAAAGGCTGGATGGCCACACATTTGAATAATTTCTGATCTCAATTGTCGACAGGATGATCTAATGGCCGCAGTTCAGGCGGTATAGCAATTAGACTCATTTTTCAAAACCCCACCGTTAGTAATCATTTAAACGCCCTCATCATAATAATAGAGCACGGTTTCACTGCACAGAATTACAACTATTTGCGTCAATTGAGGTTCCGTGGTTATCGGGACCGGACTCCATTTTGTTTGCGTTGTTCATAACGCCATTTTGTGTTGCCCTCAGGTAGGCCGTGGATGTAACCGAACTAACAAAGTTGCATGGACCTCATTTTTCATGTATGCATTCACCAGGCCCTTTTCTGACTTGTGATTGAACTGCAGGACGCTGACCTTTTCACCTGAAACTGACCCTTCACGAAGCCAATTTCCCTTGGTTTGATTCTTGTCTGAGATTGCCAATCAATGTTCAGGACCTCGTTAACTTTTAGTTACCTTGCACATATCTTATCCTAATCAGCATCTGAATTGTTTCTTTCCTTACGACTTTTCATTACATGGGTAGTGCTTTCAATTATGGGTTTGTCCGGCTTGTGGAAATTGAATTTGGGACATTCCTAATAATTAACTTTTGGGTTGGGTTACTGTAAATTGGGTTTTTGTTAATGTGGTACTCAGTTAGAAAATGTATCCTATTGGTCAGAATTTTGCGCAGTGGGTGTACATTAATAATTAGAATATTGTGTATAAAAAGCAATGTCTTGCTCTATGAAAATTGAACAGTTTCTTGAGTTGTACACCGTGTTGTATTGCTGGGATTACTGTTACTAGCTGCAGCTAATAAATTTGATCTCTGACACCACCAAGAAGTATTCCGTGTCTCTGTTTGCCAAGACAGGAGAACCTGAAGACTTTGGGCGTGTCCCTGGCGCCGCTGGGTTCTAAAACCCGGTTCTTCAGTTGGCGCCCAATGGTGGGGCCACTTCAGTGGTACCGGTCCAAGCCAGAGGATCGTGAGGAGCCACGTGAGGAAATTCTGGAGGAAGGCCACCACTTCATTGACCCCTGCATGTCGACGTGGACGACGGTCTTTTCTGCGAGGCTTCCCGCTTTCCAACGGCTACGAAGGACTGCTGCCCTGACTGTCGCCCTGTCTTGGACCCTTGATTGATCCTTTGTAGAGCGAGACGATAGACGGTCTTCTGATGGCGTGACAGATATTTGGTTAAGTATAAGTGGGTCGCTCCCACGACTTTGTTTTGGTTCTTGGTTTTGATTTGATTTTTGCAAATATCGAAGCCGAGGGGCTCGTATATTTATGAGTGTATCGATAGTTGATAACCCCTTGAAGTTTGAAGCTAGATTAGTGAGCTATAAGATGCCTGGTCTTAGCAAAATTAGGAAATGGTTTAGTTGTGGTTGCAACAGGGATTCCCGATTGGAGGATTCGTGTCCGATACCTCCGGTTGGAACTCCGACTTATGAGCTCTATTCAAAACACGGAGTGGGTCCTATTACTTATAATGAAGTGTGGGTCCGCTATACTAAAAAGGATGGTGTTTTAGGATGGCCCCAACATGGTAGTTTTGAAGTAAATGTTTTAGATAATCTGGAAGTTGCGCTATTTAAGAAGAAATCCCGGCCTGGCAATGTTTGACTCTTTCCGCCTTTGGCGTAAGGAAGCCAAACAGCGAGAAATTAAGCAAGCAAAGAGAGATAGGAAAGATAAGAATATGTCAGTACTACAAGCTGCTAGGCAGTTTAAGTCAGCTGAGGAAGATCGAGTGTGTGAAGTTTTAGATAGACAGCGTTGCATGGCCATAGATAAATGTTATCCGGCCTTGCCGTCTTCTCCTCCGAATGTGACTGAAGACCTTGAAAAAGATCCTTTGATGTCTCATTTACTGAGATTACCACCCCCTTATGTGCAGGGTGCTACTGCGCCTCCATTACCCCCGGTTGTTCCACCCTTTGTTGTTCAACCTCCTGCTGTTGTTCAGCCACCCGGTGCTCCACAGATGGTTTTGCCTCCTACTGCGCAACCCACTCTAGGGTCACAAGCTTTGCTTCCAGCTTTGCCTCAAACTCCTTTGCCTTCTACTTCTGCATCTTCGACTCCTACTGCTCTTGTTCCTACACCTCTTTTGCCTCAAAATACTTATTCTCCTGTTCTTATGTCTGCTTCTTCTCCTACTGCTCGAAAACGAATGACTGAGACTGTTGCTAATATGTTGTCTCCATTGTTTGGGCCACTGAGTATGACCCCTGTTTCGGAACGTAAGCAGAGTCGTAGTCAGCTTCCTAGTTCCGAAGAGCGAGCGGTGTTGGATTTGTTGGCTCCTAGATGGATTTTAAATGCTTCCAGGTATAATTTGCCAGCAGTTATGGATGTTTTCTTTCAGTGGGAGCCGCCTAAGCAAAGGTATGTTTTTGATGTAATGTGTGCTTTTCTGCGGCAGGAATGGGAAGATAATGAGTTGGGTACGAGTCCGCAGGAAGTGCTTGATGTTCAGTCAGAATTTGCTAAAGGAACGATAGTGGAATCTGATGTTACTGATGCTGTAGAGACGATACTTGCCTTCAGAACTAGACTCCCGTCTCAGCCATTGTACGAACCTGATCCTTCTGTTAGGAGGAAAGTGAAGCAGTATCCTATGAGAGAAGATCCCCCTGTATGGAGAGAGGCAGTTGCTGCTAATGGTAATTTGGGTATTCAGGCTGCAGAAGCCCATTTTCAGCGAGTATGGGTACATGTTCCTTGGAAGAGAGCAGAGGTCTTAGCTATTAAGCACACCTTACGTGAACCCCGTAAGAATCCTGCCGGTTATTACAAGGAGTTGTCCCAGACAGTTGAAGCGTGTATTATGAATTTAGCTGACATAGACATGTTAATGGGTAATGTAGTTCCTCAACCTTTGTTGGCGAAGATTCGTTATGAGAATCATGCGGCAGAATTAGGAGATACGTGGGCTAATATTGTTGCTGCAGATGGTCGGCAAGTAGGAGGTGCCAAACATGAGCCCTTAGTTGCAGAATTACCTGGTAGGATTATTAATTTAATGAAAACTATGATGCCTCCTTTACGAGTGAATTGGGATAAGTTAGCAGCATGCAAACACAAGAAAGACGAGAGTGTGTCTGATTTCTTCACGAGGTTTGAAGAGACGTTTATCGATCATAGTGGTCAGGACATGAGTACGGAAGGTGGTCAAAGGTTGTTCATGGACAAATTTGTCTTTAATTTGCTTCCCGAACTTTCTAATAAGTTAAAGGACTCTGAGAGTTCATGGGCTGTTTCTTCGTCGGCCTAGATATTGGCTACTGCACAATATTATGAGAATAGGGATAAAGATGAGATGGGTAAAGCAGAGAAGAAAACTAAAGATTTAAAGATGAAGGTTCTTTTGCAGCAAGCTTATCCGCCTCGTCAGAATCAGCCTCAGTTTCAGCAACCTCCACAGTTCCAGAGATTGTTACAGAAATCTGAGCCTTATGCTCCGCGATTCTTTCCTGGTCCTAATCAGTGTGCTTATTGCAGAGAGGAAGGTCATTTTAAGAATAGTTGCCCGGCTTTGTTACAGCGTGCGAATGGCGTATCTGGTCAGAGAGGTCGTGGTGGTTTCCAGCAAGCTCCTAGGGGTAGGGGACGTGGTGTGTTACCCCAGAATGAGCGTTCCTCTTCCCTTCAGAACTCTGCAAATTATTTTGACAGACAGAATGTTCCGAGTGGTCAGTCTGCACAGTACTATGTTGATGATTATTATGTCGATAGTGAGAGCGCTGGTTATAATGATAGTTAGGATAGCCATGGGCAAAGAGAGGGAGTAGTGTCAGTTCCAGTAGATCAGAGTGGACCTTATGTTGAAGTGATTACATCAGGTGTGACAGAACCTTTTCTTTTGGATACTGGTGCGACAAAGAGTTCTATTATGCACTCTAAACTTCCTGGCGCACCTTTTTCTGGCTTGACCAATGTTTCTGTAGGATTTTCAGGCGCCCCAGTTTGTAACCCGATTTCCAATCCTTTGACCCTTTCTATTGGCCCTTGTAAATTGGAAGCTCCTCTTATTTTGACGACTGGTTGTAATGAGAATCTGTTGGGTTTGGACTTGCTGAAAAGATTGTATGCGACATTACATTGTTCTCCTTCGGGAGTACATCTTACCTTGGGTAAGAAAGTGATTTCTCCGATGTATTTGTCTAAAGATTGTCTTCCACTGGAATTGCGTTTGCTTCCTGATACACTTTGGGCTACAGGTCCTAATGATGTTGGTCTTTTGCAGATTCCACCTTATGTTGTCACCCTCAAATCGAATGCTAGGCTACCTCGTATTCCCCAATATAAAATCTCTAGCGATGGCGAGAGAGCTCTTCTGGCGATTGTTTATGATTTGGTTGAGAAGGGTGTAGTTGGAGAAACGAGAGGTAATGTGTGTAACAGTCCTGTTTTGCCTGTCCTTAAGCGTACTGATGCTTCTCAGCCACCTGTGTACCGGTTTGTGATCGACCTTCGAGAGGTAAACAAGATTGTGGTGCCACAGTTTCCTGTTGTCCCTGATATCACTGCTTTGTTGACTCTGATTCCTGCTTCGGCAGCCTGGTTTTCTGTTATTGACCTGAAGAATGCTTTCTTCAGTATTCCTATTGCTGAGGAGAGTAGGGATATTTTTGGCTTCTCTTTAGGAGGTCGGAGCTTCCGCTTTAAGAGAGCTCCCCAAGGTTATTGTGAAAGTCCCTCCATCTATAGTCAGGCGTTGAAAACTCAGCTTGATAGCTTTGTGTTGCCTACTGGTGCTACTCTTATCCAGTACGTTGATGATCTGTTGGTTGCCGCTGATGACGAAGAGATTTGTAAAGAGGCTACTCTTTCTCTGTTGCGGTTTTTGTCTGACCTTCATCATAAAGTGTCACCTTCAAAGTTGCAATATTGTCGCCAAGAAGTAACCTACTTAGGTCATCTCTTGTTGAAGGAGGGAAGAAGGTTGACCCCAGAACGAATTCAAACGATTGCGCAAATGAGTGTACCATCCACCCAGAGAGAAGTGCGTGCTTTCTTAGGTATCACCTCGTATTGTAGACAATGGATCCCTTATTTTTCCCTGTTAGCGAAACCTCTGTTGGTGCTGACTCTTAAAGATACTCCGCATCCTCTCCCTTGGTCTGATGAGTGTCAGAAAAGTTTTTCTGAATTACGTGATGCATTGTGTTCGGCTCCGGTATTGGGTACTCCTGATTACAGTAAGCCTTTCACGTTGTACGTTCACGAGAGAGAAGGTTGTGCATTGTCAGTTTTGTCTCAACAGTTCGGAGATAAGCAGCGCCCATGTGCGTATTTTTCAGCTACGTTAGACCCAGTTGCTAAGGCGTTGCCGAGTTGTTTGAGAGTTACAGCGGCAGCGGCTGTTTCTATCCGACAGTCTGCTGGTTTGGTATTGGATAATACGTTGATTGTGATGGTCCCACATGCAGTGGATACCTTATTGAACAGGACCAAGACTCACGTGTAGTGCACGTCTGTCAGGTTATGAGTTGACACTTTTGGCTAGCCATGTTCACATTAAAAGATGTAATGTATTGAATCCAGCTACGTTGGTGCCGATTTCTGTAGAGTCAGATGCTCAAGAACAGCATGATTGTTTTCTTCGTACAGAAGAAGAAACGAAAGCTAGAGTTGATCTGAAGGATACTCCTCTTGAGAATGTTGATGGTACCCTATGGGTAGATGGTTCGTGTTTTAAGCTTCCGAATGGTGAAACGGCTGCAGCATATGCCGTCACAACTTTACATACAGTTGTTGAGACAGCACGCATAGCAAAGAATTCTGCACAAGCAGCAGAGTTGATTGCATTGACACAAGCGTGTGTGTTGTCAGAGGGAAAGTGAGTGAATGTTTATACTGATAGCCAGTATGCGTTTGGTGTTGCCCATAGTTTTGGACGTTTGTGGAGAGAAAGAGGATTCCTTACTTCCCATGGCACAAAAATTCAGCATGGGCAGTTAGTGAATAAACTTTTGGAATCTCTTGCTCTCCCAAAGCAGATTGCAATTGTGAAGTGTAGTGCGCATAAGAAAGTTGTGTACGATGTAGGTCGAGGGAATGCGTTTGCGGATGAAGTTGCGAAGGAAACGACGAGAGACATGATGAGCCGTATGTATGTGGCAGGTCCTTCACGATGGGTTGTGGAAAGTGGAATGTGTAAAGACACAATAGAAAGTGTGAAGACGATTCAGGCTGAAGCTACGGATGGTTGTTGCCTGATGCGTATGTGCTCCCAGTGGTTACTATGGCTCATGGAATGGCTCACATTAGTTCGAAGGGAATATGCAAGTTGTTGACTCCAGTATGCCAGAATGCTGGAATTCCGAAATGTGCTGAGAATGTTGTGAAGCATTGTATGATTTGTCTGAAGTATAATCCTGGCAAGGGAACTCCAACTCCAGCTGGTCATTTTGCTCCTCCGACATATCCATTTGAAGTGATACAGCTAGATTACATTCACATGGAGAGATGCAATAATCTGAAGTATGTCCTTGTGGTTGGTTGCGCCTTTTCCAGATGGATAGAGGCCTACCCCCTAAAGGATAATACTGCCTTGTTTACAGCCAAGGTTTTGCTCACAGAGTATTTCCCTAGATTTGGTTTGCCGAGAATTGTATGGTCGGACAATGGGAGTGAATTTGTGGGCCGAGTCATGAAGAAAGTGTGTGCGGGATTAGGGATAAATCAGAAGTTCCACGCAGCGAATCACCCCCAGTCTGCTGGACTTGTTGAATGTTACAATGGTACCTTGAAGCTGAAATTAGCTAAGATTCAAGCGAGCACTGTCTTACATGGCCGGATGCCTTGCCGTTGGCTCTTTTGTCAACAAAGACGACAGTGCATTCTCGTGTGAGACTTAGCCCATACGAAATAGTTTTTGGTCGTCCAGCGAATGTTTGGGGTGTGCCTCGTCCTAAAAAATACAGTGACCTTGAGTACCCTATTTTGGTGGATTACTTACATGACTTGACTGCTAAATTACGTGTTCTCCACCAACAGGTCTATGACAGTTTGCCGACAGCTACTGCAGATCCAGGGCACACGATCCAACCTGGTGATTTTATCTTGACAAAGAATTTCCAGGAATCCAAGAATTTGGAGCCGAGATGGACTGGTCCCTATTTGGTATTGCTGGTCACTAGAACTGCTGTTAGAGTAGCTGGTAAAAAGAATTGGGTGCATGCCACCCATACTAAGAAAGTTCCTTTGCCTTTACCGCATGATCAGTGGGTGAGGGATGGTATAGCTGACACAGATTGTGAGAAAGTCCCTAGATTCGTGCCTTTTAGTGATGCTCATTTGACATGGACTCAGTGGGAACGCGAGGATGATGATGTTCTGCAAGCTGCTGTGCCTCCGTCTCTGAGACTCGACAAGTCGAATCCGGAACTCCTCTTTAAGGATCAGACTGTGCCTGGCAAAGAGCGCTACAATCTGAGATCGAAAAAGGACATTTGAAATGGACAAATAAATCTGAATTTTTTTTATGTAGTGAATTACACCTTGTCAGATCAAGAGACTTTTTTACTTTTTCTTTTTCGAGTCACCATCCGGACTCAGCTGCAGGGTCACGGTATAAGTTCTTAAGGGGTGAGCCGCGTATTGACACAAGGTCTGTGGTTTAGGGTCGTTAGTACGATCTTGACGCACACTTAAGTGAAGAAGGAAAATTGCCGTGAGCAGCACGTTAGAGGATGGAGTCTTTTGAGTCTGACAAGGATGTTAAAAGAGTTGATTTCAGAGTGCAAATGTGTATATTGGTTCGCAGCAAATGTTTTTTAATAATGTGTTTTCTTATGCTTTTGAACATTACGTTGGTTTGTGTGGGTTGGATTTTCTATGCATCACAACAGACACTTGCATCTACTTCCCAACCTACTCTTTCTTTTCCTACTGTTTCCCCACAATAGTTTCATACGTTGCCTGAACATGAACAGACACGAAGATTAGAATTTGTGAACAATTCGTTTATACAGATGTTACATCAGCATCAGCTAGTTATAAATACCACAAATTGTTGGGTGTGTGGTCTTATGCCGCATACGACTGATAAGGGAATGCCATATTTGGTTTTGCCTTTTTCGCCTAATGGGTCAGTATGGGCACTCCAGTCAATGTTTATCTATGCGAACGAAGCATCTCCTGTACATTCTGTCAAAGATAATGCGAATAATAATGCCTTGATACAAGGAATAGTAGATATGGTCAGAGATATTGATGCATATAATGCTATCCCTAAAGATGAGGTACGAGCATATATTGGCTGGAACAAGACGAGATATAGCATTAGTCTGACAGAGAAGGAGAGACGAAAAAGGTCTCCCCCTATTTGGATTGTACCCCACCGAGGTCATTTTTGTCTGCAAGGTAATGGTCAGAATCCGAGAGCTCAGCTTGGTAAGAGTGTGTGTGCTCACACCTATGTCTATACATCCCAGAAATCCCCACCGTTCGTGCCAGCTAAAGGCACGTATTTTGTTTGTTATGATAGAGCATATACATGTTTGCCTTCTGATTTTTCAGGCACATGTTAGGTGGCATTTTTGCTTCCCCCGACATACACAGCTGCTTTCAATTACCATAAGACAAGATATGGTACAGGTGTTATCGATGAGAAAGATACTGCAGGACATGAAGTTGGAGACTTCTTTAAGGGTGGGTTTCCTGCCCTTTTGGGGTCCTATGGCTAATGGTAGGAATATTCGTCAGCTTACGAGAGTGGTCGAGGCCACTATAAATGAGACTGCAGGTACCCTTAGCAATAATACAGCCGAGCTTCAAGTGGATCGCCTTATGACATTACAGAATCGCTTTGCTTTAGACATTATACTTGCAGATAGAGGTGGAGTATGTAAATTGATCGGGTCTAGTTGCTGCGTTTTCATACCAGATAACGCCCCGACAGTGTACCAAGCCATCTTGAGGTTACATAAGTCCGCTGAGTCTATACATGTAGACGAAGGGAACTGGCCATTGATGGGATGATTTTGGGAACTGCTGTCCAAATGGGGATGGAAGATTCTTATGTTCCTTGGTATGGCTTTAGTGATCCTTTTCTCGTGTTGCTTATGCATCCAGTGTGGTTCCGCCATTTGTAGTCTTTGTGCTACAATCTGTGTGAGAAGACCAGTCCCGAGAGAAGTGAAGGATAATAAGATGATGTTACAGCAACACCTTGATGACCTGATGAGAATAGATAGAGACCTGGATTCAGATTGACGTGAGTTTAGGTCATTGCCTAAGTAATGGCAAAAGGAGGGGCTGAGGTTCCGTGGTTATCGGGACCGAACTCCATTCTGTTTGCGTTGTTCATAACGCCATTTTGTGTTGCCCTCACGTAGGCCGTGGAGGTAACCGAACGAACAAAGTTGCATGGGCCTCATTTTTCATGTATGCATTAAACAGGCCCTTTTCTAACTTGTGAGTGAACTGCAGGACGCTGACCTCTTCACCTGAAACTGACCCTTCACAAAGCCAATTTCCCTTGGTTTGATTCTTGTCTGAGATTGCCAATCAATGTTCAGGACCTCGTTAACTTTTAGTTTCCTTGCACATATCTTATCCTAATCAGCATCTGAATTGTTTCTTTCCTTACGACTTTTCATTACATGGGTAGTGCTTTCAATTATGGGCTTGTCCGGCTTGTGGAAATTGAATTTGGGACATTCCTAATAATTAACTTTTGGGTTGGGTTACTGTAAATTGGGTTTTTGTTAATGTGATACTCAGTTAGAAAATGTGTCCTATTGGTCAGAATTTTGCGCAGTGGGTGTACATTTATAATGAGAATATTGTGTATAAAAAGCGATGTCTTTCTCTATGAAAATTGAACAGTTTCTTGAGTTGTACACCGTGTTGTATTGCTGGGATTACTGTTACTAGCTGCAGCTAATAAATTTGATCTCTGACGCCACCAAGAAGTATTCTGTGTCTCTGTTTGCCAAGACAGGAGAACCCGAAGACTTTGAGCGTGTCTCTGGCGCCGCTGGGTTCTAAAACCCGGTTCTTCACAATGTTCACATTCAAAATACTATTTTAAATAACTTACAAAAAGAAAAACTATAACAATACCACCAGTATGCAAACCAAGGCTAATTTGTGGGATCGACTTTAGCAGAAAATGGAGCGTGTACTATAACTCTAAACCTTATCAAGTTGTTGTAGACAATGTACACCAACCATTTCATAGGAAGTGATGAAACAGTGGCAGTGCTCTGCGTTCTGGAGACATGGAGCCATATCATGATAGGCAAACTGACTCATCACATAACCAAACACCTTTCTTTTTTTTCTCCAGAGGCAACTAAAATTAATTTATTCAAGTTGGAATTTCTCACAGTTAATGCACAATGTCAGATAGAATAGGTAGGAAATGTGTTTAGCTAAAGTTCATGAATGAACTCACAGAAATTCTGAGTTAATTGTATAAACTTTGATGCCTCACACACAAAAGCACACAGGTGCACAGCCCTGGGTTGAACTGGCGCAACTCATAATGATATGGTCCCTGATGTAAAAGTCCATGCTAAGTGGAAACACAGTGGAAAGTAATTTGAATAGTAAGTAACGATCTATTGTTTTGTACAAAATAGCGGATAACTTTAGGGCAGTTGTTTTGCCCTCCCCTGTTGTATATGATTTTAGGACCTTAGTGTAAGTTTCCCGATTCATGCCCATATACAGGTTTAAATCACCCTATCCTTATATAGGCATAGAAATCATAACCATATTTAGACTTAGCCTATGCAGTCCAAATACGGCAGGGCTACTTCCACTAGTTTTGAAAATCCACAACGATTTCTTGGACTAACCCGCCTTCAGAAGTCATGGACTTCCCCTTGCTTGAATATTGATTTAACCAAGAACTCATGGAGTTTTCAAAGAACTGAGTCTTTGATGACGTTATTATGTCCAACCGTACGTCAAACTCGGCACCTTCAAGGTATAAATATGCCCACACTTGCCCAGGCAAACACACGGTGGTTTGGAGCAGTTCGACTATGTACTTGCCCGACGCCCTGCTACAGCAAGTGCCGAAGAAAGCGACCCTCCAGCAGACGCACTGAGAGAGACGCTGTCTTTTCTCGTGCCGAGAAATCCAGCTCCAGTGTTTCAAAGCTACCCTTGCGGGTTGTTGGGAAATCGAGTCCTGAGAGAGAGATACCAGACCTCCTTCATTCCAAACCAAGGTACGGAGCTGATTAGACCCTTAGAGAATTCTTGGATTAGATTCTTAGCAAAAGAATACTGAAACTAAGCTACACCTCACTTACTTTTTCCCTTGTACTAGACCTAGGTTAGGTACACCGGGGTAGGCGTATTTTAGAAGCACCAGTTGAGTACTTTTATTCTTTATTTATTAATGTATGTATTTTATGTATTTTATGGATTAGAAACCATATCCTGCTTTTACAGTATTATTTTATAATACTCTACGTACTGTACGCATTGTACTTTGCAACCAGTATTACGATTGTAGCAGTTCATTTCCTCTGCATGAGAAAGAAGACTGTTCAATAAATACTCTTTTATTGAAAACGCCGTCTCTCTATTTTCTCTGCACCTCTGGTGAAACGAAGCATGAACGATTGACTGAGTGAAATAACTATCTATTGTTTCCGCGACTCAAGAGATAGATTTCTTATTCTTGGGAAACAAAGTTGTCATGTTTATGCGGTTATCAGAAACTAATCCCTTCTTGTGTATTCAAGAAAGTTTCTAGTGATCTCTGAACTAGCTGGCGCTCACAATTAAGTCTAGTATATTCGGTAGAGACCTTGTCGACTACAGTCCTACGTCAAATCTATAGGATATACTATTCCAATGCGCAGAGCCTATTGGGAATTTACAGCCTGATTCATCATTCTCCCGTTTTGAGAGCCCCTAATAGCGATTCATAACGAATCGCTATTAGGGACTTGCAAAACGGGATTCATGTAGGAATTGCATAAAGAAATGCGATTCCTACACATTCCTTATTTGCGATTAGCTAATTGCTAATCGCAAATAAGGAATAACTCCCCATTCATTCCTATGGGCCAAAAGGCCCATAGGAATGAATGGGGAGTATTCCTTATTTGCGATTAGCAATTAGCTAATCGCAAATAAGATAGCAATTTAAAGGGTGCCAGGGGTGTCCAAAGGACACCCTGTAGCACCCCTTAAATGCAAATTGAAACAGGTGTTGCGCACACACATGTCCAAAGGACATGTGTGTGTGCAACATGCAACTTAGAAAAATGCTTTTAAAAGCATTTTTCTAAGTTTTCGCTATTTACC
This sequence comes from Lissotriton helveticus, assembly GCF_964261635.1. Taxonomy (NCBI): domain Eukaryota; kingdom Metazoa; phylum Chordata; class Amphibia; order Caudata; family Salamandridae; genus Lissotriton; species Lissotriton helveticus. The sequence continues at coordinate 918,342,160 of NC_136065.1, read as the reverse complement.
ACGAGGTTTGACGTCGCGGTAAATAGCTGGCCGAAATTGCGAATTCGCAATTTTTAAATGGATGATGAATTGTATTTAATATCAACGAAGAACAATTGCCTATACTGATATTTGGTTAACAAAGAGTTTGCCACCAGAGCAAAGAAAGTTTATCCAAGCTGGGATGTGCTTATAAGTAGCCTTTTATTCGAATATCTCAGTCAAAAAAACAGGGGAATATTTGTATCAATCATATACAGTTTGAACAAAAGCAACATTTTTTGAGTACACTAGAGAAATTGTGGACAGAAAAAATCAATGGAATATTAAAATTCAACATACATGCTAAATCCAGTCATATCACAATCATACCTTACCAATCATACACAAAACACGTACAAAAACAAATACACCCACGACTAGATAGAAATAAATAATCGTGTGATGTATTAGGTCTGCTGCAGTCTATACAAATATATACACAATTATATTTACAGATGTAAATCAAAAATAAATCAGCAGAATTAAATGTCAAATCAGAAACACTATATACAACAATGTTTTGTAAGCCAGTAATGTGTCACTCTGTTCACACTACGGGACAACACCAATGTGAAAGAAGCAGACACTGGACATGGGACGGCCTACGCGTTTCAAATCCCCAGGGTTTGACAGGGATTTTCGTCAGGGCCAAATAATTCTAAAAAAAGAGAGAAAGAAACAATCCCTCTTCTACACCTTCAGAAGTCACTGGACTACGGAAAAAATCCACATTCTGTCCTCCTGGGCACAAAGTACCAAAGGAAGTAGTAACCTTCGAAAGAACTGTCCTCTCAGCCATTACGGACATGGAGAAACAAAAAAAGTTTGTGAAATTTAACATTTCTAAGGATGAAACAAATGCCCTCTCAACGCTAAGAAATGACAACACAATTACGATTAAACAAGCCGATAAGGGCGGATCGATTGTCATTTGGGACACCAATGACTATACTACTGAAGTATTGAGGCAGCTAAATGACCAAACGTGTTACCGCAAGATTAGTAAAGATCCCACACTAGAATTCCAAAACCTTCTGTTTCCATCTTACAAGAAGGTTTTGAGGCAGGCTTCCTAGGTCCTAAAGAGCTGGAATACTTACGAAATAAACATCCCAAAGTACCACTTTTTTATGTCCTCCCAAAGGTCCACAAACATCAAACAAAACCACCAGGCAGACCAATTGTGGCGGGTTGTGATTCCCTTTTGGAACCAGTTGCAAAGTATGTAGACTGTTTTCTAAAACAATTCATGGACTTAGTTGTCTCTTATTTAAAAGACACAACGGACTTTATTACTAAGCTGGAAGGCATCAAATTTGAAAAAGCAAAAGATCTACTTGTAACTTTGGATGTTACCCAGCTCTACACACAAATACCTCAGGATGAGGCTGTGGCAGTTTTGGAATATTTCCTGGACCTACGACCGAGACCTGTCCAGGTACCTACAAAATTTCTTGTGGATTTGGCATCTTTTGCCTTAAAAAAGAACTATTTCAGTTTCGGAAACGACTTTTTCCTCCAAACAAAGGGGGTGGCCATGGGTTGTCCCTTTGCGCCGGAGTTGGCAGTATTATTTATGTCACTCTATGAAGAAAAGTACATCCATAATAACAACCCTTTTAAAGAACACATCACCACATGGTGGCGTTTTATAGACGATGTCTTTATGATTTGGACTGGAGGTGAAGAAAGTTTGATATCATTTTTCAACTGGCTCAACAACAGAACATCAGATATACAGTTTAGTATATCACATTCAGCCGAAAAAATTTCCTTTCTGGATGTTGAAGTTTTTCCGCTAGAAGGTACACTAGTTACATCACTTTTCACTAAACCCACTGACAGGAATAAGGCATTACTTTTTTCAAGTAATCACCCGCGAAGCCTAAAGGAAAATTTACCCTACGGGCAATTTCTACGAATTCGTAGAAACTGCTCATTACAGGAGGACTACAAATTTCATGCTGCAAACCTTGTATCCAAATTATGTGACAGGGGATACCCCAAAAAACTTGTCCGAAACTCCATGAAGAGGGCCAGATGGACCCCGAGGAAAAGTCTCCTCGAAAGGAAAAATAAATCTATTTCAAATAGGCAAGTCTGTGTAACCACCTACTGTCCTAACGCCAATAACCTCAAAAAAATCATCCTACAAAATTGGCATCTCGTGAAAAACTTGGATAACAGCCTGCAAGTTCCACCGTTATTCGCATTCAAAAAGGAAAGCAGCGTGGCTAATCATGTGATAAGGGCAGGAATAAAAAAAGACAAACAGCCATCGCTAAGACAGATGATGGGATTACCACCCATCACAGGCCACCACAAATGTGGCACTTGTCTCTGCTGCGAATTGACTATCGAGGGATCGCTTTTTCAGCACCATGGGATATCATGGAAACATGACAGTTTCAGCAATTGCAGAACCAAATATGTCGTCTATGGCATTACCTGTCCGTGTGGGTTACTCTACATCGGAAAAACCAATCAGGAAATTCGAACCCGAATCACCCAACATAAATCCAGAACAAAAAATGGGATTGACACCGCCCCATTGGTCAACCACTGGAAACGCTGTAACCACTTGCTAAGTGATCTCAAATGGACTGTGATCTCGTGTGTCGAAAAAGACGCCCGAGGGGGAGATATGGATCAGAAATTATCCAAAAGGGAAGCCTACCTAATTGTAAAATATGATACAGCTGTCAAAGGATTAAACGAGATATCAGAGATCTATAAACTTTAATTTAGGAAAGTCGCCTGTTTCTACCATGGTATATGGTTAGACAATTGCTGTGTATGACGCTACAGATGCGCTGTTTGATTCTTGCTGAGGGAGCCCTTCGCGGCTTGTCTCTGTGCCACGCATGCGCACCAGAGTATCATTTATTGAGGAGCCTGCAAGTTACACCACACTCTACGCATGCGCGGGAGATTAGTTCCAGCGGGGACGCCGATTCATCGAAACCTGCAGAGCTCTAAACCGGTAAGCCTGGGTAGGATCGGTATGTTTTATATACATGCCTACAAACATCTGGCACATGGAATAAACAAGCCTTCTATTCTTCTTGTCTAACAGAGGCTGTTTCCAAAAATTGTGTTGGATTTTTACAACCATCGTTCCTGTTCAAGGACGTATTTTTTCACGATCCTCTGGTAAGAGATCTTCCGCTTTATGTCCACGCATGAGCACCGACTCCGGTCTCGCTAGTACACTAAATGGACGTTGCTCTTTTACAGGCTCCCCATTCCATCTCTACTTGAACTCGCAACCCTACAGATACTCTCAAGGTAAATTTAACTCTGGACAGTGGCTAGCTCAATCCTCTTTGATTTCTTCACCATACTTACGTAGCCCCTTGTATGTTGTTTTTTTCATCACACAGGCTTTTCCTTTCTCCGGATATGCTCCATAGTGGTAAGCTGAAGGCTTCTTGGGTGGCAATGCATTGGAGCATCTTGATATATTACTATACATAGTTTTTAGAGACACACAATAGAAATTTTTCTTTCTCTCTTTTTTTAGAATCATTTGGCCCTGACGAAAATCCCTGTCAAACCCTGGGGATTTGAAACGCGTAGGCCGTCCCATGTCCAGTGTCTGCTTCTTTCACATTGGTGTTGTCCCGTAGTGTGAACAGAGTGACACATTACTGGCTTACAAAAAATTGTTGTATATAGTGTTTCTGATTTGACATTTAATTCTGCTGATTTATTTTTGATTTACATCTGTAAATATAATTGTGTATATATTTGTATAGACTGCAGCAGACCTAATACATCACACGATTATTTATTTCTATCTAGTCGTGGGTGTATTTGTTTTTGTACGTGTTTTGTGTATGATTGGTAAGGTATGATTGTGATATGACTGGATTTAGCATGTATGTTGAATTTTAATATTCCATTGATTTTTTCTGTCCACAATTTCTCTAGTGTACTCAAAAAATTTTGCTTTTGTTCAAACTGTATATGATTGATACAAATATACCCCTGTTTTTTTGACTGAGATATTCGAATAAAAGGCTACTTATAAGCAAATCCCAGCTTGGATAAACTTTCTTTGCTCTGGTGGCAAACTCTTTGTTAACCAAATATCAGTATAGGCAATTGTTCTTCGTTGATATAGAATTGTGGCTCAGCCTTACTGATTAAGAGCCGACCCTATTTGTTCTTAGGAATTGTATTTAAGGAATCTCAAATAGAGATTCCTTAAATGTAATTCCTCGCAAAATAGCGAAATCGCTATTACCGATTTTTGCATTTGGGATGATGAATCCCAAATGCAAAAATAGCGCTCGCAAAGGGCCAGATTCTCAGACTCTGGCCCTTTGCGAGCCGATTTCGGCTTGATGAATCAGGCTGATAGGAACTACACTACACCCCTATAGTAGTTGCTGTTCCCTTTGTGTGTTAGTGGAGCCAATGAATTCTCATGGCAGCAAGAAACTGAGCTGTTTGCTGATGTCCTTGATTAATTTGAGCGGGGCTTAGAGTATAGTGGGGTGGAGTTGTGTAGAGTGGTATATAGTAGAGTGGAGTAGTATAGACTGGAGTAGTGTAGAGTGAGCAGATAGGGTGAAAGCAACATAAGTAAGAAGCTATATATGCCTGCATTAAAAGTAGGAAGGCACATTGAACATCCAGGAATAATACTGAAATGCTTATGAAGATGAGGAAGATGTACATAATAAAAACGACGACGAATCAATATTTGGGCGCTGCGCACTTTCTTAAAATGAAAAACAGCATTTTGAAACAAAAAGTTATATTTTATCAGAAACGTTTTTGGGGAAAAGTGTGTTTGTTTGTCCAAAATGGAAAGTAGTTTTCGATAGGAAACTATGTGTATTTTCTGAAGCTGATATTTTAATGATAACAAAAGGATGAATTTCCAAAACACATTTAAAACTGGTGATTTTCTAATAGTTCATAAGGATTTTCCTTGAGCAGAAGTAGCTCTCCTTATTGAAAAGACTGAAGACAGACCCCTGCACTAATTGTGCATCCGTTGGAACAGGTGGACAGCTGGACTGTCTGCTTTAATACATTTGTAATTATCATAAAACACTCAAATTGTTACACTATGTCAGATATGCAATGTGTCATTTTTTATATATTAAGCTCCCAGCCCTTTGTGCTTTCCAAGCACACTTTACATCTCTATACATAGCACACATCATTTTTCTTTCCATTCATCGCGTCAGTGCTTTTAAATTACAGTGCACTCAGGAGGGCACAATGTAGCTCCTGGCAGCCATATTTGAGTGGTGTAAATATACACTGCAGCACATATGTGGCATTTAAGTTTAACTTCCATGCCATTGATACATTTTCTGTGCCATCCACCATGACCCTACTGGACAGTTAAATCAGTCCATGCACGACACCTTTTACGAGGGAAAGCAGAAGCACTATATTTCTGTTTGGCAGTGGTATATTACACAGAGTCTTACAGTTAACAAAACCAGAATTGCAAAAATAGAGGGGCCTTAACAAAACGGAAGCCCTTCCTTTCACAATGCAATCATAGTAGTAATTTGGGTTGGCATTCTCATGATTAATGCCGGTCAGAAACAAATGCACCTAGAGTCCTACTCAGAGGGGATGCCAGGGGGGGGAGGGTTGCTGGGGAAAAAGGACGGCGAGCACTTCAAAGAGATCCGAGAGACATGTAGTATCGCCGCTAATTGTTCTTCCTCATTCGAGCTGTCGGGCTCTCATATCATCATTGATCAGTGAAATCTCAGGCTGTGCAACTCCTTTAAACCTATCAGCCACTCATGGCTTTAGGCAGAGCAGCTCCTAAAACAGACTTTGCAATGGATCACTAATGGGCATTATAATCAGCTCCTTAAATTTCAAGGCAAAAGCATGGATCAATATTTCAATAATGCTCAAAGTGTGAACGAAAATATATACACCTGTCTCAATAATGGCCATAAAAAAAACCTAAAGATAATCCATGTCATCAATGCAGTTCCTGTTTACAGAACAGAACACCGTGTCAACGATGCAGATGTTTACAGTTCATCTTCATTACATCTTTCATTACATGAGAGTATTTTCTATTTTTCGATTTATGAGCTACATCGTTCCCTGACAACAAATTAACTTCTATTCAAATAAGAAGGCATTCTGACTAATAGAATTGAGTCTACACACATGTATTTTAAAATAAGATTGAAGCAGAACATAAATAGGTCCCACAGGACTATTGATGGAATATAATACAATTACCCTGCTTCTCGTTGGCATATAAGGTTCTCCATGTCCTGTTCACTCAGAAACAGAATAGGGGCATCTCTGGGGAGTACAAAGTTGTATACTGTTTATGGTGCATGTTTTACATGAGATGTCTATCATTGTGTATATGTGGAAGAATACTACTGGATAAACTCAGAGACACCCCTGCCTGCTACTGTACTGGGTGAAAGATAGGTCAAACAGACTGGGGTCAGCGCTAGGGTGTACTGTGTGTGCATGCTACTTATGGAGCTTGTTCTACATGAGATCTCTCAAAACAAGGGTACCATTTAGTGTTTATGAACAAATGCTACTGGCTAAGCTCGGAGATACTCCTGCCTGCTGCTGCCCTTGGAGAAAGAAGGTTCACAAAGAATTGGAGTATGCCTCTAAATAAGAGCCTCTAAATAAGAGTGTCAAGGTAGAGGTACCATCTGTTATGTATGGGATAATAATAATGGCAAGGCTGAGAGACATCCCTAACAATTACTACCCTGATACAAAGAAGATGGAAAAAGAATGGGACATCATAGGGGAGTCATGTGTGTGTGTGTACAGCACATGATGCACGCCTCTACATGAGTTCTCTCACAGCAGAGGTACCATCAAGTATGTATGGAATCTCATACATTATTGTGCTTTAAGCATTATCATGCATTCATTGGAAATGCATAATAATTAACTTTATCCAGTGCATTTTCAACACCCTACCCTTTGTCAGACACAGTCCCACCTTCTTTGTATGTGCAGCCCACACTTAGTCTCAACAAATATAGTGCCTCGAAAGCAGATCAGAATTGAAGGTGACATAGTGTGTCTAATAGGGAATCTTGTATGAAACAAACCTCATCAGTAACAAACATCTTATCTAACAGCCAGAATGCCCAAAGGCTTGAATGCTTGCTTTACAACTGCAAATGTTACAGTCCACATTTAAAAATGACTCCATTAATCCCTGCTCCAAAAGCAAAACCTTTCCACATTTTCAAAATCATACATCCAGAGACAATGAATCATACATTTGTGAATTAGTGCATAGAAAATGTTACATAAGGCAAAGACCACCAAACGGTGTAAGATTCATATGCCACCCATGCTAGTAGGCACTTTTTAAGAGTGCTGGGTCTGGAGAAGATCAGACTTAGAACATAACACAGTGTTTAGGATCGACTTTAATAAAAATGTATTTCTTACCCAAACAAACCTTTCTTAGCAATATCAAAATAGAAAGACTGGGAAAAAACACAGCACTTTCCAACATGTACCATGCAGCTCTTAGATAGCAGTTCATAGCTCACTGTTCTAGATTACGAATGTAACTTATGAACTACACAGTAACAACAGAATCTCTGTGACAAAAGCAGTCACCCACTGAACTGTGCACATAAAATATTATTCTTTGATATGCATGGCACAGGTCCTTTGCAGCAGGCATATTACAGTCTTGCCAAGTACCAAGCATCAGGGGTTGGACTAAGGCATTTTAGTACTGATGTCCACATCACCGCACTAAAATGTCTTAGTCACGCATACTATAGCTCCTGGAAGAATCACAACACGTCGCTTCATATTATGATTAAAGCAGCAACTGCCAGCACCTGATGCGCTACTGGTTGTCCAGCGCCGCAATTAGGAGCTTATAAACGACTACGCTTTGGCTGTTAGGGAGTAGCATTGTGATCTGTAGTGTCAAAACATCTCTAAAAACACACATATACTTCTGCCCTGCAACTTAAATACATTTGCACCAGGCCCGGCCCTCCACCTGGTTGTCTGGTATTACTGCAGAACATAAACAGAGCCAGGATCCGGCACTTCTGTACCATCAACAGAAAGCCTGCAACGATAATCCCAGACAGTGGCTGAATTTTGGTTTGTTTTCCTGTTACCATGCTCACCACGCAAACAGCATTGTGAGACTCTCACAGCGTGCTCTCTATGATTGTGCTGCTGGCGGGCAGCAGGCACTGGAACAGTGTGGGAGATTCTTCTGCTGTGTACAGCCCCGATTCTGTCCCATGGACAGTTCGCCTAAAGATAGCAAGCAACTTAGCCATCACCAGCGCCTGGCCTTCGATCACAAAGGGGTCCCTGTAGACCGTCCAGTGGGCGGTGGCGGGCACAGTTTAAAGGCTGCACTGCTAACTAGTACTTAGGAGCACCTAGATTAACAGCAAGGGACAGTGACTAAGAAGGTCAAAGAGTAGCCTTGCCTGGCAGGCCTTGGGCCTGTAGGTAACCTCAGCAATGTCTGCAAACTGGTCCACCACACTGGGTTTCACCACGCCCTCTGCAGGCTTTGCCCGGCAGCACCTTCAGGATACTACAGGTGAGTCCAGCGCACCTGATCACTAGACTAACTTGAGTGCTGCAGCTGGGGCAGTACCAGGCCGGACGAGGGGGAAGAGGGTTGGAGGACAAATAAGTTTATTCAGTCACTAGTTTTGATTGTCTTCACCTTCAGGTAATAGCATTCAAAATAAAGGCACACTGCATGTTTGAAGATAAATCCAAGTTAAAGTAATCAGTAGGAAATGCATTTGAAATCTTATAGATTAATTCCATCACTGCAGATGAATGTAACCAGACAGTAAAGGAACAGATTTTTGGCTAGCAGGGAGGTAAGGAGTGGTGGTTAACGACTTCTGTATTTATAGTGCTACGATGTCAGAGCTTATGACTTAAAGCACAATGAATATACAACTTATTATTTTAATACAGTATAAAGTGTTTTTGAAATGTTACGTTTTGCTGTGGAATGTCACTCATAAGACTGCAAACATGGAATGTCACATCAGCAATGCAAATACGTGGCAGCTATGATATTAACACTCTGGGCTACCTTACACGAGTGAAAACTGCCACTCGACCAAATTCCCATCTCTACCTAGAAGGTACATTAATCACCAGAGTTAACTTGACACTTTGTGTGTTGCCCAAAACTGCTCAACATACAAGGAACTTTCCACTGTTTTAAACACAACTACACTACACTGCAACAAAACTGCAAAATAATACTCCATTACCGAAGAGAAGAATATTTACATGTGAAGGCCCATTTAAAGCACTTTCCCTGTTACTGTGAAGGTTTCTCACCGTGTCCAAGGGCAAGGCCAGAGCCTGCAACACACTTTATCTACAAATGACACAGAAAGCACTTCTATTCCGTGCGCTGTCCTCCATTCCCTAACCTTACCCCCAGAATGACGTGTATTTTATCTTTTCAGACGTGCCACCTCAAAAAACTGTGTATAAACTAGGGCAAACGTACCTGCTGCTGCTTGAATCTTCCAACGACACGCACGCAGCTCAAGGAGAGTTGAAAGTAAAAGTATACTCTCGTCTCACAAGACCTGCCCCTCGCTTATGTACTGAGACTGGGAGAGAGTCGGTTCGTGTGAACAGCTTGAGTGGCCTGTTGAGGTGTAGGTCACTGGATGCATTCATGCACGTCACCACGTGAGTTGGTGCGCACATTGCGTTAACACCAGGACAGTTTACAAGTCTGTCATAGGCGGGCTCTGCTGCATGATAAATGTTTGTGTAATAAAGTATAATGGTAGACACAAGGTAAATCCAAGTAGAGATTTATTTATAAGTTACAGGATCATAGTTGTTGGTTACAAGCAGAATGATGGTTGGTTCAAGATGAATTTAAGCTTATTCATGGCACCACCAGGACCTGCATCTTCATAGCTCAGCCCACTCACACCAACAGTCACTCTTCCAGTCCCCCAGGCATACCAACATTCCACACTGTCATCAGGCATTCTAAGGTTCCATACATACACACAAGCATACTGGCTGAGCTGCTGTAAATGTAAGCACAACAGTTTGCAGGGCCGTCATTGGTAGCGCTTTCGCGTGCTACCAGATTGACGGCCCGGGTCCCAAATATGAAGGTACACTTTTAAAATAAGCTGGTGGTGGTGCGTGCAATGCAGTAGCATTCACACACACTGGCCCATCAAGGCTTAATTATGCTGCACAAAGCACTTTGGTTGCCAATGACAATTACTCTTGTGATCATTCTGATACTACTGAGGCGCCGCCCGGCCACCCCCAAAATAGTGCCACCTGCGCCGGACCGCCCATCACCCCTCCCCCCCCCCCCCACCCCCAGCTACGCCGGTGATCACATTGTTAGGGAGTATAGTTGGTGTAAAAATGTCCATTCCTTCAAGCTCGTGCATCTCTTTCAGCAAATTCCTAACTTCAACATAAAAAAAATTCAACCTGAATAAGCTCTTTTTATGCAGGATTGTAAAGGAAGAATTTGATTTGGGTGAGGTTGAGGGAGAGCCCACCTTATCAGGACATCCTTAAATACCTCCTGAAAATGTAATTCAGGATTGTAAAAGAATGGAATGTAAGGAGCAAATGCTGCCTCTGTGGGGACTTTTTTTAAATCAAGGATACACAGACTGCAGGGTCTCTATAAATTAACCTAGCCAGATTTTGTGGTTAATTAGTGCCTGAAATTCAGGGTTAACCTCTCACCCAACTATACTTATACTGATCCATATGCAGCCAGAGTTTATTCTATTGTGCAATCTGAAAATGATTCATATCGGAATTCCCTACAGGGCAGGAACGTTAGTGATTTTTTTAGTTATGGGGCGATGGAACCTTTTCAGAATTGTACCGGTGATGCTAGATTCAGTGAAAATGACCATTTGCAATATTGCCAATAGCAACCGAGGGACAGACAGTGCTTAATTTGAGCCTTGAGTGCAGCAGGGGCCCACCTGCACTTATTGGTGGGGGCTGGCACCTTTTTTTCCTCGACCCAGAGCAAGAGAGAAAATAACACACAAGGGAGAAAGAAAGAGGAAGAGAAAGACAGAAAACGTGACAAAGGGAGAAAGCAGGAACCTGCAAGAGTAGGATAAAGGGGTAGGGAGAGTGTAGCGATGGCAGAAAGCGGCATGAGGGAAAATCAAGACTATGCAACTTTGATATCTAGCACTCCAGCATTCAATAGTGTCAGCTGCGGCCTTCTGAGCAAAGCTTTAGGTCCCAGTACTTCTTTTAAGCACTAGGCACAGAAACCAGAAGCAAACAAAGGAGCCTTTTGGCAGCTGATGGGATTTAAAGAGGAAACATTATGGAAAATTAGCAAATTCTCTTGACTCCCAAGAAGACAATTAAACCCATAGATCAGCCTCAGTAACAACATGATGTGAGAAGTGCCCCTAATAAAAAAAACTCTGTATAATTTATATTAGGGTAGACATAGCCTCAATATGTGTGCAACATAGAAATGCGTAAAGGAAAACAGCATGTAGATGGTATTGTATGCGGATGTATGACGTTACAACGCATACTTTTACAACGCCTACCTTTACAACGCATTTTTTACACCGTAACATCCATTACAACGCACACCATTACAACGCATGCCATCACAACGAATTCTTTGAAACTACCTTTACAACGCATTTCACTACAACGCATACTACATTTACAACGCATACCATTACAACGCATTACATTACATTGCATGTAAGGTAAGTGTTGGATAGTGTAGGGGTAAAAATTACTATTCTAACTCCAGGGGGTGCAACAGTAGGGTAAGTGTTGGATAGTGTAAGGGTACTATGTGTTGTAATGCTATGCATTGTAATGGTATGCGTTGTAATGACTGCATTGTAATGGCATGCGTTGTAGTGTCATGCGTTGTAATGCCTGCGTTGTAAATGCATGCGTTGTAATGGATTTTGCGTTGTAAAAGTGTCGTTGTAATGGTAGTGCGTTGTAAAAGTTGCGTTGTAAAGGTTGTTCCCCATTGTATGCCAGTCCATGTTGTTCCAGTGGGTCCATGCTTTACATAAGGTGGGAGTACCTTAGTCTTAACACGGTTTTGTGACGATTCTTTCACCGTCTGAAAATGCCCGAATAGTTACTGTACTGTACTTTTTCAATAAAAACATTTTGAAATAAAAGAACACTTTTGACACTGAAATCCCCGAACATAAAATTCAAAACATCTATATTTGAATGTATCTTACCAAGACGTCAGGATTCTAGGGACTCTAATTAATCTAATGACAGGGTTGGGAAAAAATAGAATGCATTTGAATGAGTTATTGCCTTTGTCCATTAGAAGTGTGCTGAAGGGAGCATACACAGACAATAATTCTGTGGAACGATGACTAGGATCCAGTCAGTTCAGTTCAAAATCTTTATTTGGTCTTTAGATAAAAACCATAAAAGTACAACGTACAAAACATCACAGCAGAATTCAGTGTAAATTGGGGAATTAGCGCCAATATAAATAAAAACTAGAGACTGATACAGAGTAGCCTACTATATCAGTATGCATAAGCATGGTTTCAGACTGCCACCATTATCAATACTTCTCCCCAGGAATCCAGCTCAGTATATAACAATGTGAAAAATGCAGTTTGTCACATAAATATATAACACATCATGGTTAAAAGTCCCATTAAAACTTCGATATGATATCTAATAATATACATGGATTGGTGCAAAATAGGCTGTTGATAAAGTGCATTTACAAAGTGCTAGCCTACCCATTACCCTTCCATAGTTTTCCTACACTGGATGGACATTTTAAGGAAGCAACAAACACTTGAACAGATGTCGAGCTACACAGCATTTGGAGGTATGTTAGGGCCTCTCTGCACTTTTTAAAGGCCAATGATTTCAGGATGTGCTTCAGACAAAATTGGAAAAATGTACAATAAACTTTGCAAATAAATATAAAATGCAACAGGGATTGCCCTGCCAACCCATCACAGGGACATGGAGGTAAATTGCTATCCCACCCCTTCGCCCCCTCAAACAAGCATTGGAAATGCAATAGGTCTCGCAGCATTAGAGTTAGTGCTTTTAGAATTGTTTATGGTTTTTTTTGTAAATCTTTAGCATTTTTGTTTCCTGTAGCCAATGCTAAAGAATTAAAAAAAAAAGCCATAAACATTTCTAAAAGCTCTAACTCAAATGCTCCGAGACCTATTGCACCGTGTGAGGGTGAGGGGTTGAGGGTGAGTGAGGGTGAGTGAGGGTGAGTGAGGGTGAGGGTGGGTGAGGGTGGGTGAGGGTGAGTGAGGGGTTGAGGGTGAGTGAGGGTGAGGGGTTGAGGGTGAGTGAGAGTGAGGGTGAGTGAGGGTGAGTGTGAGGGTGAGTGAGGGTGAGGGTGCTAGTAATTACAGGAAATTAGAACAGGAAATAGCGTAGATGGAAAGCGTTTAACAAAGTGAAAATTAGCACATGAGGTTCTGCAAACATCCTCATCGGGGTAGCACAGATCGGCAACTCTAAAAACACATTACTTGAACAGCGAATGAGACGTGAAATGTATTAGGTCACCTGCCTTATAAAGGATTTAAAGGTTAATAACTAATTAGAAATAATGGTCTCACTCCGAAGATCTATTAATAAACCTCTCAGCTCATTAAATACATTCTATACGCCGTCACAGCAGGCGTTTTTAAATATCCGATAAAGGGAAACCCTACTGAAAGGATTCGTGCTGTTGCAGGGAAAATTGGTTCCATTTGAAACCCCACACGTCACGGGGTTCAACTCACAGTGACAGAACTCCAATGCACCGCTCAGAGTGAGATGACATGCCCTGAATGTTAACTCCTCTTTACTTACACGCACCGCCGGCGGTGTAGATGTTAAAAAGTGGGCTGGGTGACGTACAGTAGGCCAATGCCACTGAAAATAAAGTCTGATCAGCTAGCGGCCAAGAAAGTCGCAAAGTCACATACATAATAAAGCATCTAGGTTTCATAAAAGGTTAATGCTCCCTAAAAGCACGTTTCTTCTTCGTGCTGAGGAAAACGAAAAAACCGAAAGAAGCGCTTAACTCTAGTATGCTTGCAACGTATCCTTTTGAATGAGCACCACTAGACATGCGCAGTATTTAACGCTTTCAGTGAGGTTCGCGGCACCATGCCAACAGCTGCACGGTGCCTCCCTTGCGGGTGGCGACATTACGCTGCCAGTGCAGGAGGCCCAGGACCAGTGACGTCAGCTGCGCGCACACACACACCGCACGTCGATGCAACCAAGACCGACGCGGCATTACAACACTGGCAGGTCCAGGCGGATCTCGGGAGCCCATCATGGGAACACAGAACAAGAATGAGCCCTCAGGAAAAGTTAAAAGGCTGCATGCGCTTGCTAAAGCCGACTGCCTAATTTAACCAGCATGCAAAGCAGAAAACACACGCTCATGAAAGTGTCTTGTTGTGACCCACACAGGACACGTTTGGAGCGACTTTGACGGTGTTCAGTAGCAAACGGCAATCGTTATAACACGTCAGCCCGCCTATGCCATAAGTAAAAGTAGCAGTGCCTCCGTGTAGAAGCATGAAACAAATCGTACTCACCTCACGGTAGAAGTAGGAGAAATGCGACACGGCGGGAAGGGGAGGGGGCGGAGCGGGTAAAATAACAAACAAGACGGAGGGAAGAGAGGGGAGGGGGGAGGAGAAATGCTACACGGCGGGAAGGGGAGGGGGCGGAGCGGGTAAAATAACAAACAAGACGGAGGGAAGAGAGGGGAGGGGGGAGGAGAAATGCGACACGGCGGGAAGGGGAGGGGGCAGAGCGGGTAAACCAAGACGGACGTGCACGCGCTTTTAAGCTCAATGCGCATGCGCATTGAGCTTAAAAGTCACGGGCACTGCAAGGAATCGCCACGATTCCTTGCAGTGGATAAAGAGTGGATAAGTCCCAATACTCTCGCTTGCTCGATGCGCATGCGCATCGACAGGCGAGACCTAAAAAGCACATTAGACGCCACACGGAGCCTGACCTGAATCTCTCCCAGTGTGTGAGCTCCAGGGTTAAATATAGTACTAGGTCTCCTGTCGCTAAGGTGATAAAATAATTACAGATAGAGTGTTTAATAAAAACGTCTGTGGTTTTTTGGAAAAAAGTAAACTGCATGATGGGACATACCAGCCTGTTGTGAAGTTTACTTATGGTGTCGGTGCGGTAAACGTTCGTGGGACACCAATCAGCTACATACTTGTTAACATAGTTCAACCAAGGAATAGAAAGACCCCTGCTCTGACTAAGACACTCTAAAATAACTCTCCCTATTAAAACTATCTTTGTTATTAGCCCACACACTCACCCAGAGCAGAAGGGAGGGCAGCTTAATAATATCGGAAAGAGAAACAAAGTTAAATTCAGAATGCAGAATAAAGTTGGTGCTGGATAGCGGGAGATTCAGCAGCCATCTACAAATTCTGCTTTCTTCTACCTGTATGGGGGAGGCGTTCTGGTTGCTGGGTAGCTGTAGGGAAACACTGCAGCCTATAACTCTTAAGGTAGGGAGTAATAGTGCCCCTTCCATCTTTCTGAACCAGGTTAAATAGGAATCCTGCTGCCCTCGCTAATTTCAATCGTGCTATGTTCACTTGTGATTGCAAATTCGTGGCAGAATTAAAAGTAACATCTAAGTGTCAAACGTTCTGTACCATGCTCAGAGGTGGCTCTTGCAGCTTTAGGGACGGCAAGGTTTTCCTACTGGGCCCCCAAGCCATTATATGGGACTTCCCAAAACTTGTTAGCATGTCAAGGTTCAACCAGAGTGCCCACGGCGTCCTAGCCACTAAGACAGCACCATCAGCATATTATAATACTGGTAAGAGGGAATTAGAAATGTTAGGCACATCCCTGGTAGAAATAGACAAGTGGGTGCTTAAATCGTTAATATAAATGATAAAAAGTAGGGGTGCCAAAATACACTCCTGGCGACCCAACTGGCTAATGGGAAGATGACAGAGATTTCTCCTGACCCTCCATACCGCACCCAGGCCCCTAGGTTTTTACGCAGGGAATGTAGAAAATTAATTAGGGGGGCTTCTCCCCCTAGATTATTAGAATTGTCCACAATTTACTCCTATTCACGCAATCAAGTGCGGACGACAAGTCCATAAAGGCCAGGTATAGTGGACAGCTCCTGGGGATGGTATACTTACTCACAATCAGATGTAGGTTCAGGCACTGCTCCACTGTACCTAGCCCGGGGCAGAAACCATACTGGCAGGGGGCCAATTTCTGTTTATCATTGGGCCAGGTCTGTAAGCGATTGAAAACAACCCTCCCTAAAAGTTTCACTGAACTATTGATAAGGGATATCAGCCTACCGCATTTGAGGGGCCCTCTGTCTCCTTTTCTAAATTTGGTACAATAGAAGAAAGCCTCTAGGACTCTGAAATCCTGTTACACATAGAGTTATAATATAGATTAGCAAGCAGGGGTGCCCACAGGTCTAAGTAACAGATTAAATAGATCCGAAGGGATCCCGTCAGGCCCCGTGCTTTCTCATTGGAGCTAAGCCTAATTGCAACCTCCACTTCCTGGAGTGAAACCTGAAACGGAGTGGATTGATCCAGCTGCTTGTGTAACCTATCATTACATATCTTATCAATGGGCAGTTGATAAATAGATGTGAACTGCTTCATCCACTCCTGGCCTGAGATATTAGAGATCAGGAGTTGGTTTGGGGGGGGGGGGGCAGCAGATGAAACCTATTAACTGTATCCCAGAATACCTTAAAGCTATATTTTTGTTCAGAAAATGTTTCCTCTCCCTAAGAATACGCTTATATTTCAGCGCAGCCTCCCAGACCACCCTGACATCTCTAGGGGTCCCTCACAGTAGCTTCTTTAGATGGCGTTTAGCTGCTGAACATTTAGCATCAAACCAGCGTGGGTGCTCTGGGACAGAATGGAATGGTTTCAGCAGATGGTTCTTGATACAGGTACACAGGAGTTGATAGTAGGCAAATAAAACATCCCCAGAATCTTCTTTTAAGCACTCCTAAAATGCTGGGAAATTCTTTTTAAGGAGAAGACTAAGTGTGGCATTGGGATTTTTAAGGTGCCAAGCTAATATGAGTCCTCTCTTGAATGTTGGTTGATACCATTGCACACTACTGGTGATTTGTCCCTGTCCATAGGAAAGACCCCTTCAACCAATAGCGCAAAGTGGTCACCCCACTGGGTTTCTATCTCTGCATTATTATAACACCACTGCAGGGCGTGCTTAGATAGGGAATATAAAGCCTATAAGTGACGCCCGACTCCCTCCCCTGTTGATTTGTTTACTTGGCACTACACCCTGAAATAGTTGATAACATCTACAACTACCAACAAGGCAACACATTTCTTTAACTTCAGCCCCCTGGCATCCAACGGTGCATTTTCAGCAACTGAACTCAAGTAGCCTAACTCTTTTGGCTGTTTGCCAAACTTAGCATTAAAATCACCATATAATCAACAAGCATTGGCATAGCCAATAGGTCTCGCTTGTGGGATCTTATAAGTATTTAGTTTTGCAGCACAATATCCCTGGTGCAACAACATCAGCTGTTGCACGGCTAAACCTTGTACCTTATGAGTGTTTAGGCATGCAACAGTTGATGTTGTTGCACTAATGATATTGTGCTGCATAACTAAATACTTATAAAGTCCCACAAGCGAGACCTATTGGCAATGCCAATGCTTGTTTGTTGTTACTTCCACCCATGCTGCACAGTAGACAGTTGCACTGCTGCACCACATGGCTAGAAGTTATTGTCAAGCCAATCTTTGGTAAGTCAAATTGGCTTTGGCAAGGCTTGTTGATATAAACTGTTAGAACATACAATATAGCAGCAAGCCACTTAAATCAATCCAAGCCCTCCAAAATGATATATTATGACAATTTAGCATGTTATGAGGTTGCTCAAGAAGTTAATAACAAAAGATATGCAAACTTCTAAAATGCCATCATAATGAAACAATATCAAATACGGTGTGCGGGGTTTTCTGCATGTGCACCTACATAGTGAACGTGCTTCAAGGCAGAAGCAGCTACGCTAGTAATAAGACTAGCACCAGCACGGTCTTAAATTACATGTTTATTTTAAGAACAAGTTCACTTCAGAGATTTCCCTCAGATCCTCCTGAGGGAACTCAAAAGACCACGAGCACAAACATGAATTGGCAGTCTTTTGAATACAAGTTGAAATAAAAGGTCTGTGAAACGATTTAAAAATGT